>NC_086444.1:1204041237-1205458013 GCF_028390025.1 Pseudophryne corroboree
AGTGCATGTGAGCCGATACTTAATGGCTAACTTCTTCCCAGTGAGGGGGTGATTAAACGAGCCTCCTGTCATAAGGGTGTTGCAGGTAGCGCATCCAAGGCATCTAAAACAGCCCACCTTAGTTCTTAGGAAGTGTGACTCCTGTATACCTGTCAACCGTGTGACATCCAGTTTAACTATGTGGTCACCAATATTCCTACCCCTAGTGTAACTAGGTAAAAGTGACGTCTTAGCCAGGGAAGATAATGCTCCCTCTGTTTGAATAATTGGCCACAGCGATTTAGCCCTACGTACCCTCTTCTTAGTGGCTATCGAGTATCGATTAACCCAAGGGAGTTTAGGGTTGGACTGACCTTGTTGGCTATCAGACGGATTTAGGGCCTGTGCCCGTGAGACTTTATGCGCTCTAGCCTTGGCCTGTTGTAATTCACCTAAGGGGTAACCTCGCTCAGCAAACTTAGCTTGCATGCTGTCCAGTGCTCGCTTGGTCTCATCTGGATCTGAGGTGATGCGGCGTACCCGCATAAATTGAGAATAAGGTAATCCTTTACGTAATGGATCAGGATGGAAACTACGGTAGTCGAGGAGCATGTTCCTGTCCGTTTTCTTGGTGAACAGAGTGGTCAACAAATTACCCTCCCTGACGGTGATAGTCACGCCAAGATAATTAATGCTGGTGTCATCAATAACATAGGTAAATTGTACAGGGTGCTGCGTCAAATTATGCTCTTCCCACAGTGAGATTAAATCCTCTCTAGATCCCTGCCATAATACTATCAGGTCATCAATATACCTTTTAAAATAAAGCACCTGGGACTTGATGACTGGGTCTAGATAGAACATTCTCTTTTCTACCTGGTACATGAATGCGTTGGCATACGACGGGGCCCTGGCATACGACGGGGCCCTGCCGCCTTCATTCTACTTACTCTATGGAGGATTTGTTCCCCTGGGAAGGCACCGCAGCATTATACTCAGTTCCAGACGAGTGCCGGGAGTATTTGCAAGGATAGATAGATAGATAGATAGATAGATAGATAGATAGATAGATAGATAGATAGATAGATAGACTGTAGATAGAGTGATAGATAGACAGCCCGGATGGACGGACAGACAGACAGATAGATAGATAGATAGATAGATAGATAGATAGATAGATAGATAGATAGATAGATAGATAGATACTGTACATAAAATGATAGATAGACAGACAGACAGACAGACAGACAGACAGGTTGATAGATAGATAGATAGACAGACAGACAGACAGACAGACAGACAGATAGATAGATAGATAGATAGATAGATAGATAGATACTGTAGATAAAAAGACAGACAGACAGACAGACAGACAGACAGACAGACAGACAGATAGACAGATAGATAGATAGATAGATAGATAGATAGATAGATAGATAGATAGATAGATAGATGGATAGATAGATAGATACTGTAGATAAAGAGATAGACAGACAGACAGAGAGATAGATAGATAGATAGATAGATAGATAGATAGATAGATAGATAGATAGATAGATAGATAGATAGATACTGTAGACAGACAGACAGACAGACAGACAGACAGACAGACAGACAGACAGACAGATAGATAGATAGATAGATAGATAGATAGATAGATAGATACTGTACATAACATGATCGACAGACAGACAGACAGGTAGATAGACAGATAGATAGATAGATAGATAGATAGATAGACACTGTAGATAAAAAGACAGACAGACAGACAGATAGATAGATAGATAGATAGATAGATAGATAGATAGATAGATAGATAGATAGATACTGTAGATAAAGAGATAGACAGACAGACAGAGAGATAGATAGTTAGAGAGATAGATAGATAGATAGATAGATACTGTAGATAAAGTGATATATAGACAGACAGATAGATAGACAGACAGACGATAGATAGATAGATAGATAGATAGATAGATAGATAGATAGATAGATAGATAGATACTGTAGATAAATAGACACAGATAGATAGATAGATAGATAGATAGATAGATAGATACTGTAGTCAGACAGATAGATAGATAGATAGATAGATAGATAGATAGATAGATAGATAGATAGATAGATAGATAGATTAGATGATAAGATAGATAGATAGATAGATAGATAGATAGATAGATAGATAGATAGATAGATAGATAGATAGATAGATAGAGTGATAGATAGACAGCCCGGATGGACGGACAGACAGACAGACAGACAGACAGAGACAGACAGACAGACAGACAGACAGACAGACAGACAGACAGATAGATAGATAGATAGATAGATACTGTAGACAGACAAACAGACAGACAGACAGACAGACAGACAGACAGATAGATAGATAGATAGATAGATAGATAGATAGATAGATAGATAGATAGATAGATACTGTACATAAAATGATAGACAGACAGACAGGTTGATAGATAGATAGATAGATAGATAGATAGATAGATAGATAGATAGATAGATAGATAGATAGATAGATAGACACTGTAGATAAAAAGACAGACAGACAGACAGACAGACAGACAGACAGACAGATAGACAGACAGACAGACAGACAGACAGACAGACAGACAGACAGATAGATAGATAGATAGATAGATAGATAGATAGATAGATACTGTAGATAAAGAGATAGACAGACAAACAGACAGAGGGGTATATTTACTAAGGACCCGATTTTGACCGAGATGGTGTTTTTTCTTCAAAGTGTCATCTCGGGAATTTACTAAACTCAAATCACGGCAGTGATGAGGGCATTCGTATTATTTTGGAAGTCCTAGGAAAAAATTACGAATCAATACACCACTTTGTGGTCAGCGGTGAGGTTACTTTCGGTCAACCGCTGACCACAAAGTTCCCACCATTGGTTACAATGGAGCGCATAGGCGCTACATTGTATCACTGCCGTGTGCTGCCTGACATACACTACAGGAGCACACAGCCAATCAGGAGGGTGCCACAACGTGGCACTCCCTGATTGGCTGATGGAACCCTCTTAGACAGAAGTCAGGGGGGGTTCCTGGCATTCAGGGAAAGGGGTCCCATGTGAAAACATGGGGCCCCTTTCAGTGCGTGGTTGGGTGTCCGTTTTTTTATTTTGCAAAGTACGAGGATTACAAATTGAAAAGAAGAGGATCGATCTACACTGGATTTTGTGAGTATAATTTTTCCAACAGGTACCCCATGGATTCTACATGGAGAAGAGGACCGACCCTCATGTGAACATAGGTAAGTATGTGTGTATGGAGGTGTGGATGTATGTATTAAACTTTTACTTTCAAGGTGTGTGTCTTCTGTTTTTATTGGGGTATTTTTTTAGTAGTAGTACTACAGGTACCAGCGGGCCCGGTTTGCCACCGCATGCTGGTACTTGTGGTTCTCCAAGTACCAGCTTGCGGGGGAGGCTTGCTGGGACTTGTAGTACTGCTACTAAAAACAATATTCATTTTTTGACAAAAAGGCTATCAGCCCCCCATCCGCAGCCCTTGGATGGGGGGACAGCCTCGGGCTTCACCCCTGGCCCTTGGGTGGCTGGAGGGGGGGACCCCTTGATTGAAGGGGTCCCCACTCCTCCAGGGTACCCCGGCCAGGGGTGACTAGTTGGGTATGTAATGCCAGGGCCGCAGGGACCAATATAAAAGTGTCCCCCGGCTGTGGCATTATGTATCTGGCTAGTGGAGCCCGGTGCTGGTTTCAGAAATACGGGGGACCCCTACGCTTTTTGTCCCCCGTATTTTTGGAACCAGGACCAGGCGCAGAGCCCGGTGCTGGTTGTTTAAATATGGGGGAACCCCTGTCATTTCCCCCCCCATATTTTTACAACCAGGACCGGCTCAAAGAGCCCGAGGCTGGTTTGGCTTAGGAGGGGGGACCCCACGCATTTTTTTTTTTAGATTTTAACAATGATTTTTATTTTAATAAAGGTGCACAATGAAGCCCAGCACGGATCTCACAGATCCGGCCGAGATTCATTGTGTTAAAGTCGGCAGTGTTTTACAAGTCACTCACGTAAAACACTGCAAAAAAATACGAATGACATCGACATCGGTAAATACGAAAATGCAGAATACGACAGCTTAGTAAATTAGTCGTAATAAATTCAAAAAGTTGCAACTTTACACTTTTGATGTCATTCGTGATTGAACTTTAACCTCAATCGGGAAAATACGATTTTTAGTAAATATAACCCAGAGAGATAGATAGATAGATAGATAGATAGATAGATAGATAGATAGATAGATAGATAGATACTGTAGATAAAGTGATAGATAGACAGACAGACAGACAGACAGACGATAGATAGATAGATAGATAGATAGATAGATAGATAGATAGATACTGTAGATAGAGAGACAGACAGACAGACAGACAGACAGACAGACAGACAGATAGATAGATAGATAGATAGATACTGTAGATAGAGAGAGACAGACAGACAGACAGACAGACAGACAGACAGATAGATAGATAGATAGATACTGTAGATAAAGAGACAGACAGACAGACAGACAGACAGACAGACAGACAGACAGACAGATAGATAGATAGATAGATAGATAGATAGATAGATAGATAGATAGATAGATAGATAGAGTTTATGCCATAATAACTTGTGCAGTACAGAAATTCAATTACAATATTCTGTTAAAGGCTCCAGTTCAACCATAACCTGTCTATAGAGACTGAGGAGAATTCCGCAGTTCCCCCAGAACATGAGAGTAGTCTTCTGATTAGGAGGGGTTCAGGCACAACCTTTCCTCAGAAGACCTAACACTGCTGTTTCCTGCCTTCCCCCAACCCGACCCTCTGCCACATATAGTACAGCCAGTGGTGCCAAAAGGGGGGAGGGGGAGAGTACTAATTACCCAGGGCCAGGTCTGATGGAAGGGCCCAGTGAGAGTCCAGTGGGGCCCCTGGGCCACCTCCCGTTTACCTAGCAGCAGCAGCTGCAGCTTTTCCCCTCAGCCCAGCACATATTTTGGTGTGCTGGGCTGCAGTATGGACAGAAAGGCGTTTAAAATACAATTTTTCAGTATTTTTGTAAGGGTGCATAGCCGCGCCTCCTGTGATTAGGTCACGCCCCCTGAAAAGTACCTTGGCCTAGCAAGGCTATCTACTGCCCTGAGTACAGCAAACAAACTGCCTTCCCTCATTTATCATAGTGTCTAGCCTCTACTTGAAGGACGATCTTGCAGCTGTTTCTCAGTTTTGGGTAAATGTGTGTAGTCTGGTGGAACCAGGACATTTGTTTGCCGTGTTTAGAGGCTGCTGCCATTGAGGAACAGAGATTGCACCAGCAATGATGGTTAAACTACTGGATCTAGCAGCTAAACGGAGGTGGCTTTCAGTAGATCTCCAAAACAAGCCATTTAGTAAGATCTACAATCAGGGCCCGAATAGGGTCGGTGGGCTAGCTCAGGGCAACTATCTTGAGTGGGCCTCTATCAATAAAAATAAGCAAAAACATTTCCTGTCAGTTTCACTGATAAGACTTTCTGTGGGAGCCACAAACTCTGTTGCTGCTTGCCAATACCCAAGATGCTGTGAGTGTGACGTTCCTCCAGGCTTCCAAGTCTTGTACTCAGTTTGAACAGAAATCAAGTATCACAAAGTGGCGTTGCGGCAACTTATGAGGCCCATAGCTTTGCAGTGGCTGTTCTCCTCACAGAACATCAGAGAATGATGCCCATCTGCCAGAAATAATTAAATAGCCATTAAGTGAAAAAATCATGATAAAACCCACTTTTTTTTTTTCTTAGGAAAAATTATTGGGGCTAATTGAATTCCCCCCACAGAAGTCAAAAACATTGTAAGGTCTCCAACTGGAAAAAAAAGATTAAGCAAGGCAAAGTTATAACATAAAGCATACAAATAAATATACTAGCAATACAAAAAAACAACAACATAGAATGGAAATAATTGCAAATCCTGTCTCACACATAAGAGGAACTATGTAAAAAAAAAATTAACATGGAGAACATTTCCTGGATTCTGAGACTGTAATTACAAAAAATTGTGGAAGAAGCCTTCTTTTTCCCTAGTGTACTTCCACCTGTTTGTGCTTTCCCAGAATATTCATAGAAAAAGTTTTACCCTTAAAGCCATAATCATTAACAGTTTAGCAGTTTTCTGGCCATATTCTAGTGTTCACTGCCTCCTGTGGAATTGTAACCAAAAACAGTTATGCCACCAAAAAGTTTAAACACTACCATTCAAAAACATGAATCCTCGGTGTAGAACTTACAATAACAGTAGAAAATAAAATCTATAAGATCAGTGCCAGAGCTGATGTGGGTATATGGGGAGTGGCCACTACAAAGCATGGAGGTTAGAGTAGTCCAGCAATGATGGGTCAACTGTACCCCATACGATATACCACAGACCCTCTTTCCTGAGACCCTCTTTTCTGCTTCAAAAAATGCAAGTAGAAGCTTCTTTTGAGCAGGTGCATGTGCAAGAGATGCACATTCAGAAGTAGCCCAAGCTGACGGAGGCCAGGAAGGCTAGAGTGGCATCACATGGTGGTCCCTACCCAAACTTTGCTGAGGGCTCTGGTAATGTTACGTTCTGCTAATACGTTAAATCTGAAACTTCAAATAGAATTTATTTGTCTTTTCAACAGGAGCTTCTTGAGTTGTTTAGACATGAGCATTTAGGCAGTGACTTATAGCATGCCAACCTAGCATAGACCCTATCAGGCGAATCAGATATTCCATCAAAATGCTTTGAGTTTGCAAAGGATAATGGGAGTGTTTGCACAGGTCTGCAATAAGAGTTGGGTGTAGTTTGGGGAATTCTTTTATCATTGTGGATGTGTGCATATATAAGACATTATTTTGCAAAGCGAGATCATGAAAATTCAATATAATAATACTAATAAATAATAATAATAATAATAATAATAATAATAATTATTATTATTATTATTATTATTATTATAATTATTATAAATGCTATTACATTCATTTCACTTGAAGAGAACAGACATAATTGTCCATCCATCTCCAAGCACAACTCATACAATATTTGCTTATTTGAAAACTTACATATTAGCCTGAAGTTCTGGGAAAAACAAACTTTCTAATATATATATATATATACAGTACCAGCCGAAAGGACAGACTTTCTCATTCAGTTGAATGAGAAGGTGTGTCCAAACTTTTGACTGGTACTGTATGTATATATATATATATATATATATATATATATATATGAACCTGCAGACATCATCAAAAGGTTTTATATATATTTTCCTTTATAATGCTTTCCGGGAACATAACAACAGGAATAAAGAAATTACATTTCAAATAATTTCTACAGTATAGAGAGACTTCACTTGACTCCTGTAAAATAGTTGCAACTGCCGAGCGGATAATCCGTAACAGCACAGCCATTGTTATACTCCAGCTGTGCAAAGAGGAGTTCACATAAATGTGTGTTGTGAAATACAATTACCCAATTGTCACAGCGCCTTCGATTGGCGATAAATTAATGTCTTCCCATTACTCGCTGGTTTCATGTAGCTCTCACTGCCCAAAATTCAGGTCTTTCTGCCTTATTCAGCACAAATTGTGACAGATGAATAGCAGACCCAGCAGAAGCGTTTGAGGTTTAGCTGTTTCAGATCATTTACATCAAACTGTAAATGACAGCTTGTAACATAATCTTGTTCTACAAGTGACTGCATTTAATCCGTTCCCCATCACGAAGCCTGCATTGCCGTGCTCGGAGAGGACAGCTCCTGGCATACAGTATGCTCGCACACCGCTAGGACTCTGTGAATACTTATATAATGATTCAACATAATCTTAAGAGTACTGTAACTTGTAGTTTAAACACGGTCTCCATCTCGAAGATTGAGACGACAAATGAGTGGTTAGCCAACAACTGACCTTTCCACGTTGCTCGGTGTCGGACTGGGGCATTCAGGTCCCACCAGGGGAAAGCAGCGGTAGGGGCACACGCTTAAGTGGTATGGGAAGCCACCACAGAGGCTTGGCCAACCAATGGATATAACCTGCAGACAACAAGTATACTACCGTGCATGGGGGGTATTTCTGAGTTGATCGCAGCAGGAACTTTGTTAGCAGTTGGGCAAAACCATGTGCACTGCAGGTGGGGCAGGTGTAACATGTGCAGAGAGAGTTAGATTTGGGAGGGGTGTGTTCAATCTGCAATCTAAATTGCAGTGTAAAAATAAAGCAGCCAGTATTTACCCTGCACAGAAATAAAATAACCCACCCAACTCTAACTCTCTCTGCACATGTTACATCTGCCCCACCTGCAGTGCACATGGTTTTGCCCAACTGCTAACAAAGTTCCTGCTGCAATCAACTCAGAATTACCCCCATGGACTGTTCATCCATGATCCTATACTAACCAGTAACTGGTGCAACAATAGAATAACAATAAATAATGTGAAATCTGACATTAGAAGAGGAGGGAGGGGTCCTTAAACATTGGGGCCCTCCAGGGATTTCCCCTGTTCCCCTGTGGGCCAGTCTGACCATGCTCATTTATCATGTACATGCAGATAGGACATAATATAAAGAGAAGACAGATACATGGTGGCAGGAGTGTTTTAAGAGAGATGGGGAGGCCTGTGTGCCGACTCCAGGTGGGTCCCCTACTATCCGCACTGCCCAGTAGGCTCCGGCACTAGTGCTGGAGTCTTCTGCGCATCCGCAGGTCTCCGGAAATATGGCACCCACCATGGTCTAGAGACTATCTACTGTGCATATGTGGCGGCCATTTTGGGAGTGCTTTTTGCCACGGCGGCAGCACCCGTCTTAGGACTCTGGAAAGGTGGGTATTAATACAATACGGGTGCAGTGTGTGCGGTGTGTGCCCCCTGGACCCAGGGGACCGTGTATACTGAACACATTGCACCCATGATATAAACACCTATGTGGGATGTTATAGCACACATGTTTCCAATGTTTCCTATTTTCAGTACAGAATGTAGTGTTCTTGAAGCACTGTCAGCTACACAGAGGGGTGGCACTTCTATTAGGCAGCAGCTTAGGGCACTGGCCACTGCATGGAACCACTGAGTCCACAGAACAAAAAAAAATAATGAATGATGTCTCTGAAAGAGACATCCTTCTTTCACACTGCACTGGTGGTGGTGGAGTATAACCAGTGGTGTCACTTGGGTGGGTGTCAAGCAGTGCGCTGCATGACTTTATATCAGCGAGGTCATTCCCCCTGATCCATGATGTTTTGGGGGCATTACCACATACCACGCCCCTGTTCTCATCACACTGGGGGCTTGCCCAATGTTTCGGGAGCTGCTGGGCGGCCTCTAGTCTCTGACAGCACACGAGCACAGCGTGGATGACGCGCATATCATCCATCACAACTGCTCAGTGACACCAGCTGTCTGCTAGTTTGGTCACCAGGTGCAGCCCACAAGTCTTTTTCCACTTGCCTGAGTGCCTCTGTTCTGCTCCACAGCTCCACCTAATGTAAGCCTCCGGAACTTCAAGATCTATAGGCTTCAATAGGAAGCTGTACTCATGGGTATCACATATCCACGGTACCGTTCCATTTGCTATCTTGAGTGTAGTGTAGACAGACAGAACATGAACAGAGTGTTCATATCTTACCCATCCCCAATCCGCTGAAGATGGCTTACTGAATGATACAGTGG
Organism: Pseudophryne corroboree; assembly: GCF_028390025.1. Classification (NCBI taxonomy): domain Eukaryota; kingdom Metazoa; phylum Chordata; class Amphibia; order Anura; family Myobatrachidae; genus Pseudophryne; species Pseudophryne corroboree. The sequence goes on from NC_086444.1 coordinate 1,204,050,923, forward strand.
ATATATTTTTTAGTTACTGGATAATGGATGGCCAACAATAGGCAGGCCCAGTTATCAGGGGCACCTCTGACTGAGTTGCAGATGTAGTACACTATGTGATCCATCCACACTCCACTCAAGAGGCCTGGTCAGCATTTATATACAAAATGAACAATTTTATTATAGCTTGGCTGTTTTTTATTAGTGAGATTAACCTCTCACATAAAAAAAAAACTTTTTAGAAAAAAAAATTAGAGACAGAAACTTGTGTATACGAGTGTATTTTCGCTTTGCAAGTGTGCGAACGCGTGTTTCTGAGTAGGTCTGAACTTACTCAGTGTTTTGTTCCCGGAATTGACGTCAGACACCCGCCCAGCAAACGCCTGGACACGCCTGCATTTTTCCAACCACTCCCAGGAAACGGTCAGTTGACACCCACAAACGCCCTCTTTCTGTCAATCTCCTTGCGACTGGCTGTGCAAACGGAATCGTCTTAGAAGCCATCGCTGGGTGACGAACCACTGTGTACTCGTACGACGCACCTGCACATTGCGGTGCATACGCATGCGCAGATTAGCCCCGTTCTGCCATGATCACTGTGCTGTGAAAATCCATAGCGAGCGATCAACTCGGAATGACCCCCTATGTTTCCTTATGAGCCTTTATCAGACTTTTGGGTCCCCTCAAGGGGCAAGTGTAGTCCATGTGGGCACCTCAAGCACATCATCACAGACCTGCCTCCTAATAGCAGTTTAAAACAGGGAGTATGAACACATTTCAGAGGCTACATACCCAAGTCATGGAGAGGGTATAGACATGTCCCAATGGCATGTGTCTAGTTGCCTCTTTCCTGACTCTGGTGCCCTACTGTCAGGCAACGAATGGACATACCTACACCGGCCAGACGATCCCAATTGTGACAGCAGCACTGGGTGGACTATTCATGAAGCAGTAAAAAGAGTGGATAAAAGGGAGAAGTTGCCAATAGCAACCAATCAGCTTTGAAGGAAGCCTTTATCCAGTACATTCTATAAAATGTAAGGGAGATGCTGATTGGTTGCCATGGGCAAGTTCTCCGCTTGACTGTTTCTCCACTCTTTTCACTGCTTCATGAATAGACCCCCTAGTCCTCAAATCTGGATTGCCTCAGGCTCTGCTGAATATCTCAGCTCTCTCACACGGCAGTGCAGCACCTCTCTACAACCCTAATAGAGTATAAACTCTGTACATATTATTTACTACACTACAAAGCTTTGTGACTCATAAATTGACAACAACAATAACAACCTTCAAGTAAAAGTGGAATGTCATTCACATATGAAAATGACTATCCCACTAAATGCCCAGATGGTCTTCTTTGCAGGTGCTTAACAATGCATTACTCATGTTTAATAATACATATGTACCTATCTCCTATTGTTGTTAATACCAGCCATTTATTCAACTAGAATGATTCCACGTTATTCCACATTCATAGATACCTGTATTCCTGCTACAAGATCCATTACCCGCCCAGCTGACAACTCCTAAGTGCATTTTATGTGATATAAAGGCTGCACCTGCTAAAACACAGGACGGAACCTGTCACTGCATATACCAGCCGTGGAAAATGAATTTGGCATCCAGATGCTACAACGTCACAGGGATAAGCACGATGACTGCAGTGGGAGTGATGAGAGGTTAATTAATTGTAAACATTTAGAGGATGCTGCACTAACTACATGTTCCAAAGTGAAATAATGGGGGTCATTCGAGTTGTTTGCTCGATGACGATTTTCGCAACGGAGCAATAAATGCAAAAATGCGCATGCGCATGGTACGCAGTGCGCATGCGCTAAGTAATTTAACACAAAATTTAGTAGATTTACTCACGTCCGAACGAAGAATTTTCATTGTTGAAGTGATCGGAGTGTGATTGACAGGAAGTGGGTGTTTCTGGCTGGGAACTGGACGTTTTCTGGGAGTGTGCGGAAAAATGCAGGCGTGCCAGGATAAAACGCAGGAGTGTCTGGAGAAACGGGGGAGTGGCTGGCCGAACGCAAGGCGTGTTTGTGACGTCAAACCAGGAACGAAATGGGCTGAGCTGATCGCAGAATTATTTATTTGCAATTCTGCTACTCTTTCGTTCTGCTAAGCAAAGATACACTCCCAGAGGGCGGCGGCCTAGCGTGTGCAATGCTGCTAAAAGCAGCTAGTGAGCGAACAACTCGGAATGAGGGCCAAAGTCCCATAATACTAGTAACTATATATCAAAGCTATAATGGGAGCACTAGATATATTCATTTTCTTTTGATGTATTACAAAGGTTTGCACAGGAAACAGGTCCAACACATACATTTATACAGCATAAATCACTACTGATCATGTAATCTAGTTATACTTATACAGTACACTGAAAATGTCATTTCAGGCGTGCAGCTACTCTGGGGTGAACCTACACTGTATGTTCTCCAGGGTAAAGACTTAGCTCAGCACAACCCCCCTCCCAGTAGATGGTGAGTCTGTGATTTGACAATCATATAATGCACAGAACATCACAGTGACCACCATATAGCAGAGAAAGCATCACAGTAGCCACCATATAATGTAGAGAGCTTTGCAGAGACCACCATATAATGCAGGGAACACCACGGTGACCACAAACTAATGCAGAGAGTATCTCATAGACTGTCATATAATACAGAAAGCATCATAATGACCACCATATAACACAGAAAGCATCATAATGACCACCATATAATACTCAGAACATTGCATTGACTGCCATATAATACAAAGATTATCACAGTGGCTGTCACATAATGAAGAGAACACCACATTGACTGTCATATAATACAGAGAGCATTGCACAGTCGGCTATATAATACAGAGAGCATCATAATGACCACCATATAATACAGAGCGCATCATAATGACCACCATATAATACTCAGAACATTGCAGTGACCGCCATATAATACAGACAGTATCCAGTGACTGTCACATAATGAAGAGAACACCACAGTGACTGTCATCTAATACAGAGAGCATTGCACAGGCAGCTATATAATGCAGAACATATTACAGTCACCGCCATATAATACAGAGAGCATCAGTGGCTGCCATGCAGTATGTAAAGCTTCAATGACCCCCATATAGTACAGGGTGTGTAAACACCATATAATACAAGGAGTATTTAACATCTCCATACAGTATCATTCCCTCATCAATAATTTACCCTTCCTCAAAAACTATTAACTACTGTAATAACCCCATTTAGTATAAATAATATAATTAAACCCTATATAATTATTAACTACACAATCTACATTATTAGTTTGCCCCAACATCATTAAATCCTTTTATTTATGTACATTAAACCCCTACTTATGCCTCATATAAAAAAGCCTTCATTTTAATTAACCCCATAAAAACAGAAACTCCCCTGATCTTACTATTGCCTGCCATAATAACATCCCCATACCCTGACTTACTTGCTGGATATTAAAATGCCCATCAACAATCAAAGGTTTACAACCATTGATGGCTGATGGTTTTACCATCAATGGCTGAGTACCAAACATTCTCCTCCAAAACTGGTTGTTTTTCCCCCCTCAATGCAGGTGGCATGAAGCTTAGGCCCCCTTGTCACTAAGCCCTGCACCCAGGGATGACCATCGTTGGGTGCAAACCATCAAAGGATCAGTGATGATGGTTTCATGCCATTAATGTTAAGCACTGATGGTTACCTCACTGCTGACCAGCTCTAGTTGGAGATCTCTGTTGCAGCCCTGCATTTCGGAAGCAGGAAGCATTGTCAAGCAGCTGCTTAACAGGCAGGTCTCACCAAGGCTGTGGTTTTCTGTGAGGAGGAGGAGGAGGAGGAGGAGGAGGAGGAGGAGAAGAAGAAGGAGGTGGGGCCATGCAGAGAGAGCATGGGAAAACGGGCAACGCAGCCTATTTCTGTATAGCATGGGCACTGGGAATGGGAGGGAATTCCCAAATGCTGACCATCCTCCGTTGCTCATCATTGATACCAATGATGCACTTGTGAAAGGGGCATTGCAACATGGGGTTGGGACCCATGTACGGCCCCATTTCTTGTCACTCGAAAGTTATGCCCAGCACTTCCCTGCCCTGCAGTTTAGATGCAACACTGTTTTACAAAACAACAGTTGAGAGAGAGAGACCTCCCAACAAGTATGGAATGTGCTTTGTATTGTAGAGATGTCACTATAATGTTCTCTGTATTGTATAGTAGTCATTAGAACACTCTGTGCATTGTATATTGTATAATGCTGCCTGACAGTGCTGAGTTTCATTCCAACAGGACACTATCTGTGTGGAGTTTGTATAATTTAGTACAAGCTAAAGTGCTAATAAGAAGAAGAAAGTAGCTTCAGGCTACACTTTGGGGTCTGAATATAAAAATGGGTATTAGTGGGACGATGTTCTGAATCCAGCCTCCTAAAAGAATGGAGAAGTTGCCCATAGCAACTAACCAACTTCTATCATTTTAAAGAATGCACTTGATAAATGCTACCTCAGTGCTGATTGGTTGCTATGGGCAACTTCTCCACTAGTCCACTTCTCCACTCTTTAGAAGCTTGATAGATAACCCGTAAGATCAGCTTAAGGCCACTGGAGAATCTTGGGTCTTTTAATGTTCCCACAGGCTCAAAGCTGCTTTCCTTTTCTATACACTTGGCTTGGCCCCACTATAAACTAATTTTGTCAGGTCTCATATTCCTTTAAATGCAAACAGAAAGGATTCCCCAGAAAGAAAATATGGCCCTGGCCATATGAGCTGGCAATCTAACAGACATGCAGAAGCATTGTCAGTCACCGATATTTAGGCAGCCTTTGTATAAATCTTATTATGCCATCATGCCTTTAATTACAGTATTTAATTAAAGAGAAAACATTAAAATAGAGCACAGGTTCACAAACTCGGTCCTCAGGACCCCACACGGTTCATGTTTTGCAGGTCACCTGTAGATTTTTAAAATGTGGCAGTTGGTGATACACAGTGCAGCTGCTGGGTGACATGGAAAACTTTAACCGTGTGGGGTTCTGAGGACCGAGTTTGAGAACCACTGAAATAGGGTATCCTTGACTTTAGCGTTTGTGATGGCAGCCATCAGTATACCGACAATGGCATCCCAGCCATCAGTATGCCGGCAGCGGAGTGAGCACAAAGAGCCCCCTTGTGCTCTCGCCACACTGTGGGTGCTAGCCACACTGCACACTCTGGGTGTCATGGACACCCACGAGTGGGAATAGCCCCTGGTAGCCGGGATTCCAGCTGTTGGCATTGTCAGCGTTCGGGATTCCAGCGTCCTGACGGATGGGATCCTGACCGCCGGAAAAATAACTGCATCCGTATTTCAGAATTGAGGGGGAAAAAACTGTTGTGGGATTGTTGACAACCATAAGTAATCACTTCCAGTGAATTGGTGATGCCTGTCTGATGTTATTGGTGTAATAAGGAAGCCATAGGCTGTGTCATACCCAAAGAGCATTTACCCCCCTCCAGCATGAATCTAGCCTTTTCCCAATATCTTCCATGCAGATTTCAGCTTGTTCAGGTTCCTAGCCTGTGTTGTAGATGAAGAGAGATGCTTACAGCGTGCATGATACTGCAATCCATTCTACCCAGTAAAAATAGAAGACACCATTAACCACTGTAAATGCCACACACCTAGACGCACATAAAATAGACCCCTGGAGACTTTGTGAATTATGTAACAAGTTTAATGATCCTGTGTAGAACATCACAGCACTTTGCTCTTTTCACAGATGCAATCGTCACACATATCATTCACTTCCATATACCACTGCAATGTTCTGCTCTGTAATTGAAGTCTCTTATTTATGAGAAAAAGGCTAAGTATTTCCAGACTAAAAGTTAATACAACATCCATCCATCTATCTATCTATCTATCTATCTATCTATCTATCTATCTATCTATCTATCTATCTATCTATCTATCTATCTATCTAATCAATCATCTGTCTGTCTGTCTGTCTGTCTGTCTGTCTACATTATCTATCTATCTATCTATCTATCTATCTATCTATCTATCTATCTATCTATCTATCTATCTATCTATCTATCTATCTACAATATCATCTATCTATCTATCTATCTATCTATCTATCTATCTATCTATCTGTCTGTCTGTCTGTCTGTCTGTCTGTCTGTCTATCTATCTATCTACATTATCATCTATCTATATCTGTCTATATTATCATCTATCTATTTATCTATCTATTTATCTATCTATTTATCTATCTATCTATCTATCTATTTATAATTTACCAGGCAAAAGACAGAATAGATGGGGTCACAAGCAGGAGACAGATACAGTACCAGAGAGCAGGCAGAATAGTCAGGGTCAAAAGCAGGAGTCAGATACCAGGCAGCAGACAGGATAGTCAGGATCACAAGCAGGAGTCAGATACCAGGCAGCAGACAGGATAGTCATGGTCACAAGCAGGAGTCAGATATCAGGCAGCAGCCAGGATAGTCATGGTCACAAGCAGGAGTCAGATATCAGGCAGCAGCCAGGGTAGTCAGGATCAAAAGCAAGAGTCAGATACCAGACAGCAGACAGGATAGTCAGGATCACAAGCAGGAGTCAGATACTAGGCAGCAGACAGGATAGTCAGGATCACAAGCAGGAGTCAGATACCAGGCAGCAGCCAGGATAGTCATGGTCACAAGCAGGAGTCAGATATCAGGCAGCAGCCAGGGTAGTCAGGATCAAAAGCAAGAGTCAGATACCAGACAGCAGACAGGATAGTCAGGATGACAAGCAGGAGACAGATACCAGGCAGCAGACAGGATAGTCGGTATAACAAGCAGGAGTCATATACCAGGCAGTAAACAGGATAGTCAGGGTCACAAGGAGGAGACAAATACCAGACAGCAGACAAGATAGGCATGGTCACAAGCATGAGTCAGATACAGAGACAGCAGACAGGATAGTCAGGTTCACAAGCAGTAGACAGATACCAGGCAGCAGATGGGATACTCATGATCATAGGCAGGAGTCAGATATCAGGCAGCAAACAGGATAGTCAGGGTCACAAGCAGGAGTCAGATACCAGGCAGCAGACAGGACAGTCATGGTAACAAGCAAGAGTCAGATACCAGGCAGCAGATAGGATAGTCATGGTCACAAGGAGGAGTCAGATACCAGGCAGCAGACAGGATAGGATCACAAGCAGGAGTCAGACACCAGGCAGCAGACAGGATAGTCATGGTCACAAGCAGGAGTCAGATACCAGGCAGCAGACAGGACAGTCATGGTAACAAGCAAGAGTCAGATACCAGGCAGCAGATAGGATAGTCATGGTCACAAGGAGGAGTCAGATACCAGGCAGCAGACAGGATAGGGTCACAAGCAGGAGTCAGACACCAGGCAGCAGACAGGATAGTCATGGTCACAAGCAGGAGTCAGACACCAGGCAGCAGACAGGATAGTCATGGTCACAAGCAGGAGACAGATACCAGACAGTAAACAGGATAGTCAGTATGACAAGAAGGAGACAGACAGATATACAGCAGCAGCCAGGATATTCAGGGTGACAAGCTGGCATCAGATACCTGGCAGCAGACAGGATTGTCGGTATAACAAGCAGGAGTCAAATACCAGACAGCAGACAAGATAGGCATGGTCACAAGCAGGAGTCATATACCAGGCAGCAGACAGGATAGACAGGATCACAAGCAGTAGACAGATACCAGGCAGTAGATGGGATACTCAGGATCACAAGCAGGAGTCAGATACCAGGCAGCAGACAGGACAGTCAGGGTCACAAGCAGGCATCAGATACCAGGCAGCAGACAGGACAGTCAGGGTCACAAGCAGGAGACAGATACCAGGCAGCAGACTGGAACAATGCAGCAAAATTCAGGAGCAGAGATTATGATAACGTATAGATGCTATATCCAGCAAGCACTTGCGCTAAAAGGTGGCAATTTAAGATAAGTGACACTAATGAGCATTTGGCATGCCCAGATGATGTCACAACATGTGACTGCAATCACTAGAAGGAATGACAGCAGATATGCCAGTGAAATATTACCAGCTAAAATTCCCAAAATGCCTTGCTTGGCAAACACAATTAAAGATCAAGTCTCCTGTTATTTTTTATTTTATTTTGCCCTCCTCGTCCTCCGGTTTTTGGAGGTAGAGCTTTGGAGCGGGTTTGTGCCCCTAAATGGACCGATACACCAGAAGCCGTGGGAACAGGGGAATCAGTGTCACTACATGATGTACTAGAGGCATCCAAATCTCTGAAACGAGGTCTAAACTTGCGGTTTCTATTAAATCTAGGATGGTCAGGTCTTTTCATGGGATTAGACACCCACGTATAGACACGTCTCTGCTCATAATCTAATTTTACTTTTTCCAACTTCTCCTTTTTAAAGTTCAGCAAATCACGTTTATAATTCTCCATTTGCTTAGCTAGCTTATCCATCCAGGTATGGTCACTGTCACCCATTAATGTCGACAAATGCACCTTCTCAAACTCTGCAATCTTCTGTTGAGTAATACTGAGTTCACGAGTGGATTCTTCCACAACCAAAAGTAACAAGTCCATTGAACATTTCTTTAAGACAGCGATCCAAAACCTACAAAAACTTGCGTTAAATCTGCCAATAGTAGGGGTGTTGGTAATTTAGAACCACCTGGGTATAAATTTTCACCTGTAGTAATCCGATAAACGCACTCCATGATATTTAAAGTCACACTCATTCTGTTTAAGACGCAATAGCTGCCTATACACTGACTCAGGTGTCAAAGAGCCCGAATCCTCATCAACAATTGCTTTAGACCACAGGTTCTCAAACTCGGTCCTCAGGACCCCACACGGTGCATGTTTTGCAGGTCTCCTCACAGAATCGCAAGTGAAATAATTAGCTCCTCCTGTGGACCTTTTAAAATGGGTCAGTGAGTAATTAATACACCTGTGCACTTGCTGGGTTACCTGCAAAACATGCACTGTGTGGGGTCCTGAGGACCGAGTTTGAGAACCACTGCTTTAGACAAAATAGCTTTAGCCTCTGCACCAGAGAAGGTGAGCATTAAAGAATTCCAAAGGCAATTCAGCCCCCACGGGGTTAACAGACATCATATTAGACACAGTTCACAATCACAGATGTACTTCTTAATAATAATCCTTCTTACAACAGTAAGACAAATATTTGTTAGCAATGCTCTTGCTGACGAACTGGGAGAGGGTGCCATGGCAGAAAAAGCCACCATACTTACTATAGTAGCCCCTTCCAAGCAGTGTATGTATTAACCCGGCTCTCCAATCACTTCCCAGATATATCTTGCTGTGGTGCCTTCCTAGAGCCCCAGCAGGTACTCACAACAGCAGAAAAGTATGATGACACTCTTTGAGACATTGGGGCTAATTCAGACCTGATCGCTGCTGTGCGTTTTCGCATTTGTGCATGCAAGAGATGCTATTGTCATCTCAAGCCAGCGATCGCCTCTGCCTGATTGACAGGCAGAGGTGGTGGCTGGGCGGGAGGGGGTGGGCCGGCGGCGTTTGGCCGCCGTTTTGGGGGCGCTGTCCGGGCAACGCAGACGTGCCAGGACCATGTGGGGGGGCGGGCCACGGCGGCTGTGTGATGTCACATGCGGGTGCTGCGATTCGGCAGGAGCTGCGCAGGTAGGGAGCTACTTCTGAAGTACAAAAGAATTGCCGCTGTGCGATGCTTTTGTACTTGTGTGTGTGGGGGGGATTTAGTACATCTACGATCAACTCTGAATTACCCCCATAGAGTTCAGGTGCTGGATGAGAGCTGTGCAGCATGGTGTGCCACAGGTGAGATCACTTTTAATTAAGGTTGATTAACATGCTGGGCTGTGGAGGTATATATTTGTATTGGGGTATGTGCTTACATGCTGTTGTCCCTGATGAAGAGGCTGCGTCCTCGAAAGTACTCGGATCAACAAAGGGCTTTAAAATATCTGAAAATCGTCTTCTGAGTGCCGCCTTCACTTTTCTGATAGATAGATATATATATATATATATGATGCCGAATCGACCCGGCACTCGCTGGTCCCTTAAGCCAGAGAATGGTGCTCACGGTGCCTTCCCCCCGGGTTGCAGCCCAGCAATACAAAGAACAAAATGGGCGGCACTCGGAGTCTTACTCTCAATGAAAGAAGTGCAGTGACTTTATTGTCCTTGATGACAATAAAGTCACTGCACTTCTTTCATTGAGAGTAAGACTCCGAGTGCCGCCCATTTTGTTCTTTATATATATATATATATATATATATTATATATACATACAGCGTAGATATACTGTACAGATGGAGCCATACTTATTGAGCGTGGCTGCATCGCAGGCGGGGGCGAGTGGGGTATCTAGGCGCGCCTGCGCCTCGGTACACCGCCGAGCATACAGAGACGCTCCCATTCACACGTCAACGATGCATGCGCGTCCCATTTGTTCCCAGCGGTGCGCCTCACCGGGCGCACCTAGTTGCAGACAAAGCTACGATTAGCGTGGCTTCATCTGTATGAAGTGCACTCACCAGGCTTCAGTTGTCCAAATGCCCCATACCCTCCAACATGACCCGCCCCACTAGGTACAAAATGCTCTGTTTCTGGACTTCCCTCTTAATTTATTATTGCCATCACCTGTGAAGAAACAGCTTTCTTATCATTTAACTAGTTCAACACAGGTGATGAAAATCATAAATTAAGAGGGAAGTCCAGGAACAGAGCATTTTGTACCTAGTGGGGTGGGTCATGTTGGAGGGTCTGAATGCCCACAACTCCAGCACTTTTTTGCTGGAGTGGTGGGCATTTGGACATGCTATTAGGTCTTGACAAAGGCCAACGAGACTGGCCGAAACGTTGACCATATATAATAAAAAATATGTTGGATTTTTTGCATTTAAACTGATGTCTGGTGAGTGCACTTTATATATCTACGCTATATTTGGATCGGTTTGCTATATTGGTCCTGAAGTTCATTGGCACCCGAGCGGTTGTGATCATCTCTGGACTGTATATATATATTTATATATATATATATATATATATAAAAATCCTATGCACATGTGGAGTGACACCATAGTATGCCTCTTGCACCATATTAAGTAACCACAATAATTCCCCTGACACCATAGTGTGCCCCAAACAATAATGCCCCTGACAACATATTATGCCCCACACAATAATGCCCCTGACACCATATTATGCCGCAAACAATAATGCCCCTGACAACATATTATGCCCCACACAATAATGCCCCAGACACCATATTATGCCGCAAATAATGCCCCTGACACCATATTATGCCCCACACAATAATGCCCCAGACACCATATTATGCCCCACACAATAATGCCCCTGACAACATATTATGCCCCACACAATAATGCCTCTGACAACATATTATGCAGCCACATTAATGCCCTTGCCACCATAATATGCCCACACAGTATAAATGCCAATACCTGCTAATTGTCATTGGTTCTGCTTGTTGTCAGGGGTTATGCTCATTGTCATGGGTTCTGCTCGTTGTCAGGGGATTCCCCTCCCTGGCCGCCGCTGCTGCTGCCACTGCAGACTGTTCGCACCTGCCAGCTTCACATTTAAACTATTGAAAATGTCCCTCCCAAAATGGCTGCTGCCTCAGAGAAGACAGTTAATAATAATAATAATAATAATAATTTTATTTATATAGCACTCTTTCTCCAATAGGACTCAAGATACTACAGCTTCCTCTGTTATTTTTAATAACTCTCTTCTCTGAGGTGGTGGACATTTTTAAAGGGACATTTTCAATAGAGCGCTGCAGGCAGACGGCGTACAATTAGCATATTTTCGCATATTCTCTGACTCAAAAATCACATCTGTGGCAGCATTAGTTTACTACTATGAATCATGGCCAAGGTGCGTATTGTATTATAGAAGACATGATCACATTAAATGGGGACGTATCTGCAAAATGGGATATACAATTAGAGCTTTAAAATAATAAATACATATTTTTTCAAAACATAGAGGTAAATTTACTAAGAATCGTATTTTCCCGTTTGAGGTCAAAGTTCAATCACGAATGACATCGAAAGTGTAAATATGCAACTTTTTGAATTGATTACGACTAATTTACTAAGCTGCCGTATTCTGCATTTTCGGTTTTTCCGATGTCGATGTCATTCGTTTTTTTAGGCAGTGTTTTACGTGAGTGACTTGTAAAACACTGCCGACTTTAATACAATGAATCTCGGCCGGATCTGAGAGATCCGTGCAGGGCTTCATTGTGCACCTTGTAAAAAAAAAAAAAAAAATGTTTAAACTTAAAAAAAAAATTGTGAGGGGTCCCCCCTCCTAAGCCAAACCAGCCTCGGGCTCTTTGAGCCGGTCCTGGTTGCAAAAATATGGGAAAAAAATTGACAGGGGTTCCCCCATATTTAAGCAACCAGCACCGGGCTCTGCGCCTGGTCCTGGTTCCAAAAATACGGGGGACAAAAAGCGTAGGGGTCCCCCGTATTTTTGAAACCAGCACCGGGCTCCACTAGCTGGACAGATAATGCCACAGCCGGGGGTCACTTTTATACAGTGCCTTGCGGCCATGGCATCAAATATCCAACTAGTCACCCCTGGCCGGGGTACCCTGGGGGAGTAAGGACCCCTTCAATCAAGGGGTCCCCCCCAGCCACCCAAGGGCCAGGGGTAAAGCCCGAGGCTGTCCCCCCCATCCAATGGGCTGTGGATGGGGGGCTGATAGCCTTTGTTGAAAGTTATGAATATTGTTTTTAGTAGCAGTACTACAAGTCCCAGCAAGCCTCCCCCGCAAGCTGGTACTTGGAGAACCACAAGTACCAGCATGCGGCGGCAAACCGGGCCCGCTGGTACCTGTAGTACTACTACTAAAAAAATACCCCAATAAAGACATAACACACACACCTTGAAAGTATAACTTTAATGCATACATACACACCACCATATACACATACTTACCTTATGTTCACACGAGGGTCGGTCCTCTTCTCCATGTAGAATCCATGGTGTACCTGTTGAAAAAATCCTACTCACCAAATCCAGTGTAGAGGGCTCCTCGGGTAATCCATTTGTAATCCACGTACTTGTAAAAATAAAAAAACGGGACACCCGACCACGAACTGAAAGGGGCCCCATGTTTTCACATGGGACCCCTTTCCCCGAATGCCAGAAACCCCCTCTGACTGATGTCTAAGTGGGTTTCTTCAGCCAATCAGGGAGCGCCACGTTGTGGCACCCTCCTGATCGGCTGTGTGCTCCTGTACTGTCTGACAGGCGGCACACGGCAGTGTTACAATGTAGCGCCTATGCGCTCCATTGTAACCAATGGTGGGAACTTTGTGGTCAGTGGTTGACCGAAAGTAACCTCACCGCTGACCACAAAGTTCCCACCATTGGTTACAATGGAGCGCATAGGCGCTACATTGTAACACTGCCGTGTGCCGCCTGTCATACAGTACAGGAGCACACAGCCAATCAGGAGGGTGCCACAACGTGGCGCTCCCTGATTGGCTGAAGAAACCCACTTAGACATCAGTCAGAGGGGGTTTCTGGCATTCGGGGAAAGGGGTCCCATGTGAAAACATGGGGCCCCTTTCAGTTCGTGGTCGGGTGTCCCGTTTTTTTATTTTTACAAGTACGTGGATTACAAATGGATTATCCGAGGAGCCCTCTACACTGGATTTGGTGAGTAGGATTTTTTCAACAGGTACACCATGGATTCTACATGGAGAAGAGGACCGACCCTCGTGTGAACATAAGGTAAGTATGTGTATATGGTGGTGTGTATGTATGCATTAAAGTTATACTTTCAAGGTGTGTGTGTAATATCTTTATTGGGGTATTTTTTTAGTAGTAGTACTACAGGTACCAGCGGGCCCGGTTTTCCTCCACATGCTGGTACTTGTGGTTCTCCAAGTACCAGCTTGCGGGGGAGGCTTGCTGGGACTTGTAGTACTGCTACTAAAAACAATATTCATAACTTTCAACAAAGGCTATCAGCCCCCCATCCGCAGCCCATTGGATGGGGGGGACAGCCTCGGGCTTCACCCCTGGCCCTTGGATGGCTGGGGGGGGACCCCTTGATTGAAGGGGTCCCCACTCCCCCAGGGTACCCCGGCTAGGGGTGACTAGTTGGATATTTGATGCCACGGCCGCAAGGCACTGTATAAAAGTGACCCCCGGCTGTGGCATTATCTGTCCAGCTAGTGGAGCCCGGTGCTGGTTTCAAAAATACGGGGGACCCCTACGCTTTTTGTCCCCCGTATTTTTGGAACCAGGACCAGGCGCAGAGCCCGGTGCTGGTTGTTTAAATATGGGGGAACCCCTGTCAATTTTTTCCCATATTTTTGCAACCAGGGCCGGCTCAAAGAGCCCGAGGCTGGTTTGGTTTAGGAGGGGGGACCCCACGCAATTTTTTTTTTAAAAATGTAAACATTTCCCTCCCCTTCCCACTGAAAAACATGCACGGATCTCATGGATCCGTGCATGCCTATACAAACACGGGATAAAAAAGCAGGTCTGTTTTTTTTTAGCACTTTTTCACGATTTGTATTTCATCACGGCAGTGTTTGGCTATTGTCGGCAGTGTTTGTGTTTTGCACTTTATAGTAAATTCCCGATTTCTACCAAATTGCAGGCGTATTTGACCGATGGTGTATTGATTTGTGATTTTTTCAGAGGACTTCCAAAATATTACGAATACCCTCATCACTGCCGTGATTTTTGCTTAGTAAATTACCGAGATGACACTTTGAAGAAAAAACGGCATCTCGGTCAAAATCGGGACCTTAGTAAATATACCCCATACTGTACAGTAAAACTTTCATGTAACCACATAGATGCCTGTATGTGATTTCAAATCTACTGCCTGTATGTGAGGGTTATGGTCCCTCCATTTTTCTTTTGGGTATAATGTGATTCCAATGCATGTAAGGTGTGTTATGGCAATATTCAAAATGTAAAAAAATAAATAAAGGAAAAAAGTTTGTATGGCAATGCAATAAGAACTATGCAACTGTTAAATTAAAATATTTTATGTAATTGCTTTTACGTTTTATTTGAAACCTAACATTTTATCCTCATTCCAAGTTAAAAATTTTTTTTCAAGCAACAGATATTTGAAAGAAAATATTGTGGCGGGTTAAAAAAACAACAATGTTTGCGCAAAGCTCCAATTTTTCATTATCTCTTTATATGCAGAAGACAGAATAGGTATGTGTAGATCTGGCTCTGCAATGTCGCTTGCAGTACCCCAAAAGGTGCCTCATGATGTCTGCATTTTGGGGTTGCACCAGGCAGTCATCCAGAAAACTGGGCATGTCGACCCCATTTTTTGAGCGTGCTAAAACTAGCAACTGTGTCTTTAGGGGATGCGGTCAGAATCCCAATGGATCCCAAAGATAAGTACTGACCTTCTGGTTAGGGATAGGCACTAAAGGGAGAGTTAAGGTTAGGGTGCAGGTGTGTGTATGAAAGTTACGGTTAGGCTGTAGGGGGTGGGGGTGGAGTGGGTGTTAGGGTTAGACTGCGGGAGGGAGAAGTTATAATTTGTCCGTGAGAGTTAGAGGTTAGGGTTCCGCCGATGGAGGGGTGGGATAGGGGTATGATTAGGGGTAGGATTAGAGGCAGGGTAAAAATACTTACTGTGATCCATTGAGATTCTGACCATCTGGATCTTGATTGCCAGGATTTCATACCTATCCTGTCCCCGGACAAAGCTTCACGGACCCTTTCAGCGTGATTTGGCCATACACCCTGAGCATGCTCCGTGCGTACCCCCCTTAGAAAGCTGTCTGTAAGACAGAGTTCCCTGCTCCCCAATTTACGCACATATAATGTAATCATAAAATAAGTAACTTTGCATCTGCAACAAACCATGGGGTGTGATTCGGACCTGATCGCTGGGCTCAGGGCTGCCACCAGAAATTGTGGGGACCGGGACTGACAAAATAGTCAGCCCCCCCCCTCCCCCCAAAAAGAAATATATATATATATATATATATATATATTTTATAAAACTAAAATAAAATACAATTCCACACCACATTATGCCCCACACAGTAATGCCCTGACAACGTATCATGCCCCCACATTGTCACCATAATATGCAGTACCTGCTCGCTGTCAGGGGTTCTGATCATTGCCATAGGTTCTGCTCATTGTCAGGTGATTCTCCCCTCCACTCCTTGCCACAGCCGCAGCAGACTGTTCCGCTGCTTCAAGTAAAAAAACAATTGAAAATGTCCCTCCCAAAATGGTCGCCGCCTCAGAGGAAACAGTTATTAAAGATACTAGAGCCTCCTCTGGTATCTTTAATAACTGTCTCCTCTGAGGCGGTGGCTATCTTAAGAGGTATATTTTCAACAGATTCTGTGGGCGGATGGCGGCGGAGCTGCCGGTGGCTGGGCCCGGGACAGCTGTGCCCGCAGCTGATGGTGGACCTGGCTGGGCTGCTAATTTTGCTGTCCTGCCTTCAGATAGTCGCCACCTCCAGGGGGAGTGAAAATTCGGTGAACAAGTGTGCAATCCCATGTGTACGCCGAGCTGCAAAAACTCACTGTGTGCAGTGTGTGCGCAGCCCAGGACTTACTCCTACAGTGCGATCACAACAGGCTGATCGGGGCCGGAGCTGACTTCACACACCCTACCTGAAAACGCTTGGGGACGCCTGCATTTTTACGGACACTCCCAATAAACGGTCAGTTACCACCCACAAATGGCTTCCTACTTTCAATCACTGTGTGAACGCCCGTACGATTGGATTTTTTGCACCATCCCGTCGCTGACCGGCGATGCCCTTTGTTGCTGTCCGACGCGCGTACGCATTGCGGTGCATACACATGGGCAGTTAGCACCTGATCACACGCTGTGCAAAAACGCACAGCAGCGATCAGATATGAATCAGTACCCATGTTGCAAAGCAAATACATTTATATTTTTTCTGCGCAGGGTAAATACTGGCTGCTTTTGCATGTAGCCCAAATACGTTACACTGCTTTATTTTTAAATTGCAGTTTAGGATTTCAGTTTGGACAAAGTTTTACTTTACTAAACATTTTCACTAAATACACAGACCTTCGACAATTTTGTTCCTAATTGACTGTCAGTGTTATCATTTTACATATCATTACATTGAGCCTTAACATGACCATCTAGTAATGTAAAGTACATTAACTTTAAAATGTAAACGGTTTGTCAATAACAATTTTACATGATTTGCTAGAAATGAAACATTCGTTACCTCTCTTGTAGAGGCTTCCATAGTCATATATGTACATGTGTTATATGCAAGTAGCTATGGTTTGGATAGTTTCCTTGCATCGTACAACTAAACGTGTCATTGCCGTGTGATTCTGTAAGAGGTGATTTATCATAGTTAAAGAAAATGAAAATGGTTCATTTCGCCCACAACCAATAAATTGTAAAGTGCTGTCAGAAACACATAACAATAGAGAAATATATAACCATTTATCACAGTGTGCATGGTCTGATGTCGTGAAATGTAACTTTCAGTCTACAATTTATACAGAATTATTATGACACTTGGCATAGAAAATTATCCAATGAGCTACTGTATGCCAGAATAGGTTTATATTGCTATTGTGAAGTTCTGTGTGTTCTGTTTGTATTGCTAAAGGTAAAAAGTGATTGGTACGCTCAAATGATCATTATGTTTTCTCATCTGTGTATGAGAAAGCAGCCACAGGGAGGTCACAGGGGATGGTGAATTGAGGGAAGAGTGAGGTGGGCACAGAGTAGGATGAGGGGGGTCATAGGGTGGAGGCAGGGTTGGACTGGCCCACAGGTGTACAGGGGAAACCACCGGTGGGCCCTACTGCCTGGGGGCCCACCCACTCCTCTAGGGATCAGGTTCCAGACTGTGCTGTTACTAATCTTGTACATTATCTTGCATGCACTACAGTATTTACTGTATATATTTATCTAGGGGAACAACACTTGAAAAATGGTTAGGTAAACCAATGTGGTGGCTGGGCACACCCCCTCTAGAGACTGGCCACACCCCTAAACATGGGCCCCTACAACTGCATTCCCCCGGTGGGCCCTACATGCCCCAGTATGACACTGGGTAGAGGTGGTCACAAGGAGGGGTGAGGTGGGCACAGGGAATGGTGAGTTTAGGGGGCATGGGAACGGGTGAGGTGGTCACAGGGAGGGGTAGGGTTATCTGTCAGGTGACTCTGGTAGTTGAGGGACTGTAGGGGATGCTTATCACTGGAAACAATACTGGGACTGCCCCCCTCCTATCCCCCCTCGTACCGAGGATGAGGAGACACACTATGATCCCCCGCAATATACAGCAGCATCACCACGCGGTACTGACCGCTGAGCGGGGTGCAGCTCCGGCGGCGAGGGAGAAAGCAGCAGCAGCCGTGACCCACGAACACACATACACACAGACAGCCACTCCCAGCAATAGTAGTGCTGGCCGCTCTGCGCCTCGTCACACTGCAGCCTGAATGGCCAGTCTGCAGTATGCTATCATGTGTGCGCTACTCCCGGATACTGGTACCCGGAAGAGCCTGCTAGCCGGAGTGCGGCGCCTGGTCCGTCCCACGGGGAGGCAGCAGAGTGAACACACATCGCTACCTGTGATTGGGGTGTGGGGCCTCAGATGTCCACTGGCCGGATGCTGTAGCAAGAATTTTTTTTCCTGTCTACAGCAGCTCATCACATGCTGTGGGCCTATTTGATTGGGGGGCCTGGAGCTGCAGCTTCACCCGCCCCATTGTTTATCCGGCCCTGCAGTAAGTGTGTACCCAGTTTAAGTAGGGGAGGGTACAAAAAGAGACCAGTGAGATAGGATAGGGGAAGGGATATAAAATGAGCAAACATTTGCAATCAAGTGTAAAAAAATAAATTAAATAAAATACAAGTGCACCATTTAGGAGAGAGGTAACAAAATGTACACGGCAAGAATGTAAAGTTAAATGAGAGTCACAGAGACCTATATTCCCACACAGGAGAATGCAAATCATGGATAATAGGACTTGATTCAGAGATGTACATAACCAATTTTCTTGCAGTTGAACGATTATCGGTGGTCTGCGCATCTTAGTTGCACTGCACATGTGCTGTAATAGTCTTGCGACGGTGGCCGCAGAGAGGATTTTTTCACAAAGTTATTGACAGTCAGGAACTGTTTGGGTGTGGGAACAGGGGAGTGGCAGCAAAAATGCAGATTTTGTCGCAACGGTTTTGGGAGGGGTGTTACTGCTCCTGTAGACAGTAAAAATGTCTTCATCGTCTAACTTCCTGTGGCCATGCTGGACAGTCAGATTGTTGATGTTTGCCTGATGTGTATCCTATGGTTGTATCTTTGTATGCAAGCGGCGGGTTAGAGACGTTGATTAAGGGACTCTCAGTGGCGACTCCAGAGGTGGGGCTGCAGCGCAGTACAAAATTTAAATAGGGGAGCCACACCAACTGCCACCAACTGCCATTCCAAACTGACTCAGCATCCCCAACTCTGGAGCCACCACTGGTCTCTATGATTTCTGACAGCTGCAACATTTGCATATTTTCGTACGGCTGCTGTGTACAGATTTGCAGCTGAGAATGCAGTTGCATACAGTACTTCTTTAAATCAGGCCAATAAAGTAAAGGAAATCACAACAATAAGCCCAAAGGAAGGGAAAGGAGAGTGTCTCAATATGCTAGCCAAGGCAACTATATGGCCAAAAGTCCATTGCATTAATAGTACTGTTAATATGTTCCATGTAAACCACACCACTTCCTTAATCGATGAAAGAGAGGGCGGGACTGAGGAGTTGCAATGAAGTGCCATGTGACTCTTCATTGACTTTAGTATACGGTATGCAATATCAAGTTATGACTGTGTTTGGACACAACTTGGAGGAGGAGGAGGAGGAGGAGGAGAAGTAAATCCTATACAAACACTGAGGGCGAGCTACCATCTCAGATAGATTTTCAATGTATTTTTAAGAGTCTTCCCCATGACTATGTGACATCCCGTGACGTTCTCTCTCAGGCATTATACAAACTCAAGAAGGGATGTATGGTGGATAATTGACCTTTAGCTGGTAAGCATAAAAATAATGAGAGAGAAGGAAAGGCAAGCACGAGTAATTCTGTCCCAAGCAGACATTTTTAAGGCAATAGTGGGGCATATGGGAGGGCTGAGGCCTCTCACAGGGCCCACACAGTCTATGTGGAAGATGACAAGGGGATGACAAAGAGATTTTGTAGTCTTTTGGGCAGGAGGTGCCTAATCCAGAAGATATTGTGAAGATGAAAGAAACAGGAATTAGCAATGGCCTCAATGTGGGGTGGGAAAGTGACAGAGGAGCCAATTATAACACCCAGGCCAAGGACTTGGGGGACAGGAGACAGAATAGATTTAGCCATAGAAACAGCTGGCAGGGTAAAGGGTCACTGGAGGTGGTGGTGGTGGGGCAACAATAGGAAAGGTTTTGTGGTATCATAGGGCAAAGTGCCTGAGGAGAACACCAAAGGAGGATGGGATAGAGAAAGAACAGAATAAATCATGGGCAGGGTCTTGGGAAAACCAATAGGAAGAGAAAGAGATAGAGATGAAGGAACAGATAGAAAAAGTATGGTTAGAAAGATTGGAGTACAGCTCTGAAAGGGCAGTGTCAAGGAGCCCAAGTGAGTGGAAGATTTGAAGAAAGAGAGGGTGGTTAACAGTGACCAAGTCAGCTAACTGTTCAAAAGTGACCAAGTCAGCTGACTGGTCAAAGAAGATGAGGATGGAAAACTGAAACTTAGATTTAGTGGTGACAGTGTTATTAACAACCTTGGGAATGGTGTGGCACTCAGATTGAAATTGTTCAATGAGGGTCTGGGAGGAAAGGGTGGTTGATAGTAGTGATGTGCACCGGAATTTTTTGGGGTTTTGGTTTTGGATTCGGTTCCACGGCCGTGTTTTGGATTCGAACGCGTTTTGGCAAAACCTCCATGAAATTTTTTTGTCGGATTCAGGTGTGTTTTGGATTCGGGTGTTTTTTTTACAAAAAACCCTCAAAAACAGCTTAAATCATAGAATTTGGGGGTCATTTTGATCCCATAGTATTATTAACCTCAATAACCATAATTTCCACACATTTCCAGTCTATTCTGAACACCTCACACCTCACTATATTATTTTTAGTCCTAAAATTTGCACCAAGGTCGCTGTATGACTAAGCTATGCGACCCAAGTGGCCGACACAAACACCTGGCCCATCTAGGAGTGGCACTGCAGTGTCAGACAGGATGGCAGATTTAAAAAATAGTCCCCAAACAGCACATGATGCAAAGAAAAAAAGAGGTGCAAGGAGGTAGCTGTGTGATTAAGCTAAGCGACCCAAGTGGCCGACACAAACACCTGGCCCATCTAGGAGTGGCACTGCAGTGTCAGACAGGATGGCAGATTTAAAAAATAGTCCCCAAACAGCATATGATGCAAAGAAAAAAAGAGATGCACCAAGGTCGCTGGATGGCTAAGCTAAGCGACCCAAGTGGCCGACACAAACACCTGGCCCATCTAGGAGTGGCACTGCAGTGTTAGACAGATGGCAGATTTAAAAAATAGTCCCCAAACAGCACATGATGCAAAGAAAAAAAGAGGTGCACCAAGGTCGCTGGATGGCTAAGCTAAGTGACCCAAGTGGCCGACACAAACACCTGGCCCATCTAGGAGTGGCACTGCAGTGTCAGACAGGATGGCATATTTAAAAATTAGTCCCCAAACAGCACATGTTGCAAAGAAAAAAAGAGGTGCACCAAGGGCGCTGGATGGCTAAGCTAAGCGACCCAAGTGGCCGACACAAACACCTGGCCCATCTAGGAGTGACACTGCAGTGTCAGACAGGATGGCAGATTTAAAAAATAGTCCCCAAACAGCACATGATGCAAAGAAAAAAAGAGGTGCACCAAGGTCACTGGATGGCTAAGCTAAGCGACCCAAGTGGCCGACACAAACACCTGGCCCATCTAGGAGTGGCACTGCAGTGTCAGACAGGATGACAGATTTTAAAAAATAGTCCCCAAACAGCAAATGATGCAAAGAAAAAAAGAGGTGCACCAAGGTCGCTGGATGGCTAAGCTAAGCGACCCAAGTGGCTGACACAAACACCTGGCCCATCTAGGAGTGGCACTGCAGTGTCAGATAGGATGGCAGATTTAAAAAATAGTCCCCAAACAGCACATGATGCAAAGTAAAAAAAGAGGTGCACCAAGGTCGCTGGATGGCTAAGCTAAGCGACCCAAGTGGCCGACACAAACACCTGGCCCATCTAGGAGTGGCACTGCAGTGTCAGACAGGATGGCAGATTTAAAAAATAGTTCCCAAACAGCACATGATGCAAAGAAAAAAAGAGGTGCACCAAGGTCGCTGGATGGCTAAGCTAAGCGACCCAAGTGGCCAACACAAACACCTGGCCCATCTAGGAGTGACACTGCAGTGTCAGACAGGATGGCAGATTTAAAAAATAGTCCCCAAACAGCACATGATGCAAAGAAAAAAAGAGGTGCAAGGAGGTAGCTGTGTGATTAAGCTAAGCGACCCAAGTGGCCAACACAAACACCTGGCCCATCTAGGAGTGGCACTGCAGTGTCAGACAGGATGACAGATTTTAAAAAATAGTCCCCAAACAGCAAATGATGCAAAGAAAAAAAGAGGTGCACCAAGGTCGCTGGATGGCTAAGCTAAGCGACCCAAGTGGCCAACACAAACACCTGGCCCATCTAGGAGTGGCACTGCAGTGTCAGATAGGATGGCAGATTTAAAAAATAGTTCCCAAACAGCACATGATGCAAAGAAAAAAGAGGTGCACCAAGGTCGCTGGATGGCTAAGCTAAGCGACCCAAGTGGCCAACACAAACACCTGGCCCATCTAGGAGTGGCACTGCAGTGTCAGACAGGATGGCAGATTTAAAAAATAGTCCCCAAACAGCACATGATGCAAAGAAAAAAAGAGGTGCACCAAGGTCGCTGGATGGCTAAGCTAAGCGACCCAAGTGGCCGACACAAACACCTGGCCCATCTAGGAGTGGCACTACAGTGTCAGACAGGATGGCAGATTTAAAAAATAGTCCATAACAGCACATGCAGCACACATATGGATAGTATACTTGACGACACAGAGGTAGAGCAATGGACTACTGTACCATACTGCTATATATATACTGGTGGTCAGCAAAATTCTGCACTGTCCTCCTACTATATATTGCGCACAACTAAAATGCAGCACAGGTATGGATGGATAGTATACTTGACGACACAGAGGTAGAGCAATGGACTACTGTACCGTACAACTTCTGCTATATATATACTGGAGGTCAGCAAAATTCTGCACTGTCCTCCTACTATATACTGCGCACAACTAAAATGCAGCACAGGTATGGATGGATAATATACTTGACGACACAGAGGTAGAGCAATGGACTACTGTTCCGTACTGCTATATATATACTGGTGGTCAGCAAAATTCTGCACTGTCCTCCTACTATATACTGCGCACAACTAAAATGCAGCACAGGTATGGATTGATAGTATGAAATGCACAGAAAATAAATAAAATTACAGCGCTATACGAAAGATGCTAATGAATGAGTGATTTTAATAATTAAAACATAATTAAAATTCTAAACATATAGACAAATTGGATATGATTTTACTCAATTTGCTCCAAGACTAATTATTGGACATGCACTATACTCCTTATGGCAAACGTATTAAAGGCAATAACGTCCATTTATTGAATTAGGACACAAAGTCTAAATTAAAAGACCAGTACTGATGGAAATTGTTACCCAGCTTGTGTTCCAATGCAAGGATCCGGATTAAAGGTCCTTAGTCTAGAAAGTGGATTCTGGTTCACAGTCTGTGATGATGACGCCTTAAAGTCCTGCACGCTGTGTTCCAATTTAAATGAATCCTGTGAAGTTGTTTCTCATTGGACCAAATGGAATAGGGATCGTGGTTCACTTCAGGCAAACAGGTGGGTCGTCCTGGGTTTAGAGCCAACAGTAGTAGTGCCTTTGGTGGAGTCCAACGGTCTGGAGCAGTATTAACTTACGCGTTTCGCTGCTCCTGGCAGCTTTGTCGAGGTTGAGCAATGGACTACTGTACCGTACTGCTATATATATATACTGGTGGTCAGCAAAATTCTGCACTGTCCTCCTACTATATACTGCGCACAACTAAAATGCAGCACAGGTATGGATGGATAGTATACTTGACGACATAGAGGTAGAGCAATGGACTACTATACCGTACTGCTATATATATACTGGTGGTCAGCAAAATTCTGCACTGTCCTCCTACTATATATACTGCGCACAACTAAAATGCAGCACAGGTATGGATGGATAGTATACTTGATAACACAGAGGTAGGTAGAGCAGTGGCCTACTGTACCGTACTGCTATATATTACATACTGGTGGTCAGCAAAATTCTGCACTGTCCTCCTTCTATATACTGCGCACAACTAATATGCAGCACAGGTATGGATAGATAGTATACTTGACGACACAGAGGTAGAGCAGTGGACTACTGTACCGTACTGCTATATATATACACTGGTGGTCAGCAAAATTCTGCACTGTCCTCCTACTATATACTACAATGCATCACAGATGTGGAGCGTTTTTCAGGCAGAGAACGTAGATATTTTCGGCACACTGAGCACAGATATTTGCAGCACACTGAGCACAGATATTTGCAGCACACTGAGCACAGATATTTGCAGCACACTGAACACAGAAACTGAGAGAATGCAGCCACGTCCTCTCGCTATCAGCGTTCGGGCGCGCTCGGGTTAACCGAGCAAGGCGGGAGGATCCGAGTCTGCCTCGGAACCGTGTAAAATGGGTGAAGTTCGGGGAACCGAACCTGCTCATCTCTAGTTGAGAGATGATCTAAGACGTCATTGACGATGGCTGGTCAGAGGGGCAGATGTGGGGGGAGGAGGTCAAGTAAGGTCACTCTGCCCCCCTCCCCCGCCACACATCACTTAAGCGGCCTCTCACCCCAGGCTGGGGAGAGAGGCTTCTGCAGTAGCAGTCTCTACTCTCTCCTTGCCCAAAGAGCCAGCGCACTGAGTGCAGATGTCTGTGATGGGGGGATGGGATGGGACACCACCAGGCCCTTCCAACAGGCTCAGGCCGGGGTAACAATGTTTATAGCATATACTGTACACTGTAATATACTGTATGCCTTCTTGAATGTATATAAATATTGTTATGCAACACCACTTTGTATGTTGTATACACTGTTTCTATGTAATCACAGTAGTATCTGCTCACATCCTATACAGAGGCTGACATTGCTACAGTAGATGTGGAAAGCACTTTGCATAAAGGACATTCTCTTCTGTGGATACTTGACATATCCAACAGGGAGTGATGATATAAAGGCTCCGAGTATGATTTAATTTCGGAAGATATCTGGAAAGGCCCACGGCTAAGCTCGCGGTAGGGAACGTATACTGACTTCCAGTTAATGAACAGTCCCTTGTGCTGATGCTTCCCCACAAGTATTATTATTAATTCAATTGTACAATGTTCAGTTTATATTATTAAGAACATTTATCTCACTGTCAGTCATCCATCATTTCCCATCTCCCTCCTTCTCCTCACTGTATTTCTCACTCTTTCCCAAATAAAAACAACTTATACGTCATATGCTAAGTAAAGGTATTGCTTTTGTTTTTATTGTGGTTTTGCCATTATTTTTGTTGGTGTTTTTTTTACTGTTCTGCAAAATGTAAATTATACAGACAAACAGTACATACTAGAGATGAGCGGGTTCGGTTCGTCGAGATCCTGTCGAGGTTCGTCGAGTTGGCTGTCACAGTGGTGGTGTCCTCTGCTGCCATATGTCCAGTGCTGCTGTATAAGTCCAGTCCAGTGGTGCTGTGTTGTGCTGCATCAATACAGTGGTGGTGTCCCTGTGCTGCTGTACTAATCCAGTGGTACTGCCGTATAAGCCCAGTGATACTGCCATATAAATCCAGTCCAGTGGTACTGCGGTATATGTCTAGTAATACTGCCATATATGTCCAGTGGTACTGCCGTATAATTCCAGTGATACTGCCGTATAAGTCTAGTGATACTGCCGTATATTTCCAGTGGTACTGCCGCATTAGTCCAGTGATACTGCCGTATATGTCCAGTGATAATGCTGTATATGTCCAGTGGTACTGCTGTATAAGTCCAGTGATACTGCCGTATAAATCCAGTCCAGTGGTACTGCCATATAAGTCCAGTGATACTGTTATATAAGTCCAGTGATACTGCCATATAAGTCCAGTGATACTGCCGTATAAGTCCAGTGATACTGCCGTATAAGTCCAGTGATCCTGCCATATATGTCCAGTGGTACTTCCGCATATGTCCAGTGATACTACCATATAAATCCAGTCCAGTGATACTGCCGTATAAATCCAGTGGTACTGCAGTGTAAATCCAGTCCAGTGGTACTGCCGTATAAGTCCAGTAATACTGCTATATAAATCCAGTCCAGTGGTACTGCCGTATATGTCCAGTGATACTGCCGTATATGTCCAGTGATACTGCCGTATATGTCCAGTGGTACTGCCTTTTAAGTCTAGTGATACTGCCATGTAAATCCAGTCCAGTGGTACTGCCATATAAAACCAGTTGTACTGCCGTATAAATCCAGTTGTACTTAAGTATAACTCCAGTCCAGTGGTACTGCCATATAAATCCAGTCCAGTGGTACTGCCGTATAAATCCAGTGGTACTGCCTTATAAATCCAGGCCAGTGATACTGCCGTATATGTCCAGTGGGACTGCCATATAAGTCCAGTAATACTGCCATATAAATCCAGTCCAGTGGTTCTGCCGTATAAGTCCAGTGATACTGCGGTATAAGTCCAGTCCAGTGGTACTGCCGTATATGTCCAGTGGGACTGCCATATAAGTCCAGTAATACTGCCATATAAATCCAATCCAGTGGTACTGCCGTATAAGTCCAGTGATACTGCCGTATAAATCCAGTGATACTGCCGTATAAGTCTAGTGATACTGCCGTATATGTCCAGTGGTACTGTCGTATTAGTCCAGTAATACTGTCATATATGTACAGTGGTACTGTCATATAAGACCAGTGATACTGTCGTATAAATCCAGTCCAGTGGTACTGCTGTATGCAGCAGTGCCTGTCAAAGCTAACATACCTGTGTGCTTATTCCTATTGCAAAAGTGGGTTATTATTGATTGTGTTATGCAAGCTCCGCCAATCAGTGCCTGTCAAAGCTAATATTCTGGTGTGCTTATTGCTATTGCAAAGGCGGGTTATTATTAGTGATGAGCAGGTTCGGATCCTCGGGATCCGAACCCGCCAGAACTTCACCTTTTTTTTCACGGGTCCGAGCGACTCGGATCCTCCCGCCTTGCTCGGTTAACCCGAGCGCGCCCGAACGTCATCATCCCGCTGTCGGATTCTCGCGAGATTCGGATTCTATACAAGGAGCCGCGCGCCGCCGCCATTTTCATACGTGCATTGAGTTTGATAGGGAGAGGACGTGGCTGGCGTCCTCTCCGTTATAGTAGAAGAAAAGAGTAAAGAGACTGAGTAACTTATAATTGTGGGGAGGATTGGGGACAGGGAGCAGCTGTTGGAGTACAGTGCAGGGTTTTGATTATACCACCAGTGAGTTTAATCCTTTGTTTCTCTGCCTGAAAAAAACGCTCCACCATATCTGTGCTCACTCAGTTTGCTGCACTGCTGCATGATATATCTGTGCTGAGTGCAGTGCACTGCTCAGTGCTCACACTGCCTAATTGTGGGGACTGGGGAGCAGTTATAGCAGGAGTACAGTGCACAGTTTTGCTGACAGTGACCACCAGTCCAGTATACGTTTGTCTGCCTGAAAAACACTCCTGTGGTGGCTTTTTTTTCCTTCATACTAGTTTAGCAGTCTGCTGACAGTGTCCACCAGGTCCGTTATTATTATACAGTATATTATATATATATATATATATATTAGAGATGAGCGGGTTCGGTTTCTCTGAATCCGAACCCGCCAGAACTTCATGGTTTTTTTCACGGGTCCGAGCAGACTCGGATCTTCCCGCCTTGCTCGGTTAACCCGAGCGCGCCCGAACGTCATCATGACGCTGTCGGATTCTCGCGAGACTCGGATTCTATATAAGGAGCCGCGCGTCGCCGCCATTTTCACACGTGCATTGAGATTGATAGGGAGAGGACGTGGCTGGCGTCCTCTCCATTTAGATTATAAGAGACTGAGAGAGATTTACTGGAGCTGACTAGGAGGAGTACTGTTACTGTAGAAGTGTAGAGACTGAGTGGAGAGAGTTTACTAGTGAGGACAGTGCAGTTTACTTTATAATCCGTTCTCTGCCTGAAAAAAGCGATACACAGCACACAGTGACTCAGTCACATACCATATCTGTGTGCACTGCTCAGGCTCAGGCCAGTGTGCTGCATCATCTATTATCTATATATAATATTATATATATCTGTCTGACGGCTCAGCTCACACAGCTTATAATTGTGGGGGAGACTGGGGAGCACTACTGCAGTGCCAGTTATAGGTTATAGCAGGAGCCAGGAGTACATAATATATTATATAGTGAGTAACCACCAGACACACAGTGCAGTTTATTTAATATATCCGTTCTCTGCCTGAAAAAAGCGATACACACAGTGACTCAGTCAGTCACATACCATATCTGTGTGCACTGCTCAGGCTCAGGCCAGTGTGCTGCATCATCTATTATCTATATATAATATTATATATATCTGTCTGACTGCTCAGCTCACACAGCTTATAATTGTGGGGGAGACTGGGGAGCACTACTGCAGTGCCAGTTATAGGTTATAGCAGGAGCCAGGAGTACATAATATATTATATAGTGAGTGACCACCAGACACACAGTGCAGTTTATTTAATATATCCGTTCTCTGCCTGAAAAAAGCGATACACACAGTGACTCAGTCAGTCACATACCATATCTGTGTGCACTGTGCAGTGCACTGCTCAGGCTCAGGCCAGTGTGCTGCATCATCTATATATATTATATATCTGTCTGACTGCTCAGCTCACACAGCTTATAATTGTGGGGGAGACTGGGGAGCACTACTGCAGTGCCAGTTATAGGTTATAGCAGGAGCCAGGAGTACATATTATATTAAAATTAAACAGTGCACACTTTTGCTGCAGGAGTGCCACTGCCAGTGTGACTGACCAGTGACCTGACCACACTGACCACCAGTATAGTTAGTAGTATACTTATATTGTGATTGCCTGAAAAAGTTAAACACTCGTCGTGTGACTTCACTTGTGTGTTTTTTTTTTTTATTCTATAAAAATAAAACTCATTCTGCTGACAGACAGTGTCCAGCAGGTCCGTCATTATATAATATATACCTGTCCGGCTGCAGTAGTGATATATATATATATTTTATATCATTTATCATCCAGTCGCAGCAGACACAGTACGGTAGTTCACGGCTGTGGCTACCTCTGTGTCTCTGCACTCGGCAGGCAGTCCGTCCATAATTGTAATACCACCTAACCGTGGATTTTTTTCATTCTTCTTTATACATACATAGTTACATAGACATCTTCTCTTTATCAACCAGTCTATATTAGCTGCAGACACAGTACAGTACGGTAGTTCACGGCTGTGGCTACCTCTGTGTCTGCACTCGGCAGGCAGTCCGTCCATAATTGTATACCAACTAACCGTGGTTTTTTTTCATTCTTCTTTATACATACATAGTTACATAGACATCTTCTCTTTATCAACCAGTCTATATTAGCTGCAGACACAGTACAGTACGGTAGTTCACGGCTGTGGCTACCTCTGTGTCTGCACTCGGCAGGCAGTCCGTCCATAATTGTATACCACCTAACCGTGGATTTTTTTCATTCTTCTTTATACATACATAGTTACATAGACATCTTCTCTTTATCAACCAGTCTATATTAGCTGCAGACACAGTACAGTACGGTAGTTCACGGCTGTGGCTACCTCTGTGTCTGCACTCGGCAGGCAGTCCGTCCATAATTGTATACCACCTAACCGTGGATTTTTTTCAGTCTTCTTTCTACATACATAGTTACATAGACATCTTCTCTTTATCAACCAGTCTATATTAGCTGCAGACACAGTACAGTACGGTAGTTCACGGCTGTGGCTACCTCTGTGTCTGCAGTCGGCAGGCAGTCCATAATTGTATACTAGTATCCATCTCCATTGTTTACCTGAGGTGCCTTTTAGTTGTGCCTATTAAAATATGGAGAACAAAAATGTTGAGGTTCCAAAATTAGGGAAAGATCAAGATCCACTTCCACCTCGTGCTGAAGCTGCTGCCACTAGTCATGGCCGAGACGATGAAATGCCAGCAACGTCGTCTGCCAAGGCCGATGCCCAATGTCATAGTACAGAGCATGTCAAATCCAAAACACCAAATATCAGAAAAAAAAGGACTCCAAAACCTAAAATAAAATTGTCGGAGGAGAAGCGTAAACTTGCCAATATGCCATTTACCACACAGAGTGGCAAGGAACGGCTGAGGCCCTGGCCTATGTTCATGGCTAGTGGTTCAGCTTCACATGAGGATGGAAGCACTCAGCCTCTCGCTAGAAAAATGAAAAGACTCAAGCTGGCAAAAGCAGCACAGCAAAGAACTGTGCATTCTTCGAAATCCCAAATCCACAAGGAGAGTCCAATTGTGTCGGTTGCGATGCCTGACCATCCCAACACTGGACGTGAAGAGCATGCGCCTTCCACCATTTGCACGCCCCCTGCAAGTGCTGGAAGGAGCACCCGCAGTCCAGTTCCTGATAGTCAGATTGAAGATGTCAGTGTTGAAGTACACCAGGATGAGGAGGATATGGGTGTTGCTGGCGCTGGGGAGGAAATTGACCAGGAGGATTCTGATGGTGAGGTGGTTTGTTTAAGTCAGGCACCCGGGGAGACACCTGTTGTCCGTGGGAGGAATATGGCCGTTGACATGCCAGGTGAAAATACCAAAAAAATCAGCTCTTCGGTGTGGAGGTATTTCACCAGAAATGCGGACAACAGGTGTCAAGCCGTGTGTTCCCTTTGTCAAGCTGTAATAAGTAGGGGTAAGGACGTTAACCACCTCGGAACATCCTCCCTTATACGTCACCTGCAGCGCATTCATAATAAGTCAGTGACAAGTTCAAAAACTTTGGGTGACAGCGGAAGCAGTCCACTGACCAGTAAATCCCTTCCTCTTGTAACCAAGCTCACGCAAACCACCCCACCAACTCCCTCAGTGTCAATTTCCTCCTTCCCCAGGAATGCCAATAGTCCTGCAGGCCATGTCACTGGCAATTCTGACGAGTCCTCTCCTGCCTGGGATTCCTCCGATGCATCCTTGCGTGTAACGCCTACTGCTGCTGGCGCTGCTGTTGTTGCCGCTGGGAGTCGATGGTCATCCCAGAGGGGAAGTCGTAAGCCCACTTGTACTACTTCCAGTAAGCAATTGACTGTTCAACAGTCCTTTGCGAGGAAGATGAAATATCACAGCAGTCATCCTACTGCAAAGCGGATAACTGAGGCCTTGACAACTATGTTGGTGTTAGACGTGCGTCCGGTATCCGCCGTTAGTTCACAGGGAACTAGACAATTTATTGAGGCAGTGTGCCCCCGTTACCAAATACCATCTAGGTTCCACTTCTCTAGGCAGGCGATACCGAGAATGTACACGGACGTCAGAAAAAGACTCACCAGTGTCCTAAAAAATGCAGTTGTACCCAATGTCCACTTAACCACGGACATGTGGACAAGTGGAGCAGGGCAGGGTCAGGACTATATGACTGTGACAGCCCACTGGGTAGATGTATGGACTCCCGCCGCAAGAACAGCAGCGGCGGCACCAGTAGCAGCATCTCGCAAACGCCAACTCTTTCCTAGGCAGGCTACGCTTTGTATCACCGCTTTCCAGAATACGCACACAGCTGAAAACCTCTTACGGCAACTGAGGAAGATCATCGCGGAATGGCTTACCCCAATTGGACTCTCCTGTGGATTTGTGGCATCGGACAACGCCAGCAATATTGTGTGTGCATTAAATATGGGCAAATTCCAGCACGTCCCATGTTTTGCACATACCTTGAATTTGGTGGTGCAGAATTTTTTAAAAAACGACAGGGGCGTGCAAGAGATGCTGTCGGTGGCCAGAAGAATAGCGGGACACTTTCGGCGTACAGGCACCACGTACAGAAGACTGGAGCACCACCAAAAACTACTGAACCTGCCCTGCCATCATCTGAAGCAAGAAGTGGTAACGAGGTGGAATTCAACCCTCTATATGCTTCAGAGGTTGGAGGAGCAGCAAAAGGCCATTCAAGCCTATACAATTGAGCACGATATAGTAGGTGGAATGCACCTGTCTCAAGCGCAGTGGAGAATGATTTCAACGTTGTGCAAGGTTCTGATGCCCTTTGAACTTGCCACACGTGAAGTCAGTTCAGACACTGCCAGCCTGAGTCAGGTCATTCCCCTCATCAGGCTTTTGCAGAAGAAGCTGGAGACATTGAAGGAGGAGCTAACACGGAGCGATTCCGCTAGGCATGTGGGACTTGTGGATGGAGCCCTTAATTCGCTTAACAAGGATTCACGGGTGGTCAATCTGTTGAAATCAGAGCACTACATTTTGGCCACCGTGCTCGATCCTAGATTTAAAGCCTACCTTGGATCTCTCTTTCCGGCAGACACAAGTCTGCTGGGGTTGAAAGACCTGCTGGTGACAAAATTGTCAAGTCAAGCGGAACGCGACCTGTCAACATCTCCTCCTTCACATTCTCCCGCAACTGGGGGTGCGAGGAAAAGGCTCAGAATTCCGAGCCCACCCGCTGGCGGTGATGCAGGGCAGTCTGGAGCGACTGCTGATGCTGACATCTGGTCCGGACTGAAGGACCTGACAACGATTACGGACATGTCGTCTACTGTCACTGCATATGATTCTCTCAACATTGATAGAATGGTGGAGGATTATATGAGTGACCGCATCCAAGTAGGCACGTCACACAGTCCGTACTTATACTGGCAGGAAAAAGAGGCAATTTGGAGGCCCTTGCACAAACTGGCTTTATTCTACCTAAGTTGCCCTCCCACAAGTGTGTACTCCGAAAGAGTGTTTAGTGCCGCCGCTCACCTTGTCAGCAATCGGCGTACGAGGTTACATCCAGAAAATGTGGAGAAGATGATGTTCATTAAAATGAATTATAATCAATTCCTCCGCGGAGACATTGACCAGCAGCAATTGCCTCCACAAAGTACACAGGGAGCTGAGATGGTGGATTCCAGTGGGGACGAATTGATAATCTGTGAGGAGGGGGATGTACACGGTGATATATCGGAGGGTGATGATGAGGTGGACATCTTGCCTCTGTAGAGCCAGTTTGTGCAAGGAGAGATTAATTGCTTCTTTTTTGGGGGGGTCCAAACCAACCCGTCATATCAGTCACAGTCGTGTGGCAGACCCTGTCACTGAAATGATGGGTTGGTTAAAGTGTGCATGTCCTGTTTTGTTTATACAACATAAGGGTGGGTGGGAGGGCCCAAGGACAATTCCATCTTGCACCTCTTTTTTCTTTTCTTTTTCTTTGCATCATGTGCTGACTGGGGAGGGTTTTTTGGAAGGGACATCCTGCGTGACACTGCAGTGCCACTCCTAAATGGGCCCGGTGTTTGTGTCGGCCACTAGGGTCGCTAATCTTACTCTCACAGTCAGCTACCTCATTGCGCCTCTTTTTTTCTTTGCGTCATGTGCTGTTTGGGGAGGGTTTTTTGGAAGGGACATCCTGCGTGACACTGCAGTGCCACTCCTAGATGGGCCCGGTGTTTGTGTCGGCCACTAGGGTCGCTAATCTTACTCACACAGCTACCTCATTGCGCCTCTTTTTTTCTTTGCGTCATGTGCTGTTTGGGGAGGGTTTTTTGGAAGGGACATCCTGCGTGACACTGCAGTGCCACTCCTAGATGGGCCCGGTGTTTGTGTCGGCCACTAGGGTCGCTAATCTTACTCACACAGCTACCTCATTGCGCCTCTTTTTTTCTTTGCGTCATGTGCTGTTTGGGGAGGGTTTTTTGGAAGGGCCATCCTGCGTGACACTGCAGTGCCACTCCTAGATGGGCCCGGTGTTTGTGTCGGCCACTAGGGTCGCTAATCTTACTCACACAGCTACCTCATTGCGCCTCTTTTTTTCTTTGCGTCATGTGCTGTTTGGGGAGGGTTTTTTGGAAGGGACATCCTGCGTGACACTGCAGTGCCACTCCTAGATGGGCCCGGTGTTTGTGTCGGCCACTAGGGTCGCTTATCTTACTCACACAGCGACCTCGGTGCAAATTTTAGGACTAAAAATAATATTGTGAGGTGTGAGGTATTCAGAATAGACTGAAAATGAGTGTAAATTATGGTTTTTGAGGTTAATAATACTTTGGGATCAAAATGACCCCCAAATTCTATGATTTAAGCTGTTTTTTAGTGTTTTTTGAAAAAAACACCCGAATCCAAAACACACCCGAATCCGACAAAAAAAATTCGGTGAGGTTTTGCCAAAACGCGTTCGAACCCAAAACACGGCCGCGGAACCGAACCCAAAACCAAAACACAAAACCCGAAAAATTTCAGGCGCTCATCTCTAATATATATATATATATATAGCAGTATGGTAGGCCACGGCTGTACCTACCTCTGTGTCGTCAGTGCACTCGTCTTCCATAAGTAATATAATACTATACTATCCATCCATCTACATTGTATACCTGTGGTGGCTTTTTTTTTCTTCATACTAGTTTAGCAGTCTGCTGACAGTGTCCACCAGGTCCGTTATTATTATACAGTATATTATATATATATATAGCAGTACGGTAGGCCACGGCTGTACCTACCTCTGTGTCGTCAGTGCACTCGTCATCCATAAGTAATATAATACTATACTATCCATCCATCTACATTGTATACCTGTGGTGGCTTTTTTTCTTCTTCATACTAGTTTAGCAGTCTGCTGACAGTGTCCACCAGGTCCGTTATTATTATACAGTATATTTATTATATCTATTAGCAGTACGGTAGGCCACGGCTGTACCTACCTCTGTGTCGTCAGTGCACTCGTCGTCCATAAGTAATATAATACTATACTATCCATGCATCTACATTGTATACCTGTGGTGGCTTTTTTTTTCTTCATACTAGTTTAGCAGTCTGCTGACAGTGTCCACCAGGTCCGTTATTATTATACAGTATATTATATATATATATATAGCAGTACGGTAGGCCACGGCTATACCTACCTCTGTGTCGTCAGAGCACTCGTCGTCCATAAGTAATATAATACTATACTATCCATCCATCTACATTGTATACCTGTGGTGGCTTTTTTTTTCTTCATACTAGTTTAGCAGTCTGCTGACAGTGTCCACCAGGTCCGTTATTATTATACAGTATATTATATATATATATATAGCTATAGCAGTACGGTAGGCCACGGCTGTACCTACCTCTGTGTCGTCAGTGCACTCGTCGTCCATAAGTAATATAATACTATACTATCCATCCATCTACATTGTATACCTGTGGTGGCTTTTTTTTCTCTTCATACTAGTTTAGCAGTCTGCTGACAGTGTCCACCAGGTCCGTTATTATTATACAGTATATTATATATATATATATAGCAGTATGGTAGGCCACGGCTGTACCTACCTCTGTGTCGTCAGTGCACTCGTCGTCCATAAGTAATATAATACTATACTATCCATCCATCTACATTGTATACCTGTGGTGGCTTTTTTTTTCTTCATACTAGTTTAGCAGTCTGCTGACAGTGTCCACCAGGTCCGTTATTATTATACAGTATATTATATATATATATAGCAGTACGGTAGGTAGTGATGAGCACCGGAAATTTTTCGGGTTTTGTGTTTTGGTT
Organism: Pseudophryne corroboree; assembly: GCF_028390025.1. Taxonomy (NCBI): domain Eukaryota; kingdom Metazoa; phylum Chordata; class Amphibia; order Anura; family Myobatrachidae; genus Pseudophryne; species Pseudophryne corroboree. The sequence continues at coordinate 1,204,086,873 of NC_086444.1, forward strand.
TTGGGTTCGGTTCCGCGGCCGTGTTTTGGGTTCGAACGCGTTTTGGCAAAACCTCACCGAATTTTTTTTGTCGGATTCGGGTGTGTTTTGGATTCGGGTGTTTTTTTCAAAAAACCCTAAAAAACAGCTTAAATCATAGAAATTGGGGGTCATTTTGATCCCAAAGTATTATAAACCTCAATAACCATAATTTCCACTCATTTTCAGTCTATTCTGAACACCTCACACCTCACAATATTATTTTTAGTCCTAAAATTTGCACCGAGGTCGCTGGATGACTAAGCTCAGCGACCCAAGTGGCCGACACAAACACCTGGCCCATCTAGGAGTGGCACTGCAGTGTCACGCAGGATGGCCCTTCCAAAAAACACCCCCCAAAAAGCACATGACGCAAAGAAGAAAAAAAAGAGGCGCAATGAGGTAGCTGTGTGAGTAAGCTAAGCGACCCTAGTGGCCGACACAAACACCTGGCCCATCTAGGAGTGGCACTGCAGTGTCACGCAGGATGGCCCTTCCAAAAAACACCCCCCAAACAGCACATGACGCAAAGAAAAAAAGAAGCGCAATGAGGTAGCTGTGTGACTAAGATAAGCGACCCAAGTGGCTGACACAAACACGTGGCCCATCTAGGAGTGGCACTGCAGTGTCACGCAGGATGGCCCTTCCAAAAACTACTCCCCAAACAGCACATGACGCAAAGAAAAATGAAAGAAAAAAGAGGTGCAAGATGGAATTGTCCTTGGGCCCTCCCACCCACCCTTATGTTGTATAAACAGGACATGCACACTTTAACCAACCCATCATTTCAGTGACAGGGTCTGCCACACGACTGTGACTGAAATGACGGGTTGGTTTGGACCCCCACCAAAAAAGAAGCAATTAATCTCTCCTTGCACAAACTGGCTCTACAGATGCAAGATGTCCACCTCATCATCATCCTCCGATATATCACTGTGTACATCCCCCTCCTCACAGATTATCAATTCGTCCCCACTGGAATCCACCATCTCAGCTCCCTGTGTACTTTGTGGAGGCAATTGCTGCTGGTGAATGTCTCCACGGAGGAATTGATTATAATTCATTTTAATGAACATCATCTTCTCCACATTTCCTGGATGTAACCTCGTACGCCGATTGCTGACAAGGTGAGCGGCGGCACTAAACACTCTTTCGGAGTACACACTTGTGGGAGGGCAACTTAGGTAGAATAAAGCCAGTTTGTGCAAAGGCCTCCAAATTGCCTCTTTTTCCTGCCAGTATAAGTACGGACTGTCTGACGTGCCTACTTGGATGCGGTCACTCATATAATCCTCCACCATTCTTTCAATGGGGAGAGAATCATATGCAGTGACAGTAGACGACATGTCCGTAATCGTTGTCAGGTCCTTCAGTCCGGACCAGATGTCAGCATCAGCAGTCGCTCCAGACTGCCCTGCATCACCGCCAGCGGGTGGGCTCGGAATTCTGAGCCTTTTCCTCGCACCCCCAGTTGCGGGAGAATGTGAAGGAGGAGATGTTGACAGGTCGCGTTCCGCTTGACTTGACAATTTTCTCACCAGCAGTTCTTTGAACCCCAGCAGACTTGTGTCTGCCGGAAAGAGAGATCCAAGGTAGGTTTTAAATCTAGGATCGAGCACGGTGGCCAAAATGTAGTGCTCTGATTTCAACAGATTGACCACCCGTGAATCCTTGTTAAGCGAATTAAGGGCTCCATCCACAAGTCCCACATGCCTAGCGGAATCGCTCTGTGTTAGCTCCTCCTTCAATGTCTCCAGCTTCTTCTGCAAAAGCCTGATGAGGGGAATGACCTGACTCAGGCTGGCAGTGTCTGAACTGACTTCACGTGTGGCAAGTTCAAAAGGTTGCAGAACCTTGCACAACGTTGAAATCATTCTCCACTGCGCTTGAGACAGGTGCATTCCACCTCCTATATCGTGCTCAGTTGTATAGGCTTGAATGGCCTTTTGCTGCTCCTCCAACCTCTGAAGCATATAGAGGGTTGAATTCCACCTCGTTACCACTTCTTGCTTCAGATGATGGCAGGGCAGGTTCAGGCGTTTTTGGTGGTGCTCCAGTCTTCTGTACGTGGTGCCTGTACGCCGAAAGTGTGCCGCAATTCTTCTGGCCACCGACAGCATCTCTTGCACGCCCCTCTCGTTTTTTAAATAATTCTGCACCACCAAATTCAAGGTATGTGCAAAACATGGGATGTGCTGGAATTTGCCCAGATTTAATGCACACACAATATTGCTGGCATTGTCCGATGCCACAAATCCACAGGAGAGTCCAATTGGGGTAAGCCATTCTGCGATGATCTTCCTCAGTTGCCGTAAGAGGTTTTCAGCTGTGTGCGTATTCTGGAAAGCGGTGATACAAAGCGTAGCCTGCCTAGGAAAGAGTTGGCGTTTGCGAGATGCTGCTACTGGTGCCGCCGCTGCTGTTCTTGCGGCGGGAGTCAATACATCTACCCAGTGGGCTGTCACAGTCATATAGTCCTGAGTCTGCCCTGCTCCACTTGTCCACATGTCCGTGGTTAAGTGGACATTGGGTACAACTGCATTTTTTAGGACACTGGTGAGTCTTTTTCTGAGGTCTGTGTACATTTTCGGTATCGCCTGCCTAGAGAAATGGAACCTAGATGGTATTTGGTACCGGGGACACAGTACCTCCAACAAGTCTCTAGTTGGCTCTGCAGTAATGATGGATACCGGAACCACGTTTCTCACCGCCCAGGATGCCAAGGCCTCAGTTATCCGCTTTGCAGCAGGATGACTGCTGTGATATTTCATCTTCCTCGCAAAGGACTGTTGGACAGTCAATTGCTTGGTGGAAGTAGTAAAAGTGGTCTTACGACTTCCCCTCTGGGATGACGATCGACTCCCAGCAGCAACAACAGCAGCGCCAGCAGCAGTAGGCGTTACACGCAAGGATGCATCGGAGGAATCCCAGGCAGGAGAGGACTCGTCAGAATTGCCAGTGACATGGCCTGCAGGACTATTGGCATTCCTGGGGAAGGAGGAAATTGACACTGAGGGAGTTGGTGGGGTGGTTTGCGTGAGCTTGGTTACAAGAGGAAGGGATTTTCTGGTCAGTGGACTGCTTCCGCTGTCGCCCAAAGTTTTTGAACTTGTCACTGACTTATGATGAATGCGCTGCAGGTGACGTATAAGGGAGGATGTTCCAAGGTGGTTAATGTCCTTACCCCTACTTATTACAGCTTGACAAAGGCAACACACGGCTTGACAAATGTTGTCCGCATTTCTGTTGAAATACTTCCACACTGAAGAGCTGATTTTTTTTGGTATTTTCACCAGGCATGTCAATGGCCATATTCCTCCCACGGACAACAGGTGTCTCCCCGGGTGCCTGACTTAAACAAACCACCTCACCATCAGAATCCTCCTGGTCAATTTCCTCCCCAGCGCCAGCAACACCCATATCCTCCTCATCCTGGTGTACTTCAACACTGACATCTTCAATCTGACTATCAGGAACTGGACTGCGGGTGCTCCTTCCAGCACTTGCAGGGGGCGTGCAAATGGTGGAAGGTGCATGCTCTTCACGTCCAGTGTTGGGAAGGTCAGGCATCGCAACCGACACAATTGGACTCTCCTTGTGGATTTGTGATTTCGAAGAACGCACAGTTCTTTGCTGTGCTTTTGCCAGCTTAAGTATTTTCATTTTTCTAGCGAGAGGCTGAGTGCTTCCATCCTCATGTGAAGCTGAACCACTAGCCATGAACATAGGCCAGGGCCTCAGCCGTTCCTTGCCACTCCGTGTGGTAAATGGCATATTGGCAAGTTTACGCTTCTCCTCCGACGATTTTATTTTAGATTTTTGAGTCCTTTTTTTACTGATTTTTGGTGTTTTGGATTTTACATGCTCTGTACTATGACATTGGGCATCGGCCTTGGCAGACGACGTTGATGGCATTTCATCGTCTCGGCCATGACTAGTGGCAGCAGCTTCAGCACGAGGTGGAAGTGGATCTTGATCTTTCCCTATTTTTGGAACCTCAACATTTTTGTTCTCCATATTTTAATAGGCACAACTAAAAGGCACCTCAGGTAAACAATGGAGATGGATGGATACTAGTATACTTATGGATGACGAGCGACTGCCGACACAGAGGTAGCTACAGCCGTGGACTACCGTACTGCGTCTGCTAGTATAGACTGGATGATAATGATATAAAAAATATATATATATATATATCACTACTGCAGGACAGGTATATATTGTATAATGACGGACCTGCTGGACACTGTCAGCACTGCAGACTCCTAAACTACTAGTATGAAGAAGATAGAAAAAAAAAACCCATCACAGGTAGGTATACAATTATGGACGAGCGACTGCCAGTGCCGACACAGAGGTAGCTACAGCCGTGGACTACCGTACTGCGTCTGCTAGTATAGACTGGATGATAATGATATAAAATATATATATATATCACTACTGCAGGACAGGTATATATTATATAATGACGGACCTGCTGGACACTGTCAGCACTGCTGACTCCTAAACTACTAGTATGAAGAAGATAGAAAAAAAACCCCACCACAGGTAGGTATACAATTATGGACGAGCGACTGCCAGTGCCGACACAGAGGTAGCTACAGCCGTGGACTACCGTACTGCGTCTGCTAGTATAGACTGGATGATAATTATATAAAAAATATATATATATATATCACTACTGCAGGACAGGTATATATTGTATAATGACGGACCTGCTGGACACTGTCAGCACTGCAGACTCCTAAACTACTAGTATGAAGATGATAGAAAAAAAAAAACCCACCACAGGTAGGTATACAATTATGGACGAGCGACTGCCAGTGCCGACACAGAGGTAGCTACAGCCGTGGACTACCGTACTGCGTCTGCTAGTATAGACTGGATGATAATGATATAAAAAATATATATATATCACTACTGCAGGACAGGTATATATTGTATAATGACGGACCTGCTGGACACTGTCAGCACTGCAGACTCCTAAACTACTAGTATGAAGAAGATAGAAAAAAAAAACCCACCACAGGTAGGTATACAATTATGGACGAGCGACTGCCGACACAGAGGTAGCTACAGCCGTGGACTACCGTACTGCGTCTGCTAGTATAGACTGGATGATAATGATATAAAAAATATATATATATCACTACTGCAGGACAGGTATATATTGTATAATGACGGACCTGCTGGACACTGTCAGCACTGCAGACTCGTAAACTACTAGTATGAAGAAGATAGAAAAAAAAACCCACCACAGGTAGGTATACAATTATGGACGAGCGACTGCCGACACAGAGGTAGCTACAGCCATGGACTACCGTACTGCGTCTGCTAGTATAGAATGGATGATAATGATATAAAATATATATATATATATCACTACTGCAGGACAGGTATATATTGTATAATGACGGACCTGCTGGACACTGTCAGCACTGCAGACTCCTAAACTACTAGTATAAAGAAGATCGAAAAAAAAAACCCACCACAGGTAGGTATACAATTATGGACGAGCGTCTGCCAGTGCCGACACAGAGGTAGCTACAGCCGTGGACTACCGTACTGCGTCTGCTAGTATAGACTGGATGATAATGATATAAAAAATATATATATATCACTACTGCAGGACAGGTATATATTATATAATGACGGACCTGCTGGACACTGTCAGCACTGCAGACTCCTAAACTACTAGTATGAAGAAGATAGAAAAAAAAAAAACCCACCACAGGTAGGTATACAATTATGGACGAGCGACTGCCAGTGCCGACACAGAGGTAGCTACAGCCGTGGACTACCGTACTGCGTCTGCTAGTATAGACTGGATGATAATGATATAAAAAATATATATATATATCACTACTGCCGGACAGGTATATATTATATAATGACGGACCTGCTGGACACTGTCAGCACTGCAGACTCCTAAACTACTAGTATGAAGAAGATAGAAATATAATGAATGACGGACCTGCTGGACACTGTCAGCAGAATGCGTTTATAGAATAAAAAAAAAAAACACCACACGAGTGTTTAACTTTTTCAGGCAGACAATATACTGGTGGTCACTGCTGGTCAGTCACACTGGCACTCTGGCAGCAAAAGTGTGCACTGTTAAATATGTACTCCTGCTATAACTGCTCCCCAGTCTCCCCCACAATTAAGCTGTTTGAGCAGTGAGCACTACTCAGCACAGTCAGATATACATAGATGATATTATCATGCAGCACACTGAGGCTGAGCACAGATATGGTATGTGACTGTGTATCGTTTTTTTTCAGGCAGAGAACGGATTATATTAAATAATAAATACAACTGGTGGTCACTAGTATAACTATCAGCAAAACTCTGCACTCTCTGAGTACTCCTAATGCTCCAGTAAATCAAGTGTCTCACTCTCTATCTAAACGGAGAGGACGCCAGCCACGTGTGAAAATGGCGGCGACGCGCGGCTCCTTATATAGAATCCGAGTCTCGCGATAGAATACGAGCCTCGCGAGAATCCGACAGCGGGATGATGACGTTCGGGCGCACTCGGGTTAGCCGAGCAAGGCGGGAAGATCCGAGTCTGCCTCGGACCCGTGTAAAAAGCGTGAAGTTCGGGGGGGTTCGGTTTCCGAGAAACCGAACCCGCTCATCACTAACGGTAGGCCACGGCTGTACCTACCTCTGTGTCGTCAGTGCACTCATCGTCCATAAGTAATATAATACTATACTATCCATCCATCTACATTGTATACCTGTGGTGGCTTTTTTTTTCTTCATATTAGTTTAGCAGTCTGCTGACAGTGTCCACCAGGTACGTTATTATTCTACAGTATATTATATATATATATAGCAGTACGGTAGGCCACGGCTGTACCTACCTCTGTGTCGTCAGTTGTCCTCCATAAGTAATATAATACTATACTATCCATCCATCTACATCTAGGAGAGTCCAATTGTGTCGGTTGCGATGCCTGACCTTTCCAATACTGGACGGGAAGAGCTTGCACCTTCCACCATTTGCACGCCCCCTGCAAGTGCTGGAAGGAGCACCCGCAGTCCAGTTCCTGATAGTCAAATTGAAGATGTCAGTGTTGAAGTACACCAGGATGAGGATATGGGTGTTGCTGGCGCTGGGGAGGAAATTGACAAGGAGGATTCTGATGGTGAGGTGGGTTGTTTAAGTCAGGCACCCGGGGAGACACCTGTTGTCCGTGGGAGGAATATGGCCATTGACATGCCTGGTCAAAATACAAAAAAAATCAGCTTTTCAGTGTGGAATTATTTCAACAGAAATGCGGACAACTGGTGTCAAGCCGTGTGTTGCCTTTGTCAAGCTGTAATAAGTAGGGGTAAGGACGTTAACCACCTCGGAACATCCTCCCTTATTCGTCACCTGCAGCGCATTCATAATAAGTCAGTGACAAGTTCAAAAACTTTGGGTGACAGCGGAAGCAGTCCACTGACCAGTAAATCCCTTCCTCTTGTAACCAAGCTCGCGCAAACCACACCACCAACTCCCTCAGTGTCAATTTCCTCCTTACCCAGGAAAGCCAATAGTCCTGCAGGCCATGTCACTGGCAAGTCTGACGAGTCCTCTCCTGCCTGGGATTCCTCCGATGCATCCTTAAGTGTAACGCCTACTGCTGCTGGCGCTGCTGTTGTTGCTGCTGGGAGTCGATCGTCATCCCAGAGGGGAAGTCGGAAGACCACGTGTACTACTTCCAGTAAGCAATTGACTGTCCAACAGTCCTTTGCGAGGAAGATGAAATATCACAGCAGTCATCCTGTTGCAAAGCGGATAACTCAGGCCTTGACAACTATGTTGGTGTTAGACGTGCATCATGTATCCGCCGTTAGTTCACGGGGAACTAAAGAATTGCTTGAGGTAGTGTGGCCCCTTTACCAAATACCATCTAGGTTCCACTTCTCTAGGCAGGTGATACCGAGAATGTACACGGACGTCAGAAAAAGAGTCACCAGTGTCCTAAAAAATGCAGTTGTACCCAATGTCCACTTAACCACGGACATGTGGACAAGTGGAGCAGGGCAGACTCAGGACTACATGACTGTGACAGCCCACTGGGTAGATGTATTGCCTCCCGCTGCAAGAACAGCAGCGGCGACACCAGTAGCAGCATCTCGCAAACGCCAACTCGTTCCTTGGCAGGCTACGCTTTGTATCACCGCTTTCCAGAATACGCACACAGCTGAAAACCTCTTACGGCAACTGAGAAAGATCATCGCGGAATGGCTTACCCCAATTGGACTCTCCTGGGGATTTGTGGCATCGGACAACGCCAGCAATATTGTGCGTGCATTACATCTGGGCAAATTCCAGCACGTCCCATGATTTGCACATACCTTGAATTTGGTGGTGCAGAATTATTTAAAAAACGACAGGGGCGTGAAAGAGATGCTGTCGGTGGCCAGAAGAATTGCGGGCCACTTTCGGCGTACAGGCACCGCGTACAGAAGACTGGAGCACCACCAAAAACACCTGAACCTGCCCTGCCATCATCTGAAGCAAGAGGTGGTAACGAGGTGGAATTCAACCCTCTATATGCTTCAGAGGATGGAGGAGCAGCAAAAGGCCATTCAAGCCTATACATCTGCCCACGATATAGGCAAAGGAGGTGGAATGCACCTGTCTCATGCGCAGTGGAGAATGATTTCAACGTTGTGCAAGGTTCTGCAACCTTTTGAACTTGCCACACGTGAAGTCAGTTCAGACACTGCCAGCCTGAGTCAGGTCATTCCCCTCATCAGGCTTTTGCAGAAGAAGCTGGAGGCATTGAAGGAGGAGCTAAAACAGAGCGATTCCGCTAGGCATATGGGACTTGTGGATGGAGCCCTTCATTCGCTTAACCAGGATTCACGTGTGGTCAATCTGTTGAAATCAGAGCACTACATTTTGGCCACCGTGCTCGATCCTAGATTTAAAACCTACCTTGGATCTCTCTTTACGGCAGACACAAGTCTGCAGAGGTTCAAAGACCTGCTGGTGAGAAAATTGTCAAGTCAAGCGAAACGCGACCCGTCAACATCTCCTCCTTCACATTCTCCCGCAACTGGGGGTGCGAGGAAAAGGCTACGAATTCCGAGCCCACCCGTCTGGCGGTGATGCAGGGCAGTCTGGAGCGACTGCTGATGCTGACATCTGGTCCGGACTGAAGGACCTGCCAACGATTACTGACATGTCGTCTACTGTCACTGCATATGATTCTCTCACCATTGAAAGAATGGTGGAGGATTATATGAGTGACCGCATCCAAGTAGGCACGTCAGACAGTCCGTACGTATACTGGCAGGAAAAAGAGGCAATTTGGTGGCCCTTGCACAAACTGGTTTTATTCTACCTAAGTTGCCCTCCCTCCAGTGTGTACTCCGAAAGAGTGTTTAGTGCCGCCGCTCACCTTGTCAGCAATCGGCGTACGAGGTTACTTCCAGAAAATGTGGAGAAGATGATGTTCATTAAAATGAATTATAATTAATTCCTCCATGGAGACATTCACCAGCAGCAATTGCCTCCAGAAAGTACACGGGGACCTGAGATGGTGGATTCCAGTGGGGACGAATTAATAATCTGTGAGGGGGGGGATGTACACAGTGAAAGGGGTGATGAATCGGACGATGATGATGAGGTGGACATCTTGCCTCCGTAGAGCCAGTTTGTGCAAGGAGAGATTGATTGCTTCTTTTTTGGTGGGGGCCCAAACCAACCAGTCATTTCAGTCACAGTCGTGTGGCAGACCCTGTCGCTGAAATGATGGGTTTGTTAAAGTGTGCATGTCCTGTTTTTACAACATAAGGGTGGGTGGGAGGACCCAAGGACAATTCCATCTTGCACCTCTTTTTTCTTTCATTTTTCTTTGCGTCATGTGCTGTTTGGGGAGTATTTTTTTGAAGGGCCATCCTGCGTGACACTGCAGTGCCACTCCTAGATGGGCCAGGAGTTTGTGTCGGCCACTAGGGTCGCTTAGCTTAGTCACACAGCTACCTCATTGCGCCTCTTTTTTTCTTTGCGTCATGTGCTGTTTGGGGAGTATTTTTTTGAAGGGCCATCCTGCGTGACACTGCAGTGCCACTCCTAGATGGGCCAGGTGTTTGTGTCGGCCACTAGGGTCGCTTAGCTTAGCCATCCAGCGACCTCGGTGAAAATTTTATGACTAAAAATAATATTGTGAGGTGTGAGGTGTTCAGAATAGACTGAAAATGAGTGGAAAGTATGGTTATTGAGGTTAATAATACTATGGGATCAAAATGACCCCCAAATTCTATGATTTAAGCTGTTTTTTAGGGTTTTTTGAAAAAAACACCCGAATCCAAAACACACCCGAATCCGACAAAAAAAATTCGGTGAGGTTTTGCCAAAACGCGTCCGAACCCAAAACACGGCCACGGAACCGAACCCAAAACCAAAACACAAAACCCGAAAAATTTCAGGTGCACATCACTAGTTATTATTGACTGGTTATACAAGACTGTATTATATAAAGACGCCATCTTGCTTATCTGTTCCTACAACTCACCTGCATAATAGTCATTGCTGGTTATACAAGACTGTGTTATATAAAGACGCCAGCTTGCTTACCTGTTCCCGCAATTCACCTGCTTAATCATCATTGCTGGTTATACGAGACTGTGTCATATAAAAACTCCAGCTTGCTTACCTGTTACCTGTTTTACTATCTAACAAAAGTCTCAAGGTGTAATTCGTTTGTGCAGTTTCACTGTTCCCTTTACTCCTGTGGCTTTCTTCTAATTGTAATACAATAAAATTGTGTTGTATTTATTATGGGCCATTCTGTGTCTTCTTAAAAAGGGGAATCTCACGCTTGCCTCTCTGTCACAGTGTGCCACTAGCAACGAAGTACCTGAAGACCATCAGCTTCAATTAAAGACTTCAGTACACCCACGGATCGGGGGTTTACATCACGACAGACAGATAAAGATAGGTAGATAGACAGACAGATAAAGATAGATAGATAAATAGATAAATAGATAGATAGATAGATAGATAGATAGATAGACAGATAGATAGATAGATAGATAGATAGATAGATAGATAGATAGATAGATAGATAGATAGATAGATAGATAGATAGATAGATACTGTAGATAGATAGATAGATAGATAGATAGATAGATAGATAGATAGATAGATAGATAGATAGATAGATAGATAGATAGATAGATAGATAGATAGATCGATCATGGGTTATTAGGATTAAAAGTGCATTTGTGCTGTTACTTCCCGGTCATTATAAACATGGCATTGACATTTAAAATGGCAAAAAGGAAAATAGTAGAAAAAGATTGGAAAATGGAAAAGATTTCTCGGTATTTATGCAGGCATAAAAAACTCCTACTAAGATATCGTCAAATTAGTTTTACGTCTTTTTTTCTACATAGATGGCAAATTGCAAATATGCTCTTCTACTGAACAAATATGAAATTTAAAGCTTTCGCTACTGACTTAAAAGTCCTTTTTTTTTTTTAATGCTTCTTTTTTTTCTATGTGAAATTGATTTTCTTTCAGTAGCTCTAAATCTTTCCCAGACACCGTCAAAGCCTGTATCTTTTAGTGTTGCCTTAAATCTATCAGAGAGACGGGCACAAAGAGGCGCCGCATTCAATGTTTAGCTAGAGTGAAACAATATTCTGTGCCAGGTGAACTTACAGGAACATTTATCCCCCTGTAAACTACCTACAACCTCTTGCAGGGCTGAGTGGGACACAGACGGAGGTGATGTTGGTATCCTGAATAAAGCCGTAGGAAACATTATGTTAGATTTTGGAGCAAAGCAAAGTGACCCTTCCTGCCTGCTCTTCCATTGAAAGGACTGCACCTTTGATGAGAAAGTCAGGCCCAGCAGAAAATTAGTATATTTTCTATAATTAAGGTTCGTTTTACATCCATTAAGCCAAATTCCTTTCCATTTAGACGTCTTAATCTCTATGAATATAACTTATTATGTTGGTTTTCTTGAAGAGCTTATTTTTTACACTGTCAGTCTTAGTGCTTTATTATATATATATTATGCTCTCAATATTTTCACACTGAAACATAATGCATTAAGCCTACTCTACATACTGTAGCTAGACCCCTTAGGTTTCAGAGATAATGGGGGTTATTCAGGTTGGATTGCAGATTCTGCTCAGAAGTAAAATCTGCAATCTTTTTTTTCACATGCTAGGGACGGCCCATCGCAAGGCAAGGCCGACCAGCATGCGGATTGTGCCGCCTAGCGGCTGCGTCAGCGATTTAATTGTAGTCGCAGTAACTGTTTATAAACCCCTTGAATCTGCTGCCCGGCTGCAAAGGCAAGTGGCTTGCGGCCATTTTTTCCATTGGAGCAGTTGCTCGTGATGTCATGTAGCCGCCAACACAACGCAGCCGACCCGCCTCCATTTTCCCTGCGCTGCCCTTGCAATGGTCCGTCGCCACCCACCGTGCGAATGCCTCTACCTGTCAGTGAGGTAGAGGCGTTTGTAGCCAATGCAATCACATTCGCCAGGATGCAAATGCGCAGAAGGGCACTGCGCATGCGCACTGTTGCCGGTACTGAGGAAATTGCAGTTGCATGGCTTTGCATCGCAATACGACCTTAATAACCCCTGATATGTTTTAGATCTGTTCTTTTTTTTTGCATAAATACAATTACTGTAAACATACATACAGAACACATATTTACCCATTTTAATACAATTCCCCCTGGGAGTACTCCTGTAGGAGAAATATAGGCCACCTACTGGGGGGGGGGGGCTGGTCCGGGAAAACGCAACATTTGGCCCTGCCCCCTACTCCTCAATGCAGCGAATTGTGACATTTAAGTAGATAGGGCGGGGCTATGATATTACGATTTGTGAAGAATCATATTTTACAGTACATCTTGCTCATTTCACTAGAAAATGTGTTGAATGCAGATTGACACTTCTGGAACTTTGTGAAACTCTCCAAAAATGTTCAGGTGGAGATGGGAAATAAGTATACTGTACATGGGTGTGGTACATTTTGTTGACATTCATCGGTCACCATGAGAATGTCAACAAGGTACAAAACGTCGACCTGCTTACAATGTTGACATTGACTAGGTCATCATTCATCATGTCAAAACTGATGAAATGTCGCAGTAATAGGTTATTTCAACCCGGCTCGCTGTGCTGTGTGAACAGTGTCGGACTGGGGCATGAAGGGCCCACCGGGGGGATGCAGTGATAGGGGCCCATACTTAGGGGTGTGACCAGCCTATAAAGGGGGTGTGGCCAGCCTCCGCAGAGGACTGAAATACACAATAGTCTTATGCAGTCAGTGGTGCAAGTAGAAAAAATGTCTTACGGGTACTGTGTGCGCGCGCCGAAGGCGCACGCGCAAAAAAATGGGTGTTGGCAAATGCCACATGGGGCGTGGCCAATGAAAATGGGGGCGTGATACACATATGGGGGAGGGGCAGATACACGTATGACCCCAATAGTGCCAGATACACGTTGCCCCACAGTGCCAGATATACATTGCCCCACAGTGCCAGATACACATTGACTAACAGTGCCAGATACACATTGCCCCACAGTGCCAGATACAGAAATGCCCCCAGAGTGCCAGATACAGAAATGCCCCCAGAGTGCCAGATATACATTGCCTCGCAGTGTCAGATACACGTTGCCCCACAGTGCCAAATATACATTGCCCCACAGTGCCAGATATACATTGCCCCCCGTGCCAGATACAGAAATGCCCCTACAGTGCCAGATATGCCCCCAGTGCCAGATATCCCCCAGTGCCAGGTATACATGCCCCCCCAGTGCCAGATATCCCCCAGTGCCAGGTATACATGCCCCCCTGTGCCAGATATCCCCCAGTGCCAGGTATACATGCCCCCCTGTGCCAGATATCCCCCAGTGCCAGGTATACATGCCCCCCTGTGCCAGATATCCCCCAGTGCCAGGTATATATGCCCCCCAGTGCCAGATATCCCCCAGTGCCAGGTATAACATGCCCCCCCTTCCCTGCTCACCGCTGCCGCTGGCCGCTGCCGTCCTGTGTGAGGGAAGGAGAGCGCAGCCTGTGCCTCTCCTTCCCCTCAGTCTCCGGCGGGTGTCTCACAGTTTAATTCAGCGCGATCCGTGAGCCAATCAGAGCTCGCACCGCGAGCTCTGATTGGCTCACGGATCGGCGCTGAATTAAACTATGACACCCGCCGGAGACTGAGGGGAAGGAGAGGCACAGGCTGCACTCTCCTTCCCTCACATCAGCGGCGGTGCGAGGAGCGGCGGCCCGTCGGTGTGGGTACGGCGTACCCACGGCTAAATTCTTACGGGTACGCCGTACCCACCCGTACCCGCCCACTTGCACCACTGATATATACACACACACACACTGCCCCAGGCCGCTGACACTGTTTTATAGTATATATACATATATTTATATACTAAACTAGTACAGACAGTACACTGTACTAGTCTAGTATATATACTATTAAAACAGTGTCAGCAGCCTGGGGCAGTGTGTGTGTATATATATATATATATATACACACACACACACACACACACACACACACATGGACTGTTTATAAATTTGCACTGAGTGTGTACCTCACTCAGGCAGTTTGGCTGCTAGCGCTCCAGCTCTCAGCTCAACTACAAACTGTGATGGCTCTCGAGCCTCATATCTGCTGACAGACACCTATCGTACTCTACACATTTACAATATAAAACATTACCCTCCGTGGCGATAAGCTCCGCTTCACAAGCCTCCTCACACCCGCCGTGCGCAGCCAGCCCTCAGCCGCGGGAGCGTAATGACGTCATGATCACGCTCCCAGCAGGCTGAGACGGGGAGGCGCCAATGCGGAGTCGCACAACGGCAGCAGCGGGACCTGGGGAACACTCACAGAGTCACATGATCAGTCACACAGTCCAGTGAGCGGCGCGGCCCGGCGGAGTGGGTACGGCGTAGCCGCGGCAAAACTCTTAAGGGTACGCCGTACCCGCCCGTACCCGCCCACTTGCAGGGCTGTGTGCAGTGCAATGCCACATATCTACCATGTATAATACAAGTGCACAGTCTGGAACCTGATCCCTAGTGGAAGGAGTGGGCCCTCAGGCAGTGGGTCCTACCGGTGGTTTCCCTGGTACCCCTGTGGGCCAGTCCGACCCTGTGTGTGAATGGGAAGCTGGGTCAATATGACCCGTTTCCCATTCACTCTGTGTGGACGGGCAGTGCTTGTAGCTCATGTGATCTCTAAGTGCATATTGCCGTATTGGTGACGCGGCGGCGAGGGGCATGTGTCAGGCTCCCAGATGCGACTCGCCTCAGGCAGTGTGAAAGGGGTATAATATATTATTACAGTATTTTTGTTGGGCAATCCTCCTGACTCAGTAATGAGCAATTTAAAAAATAAAAGACTGTCCATTCCACGTGGGTATCATAAAATGTGGTTTTATAAAAGAAATATATATAATATCACAATGTCCTATAACATACTAAAAATCAATTTACATCACATTTTATAGACAAAAAAAGAAAGTTAAAATATAATGGCATAATATACAATCATAAAAATTAAAGTAGATGTATATATAAAAACATAAGGAACAGGCAATAAAAATAAAGAATAAAATAAAATGTGAAAAGTCTGAGGAAGAGGAAGCAAAACTGTCTGCAAAACATGTTTCAACTAAAGCCCCATACACACTAGACTAGAAAATGAAACATCTCGCTCAGAAGGGCCGATCTGAGCAAGGTCTTTCACAATCTCGTCCAGTGTGTACACTTAATGTCGTTAATAACAACCCCCTCACCTGTCTGAACATGTTCAGACGAGGGAGTCCTCGTTAACGAAAGCCATGCTGTCGTCAAGTGTGTATGCACTTGCCGATGCCAGCACCCCGCCGGGTCCCCACCGCCGCCAATATCGGCGTCTGTGGGGATCGTCTAGTGTGTACTAGGCTTAACCCTAGAGTCAGTGGCGTAAGTTCGTCCCAGTTGCCCGGAGGCAAGATAAATATTGGTGCCCCCCTATTTCTTATATCAAGATGTGTGTGTGTGTGACAGCAGACACTTTACTGATGGAGCTATTTGCTCCTGTAGAGGAAGCATGAAAATGCTAACTATGTGAAGTTACGTGTACTTTAGTGATGAGCGCCTGAAATTTTTCGGGTTTTGTGTTTTGGTTTTGGGTTGGGTTCCGCGGCCGTGTTTTGGGTTCGACCGCGTTTTGGCAAAACCTCACCGAATTTTTTTTGTCGGATTCGGGTGTGTTTTGGATTCGGGTGTTTTTTTCAAAAAACCCTAAAAAACAGCTTAAATCATAGAATTTGGGGGTCATTTTGATCCCATATTATTATTAACCTCAAAAACCATAATTTCCACTCATTTTCAGTCTATTCTGAATACCTCACACCTCACAATATTATTTTTAGTCCTAAAATTTGCACCGAGGTCGCTGGATGACTAAGCTAAACGACCCTAGTGGCCGACACAAACACCTGGCCCATCTAGGAGTGGCACTGCAGTGTCACGCAGGATGTCCCTTCCAAAAAACCCTCCCCAAACAGCACATGACGCAAAGAAAAAAAGAGGCGCAATGAGGTAGCTGTGTGAGTAAGATTAGCGACCCTAGTGGCCGACACAAACACCGGGCCCATTTAGGAGTGGCACTGCAGTGTCACGCAGGATGTCCCTTCCAAAAAACCCTCCCCAAACAGCACATGACGCAAAGAAAAAAAGAGGCGCAATGAGGTAGCTGTGTGAGTAAGATTAGCGACCCTAGTGGCCGACACAAACACCGGGCCCATCTAGGAGTGGCACTGCAGTGTCACGTAGGATGTCCCTTCCAAAAAACCCTCCCCAAACAGCACATGACGCAAAGAAAAAAAGAGGCGCAATGAGGTAGCTGTGTGAGTAAGATTAGCGACCGTAGTGGCCGACACAAACACCGGGCCCATTTAGGAGTGGCACTGCAGTGTCACGCAGGATGTCCCTTCCAAAAAACCCTCCCCAAACAGCACATGACGCAAAGAAAAAAAGAGGCGCAATGAGGTAGCTGTGTGAGTAAGATTAGCGACCCTAGTGGCCGACACAAACACCGGGCCCATCTAGGAGTGGCACTGCAGTGTCACGCAGGATGTCCCTTCCAAAAAACCCTCCCCAAACAGCACATGACGCAAAGAAAAAAAGAGGCGCAATGAGGTAGCTGTGTGAGTAAGATTAGCGACCGTAGTGGCCGACACAAACACCGGGCCCATTTAGGAGTGGCACTGCAGTGTCACGCAGGATGTCCCTTCCAAAAAACCCTCCCCAAACAGCACATGACGCAAAGAAAAAAAGAGGCGCAATGAGGTAGCTGTGTGAGTAAGATTAGCGACCCTAGTGGCCGACACAAACACCGGGCCCATCTAGGAGTGGCACTGCAGTGTCACGCAGGATGTCCCTTCCAAAAAACCCTCCCCAAACAGCACATGACGCAAAGAAAAAAAGAGGCGCAATGAGGTAGCTGACTGTGTGAGTAAGATAAGCGACCCTAGTGGCCGACACAAACACCGGGCCCATTTAGGAGTGGCACTGCAGTGTCACGCAGGATGTCCCTTCCAAAAAACCCTCCCCAAACAGCACATGACGCAAAGAAAAATAAAAGAAAAAAGAGGTGCAAGATGGAATTGTCCTTGGGCCCTCCCACCCACCCTTATGTTGTATAAACAAAACAGGACATGCACACTTTAACCAACCCATCATTTCAGTGACAGGGTCTGCCACACGACTGTGACTGATATGACGGGTTGGTTTGGACCCCCCCCAAAAAAGAAGCAATTAATCTCTCCTTGCACAAACTGGCTCTACAGAGGCAAGATGTCCACCTCATCATCATCCTCCGATATATCACCGTGTACATCCCCCTCCTCACAGATTATCAATTCGTCCCCACTGGAATCCACCATCTCAGCTCCCTGTGTACTTTGTGGAGGCAATTGCTGCTGGTCAATGTCTCCGCGGAGGAATTGATTATAATTCATTTTAATGAACATCATCTTCTCCACATTTTCTGGATGTAACCTCGTACGCCGATTGCTGACAAGGTGAGCGGCGGCACTAAACAGTCTTTCGGAGTACACACTTGTGGGAGGGCAACTTAGGTAGAATAAAGCCAGTTTGTGCAAGGGCCTCCAAATTGCCTCTTTTTCCTGCCAGTATAAGTATGGACTGTGTGACGTGCCTACTTGGATGCGGTCACTCATATAATCCTCCACCAGTCTTTCAATGGTGAGAGAATCATATGCAGTGACAGTAGACGACATGTCCGTAATCGTTGTCAGGTCCTTCAGTCCGGACCAGATGTCAGCATCAGCAGTCGCTCCAGACTGCCCTGCATCACCGCCAGCGGGTGGGCTCGGAATTCTGAGCCTTTTCCTCGCACCCCCAGTTGCGGGAGAATGTGAAGGAGGAGATGTTGACAGGTCGCGTTCCGCTTGACTTGACAATTTTCTCACCAGCAGGTCTTTCAACCCCAGCAGACTTGTGTCTGCCGGAAAGAGAGATCCAAGGTAGGCTTTAAATCTAGGATCGAGCATGGTGGCCAAAATGTAGTGCTCTGATTTCAACAGATTGACCACCCGTGAATCCTTGTTAAGCGAATTAAGGGCTCCATCCACAAGTCCCACATGCCTAGCGGAATCGCTCCGTGTTAGCTCCTCCTTCAATGTCTCCAGCTTCTTCTGCAAAAGCCTGATGAGGGGAATGACCTGACTCAGGCTGGCAGTGTCTGAACTGACTTCACGTGTGGCAAGTTCAAAGGGCAGCAGAACCTTGCACAACGTTGAAATCATTCTCCACTGCGCTTGAGACAGGTGCATTCCACCTCCTATATCGTGCTCAATTGTATAGGCTTGAATGGCCTTTTGCTGCTCCTCCAACCTCTGAAGCATATAGAGGGTTGAATTCCACCTCGTTACCACTTCTTGCTTCAGATGATGGCAGGGCAGGTTCAGTAGTTTTTGGTGGTGCTCCAGTCTTCTGTACGTGGTGCCTGTACGCCGAAAGTGTCCCGCAATTCTTCTGGCCACCGACAGCATCTCTTGCACGCCCCTGTCGTTTTTTAAATAATTCTGCACCACCAAATTCAAGGTATGTGCAAAACATGGGACGTGCTGGAATTTGCCCCATATTTAATGCACACACAATATTGCTGGCGTTGTCCGATGCCACAAATCCACAGGAGAGTCCAATTGGGGTAAGCCATTCCGCGATGATCTTCCTCAGTTGCCGTAAGAGGTTTTCAGCTGTGTGCGTATTCTGGAAAGCGGTGATACAAAGCGTAGCCTGCCTAGGAAAGAGTTGGCGTTTGCGAGATGCTGCTACTGGTGCCGCCGCTGCTGTTCTTGCGGCGGGAGTCCATACATCTACCCAGTGGGCTGTCACAGTCATATAGTCCTGACCCTGCCCTGCTCCACTTGTCCACATGTCCGTGGTTAAGTGGACATTGGGTACAGCTGCATTTTTTAGGACACTGGTGACTCTTTTTCTGAGGTCTGTGTACATTTTCGGTATCGCCTGCCTAGAGAAATGGAACCTAGATGGTATTTGGTACCGGGGACACAGTACCTCCAACAAGTCTCTAGTTGGCTCTGCAGTAATGATGGATACCGGAACCACGTTTCTCACCACCCAGGATGCCAAGGCCTCAGTTATCCGCTTTGCAGTAGGATGACTGCTGTGATATTTCATCTTCCTCGCAAAGGACTGTTGGACAGTCAATTGCTTGGTGGAAGTAGTAAAAGTGGTCTTACGACTTCCCCTCTGGGATGACCATCGACTCCCAGCAGCAACAACAGCAGCGCCAGCAGCAGTAGGCGTTACATGCAAGGATGCATCGGAGGAATCCCAGGCAGGAGAGGAATCATCAGAATTGCCAGTGACATGGCCTGCAGGACTATTGGCATTCCTGGGGAAGGAGGAAATTGACACTGAGGGAGTTGGTGGGGTGGTTTGCGTGAGCTTGGTTACAAGAGGAAGGGATTTACTGGTCAGTGGACTGCTTCCGCTGTCACCCAAAGTTTTTGAACTTGTCACTGACTTATTATGAATGCGCTGCAGGTGACGTATAAGGGAGGATGTTCCGAGGTGGTTAACGTCCTTACCCCTACTTATTACAGCTTGACAAAGGGAACACACGGCTTGACACCTGTTGTCCGCATTTCTGTTGAAATACCTCCACACCGAAGAGCTGATTTTTTTGGTATTTTCACCAGGCATGTCAACGGCCATATTCCTCCCACGGACAACAGGTGTCTCCCCGGGTGCCTGACTTAAACAAACCACCTCACCATCAGAATCCTCCTGGTCAATTTCCTCCCCAGCGCCAGCAACACCCATATCCTCCTCATCCTGGTGTACTTCAACACTGACATCTTCAATCTGACTATCAGGAACTGGACTGCGGGTGCTCCTTCCAGCACTTGCAGGGGGCGTGCAAATGGTGGAAGGCGCATGCTCTTCACGTCCAGTGTTGGGAAGGTCAGGCATCGCAACCGACACAATTGGACTCTCCTTGTGGATTTGGGATTTCGAAGAACGCACAGTTCTTTGCGGTGCTACTGCTTTTGCCAGCTTGAGTCTTTTCATTTTTCTAGCGAGAGGCTGAGTGCCTCCATCCTCATGTGAAGCTGAACCACTAGCCATGAACATAGGCCAGGGCCTCAGCCGTTCCTTGCCACTCCGTGTGGTAAATGGCATATTGGCAAGTTTACGCTTCTCCTCCGACAATTTTATTTTAGGTTTTGGAGTCCTTTTTTTACTGATATTTGGTGTTTTGGATTTGACATGCTCTGTACTATGACATTCGGCATCGGCCTTGGCAGACGACGTTGCTGGCATTTCATCGTCTCGGCCATGACTAGTGGCAGCAGCTTCAGCACGAGGTGGAAGTGGATCTTGATCTTTTTCTAATTTTGGAACCTCAACATTTTTGTTCTCCATATTTTAATAGGCACAACTAAAAGGCACCTCAGGTAAACAATGGAGATGGATGGATACTAGTATACAATTATGGACGGACTGCCGAGTGCCGACACAGAGGTAGCTACAGCCGTGGACTACCGTACTGTACTGTGTCTGCTGCTAATATAGACTGGTTGATAAAGAGATGTAGTAGTATGTATGTATAAAGAAGAAAGAAAAAAAAAACCACGGGTAGGTGGTATACAATTATGGACGGACTGCCGAGTGCCGACACAGAGGTATCTACAGCCGTGAACTACCGTACTGTACTGTGTCTGCTGCTAATATAGACTGGTTGATAAAGAGATGTAGTAGTATGTATGTATAAAGAAGAAAGAAAGAAAAACCACGGGTAGGTGGTATACAATTATGGACGGACTGCCGAGTGCCGACACAGAGGTAGCTACAGCCGTGGACTACCGTACTGTACTGTGTCTGCTGCTAATATAGACTGGTTGATAAAGAGATGTAGTAGTATGTATGTATAAAGAAGAAAGAAAAAAAAACCACGGGTAGGTGGTATACAATTATGGACAGACTGCCGAGTGCCGACACAGAGGTAGCTACAGCCGTGAACTACCGTACTGTACTGTGTCTGCTGCTAATATAGACTGGTTGATAAAGAGATGTAGTAGTATGTATGTATAAAGAAGAAAGAAAAAAAAACCACGGGTAGGTGGTATACAATTATGGACGGACTCCCGAGTGCCGACACAGAGGTAGCTACAGCCGTGGACTACCGTACTGTACTGTGTCTGCTGCTAATATAGACTGGTTGATAAAGAGATGTAGTAGTATGTATGTATAAAGAAGAAAGAAAAAAAAACCTCGGGTAGGTGGTATACAATTATGGACGGACTGCCGAGTGCCGACACAGAGGTAGCTACAGCCGTGAACTACCGTACTGTACTGTGTCTGCTGCTAATATAGACTGGTTGATAAAGAGATGTAGTAGTATGTATGTATAAAGAAGAAAGAAAAAAAAACCACGGGTAGGTGGTATACAATTATGGACGGACTGCCGAGTGCCGACACAGAGGTAGCTACAGCCATGGACTACCGTACTGTACTGTGTCTGCTGCTAATATAGACTGGTTGATAAAGAGATGTAGTAGTATGTATGTATAAAGAAGAAAGAAAAAAAAACCACGGGTAGGTGGTATACAATTATGGACGGACTGCCGAGTGCCGACACAGAGGTAGCTACAGCCGTGAACTACCGTACTGTACTGTGTCTGCTGCTAATATAGACTGGTTGATAAAGAGATGTAGTAGTATGTATGTATAAAGAAGAAAGAAAAAAAAACCACGGGTAGGTGGTATACAATTATGGACGGACTGCCGAGTGCCGACACAGAGGTAGCTACAGCCGTGGACTACCGTACTGTACTGTGTCTGCTGCTAATATAGACTGGTTGATAAAGAGATGTAGTAGTATGTATGTATAAAGAAGAAAGAAAAAAAAACCACGGGTAGGTGGTATACAATTATGGATGGACTGCCGAGTGCCGACACAGAGGTAGCTACAGCCGTGAACTACCGTACTGTGTCTGCTGCGACTGGATGATAAATAATGATATAAAAAATATATATATATCACTACTGCAGCCGGACAGGTATATATTATATAATGACGGACCTGCTGGACACTGTCTGTCAGCAGAATGAGTTTTTTATAGAATAAAAAAAAAACACCACACAAGTGAAGTCACACGACGAGTGTTTAACTTTTTCAGGCAATCACAATGTAGTATACTACTAACTATACTGGTGGTCAGTGTGGTCAGGTCACTGGTCAGTCACACTGGCAGTGGCACTCCTGCAGCAAAAGTGTGCACTGTTTAATTTTAATATAATATGTACTCCTGGCTCCTGCTATAACCTATAACTGGCACTGCAGTGCTCCCCAGTCTCCCCCACAATTATAAGCTGTGTGAGCTGAGCACAGTCAGATATATATACATAGATGATGCAGCACACTGGGCTGAGCAGTGCACACAGATATGGTATGTGACTGAGTCACTGTGTGTATCGTTTTTTTCAGGCAGAGAACGGATATATTAAATAAAACTGCACTGTCTGGTGGTCACTGTGGTCAGTCACTAGTAAACTCTGCACTCTCTACACTTCTACAGTACTCCTAAGCTCCAGTAAATCAGGTCAATCTCTCTCTCTCTCTCTCTCTTCTAATCTAAATGGAGAGGACGCCAGCCACGTCCTCTCCCTATCAATCTCAATGCACATGTGAAAATGGCGGCGACGCGCGGCTCCTTATATAGAATCCGAGTCTCGCGAGAATCCGACAGCGTCATGATGACGTTCGGGCGCGCTCGGGTTAACCGAGCAAGGCGGGAGGATCCGAGTCTGCTCGGACCCGTGAAAAAAATCATGAAGTTCGGGCGGGTTCGGATTCAGAGAAACCGAACCCGCTCATCTCTAGTGTAATTGTCAGAGAAGTATCTTCATATAGTTAAAATTCTCATATTTCCTATACAGGAGCAAATAGCTTCATCAGTAAGGTGTCTACTTCCAGTGTAATAGGTCGTGGTTTCTAATCCTGGGTGTGACACTTATAAAATGTGTATATTCAGTATAATAAAGAGGGTGTGATTTGTAAGGTGCAGGGACCAGTGAGGAATTCGGCCACTGAAAAGATAGCGGCAGCAGTGGTGTCACAGAATGGGAGGAGAGGTGCCCCCCTTCAGAGCAGGAGCCCGGCGGCAGATGACTCTGTTGCCTCCCAGAGTTCTGCCTCTGCCTAGAGTCCAACCCTAACCTCCTACTGCTGCCCAACCCTAACCCTCCCCCTAGTGCCTAACCCTAACCCTCCGCAGCAGTAGCCTAATCACAACTGTCTCCCTACAGCCTAACCCTAACTTCACCTGCCATAACCCAACTCTAACCCTTCCATAGTCTAACCTTAACCCTAATCAGCAGACTTGCCCAATAAACACACCTTGTTTACTGCAACTGATCTAGCGTGCCATCTATTTATAGTATATTGGACTGAACAATATATATATTTTATATTTTAAGAAGATTTTTTTTCTCTGTCTGTACAACTAATTGTGTTTCTCTGTTCTCTCTTACCATATAGAAATGATGCTTTTTAGTAGAGATGAGCGGGTTCGGTTCTCAGAGATCCGAACCCCCCGAACTTTGCCTTCCGCGTCCGGATCCAAGCCCAGCTCGGGTTTTCCCGCCTGATTCGGAATCCTGAAGGCGGCAAAATGTCATCATCCCGCTGTCGGATTCTCGTGGGATTTGGATTCCATATAAGGAGCCGCGCGTCGTGGCCATTTTCACTCCAGTCTCGGAGAGTGAGAGGACGTGTCTTCAGTGTGCTCAGTGTCTGTTTATTGGAGCGGGAAAGTGGGGTGGCAAGTGTTGTGCTGCTCAGTCCAGTCCATATATCCAGTGTAGCTGTAAAGTGGTGCTGTGTTGTGCAGACCAGTCCAGTGTACTCAGGGGGTAATTCCAAGTTGATCGCAGCAGGAAATTTTTTAGCAGTTGGGCAAAACCATGTGCACTGCAGGGGGGGGACAAATATAACATTTGCAGAGAGAGTTAGATTTGGGTGGGTTATTTTGTTTCTGTGCAGGGTAAATACTGGCTGCTTTATTTTTACACTGCAATTTAGATTGCAGATTGAAATCACCACACCCAAATCTATCTCTCTCTGCACATGTTATATCTGCCTCCCCTGCAGTGCACATGGGCCCTCATTCCGAGTTGATCGGTCGCAAGGCGAATTTAGCAGAGTTACACACGCTAAGCCTACGCCTACTGGGAGTGTATCTTAGCTTCTCAAAATTGCGACCGATGTAATCGCAATATTGCGAATACAAACTACTTTGCAGTTTCTGAGTAACTTCAACCTTACTCTGCCTGTGCGATCAGTTCAGTGCTTGTCGTTCCTGGTTTGACGTCACAAACAC
Source organism: Pseudophryne corroboree (assembly GCF_028390025.1). Taxonomy (NCBI): domain Eukaryota; kingdom Metazoa; phylum Chordata; class Amphibia; order Anura; family Myobatrachidae; genus Pseudophryne; species Pseudophryne corroboree. The sequence continues at coordinate 1,204,111,815 of NC_086444.1, forward strand.
ACCCAGCGTTCGCTCAGACACTCCCCCGTTTCTCCAGCCACTCCTGCGTTTTTTCCGGAAACGGTAGCGTTTTCATCCACACGCCCATAAAACGCCGTGTTTCCGCCCAGTAACACCCATTTCCTGTCAATCACATTACGATCGCCGGAGCGATGAAAAAGCCGTGAGTAAAAATACTATCTTCATTGTTAAATTACTTGGCGCAGTCGCAGTGCGAATATTGCGCATGCGTACTAAGCGGATTTTCATTGCGATGCGATGAAAAATACCGAGCGAACGACTCGGAATGAGGGCCATGGTTTTGCCCAACTGCTAAAAAATGTCCTGCTGCGATCAACTTGGAATTACCCCCTCAGTGTATTGTGCTGCATCAGTCCAGCCAGTCACAGTGTTGGTGTTCTCTGCTGCCATGTATCAGCAATTCCAGTATATATATCAGTAATTTCAGTGACGATATACGCTGCTGCTATATATATCCACTGCTGCAGTATAACAATTATAACAACCTGTTGGGCTGCATCAGAGCAGTGGTAGTGTCCTGTGTCATCAGTAATTCCAGTGACGATATACGCTGCTGCTGCTGCTGCTATATATATATCCACTGCTGCAGTATAACATGTGCACCGGACATTTTTCGGGTTTTGTGTTTTGGTTTTGGATTCGGTTCTGCGGACGTGTTTTGGATTCGGACGCGTTTTGGCAAAACCTCCCTGATTTTTTTTTGTCGGATTCGGGTGTGTTTTGGATTTGGGTGTTTTTTTTTTACAAAAAACCCTCAAAAACAGCTTAAATCATAGAATTTGGGGGTCATTTTGATCCCATAGTATTATTAACCTCAATAACCATAATTTCCACTCATTTCCAGTCTATTCTGAACACCTCACACCTCAATATATTATTTTTAGCCCTAAAATTTGCACCGAGGACGCTGGATGGCTAAGCTAAGCGACCCAAGTGGCCGACACAAACATCTGGCCCATCTAGGAGTGGTACTGCAGTGTCAGACAGGATGGCTAATTTAAAAAATAGTCCCCAAACAGCACATGATGCAAAGAAAAAAAGAGGTGCACCAAGGTCGCTGGATGGCTAAGCTAAGCGACCCAAGTGGCCGACACAAACACCTGGCCCATCTAAGAGTGGCACTGCAGTGTCAGACAGGATGGCAGATTTAAAAAATAGTCCCCAAACAGCACATGATGCAAAGAAAAAAAGAGGCGCAATGAGGTAGCTGTGTGACTAAGCTAGCTAAGCGACCCAAGTGGCCGACACAAACACCTAGCCCATATAGGAGTGGCACTGCAGTGTCAGACTCGGAATGACCCTCTATATGCGGCACAGGAGAGCGTACCCCTACACCACACAGGGCCAAGCCTGTAAAAATTATTTGGATTACATATTAATAACCCCTTTATTTGGAGTAAATAATATACAGCACAGGACAGCACCACTGGACTTATACGGCAGAATCACTGGACTAATATGGCAGTACCAATGGACTAATATGGCAGTACCAATGGACTAATATGGCAGTACCACTGGACTTATTTGGCAGTATCACTGGACTTATACGGCAGTACTATTGGTTTTATATGGCAGTACAACTAGACTTATACAGCAGTAATAATGGACTTATTCAGCAGTACCACTGGACTTATACAGAAGTATTACTGTACTTATACGGCAGTACCACTGGAATTATACGGCAGTAAAACTGATCTGGACTTATACGGCAGTACCACTGGACTTATACGGCAGTACCACTGGACTTATACAGCAGTATCACTGGACTTATACAGCAGTATCACTGGACTGGACTTATACGGCAGTACCACTGGACTTATACGGCAGTACCACTGGACATATATGTCAGTATCACTGGACTTATACGGCTGCACCACTGGACTTATAAAGCAGTACCACTGGGCTGGACTTATACGGCAGTACCACTGGACTGTACTTATACAGCAGTATCACTGGACATATACGGCAGTATCACTGGACATATACGGCAGTTCCACTGGACTTATACGGCAGTACCACTGGACTTATACGGCAGTACCACTGGACTTATATGGCAGTACCACTGGACTTATATGGCAGTACCACTAGACATATGGCAGTACCGCTGGAATGGATTTAAACGGCAGTACCACTGGATTTATAAGGCAGAACCACAAGACGTATACAGCAGTATCACTGGACTTATACGGCAGTACCACTGGACTTATACGGCAGTACCACTGGACTTATATGGCAGTATCACTGGACTTATACGGCAGTACCACTGGACTGGACTTATACGGCAGTACTACTGGACTTATACGGCAGTATCACTGGACTTATATGGCAGTACCACTGGACTGGATTTATACGGCAGTACCATTGGCTTTATACTGCAGTATCACTGGACATACACAACATTATCACTGGAATTATATGTCAGTAAAACTAGACTTATACAGCAGTACCACTGGACTGGACTTATACGGCAGTACCACTGGACTTATACGGCAGTACCATAGGACTAGATTTATATGGCAGTACCACTGGATTTATACAGCATTACCACTGGACATATACGGCAGTATCACTGTAATTATATGGCAGTACCACTGGACATATACGGCAGTATCACTGGACTGGATTGATACGGCAGTACCCCTGGACTTATACGGCAGTATCAATGGAATTATATGGCAGTGCCACTGGACTGGATTTATATGGCAGTACCACTGGACTTATATGGCAGTAACTCTGGACTGGATTTATACCACAGTACCAATGGACTTATATGGCAGTACCACTGGACATATACGGCAGTGCCACTGGACTGGATTTATATGGCAGTACCACTGGAATTATACAGCAGTACCACTGGACTTATACGCTAATATCACTGGACTTATATGACAGTACCACTGGACTGGAATTATATGGTAGTACCACTGGAATTATACGGCAGTACAACTGGACTTATACAGCAGTACCACTGGATTGGATTTATACGGTAGTACCACTGGATTTATACGGCAGTATTACTGGACATATACAGTATGGCAGTTGCACTGGATTTATACAATATCACTGGACTGATGCAGCACAAGACAATATTGGAATGACACACATAAGACAGAGCAGGTCACCACACCATTTTCCCGCACAGACAGACACTGAGGAGATAGACACGTCCTCTCGCTACACTCTTCAGGACTGAAGTGAAAATGGCGGCGACGTGTTGCTCCTTATATGGAATCCAAAACTCGCGAGAATCCGACAGCGGGATGATGAAGTTTTGTCTCGTTCTGGTTTCCAAGTCTGGTGGGAAGTCCCAAGCCGGGATCGGATCTGGGCTTGGGAATTGATGTTCGGCAGTGTTCGGTTCTCAGAGAACCGAACCCACTCATCCCTACTTTTTAACAGAAACATTTTGAGAAGAGATTTTCTCATAAATATGAGGGCGGTTCACTAAGTAAGGTACTGTAACAAGACCTCTGACATGTGTAATGCTGTCTGCTAAATTCTGATTTACAACCCGACCAGAGCAGAAAGACCACTGCTTCTCCTCGTGGCCATTAGACTGCACCTCATATTAGTCATACTGTCCCAACAACAGTTGGAAGATGGCTTTGATAACAACAGAACAGACGTTCAAGATGAGAGCTACCATTGGATGGTACTGGACCCAGAAGCGTCACCAAGGTGGCACCTAGTGCAGTAGCATAAAGGCCACCAGTACGCCTTAGGTGCTCAACGGCACAAAAAGGGTGGCTTAGCGGTTGGGGGCATGGCTTTGCATCCCGACCCCCATTTTGATCACTCCGTGAGTCATGGAGATGCGGGTGCCCTCGGAGACTACAGTGCCAGCTTCTACACTGGGACAAGATCTGGATGCTGCATGTAATGCCACAATGCAGCACCTGGCATCTGAAACTGAGCAGAAGCCAGCATTTTGGTGTCACCCCTCGTTGGGTGACACCCGATTACAGCCCGCACCCCCTTTTGACGACACTGACTGGATCATTCTCCCTACAGCCCTGACCTGGCATTGAGTGATTTCCATCTTTTTGGACCATTGAAGAAGCACCTGCGTGAAAGACAATTCGCAACCGATAGTGAAGTTCAGTAAGGCATCATGCCCTGGCTTCAGGCACTTGACGCTGATTTCTTCTATGCAGGAATAGATACCGTTGGAACAAATGATTAGACAAGTATGAGGACTATATAAAAATTAATCTGTACCAATGGCATACTATTGGTTATACATATATGGACGAGTTGAATAAATTTACGTAATGAGAGGTCTTGTTGCCTTATTTATTGAAGCACCCTTGTAGCATAACTTCTTGCCCCTACTGAGACCTACTGAATATGGCCTCCACCACTAAGAGAAGAGATACCGCATCAGCTCTCTGTGAACTGTTCCTGTAGGTCCACAAGACTCCACCTATATGTAACATCACAATGTATGACATCACATAGGGGTGGAGCAGTGCGGCAGAATCTTTTTTTTGGGGAGGGAGGGGCCCTTTCTATTTTGTCAGTCCCAGGCCCCACAATTTCTGATGGCAGCCCTGGTTTTGAGTGAAGCTACTCTTTCAAAAAATGTTCATCCAGAGCTTATACAGTATATGGACACTTTGTTACCGAATATCTCTTATCTCTAGGCATATATAAGCATAAGAGAGTGATCGTTGTTTTACTTAAATTGAACCTTCATTGCTTCATTTGAGCCTCCGTGGCTTTGCGGAACCATGTAGCTTGGATCATCTCCCAGTTTGGTGCCCTCAACCCTGATCTGTGGATTCAGCAGCTGATCTGTAACTATTAATTCAAGAGGACAAGTACTAGGCAGCTAAGGAACTGTCCATTGAATTGAATAATGCATTGAAAAAGGACACATATCTTGTGGAAAGTTTGCTCACTTTGCGCTGCATCAATATATTATTTGGAGAACAGGGGATGCATGTTGAAGAAAGTGTTTATGTGCATTGAGAAAATCCTCCTATAATGAGCCAGGGAGGTTAAGTTTTCACTCAAAGTTTTTAATTGATTCAGACTATGTTGGGTACTTATACATTAGTTAAACTTGAACTGTAGCAATTAAAATGTAAACTGACGTGGAAATATGGGAGAATGAAAATGCAACAGTGTGAAGGGATTTACAGGGCTTCAAATATCTAAGGGATTGGTTGACAGATTCAAAATAGGTTCATGAAGCAATTAAAATGAAAAATAGTTTAGTACAATGAAAATTAATAATGTAAGTTAGGAAAGGAATAACATTAGAAATTGATGCATGCATGCACTCTATGGATTATGATACATCATATATTGCAGGTGGTATGGAGATGGAATGGAATTGCACAGTCTTTAAATATACAGTTACAAGCTGATTGATTGCTTTGGACATCCACTTGACTTTATTTCTCTCTTGACACACATCAGGGTTTCCAAGTCCCGTGACTTCATGCAGCAATGCCTTGGGGGTAGTCTAGTGTGTTGCCAATCTGCTGGGTGGTTGGCATATCTCCCTGATCTTCTGTCATGTAAGATGACAATCCAGCCTCCAACAATAAGCAGCTCTGGGATCAGCTGACTCTAGCAGCCTATCAGTGTAGAGAGTGCCAGATTTAATGCTGCTACTGGCTCTCAGCCACTATTACTTGGAATGCCCCGGTTCCAAGTATATTCCCGTTGCTGTTCCAGGCTCTAGTCGGCAAGAGTCTGTATCCAGTATACGCTGTGCACTCCAGAGTGCAAACACCAGTATTTATTCTGCACAGTGCACTTCAGACTAAAATCATCTCCATTCATTCTACATAGTACACTTCAGACTGTAATTACCTGTATTCTTTCTACACAGTGCTCATCAGTCTGCAAGTATCAACATTCATTCTATGCTGTGCACTTCAGTCTGCAATCATCAGTATTCATTCTACTCAGTGCACTTCAGTCTGCAATTATCAGTATTCATTCTAGGCAGGGTGCTTCATTCTTCAGTCACCAAAATGCTTCTCAGTAGCGCATGTCACTCTGCAAGCTCCCATCATCTATTCCACGCAGTCTACTACAGTCTACTGGCTCCAATATCCATTGCTCATGGTGCTCTTCAGTCTTCAACTATCAGTACTTATTCATACTGTGCATTCTTCAAATACAATACTCTCTTCAACAGTGTGTGGAGCTGTACATCTGCAAGGGCCTAAACCAACTATATACAGTACAGTGTTACTATACTGTTCTATGGGGGTTATTCCGAGTTGATCGCTCGCTAGCAGTTTTTAGCAACCGTGCAAACGCTATGCCGCCGCGCACTTGGAGTGTATTTTAGCTTAGCAGAAGTGCGGACGGTTGTATCACAGAGCGCCTGCAAACATTTTTTGTGTAGTTTCAGAGTATCTCAAAACCTACTCAGTGCTTGCGATCACTTCAGACTGTTCAGTTCCGGATTTGACGTCACGCACCCGCCCAGCGTTCGCCCAGCCACGCCTGTGTTTTCCTTGGCACGCCTGCATTTTTCCGAACACTCCCTGAAAACGGTCAGTTGCCACCCAGAAACGCCCACTACATGTCAATCACTCTGCGGCAAACAGTGTGACTGAAATGCATCGCTAGACCCTGTGCAAAACTGCATCGTTCGTTGTGCCCGTACGTCGCACATGCGCATTGCGCCGCATACGCATGCGCATACCTGCTGTTTTTAAGCCTGATCGCTGCGAACAAATGCAGATAGCGATCAACTCGGAATGACCACCTATATCCATCCAGGGCTGTGTGCAGGGAAGAAGAAGGAGGAGAAAGAGGAGGAAGAGGAGGAGGAAGATGAGGAAGAGGAAGTGGAGGAAGATGAGTAAGAGGAGGAAGATGAGGAAGAGGAGGTGGATGAGGAGGAGGAGTTACATTTCATGAAGTGATGACTTTGACAATGACAATCTCCGTAGAAGCTACTAATGGTACTATATTCAAAACTGTAATACTAATTTCAAAATGTTCTTTTTAGTTTCCAATGCAACGGTGTAAATCTGAAATTGTGCTAACATCTTGATGTACTGGGTGTCAAGTTCTGCTTCAAATGTATGAATTACATCAGCAGGAATGCTTTAGGCAGGATTAGATGCGTTTTAAGAGGTAAAGTAAAGGGCACTGGGTGAAAATGACATCATATTAATATTTACAGACTAATGTAGAAATGTAATAAACACTGAACTGCACCATTTGATTCATTGATGTACTGAATGAGTTACAGCAGTAACAAATACTGAAAGAAAAAGAGTAAAACCACAAAAATAAAATGTTATTAACATCATAAACTACTGTATTTGCATATTGATATTTGATACTGTTGTTTCTGTCTTTTATTTCATCAAATACTATAGATTTTTATATGTGTTACAGAAAGAAAATATATTTTATACATATAGACATTCTTCAGCTCTATAGAGGTCGTGGAACATTTTTAAATAAAACTGTCGCCTTTCACTAACTGTTAGTTTAATTTGTCTTAAGGTGGGTACACACGAATAGATATATCTGCAGATCAATTGGACGGATCGAGCAGTGTGTTCAGCATACACACTGCCCGATCTGTCGGGGACTGACGTCATGAACTGGGCGGGCGTGTACACACGCCCGCCCAGTTCAGCTGTCAATCACCGCCGGCCGCCGCAGCATGTGTACGGGCGGTCGGCCGACCACCCTGTACACACACAGTGATGCGCCAATATATCGGTAGATATATTGGCCGTCGGCTGTGCTGCGTGGCCGATGCGATACGTCTGTGAACGACGGAGTTCACAGACGTATCGGCCGTACACACTGGCCGACGGTCCCGCGATATATCGGCCGTTCAAGAGAACGGCCGACATATCGACCAGTGTGTATGGGCCTTTAGACATCCGCTGTACCTGCACCTCACTAAACATATATGGAAATCTCAGCAGTACGGATAAGCAGAGATGCAGCAAAATGAAAAGCAAAACAAGTTTGTCCCAGAAGAGGGTGTTTTACAGAGGTGTATGCAGTAGTTCTGACTGACATTATACAGATTCCTCATAACTTTATTACTCAATGGCTATACGCACTGTGGCCTCATTCAGATCTGGTTGGAGGGACTGTCGCTGCTGCTTAAATAGAGGCAGCAGCGATAGCACTAATATGGTAATGCAGCAGGGGGCGTCACACTTACATAGAAGCAGCAGCGATAGCACTAATATGGTAATGCATCAGGGGGTGTCACACTTACATAGAAGCAGCAGCGATAGCACTAATATGGTAATACATCAGGGGGTGTCACACTTACATAGATGCAGTAGTGATAGCACTAATATGGTAATGCAGCAGGGGGCGTCACACTTACATAGAAGCAGCAGCGATAGCACTAATATGGTAATGCATCAGGGGGTGTCACACTTACATAGATGCAGTAGCGATAGCACTAATATGGTAATGCAGCAGGGGGCGTCACACTTACATAGAAGCAGCAGCGATAGCACTAATATGGTAATGCAGCAGGGGGCGTCACACTTACATAGAAGCAGCAGCGATAGCACTAATATGGTAATGCAGCAGGGGGCATTACACTTACATAGAAGCAGCAGTGATAGCACTAATATGGTAATGCAGCAAGGGGCGTCACACTTACATAAAAGCAGCAGCGTTAGCACTAATATGGTAATGCAGCAAAAGGCGTCACACTTACATAGAAGCAGCAGTGTTTGCACTAATATGGTAATGCAGCAGGGGGCGTCAAGCGCGTACAGATGCAGCAGTGATAGCGCTAATATGGTAATGCAGCAGGGGGCATCACACTTACATAGAAAGAGCAGCGATAGCACCAATATGGTAAGGAAGCAGGGAGCATCACGCTTACATAGAAGCAGCAGCGATAGCACTAATATGGTAATGCAGCAAGGGGCGTCACACTTACATAGAAGCAGCAGCGTTAGCACTAATATGGTAATGCAGCAAGGGGCGTCACACTTACATAGAAGCAGCAGTGATAGCACTAATATGGTAATGCAGCAGGGGGCGTCATGCTCGTACAGATGCAGCAGCGATAGCGATAATATGGTAATGCAGCAGGGGGGCGTCACACTTACATAGAAAGAGCAGCGATAGCACCAATATGGTAAGGAAGTAGGGAGCGTCACGCTTACATAGAAGCAGCAGCGATAGCACTAATATGGTAATGCAGCAAGGGGCGTCACACTTACATAGAAGCAACAGCGATAGCACTAATATGGTAATGCAGCAGGGGGCGTCACACTTACATAGAAGCAGCAGTGATAGCACTAATATGTTAATGCAACAAGGGGCGTCACACTTACATAGAAGCAGCAGCGATAGCACTAATATGGTAATGCAGCAAGGGGTGTCACACTTACATAGAAGCAGCAGCGATAGCACTAATATGTTAATGCAGCAAGGGGCGTCACACTTACATAGAAGCAGCAGCGATAGCACTAATATGGTAATGCAGCAAGGGGCGACACACTTACATAGAAGCAGCAGCGATAGCACTAATATGGTAATGCAGCAGGGGGCATCACACTTACATAGAAGCAGCAGTGATAGCACTAATATGGTAATGCAGCAGGGGGCGTCACACTTACATAGAAGCACTAGCAATAGCACTAATATGGTAATGCAGCAAGGGGCGTCACACTTACATAGAAGCAGCAGCGATAGCACTAATATGGTAATGCAGCAGGGGGCATCACACTTACATAGAAGCAGCAGTGATAGCACTAATATGGTAATGCAGCAAGGGGCGTCACACTTACATAGAAGCAGCAGCGATAGCACTAATACGGTAATGCAGCAGGGGGCATCACACTTACATAGAAGCAGCAGTGATAGCACTAATATGGTAATGCAGCAAGGGGCGTCACACTTACATAGAAGCAGCAGCGATAGCACTAATATGGTAATGCAGCAAGGGGCGTCACACTTACATAGAAGCAGCAGCGATAGCACTAATATGGTAATGCAGCAAGGGGCGTCACACTTACATAGAAGCAGCAGCGATAGCACTAATATGGTAATGCAGCAAGGGGCGTCACACTTACATAGAAGCAGCAGCGATAGCACTAATATTGTAATGCAGCAGGGGGCGTCACACTTATATAGAAGCAGCAGCGATAGCACTAATATGGTAATGCAGCAGGGGGCGTCACACTTACATAGAAGCAGCAGCGATAGCACTAATATGGTACTGCAGCAAGGGGCGTCACACTTACATAGAAGCAGCAGCGTTAGCACTAATATGGTAATGCAGCAAGGGGCGTCACACTTACATAGAAGCAGCAGTGTTTGCACTAATATGGTAATGCAGCAGGGGGCATCAAGCGCGTACAGATGCAGCAGTGATAGCGCTAATATGGTAATGCAGCAGGGGGGCGTCACACTTACATAGAAAGAGCAGCGATAGCACCAATATGGTAAGGAAGCAGGGAGCATCACGCTTACATAGAAGCAGCAGCGATAGCACTAATATGGTAATGCAGCAAGGGGCGTCACACTTACATAGAAGCAGCAGCGATAGCACTAATATGGTAATGCAGCAAGGGGCGTCACACTTACATAGAAGCAGCAGCGATAGCACTAATATGGTAATGCAGCAAGGGGCGTCACACTTACATAGAAGCAGCAGCGATAGCACTAATATTGTAATGCAGCAGGGGGCGTCACACTTATATAGAAGCAGCAGCGATAGCACTAATATGGTAATGCAGCAGGGGGTGTCACACTTACATAGAAGCAGCAGCGATAGCACTAATATGGTAATGCAGCAGGGGGTGTCACACTTACATAGAAGCAGCAGCGATAGCACTAATATGGTAATGCAGCAAGGGGCGTCACACTTACATAGAAGCAGCAGTGTTTGCACTAATATGGTAATGCAGCAAGGGGCGTCACACTTACATAGAAGCAGCAGTGTTTGCACTAATATGGTAATGCAGCAGGGGGCGTCAAGCGCGTACAGATGCAGCAGTGATAGCGCTAATATGGTAATGCAGCAGGGGGGCGTCACACTTACATAGAAAGAGCAGCGATAGCACCAATATGGTAATGCAGCAGGGGGCGTCACACTTACATAGAAGCAGCAGCGATAGCACTAATATGGTAATGCAGCAGGGGGTGTCACACTTACATAGAAGCAGCAGCGATAGCACTAATATGGTAATGCAGCAAGGGGTGTCACACTTACATAGAAGCAGCAGCATTAGCACTAATATGGTAATGCAGCAAGGGGCGTCACACTTACATAGAAGCAGCAATGTTTGCACTAATATGGTAATGCAGCAGGGGGCGTCAAGCGCGTACAGATGCAGCAGTGATAGCGCTAATATGGTAATGCAGCAGGGGGGCGTCACACTTACATAGAAAGAGCAGCGATAGCACCAATATGGTAAGGAAGCAGGGAGCATCACGCTTACATAGAAGCAGCAGCGATAGCACTAATATGGTAATGCAGCAGGGGGCGTCACACTTACATAGATGCAGCAGTGATAGCACTAATATGGTAATGCAGCAAGGGGCGTCACACTTACATAGAAGCAGCAGCGATAGCACTAATATGGTAATGCAGCAGGGGGCGTCACACTTACATAGATGCAGCAGCGATAGCACTAATATGGTAATGCTGCAGGGGGCGTCACACTTACATAGAAGCAGCAGCATTAGCACTAATATGGTAATGCAGCAAGGGGTGTCACACTTACATAGAAGCAGCAGCATTAGCACTAATATGGTAATGCAGCAAGGGGCGTCACACTTACATAGAAGCAGCAGTGTTTGCACTAATATGGTAATGCAGCAGGGGGCGTCAAGCGCGTACAGATGCAGCAGTGATAGCGCTAATATGGTAATGCAGCAGGGGGGCGTCACACTTACATAGAAAGAGCAGCGATAGCACCAATATGGTAAGGAAGCAGGGAGCATCACGCTTACATAGAAGCAGCAGCGATAGCACTAATATGGTAATGCAGCAGGGGGCGTCACACTTACATAGATGCAGCAGTGATAGCACTAATATGGTAATGCAGCAAGGGGCGTCACACTTACATAGAAGCAGCAGCGATAGCACTAATATGGTAATGCAGCAGGGGGCGTCACACTTACATAGATGCAGCAGCGATAGCACTAATATGGTAATGCTGCAGGGGGCGTCACACTTACATAGAAGCAGCAGCGATAGCACTAATATGGTAATGCTGCAGGGGGCGTCACACTTACATAGAAGCAGCAGCGATAGCACTAATATGGTAATGCAGCAGGGGGTGTCACACTTACATAGAAGCAGCAGCGATAGCACTAATATGGTAATGCAGCAAGGGGTGTCACACTTACATAGAAGCAGCAGCATTAGCACTAATATGGTAATGCAGCAAGGGGCGTCACACTTACATAGAAGCAGCAGTGTTTGCACTAATATGGTAATGCAGCAGGGGGCGTCAAGCGCGTACAGATGCAGCAGTGATAGCGCTAATATGGTAATGCAGCAGGGGGGCGTCACACTTACATAGAAAGAGCAGCGATAGCACCAATATGGTAAGGAAGCAGGGAGCATCACGCTTACATAGAAGCAGCAGCGATAGCACTAATATGGTAATGCAGCAGGGGGCGTCACACTTACATAGATGCAGCAGTGATAGCACTAATATGGTAATGCAGCAAGGGGCGTCACACTTACATAGAAGCAGCAGCGATAGCACTAATATGGTAATGCAGCAGGGGGCGTCACACTTACATAGATGCAGCAGCGATAGCACTAATATGGTAATGCTGCAGGGGGCGTCACACTTACATAGAAGCAGCAGCATTAGCACTAATATGGTAATGCAGCAAGGGGTGTCACACTTACATAGAAGCAGCAGCATTAGCACTAATATGGTAATGCAGCAAGGGGCGTCACACTTACATAGAAGCAGCAGTGTTTGCACTAATATGGTAATGCAGCAGGGGGCGTCAAGCGCGTACAGATGCAGCAGTGATAGCGCTAATATGGTAATGCAGCAGGGGGGCGTCACACTTACATAGAAAGAGCAGCGATAGCACCAATATGGTAAGGAAGCAGGGAGCATCACGCTTACATAGAAGCAGCAGCGATAGCACTAATATGGTAATGCAGCAGGGGCGTCACACTTACATAGAAGCAGCAGCGATAGCACTAATATGGTAATGCAGCAGGGGCGTCACACTTACATAGAAGCAGCAGCGATAGCACTAATATGGTAATGCAGCAAGGGGCGTCACACTTACATAGAAGCAGCAGCGATAGCACTAATATGGTAATGCAGCAGGGGGCGTCACACTTACATAGATGCAGCAGCGATAGCACTAATATGGTAATGCTGCAGGGGGCGTCACACTTACATAGAAGCAGCAGCATTAGCACTAATATGGTAATGCAGCAAGGGGTGTCACACTTACATAGAAGCAGCAGCATTAGCACTAATATGGTAATGCAGCAAGGGGCGTCACACTTACATAGAAGCAGCAGTGTTTGCACTAATATGGTAATGCAGCAGGGGGCGTCAAGCGCGTACAGATGCAGCAGTGATAGCGCTAATATGGTAATGCAGCAGGGGGGCGTCACACTTACATAGAAAGAGCAGCGATAGCACCAATATGGTAAGGAAGCAGGGAGCATCACGCTTACATAGAAGCAGCAGCGATAGCACTAATATGGTAATGCAGCAGGGGGCGTCACACTTACATAGATGCAGCAGTGATAGCACTAATATGGTAATGCAGCAAGGGGCGTCACACTTACATAGAAGCAGCAGCGATAGCACTAATATGGTAATGCAGCAGGGGGCGTCACACTTACATAGATGCAGCAGCGATAGCACTAATATGGTAATGCTGCAGGGGGCGTCACACTTACATAGAAGCAGCAGCGATAGCACTAATATGGTAATGCTGCAGGGGGCGTCACACTTACATAGAAGCAGCAGCGATAGCACTAATATGGTAATGCAGCAGGGGGTGTCACACTTACATAGAAGCAGCAGCGATAGCACTAATATGGTAATGCAGCAAGGGGTGTCACACTTACATAGAAGCAGCAGCATTAGCACTAATATGGTAATGCAGCAAGGGGCGTCACACTTACATAGAAGCAGCAGTGTTTGCACTAATATGGTAATGCAGCAGGGGGCGTCAAGCGCGTACAGATGCAGCAGTGATAGCGCTAATATGGTAATGCAGCAGGGGGGCGTCACACTTACATAGAAAGAGCAGCGATAGCACCAATATGGTAAGGAAGCAGGGAGCATCACGCTTACATAGAAGCAGCAGCGATAGCACTAATATGGTAATGCAGCAGGGGGCGTCACACTTACATAGATGCAGCAGTGATAGCACTAATATGGTAATGCAGCAAGGGGCGTCACACTTACATAGAAGCAGCAGCGATAGCACTAATATGGTAATGCAGCAGGGGGCGTCACACTTACATAGATGCAGCAGCGATAGCACTAATATGGTAATGCTGCAGGGGGCGTCACACTTACATAGAAGCAGCAGCATTAGCACTAATATGGTAATGCAGCAAGGGGTGTCACACTTACATAGAAGCAGCAGCATTAGCACTAATATGGTAATGCAGCAAGGGGCGTCACACTTACATAGAAGCAGCAGTGTTTGCACTAATATGGTAATGCAGCAGGGGGCGTCAAGCGCGTACAGATGCAGCAGTGATAGCGCTAATATGGTAATGCAGCAGGGGGGCGTCACACTTACATAGAAAGAGCAGCGATAGCACCAATATGGTAAGGAAGCAGGGAGCATCACGCTTACATAGAAGCAGCAGCGATAGCACTAATATGGTAATGCAGCAGGGGCGTCACACTTACATAGAAGCAGCAGCGATAGCACTAATATGGTAATGCAGCAGGGGCGTCACACTTACATAGAAGCAGCAGCGATAGCACTAATATGGTAATGCAGCAGGGGCGTCACACTTACATAGAAGCAGCAGCGATAGCACTAATATGGTAATGCAGCAAGGGGCGTCACACTTACATAGAAGCAGCAGTGATAGCACTAATATGGTAATGCATCAGGGGAGCATCACATCTCCTGCTGCATTACTGATCCGAACTGTGTCCAAGGATGAAGTATGGTATCTTCCCCGGAACCAGCGGCCGGCTGTGTGATCCATGGGGTCGTGAAAGCCAGCCGCCGCAAGCAGGGCAGTAAAGAGCCCAGGTACTTTTAAGGGGGTGTGGCCTATTCACAGGAGGTGTGGCTATGTGGCCTCATGTTATGCCCCATCTAAACATTCTGGCTGAGCAGAACGTAAGTGACTATTTCCTGGGATATGTGGCCTATAGGCTACAATGGCTAAGCTGACGTTAGCTCTGAGGCCAAGCTCCGGAATGCTTTGCATTTCATAGGGGTTGCTATGGCGACCAGAAATGGGAACTACAGCAGATATTAGTTGCCCTAGGTACCCAAACCCTGTCATCAAGGCACACTAACGGTCCAGATCTTAAGTCTATCCATGCTCTGGTACAGATGACTTCATTAGTACCTCAGTCAATTTGAGTTAAACATCTGTGCTGAGCCATGCATATCTTTAAAACCTAGACTGTTAGTGTGCCTTGAGAACTGAGGGGTCTATTTACTAAGCCTTGGCTGAAGATAAAGTCGCTGGAGATAAAGTACCAGCAAATCGGTTCTTTACTGTCATTTTTCAAACCCAGCCTGTGTCATGGCAGTTAGAAGCCGATTGGCTGGTACTTTCTCTCCAGCGACTTTATTTCCATCCCAGGCTTAGTAAATAGACCCCTAAGTTTGTTAACCATAGACCTAGGCAGAGCCGGCCCTAACCAATATGATGCCCTAGGCAAGATTTTGGCTGGTGCCCCCTAGCACCACCGCTGGTTCCGCATCTGACCTTGCACCTCTTTCCCAGCACCCCCTATATTTTAAATAGGAACAGTTCGCACATTTGGCGCATAGCCCAAAAAGGGGTGTGTTTTTGCTGGCAAGGGGCATGGCCACACAATAGTACCCCCAATTCCAATTACGCCACACAGTACTGCAACTTTATTCACATTTGATCATGCGATAGTGTCCATAATTCATATTACATCCCACAGTAGTATCACTTTACCTTATAAACGTTACTCCTCACAGTAGAGCCCCTTATTCACATCACATCACACTGAATTTCTCCTTATTCACATTACACCACACTCTATTGCTCTTTATTCACGTTAGATGACACAGTAGTGCCCTTTCTATACGCAATGCCACATAGAGCACCTTATACACATAATGCCACACATTAGTAATGCATTTATACACAATTCCACACAGTAATGCCCCTTACACATATGAGACACCTTATTAATGTCCTTATAAACATACTGTGCCTTACACATGACAACCTTTAGTAATGCCATTTTACACATAATGTCCCTTACACGTATGCTGCACATTATTAATGCCCTTATACACATAATGACACACATAGTGCCCCCTACACATTTGCTGCACATTTTTAGCGCCCCTATACACATAATGCCACACATACAGTAGTACCCTGTTACACATATGCCGCACATTATTAATGCCCTTATACACATAATGACACACATAGTGCCCCTTACACATATGTTGCACATTATTAATGCATTTTTACATGACACACATAATGCTCGTTACACATATTCTGAACACTACTGCACAACCAACTCACTCACATGCACACAGCACTCACACTGTCACTAACACTGTGACCTCTGCCTCTGCTTGGATACAGATGTGTCCTCATAAATCTTGCCTCAATACTAACGTCGGGCACATTTTTTCAATGAAAATGCATCTTATTTGCATTGCTATGTGGCTAGGATGCACAAGCAGCTTCTGCTGATTAAAATGATATGCAGCATGCCTATATACTGTGAGACTGTGGCTGTATCTGCATATGAAATGCTACACACAGAATATAGGCCCTCATTCCGAGTTGATCGGTCGCAAGGCGAATTTAGCAGAGTTACACACGCTAAGCCTACGCCTACTGGGAGTGTATCTTAGCTTCTTAAAATTGCGACCGATGTAATCGCAATATTGCGATTACAAACTACTTTGCAGTTTCTGAGTAACTTCAACCTTACTCTGCCTGTGCGATCAGTTCAGTGCTTGTCGTTCCTGGTTTGACGTCACAAACACACCCAGCGTTCGCTCAGACACTCCCCCGTTTCTCCAGCCACTCCTGCGTTTTTTCCGGAAACGGCAGCGTTTTCATCCACACGCCCATAAAACGCAGTGTTTCCGCCCAGTAACACCCATTTCCTGTCAATCACATTACGATCGCCGGAGCGATGAAAAAGCCGTGAGTAAAAATACTATCTTCATTGTTAAATTACTTGGCACAGTCGCAGTGCGAATATTGCGCATGCATACTAAGCGGATTTTCATTGCGATGCGATGAAAAATACCGAGCGAACGACTCGGAATGAGGGCCATAGTCATGTCGCATATCATTTTAATCAGCAGAAGCTGCTGATGCCCCTAGGCATATCAAATGCCCTAGGCAATTGCCTAGTATGCCTATGCCTATGGCCGGCTCTGGACCTAGGAAATACGATTTTTGTATTCAATGTGATTCTTTATTCACATATCTCTCAAAACATATATGGCAGCATGAAGGTAAACGGAATTAGTGAACCATGGATTCTATGTTGGGCTGGAGAGATCTGCCCTCACAGGGAAGACAAGGCAGGTGTGACCATATGGCTTCTAGAGAGTACAGGCAGTCTGGCAGACACTATGGGAGCCAGGTGAGCCTACTGCCTGTAGAGACAGCACAGGTGGTACTAGACAGTCAGAACCCAGTGTGCCTGAAAGCCAGTGGGCACCAGGAAGCCAGGGTTCTTATTATAGATGTGCGGCGGGCACTTTTCGTGTTTTGGTTTTGAAACTGGATCCCCGCTCGTGTTTTGGATCTGGATAGGTTTTGCCAAAACCACCCTTTCGGGTTTTGGTTTTGGATCTGGATGATTTTTGAAAAAACCATAAAAATGGCTAAAATCACAGAATTTGGGGGTATTTTTGTTCCTACGGTATTATTAACCTCAATAACATTCATTTCCACTCATTTCCAGTCTATTCTGAACACCTCACACCTCACAATATTGTTTTTAGGCCTAAAAGTTGCACCAAGGTCACTGTATGACTAAGCTAAGCGACACAAGCTGGCGGCACAAACACCTGGCCCATCTAGGAGTGGCACTGCAGTGGCTGAATGTCGAAAGTGGACCACAATTTTTTCGGGCCACCGACAGCATCTCCTGCACGCCCCTGTCATTTCTCAAAAAATTCTGCAAATTAATTGTATGTGCAAAATATGGGACGTGCTGGAATTTGCCCAGATGTAATGTACACACAATGGGGGTCATTCCGAGTTGTTCGCTCGTTGCCGATTTTCGCTATACTGCGATTAGTCGCTTACTGCGCATGCGCAAGGTTCGCAGAGCGCATGCGCTTAGTTATTTTACACAAAAGTTAGGTATTTTACTCACGGCATAACGATGTTTTTTCATCGCTGTGCTGATCGTAGTGTGATTGACAGGAAGTGGGTGTTTCTGGGCGGAAACCGGCCGTTTTATGGGAATGTGCGGAAAAACGCAGGTGTTCTAGTTGCAAAACGCAGGAGTGGCTGGAGAAACGGGGGAGTGGTTGGGCAAACGCTGGGTGTGTTTGTGACGTCAAACCAGGAACGAAAGGGACTGAGCTGGTCGCAATGGCTGAGTAAGTCTGGAGCTACTCAGAAACTGCTAAGAAATTTCTATTCGCAATTCTGCTAATCTTTCGTTCGCACTTCTGCTAAGCTAAGATACACTCCCAGAGGGCGGCGGCTTAGCGTGTGCAATGCTGCTCTAAGCAGCTAGCGAGCGAACAACTCGGAATCACCCCCAATATTGGTGGCGTTGTCTGATATCACAAATCCCAAGGAGAGTCTAAGTCGGGTAAGCCATTGTGCGATGATGTCCCTCGGTTTTGGTAAGAGGTTGTCAGCGGTGTGCCTCTTACGGAAGCCGGTGATACACAGCGTAGCCTGCCTAGGAACGAGCTGGCATTTGTGAGATGCTGCTACTGGTGCCGCTGCTTGTTGTTGCTGCAGAAGGCAAAACATCTACCCAGTGGGCTATCACAGTCATGTAGTCTTTAGTTTGCCCTCCTCCACTTGTCTACATGTCCGTGGTTACTGTAAGTGGACAAAGGGTACAACCGCATTTTTCAGGACACTGAGGACACTTTTCTTAATGTGTCTGTACAGTCCGGGAATCACTTTCCTAGTGAAGTGGAATCTAGATGGGATTTGGTACCGGGAACACACTACCTCCATCAATTGTCTAAATTCCACTGCACTAATGGCGGATACCGGATGCACGTCTAACACCAACATAGCTGTCAAGGCCTCAGTTATCCGCTTTGCAACAGGATGACTGCTGTCATATTTCATCTTCCTCGCAAAGGACTGTTGGACAGTCAATTGCTTAGTTGAAGTAGTACAAGTGGTCTTCCGACTTCCCCTCTGGGATGACGATCGACTCCCAGCAACAACAACAGCAGGAGGAAGTGGTTCTTGATCTTTCCCTATTTTATCCTCCAAATTTTTGTTCTCTATTATTTTTCTGGAGTTATATAACAATATACAGCACAGGAGAGCGTATCTCTACACCATACAGGGAAAACCCTGTAAAAATAATTTTAATTAAAAATGAATAACCACTTTATTTGGAGTAAATAATATACAGCACAGGATAGCACCACTGAACTTATATGGCAGCACCACTGGACTGGACTTATACGGCAGTATCACTGGACTTATACGGCAGTATCACTGGACTTATATGGAAGTACCAATGGACATATACGGCAGAATCACTGGACTTATACGGCAGTACCACTGGACTTATACGGCAGTACCACCGGACATTTACGGCAGTATCGCTGGACTTAAATGTCAGTACCACTGGACTTATACGGCAGTACCACTGGACTGGATTTATATGGCAGTATCACTGGACTTATACGGCAGTATCACTGGACTTATATGTTAGTACCACTGGACATATATGGTAGTATCGCTGGACTTATACAGCAGTACCACTGGACTTATACGGCAGTACCACTGGACTGGATTTATACGGCAGTATCACTGGACTTATATGGCAGTGTCACTGGACTTAAACAGCAGTACCACTGGACTGGATTTATACGGCAGTATCACTGAACTTATACGGCAGTACCACTGGACTTATGCGGCAGTATCACTGGACTTATACAGCAGTATCACTGGACATATACGGCAATATCACTGGACGTATACAACAGTACCACTGGACTTACACAGCAGTACCACTGGACTGGATTTATACGGCAGTTCCAATGGGCCTATATGGCAGTAACACTTGACTTATATGGCAATATCACTGGACTTATACGGCAGTACCACTGGACTTATACGGCAGTACCACTGGACTTATACAGCATTACCACTGTACTGGATTTATACGGCAGTTCCACTGGACCTATACGGCAGTAACACTGGACTTATACGGCAGTATCACTGGACTTATACGGCAGTACAACTGGACATATACGGCAGTATCACTGGACTGGATTTATACAGCAGTATCACTGGACTTATATGGCAGTGTCACTGGACTTAAACAGCAGTACCACTGGACTGGATTTATACGGCAGTATCACTGAATTTATACGGCAGTACCACTGGACTTATACGGCAGTATCACTGGACTTATACGGCAGTATCACTGGACTTATACGACAGTACCACTGGACTTATACAGCAGTACCACTGTACTGGATTTATACGGCATTTCCACTGGACCTATACGGCAGTATCACTGGACTTATACGGCAGTATCACTGGACTTATTCGGCAGTATCACTGGACTTATACGGCAGTACCACTGGACTTATACGGCAGTACCACTGGACTTATACGGCAGTACCACTGGACTAATACAGCAGTATCACTGGACATATACGGCAGTACCACTGAATATATACGGCAGTATCACTGGACTTATATGGCAGTACCACTGGATTTATACAGCAGTACCACTGGACTGGATTTATACGGCAGCATTACTGGACTTATATAGCAGCACAGGGACACCACCACTGGACTGATACAGGACAACACAGCACCACTGCAATGAACTGGACTTATACAGCAGCACTGGACATATGGCAGCAGAGGACACCACCACTGTGACTGGACTGATGCAGCACAAGACACATCCACTGGACTGATGCAGGACAACACAGCACCACTGCACTGGACTTATACAGCAGCACTGGACATATGACAGCAGAGGACACCACCACTGTGACTGGACTGATGCAGCACAGGACACCACCACTGGACTGATGCAGCACAAGACAGCACTGGAATGACACACATAAGACAGATCAGGTCGCCACATCACTTTCCCGCACAGACAGATACTGAGGAGAGAGACACGTCCTCTCACTACACTCTCCTCGGGACTGGAGTCAAAATGGCGGCGACGCGAGGCTCCTTATATGGAATCCAAAACCCACGAGAATCTGACAGCGGGATGATGACGTTTTGCCTCGTTCTGGTTTCTGAGTCTGGTGGGAAGTCCCGAGCCGGACTCTGATCTGGGCTCGGGACGTGTTGTTCAGTAGGGTTCGGTTCTCAGAGAACCGAACCCGCTCATCTCTAGTTCTTACCTGCAAGAGACAGGCACAACCCTAAAACTAAGACTGTATTGAGAAGTTGTGGCAGCCAAGCAAGCCAGACAGGAACCCGTGATATAGTGTACCTGCAAGACTGAGAGACTTTGTGACACAGACTAGCCACCCAATTTATAGAAGGGCACAACAGTAATCTAGTACCCAGAGCAGGTGGTATTTTTTTTTATTTTTTTAATTTAAGTTTCCAATAATGCATTACTTTCATTGGTTTACCTGAAAAGCTGTGTGTGAACCTGATTAGGCATCAAGACACTCAGCTACAGCACCCCTCTATAGAGATGATTTCCCCAGATTACCATAGTTGCTGTTAGCAAATAACCTCTTAGAAAGGTATAAATATGATTATGTATCACAGGGACTATGGTGCACACTTCCATATTTTATTTGATGCTCCATCTGCTCCTGTTGCTTCTGCTCACAAATTCTTATGCCTTTCTACTAGGATCTTTGTAGAGTTATGTGAATGAAGTTGATTATCTAATACTTGGTGCTTATAATTAATTCAGTAGGACAGCGCTGAGCCGGATAGAACGCATCTACTGAGTTGAAAGGCAACCAATGCATTGTGCAGCTTGTAAGTAATAGATTCCGTTAATGAACTACTGTAGACACAGATAAATGAATGACTACTATAAAGATAATTACACATACGGTTGTACATATGAAGATGCTGGTATTATCATTTGTCTTTGTTGCCTAGGAAGTGTCTTGCTGGGATGAATCTAGAATAATAGGAAATGGTTTTCCCATGGGATTAAAGCAATCACAGGTGTAAGCAGTACAATGTGAGACATGTAGGTGAAATCAGCAACATTGATGGATTAAGTGCAGCACTTGAATAGTGGACTTTAATGTAATTGTAGAATAACAATATTTTTCTTATTCCCTCTCAATTTACATGCATCCTGAGTCGGACTGGCACATAGGGGTACAGGGGAAACCGTAAACTTGGCCCCCTGCCACTGCATTACCCCACGTGGGCCCTTCATGCCCAAGTCCAACACTGGTTGCATCACAGTACGGTTTATTCCACACCACTCAAGGGGGTTGATGTTAGCAAAGACTATGGCCCTCATTCCGAGTTGATCGCTCGCAAGGCGATTTTAGCAGAGTTACACACGCTAAGCCGCCGCCTACTGGGAGTGAATCTTAGCTTCTTAAAATTGCGACCGATGTATTCGCAATATTGCGATTACTAACTACTTAGCAGTTTCAGAGTAGCTTCAGACTTACTCTGCCTGTGCGATCAGTTCAGTGCTTGTCGTTCCTGTTTTGACGTCACAAACACACCCAGCGTTCGCCCAGACACTCCCCCGTTTCCCCGGCCACTCCTGCGTTTTTTCCGGAAACGGTAGCGTTTTTTCCCGCACGCCCATAAAACGGCCTGTTTCCGCCCAGTAACACCCATTTCCTGTCAATCACATTACGATCGCCGGAGCGATGAAAAAGCCGTGAGTAAAAATACTATCTCCATTGTAAAATTACTTGGCGCAGTCGCAGTGCGAATATTGCGCATGCGTACTAAGCGGAATTTCACTGCGATGCGATAAAAAATACCGAGCGATCAACTCGGAATGAGGGCCCATGTTGCCTATAGCAACCAATAAACTGCCTATAGCAACCAATAAGCTTTGAGGTAGCAGTTATCAAGTACATTCTATAAAGCTGATTGGATGCTATAGCAACCCTGTCATGGTCATTCCATTCCCTTACCTTTCTTTAATCCATCATCCCCCTACATTATCTACTGTATCTTTGTAATCCGCTATTTCCTTATATACATCAGCCCCTTAATGATGTTACTTTGGCCCAGATTTATCAAGCCTTGGAGAGTGTAAAGTACCAATCAATCAGCTCCTCACCCAACCCACCAGCTACTATCAAGGTGCAAGATCTTGCTTCCTACTTCAAGGACAAGATTGATGAGATCCGAGATGACATGGTATGCTCTTCCTTAGCCAGTGACCTGCTCAATTCTCTACCTGAACCCTCTGGCACTCTCTCCTCATTTGATCCCACAAGTGTAGATGAAGTGTCAACACTCTTCTCAGCCTGCTACTCTACTACCTCTCCTCTTGAGCCTATACCCTCACAAGCAGAGGCGTAACTAGGGTTTTTGGAGCCCAGGGCAAGATGTAAAATGGCGCCCCCCCACCGCCGAAAAAATGGGCGTGGCCATGCTCCAGAAGAGGTGTGGTCACTGAAAATGGCCCACAGTGCCAGTTACATTGCCCCACAGTGCCAGATACAATGCCCCACAGTGCCAGATACATGCCCCGCAGTGCCGGATACATGCCCCACAGTGCCAGTTACATTGCCCCACAGTGCCAGTTACATTGCCCCACAGTGCCAGTTACATTGCCCCACAGTGCCAATTACATTGCCCCACAGTGCCAGTTACATTGCCCCACAGTGCCAGATACAATGCCCCACAGTGCCGGATACATGCCCCACAGTGCAAGTTACATTGCCCCACTGTGCCAGATACATGCCCCACAGTGCCAGTTACATTGCCCCACTGTGCCAGATACATGCCCCACAGTGCCAGTTACATTGCCCCACTGTGCCAGATACATGCCCCACAGTGCCAGTTACATTGCCCCACAGTGCCAGTTACATTGCCCCACAGTGCCAGTTACATTGCCCCACAGTGCCAGATACAATGCCCCACAGTGCCGGATACATGCCCCACAGTGCAAGTTACATTGCCCCACTGTGCCAGATACATGCCCCACAGTGCCAGTTACATTGCCCCACAGTGCCAGTTACATTGCCCCACAGTGCCAGTTACATTGCCCCACAGTGCCAGATACAATGCCCCACAGTACCGGATACATGCCCCACAGTGCAAGTTACATTGCCCCACTGTGCCAGATACATGCCCCACAGTGCCAGTTACATTGCCCCACTGTGCCAGATACATGCCCCACAGTGCCAGTTACATTGCCCCACTGTGCCAGATACATGCCCCACTGTGCCAGATACATGCCCCACTGTGCCAGTTACATTGCCCCACTGTGCCAGATACATGCCCCACTGTGCCAGTTACATTGCCCCACTGTGCCAGATACATGCCCCACAGTGCCAGTTACATTGCCCCACTGTGCCAGATACATGCCCCACAGTGCCAGTTACATTGCCCCACTGTGCCAGATACATGCCCCACAGTGCCAGTTACATTGCCCCACTGTGCCAGATACATGCCCCACTGTGCCAGTTACATTGCCCCACTGTGCCAGATACATGCCCCACAGTGCCAGTTACATTGCCCCACTGTGTCAGATACATGCCCCACAGTGCCAGTTACATTGCCCCACAGTGCCAGTTACATTGCCCCACAGTGCCAGTTACATTGCCCCACAGTGCCAGATACAATGCCCCACAGTGCCGGATACATGCCCCACAGTGCAAGTTACATTGCCCCACTGTGCCAGATACATGCCCCACAGTGCCAGTTACATTGCCCCACAGTGCCAGTTACATTGCCCCACAGTGCCAGTTACATTGCCCCACAGTGCCAGATACAATGCCCCACAGTGCCGGATACATGCCCCACAGTGCAAGTTACATTGCCCCACTGTGCCAGATACATGCCCCACAGTGCCAGTTACATTGCCCCACTGTGCCAGATACATGCCCCACAGTGCCAGTTACATTGCCCCACTGTGCCAGATACATGCCCCACTGTGCCAGTTACATTGCCCCACTGTGCCAGATACATGCCCCACTGTGCCAGTTACATTGCCCCACTGTGCCAGATACATGCCCCACAGTGCCAGTTACATTGCCCCACTGTGCCAGATACATGCCCCACAGTGCCAGTTACATTGCCCCACTGTGCCAGATACATGCCCCACAGTGCCAGTTACATTGCCCCACTGTGCCAGATACATGCCCCACTGTGCCAGTTACATTGCCCCACTGTGCCAGATACATGCCCCACAGTGCCAGTTACATTGCCCCACTGTGTCAGATACATGCCCCACAGTACAAGTTACATTGCCCCACTGTGCCAGATACATGCCCCACAGTGCCAGTTACGTTGCCCCACTGTGTCAGATACATGCCCCACAGTACAAGTTACATTGCCCCACTGTGCCAGATACATGCCCCACAGTGCCAGATACATGCCCCACAGTGCCAGATACATGCCCCACAGTGCCAGTTACATTGCCCCACTGTTCCAGATACATGCCCCACAGTGCCAGTTACATTGCCCCACTGTTCCAGATACATGCCCCACAGTGCCAGTTACATGCCCCACAGTGCCAGATACAGGCCCCACTGTGCCAGTTACATGCCCCACAGTGCCAGATACATGCCCCACAGTGCCAGGCCCCACTCAGTGCCAGTTACATGACCCATTTGGTGCCAGTTACATTGCCCCACTGTGCCAGATACATGCCCCACAGTGCCAGTTACATTGCCCCACTGTTCCAGATACATGCCCCACAGTGCCAGTTACATGCCCCACAGTGCCAGTTACATGCCCCACAGTGCCAGATACAGGCCCCACTGTGCCAGTTACATGCCCCACAGTGCCAGATACATGCCCCACAGTGCCAGGCCCCACTCAGTGCCAGTTACATGCCCCATTTGGTGCCAGATATATGCCCCACTGTGCCTGTGCCCCCCCGTTCACTCACCGGCCGCTTATGTGAGGGGAGGAGAGCGCAGCGCCTCTCCTTCCCCTCACCGCCTCTCCTTCCCCTCACCGCTCCGTCCAGGTCTCCCGTCCCGTCTCCGGCGGCTGTGTCTGGCGCCGGTTCGCTAGCCAATCAGAGCTCGCGGACAGGCAGCCAATCAGGAGCCGGTCCGCAAGCTCTGATTGGCTAACGCCGGAGACCGGACACGCTGCTAGTGCTGGCAGCGGCGGTGAGGGGAGGGAGAGACGCTGCGCTCTCCTCCCCTCACATTTAGGTTTGACGGAGGCGAGTGGGGCATGATGCCCTGGCCGGCGGCGGCGACCCCTCTCCTGGGCCTGCCAAGGCGCCCACTCGCCCTACCCTAGATACGCCTCTGCTCACAAGTAAGTAAATCTCTGTCTCCTGTGCTCATCCCAACCTTAACTAACATCTGTAATCTATTTCTCTCTACTGGTATCTTTGTTTCCCTATACAAGCATGCACTGATTACTCCCATTCTGAAAAAACTAAATTCTGACCCTAACACTCTCTCAATCTACCGTCCCATCTCTCATCTGCCATGCCTCTCCAAGCTACTTGAGAGACTTGCCTACACTCGCCTCACACACTTTCTTAAACCACACAATTTATTTGACCCACTTCAGTCAGGCTTTCGTTCCCAGCACTCCACAGAGATAGCACTGACTAAAGTAGTGAATGATCTAGTTACTGCAAAGTCCAAAGGTCATTACTCACTTCTTATTCTTCTAGATATCTCTGCTACTTTTGACACTGTTGACCATTTTCTTTTTATACAAACACTACAATCCATGGGTCTTAAAGACACAGTCCTCTCTTGGTTCCTATCCTACCTATCTAATCGCTCCTTCAGTGTTCGCTTCTCTGAATCCACCTCCTCTTCGCTACCTCTTTCAGTTGGAGTACCACAAGGCTCGGTCTTAGGTCCTCTGCTTTTCTCAATCTATACCTCATCTCTTGGTAAGATAATCAGCTCTTTTGGATTTCAGTATCATCTGTGCGCAGATGATACTCAAATCTACCTTTCCTCCCCAGATTTGTCACCATCTGTATTGGGCCGTGTCACTGAATGCCTTTCTGCTGTTTCATCTTGGATGTCATCTCGCCATCTCAAACTGCCAAAGTTACCAACCTGATATCTCTATCACTGTTGAGAACTCAACAATCAATCCTACCCCACAAGCCTGCTGCCTAGGTGTCATACTTGACTCAGAACTGTCCTTTGCTCCCCACATTCAATCTGTCTCAAAATCATGTTACATGCATCTAAAAAACATATCCAAAATAGGATCATACCTTACACAAGACACTGCAAAAACTCTAATCCATGCTCTCATTATCTCCCGCATTGATTATTGCAATAGTCTTCTTACTGCTCTTACCAAAAAGAGACTCTCATCACTACAAACCATTCTGAATGCAGCTGCAAGGCTAATCTTCCTTGCTAGATGTTCATCGTCTGCTGATACACTCTGTCAGTCTCTCCATCGGTTACCTGTATTCTACCGTATTCAATATAAAATACTTTTACTCACACATAAGGCCATTAACCTCTTCGCTCATCTAAAAATATCTCCCAACCCGACCTCTCCGCTCTTCACAAGATCTAAGCCTCTCATCCACACTCATTACTTGCTCCCATGCATGATTGCAGGACTTTATTCAGGCTGCACCCTCTCTGTAGAATGCCCTACCACGCACAATAAGACTCTCCCCTAGTCTCCAAACCTTCAAACAATCCCTGAAAACTCACCTCTTCAGGCTAGCTTATCACATTCCAGAACCGCTCACTCAACATTCATAAGCTTTCCTATCCGATTATATCCCCACTGTACAGTCTGCACATATCCTCCACATATTTTCTCTTTCTTCACTTTCCCTTCTTTCTGACCCTGGTTCATCATTGCTGTGATGTGATTTCATGCAGCCCACCTAGAACCTTTGCAATCCGGTGGACAAATATGCAATAGATAATGCCTTTCCTTGTGTATCAATGCCTATTTCCCTATAGATTCTAAGCTTGCAAGCAGGGCCTTCCTACCTCTATGACTGTTTGTTATTACCCAGTTTTGTTTTATCATTGTGTCCAATTGCAAAGCGCAACAGAATCTGCTGTGCTATATAAGAAACTGTTAATAAATAAATAAATTAAATAAACTGTCATGTTACAGGAAAAATGACAATTAGGAGCTGATTGGTTTGTACTTTATTATCACCATGCAATTTGTCACTCTGCAAGGCTGGGTGTGGTTCATCAAATCGACAGTGTCTAGGTCGACAATGTTTAGGTCGACCACTATAGGTCGACAGTCACTAGGTCAACATGGATGGAAGGTCGACAGGGTTTCTAGGTCGACATGTGCTAGGTCGACAGGTCTAAAGGTCGACATGAGGATTTATTTTTTTTTTGGTGTCGTTTTCTTCGCAGAGTGACCGGGATCCCAAATTAGTGCACCGCGTCCCCTCGCATGGCTCGCTTCGCTCGCCATGCTTCGGGTATGATGCCTTCGCTCCGCTACCGCTTCGCTCGGCACACTTTACCGTTTCAATCGTAGTCCACGTGGATCGTTAAGTATGAAAAAATTCAAAAAAAGAAAAATTTTTTGAAAAACTCATGTCGACCTTTAGACCAGTCGACCTAGCACATGTCGACCTAGAAACCATGTCGACCTTCCATCCATGTTAGACCTAGTGACTGTCGACCTATAGTGGTCGACCTAAACATTGTCGACCTAGACACTGTCGATCTTCAGACCGGATCCCGCAAGGCTATATAAATCTGGGGCTTTAGCGGGTATTCAATTAGACAGGAAAAACACCCAACGGACTTTTCAAACGTTTGAATTCAACCCTTTGACCGTGTTGTTTATCTCCCCAATTTATTGTTTCAATGAATCACCCCACAACAATTATTTGACACCCCTTCATTCAAAATTCCACACACATTATTTAGCAAACTGTCACACCCTCTTCATCACCACCCACCCTATTATTCGTGACCACTCCACCATCCCCTGCTGCTTCTCTTATCTTCCACAGTAGAAGTGGCAAGGGAACCAATCAGCTTAGAGTATGCTACGCCAGGATATGGTCACTGCAACACTGCGATCCGTGACTGGGAGCTCCAGTAGGTGGACGCTTTACCCATAGCAACCAATCAGATTGTAACTTTGATTTATCTTTTAAATTCTAGAAAATGATTGGCTGCTATGGGCATTGAGAAGTTTGATAACTAACTCCTCAAGTGTCACCAATTTACAGTATAAGCTCAGCTGTAAGGCTCATTGCTTAGCAGGAAATGCACTGGTTCTGGTACCCCTGCAGTGACCAATGCAGACCCCCGGCTGTAATGATTTTGTCAGGGCAGTCCCACCGTCCCAGTGAAAAGGAGAAGAAGTCCCTTGAGCCTCCCCTGTTGCTATACACACATCTGAACAGTAAAGAGGGCCTTCGGCAAGATTCTCCCCTCCCAAAATGTTAGAATGTATTCTAAATGGGACAGGAGGAAAATGTAAATGTTCTAAATTACAAATCTGACTTTTTTTTTGTGTAAGAGCTTCAGAGCGAAGAGGGAACATAATGGCCCAACAAACACACATGAAGAAAAATAAAAACGGGAAGAGAAAAGAAAAACCCAACAATAATGGTGGTCATTCCTAATTGTTCGCTCGGTAATTTTCTTCGCATCGCAGCGATTTTCCGCTTAATGCGCATGCGCAATGTTCGCACTGCGACTGCGCCAAGTAAATTTGCTATGCAGTTAGGAATATTACTCACGTTTTTTTCATCGTTCTGGTGATCGTAATGTGATTGACAGGAAGTGGGTGTTTCTGGGCGGAAACAGGCCGTTTTAGGGGCGTGTGGGAAAAAACGCTACCTTTTCTGGGAAAAACGCGGGAGTGGCTGGAGAAACGGAGGAGTGTCTGGGCGAACGCTGGGTGTGTTTGTGACGTCAAACCAGGAACGACAAGCACTGAACTGATCGCACTGGAAGAGTAAGTCTCAAGCTACTCAGAAACTGCACAGAGATGTCTTATCGCAATATTGCGAATCTTTCGTTCGCAATTTTAAGATGCTAAGATTCACTCCCAGTAGGCGGCGGCTTAGCGTGTGCAATGCTGCTAAAAGCAGCTTGCGAGCGAACAACTCGGAATGAGGGCCAATGTCTCATGCGATGGCAGGCAAGATGTGAAAAGCCACCAGACGCACAGTCTAGTTTCTCTATGCCCCTGATGTTATCACCCACAGCACAATGTAGTGCTGGGTATCCACCTGTTTGGGTCAAAACAAAAGCAGAAAAATTCTGCATGGGAATTAGGATGTATAAGAATCCTGGGTTTTTTTCCTGATTGGTTGAGTGTGACAGCCTTGTTGCCGGGCAGAATTTTGTGGTCCGGTCTTGACTGTCAGTTAAAGTTTGTGAGCCTATTAGAGATGAAAAGGGGGTGGTCCAGCTAGGGTTATTTAAGGGAGGCTGTTTCTGAGGACAGCCTCTTTTTTGCTTTTGGAGTTCCATTACCTGGCTGCTTCAGTACCCTGCTGCCCTTTTTGTAGTTTCACTTTCCCTTTCACTAGCATTAGTTCTTGTTCTATCTGTTCTAACTTTTCACCTTCCTCTTACCCTTTTCTTGTTTCCCTTTTCTTTTTCTTGTTCTTTTCACTTCTCTGTCACCCCTCCCCCCCTCTTTCCCAGGCATGCCCTGTCCTCCATGCTCTGATCCCCCGCCCAGGTGCCTTGCTGAATTTTCCCACCTGCTGGCGGCGGGTCCTTTGTGGAAGTCCCACCAGTGCCCTCAGCCCCCTGCGGCTGCATCTCTCCTGCCGGCTCCCAACGCGCTGTCTGTACCACCGGCCACCCCACCTGTGCCTGCTGCGGCGACGGCCCACATGGCGAGAAGCGGGAGCTCCCTTTCGGCTGCTCCCTTACTGCATGACGCCAGCCCACTGCCTCCCTCTGCCCCAGTTGGGAGCCACGTGGCTGTGGCTCCCGCTGGCGCTGCTTCTGCTACCGCATCGCCGGCCACTTTGATTTTAGTGCAGTTGGCGGGTGGCCTCCATCCACCTCTACTGGGTTCTAATCTGGGTTCTCCTGGGGGCTCTGTTGTTATTGAATCTGCACCCATTAGTGCGGCTGGCATGGCAGCCATTTTTAGTATGGCTGACATTTTATGCCAGAGAGATTATTTGCATGGGGCATCAGGTCTAGGTGACAGCCCTCTATATGCCTCCCTGGGCTCACCTAGTAGCGTGGGGGTGCCTGTTTATGCCCTCCCCCCCGGTGTCAGGTTGCGTGACAGGGGTTTCCAACCCCCCTTTTGCAATGCTATCGGGTGCTGTTTTTCCAGAGAGGGTGGAGTCTAGAGCTGTGCCTGTTTGCCCCCCTACAGGGCATGTGCTGTCACCACCACAGGCTACTTGGAGATTGGGATACCCGCCAACGGTGTCTTCTACCGCCTCGGCGGCGCCTGCCTCTTCCCTAGCCCTGCCCTATATTTGTTCTTTCTCCTTTCCCTATTGGTCAGCACCTTACGCAGGACATTTCACATGGTTTCAACCCCCTTCTATGGCTGGCCCATCAGGTCCTTTATTTATGGCCCCTGGCCTGGTGTATGCATATCCTTTGGCCACTGCCTCCCCTGTTCCACCTTCCTTCCTCCCTCTGGCCTCCTTGAAAGTGGGGACTTGGAGCTGTTTCCAGTTATTGTTTGTCGTTGAACTTTGGTATGTCTCTCTGGTTAATCAGCATAATGTTTTTTGGTGTGATAACCTTGGAGTTGTTCAAGCCATTAATAACCAGCGATCTTCATCTCCACTGGCTTTGCAGCTGTTGAGACATTTGATTTTGCGTTGTTTGGAAGCGAATATTTGGTTTCGGGTGAAGCATGTTCCAGGGGTTGCTAATGGCATTGCCTATGCGCTCTCGCGGTTTAATTTAGTTCGGTTTTAGGTGCTTGCTCCTGATGCCTCTCTTGAGGGGTTACCTTGCCTCCATTTCTTTCGTAGATTATCAGGACGGCATGGAGGCTCTGGCAAACCGGTCGTTGGCTCCTACTACTCATGTACACAGTGGCCTGCTGGCGTGATTGGGAGGCTTACCTCATGCATACTGCTGTACAGGGTACGTTTCTTCAGGATCTATTGTTGGTGTTTGGGACCAATAATTGTAGGGTCATCCTAAGGCTTCCATGTCTGCGGCACTGTCAGGCATTTCTTTTTTTTATAGGTTGCGCAGAGGTCAGGACCCCATTAAAACTTTTGTTTTTCAGCTGAAGAGGATTCACCTGGGCAGGTCTGGCTGGTTGGCCATTCATATATTTATTGGGCAGAAAGTCATGGGATGGCCTGGTGGGTCGAGTTACTGTTAGGAGGGCACCAGGTGCGCTGGATTGGTGATCGGGGCTCCATTGTGACGCTTTGCTGGCTTTGTTGCTGTCCTCGGTGGAGCAGTGGGGTGTTCCCGAGTGGTTGGTTGTACATATTGGCGGCAACGATCTTAGACATTTGAAGAGGTTGAAGTTGATTGTTTGAGGGAGCTCCTATTGGACGTCAGGTCTCGTTGGCTGGCGGTGCAGATTGTATTGTCGGAAGTTGTTCTGAGTTTGGTTTGGAGGGGCGCATATAAGCCCAAAGCTTTAGAGCGGGCACGTTGGAAGGTTAATGCAGCGGTCTCTAGATTTTTTCAGTCCATTGGTGGGTAGGTGGTCCAGCATGATTTCTGCAGCGGGGTACACGGTGTTCCACGGGGGTGTAGAGTTGGATCTTGATCCAGAGGCACCAACAGGCTAAAGCTTTGACTGTTCCCAGGATGCTTTGCATGGCCTCCTCTATAACCCCGCCTCCGGGCACTGGAGCTCAGTTTGTAAGTTGGTGCCTGCAGAGCAGGTCACTTAACAGGGGGAATAGAGATGCAGATGCACACTCTTAGCACTCTTCATAAGGCCCTATTTAGAGGTAAGTCTTGAATAAATTTATAGAATGTGATAGTATTAGGAATGTTAGGGACCCATGTGATGAAGTCACCTGGCCGCGGTACATGGGCCCGCATATTTGCGCAAATGTGTGCTAAGAACTTCAATTATACTCCATGTTAATTGTGAGGGTTTATTTAAATTATTTTTACTATCAGTGTTCTTAGTGCTAGGAGTGTGCATCTGCATCTCTCTTCCCCCAGCATAGTATTAGAAGCCTCAGCATGATAGCACCTCTTGATATCTTTAGTAATAGGATGTGCAATCCAGGTTCCCCCCTTTTTCCACTTAACAGGGGGGTCTGCGCTAGGCAGCCATGAAAAGAACTTTGTTAGAAGAATCTTCAAGGGCTGCAGCACTTTTATGTCCTAGTGACATGCTGTGCTGCAGCTCTAACACCTCCCCAGCAGCGCCGCATACTCCCATTGGCTGAGCTCCCTGGTACTTTCGGCGGAGGAGCTCCGGTTACCAGGCACACCGCCGCTGTCAGTCTCCAGGATCGCGTGGCTGCTTCTTTGGGAGGTGTAAGTGGTTCCCCCAGGTGGGAACCACCGAATTTGCGTTCCGGTCGCTGTCTAAGGAGACGGACTGCGCCGCTGGATGGACACTGTGCCAGAGCAGGGACCCCACTATATCCACCAGGGCAGGGAGCACAGGTCGGATTATACAAAAATCTATTTTAATAAGGCTCCATAGTACCCGGTGGTGAGGACCAGCATAGGGGATAAGGCGCTTGACCTGTAGCCCCTCCCCCAGCTATGGGGCACCATCTACTGCTGGTGTTCCTGCCCTGGAGCTGCTTCTCACTCTCCCTCACTCCCTGACAGAGATTTGGGCGCCATCTTTTCACAAGTAAATGCGGCTTGTCTCTGGGACTGCAGGGCAATGTCTCCTCTGTAAATCCGCCTGCTTGCTCAGCGCTGTGCATTTACAGTCACTTAAGTATTGCACATGTCATTTTAGACAGTGTTAGTTAAGAACAAGTGTCCTTCTACCTTAATATTTTGTACAAGTATTGTGATATATACAGTACATCCAGTCTCTGACTATGCATTGTGATATATAGTTTTATTATTTGTCTGAAATAATTGCTGTATTGTCTCTGTGACTGGGTGTGCGTGCATCTGCTGTATGGATTTCATTTTCAGTGTATCCCACGAATTGCTATCACTGTATTCTGTATCCTGGGGGGGCTAGGTGCGTCAGGGACTCATATATAGTGCTATGCAGTATATACTGTTTAGTATGTTTTACTGTGTATTTCATTCACCTCATACCGCTTTAATTCTCTCTTTCTGTCCTGTATTTACGGTCACATAAATCAGGGAGTTATTTGCAGGTACTGTATTTGTCTGGCTATATTGTACTGTTATGCTCTGCGGCTACATTCTTTATAATGTCTGCAACAAAGGGCAGGCAATCCGCAGATGCTCCTGCATTATGCAGTTCTTGCACCCAGGATTTGCCTGAAGGGGAAGTTTTGACCGAAGGTCTCTGTACTAGGTGTTGTACATCTCCTAGTCAGCCCGCTGTTTCGGTAGTCAATCAGGAACCACCTTGGTCGGCTTTTTCAACTATACTTAATACACTAGTCACATGCCTTACGCCCCCTATGGCACCTCCTGTGCCATTGCAGCCACATGTTGTCCCTATGATTAATCCGCCCTGGGCAGATACGCTGTCTTTCCAGATTCAACAATTGAATCAATCTTTGGTTAGTCCAAAACCTACCCACCATCCCTCTGGTTCCAAGGGGTCGTCTAAGTGGGCTGCTTCCTCCTCGCAATCCACTAATATTTCAGATGTTACTTCTGATGAGGATGGAGAATTCACTGACCCGTCAAACACTGATACAGTTGCTTCTGATGAGGAATCTACAGCTCAGGTTGATGTCTCTGACCTAGTGGAGGCTATTAAGCTGATTCTACAAATTGATGATGAGGTAGATCCCACTACTGCGTCTAAGAAACCTGATAGATTTAAACGTCAGAAGGTAACTAAGGTAGTGTTACCACATTCGGACCACTTAGCTGATATACTACAGGAACCCTGGTCTTCCACAGGAAAGAAATTCTCCCTGTCGAAAAAGATGCTAGCTCGTTATCCTCTCCCTGCTGAGTTGTGTAACAAGTGGGAAAATTCACCTCCGGTGGATGCCCATGTCACCCAGCTTGTTGTGTCATCTACTTTGCCTGTCACCACTGTCACTTCATTGAAGGAATCGACAGATAAGCGCGTGGAGGGATGCCTGAAGTCTATTTACTCCCTTACAGGTGCGGTACATAGAACCACTATAGCAGCTTCTTGGGCTGCAAAAGGTATAGAAGCATGGGTTCAGGCTATTGAGGAAGAGCTACCTCAGGATATCTCTGATACTGCCAGACAATATCTGTCTCATATTGCCACAGCCTCCCATTATATTCAGTAGGCGTCCTCCGAGGCATTTGTAATGGTGGCTAAGGCATCGACTACGTCCATCTTGGCTCGCCATATTCTGTGGTTGAGGTTATGGAAGGTGGATCTGGACTCCAAGAAGACTTTGGAGGTATTCCCTTTTAAGGGAGACATACTATTTGGGAAAGATCTTAATAAGATTGTGACTGACTTAGTAGCTGCTAAGACTGCATTTCTCCCGAATACTAATCCTTCTGCACCGAAGGCAAAGAGTACCACTTTTCATTTCTTTCAGCCTCCCGGGAAAGCAAAGGGTCAGGTAAACCCGAAACAGGCTCGTGCTTTCAAAACCACCAAGCCCAAACCTAAACAATCCTGGGCTGCCCGTCAACCTGCTTCTAAACAAGACAAGCCAGCTGCATGACGGGATGTGCCTCCTCCTGGGGGATCCCAGGGTGGGAGGCCGACTTCTACAATTCACCCAGGTCCAGTTAAGGACCACTTCAGACACCTGGCTGTGAGAAGTTGTCTCTCACGGGTACAAAGTCTCTTTCAGGAGACATCCCCCTCGCCAGTTCTGCACAATGGTTAGCCCTTAGGATTCATTGAAAGCGCAAGCTCTACACCTGGTTGTGCAATCCCTCCTGGATACAGGAGTGGTGGTGCCGGTACCTCTGTCCCAGAGAGGCAGGGGATACTATTTGACCCTGTTTCTAGTCCTGAAACCCACTGGGTCTTTACGGCCTATACTCAACCTCAAATCACTGAACAAGTTTGTGAGAGTGTCTAAATTCCATATGGAAACGCTGCGCTCGATTGTACTGGCCATGGAACCCAGAGACTATATGGTATCCCTGGACATAACGGATGCTTACCTGCATATACCTATTGCCATATCATATCAGCAGTATCTCCGGTTTGCTATTGACAACCTACACTATCAATTCCAGGCTCTGCCGTTTGGACTGGCCCGGCCCCTCAGATCTTCACCAAGGTCATGGCCGTGATAATGGCCCTTCTCCGCCGTCAAGGAATCAGGATCCTGGCATATCTGGACGAATTGCTGATCCTGGCGAACTCCAAAGATGTTCTTCCCAGTCATCTGGACATCATGGTCAAATTCCTACAAGCCCACAGGTGGCTCATCAACTGGAAGAAGTCCTCGCTGGTTCCTGCTCGGAACATGGTGCACCTGGGGGCACTGCTGGACACACACAGTTAAACACTGTTTCTGTCTCAAGAGAAAGTCCTGAAACTTCAGGACAGGATCAGATACTTCCTCTCTCGCCCAAGGGTGTCAATACACTCGGTGATGCAAGTACTGGGCCTCATGGTGTCGGCTTTCGACATGGTGGAGTATTCTCAATTTCATTCCTGCCCTCTGCAGTGGTTGATTCTTTCCAAGTGGGATGGTCTGCCTCATCGGATCAGGTCTTAGATGATATCCTTGACTTCGGAGGTTCGTGTGTCACTGGGCTGGTGGCTACAGGACCAACAGTTGAGCAGGGGCCGTCCTTTCTGGATTCCCAACTGGCTCCGACTGACTACGGACACCAGTCTGCGGGGTTGGGGCGTGGTGCTAGAGCAACACTCTCTCCAGGGTCAGTGGACCAAGGAGGAGTCTCTCCTCCTGATAAACATTCTGGAATTGCGAGCAGTGTTCAATGCTTTGACTCTTGCCCTGCCTTTGATACAGAAAAGGCCTGTTCAAGTACAATCAGACAACGCCACCACAGTGGCATACATAAATCATCAAGGCGACACTCGAAGTCGCATGGCAATGTTGGAATTGTCAAAAATCCTTCATTGGGCGGAACACCATTTGCCAGCAATATCGGCAGTGTTCATTCTGGGAGTCCTCAACCGGGAAGCAGATTTCCTCAG
The DNA here is from genome assembly GCF_028390025.1 of Pseudophryne corroboree. Taxonomy (NCBI): domain Eukaryota; kingdom Metazoa; phylum Chordata; class Amphibia; order Anura; family Myobatrachidae; genus Pseudophryne; species Pseudophryne corroboree. The sequence continues at coordinate 1,204,149,499 of NC_086444.1, forward strand.
TCATCAGGACGTGCACTCTGGAGAGTGGAGTCTTCATCAATAAGTCTTTCAACTCCTAGCGGACAAGTGGGGCCTACCAGATGAGACCTATTGGCATCTCGACATAATCACAAAGTTCAGGTCTACGGATCAAGAACAAGGGATCCTCTAGCAGCATTCGTGGACGCACTGGCAATTCCATGGAACCTTCGGCTGCCCTATGTGTTCCCTCCAGAGTCTCTCCTGCCCAGAGTACTACAGAAGTTCAAGCAAGAAAGAGGAATACTACTTCTAGTCACTCCAGCGTGACCCAGACGGCATTGGTTCTCAGACCTGCAGGGTCTATCGATAGAGCTGCCTCTTCTACTTCCTCAACGCCCAGACCTCCTCGTTCAGGGCCCTTGTGTCTACCTGGATTTGGCTCTTGAGGCATCACTCCTGAGGGCCAAAGGATTCTCTGAGGCAGTTATCCAAACTATGCTGAAAGCCCACAAACCGGCTTCTGCACTGATTTATTATCTGGAATTCTTACTTCCCCTGGTGTACTGCTAAGAATTATAACACATACAAATTCAGAACTCCAAGACTTTTGGCTTTTCTGCAACAAAGCCTGGACTTGGGCCTTCGTCTGGCCTCCCTCAAGGTTCATATATCTGCCTTGTTGGTATGCTTTCAGAGGAAAATTGCATCTATTCCTGATGTTCATACTTTCACTCAGGGTGTTTTACGGATTCAGTCTCCCTATGTCCCTCCTGTGGCTTCATGGTATCTGCCTGTTGTACTCGCTGCCCTACAAGAGTCTACATTTCAACCTCTTGTGTCAGTGGACCTTAAATGGCTTACGCTTAAGGTCTCGTTTCTGCTAGCTATTGCCTCTGCTAGGAGGGTGTCGGATGCAAGCGCCTTGTCCTGTCGTCCACCCTTTCTGATTTTTCCCCAAGACCGGGCAGTTCTTAGAACTCATCCTGGTTATTTACCGAAGGTGGTGTCATCTTTCCATCTTAACCAAGAGATTGTGGTTCCGGCCTTTATCTCTTCTGTTTTGTCCTCCAAAGAGCGGTCTTTGGATGTGGTACGGGCTCTCCGGATTTACGTGGAAAGGACTGCCTCTCTCAGGAGGTCAGATACCCTTTTTGTACTTTTTGTTTTTCACAAACGTGGCTGGCCTGCGAATAAGCAGACCTTTGCCAGATGAATTAGAAAGGTGATTGCACAAGCGTATGCACAGGATGGTCTTCCGGCTCCTGCTGCTATTAAAGCCCATTCTACCCCATTCTACTCGGTCTGTTGGACCTTCTTGGGTGGCCCACCGTGGCGCGTCTGCTGAACAATTGTGCAAGGCGGCTACATGGTCCTCAGTGAACACTTTCATTAGGTTCTATGACTTTGATACTTCCGCCCCCAGGATACTTCCTTTGGACGCCAGGCTCTTGTACCCGCTATGGTGTGTCCCGTCCTATGAGGAACTGCTTTAGGACATCCCTGATGTTTCCCTGTGAAACACAGTGTACCCCACTGTTAAAAAGGAGATTTATGGTAGACTTACCATGGTTAAATCTCTTTCTGCAAGGTACACTGGGTTCCACAGGGCACCCATCCTGACACACTTAGCTTCTTTGGGTTTGTATGGCATTAGCCGCTGGTCCCTTCTCCTGTCGTGAGAACGTGGTTCTATGTGACTAACATCTGCCTTCTCTTTTACCTGCTACTGCATTGGACTGGTTAACGAAACTGAGCTCCAGTGCCTGGAGGTGGGGTTATAGAGGAGGCCATGCAATGCATCCTGGGAACAGTCAAAGCTTTAGCCTGTTGGTGCTTCTGGATCAAGATCCAACTCTACACCCCCGATGTTTCCCTGTGGAACCCAGTGTACCTTGCAGAAAAAGATTTAACCATAGTAAGTCTACCATAAATCTCCTTTTTTTGGGGTTGAATCCTGCTAGTTTTTTCATCCAGATGGTGTGCATCTTAATACCTTGGGATTTGGTTTGTTTATCAAGAATTTGTTGTCGTTTCTAGATTTGATTGGGGAGGTTTGGTGGCAGGCAAGGGCTGTGGCGGGAGAATGCTGCATTCTTGGTGGCGTTCTGTGGCGCAGGATGTTGTCGTGTGGCACCTACCCTCCAATTGCTTGCCGAGTTCGTCCTGCTCTGTACGGGTGGGACCTGGGCGCTTTTTGCGCAGGAGCGTTCAGACTTGGCCCATGAGGTGTGGTCAGTCCTCACAGCGTTAATTACAGGGTGGGGGGGGGATGACTGATAGTCATCCCCTAGGGCATGGTACACCAATTAAGGCTGGTACTGAGATTGCAGCTTTTCCTGTCCACCTTTACCTCATCAGGTCAATCACAATTGGTATAAATAGCTGTAACCTTTAAGCCAAGCTGTTTATGTGTCACTGTCATTTATTGTGTCAGTGTCATCATTTATATTGTTAAGTTTACCTATAAATACCATAACCAATTAGTCATTATATTAACTAATTGGTTACGGTAGGTTAATGATGGTTATAGGGCATAAGGCATTAACCACTTGCCTGGTATGGTCGCACAGGATGCATCCAGTCAGATAAACAGTATTAGCAGCGGTAGGGAAGGGAAACTTCCCTCCGCTGCTGCTCTCAGAGGGACCCGAAGTTTGCGATGGTCCCGATCGATGTTTCGATTATTTGATAGGAAAAAAAATATATATATTTTTTTTTAACTAAAATTATTTTGGATAGGGTTAAATTCACGTTCTTCACCTAATTCACTCATAAAAAAAATGACAATTTCGGAGCAGTTTTTTGGGAAAAAATCGTCAGTTAAGTGGTTAATGGAGTTTTAGGAATAAACTAAAGGAGCTCTTATGGTTAGCATTACAGCTGTGTTCAATTGGAATGTTTGGTTTTATTTTAACACATGGGGGTATATTTACTAAGATTTGTAATTGTCAGGATTTGGTGGAAGATTAAACACGAATGACATCGGTAGTGTGAATTTGCAACTTTTTGTGTTTTTTAAGTCTCATTTACTAGGCTGTCGTATTCTGCATTTTATTTTTTTCCGATGTTGATGTCATTCGTAATGTCTGGCAGTGTTTTACAGGAGTGATTAGTAAAACACTGCCGGACAAAACACAATAAATCCCGGCCGGATCTGTGAGATCCGTGCAGGGCTTCATTGTGTGTATTATGAGAAGTGAAGAAAGAGCTAAAAATCTTTAAAAAAAATTGCGTGGGGTCCCCCCCTCCTAAGCATAACCAGCCCCAGGCTCTTTGAGCCTGTCATGGTTGTAAAAATACAGGGGAAAAAATGTCTGGGGTTCCACCATATTTAAACAACCAGCACCGGGCTCTGTGCCTGGTCCTGGTGCAAAAAATATGGGGGACAAAAAATGTAGGGGTCCCCTGTATTTTTTACACCAGCACCGGGCTCCACTAGTCAGAGAGATAATGCCGCAGCCGGGGGTCACTTTTATATTGGTCCCTGCTGCCCTGACATTAAATCCCCAACTAGTCACCCCTGGCCGGGGTACCCTGGAGTGGTCCCCTCCTCCAGCTAACCAAGGACCAGTGGTGAAGCCCAAGGCTGTCCCCTCCATCCGTGGGCGGTGGATGGGAGGCTGATAGCCTTTTGTGTAAAAAAAGACTATTGTTTTTTGTAGCAGAACTACAAGTCCCAGTAAGCCTCCCCTGCAAGCTGGTACTTGGAGAACTTTGCGATCTGCGGTAGTTCGTGAGGTTAAGTGGGGCCACCCACACGAGTGACCCCACTTAACCTCGCGGTCTACCGCAGGCCGCAAAGTTCACACCATTGGATATAATGTAGCGCCACTACGCTACATTGTATCCACAGTGCTCCGCCTGATTGACAGTGCAGGCGCGCACAGCCAATCAGGAGAGTGCCATGACGTGGCACTCCCTGATTGGCTGAAGGGACCCTCTTTGACAGGAGTCATGGGGGGTCCCGACATTCGGGGAAAGGCGATCCATGTGTAAGCATGGATCCCCTTTCAGTTCGTGGGTCGGGTGAGCGGTTTGTTTTTTTGCCAAGTCCCTGGATTATAACTTTTAAGAAAAGGACCGATCTACACCGGATTCTTTGTAAGTATAATTTTATTTACAGGTACCCCGGGATTCTACTGGACAAGAGGATTGACTGCTTCATGTCAACATAGGTAAGTATGTATGTATGTATGTAAGTGTGCATGTATGTTCATTAAACTTGTACTGTCACAGTGTCTGTGTTTTGTTTTTATTTGGGGTTTTTTGTAGTAGAACTACAGGTACCAGCGGGCCTGTTTCCCCCCCGCATGCTGATACTTGTGGTTCTCCAAGTACGAGCTTGCGGGGGAGGCTTGCTGGGACTTGTAGTTCTGCTACAAAAAACTATATTCTTTTTTTACACAACAAGCTATCAGCCTCCCATCCACTGCCCACGGATGGGGGGGACAGCCTTGGGCTTCACCCCTGGTCCATGGGTGGCTGGAGAGAGAGGACCCCTTGATTTAAGGGGTCCCCACTCCTCCAGGGTACCCTGGCCAGGGTGACTAGTTGGGGATTTAATGCCAGGGCCGCAGGGACCTATATAAAAGTGTCCCCCGGCTGTGGCATTATCTCTCTGACTAGTGGAGCCCGGTGCTGGTATAAAAAATACGGGGGACCCCTACGTGTTTTGTTCCCCATATTTTTTGCACCAAGACCAGGCACAGAGCCCGGTGCTGGTTGTTTAAATATGGGGGAACCCCAGACATTTTTCCCCTGTATTTTTACAACCAGGACCGGCTCAAAGAGCCCGAGGCTGGTTATGTTTAGGAGGGGGGACCCCACGCAATTTATTTTTCAAATTTTAACCCATTCACACCCCTTCCCACTGATAAACATGCACGGATCTCACTGATCCGTGCATGCCTATCAGGATACAGTAAAAAAAAGCAGGTCAATTTTAAAACTGCTTTTTTTTACGATTTGTACTTTTTCACGGCAGTGTTTGGGTATTGCCGGCAGTGATGGAGAATACGAATTTTTAGTAAATTACAGAGTTGTATCAAATAACAGGCGTGTTTGACCGATGGTGTATTCATTCGTATTTTTTTTCTCTGCCTTCAAAAAAAATACGAATGCCCTCATCACTGCCGAGATTTGCGTTTAGTAAATTCCCGAGATGACACTCTGGAAAAAAAACCACAAAATCGGGAGCTTAGTAAATATACCCCATGGTGCTATCTGCTCACGAATTCCCAATGTCTATGCAGGACTCCCCCGAGTTACCTGGTTTCCTCCCGCAGTCCATGACAAGATAGTGTGCATACAGTACATTTGTATGCTGTAATACAGTAGGTACAATAGATTAAGCTCCACTAACACAGAATGGTAATGTGTACATTCTACGCTGTTGTACTGTATGTGTAAAAGCAGCTCAATTTGTAAATCAACTAATCTAATGCAACAAAAGTGCACCATTATGTATGTGGCTGTAAGTGAAAGAATATCTAGTTAAAAAAATAAAAGGTAATGACATGTAATACAATACAATACACATTATTAATGTTTATAGGCCCTCATTCAGAGTTGATCGCTCGCTAGCTGCTTTTAGCAGCAGTGCAAACGCTAGGCCGCCGCCCTCTGGGAGTGTATCTTAGCTTAACAGAAGTGCGAACGAAAGAATCGCAGAGCGGCTGCAAAAATATTTTCGAGCAGTTTCAGAGTAGCTCCAGACCTACTCAGCGCTTGCGATCACTTCAGACTATTTAGTTCCTGTTTTGACGTCACGAACACGCCCTGCGTTCGGCCAGCCACGCCTGCGTTTCCCCAGGCACGCCTGCGTTTGTATCTGACATGCCTGCGTTTTTCAGCACACTCCCTGAAAACGGTCAGTTTCCTCCCAGAAACACCCTTTTCCTGTCAATCATTCAGCGGCCAGCAGTGCGACAGAAAAGCTTCGCTAGACCTTGTGTGAAACTACTTCGGCTGTTGTGAAAGTACGTCACGCATGCGCATTGCGCTGCATACGCATGCGCAGAATGCCGCTTTTTAGCTTAAGCGCTACGCTGCGAACAAAAACAGCTAGCGAACAACTCGGAATAACCCCCTTAGTCTTATTAAATTTTGGTGGTCATTCCGAGTTGTACGCAGGGCGTGTTCGTGACGCCAAAACAGGAACTAAATAGTCTGAAGTGATCGCAAGCGCTGAGTAGGTCTGGAGCTATTCTGAAACTGCTCGAAAAATTTTTTGCAGCCGCTCTGCGATTCTTTCGTTCGCACTTCTGCTAAGCTAAGATACACTCTCAGAGGGTGGTGTCATAGCGTTTGCACGGCTGCTAAAAGCAGCTAGCGAGCGAACAACTCGGAATGAGGGCCTTTATGCAGGAGGCCAGGTATTTAGAGGCTGAGTGAGGTTTGTTCTTATTGATCAGGCAGTGCCATAGGATTCATGTCAGTGATTGGAGAAACTTTACTAAAGTTTCTAAAAGTGAAAAGTGATGTTGCCCATAACAACCACATTCTCTCTGTCATTTCCTTCTCTCTACCTTTTCGCCCATTTTTAAGTCAAATTTACATTTGACCTATTCAACGCCCGTGCCATTTTTTCAACTAGTTGAAAAATCTGGTACTGGTGAAAACTGTCTGTATCTGCGAATTCGCTGCTGATACACGTGTTATGGTGAATTTGCGGGCATTTTCATTTGTTTTTGGCGCAATTTTTGCCAATGCTGATTCAATAACAAAAAAAAGTGAAATGGCATGGGCGAAAATGTATTAAAAAACTATTGAAAATGCCCGCAATTGAATACCCGGTGTCGAAATAGTGCAGTTTTTTCAACCAGTCGAAAATATGGCACTTAATTGAATACCCCCCAAAGAGTCCGCAATTATTCTAAACTGCCTCTCCCCAAATGCCTAACTTTATTATAAAAACAGACACGGTCATTCTGGAGCAGCAAACCTGTGACTGCAATTAAAATGTATCATTAAAATTTTTGTTGGAAAACTTCTTTTCATTGGGTTGTGGTTTGTTTAATTTCTTTTTAACTCAATGACAATATCGACTCCTCTCCAATGGGGGATCATTCTATGTATTCCTTTGAATTTTAGCTCATCAGAGGTTCTTCTTCTGCACTTTCAAGAATGTACAGGGCTGGGGAAAAACATTGTGCAGGGTTGAAGAATATGTGCATACTGCCTACAGAAAATGAAATGAGAAAATGACCAAATTATCTGTAGAATGCTTTTGTAGCACACTTTTATGTGTGTTCAACACAGGATTTTCTAAAATGTTCCATCAAATAATTCTGGCAGAATACATCAGGGTTTATGACTTTTGCTGAACGAGGTAAAGCTATGGATTAGATTAGGTAGTTGTCATTGCCTGCAGGCAAAGAAGTAGAAGAAATTGTAAATCAGAAATTGTTTCTAAATATGAGCTTCCCATGTGTCAGTGTTAGATGCCTTTCTTGGAAAACGAATCGCTGATCATTGTTTCGGTTACATTGCTGGGTAATAAATATCTCTGGGACACGAGTGTCTTTGATGCTGTCTGTGTGAAGGTGAACAGATAGAAATACTATCGTCTAGATGAACTCAAGTATTTTATTTCACATACTATGGAGGTCAGTTACTGTATTTACCTGGTGGGTAGTGCAGAAGTCCGAAGTATTCTATACTTTATGTTAGAGGTCCATGGGGCAGATGTGATAAGTGCAAAGTGATAACGCACCAGCCAATCATTACGGATTTGAAAATTGACAGTTAGGAGCTGACTGGCTTGTGCGTTATTTATTATTTATTACATTTTATTTATAAGGCGCCACATGTGTTTTGCAGCGCCGTACAAAGGACAGTACAGGGAGACAAAACTTAGCATTACAGTAAATAAATAACAGAAATAGAGTACAGGTAACAGAGCACCACAATTCTCAAGACATAATACAGCTGAGATGTAAGTATTGAGGGAGTGATCATCGTACTACTAGAGGCTGGTGGCCATAGATGGAGATGAGCCTTTACTAGCAGGGTAAAGATGGTCGTTGAGTAGGGGAGAGCTGCGAGTGAAATGTGTCGAGACGAGGGCTTAGATAGCAAGAGGAAAGAGGGCCCTGCTCTGAAGAGCTAACAATCTAGTGGGGAGGGGCGACAGACAGATGACAAGAGGTGCAGGTAAGCGGGAGGTAGCCTGATGGCAGTATGCAAGCAAAGCTGAGATGTTCACGGCATGAGGCAGGGGGGTGGAGGCGCGGCTTCAGCACTGAGTTATGCATTGGGAGGGTACGCTTTGATAAATAGGTGGTTTTTTAGTGCCCGTTTGAAGCTTTGCAAGGTCGGGGAGAGTCTAATGGAGCGGGGGAGTGCGTTCCACTGAAGGGGTGCAGCACGGGCGTAGTCTTGAACACGAGCATGGGAAGCAGTGACCAGGGCAGTGAAGAGGCGACGGTCATTAGTCGACCGTAGGGGGCGGGAGGGAGTATGAAGGGAAAGGAGGTTGGAGATGTAGGGAGCAGTGGAATTGGAGATGGCCTTGTATGTGAGGGTGAGGAGTTTGAAGAGGATACTGTAGGGGAATGGGAGCCAATGTAGATTTTGTCGAAGGGGAGTGGCAGATGTGGTGCGTCGGGAGAGGAAGATAAGTCTAGCTGCGGAGTTCAGGACAGATTGGAGAGGAGCAAGATGGGAGCAAGCGAGTCCAGTGAGGAGAACATTGCAGTAGTCAAGTCGTGAGATGACCAGTGAGTGGATGATAAGTTTAGTTGTACTCTGGGAGAGAAATGGCCTGATACGAGCAATGTTGCGTAGCTGGAAACTACAGGATTGTGCCAGAGCTTGGATGTGGGGTGCAAAGGAGAGGGAGGAGTCAAGAGTGACGCCCAGGCAGCGGAGTTGGGGAACGGGGGTGATGGTGGTGTTATCACCTTGCACTTATCACCACTTTTGTCACTTCTTGCTCAATTGCAATAGCGCCTTTGCACGCACACTCTGTATAATGCCGCGTCGTTGTTTTGGGAAATTTTGAAGATGCATAGTTTCCAAACATCAATCAATCAATCAATCAATCAATCAATCATGTGAACATAGGTATTGCGTGCGCATTGTGGGCCTAATCCATGATTGTAAGAAATTGCACAGCTGCAAGGAAGCGGCTGCGCAATTCAATGTGCAATTAAAATTCAGATGCAGCAGAAGGCATCTGTAGGAGATAGATGCCTCCTGTTTGCGGGGATCCGAGTGCTGCATCGCAAGACGCAGCCTCGGATCACCATCATCACGATTTGTGATCCTTTTAATCACCATCCAGCCTGACACTCACTCAGGCTGGCTAGGATCCGGAAACCCCGAGTCCAGTAAGTCTGCATCCGACGACGCAGACCCTGGGTCTGTCACACTTTACAAACAGGGGTGACACGGCACTGTTTTGAAGAATGGTACAAGGTGCCGCCCCCGCTCCGAACCCTTGCGCTGTATCATGACCCACCTGCGCAGAACCTAAAGCATCATATTTGTATATAAACCATCAGTTTTATGTGCAAATCTGAATTAGGTCTTATGTGTAGCTCTGAATCCAGTCCTATGAGTTTATTACCAAGTGAGGATATAATCGGAAGGATAGCATGCTGATCTGGGCTACAAGAAGATGCAACTCATCCCTGGTGCATTGTATTATGAGTTTTTGCAGTGTGAGATTCATGTGTATTATCTAAGGTGTATGTACAAATGAGTTTGGATACTGACTGGAGGAGAGTAAAGGCTGACGAATGCAATGTACAATATCGTTTCATTACTTGGGCTCTTACTTTGGCTTTTTTTCCCAGGAACATAGTTGAGGTGTGGCTGATCACGGAGAGTGATTTCATCAGGGCTTTTGTTATATGGAAACGCGTTATTAAGGCAGGTGGAGCCCCAGTTTGCTGTCTGACTACTGCTTGACTGTACAGAGACTTCCTGAGACAAAGGGCCTAATTCAAGGTTGATTGCAAAACAACATTTTCCTCTAATGGGCAAAACCATGTGCACTGCAGGTGGGGCATATGTAACATGTGCAGAGAGAGTTAGATTTGGGTGGGGTGTGTTCAAACTGAAATCTAAATTGCAGTGAAAAAATAAAGCAGCCAGTATTTACCCTGCACAGAAATAAAATAACCCACCCAAATCTAACTCTCTCTGCACATCTTATATCTGCCCCACCTGCAGTGCACATGGTTTTGCCTATTAGAGGAATATGTTGTTTTGCAGTCAACCTTGAATTAGGCCCAAAGTACAGTAGTAAATCAAACAAGTCTACTTTTTATGCTACAATATATAGGTTGTTAATAAATAAATAAATTCAATTTCACTAAAAAACTTTAGTTGATAAAGATATTTCACAAATATATTTGAATTCAGCACCAAAATGACTGTAAGAAACAGGATTTTTCACCCATGATTTTTCACCCATTCTTGTAACCCACAGGAACTTCTCTTTTTTTGCCCCCAGGATGAAAATACCTAATACGTACTGATTGTCTGTCATCTCTTTGCATTTTGCCTGACGTTATTACAGTGAAATAATTATATGAAATGAAAAGTGAAAATATATTTTAATTACCTGACGACTTTATTTTTACTTTTTGTGAGATGCCAGTGGGTAGAAACCACTGATTTTCAAAAACAATTTTCTTCCTTGCGAGCCAAAGAGTTGTTTTTTTGTCACATCAGGAATATAACGATCCTGCCTGGGGCACCACTAACAAAACGCAGCAGGTTCCCCTAAGACAAGATATAGTAGAATAAAATAAATAAATAAAGGCCTGTGAAGCAGTTAATTAAAATCTATCTGAGCTTCACACTTTTATATTAATACATGCACAGTCAGCATTGGCTGCAAATTTTCACAAAACATAATAAGCAGAAGTGAATAATTTATCACAAAACAATATTCATTGCAAGTTAAATATATGCTAATGGGAAATATTCAATTTACAAAGCTTGTTTCAAGGTGCTTAATTTATGCTTCATATCTTTAATATATCATAATTAAATATTTTTACAGTCACTTTATCGTAAATTAAGTTTAACCTTGAGATTAAATAAAAAAAACTTGAACCATAGTTGTCATCTGAGAAAGAGTTCCATCGACAGTTCACATAGGTATATTCTTATAGCCTGTAGGAGCAATGCTCTCCTCAGAACATTTTGCCAGCCGGGTGGCATCAATTAGCAGCCGGGTGGGGCCTTCGTGCAAAAAAGGGGCATGGTCTTACAGGGAATGGACTTGGCCACGCAATTGTACTGATTCAAATTATGGGGGTCATTCCGAGTTGATCGCTTGCTAGCTAGTTTTAGCAGCCGTGCAAACGCTATGCCGCCGCCCACTGGGGAGTGTATTTTAGCTTAGCAGAAGTGCGAATGCTTGTGCAGCCGATCTCTGCAAAAACAGATTGTGCAGTTTCTGAGTAGCTCTGAACCTACTCATCTCTTGCGATCACTTCAGCCTATTCGTGTCCGGATTTGACGTAATACACCCGCCCAGCGAACGCCCAGCCATGCCTGCGTTTTTTCAGACACACCTGCGTTTTTGCAAACCCTCCCTGAAAACGGTCAGTTGACACCCAGAAACGCCCCCTTTCTGTCAATCTTCTTGCGGCCGTCAGTGCGACTGAAAACTTTGCTAGAACCTGTGCAAAACAACAAATGCCTTTGTACCCGTACGACGCGCATGCGCATTGCAGTGCATACGCATGCGCAGAAATGCCGATTTTTAGCCTGAACAACGGCAGCTAGCGATCAACTCGGAATGACCCCCTATGCCCACACAGTATGACCAATTATTGCACAATATGCCCACACAGTGTGGTCCCTATTGCACAATATGTCCACACAGTATGGCCCCTTATTGCACACTACGCCCACACAGTATGGCCCCTTATTGCACATTATGCCCACACAGTATGGCCCCTTATTGCACATTATGCCCACACAGTATGGCCCCTTATTGCACATTATGCCCACACAGTATGGCCCCTTATTGCACAGTATGCCCACACAGTATGGCCCCTTATTGCTAGTGATGAGCGGGTTCGGTTCCTCGAATCCGAACCCGCCCGAACTTCACCTTTTTTTTACATGGGTCCGAGCGACTCGGATCCTCCCGCCTTGCTCGGTTAACCCGAGCGCGCCCGAACGTCATCATGCCGCTGTCGGATTCTCGCGAGACTCGGATTCTATATAAGGAGCCGCGCGTCGCCGCCATTTTCACACGTGCATTGAGATTGATAGGGAGAGGACGTGGCTGGCGTCCTCTCCGTTGTATTAGAAAAAAAAAAAACTGAGTGACTTAGTTTTAATTGTGGGGAGGATTGGGGACGGGGAGCAGCTGTTAGGGAGTACAGTGCAGGGTTTTGAGTTTAATCCGTTGTTTCTCTATATCTGTGCTGAGTGCACTGCTCACACTGCCTAATTGTGGGGACTGGGGAGCAGTTATAGCAGGAGTACAGTGCACAGTTTTGCTGACAGTGACCACCAGTCCAGTATACGTTTGTCTGCCTGAAAAACACTGTGGTGTTTTTTTTTTCTTTCTTCATGCTAGTTTGTTTAGCAGTCTGCTGACAGTGTCCACCAGGTCCGTTATACAGTATATTATATATATAATTAAGCACTAAGCAACAGTACGGTAGGCCACGGCTGTACCTACCTCTGTGTCGTCACTCGTCATCCATAAGTATAAGTAATACTATACTATCCATCCATCTACATTGTATACCTGTGGTGTTTTTTTTTCTTTCTTCATACTAGTTTAGCAGTCTGCTGACAGTGTCCACCAGGTCCGTTATACAGTATATTATATATATAAGCACTAAGCAGCAGTACGGTAGGCCACGGCTGTACCTACCTCTGTGTCGTCACTCGTCGTCCATAAGTATAAGTAATACTATACTATCCATCCATCTACATTGTATACCTGTGGTGTTTTTTCTTTCTTTCTTCATACTAGTTTAGCAGTCTGCTGACAGTGTCCACCTGGTCCGTTATACAGTATATTATATATATAAGCACTAAGCAGCAGTACGGTAGACCACGGCTGTACCTACCTCTGTGTCGTCACTCGTCGTCCATAAGTATAAGTAATACTATACTATCCATCTACATTGTATACCTGTGGTGTTTTTTTTTTCTTTCTTCATACTAGTTTAGCAGTCTGCTGACAGTGTCCACCAGGTCCGTTATACAGTATATTATATATATAAGCACTAAGCAGCAGTACGGTAGGCCACGGCTGTACCTACCTCTGTGTCGTCACTCGTCGTCCATAAGTATAAGTAATACTATACTATCCATCCATCTACATTGTATACCTGTGGTGTTTTTTTTTTTCTTTCTTCATACTAGTTTAGCAGTCTGCTGACAGTGTCCACCAGGTCCGTTATACAGTATATTATATATATAAGCACTAAGCAGCAGTACGGTAGGCCACGGCTGTACCTACCTCTGTGTCGTCACTCGTCGTCCATAAGTATAAGTAATACTATACTATCCATCCATCTACATTGTATACCTGTGGTGTTTTTTTTTTCTTTCTTCATACTAGTTTAGCAGTCTGCTGACACTGTCCACCAGGTCCGTTATACAGTATATCATATATATAAGCACTAAGCAGCAGTACGGTAGGCCACGGCTGTACCTACCTCTGTGTCGTCAGTGCACTCGTCGTCCATAAGTATAAGTAATACTATACTATCCATCCATCTACATTGTATACCTGTGGTGTTTTTTTTTCTTTCTTCATACTAGTTTAGCAGTCTGCTGACACTGTCCACAAGGTCCGTTATACAGTATATCATTAATATAAGCACTATGCAGCAGTACGGTAGGCCACGGCTGTACCTACCTCTGTGTCGTCAGTGCACTCGTCGTCCATAAGTATAAGTAATACTATACTATCCATCCATCTACATTGTATACCTGTGGTGTTTTTTTTTTCTTTCTTCATACTAGTTTAGCAGTCTGCTGACACTGTCCACCAGGTCCGTTATACGGTATATCATATACATAAGCACTAAGCAGCAGTAAGGTAGGCCATGGCTGTACCTACCTCTGTGTCGTCAGTGCACTCGTTGTCCATAAGTATAAGTAATACTATACTATCCATCCATCTACATTGTATACCTGTGGTGTTTTTTTTTTCTTTCTTCATACTAGTTTAGCAGTCTGCTGACACTGTCCACCAGATCCGTTATACAGTATATCATATATATAAGCACTAAGCAGCAGTACGGTAGGCCACGGCTGTACCTACCTCTGTGTCGTCAGTGCACTCGTCGTCCATAAGTATAAGTAATACTATACTATCCATCCATCTACATTGTATACCTGTGGTGGCTTTAAGTTGTGCGCAAAATATGGAGAACACAAATGTGGAGGTTAAAAAAATAGGGAAAGATCAAGATCCACTTCCACCTCGTGCTGAAGCTGCTGCCACTAGTCATGGCCGAGACGATGAAATGCCATCAACGTTGTCTGCCAAGGCCGATGCCCAATGTCATAGTACAGAGCATGTAAAATCCAAAACACAAAAGATCAGTAAAAAAATGACCCAAAAATCAAAATTAAAAGCGTCTGAGGAGAAGCGTAAACTTGCCAATATGCCATTTACGACACGGAGTGGCAAGGAACGGCTGAGGCCCTGGCCTATGTTCATGGCTAGTGGTTCAGCTTCACATGAGGATGGAAGCACTCATCCTCTCGCTAGAAAAAAGAAAAGACTTGCGGCAAAAGCACAGCAAAGAACTGTGCGTTCTTCGAAATCCCAAATCCCAAAGGAGAGTCCAATTGTGTCGGTTGCGATGCCTGACCTTCCCAACACTGGACGGGAAGAGCTTGCGCCTTCCACCATTTGCACGCCCCCTGCAAGTGTTGAAAGGAGCACCCGCAGTCCAGTTCCTGATAGTGAAATTGAAGATGTCAGTGTTGAAGTACACCAGGATGAGGATATGGGTGTTGCTTGGGCTGGGGAGGAAATTGACAAGGAGGATTCTGATGGAGAGGTGGTTTGTTTAAGTCAGGCACCCGGGGAGACACCTGTTGTCCGTGGGAGGAATATGGCCATTGACATGCCTGGTGAAAATACCCAAAAAATCAGCTCTTCAGTGTGGAAGTATTTCAACAGAAATGCGGACAACAGGTGTCAAGCCGTGTGTTGCCTTTGTCAAGCTGTAATAAGTAGGGGTAAGGACGTTAACCACCTCGGAACATCCTCCCTTATACGTCACCTGCAGCGCATTCATAATAAGTCAGTGACAAGTTCAAAAACTTTGGGCGACAGCGGAAGCAGTCCACTGACCAGTAAATCCCTTCCTCTTGTAACCAAGCTCGCGCAAACCACACCACCAACTCCCTCAGTGTCAATTTCCTCCTTACCCAGGAAAGCCAATAGTCCTGCAGGCCATGTCACTGGCAAGTCTGACGAGTCCTCTCCTGCCTGGGATTCCTCCGATGCATCCTTGAGTGTAATGCCTACTGCTGCTGGCGCTGCTGTTGTTGCTGCTGGGAGTCGATCGTCATCCCAGAGGGGAAGTCGGAAGACCACTTGTACTACTTCCAGTAAGCAATTGACTGTCCAACAGTACTTTGCGAGGAAGATGAAATATCACAGCAGTCATCCTGCTGCAAAGCGGATAACTGAGGCCTTGACAACTATGTTGGTGTTAGACGTGCGTCCGGTATCCGCCGTTAGTTCACAGGGAACTAGACAATTTATTGAGGCAGTGTGCCCCCGTTACCAAATACCATCTAGGTTCCACTTCTCTAGGCAGGCGATACCGAGAATGTACACGGACGTCAGAAAAAGACTCACCAGTGTCCTAAAAAATGCAGTTGTACCCAATGTCCACTTAACCACGGACATGTGGACAAGTGGAGCAGGGCAGACTCAGGACTACATGACTGTGACAGCCCACTGGGTAGATGTATTGCCTCCCGCTGCAAGAACAGCAGCGGCGGCACCAGTAGCAGGATCTCGCAAACGCCAACTCGTTCCTAGGCAGGCTACGCTTTGTATCACCGCTTTCCAGAATACGCACACAGCTGAAAACCTCTTACGGCAACTGAGGAAGATCATCGCAGAATGGCTTACCCCAATTGGACTCTCCTGGGGATTTGTGACATCGGAAAACGCCAGCAATATTGTGCGCGCATTACATCTGGGCAAATTCCAGCACGTCCCATGTTTTGCACATACCTTGAATTTGGTGGTGCAGAATTATTTAAAAAACGACAGGGGCGTGCAAGAGATGCTGTCGGTGGCCAGAAGAATTGCGGGCCACTTTCGGCGTGCAGGCACCGCGTACAGAAGACTGGAGCACCACCAAAAAAACCTGAACCTGCCCTGCCATCATCTGAAGCAAGAGGTGGTAACGAGGTGGAATTCAACCCTCTATATGCTTCAGAGGATGGAGGAGCAGCAAAAGGCCATTCAAGCCTATACATCTGCCCATGATATAGGCAAAGGAGGTGGAATGCACCTGTCTCAAGCGCAGTGGAGAATGATTTCAACGTTGTGCAAGGTTCTGCTGCCCTTTGAACTTGCCACACGTGAAGTCAGTTCAGACACTGCCAGCCTGAGTCAGGTCATTCCCCTCATCAGGCTTTTGCAGAAGAAGCTGGAGGCATTGAAGGAGGAGCTAAAACAGAGCGATTCCGCTAGGCATGTGGGACTTGTGGATGGAGCCCTTCATTCGCTTAACCAGGATTCACGGGTGGTCAATCTGTTGAAATCAGAGGACTACATTTTGGCCACCGTGCTCGATCCTAGATTTAAAACCTACGTTGGATCTCTCTTTCCGGCAGACACAAGTCTGCAGGGGTTCAAAGAACGGCTGGTGAGAAAATTGTCAAGTCAAGCGGAACGCGACCTGTCAACATCTCCTCCTTCACATTCTCCCGCAACTGGAGGTGCGAGGAAAAGGCTACGAATTCCGAGCCCACCCGCTGGCGGTGATGCAGGGCAGTCTGGAGCGACTGCTGATGCTGACATCTGGTCCGGACTGAAGGACCTGCCAACGATTACTGACATGTCGTCTACTGTCACTGCATATGATTCTCTCACCATTGAAAGAATGGTGGAGGATTATATGAGTGACCGCATCCAAGTAGGCACGTCAGACAGTCCGCACGAATACTGGCAGGGAAAAGAGGCAATTTGGAGGCCCTTGCACAAACTGGCTTTATTCTACCTAAGTTGCCCTCCCTCCAGTGTGTACTCCGAAAGAGTGTTTAGTGCCGCCGCTCACCTTGTCAGCAATCGGCGTACGAGGTTACTTCCAGAAAATGTGGAGAAGATGATGTTCATTAAAATGAATTATAATCAATTACTCCATGGAGACATTCACCAGCAGCAATTGCCTCCAGAAAGTACACGGGGATCTGAGATGGTGGATTCCAGTGGGGACGAATTAATAATCTGTGAGGAGGGGGATGTACACAGTGAAAGGGGTGATGAATCGGACGATGATGATGAGGTGGACATCTTGCCTCTGTAAAGCCAGTTTGTGCAAGGAGAGATTGATTGCTTCTTTTTTGGTGGGGGCCCAAACCAACCAGTCATTTCAGTCACAGTCGTGTGGCAGACCCTGTCGCTGAAATGATGGGTTGGTTAAAGTGTGCATGTCCTGTTTATACAACATAAGGGTGGGTGGGAGGGCCCAAGGACAATTCCATCTTGCACCTCTTTTTTCTTTCATTTTTCTTTGCGTCATGTGCTGTTTGGGGAGTATTTTTTGGAAGGGCCATCCTGCCTGACACTGCAGTGCCACTCCTAGATGGGCCAGGTGTTTGTGTCGGCCACTAGGGTCGCTTAGCTTACTCACACAGCTACCTCATTGTGCCTCTTTTTTTCTTTGCGTCATGTGCTGTTTGGGGAGTAGTTTTTGGAAGGGCCATCCTGCCTGACACTGCAGTGCCACTCCTAGATGGGCCAGATGTTTGTGTCGGCCACTAGGGTCGCTTATCTTAGTCACACAGCTACCTCATTGCGCCTCTTTTTTTCTTTGCGTCATGTGCTGTTTGGGGAGTAGTTTTTGGAAGGGCCATCCTGCCTGACACTGCAGTGCCACTCCTAGATGGGCCAGGTGTTTGTGTCGGCCACTAGGGTCGCTTAGCTTACTCACACAGCTACCTCATTGCGCCTCGTTTTTTCTTTTCGTCATGTGCTGTTTGGGGAGTAGTTTTTGGAAGGGCCATCCTGCCTGACACTGCAGTGCCACTCCTAGATGGGCCAGGTGTTTGTGTCGGCCACTAGGGTCGCTTAGCTTACTCACACAGCTACCTCATTGTGCCTCTTTTTTTCTTTGCGTCATGTGCTGTTTGGGGAGTAGTTTTTGGAAGGGCCATCCTGCCTGACACTGCAGTGCCACTCCTAGATGGGCCAGGTGTTTGTGTCGGCCACTAGGGTCGCTTAGCTTACTCACACAGCTACCTCATTGCGCCTCTTATTTTCTTTGCGTCATGTGCTGTTTGGGGAGTAGTTTTTGGAAGGGCCATCCTGCCTGACACTGCAGTGCCACTCCTAGATGGGCCAGGTGTTTGTGTCGGCCACTAGGGTCGCTTAGCTTACTCACACAGCTACTTCATTGCGCCTCTTTTTTTCTTTGCGTCATGTGCTGTTTGGGGAGTAGTTTTTGGAAGGGCCATCCTGCCTGACACTGCAGTGCCACTCCTAGATGGGCCAGGTGTTTGTGTTGGCCACTTGGGTCGCTTAGCTTAGCCATCCAGCGACCTCGGTGCAAATTTTAGGACTAAAAATAATATTGTGAGGTGTGAGGTGTTCAGAATAGACTGAAAATGAGTGGAAATTATGGTTATTGAGGTTAATAATACTATGGGATCAAAATGACCCCCAAATTCTATGATTTAAGCTGTTTTTTAGGGTTTTTTGAAAAAAAACACCCGAATCCAAAACACACCCGAATCCGACAAAAAAAATTTGGTGAGGTTTTGCCAAAACGCGGTCGAACCCAAAACACGGCCACGGAACCGAACCCAAAACCAAAACCCAAAACCCGAAAAATTTCAGGTGCACATCCCTACTTATTGCACAGTATGTCTACAAAGTATGGCCCCTTATTGCACATTATACCCACACATATAACCCCTTATTGCACATTATACCTACACAATATTTCCCCTTATTGCACATTATGCCCTCACAGTATGGCTCCTTATTGCACATTACACCCACACAGTATGGCCCATTATTGCACATTATGCCCATACAGTATGGCCCCTTATTGCACATTATGCCCACACAGTATGGCCCCTTTTTGCACAGTATGCCCACACAGTATGGCCCCTTATTGCACAGTATGTCTACACAGTATGTCCCTTATTGCACATTATACCCACACAGTATGACCCCTTATTGCACAGTATGCCCACACAGCATGGCCCCTTATTGCACAGTATGTCTACATAGTGTGGCTCCTTATTGCACATTATACCCACACAGTATGGCCCATTGTTGCACATTGTGCCCACACAGTATGGCCCCTTATTGCACATTATGCCCACACAGTATGGCCCCTTTTTGCACAGTATGCCCACACAGTATGGCCCCTTATTGCACAGTATGTCTACACAGCATGTCCCCTTATTGCACATTATACCCACACAGTATGACCCCTTATTGCACATTATACCTACACAATATTGCCCCTTATTGCACATTATACCTACACAATATTGCCCCTTATTGCACATTATGCCCTCACAGTATGGCCCTTTATTGCACATTATACCCATACAGTATGGCCCATTATTGCACATTATGCCCATACAGTATGGCTCCTTATTGCACATTATGCCCACACAGTATGGCCCCTTATTACACATTATGCCCACACAGTATTTCTTCTTATTGCACATTATGCCCACACAGTATGGCCCCTTATTGCACATTATGCCCACACAGTATGGCCCCTTATTGCACTTTATGCCCACACAGTATGGCTCCTTATTGCACATCATGCCCACACAATTTGGCCCCTTAGTGCACATTATGCCCACACAGTATGACCCCTTATTGCACATTATGCCCACACAGTATGGCCCTTTATTGCACATTATGCCCACACAGTATTGCCCCTTATTGCATTTTATGCCCACACAGTATTGCCCCTTATTGCATATTATGCCCACACAGTATGGCCCCATATTACACATTATGCCTACACAGTATGGCCCCTTATTGCAGATTATGCCCACACAGTATGGCCCTTTATTGCACATTATGCCCATACAGTGTGGCCCATTATTGCACATTATGCCCACACAGTATGGCCCCTTATTGCACATCATGCCCACACAGTTTGGACCCTTATTGCACATCATGCCCACACAGTTTGGACCCTTATTGCACATCATGCCCACACAGTTTGGCCCCTTATTGCACATTATGCCCACACAGTATGGCCCCTTATTGCACACTATGCCCACACAGTTTGGCCCCTTATTGCACATTATGCCCACACAGTATAGCCTCTTATTGCATATTATGGGTACACCCTGGAGCTGCAAAAGAGAAACCGCAGCTCAATTGGGGCATAAAAGCAGTATCTCCAACTGCAGTGGATGCTGGGAGAGGAATCAGACCTCCAGGAGGGACTGTGACACCAGGCTCTGTTCTGCATTACGGACAAGGCTGGACTTCGGTAAGGAGGCCCCACATAGCCGACGAGACACCCCAGGTGTCAGCACAGCATCGGGAGACAGGAGGTTCATGATGAGGTGACTGAAAGTGGAGGGTGGTAGGTGAATCCAGCCACACTTCCAGAGCCGCATGACAGTGCTACCGCACAAAATGGCAGCCAAGCCATACATTATCACAGCGAGACTTTTGACCGCGTAATAGTGTTAGTTGGCATAGTAATATTGTCTGCCCAAAAAATAAAGTGTCAGGAGAACACTGATGAAGAACATTCACAGTGCATTGGATCCCTAATTGGCATTGCTAAATTATAAATGTGATGTAAAATTGCTGAGTGGTTCTGAGAAGACATTACACCAGCAACAGGGTACTTTAAGAGATCTACTAGGCCATAGGTCTGCAAACTCGGTCCTCATTACCCCACACAGGGCATGTTTTGCAGGTCTCCTCACAGAATCACAAGCAAAATAATTAACTCCACCTACGGACCTTTTAAAATGTGTCTGTCAGTAATTAATACACCTGTGCACCTGCTGGGTTACCTGCAAAACATGCAGTGTGTGGGGTAATGAGGACCGAGTTTGCAGACCTATGTACTAGACTGAAGATAAGACCAGTTCAGCTTCTGTTCCCAGAGGTTCTCAGGGGCATTGCTGTTTCCTCCTGTGAGGATCCGTATGTCTTCAAATGGGAAGCTGCTTCACCTACTGTTTTTCCATCCACAGACGCAACGGTCATCATTAGTATCCTGCAAACAGATCCAACTAAATCAGCCTCTTAACTCCTAAATATACAATTCTGAAGGTAGTTCTAAAAGCCGGCCAAGAAACGGATTTCTCAAGGACCAATGGCAGAAAGAGAAAAAGAGAAAGAAGTGTAACGCATGATACCAAACCTTCAGAATTCACAAATGAATTGCAAATTATAATAACCCTATGGAGTAATGAACATACTGTATCCTTGTAATATATTATTTATTATAAAAACATTAACACATAAATACAGTATATAATTAAAAGAAAAAAAAAATATATACAGGTTGAGTATCCCATATCCAAATATTCCGAAATACGGAATATTCCGAATTACGGACTTTTTTGAGTGAGAGTGAGATAGTGAAACCTTTGTTTTTTGATGGCTCAATGTACACAAACTTTGTTTAATACACAAAGTTATTAAAAATATTGTATTAAATGACCTTCAGGCTGTGTGTATAAGGTGTATATGGAACATAAATGAATTGTGTGAATGTAGACACACTTTGTTTGATGCACAAAATTATAAAAAATATTGGCTAAAATGACCTTCAGGCTGTGTGTATAAGGTGTATATGTAACATAAATGCATTCTGTGCTTAGACTTAGATCCCATCACCATGATATCTCATTATGGTACGCAATTATTCCAAAATACGGAAAAATCCCATATCCAAAATACCTCTGGTCCCAAGCATTTTGGATAAGGGATACTCAACCTGTATATACATTTATAAAAATCATACAAATTCAGCACTCATCTAATATTAACACTTCAAACTGTAATTCATCTGAATTCAGGGAATGTTAGTTCCAGAATATTGCAATAGTTTGTTAAGCTGACCAGCCAGTTCACGGCCATTCCCATTTGGTCAGTCCCTACACTGACTTACACAAATCTGAGCAATGCTCTCAGGCATCTTTTGGATTTTAAATACACAGTATGCTTCTATCATGGGTTTAGGCCCTGTCTCACTCGTTTAAAGAGACAGGAACCACACCCAAGCATATCAGTTAATAAACACCTGGGAAATAAATGTATATAAACAATAGGCTAGAACCCACAGCACTCATACAGCCTATTTATATAAAAAATTTGTGGTCGCACTTTTTCTTGCACCACTATTGTCCATATGTAAATTAAATGTTAAGAAATTCCCAAAGTTCTTTGTTTTGTTTGTTGTTTGGACACATTGCATTTTGCACCTTGAGAAAAACGCCTGTGGGCATTGAAACGTCGGATTATGCTTGTTTGCACATAATGTAATTGCATTCATTTATGGAAGTATAAAAGTTTGATTTATTTGAAAATCTGTGGAGTGTCGTTTGGTACCTACTCTAGGAGACGACTATTGGGTCTGACCCAGGGAACCATCTTCAACGTATGTATCTACCTACAGGAGGGCAGCACCCCGGTAGTTGCAACCATTAGAGAGTGTGTACTACATTTCTATATATATATATACATATATATATATATATATATATATAAAAATAAGAATATATATATATATATATATATATATATATATTCTTAAGAAACTATCACATATACATGGTTCCCAATCAGCTCCCAAGCTGCTGAATAAAACTACACCTATACAACCTCATGTGGGTAAAGTTCCTTACAATATTAGTGGCAGCAGGACTGGGTAAGAGCGTTTCATGTGCACCTGACGTGTAGCTCTATCAAGGTAAATCACAGCATAGTTTTGTATCCAAAGAATGAAAGCGACTGAATCAACAGAGTGTACTTTTATGCTGCGATGCAGTCTCACAGAACTACTAGGAGTCCCTCGGGGGATTAGTTTCTTTTACAAGCAGCGTTGACCCAGCGTACAGTCATCTCACTGAATCTCTATCTCATCCGCTCACTGTGACTGTGTGCCCATTCCAGCTTTCAGTTGCTGCTGCTCACTTATTAGGTATACATGAGTCGCAGGTATATGCTGATGTTTAAAAAGGAGCTTGATTAAAAAACAGTCTTAATATGATACAATATGTCCTTCATGTGTTTCTGATCCACGCCACTTTCATCAGAAGGTATCTGCATGAATAGAGATTATTTAAAGTTCCAGCAACCAATGCATTCATCTCAGTTCATCCAATTAATTACGGAAAGAAACACAGCATCAGTGCAAGTTTCGAAGTGTGCAAAAATTATTAATTTTATATAAAAGTTAATAGAGATATTTTGAATAGGCATAAATATGAAAATAAAAACATTAATATGAAAATAAAACATATGAAAATAAAACATAAAAAAACCCAAATAATTCTTGATGTGCTTGTAAAACGAGGGACAGAAAAACACATGCCCAAGCAAAAAGGGGGAATCTAGGGATAAAAAGATGACAATAGAAAATAGAAAAAAAAATAGAAAAAAAAGATGACAATAGAAAATAGAAAAAAAAATAGAAAAAAAGATGACAATAGAAAAAAGAAAAAAAAAAGAAAAAAAAAGATGACAATAGAAAATAGAAAAAAAAAAGAGATGACAATAGAAAAGAAGCTGATACTGGACTGGCATCTCTTAAACCCCGAAAAGGTGCAAATGTAATATTATATGTTACTACCAGCACTGAAAGGGTAAATATTAAAAAGAAAATGGAAAAAGTTTAGAACAGAAATATCACCCCAATTAGGTTGAAATTAACAGCATTGTATTTATTGGGTTCCAATACATAGGTCGACCCCATACGGATAACATACATTAGGTCAATAGGGACTCACACTCGATACCAAACCTTCCGAATGCACAAATGAATTTCAAATTCGAATAACCCTATGGTGTCATGAAGGAGATGGCATCGGGATTTCAACTGCTGGGATCCTGACCGATGTCTGTCATGAAGATACTGTATCTTTGTAATATCTTATTTATTATAAAAAACATTAACCCATAAATACAGTACTGTATATAATTAAAAGAATAAAAAAAAACAATATAAAAATTTATTCTCAAGAAATTATCACATATAAATGGTTCCCAATCAGCTCCTATGCAGTTGAACTATTCATCCTCATGTGGCTAAAGATACTTACAATATTAGTGGCAGCAGGACTGGGTAAGAGCGTTTCATGTGCACCTGACGTGTAGCTCTATCAAGGTAAATCACAGCATAGTTTTGTATCCAAAGAATGAAAGTGACTGAATCAGCAGTGTGTACTTTTATGCTGCGATGCAGTCTTACAGAGCCACCAGGAGTCCCTCGGGGGATTCGCTTCTTTTACAAGCAGCATTGACCCAGCGTACTATCATCTCACTGAGGGGGTAATTCAGACCTGATCGCTAGCAGGCGATTTTTGCACTGCTGCGATCAGATAGTCGCCGCCTACAGGGGGAGTGTATTTTAGCTGTGCAAGTGTGTGATCGCATGTGTAGCAGAGCTGTGCAAACAGATCTTGTGCAGTCTCTGCGCAGCCCAGGACTTACTCAGCCGCTGCGATCACATCAGCCTGTCCGGTCTCGGAATTGATGTCAGGAACCCTCCTTGCAAACGCATGGACACGCCTGCGTTTTTCCAGACACTCCCTGAAAACGGTCAGTTGACACCCACAAACGCCCTCTTCCAGTCAATCTCTTTGCGATTGCCCGTGCAAACGGATCCATCGCTGAGCGGCAATCCGCATTGTAGCCATGCGACACGCCTGTGCATTGCGGTGTGCCCGTTCCAGCTTTCAGTTGCTGCTGCTTACTTATTAGGTATACATGAGACGAAGGTACCTGCTGATGTTTAAACAGGAGCTTGATTAAAAATACAGCCGTAATATGGTATGCATTAACACTAAGATGTCCTTGATGTGTTTCTGTGCTATGCAACTTTCCTCAGGTGGCATCAGCAAGATCTGCGTCTATCTACTCACATGCCAGGGGCCGCCCAGCACAGTGCAAGGCTGGACAGAATGTGTGTGGCACCACCCCATGATGTGTTCACCATATAATTGCAAACGCATCGATTTAAGGCTGACCCCTGCCTGCGGAGTCTGGCTGCACTGGCAGGTGGTCCGGCACTATTTTTTTTTTAATTGAAGCAGCTGTGTGTGACGTCACACACAGCCGCCCTGAAAATGGTCCAGACAGGCCTGCATTATCCGGACTGCGCCCACAAAATACCTCAACGACGCCCCCACCTTCCCCCGATGGCCGCCACTGTCATTTACCTTGAGGACGCATCCTTCAAGTTCAGTTCCATTCAAAAATTACTAGAAAAGTGTGGTTCGATTCTTCAGAATTTTTTGAAGAGACCCGATCTGACCTGAGTCCCAGTTCGGATTTTCCCGTGGTCCAGAATTAAATCTGAATTTTGGATTGCAAAAATGACATGATTTTAGCTGGATCCAGGATTTTGGTGGAAAAGGAGTCTTATTGACACAAGTATGATCACTTAACTTGACCAGATGTCCAGTAATAAGGATTCACAGTATTACGTCTTTTTCACTTACATGAAAATACCCGGTGATTGCACGTGAATGCACATCAACCAATGATCTTTGTCAGTGGAAATGGCTCAACCGGGTCCAGTGACCCCGGAATCCAACCCTGCTACCGAGCACGTTTTTTCCTGGGAAAGACTCAGATAAGTCTCATTGTAAATGGATAACCTGGGTCGATCCGACTCGGGCTCCGTTTAGAGAATAGGAAGAGCTGTCTCTTGGAGATGATCTCTTCTCCAGACATAAGCACTGCACCTATATGCTCAGCTTTTTAATCTGAAAGGGGTATAAGAAATGGAGTAAAGGTAGAAATAAGAAACCAGGGTACTATATAGCAATTTGCTCTTAGGATGTCAATAAGCCTGAGAACAACATTATTTTTCCTTGACTGTGTTTTGAGCCATGAGAGAATAAAATAAGGATATTTTGGCAAATTAATGGTCAAGAGAGGCCCTGTTTCCAATTGTTCAAACCCCTGTGTACTCCTGTAAGGACTGGTCTGCGCAGGGACTGATGTAGGGTGGACCATAGTAAATTGGTCAAATTGTAAGATAGGCAAAGTTAATTAATTAATACATTTATAAAATTGCCAATTACAGTATATACAGTACTTTATACAGTATGATAAATATCTAGTGTACTTATATCACCACAATGAGTAAATATCTCACTAACCAGAGCTTTTGACTAAGTGGGTAATTCAGACATGATCATAGATGTGCGTAAAAATGCACGTCTACAATCAAATTCTTTGACATGCGGGGGGACGCCCGGTACAGGACAAGTCCTGCCCCCACCATTGCGGCTTTGCTTTAGCATGTTTCGAGTAGCCCTCTGCCTACTCAGCCTAGCTTCGAAGGCAGATGGCTATCCACCATGTTTCGGGTCGCAGCAGCTGTGTGTGATGTCACACAGTCGCTGCAGCCCACCCAGCAATTGGTCCAGACACGGCTGTGTTGTCTGGACCATGCCCCCCAATGCTGAGTCGACGCCCCTCTAACGCTGTCGCAACGCCCCCTCCCACCCACGCGAACGCCTCTCCCTGTCATTCAGGCACAGGCGATCGCACAAGTGAGTTGCCATCGCCTCTTACTGTGTGAGCACGGACAGTGCGGCTGCTGTGCATGCGCACACTTCACCGGGCTTCAGCCTGCGAACACTGCCGCAGCAGCAGCGTCCAGGTCTGAATTAGGCCCTGAATCTTCTATTTCCATATAGAAATACTAAATGGAGCATATTACATCAATAAATAAAAGTGGAGCAAATTACATCAATAAATATATTTAAAGCTGCATAATCCTGGTTTTTATGTTTTCTAATTGCCAAATGTCACTCTTAATTACAAAGTTTAATATACTGTATACCGTAGTGTTCATATTGGGGGATAGATTTTGCAAAGCTTAGAGAGAGAGAGTAACCAATCAGCTCCTAACTGTCATTTTTCAAAAACAGTCTGTAACATGACAGGAGCTGTTTGGTTGGCACCTTATCTATCTTCAATGTATCTCTCTCCTAGCTCTGATAAATCTACCCCTGATCCCATATACTTTGTTAGCTATGTCATGATTTATATAACACATGTAGGTTTTAGGATTTCAGTAAAACAAGGCTAAAAACAAACTCCATCTGAAACTTTCGGAGTAACTTTACTCAGCAAGTTGCTGGTATGAATATTAATGCCTGAATGTCATTGCTGCTTGCCTAGTGTACTTGCTACATGTATAAACAGCCCCGTTAATACCTTTCCTTCAAGAAACGACATTAATTATTACACACTCTTCTGCAAACAACATCTGTTAGCGTTGCATACTGGTCTAGGTCTCTGCATGGGTCAAAGAAACCCCCTCTTCATTACTTGACGTAAACTGATCCTGCATCTTTAGAAGGAATTTTTAATTAATAATGGCTGGGCTTAAGAGTCATTGTTTTTGTGACGCTCCAGTAAAGGAAGAAAGTCTTCCCAAGACACACACATTACACACACTGAGCAGCAGGTACTTTCAGATGTCTAAGTAAAGACTTATTTAATTTCAGCAGAAGGTTTCAAAGTTGACAGTCCGCTGACTGCCAATACTGAGGTGCCTTGACAGAGGCTGGGGTTAATTAGTGTGTACAATGATGAACACAATTGGAGGAAGATCAAAGATAGTTAGGAAAGCAGACATATATTTGGCACAATCTGGCCTACATGTATCTATTGAAGCATCACACATTTTAATTCAAGTAATAGTACATTATCAAGCAAAATTAAAATTGTGCCAACAAAAAATGTTTTGTTGTGGTGATTGGTAAGTTTTGGAACAATGTAGATTTATGCAGAGCATCAGAAGTAAGATCAATAACATATGGACTATCCTCTTATCTTTGGGACTGCCGTAGAGACCACCTGATCTCACAGTTATCCACATCACATCTAGTAGTACGAAATGAGAAAAATCACAAACTCAAAACTCAACACAAAGTCATCCATGAAAGGACTGGCTACTGTATGTAGGGGGGTCATTCCGAGTTGTTCGCTCGCAAGCGGATTTTAGCAGATTTGCTCATGCTAAGCCGCCGCCTACTGGGAGTGAATCTTAGCATCTTAAAATTGCGAACGATGTATTCGCAATATTGCTATTACACACCTCGTAGCAGTTTCTGAGTAGCTCCAGACTTACTCTGCATCTGCGATCATTTCAATGCTTGTCGTTCCTGGTTTGACGTCACAAACACACCCAGCGTTCGCCCAGACACTCCCCCGTTTCTCTGGCCACTCCTGCATTTTTTCCGGAAACGGTAGCGTTTTTTCCCACACGCCCATAAAACGGCCTGTTTCCGCCCAGTAACACCCATTTCCTGTCAATCACATTACGATCGCCAGAATGATGAAAATGCCGTGAGTAAAATTCCTAAGTGCATAGCAAATTTACTTGGCGCAGTCGCAGTGCGGACATTGCGCATGCGCATTAAGCGGAAAATCGCTGCGATGCGAAGATTTTTACCGAGCGAACAACTCGGAATGACCCCCGTAGTGCCAAACTCTTTGGGCAAACTAGATAGTCTTCCTCAGGCATCTCAAAGTGCATGTCTACTCCGGTCTTAGAAGATGTTCTACTTATTAATACTATGTCCTTTTTTACATGGAAAGTACCTAATTTTTTAAATCTGGTAACTTGATTTTGACTCCAAGACATTATTGTGACCTTTCAAATAAAAGTTTTAACAACTTGAATCTTTAATCTTAAAATCAGATGCACATTTCTATGTTTATAGCAAAGCACTATATTGTTGTCTGGTAGATAAATTCAACCCCAACTTTGAAGGGGTTAGCAATGCATAATGCTTGTGTGTTATCATTGGGTGTGGTATGACTTGTCAACAGTTATCATGTCGGCAGTCATCAGGTCATCATGAGAATGTTAACATGGGCGAACTATGCAGTATGTCAGCATGGTCAGTACTGTATGTTGATTGTGTCTAGCCAGATGATTTGTTGACACGATGAACTATTAACAAACCATTCCTGGTATCTAATAGATTTTTGCCTTCTTCTGGTAGCAGCAGCGGCTCTCGCATCTCATGCTCGGTCCAGGTGGTTCTGTAACAGTGACTTCTATTGCGGACCTATGATGTGCAGTGTTCCCTCGGAATCAGTATGGGATCCCCATGGTTAGGATCCCAACGGCCATGATACAGACATCGGAATCTCGACATGCGGGATCCCAACAGCGAATGCTGCATGTCCCCTTGCGGGCTTGCTGCGCTCACCAGGCTTCGGGCCCGGTGGAGAGCTCAGCTCGCCACACTCATTTATTCCCCCTCGGGGGGTGGCATAGAACACCCCCTGAGTGTGGATTCAGGGCCCTGGTTGGGATTTCAACGCCGGGAATCCCATAGATGTCGGGATTCCAGCATCGGTATTATGACCGCCAGGATCCCGACCGTCGGGAAACTAACTGTTTCCTGTTCCCTCCCCTAGTGCCTAACCCTAACTGTCGGCAACCTCAGAATGTCAAGTTAACCTGTTTCATATATACTCAGATGTAACTGATATTACCGGTACCAGGTTACAGAATAAATATTGTTGTTCTTTTGCATCTGCTGTTGCATTCCTCTGCCTTTGCCCTTGGGAAAATCCTTACCTCTCTGCTGAGGTGTGGTCCAGCAAGCAGTTACTATTAGGGAGAGTCTGACCATAACCAAGGTACTCTTGAGCTGTACTTACCACTCTCACAACACCCCCAACACCCCGGGGTGTTACATTATTATTTCTATTATCTTATCCATGTCTGCTAGGCCTGTAGACTGGGCTGCCAATGTAGACATCACAATAGCTGGTATTCAAATTTTGTTTTAAAATGAATGTTATGGTTTATGTAATTGTTCCTACACTATGGATTTTACCTTTAATATATGCTTGCTTAAACATTCTCTGTCTTCAAAATTCACCAGTTATTGCAAATGATTCTCTTTGTAACAGTCTGTTCCATTGTTGCCAAAATAATTATATATTGACTAGTTTGTGGTTCAGTGTGTTTGAAGTTTCATTAGAAAATGCGCGCAAAACTATGTGTGACATTATAAATTGGTGTTTGTTCTGTGAGTGTGCATTTATTTATTTTTTGCTTTGCAACAGACTTTTTGTGTCGGCAAAGGGGTAGGTATCGATGAGAAAGAAAGGGTATCACAATTCTCCATGATTTCTGGAAGTACTACAGTAATTAAAGCTCTATTTTACACAATTGTCTTATGTTAATGTATATCCCATCTGTTTGTTTGTAATGTTTATTTTACGATTTAACATTTGTGTTCTAGGAGGGGGATGCAGTCAGCGTGCCAACGCCGGAATCCCCAGCGATCAAATTCCCGACAGTCGGCATACCAACTAACAGGAACTATTCCCACTCATAGGTGTCCACAACACCCATAGAGTGGGGATAGAACCTGTGGCCAGCGCAACAAGCCACCGGGCCCGCAAGGGACTTTGTTGCGCCCCCCAACCCTCGCCAGCATTCTGCTACCGGGATCCCGGGGTCGGTATGCTGACCGACGGGATTCCCGGCGCCGGTCTCCCAGCCCTAATCCCAAGGAGGACATATATCAAACTTCTAAAGAATGGAGAAGTGGACAAGAGGAGAAGTTGCCCATAGCATTAATCAAGTACATCAGATTATAGGTAGAACCTGATTGGTTTGCTATAGGCAACTTCATCTTCACTTGTCCAACACTCAACTGTATAGAAGCAGGGCCGAAACTAGGATTTTTGTCACCCGGGGCAAGGTAGTCATTTGACCCCCCCCCCCCCCCCCCCCCCCCGCAAAAAAAAAAACATTTCTTTTACAATAAAAATAAATAAATAAATAAATAAATAAATAAATGAATAAAAATATTATATATATATATATATATATATATATATATATCTCTTTCAGAACTTTTTTACCTGAAAAATTGCCTTTTCTAACATAAATTTCATATCCAGGAAAAAGTGGCCCCATTTTACACAGTACGACAGGCAAGTGTCCCCATTCCCCATTTTACACATTGCGGCAGACAGGTGACCCCATTTTACACATTGCGGCAGACAGGTGTCCCCATTTTACACATTGCGGCAGGAAAAAGTGTCCCCATTTTACACATTGCGGCAGACAGGTGACCCCATTTTACACATTGCGGCAGACAGGTGTCCCCATTTTACACATTGTGAAAGGTGGTGGAGGGAGAGAGAGAGAGAGAGAGAGAGAGGAAGGGAGAGGGGCTGACTTACATTTGAAGCGGTTCTCGCCGCTCTTCAGCCGCCTCTCCCTCCTCGTCTGTGCGGCTCCCCCTTCTCCCTCCTCCGGCGGGGTTTCGTGGAATGACGCGTTTGCGCCGTGACGTCACGACGCAATCGCGTCATTCCGCGAAACCCCGCCCCCCGAGCTGGGCACTCGGGAGAAGGGGGTTTAAAAGTGCCGCGGCGGGTGTTAGGGGGTCTCGGCGCCCCCTCCAATCCGGCGCCCAGGTCGCCTGCCCCCCTAGCCCCCCCCCCTAGTTTCGGCCCTGATAGAAGGGTTGACACATTTATCCCCTATATCATCAACATCTGCATTGTGTTCTGTGAGCTTCCTCACATTCTCTACAACAAATAGTAGAATTCTAGATACTATATTTATATATACTCATATGAGCAGATGTGTTTGTCTTAGTAGATGCATTGTAATGTGTAAGTGTTTGTTTACCGCTTGAAT
Organism: Pseudophryne corroboree; assembly: GCF_028390025.1. Lineage (NCBI taxonomy): Eukaryota > Metazoa > Chordata > Amphibia > Anura > Myobatrachidae > Pseudophryne > Pseudophryne corroboree. The sequence goes on from NC_086444.1 coordinate 1,204,181,526, forward strand.
CCTCATTGTTTTATCCCCCTGGCAGCACATTTTATTTTCGTTCTTTGATCCATTGTACTTCTATCATTGCAGTGTGATTGAACGTACTGTAATTTGATTTTCTTTGAAGAAAAAAAGGAAAGAAGACAGGAAAAGGAAATATTACGTTAACTTGTCTTTATGACTGTGCTTTGCGCTCAATAGCCTATGACATTCATTTGCCATTTTTTCAGTTGCATAATCCTGCTCTTATGCTACTGAGCAAAAAGTGGGTGGGGTTAATTTAAGGCTATAAAAAAAGCTAATTTTATGGAACATACATAATGTAGTATTTTTTTTTTTTTATAGAACTAGCAGTTTTATTATTTTCCATTGACAGAGCTTAGAGAATGACAATAAACACACACACACTTCGTTTTCCTGCAAACAACATTTCAAATGATCAGGGAAAAGAACAAAACAAATGATTTGTAGCTCTTCAATACATTGTAATAGAAAAGTTATGTAAAATATTTACGTTGACCATCAAAGGCATTCTTAAGATTCCGCCACTTTGTAGAATAAATATATTGGCTGCAAAACCAATGCAATCCTTATATTCCTACTGAAAATGATTGGGTCACTTCTGTGCATGCTTGCAAATCTAATTGCCAAACTTCCTGTGTGTGTGCTCATATGTTAACTGCATTAATAGATTTCCACATAATCCATTCAACTGCCCTTCTTGCTTGCTGGAATTATGGACTTTTTTTTATCCTTTCCACATCTGCCACTCCCCTTGGACAAATCCTGCAGTGGCTCCCATTCCCCTACAGAATCCTCTTGAACCTCCCCACCTTCACGTACAAGGCCATCTTTAACTCCACTGCTTCCTACATCTCCAACCTCATCTCGCTTCATACTCCCTCCCACCCATTCAGGTCGGCCAAGGACCGTCGCCTCTTCTCTACCCTGGTCACTGCATCACATGTGTAAATCCATGATTTTACCCTGCTGACCCGCTTCACTGGAACAAGCTCACTCACTCTATTAGACTCTCCCCAACCTTGAAAAGCTTCAAACAGGCACTGAAAACCCACCTGTTCATCAAAGCGTACCCTTCTGCATAACCTAGTTTCAAGGCCACTCTCCCAACCCACAACCTCGTGCCTTGGCCATCTATGCCTCGCTTGCGTCTTACCATCATGCCGCCTTTCGCTTGCTCGTACCTCATGTCACCTGTCTGTCTCACCCCACCCCCCAGAGATTGTGAGCTCCTTGGAGCAGGGCCCTCTTCCCTCCTGTTCTCTCAGCCCTCTTCTCTCACACTTCAATTACAACCTACGTAGTGAATATCTATAACTGCATCTCCTCTCACTCATTACTGTTTATCTCTTCCAGTGGCTGGCTGCCCTTAGATGTATGATGACCACTCCTTTGCTTCCTTTCATATCGGCTGTAGTGTGTACTGAGAACTGTGTTTATATTTGTTACCTGTGCTCTTTTTTAGTTTTTCTGTTACTGTAATGCTAAGTTCTGTGTACCCTGTATTGTTCTAATGTCTGCCCTATGTACGGCACTGCAAAACACTTGTGGTGCCCTATAAATAAAATTTAACAATCTCCTATGTAGTCACTGGGCAACCCCTTACTTCTTCAGGTGACAGCATAGCATATGGGGGGTCATTCCGAGTTGTTCGCTCATTGCCGATTTTCGCAACGGAGCGATTAATGCGAAAATGGTACGCAGTGCGCATGCGCTAAGTATTTTAGCTCAAAACTTAGTAGATTTACTCACGGCAGAACAAAGAGTTTTCATCGTTGAAGTGATCGGAGTGTGATTGACAGGAAGTGGGTGCTCTTGGGCGGAAACTGACCGTTTTCAGAGAGTGTGTGGAAAAACGCAGGTGTGCCAGGATGAAACGCGGGAGTGTCTGGAGAAATGGGGGTGTGGCTGTCTGAACGCAGGGCGTGTTTGTGACGTCAAACCAGGAACGAAACGGCCTGAGCCGATCGCAGTTAGGAGTAAGTCTGGAGGTACTCAGAAACTGCTAAGAATTTTCTATTCGCAATTCTGCTAATCTTTCGTTCGTAATTCTGCTAAGCTAAGATTCACTCCCAGAGGGCGGCGGCCTAGCGTGTGCACTGCTGCTAAAAGCAGCTAGCGAGCGAACAACTCGAAATCACCCTCATGGTGTAATACAAACATGCACAAGAATCAAAGTGTGGTTTCTGTTCTGATCAGTAAACTGCAGCCACATAGTTTAAAGAAGAACACCTATAAATCTCCACAGGACACTAATACAAAAAAAACAACAACATAAAAACTGTGTGTAGGCGCTGTTCACTTGCAGTATATTGTTCTTAAATCCTTCAATATTCATGAGTGGTACACTAGGAAACACACCCTCTTAATTAAGAACTTACATTAGGGTTCTCACCCGCATATAATATTTTAATATGAAACATCAGCTTTTTGGACCGTACATGAAACTGGACGGCTGTTTCCTGGGGCGTTCTAAAGATACCCTTATGTGAACGCGTGACAGAATTAATATTTAAGTGATCATATGCTATGAAGTTATCCCGTTTTTTATTATATATTGAAGAAATTATATCGGGGTTAAAGATACCTTGTGTGGCCTGCGGGTGAGAACCCTAATGTAAGTTCTTAATTAAGAGGGTGTGTACCACTCATGAATATTGAAGGATTTAAGAACAGTATACTGCAAGTGAACAGCGTCTACACACAGTTTTTTTTTTTTTTGCATGTGGTGTAATGCAGTGGTACTCAAACTCAGTCCTTAGGACTCAACACAGGTCATGTTTTCCAGGTCATTCAGCAGGAGCACAGGTGTTTACCAACTGTCACATTTTAGAAATCCACAGGTGACCTGGAAAACGTGAACTGTGTGGGGTCCTGACGACCGACTTTGAATAACTGTAGTGTAATGTATGCCGCAGCTTTAAAGTGAAATCTAAATATGGTGTGTTATTTTCCTTCTAGCGCAAAATGGTCAAGCCAGTTTGCAAAGGGCTATATGATATGATATAGACACACAGCAATGTCGGGCAAGAGTCAGAAGGATGTGTAGTGAATATAGACAATATACGTGAGTTTATGTGTGGACTGTATAGAGGCGATGTACTTGAGTAGGACAGCTTATGAAGGGTATATGGGCGGTTCTATAATTTGATACGCTTCCCTGAAGAGGGGACTTTCCAGTGAATGCTTGGAGATTTAGAGTCTAGAGGAAAGTCTAATTGTGCATGGGAGGGCATTCTGAAGAGTAGGTGCAGCTCAAAGAAGTCCTACAATCATGCATGGGAGCGAGTAATGAGTGTGGATGAGAAATGTACATCTTGTGCAGAGCAAAGCGGTCGGGTTGGGAGATATTTGGATATAAGAGAAGAGATGTAAAAACTGTAGGTGTAGTTTGGTTAATGGCCTTGTGTGTGATTAAAACTCTTTTAGATTGAATCCAATATAAAACCGGTAACCAATGGAGGGACTGACAGAGTGGCTCCTGTCCACAGATTATGAGCATTTAGGGAGGAAGATAAGCCTGCATTCAGAATGTATTGTAGCGCTGAGAGACTGTTCTTGGGAAGACCAGTAAGGAGACTATTGCAATAATCAATGCGGGAGATAATGAGAGCATCGATTAGAGTTTTTACAGTGTCTTATGTAAGATAAGGGTGTATCTTCGATATAATTTTTAGATGTGTGTAACATGATTTTGCTTCAGATTGAATTTGGGAAAAAAAAAGGACAATTCAGAGTCAAGGATGACACCTAGCCAGCGAGATTGTGGGGTAGGGTTGACTGTCGAGTTATCAACAGTGAAAGAGATATCAGGTTGGTAACTATTAATTCTGTTTTGGAAATATTAAGTTTGAGGTGGCAAGAAGACATCCAAGATGAAATGGTAGAAAAGCATTTAGTGACACGGGCCACTGCAGATAGTGACAAGTCTGCAGGGGATAGGTAGATCTGAAGTCCAAATTTTCTGAAAAGTTTACCAAAAGAAGAGGTACTGTATGGATATACATGAATAACATATGAATTACAGCAGTAACATTTAGTTGCAGATGTATCAAAGCTTTGAGAAAGATAAAGTACTAACCAATCAGCTCCAGTGCCATTTTCCAGGCTTTCTTTGACAAATAACAGTTACTGTAGGAGCTGGTTGGTTGGTACTTTATCTCTCTCCACACTATCATAAATCTGCCACTTGTTAACATAACGCAATAAATTCTCTACTTCACATATGTTCAATAGATACATATTACAGAATGTGTGTCTTTACAACTGATAATGAAGATGTGTAGCTATGTATATGTTATACATGCATGTGAAGAAACATTTATAGGAATTACTGCCCAGCAGTCTCATCGCTCTCCAAGGTGCTGAAAGTTCCCAAACCAATCTTTGCAAATTAATCTGGCTATGGGGCTAATTCAGAGTTGATCACAGCAGCACATTTGATAGTTTCTGGGCAAAACCATGTGTACTTCAGGTGTGGCAGATGTAACATGTGTAGAGAGAGTTAGATTTGGCTGGATTATTTCGTTTCTGTGCTGGGTAAATACTGGCTGCTTTATTTTTACACTGCAATTTAGATTTCAGTTTGAACACGCCCCACCCAAATCTAACTCTCTCTGCACATGTTACATCGACCCCACCTGCAGTGCACATGGTTTTGCCCAACTGCTAACAAATTTGCTGCTGCAATCAGATCTGAGTTGGGCCCTATCTTCCTTACAGTCCCTGCACTGTGCTTGGCCAAAGCCAAAGTGGATGGTTTTTATTATGCATAATTTTAACAAATCAGCAATGATTCTGGAATTAATAGGCTGATGAATTTCAGAATCCGCCGAACTGACATTCTAACAGTATCTGAACTGATTATGTGTATGCTAGCAAGGATTGCTTTACTTCTAATCGTGTGTATTATTGATTATTCATAATTGCAGTCCTAGTGTACTACTTGGACCAACATTCATAATCAATGTACCCTACACAATGGTGGTCATTCCGAGTTGTTCGCTCGCTAGCTGCTTTTAGCAGCATTGCACATGCTAGGCCGCCGCCCTCTAGGAGTGTATCTTAGCTTAGCAGAATAGCGAACGAAAGATTAGCAGAACTGCTACTAAATAATTCCTTGCAGTTTCTGAGTAGCTCCAGACTTACTCCTATCTTGCGATCACCTCAGTCCGTTTAGTTCCTGGTTTGACGTCACAAACACGCCCTGCGTTCGGCCAGCCACTCCCCCGTTTCTCCAGCCACTCCTGCGTTTTTACCTGGCACGCCTGCGTTTTTTAGCACACTCCCTGAAAAAGGCCAGTTTCCGCCCAGAAACGCCCCTTTCCTGTCAATCACACTACGATCACTCGAGCGGGGAAAAAACGTCGCTCGAGCTTGTGTAAATTTACTAAATTTTGTGTTAAATTACTAAACGCATGCGCGCTGCATACTATGCGCATGCGCATTTTCCACCTAATCACTCCATTGCAAAAAATGGCAACGAGCGAAAAACTCGAAATGACCCCCAATATACAGCATTAGTGCCCAGATTTGTTAAAGTTTGGAGAGAGATAAAGTAAAAATTTTAGGAGCAAATTGGTTGGTATTTTTTTAATCTCTCTATATTATCTCTTTCCAAACTATGATAAATCTGCCCCCGGCTTTTTATTTTGTCAGCTCCTGTTATTTTTCAAGCACAGCCTGTAACATGGCAGTCAGAAGCTGAGTACTTGGTACTTTATCTCTCTCCAATATTTGATAAATCTGGGCCCACGTATTTAATTCTGTGGTTCTGGAAAGAACATCCCTGTGATTACTAACATCAGGAAAGTTTAAAGAGCCCAGTAATTCCACAGGCTGCTCCACCTTGTTATAATAATGAAGCCTGCAGAGATACTGGGTCTGATTTTGCATCGTGCTCAAAGTTCCCCCGTATGCAGATATCCAGAGCTGGATTAAGGGAGGGCTGCAAGGGACACTTTACCTCGGACCTCCATCGTCAGGGCTTCCCCAGCCAGAACTAACTGACATCACCAGCTCTCTCTTTTGTGCAGCAGCAGAAGGAAGTACCAAGCAGTAAGAATGTGTGCAGTGCGGGCAGACACACCAGTTTATATACAAGACACAAGAAAGAAAGACCCTTGGTTGGTGCACTCATTAAGAAACAAACCCCATATAGGAGTTAAAACCTAACTTTTAATTAAATCCAAATAAAAATGCTTATATTGGAAAAAGACTCTTTAATAAATCCTTTGTTCACTATATCATGCAAACTTGCATGTTCTATCGTTTACCGGTCATTAGTGAACAGACCATCAATAAATATAAAATCAAGTGTATAATAGCCTATTATGCAGCAGGATATCAATAGACCCTATATTGGGAACTTGGACAGCGGCGCCCTCAACATGTATTAAATACATGTTGAGGGCGCCACTGTCCAAGTTCCCAATAAAGAGTCTTTTTCCAATATAAGCGTTTTTATTTGGATTTAATTAAAAGTTAGGTTTTAACTCTTATATGGGGTTTGTTTCTTAATGAGTGCACCAACCAAGGGTCTTTCTTTCTTGTGTCTTGTATATTGACTAATCAGTAGTATTCTACTGTACCCTCGGTGCACCACCAACTCTAGATCAATAACAATACCAGTACTTAGAAAAATAAAAGTTGGTCATTTTTTGATTAGTATAATAATCTCTGCTTTGAATGTTTATTGGTGCAGAAACATAACTATACTTCAAGACACACCAATTTATCAGGTTTCATGAGCTACCCATGGAGCTTCCCAATCAGGCAAGATAGGATGGGGGAAAGGGCTAGATTGATGTGTCCGTGTCCTGTGTGACTTGTTATCTGATAAGATCAATTGGTATTCGGGGAAACAGGCACACATAGCGTTCTCCTCAGTTCTGTCCTAGTGTCTGAGAAGTACTGTACACCATTGGTTTAAATGTAATATACACAATCTAATATATCCCCCCCCCCCCCCCGGTGTTGACAAGATATGGGGAGCCCCCCCTTCTTAAGTGCCCCGCTTCCCCTCCTCCCCAAAGGCTTAATCCGGCCCTGCGGATATCCAAGGCTTTCAGATTTCCTACCTTATGCCAATGCGAGAATTGATGCCCACATCACTCACATGAGATGGATCTTTTCCGAACAATAGCCGCCCAGTCTCCCCCCATTTTACAGACAGAACAACCCGGTTATGTACGGAGTGGACAGTCCTCTGTCATATCCTGTGAAGGATACAAGTGCAGTGCATGAGCAGTCTGCCTTCACCTCTTGCTCTACAGGCACAATCTGCTGATAATCATGAGAAACATTCACTTTTGGACTTAGGTCCAACTCAAATTCAGGGGTAGATGTATTAACCTGGAGAAGGCATAAGGAAGTGATAACACAGTGATATGTGCAAGGTGATAATGCACCAGCCAATCAGCTCCTAACTGTTAATTTACATATGGAAGTTGATTGGCTGGTGCCTTTATCACCTTGCACATATCACTGGTTTATCACTTCCTTATGCCTTCTCCAGGTTAATACATCTGCCCCAAAGTACCTCTTTGTGACAGACAACACCTGAAGACAGGGACATGAAACAAAGTATTTCATACTGTAGAGACCAAAACATATCTGGAAGAGATGTATTTTCCATGACATAAATCTGCTCTCTTTGTCTGCGCTTTAGACAGTTAATCCGGCAGAACTACACATATACCCGAGAAGATGTGTTATTCATATAGAGACAACTACATCTGGTGAGTGATATAAGCGTATATTCTGCTGCTTCTGGCCTGCGGCAATGGCCTCTATCACGTATGTAGCGCTCGGACTTCATTCATTTATTCTACTGTAATGGTAATGTTAGAGGCAAAGGTGAGAAGGAGAGCAGTCAGCGTAGCAAATTTCTCCTGAAGGACTCCCCACATCTACTCTTTGCTCTGCAGTAATGACGCCACTCAATGAGACCTTTTTCAAAAGGTGAGACCTCCTGGGGGAATTCATATCTAAAATCAGAATGGACACTACCTTTCCTGCAAGTACTGTACATCTACAGTATGCTGTAAATACTGTGAAATATATATAATATTCACTAACAACATAGGGGGTCATTCCGACCTGATCGCACGCTGCCATTTTTTTCGCTGTGCTACGATCAGGTCTGAACTGCGCATGCGTATGCACCGTAATGCACAGGCGCATCGTACAGGTACAAAGCGGATCATTGCTGGGCGATGGATTTAACTAAGAATCCATTCGCACAGCCGATCGCAAGAAGATTGACAGGAAGAAGGCGTTTATGGGTGACAACGAACCATTTTCAGGGAGTGGCTGGAAAAAAACGCAGGCGTGTCCAAGCGTTTGCAGGGTGGGTGTCTGACGTCAATTCCAGGACCGGACAGGCTGAAGTGATCACAGCGGCTGAGTAAGTTCTGAGCTACTCAGAAACGGCACAAACTATTTTTGTATCGCTCAACTGCACAGGTGTTCGCACACTTGCAAAGTGAAAATACACTCCCCTATAGGCGGCGACTATCTGATCGCAGCACTGCAAAAAGTAGCTAGCGAGCGATCAACTCGGAATGACCCCCAATATGCCCACAAAGTATGGCCCCTTATTGCACACTATGCCCACACAGTATGGCCCCTTATTGCACAGCCTATATGCAAAAATGAGGAACATTGAGTTAAAGTGCAGCTGCTATGGAGCCCAAAGCTGAGAGGGGCCCACCTTTCCTATGAAAGTTACATGTGTCATATACATTTTTCACCATTGGGTGGTCCATAGGGGCCCACGTCCCTGCCCACTGCTTACAAACATAAAATAGGCCCATGGTGTTTTATGCTTAGTATCTGCTTGTTCAATCATTACAAATAGTCACATTTCAAAAATATTTAAATTTTCCCTAAAATACTCCCAAATGAATTCATATTTTATCCACATTTAAGGCAGTCTCCACAGAGAGATAATGAGACTCCAAATAATAACAATAGACAATATAAAGTGGAATTGTGCCAGTGAAATAAAGCATATTGATATAATAGAACAAATTTAAGACAAATCAAAATGATGTAGATACTCCGGAGCGGATTGGGATGAAAACCCAGCCTGGGAAATTTATGGAAGCAGTCCTAAAAGGGGTGTGGTCTGATGAGGGGGTGGGGTCTGTTGAGGGGGGCAGCATCCCTCCTTGCAGGGCATGATTGTATGCAATCAAGGCCTTTCTTGCATCTTTTGCTGCAGCTGTGTCTGAGATCAGGGGAGGATTGGGAATAAAAGTGGTCCTGTAAAATTCTGTAGAAGTGGCCCAACGTGGGCAGCACAAGAGGTATAACATACCGTGTAGCCATGGCAGCATCACTGGATGGTAGAGTTGCTGTACTGCAGAGAGGGAATAACAGAATGAATGGGGACAATGCAGTGCACTGAGTGCCGTGGGCTGCCTGTCATGTGAGGGGTGAGGTCACATGACACACAAAACAGGCCCCACAGACACATCGGCCTATCAGGAATCTTCCTGTTGAGCCCTATGGCCAATCAATCCCTGTAGATACTGTATAAATAATATTTTTTATATAAAAACACACAAAAAATGTATACGCAATAATTAAGCACATAGAAATAAAAAAATGAAACATTAATGAAATTAAACATTAGTGAATAAACCAACTAGGTTAAATGTTTTTCAGATACAGTATAAAATGTAAAAACTACAATGCAAGTTTGAAATTGCTTGGGTGGACTGCAGATCCTAGGATAGAATTTACACCTGTGCAAAGCTCTGAATGCACTTGAACATACTGTATTAAACAGAGATGGCAACTGCAACGTTGAAAGTGGTCCAGTAAATAAATAAATAAAAATTGAAGGAACTGAAAGTCCAAGTAATTGAATGATATAAGCAGTGTTCAAGGACTTATCACAAGAGGGGTCCACTTTATCAGCATAATCCAGCTTTATTCATCGTCCCATGGAGCATCCGGTAAACTGCGGAGATGATCCAAGAAGAGGGTCCAATGCATGAGCCAAAACAGGATATCAGTAATTTTGTGATAAAAATAAATAAATAATTGCATCTACTTTACAGAGCAATTAAGAATCTCCAATCCACTTGGGTTCTATTCAGCTCCACATTCTGGACAGTAACTGCAATAGTTGTCCATTGCTATAGTTCTCACCAGTTTGAGTACAGTCGGTAGAGCCCCCAACTCTGGTCATATTCCAATCTCAGCCACATACGACAAAGGGGAGGGAGTCACAACCAAGGGGAGGGAGTCGAAACTCGAGTTTCATACCACTGACTACGAACAGGTCACAGAGATTTAAAAAAAAAAAAATTTGCAAATCCTGATAAAATACCAGACTGATGCTGAATAAGTCTCTCGGGAATACATAAGTTTTCCCGACACATGGGATCCCAGCGGCCATATGACTGACACCAGCATCGCAATGCTGAGAATCCCAACAGAGGTCAGGTAAGTATGTTTACCCAGCCCCTCTACCACCCTAACCATAACCCTGCCTTTCTGCCGCCTAACCCTAACCTCATCCCTCTCCCCCCCTGCAGTCTAACCCTAATTCTCCCTGGTGGTGCCTAAATCTAGCCCCCCCCCCCCTCTTTCCACAGAATAATACCCCTTTTCCACTAGAAGGCTCGGGTTTGAATGGGAATTTGGAACACGGTTCCAAGCCAGGTAAGACCCGAGACCGACCCCTTTTCCACTACGACACCGTCCGGGAATATCCCGTGTAGGTGCCGTTTACACTGCACCGGGGTACAGTGTCTTCTGCCCAGCGCTTGGAGATGACGTCATCTCCAAGCGCCGGGAAAACCGGTAGATCGGGACCCCCATATCATGGCCTCGGTCCCGTTAGGCCATGCCCCCAATTCCATGCTGCCCACCGTCACGCTGAGGGCAAGCCCAGCACTCTGGAAGCTGCTGGGCTGCCCCCAGCCTCCGGCACACACTTTCCCAGCCAGCGCTGCTTTCTGCATAGCAGGAGAGACAGCAGCGCTGATGGCATGCGCTGTCCCCCTCAACATCCCAACCGCCCGTGAGACCCTGCGGTCAGGGAGGTATGGGATCCTCACATGCTGTAAACGGGTCCCGTGTCGGCTGACATGGGTAACCCGTTTACACTACACCTTACCCGGGTCATTCCCGTGTCCTACCCAGGTAGCTACCTGGGTAGGATTCACGGATCACATGACCCGGGTATTTTCAGAGGAAGCCGTTTCCACTAGCAAAATACATGGGTGAATGCGCGCCCCCATGCAAAATCCCGTGTTTTTTGAGCTAGTGGAAAAGGGGTATAACCCTCCCCGGGTGTGCCTAAACCTAACACCCCCTTCCTGCAGTCTAACCCTAACCCTCCCTTCCTCGCAGCCTAACACTAACTCTCCCTCCGTTCGGATTTCCGAGCAGTGTTAGGATTCAGCCATCAGCATTCCAACTGCTGGGAGGCTGAATGCTGGTATCCTGAATAGATCCTTCTCTCAGTTATCAGTTCTGCCAAAAATCTATTTCTTTAGCTCTCTCCCTGTATCACCTTCATTTTTCTTCTGTGTTTCTTGAAACTCACGCTCATCTATTTCAACCATTACACGAAAAGCACTACTTTCAGCACTAGAGATATGTTAAAAAAAAAAAAAGACATAACTCCTGCAGGGATCATGAAAATATATTATATGAAGGCCCAGAATACTAAGCTTGAAAGCAAGAGGAAAACATTGAGGAAGGATTGCGGAGAGATGCTGTCTTTTCACATTAGCCGAAATGTCACTTTAAATTGTAGAAGCAGTTAGCATTTTATCTCCCATTTTCTCTACAATAAAATCATTGTCTCTTGACCTTTTTTAATATGTATGATGTCTTTTTTTGCTTCTATGTCTGGTCAAGATCATTTCTCACTTGTGCAGCCACAAAATATATATAAATAAATGGAATCGCATTACTTAGTACAAAAATATAGACAAGAGAAAATATCACATAAGAGTTAGACATGAAGTTATAAGTAGAGATGAGCGGGTTCGGTTTTACTCGGATTTACCCGAATCTCCTTATTGGCTATCGGACGTCACATGTTTTGGTTAGCCAATAAGAAAAATCCAGAAAATAAGAAATGGCGATAATTCTGGCGTAAAGAACCGAGTAAATTCGAACCCGCTCATCTCTAGTTATAAGCATACCGCAACCGGTGAGGAGGAGCCGCAGGTGTTGCTATGGTGCAAGCAGAGTAACCGGTTTACCCTATATCTGGCCCCTAGGCTTCAACCAGTGGTGATGTGTTCGTCACCCAGGTGCAGGTCACAAGCAGACTCCACCTGTGACCTGTTAATCAGACTGTTACCATCTGAGGTTGAGGATAAATTTATGATATAGCGCTGGTCTCCTGTGGTTTTGGATGGTGGATTTAAAGGGGCAATCAAATTAAATACCAATGCAGGCATGTTTTGTGTTTAATATTATTGTCCCTTTAAATCCAAAATTGCAGAAGTTGTGTCAGCACTGCATAGTAAATTTAGCCCTAATGTGATAAGCAATATGACATTATCGGTACCATAATAGATTGTATGGTCTTGAACATTTATTTTAACAACTGTATTTTCTTTTTAAACAATGCAGCTCACAAAATGGGTTTAGTATGAAATACCTACAATTAAAATTACAACGGTCAAAATCCCGACGAGGCCAAAATACCGGCAAGGTCAAAATACCAACATTTAAAATGTCAACAGGTCAAAAAGTCGACACAAGTTTTACATTTTTCGGTTGTGTACAGTATGTCGACATATACATTTCAGAGGTTCACTAGTGACAGATCGATTCACAGATAACTCGAGATCTCCCTCCCTAGCCCCCCCCAAAACATTGCTGAATAAACAGTGCACACTTACCAGCAATTGTACATGTTATTAATGGAGCTGGAAACCACTGGCAATTAGAGATGTGCAGCGGGCATTTTCCGTGTTTTGTGTTTTGGTTTTGGATTCGGTTCCGTGGCTGTGTTTTGGATTCAGACGTGTTTTGGCAAAACCACCCTTTCGGATTTTTGTCGGATTCGGATGCGTTTTGGATTCGGGTGTTTTTTTCCCAAAAACCTCAAAAACAGCTTTAATCATAGAATTTGGGGGTAATTTTGATCCTATAGTATTATTAACCTCAACAACCATAATTTCCACTCATTTCCAGTCTATTCTGAACACCTCACAATATTATTTTTAGTCCTAAAATTTGCACCGAGGTCGCTGGATGACTAAGCTAAGCGACCCAAGTGGCCGGCACAAACACCTGGCCCATCTAGGAGTGGCACTGCAGTGTCAGACAGGATGGCACTTCCAAAAAATTGTCCCCAAACAGCACATGATGCAAAGAAAAAAAGAGGCGCACCAAGGTCGCTGTGTGACTAAGCTAAGTGACACAAGTGGCCGACACAAACACCTGGCCCAACTAGGAGTGGCACTGCAGTGTCAGGCAGGATGGCACTTCAAAAAAATAGTCCCCAAACAGCACATGATGCAAAAATAAATAAAAAAAGAGGTGCAAGATGGAATTGTCCTTGGGCCCTCCCACCCACCGTTATGTTGTATAAAAAGACATGCACACTTTAACAAACCAATCATTTCAGCGACAGGGTCTGCCACACGTCTGTGGCTGAAATGACTGGCTGGTTTGGGCTCCCACCAAAAAAGAAGCAAACACTCTCGTCTTGCTCAAACTGGCTCTACAGAGGCAAGATGTCCACCTCATCCTCATCGTCCGATTCCTCACCCCTTTCACTGTGTACATCCTCCTCCTCACAGAGTATTAATTTGTCCCCACTGGAATCCACCATCACAGGTCCCTGTGTACTTTCTGGAGGCAATTCCTGGTAAATGTCTCCACAGAGGAATTTACAATTCACTTTGATGAACATCATCTTCTCCACATTTTCTGGAAGTAACCTCCTCTGCCGATTGCTGACAAGGTGACCGGCTGCACTAAACACTCTTTCGGAGTACACACTGGAGGGGGGGCAACGTAGGCAAAATAAAACCAGTTTGTGCAAGGGCCTCCAAATTGCCCCTTTTTTTTTCTGCCAGTATACGTACGGACTGTCTGACATGCCTACTTGGATGCTGTCACTCATATAATCCTCCACCATTCTTTCAATGGTGACCGAATCATATGCAGTGACAGTAGACGACATGTCAGTAATCGTTGGCAGGTCCTTCAGTCCGGACCAGATTTCAACACTTGCTCCTGACTGCCCTGCATCACCGCCAGCGGGTGGTTTTGGAAATTTTATCCTTTTCTTGGCAGCTCCAGTGGCGGTAGAAAATGAAGGAGGAGCTGTTGACGGGTCATATTCCGCTTGACTTGACAATTGTCTCACCAGCAGGTCTTTGAACATCTGCAGACTTGTGTTTGATGGAAAGAGAGATACAACGTAGGCTTTAAACCTAGGATCGAGCACGGTGACCAAAATGTAGTGCTCTGATTTCAACAGACTGACCACCCGTGAATCCTGGTTAAGCGAATGAAGGGCTCCATCCACAAGTCCCACATGCCTAGCGGAATCGCTCCGTTTTAGCTCCTCCTTCAATCTCTCCAGCTGCTTCTGCAAAAGCCTGATGAGGGGAATGACCTGACTTAGGCTGGCAGTGTCTGAACTGACTTCACGTGTGGCTAGTTCAAAGGGTTGGAGAACCTTGCACAACATGGAAATCATTCTCCACTGCGCTTGAGTCAGGTGCATTCCTCCTCCTTTGCCTATATCGTAGGCAGATGTATAGGCTTGAATGGCCTTTCGCTGCTCCTCCATCCCCTGAAGCATAGGGTTGAATTCCACCTCGTTACCACCTCTTGCTTCAGCTGATGGCAGGGCATGTTCAGGAGTGTTTGCTGGTGCTCCAGTATGCGGCACGCGGTGGCTGAATGCCGAAAGTGGCCCACAATTTTTCAGGCCACCGACAGCATCTCCTGAACGCCCAGTCGTTTTTCAAAAAATGATGCACCACCAAATTAATTGTATGTGCAAAACATGGGACGTGCTGGAATTTGCCAACATGTAATGCACACACAATATTGGTGGCATTGTCCGATATCACAAATCCCCAGGAGAGTCCAACTGGGGTAAGCCAATCTGCGATGATGTTCCTCAGTTTCCGTAAGAGGTTGTCAGCTGTGTGCCTCTTATGGAAAGCGGTGATACAAAGCGTAGTCTGCCTAGGAACGAGTTGGCATTTGCGAGATGCTGCTACTGGTGCCGCCGCTGTTGTTGCTGCAGGGGGCAATACATCTACCCAGTGGGCTGTCACAGTCATATAGTCCTTAGTCTGCCCTGCTCCACTTGTCCACATGTTCGTGGTTAAGTGGACAGTGGGTACAACTGAATTTTTTAGGACACTGAGGACACTTTTTCTGACGTCTGTGTACATTCTCGGTATCGCCTGCCTAGAGAAGTGGAACCTAGATGGGATTTCGTACCGGGGACACACTACCTCAAGCAATTCCCTGTGAACTAACGGTGGATACCAGATGCACGTCTAACACCAACATAGTTGTCAAGGCCTGAGTTATCTGCTTTGCAACAGGATGACTGCTGTGATATTTCATCTTCCTCGCAAAGGACTGTTGGACAGTAAATTGCTTACTGGAAGTAGTACAAGTAGTCTTCCGACTTCCCCTCTGGGATGACGATAGACTCCCAGCAGCAACAACAGCAGCGCCAGCAGTGCCAGCAGCAGTAGGCGTTCAACTCAAGGATCCATCGGAGGAATCCCAGTTAGGAGAGGACTTGTCAGACTTGCCAGTGACATGACCTGCAGGACTATTGGCGTTCCTGTCTAAGGAGGAAATTGACATTGAGGGAGTTGGTAGTTTGCAGGAACTTGGGTACAAGAGGAAGAAGGGATTTAGTTGTCAGTGGACTGCTTCCGCTGTCACCCAAAGTTTTTGAACTTGTCAATGACTTCTGATGAATGCGCTCCAGGTATAAGGGAGGATGTTCCTAGGTGGTTAACGTCCTTACCCCTACTTATTACAGCTTGACAAAGGCAACACACGGCTTGACACCTGTTGTCCGCATTTCTATTGAAATAATTCCACATCGAAGAGGTGATTTTTTTGTATTTTGACCAGGCATGTCAAAGGCCATATTCCTCCCATGGACAACAGGTGTCTCCCCGGGTGCCTGACTTAAACAAACCACCTCACCATCAGAATCCTCCTCGTCAATTTCCTCCTCAGCGCCAGCAACACCCATATCCTCATCCTGGTGTACTTCAACACTGACATCTTCAATTTGAATATCAGGAACTGGACTGTGGGTGCTACTTCCAGCACTTGCAGGGGGCGTGCAAATGGTGGAATGCGCCACCTCTTCCCTGTCCAGTGTTGGGAAGGTCAGGCATCGCAACCGACACAATTGGACTCTCCTTGGGGATTTGTGATTTAGAAGAACGCACAGTTCTTTGCTGTGCTTTTGCCACCTTAACTCTTTTCATTTTTCTAGCGGGAGGATGAGTGCTTCCATCCTCATGTGAAGCTGAACCACTAGTCATGAGGAACACAGGAGAGGGCCTTAGCCGTTACTTGCCACTCCATGTCGTAAATGGCATATTGGCACGTTAACGCTTCTCCTCAGATGATTTTAATTTAGATTTTTGGGTCATTTTACTGAACTTTTGCTTTTTGGATTTTACATGCTCTCTACTATGACATTGGGCATCGGTCTTGGCAGACGACGTTGATGGCATTTCATCATCTCTGCCATGACTAGTGGCAGCAGCTTCAGCACTAGGTGGAAGTGGATCTTGATCTTTCCCTATTTTACCCTCCAAATTTTTGTTCTCCATTTTTTAATGTGTGTAATTATATGCCAGTAATATATCTGGAATTAGACGGCAGTAATGTCTGGAATTAGATATTACTAGATAGATACCAGATACCACTGTGACTGGAATGATGATGACCTATGCACAGTGACAGGACACTACCACAGCACCCTACAGCAGCAAGATGCAGCACAAGACACTGTACTAGTATTAGTAATGTAGTATTACTGAGCACCACAAGACAATGAGCAATGATACTGAGCACTGATGATACTGAGCACTGATGATACTACGGAGAACTGACACTGAGCAGCACGATTAGCACAAGACACTGTACTAGTATTACTAATGTAGTATTACTGAGCACCACAAGACAATGAGCAGTGATACTGAGCACTGCTGATACTGAGCACTGCTGATACTGAGCACTGATGATACTACGGAGAACTGACACTGAGCAGCACGATGCAGCACAAGACACTGTACTAGTATTACTGAGCAGCACAAAAGCACTCTGGAATTGTCACCCCCCCCAGATAACACTGTGACTGGAATGATGATGACCGATGCACAGTCACAGGACACTACTACCACAGCACCCTACAGCAGCAAGATGCAGCACAAGAGAGACACTGCACTAGTATTACTGAGCAGCAATAAGCACTGATACTGAGCACTGATACTGAGATTTGACACTGAGAGAACGTAGCCACGTCCTCTCTTTACCCTCTATAATGCTCGAGTGAAAATGGCGGCAACGTGCAGCTCTTTATATGGAATCCGAATCTTGCGAGAATCCGACAATGGGATGATGATGTTTTGCCTCGTTCGGGTTTTCTGAGTCAGGCGGGAACAACCGAGCTGAGCTCGGACCCGTGTTTGACACGTGAAATTCGGTAGGGTTCTGTTCTCTGAGAACCGAACCCGCTCATCTCTACTGGCAATGTGTGGTGGTTTTCAAAATTCCAAAAAAGCCCTTTATTATGCTTGCCCACATACAGTAGCTTAGAAGCACAACTGCCACATACAGTAGAAGCCCAGACAAAAGTTACACTGTAGGGGAACGTCTCATTTATCATCCTGCAGACTATATGGAAAATAAATACAATGATGCACTACCAGACAATGGCCTGACTGATAGTTCTCTGTAACCTACAACTCACAAACAAGTATAATACAAGTTTCCAATTCAAGACACAAATCCATATATTATCTAAAGAGGCTGAATGCCATTACCAGCTGAATACTTGTATATCAGAATGACAGAATGAGCGGGCCAGCCACAGTAAAAAGTAAAAATCCAACTCAGGAACGTGCCGTGGTCTTCATGAACGGATAACTTATGAATGAAACAAAAAATTTAAAATAAAGTAGTGTATCCTGTGCTGCGAAGAACTGCTGTAATGGGTGCAGGGGGTGCAATTTCTTTGGGGCCCAAAGTAGGGGCGTTTCTAGAGATGAGGAGGCCCGTGTGCCGGCTCCGGCTGGGCCCCCTTCTCTCTAGCTGACAGCACTGTGTAGACTCTGGGCACTAGGGGACCCTAGCACTGTCCCGGAGTCTACAGCGCATGCACAGATCTTTGGGAAAATGGCGCTGCAACTATTTCCCCTGTGATTTACCTACTGCGCATGCGCGAAACACCAGGAAAATGGCACTGCGCCATTTTTTCAGTGATTTTCGGCAGTGCTGCTTCTGTGCCGCGGGACTTCTGGGGATAAGTATTTCTATTAATGGGTGCACCCATTATAAATCCTCCAGTGGCCCGAAGGCTTAAGGGGCTATTGATCCAGGTTATATACTACAGTTACACAGCAATGTCCTGAGTTTGCCTGCCAAGCAATTCAGTCCAACCCGTTGTCCAGCTTCAATGGGGAGACATCCTATTGACAGTGAGAGGTGTGTGTAGTGGATGTTATTATGGTCAGGCGGCACTGTCATGTGACATAATCTAAACTGGGCACTGTAATATGGCATAATCTATACTGGAGGGCACTGTTTGTCTTAATGTCAATCGGAGGTACTGTGTGGCATAATGTGTACTGGCAAAACTACAGTGAGACATAATATGAACTAGAAAATAAACTAGGACACTGTAGGGTATAACATTCACTAAGGCACTACTATGGTTCAGAAAACGATTAGGGCACTACTATGGGGCCTACAATTAACTACTGCTGAGGAAAGGTGTCTCTCTTTAAACATTGGGACAGAGGCGAATGATAACTCTGGAGGATATGAAATGAGAAGGACACACGGAGAATAACAATTAAATGAGGTGCAATAAAAGGAGGCACACAGAAATGACTAAATCAGTGATACTTGTCCAGTCTGCTCCTGGAATAAAAACACTGGGAAGACGGAAATGTATCCTCTTCCAGGCTATATATATGGATTGCTAAACCCAACCCCTAACAAACCTAATGGGCTACCTAAAGTAACTGGCACCTAGCTAACAAATCTAGGCTATATTATTAACCCCTTACCAAACCCAATAAAATGCTTACATACTGGTTGTATGTGTATTTTTTTTTATCGGATTTTGGCCCTCAGCTAAGGGTAAATCCAGAGGGGGTGGTCGCTCCCCCCTACACACCCGCACAGGCAGAAGAAAGCAGTGAGGCTGCTGCCTCCTTGCAACACCACAGACCTGCCAACACACAGCAGTGTGTGCTGACTATAGCACAATGCTGCTGCTTTTGCTGGCAGGACGGGGGAGCTTTAGAGCTGGGACAGAGCTACTCCACTTGGGGGCCCCCTAAAACTGGCCCCCCCCCCCCTTAATCCGGCTCTGCTGCAGGGACCCCTCCCCCTTAATCCGTACCTCCCTGATGCCCCCTGTCCTCCTGTCTCCACTAAACAGAACAGTGAGAACAGGAGCTTCCCAACTCCCCCCCCCCCCCCCACCACGGGACACTGTGGCCCACGGGTGGAACAGCGGGATAGACCTAAAAAAATGGGACTGTTGGGAGGTATGAGGGTGTGTGAAGGGGTATGCCGTACAGACAGATGGTCACCGGCTCACTGTGTGCTTTACACCCCACATCAGCATACTCAGCAGGGGCTCTCTGGCGCGGAGGAGCGTCACTTTCTGGCACACTCCACGCTTCTTAGCTGCAGTTTTGTGGGGCACCTGCCGCTGTGCAGTTTCCGTACCGCCTCTGTTATCTCCAGACCCCCTTCACCCATCCGCAACATCCCCGCACCTGCCCCTCCCCCACCCAAGGCACCCCTGCCCCTCCCCCACCTGCAGTGCCTCCAGACCCCTCCCCCATCTGCAGCCCCCACTCCTCTGCCCCTCCCCCACCTGCAGCACCTCCCGACCCCTCCCCATCCAGCCCCCCCCCCGCATCCGCCCCTCTCCACCCGCAGCATCTACAGACACCCTCCCCCATCCGCAGTTCCCCCCGTACCCGCTACATTCTGTACATCTTGCCCTGCAGGTGCTGTTCATGCCGTCGCAAGGGGTTGCGCCTCCTTTACCATTGCACGCCCTTTCATTGTGCAATATTTAACCACTAACAAAGGAATGCAGCTAATACTCCATATAATACAAATATTGAACCCCAGAAAGGCATGCAAGGGTTAAGGGGGCGTAGCCCCTTGCGACGGTGTGAAGAGCTCCCGTAGGGCGCTATGAAGCACCTAGTATATATATATATATATATATATATATTAGAGATGAGCGGGTTCGGTTCCTCGGGATCCGAATCCCCCGAACTTCACCCATTTTACACGGTTCCGAGGCAGACTCGAATCTTCCCGCCTTGCTCCGTTAACCTGAGCGCACCCTAACGTCATCATCCCGCTGTCGGATTCTCGCGAGATTCGTATTCTTTATAAGGAGCCGTGCATCGCCGCCATTTTCACTCGTGCATTGGAGATGATAGCGAGAGGACGTGGCTGCGTTCTCTCAGTTTCTGTGTTCAGTGTGCTGCAAATATCTGTGCTCAGTGTGCTGCAAATATCTGTGCTCAGTGTGCTGCAAATATCTGTGCTCAGTGTGCTTAAAATATCTACGTTCTCTGCCTGAAAAACGATCCATATCTGTGCTGCATTGTAGTATATAGTAGGAGGACAGTGCAGAATTTTGCTGACCACCAGTATATATATATATATATATATAGCATTACGGTACAGTAGTCCATTGCTCTACTTCTGTGTCGTCAAGTATACTATCCATCCATACCTGTGCTCCATTTTAGTTTTGCGCAGTATATATAGTAGGACAGTGCAGAATTTTGCTGACCACCAGTATATATATATATATAGCAGTACGGTACAGTAGTACATTGATCAACCTCTGTGTCGTCAAGTATACTATCCATCCATACCTGTGCTGCATTTTAGTTGTGCGCAGTATATAGTAGGAGGACAGTGCAGAATTTTGCTGACCACCAGTATATATATAGCAGTACGGTACAGTAGTCCATTGCTCTACCTCTGTGTCGTCAAGTATACTATCCATCCATACCTGTGCTGCATTTTAGTTGTGCGCAGTATATAGTAGGAGGAGAGTGCAGAATTTTGCTGACCACCAGTATATATATATAGCATTACGGTACAGTAGTCCATTGCTCTACTTCTGTGTCGTCAAGTATACTATCCATCCATACCTGTGCTCCATTTTAGTTGTGCGCAGTATATATAGTAGGACAGTGCAGAATTTTGCTGACCACCAGTATATATATATATATAGCAGTACGGTACAGTAGTCCATTGCTCTACCTCTGTGTCGTCAAGTATACTATCCATCCATACCTGTGCTGCATTTTAGTTGTGCGCAGTATATAGTAGGAGGACAGTGCAGAATTTTGCTGACCACCAGTATATATATAGCAGTACGGTACAGTAGTCCATTGCTCTTCCTCTGTGTCGTCAAGTATACTATCCATCCATACCTGTGCTGCATTTTAGTTGTGTGAGGTATGTAGTAGGAGGACAGTGCAGAATTTTGCTGACCACTAGTATATATAGCAGTACCGTACAGTAGTCCATTGCTCTACCTCTGTGTCGTCAAGTATACTATCCATCCATACCTGTGCTGCATTTTAGTTGTGCGCAGTATATAGTAGGAGGAGAGTGCAGAATTTTGCTGACCACCAGTGTATATATATAGCAGTACGGTAAAGTAGTCCATTGCTCTACCTCTGTGCCGTCAAGTATACTATCCATCCATACCTGTGCTGTATTTTAGTTGTGCGCAGTATATATGGATATCTGGTTTTCACCTGACTGCGCTCATCCCCTACAATTTGAGTACTCGTTAAATGATGCAAATGGATACTAATATAAAGGTGTGTTTTACTTTCATATGTATCAAATATGACACTCAATATAATGAAACAGTGCAGATTATATTGTGGAACATGAAAAAGGTGGTAATCACAATGTGTGCTCCACGGGGAGCACCTGTTTAACTCAGTCCTCTAATCACTCAAATTGGTGATTAAATCCTTTAGGTTCTTGGCGTGTGTGTTCTGTCACAAAGGCCAATGGGCTGGAAAAAATATATATAATGATTGAAAAGCTCCGTGATCAGATAACATACCAATAAGCCACATACCATTGCAACACAAAACACATAAGAAATACCCCGACGTATTGTTACATCTTCCATATAAGTAAGCTTACCAACAGGCCCTATACCATTTGCCCTAACAATAGGATTCACACCATCACTGGTATACAACAACTGCAATTCACATTTAATTTTACATGACTAAAGTATATTATATTCATTGGTTAATGCACCTTGGTACCGATGACTGAAATTCAGAAACCCAGAAACACAATCAGAATCGTATTATTTGTCTGAGAATACAAATGCTTAACAAAAAATAATTCAGAAACACCACTATGGACCTTTTCAAAAAACAGAACTTCATTCGCATTGCCATGTTTTCATACTTTCCCTGTTTCTGAAGCTCACAAATGGGACAGATTGCAGGAACGTGTGATCTGCCCCCTGCAATACTGATAACCTCAACCACCAATCAAATTAGTGGAACAAAGGAGGAACTGGTGCTGGTCCCGCCCGCAAGCTATTTTAACACCCACCACTATCAGAACACTGCAAAGACTCCCAGAGGAAGACCGATCCGGTTGAAACGCGTTGGAGGAGACGACTAAGAGACATCAAACCAGTGGAGGACAGGAGAGTGCTGTGAGACCCTCGGACCTACGGCGCAGACATCGGTAAGCAGTACAGACGGACGGGCAGCAGGAGGACCACACAGGTGAGTACTCCGTTGCGGGGAGGTGCAAACACTGCCACAGGCTCTGTTTAGATCCTGCGGCTGAGCTCCCCCCCACGCGAACACGACCAACCCAGCGAGCGGCGCAGGCACACCGGGAGATCCCTAACAGAACGAACCGGAGAGCGGGCGCGCGAGCTGAGGGACGAGTCTGTCCGGAGCCGCCAGGAGGTTCCCGCTGCCCCCCGCACCTGTACATCTTACAAGTACGGCTGCAACGATAGTGCACGAACACCTGACTTCCACACGCAGAGGTACGGGACGCCGTCCTCTGCAACTATATGAATCTAATTACTAAAGACAGATTTGTAAAGCCCACACAGTCCGGTCAGGACTAGAGACATTTCCACTGGAAAATCTACATTAGACTTTTAAAGCAACACCGCCAGATTCAATCATTATATATATTTTTTCCAGCCCATTGGCCTTTGTGTCAGAACACACACGCCAAGAACCTAAAGGATTTTATCACCAATTTGAGTGATTAGAGGACTGAGTTAAACAGGTGCTCCCCGTGGAGCACACATTGTGATTACCACCTTTTTCATGTTCCACAATATCATCTGCACTGTTTCATTATATTGAGTGTCATATTTGATACATGTGAAAGTAAAACACACCTTTATATTAGTATCCATTTGCATCATTTAACGAGTACTCAAATTGGAGGGGATGAGCGCAGTCAGGTGAAAACCAGATATCCATATTGAACCAAAGGGCAAGGACACCCTTTTGACTAGCAGCACATCCCATACAGTAAAACCACCCCAGAGCGCAGATTACCTCCCTTCTTGTTAAAGTGCGCAGTATATAGTAGGAGGACAGTGCAGAATTTTGCTGACCACCAGTATATATATAGCAGTATGGTACAGTAGTCCATTGCTCTACCTCTGTGTCATCAAGTATACTATCCATATGTTTGCTGCATGTGCTGTTTGGGGACTATTTTTTAAATCTGCCATCCTGTCTGACACTGCAGTGCCACTCCTAGATGGGCCAGGTGTTTGTGTCGGCCACTTGGGTCGCTTAGCTTAGTCATACAGCGACCTCTGTGCAAACTTTAGGACTAAAAATAATATTGTGAGGTGTTCAGAATAGACTGGAAATGAGTGGAAATTATGGTTATTGAGGTTAATAATACTATGGGATCAAAATGACCCCCAAATTCTATGATTTAAGCTGTTTTTGAGGGTTTTTTGTAAAAAAACACCCGAATCCAAAACACACCCGAATCCAACAAAAAATTTTCAGGGAGGTTTTGCCAAAACGCGTCCGAATCCAAAACACGGCCGCGGAACCGAATCCACAACCAAAACACAAAACCAAAACAATTTCCGGTGCACATCACTAATATATATATATATATATATATATATATATATATATATATACATACATGTGTCATTATCTCAGTAGGGGAACCAAAAATGTGTGATTTTGAATTTTGGATAAAGGACACTCAACCTGTATATATATAGAATGTAAGCTTTCATGAGCAGGACCCTCTTCCCTCATGTGCCTTTATGTCTCTTACTTAACCTATCTTCTTTTCAGTACTCCCTTTGATGGCACCAAATCCCTTGGTTTTCTGCCACCCTGATACTTATTTCAGTGCTGTTTACTGATGCAGTTATGTTTATATACTCTCTACTTGTCCTATATTGTATTGAACTGTAAGTCACTTTTCATGTTTTGCTTATTTGTTTACTATGTGGTTTAGCGCTGCGGATCCCATGTGGCGCCATATAAAGGATAATAATAATAATAATAATAATAATAATATGTGTGTGTGTGTGTGTGTGTGTGTGTGTGTGTGTGTGTGTGTGTGGTCTATTATACCTTCAGAACCAACACAAACTGTCTGTAAATATTTTAAATTCAACTTAGTCCTGTGGTGAAGGACTGGTGCATTGGTTGCAGCATACTGTACACCCATGATGAAGTTCCTTAGAGTCCTGTACACTAGAGTCCTCTCCACACTATGGTCCTCCTCCTATAGTAGTAGTAACAGTCAGTGAACGACGTGCATTTACAGGGGTGCGGGTCATTAGGTCGACCACACTTAGCTCGACAGTCATTATGTCGACCACTATTGGTCAACATGCATTAGGTCGACACGGTTACTAGGTCGACAAGGTCATTAGGTCGACATGAGGTTTTGTTTTTTACTTTTTTTGTTGTTTTCTTTGTAAAGTGACGGGGAACCCCAATTAGTGCACCGTGTCCCCTCGCATGGCTCGCTTCACTCACCATACTTCAGGGCAAGGGGCCTCACTCCGCTACTGCTGCACTCGGCACAGGTTACTATTCCCGATCGTAATCCACGTGGATCGTAAAGTATGAAAAAGTAAAAAAAAAAAAAAATGAAAAAAAAAATGTGAAAAACGCATGTCGACCTTATTCCATGTCGACCTAATACACGTCAACCTATTGACCATGTCGTCGACCTAAGTGTGGTCAACCTAATGACGTATCCCATTTACAGTATATGCTGCACTCAATTTTACTGGTTAGAACACAGGGGGTCATTCCGAGTTGATCGTAGCTGTGCTAAATTTAGCACAGCTACGATCAGACACTCAGACATGCGGGGGGGAACGCCCAGCACAGGGCTAGCCTGCCCCGCATGTCAGTGCCGCCCCCCCTCCCCCGCAGAAATGCAAAAACATCGCACAGCGGCAATGCTTTTGCATCTCAGGAGTTACAACCGGCCAGCGCAGCTCCTGCGGCTTGCCGGGAGAACCTCTTCACCGCCCCAGGTCGCAGCGGCTACGTGTGACATCACGCAGCCACAGCGGGTCGCCCCCCCCCAACAGTCCGGCCACGCCTGCGTTGGCCGGACCGCACCCCCAAAACAGCCCCCTCCCGCCCAGCAACCGCCTCCGCCTCAGAGGCGATCGCCAGGCAACAACGGCCTTCGGCCGTCTGGCATGCGCCAGTGCACTAAGGCGCCGGCGCATGCGCAGTTCCATCCCGCTCGCTGCGCTGCGAAAAACTGCATGCGAGCGATCGGGTCGGAATGACCCCCCCTGTGCACCACTGTGATCGTATAATGATATCTGGAGCTTGTGATGTAAAGGCTATCGTGCCCCCGCCCCCCCTCCCCCCAACTTAGAACATAGGACATGTTTAACATTCCGTAAGGAGCAACAGTATAACATTGACACTCCTAAAGCAACGACAACTCCTGCAAAAATAAAATCATTGCACTTTTTAAAACTATTGAAACATAGGCCCTCATTCCGAGTCGTTCGCTCGGTATTTTTCATCGCATCGCAGTGAAATTCCGCTTAGTGCGCATGCGCAATATTCGCACTGCGACTGCGCCAAGTATCTTTGCTATGAAGATAGTATTTTTACTCACGGCTTTTTCATCGCTCCGGCGATCGTAATGTGATTGACAGGAAATGGGTGTTACTGGGCGGAAACACGGCGTTTTATGGGCGTGTCGCTGAAAACGCTACCGTTTCCGGAAAAAACGCAGGAGTTGCCGGAGAAACGGGGGAGTGGTTGGGCGAACGCTGGGTGTGTTTGTGACGTCAAACCAGGAACGACAAGCACTGAACTGATCGCACAGGCAGAGTAAGTCTGGAGCTACTCTAAAACTGCTAAGTAGTTTGTGATCGCAATATTGCGAATACATCGGTCGCAATTTTAAGATGCTAAGATACACTCCCAGTAGGCGGCGGCTTAGCGTGTGTAACTCTGCTAAATTCGCCTTGCGACCGATCAACTCGGAATGAGGGCCATATTTTGTCTCCGGGAAATATTTGTCTTTTACTGGATTAGTCACCGCTATCTAATCGATTCGTTCAGCCTGCGTCACTGTAAAGTGTTACAAAGTAAGTCTGTTGATAGTTATAAGCAAAATTAAAAGTTGGTGTGTTCCGCACAATGCCTGTCTTATAATAATATCACAAAGCCTCAAACAATACATTATCCATCTTTTATTCTGCACAATAACTCACCTGGAGAACGAGGGAACATGAAACAGAGAGCAAGTGGTCGGAAGCAATGTATTCTCGGCGTCCGTGGATTGTTGTTCTCTTGTTAAGTATCCCGCAGAGTTTTTTGTTCCGCTGAGTGCATCTTTTGTACAGTTCCTTTATTCCACGCTAACTCCACTATAATTGAGATAACACTTGTCTATTGAAATATACCTAGATTTTGTGCTTAACTTTCCTTTGTTCCTGGGAAGTTTCAAACAGGAACCCATACAGTCTGGTAGGTGGGGAGAAACATTTCCTAACAATTACATTGTCAATCGGGGCGCCGGGAGATTACTGTACCTTTATACTCAGCAATTATCCCACATTACTAGTTGATAAAACATATTGCACTTAGCCATTGTCTTCTCTACCCTGAAATTAATTAAAATAATTTTAGAGTTTTAAAAATACCATTGTGACCTGTTTTGTTTTGTCTGTGAACAAAGTTAAGATGCGAGTGATTGATGGCAAAACAAGTACATATGGACTGTGTCATTTACTGACTTGTGTTTGACAGCGCATGTTTTCTGGACAGGGATATCAGGAACTTTATATTACTGTTCTGTGCTGGGCGAGTACCCTGCTCCTTTCACTATCTACAGTAACTCTCATGGGGAAATGCACTTAGGTGCAAGTCTGCAAATGGGAGTTTGTTTTATGAAACTTGCAGACTTCACATGAATGTATGCGTTTATGTGAAGATAGAAGCGAAATCCAATAAAAAAAATTCTATTCACGGTACTCCTGTCAATGTAGTGCAAATTTTCTGCAAAATGCCATTTTCCTCAAATTTGGGGTTATTTGGGGTGCATAATCTAATAAAATAGTTGATTTGGGGGTATTTTGAGGTTACTTATTTTTTCAAGCCCAAACGTGACATGTAATTACTACGGTATATTGGCGCAATTAAGCTAATAGAATATTTTCAAATGCCTAATTAGTCATATAGACATTTTTACCTTGAAATACAGATTTTTCATACCTTTTAACATCCTCAAGGGGTGCCAACAAAAAAATGCTAACTTTCTCTTTAAACACAATTGAATTGCAAATATAATTTGCTGTGCGAATTTGCCATGAAAATGTCTCACACAAGCCAATTCCCACCTAATTGGATTGACTGCTTAGTCTGTTGCTCCCTGCTTGAATGTATTCCTTTGTTCCATGACCTGACACATGCAGCTCTCACTGACATGATTACACAAGCAGACAGCTCACTGCTTCCCGCAAGATCCTAAACATGTCTTTGCTTGTTGTGACCATTCTGATTATCTGATTGGATACAGGTTTCTTTATAATTATTTCTAGCTTAGAATTATCTAGCTTTCTATGCAAGGGCAGATAGCTCAATGAATAGATTGTCTGACTGTAATGCCACAGGCAATGGGTTTGAATCCTGGGTATGTCAGCATCCTGTAATGTAGCAGTATATACATTTGGGCATTATACACAGGTGCAGCGGTATATACATGTGGGCATTATACACAGGTGCAGCAGTATATACATGTGGGCATTATACACAGGTGCAGCGGTATGTACATGTGGGCATTATATACAGGTGCAGCAGTATATACATGTGGACATTATACACAGGTGCAGCAGTATATACATGTGGACATTATACACAGGTGCAGCAGTATATACATGTGGACATTATACACAGGTGCAGCAGTATATACATGTGGACATTTTACACAGGTGCAGCAGTATATACATGTGGACATTATACACAGGTGCAGCAGTATATACATGTGGGCATTATATACAGGTACAGCAATATATACATGTGGGCATTATACACAGGTGCAGCAGTATATACATGTGGACATTATACACAGGTGCAGCAGTATATACATGTGGGCATTATACACAGGTGCAGCAGTATATACATGTGGGCATAATACACAGGTGCAGTGGTATATACATGTGGGCATTATACACAGGTGCAGCAGTATTTACATGTGGGCATTATACACAGGTGCAGCAGTATATACATGTGGACATTATACACAGGTGCAGCAGTATATACATGTGGGCATTATACACAAGTGCAGCAGTATATACATGTGGACATTATACACAGGTGCAGCAGTATAAACTGTTGGAAATGTGGTGAGTTTTGATGAGAGATATGTGGAGAAGGTATGTAGGAGTGGGGGTGAGTGATGGGGCACTGCCTTACCTGTCATAGACTTTTTACTCCAGAGTTTTGACTATAAAAATGAATAGAATAAGACAAAACATATATTTCTAACACATTCTTTGTAAGTTACATATATTTTATACAGTCAAAACTCTGACGCAAACATAAGTTTGACAGGAAAAGCTCTTCCTCACCTGCCTTACCCACCGCACGTCACTGATAGAGATATATATATATATATATATAAAATTATATATATATATATATATATATATATATATATATATATATATACAATGGAAGGCTGCACTCGGAGACTGTCATCAGTTGAAAAAAGTGTGCTTTTAATCGATGTTTCGGGAGACATACTCCCTTCCTCAAGACACAGCAAACAAAAGTGCAAGTGAAAAACAACATTTAAATAACTTACCAGCCCCTGGCTCGCCCCTTCCCGCTGCAGACAGCGGTATCCCGCTCCACGGCGCCCGCACTTCCGGGTTCAGATAACTCCTCCCCTCGGTCGTGATGTCCTTCCGTGGACGGGTGATGCTGCTGCTGCAGAGGGAGGCACAGGAAGTGACAACGCGTTGCCATGGGGATGTGCAGTATATATATATATATATATATATATATATATATATACATAGGTTTGTTTGGAAAATGTAGTTTTCTCTGGCAGTTGCCAGAGAAAATTAAGTAGGAGATGTTGCCATATCACGTTCCGCTGGATTATGATTCTATCTCTTCTGACTGACTTTGGCCACAAATGTGGTCTTTCTCTATTTTGTACTCAGAGTTGTATGTTTATTGGAAAACACTTCGTCAAATTAGGAATTTCCATTTCCACCTTAGCGGCTTCTTATTTTTTTCACAAATCTGGTTGTGATGATGAAGCTTGTTTCATATTCTGCTATAGGCTTTAGTTTAAACCTAGGATCAAGTACAACAGCACCCTTGGAATTATACGGCAGCGCCACCGGACTTATACAGCAGATAGGCAGCACCCTCGGAGAATTATACACCACAGCAGACAGGTAGCAGCACCCCTGGACTTAAACGACAGTGAGGCAGCACCCCTGGAGTGATAAGGCAGAGGGACAGCTCCCCTATACAGCACCCCAGGACAGCACAGAACTACAGCACCTCTGTCAGCACTCCTGTACAGCACTCCTAACAGCACACCACAGCGCCCCTTTATTTTGACAGCCTACAGGCTAGCACCTCTAACAGCACAAGACAGAACCCCTAACAGCACAGGACAGCACCCCAGAACAGCACCCTTGTACAGCACCCCTAACAGCACAGGACAGCACAGGACTGCAAAACCCATGTACAGCACCCCTGTACAGCACAGGACAGCACACCTGTACACTTGTAACTGTACAAGACAGCGCCCCTTTATTTTTACGGCAACAGGACAGCCGCCCCCTTTATTTTTACAGCACACAGGACAGCGCCCCTTTATTTTTACAGCACACAGGACAGCGCCACAGCACCCCATTATTTTTACAGCCCACAGGACAGCACCCCTAACAGCACAGGGTAGCACCCCAAACAGCAAAGGACAGCAGCACCCCTGTACAGCACCCCTAACACCACAGGACAGCAGCACCCCTGGACAGCACCCCTTACAGCACAGGACAGCACCCCTAACACCACAGGACAGCACCCATAACAGCAGAGGACAGCACCCCTGTACAGCACCCCTAACAGCACAGGACACTATAGGACAGCACCCCAGGACAGCAACCCTAACAGCACACAGGACAGCAGCCCTAAACAACACACACAGTGACCCCACCCGACACCACCACCCACAGAGAAGCGGAGGTCTGTCTCCCGCACTCTTCAATGCTGGAGTGAAGATGGCGCCGATGGACAGTGTCTTATATAATGGATCCAAAACCTGTGAGATCCAACAGCAGGATGATGACATTTTGCTTCGATCTGGGATCCGAGTCTGTCGGTAAAACCAGAGTCGGACTCGGATCCTGGCTCGGATTGTGAAGTTCGGGGGGGGGGGGGGTTTGGATCTCTGAGATCCGAACTTGCTCATCCCTAATATATATATTAGAGATGAGCGGGTTCGGTTCCTCGGAATCCGAACCCGCCCGAACTTCATGTTTTTTTTCACGGGTCCGAGCGACTCGGATCTTCCCGCCTTGCTCGGTTAACCCGAGCGCGCCCGAACGTCATCATGACGCTGTCAGATTCTCGAGAGACTCGGATTCTATATAAGGAGCCGCGCGTCGCCGCCATTTTCACACGTGCATTGAGATTGATAGGGAGAGGACGTGGCTGGCGTCCTCTCCATTTAGATTAGAAGAGAGAGAGTGAGATTGATTTGAGACAGAGACACTTGATTTACTGGAGCTTAGGAGTACTGTAGAGAGTGGAGTTTAGTAGTGACTGACCACAGTGACCACCAGACAGTGCAGTTTTATTTAATATAATCCGTTCTCTGCCTGAAAAAAACGATACACAGTGACTCAGTCACATACCATATCTGTGTGCACTGCTCAGCCCAGTGTGCTGCATCATCTATGTATATATCTGACTGTGCTCACACAGCTTATAATTGTGGGGGAGACTGGGGAGCAGTGCCAGTTATAGGTTATAGCAGGAGCCAGGAGTACATATTATTAAAATTAAACAGTGCACACTTTTGCTGCAGGAGTGCCACTGCCAGTGTGACTGACCAGTGACCTGACCACACTGACCACCAGTATAGTAGTTAGTAGTATACTATATTGTGATTGCCTGAAAAAGTTAAACACTCGTCGTGTGACTTGTGTGGTGTTTTTTTTTTTATTCTATAAAAAACTCATTCTGCTGACAGACAGTGTCCAGCAGGTCCGTCATTATATAATATATACCTGTCCGGCTGCAGTAGTGATATATATATATTTTTTATATCATTATTTATCATCCAGTCGCAGCAGACACAGTACGGTAGTTCACGGCTGTAGCTACCTCTGTGTCGGCACTCGGCAGTCCATCCATAATTGTATACCACCTACCCGTGGTTTTTTTTTCTTTCTTCTTTATACATACATACTACATCTCTTTATCAACCAGTCTATATTAGCAGCAGACACAGTACAGTAGTCCACGGCTGTAGCTACCTCTGTGTCGGCACTCGGCAGTCCATCCATAATTGTATACCACCTACCCGTGGTTTTTTTTTCTTTCTTCTTTATACATACATACTACATCTCTTTATCAACCAGTCTATATTAGCAGCAGACACAGTACAGTACGATAGTCCACGGCTGTAGCTACCTCTGTGTCGGCACTCGGCAGTCCGTCCATAATTGTATACCACCTACCCGTGGTTTTTTTTTTCTTTCTTCTTTATACAGACATACTACATCTCTTTATCAACCAGTCTATATTAGCAGCAGACACAGTACAGTAGTCCACGGCTGTAGCTACCTCTGTGTCGGCACTCGGCAGTCCATAAATAATTGTATACCACCTACCCGTGGTTTTTTTTTTCTTTCTTCTTTATACATACATACTACATCTCTTTATCAACCAGTCTATATTAGCAGCAGACACAGTACAGTACGGTAGTCCACGGCTGTAGCTACCTCTGTGTCAGCACTCGGCAGTCCGTCCATAATTGTATACCACCTACCCGTGGTTTTTTTTTCTTTCTTCTTTATACATACTACATCTCATTATCATCCAGTCTATATTAGCAGCAGACACAGTACAGTACGGTAGTCCACGGCTGTAGCTACCTCTGTGTCGGCACTCGGCAGTCCGTCCATAATTGTATACCACCTACCCGTGTTTTTTTTTTTTCTTTCTTCTTTATACATACTACATCTCATTATCAACCAGTCTATATTAGCAGCAGACACAGTACGGTAGTCCACGGCTGTAGCTACCTCTGTGTCGGCACTCGGCAGTCCATCCATAATTGTATACCACCTACCCGTGGTTTTTTTTTCCTTTCTTCTTTATACATACATACTACATCTCATTATCATCCAGTCTATATTAGCAGCAGACACAGTACAGTACAATAGTCCACGGCTGTAGCTACCTCTGTGTCGGCACTCGGCAGTCCATCCATAATTGTATACTAGTATCCATCCATCTCCATTGTTTACCTGAGGTGCCTTTTAGTTGTGCCTATTAAAATATGGAGAACAAAAATGTTGAGGTTCCAAAATTAGGGAAAGATCAAGATCCACTTCCACCTCGTGCTGAAGCTGCTGCCACTAGTCATGGCCGAGACGATGAAATGCCAGCAACGTCGTCTGCCAAGGCCGATGCCCAATGTCATAGTACAGAGCATGTCAAATCCAAAACACCAAATATCAGTAAAAAAAGGACTCCAAAACCTAAAATAAAATTGTCGGAGGGGAAGCGTAAACTTGCCAATATGCCATTTACCACACGGAGTGGCAAGGAACGGCTGAGGCCCTGGCCTATGTTCATGGCTAGTGGTTCAGCTTCACATGAGGATGGAAGCACTCAGCCTCTCGCTAGAAAACTGAAAATACTCAAGCTGGCAAAAGCACCGCAAAGAACTGTGCGTTCTTCGAAATCCCAAATCCACAAGGAGAGTCCAATTGTGTCGGTTGCGATGCCTGACCTTCCCAACACTGGACGTGAAGAGCATGCGCCTTCCACCATTTGCACGCCCCCTGCAAGTGCTGGAAGGAGCACCCGCAGTCCAGTTCCTGATAGTCAGATTGAAGATGTCAGTGTTGAAGTACACCAGGATGAGGAGGATATGGGTGTTGCTGGCGCTGGGGAGGAAATTGACCAGGAGGATTCTGATGGTGAGGTGGTTTGTTTAAGTCAGGCACCCGGGGAGACACCTGTTGTCCGTGGGAGGAATATGGCCGTTGACATGCCTGGTGAAAATACCAAAAAAATCAGCTCTTCGGTGTGGAAGTATTTCACCAGAAATGCGGACAACATTTGTCAAGCCGTGTGTTCCCTTTGTCAAGCTGTAATAAGTAGGGGTAAGGACGTTAACCACCTCGGAACATCCTACCTTATACGTCACCTGCAGCGCATTCATAATAAGTCAGTGACAAGTTCAAAAACTTTGGGCGACAGCGGAAGCAGTCCACTGACCAGTAAATCCCTTCCTCTTGTAACCAAGCTCACGCAAACCACCCCACCAACTCCCTCAGTGTCAATTTCCTCCTTCCCCAGGAATGCCAATAGTCCTTCAGGCCATGTCACTGGCAATTCTGACGAGTCCTCTCCTGCCTGGGATTCCTCCGATGCATCCTTGAGTGTAACGCCTACTGCTGCTGGCGCTGCTGTTGTTGCTGCTGGGAGTCGATGGTCATCCCAGAGGGGAAGTCGTAAGCCCACTTGTACTACTTCCAGTAAGCAATTGACTGTCCAACAGTCCTTTGCGAGGAAGATGAAATATCACAGCAGTCATCCTGCTGCAAAGCGGATAACTGAGGCCTTGACAACTATGTTGGTGTTAGACGTGCGTCCGGTATCCGCCGTTAGTTCACAGGGAACTAGACAATTTATTGAGGCAGTGTGCCCCCGTTACCAAATACCATCTAGGTTCCACTTCTGTAGGCAGGCGATACCGAGAATGTACACGGACGTCAGAAAAAGACTCACCAGTGTCCTAAAAAATGCAGTTGTACCCAATGTCCACTTAACCACGGACATGTGGACAAGTGGAGCAGGGCAGGGTCAGGACTATATGACTGTGACAGCCCACTGGGTAGATGTATGGACTCCCGCCGCAAGAACAGCAGCGGCGGCACCAGTAGCAGCATCTCGCAAACGCCAACTCTTTCCTAGGCAGGCTACGCTTTGTATCACCGCTTTCCAGAATACGCACACAGCTAAAAACCTCTTACGGCAACTGAGGAAGATCATCGCAGAATGGCTTACCCCAATTGGACTCTCCTGTGGATTTGTGGCATCGGACAACGCCAGCAATATTGTGTGTGCATTAAATATGGGCAAATTCCAGCACGTCCCATGTTTTGCACATACCTTGAATTTGGTGGTGCAGAATTTTTTAAAAAACGACAGGGGCGTGCAAGAGATGCTGTCGGTGGCCAGAAGAATTGCGGGACACTTTCGGCGTACAGGCACCACGTACAGAAGACTGGAGCACCACCAAAAACTACTGAACCTGCCCTGCCATCATCTGAAGCAAGAAGTGGTAACGAGGTGGAATTCAACCCTCTATATGCTTCAGAGGTTGGAGGAGCAGCAAAAGGCCATTCAAGCCTATACAATTGAGCACGATATAGGAGGTGGAATGCACCTGTCTCAAGTGCAGTGGAGAATGATTTCAACGTTGTGCAAGGTTCTGATGCCCTTTGAACTTGCCACACGTGAAGTCAGTTCAGACACTGCCAGCCTGAGTCAGGTCATTCCCCTCATCAGGCTTTTGCAGAAGAAGCTGGAGACATTGAAGGAGGAGCTAACACGGAGCGATTCCGCTAGGCATGTGGGACTTGTGGATGGAGCCCTTAATTCGCTTAACAAGGATTCACGGGTGGTCAATCTGTTGAAATCAGAGCACTACATTTTGGCCACCGTGCTCGATCCTAGATTTAAAACCTACCTTGGATCTCTCTTTCCGGCAGACACAAGTCTGCTGGGGTTGAAAGACCTGCTGGTGAGAAAATTGTCAAGTCAAGCGGAACGCGACCTGTCAACATCTCCTCCTTCACATTCTCCCGCAACTGGGGGTGCGAGGAAAAGGCACAGAATTCCGAGCCCACCTGCTGGCGGTGATGCAGGGCAGTCTGGAGCGACTGCTGATGCTGACATCTGGTCCGGACTGAAGGACCTGACAACGATTACGGACATGTCGTCTACTGTCACTGCATATGATTCTCTCAACATTGAAAGAATGGTGGAGGATTATATGAGTGACCGCATCCAAGTAGGCACGTCACACAGTCCGTACTTATACTGGCAGGAAAAAGAGGCAATTTGGAGGCCCTTGCACAAACTGGCTTTATTCTACCTAAGTTGCCCTCCCACAAGTGTGTACTCCGAAAGAGTGTTTAGTGCCGCCGCTCACCTTGTCAGCAATCGGCGTACGAGGTTACATCCAGAAAATGTGGAGAAGATGATGTTCATTAAAATGAATTATAATCAATTCCTCCGCGGAGACATTGACCAGCAGCAATTGCCTCCACAAAGTACACAGGGAGCTGAGATGGTGGATTCCAGTGGGGACGAATTGATAATCTGTGAGGAGGGGGATGTACACGGTGATATATCGGAGGATGATGATGAGGTGGACATCTTGCCTCTGTAGAGCCAGTTTGTGCAAGGAGAGATTAATTGCTTCTTTTTTGGGGGGGTCCAAACCAACCCGTCATATCAGTCACAGTCGTGTGGCAGACCCTGTCACTGAAATGATGGGTTGGTTAAAGTGTGCATGTCCTGTTTATACAACATAAGGGTGGGTGGGAGGGCCCAAGGACAATTCCATCTTGCACCTCTTTTTTCTTTTATTTTTCTTTGCGTCATGTGCTGTTTGGGGAGGGTTTTTTGGAAGGGCCATCCTGCGTGACACTGCAGTGCCACTCCTAGATGGGCCCGGTGTTTGTGTCGGCCACTAGGGTCGCTTATCTTACTCACACAGTCAGCTACCTCATTGCGCCTCTTTTTTTCTTTGCGTCATGTGCTGTTTGGGGAGGGTTTTTTGGAAGGGACATCCTGCGTGACACTGCAGTGCCACTCCTAGATGGGCCCGGTGTTTGTGTCGGCCACTAGGGTCGCTTATCTTACTCACACAGTCAGCTACCTCATTGCGCCTCTTTTTTTCTTTGCGTCATGTGCTGTTTGGGGAGGGTTTTTTGGAAGGGCCATCCTGCGTGACACTGCAGTGCCACTCCTAGATGGGCCCGGTGTTTGTGTCGGCCACTAGGGTCGCTTATCTTACTCACACAGTCAGCTACCTCATTGCGCCTCTTTTTTTCTTTGCGTCATGTGCTGTTTGGGGAGGGTTTTTTGGAAGGGACATCCTGCGTGACACTGCAGTGCCACTCCTAGATGGGCCCGGTGTTTGTGTCGGCCACTAGGGTCGCTTATCTTACTCACACAGTCAGCTACCTCATTGCGCCTCTTTTTTTCTTTGCGTCATGTGCTGTTTGGGGAGGGTTTTTTGGAAGGGACATCCTGCGTGACACTGCAGTGCCACTCCTAGATGGGCCCGGTGTTTGTGTCGGCCACTAGGGTCGCTTATCTTACTCACACAGCTACCTCATTGCGCCTCTTTTTTTCTTTGCGTCATGTGCTGTTTGGGGAGGGTTTTTTGGAAGGGCCATCCTGCGTGACACTGCAGTGCCACTCCTAGATGGGCCCGGTGTTTGTGTCGGCCACTAGGGTCGCTTATCTTACTCACACAGTCAGCTACCTCATTGCGCCTCTTTTTTTCTTTGCGTCATGTGCTGTTTGGGGAGGGTTTTTTGGAAGGGACATCCTGCGTGACACTGCAGTGCCACTCCTAGATGGGCCCGGTGTTTGTGTCGGCCACTAGGGTCGCTTATCTTACTCACAGTCAGCTACCTCATTGCGCCTCTTTTTTTCTTTGCGTCATGTGCTGTTTGGGGAGGGTTTTTTGGAAGGGACATCCTGCGTGACACTGCAGTGCCACTCCTAGATGGGCCCGGTGTTTGTGTCGGCCACTAGGGTCGCTTATCTTACTCACACAGCTACCTCATTGCGCCTCTTTTTTTCTTTGCGTCATGTGCTGTTTGGGGAGGGTTTTTTGGAAGGGACATCCTGCGTGACACTGCAGTGCCACTCCTAGATGGGCCCGGTGTTTGTGTCGGCCACTAGGGTCGCTTATCTTACTCACACAGCGACCTCGGTGCAAATTTTAGGACTAAAAATAATATTGTGAGGTGTGAGGTATTCAGAATAGACTGAAAATGAGTGGAAATTATGGTTATTGAGGTTAATAATACTTTGGGATCAAAATGACCCCCAAATTCTATGATTTAAGCTGTTTTTTTAGGGTTTTTTGAAAAAAACACCCGAATCCAAAACACACCCGAATCCGACAAAAAAAAATTCGGTGAGGTTTTGCCAAAACGCGGTCGAACCCAAAACACGGCCGCGGAACCGAACCCAAAACCAAAACACAAAACCCGAAAAATTTCCGGCGCTCATCTCTAATATATATATATATATATATATATATATATATATATATATATATATATATATAGATATATAGATATATATATATATATATATATAGATACAAACAGAGAACCCAGCACTCACCAAAGTAAACTCACTTATCCTCAACAATTCAATAAATAAATGATGGGGGTTTAGTTGGTGGATTGGCCAATGCACGGAAGCCTGTATACCGATTCAAGGTACCCCACCTTCATACAGGTCCTACACTATCACAGAGTCTTAAAACCTGACTACCACACTGCTGCATCATCTGCCTGCTAGATGTAATGTGTACCTGCCACAGACTTTATGGCTTTTAAAGGCACACTAGTCACCTATTGCACTGGCTCAAAGATGATTGCTAAAAAACAGCTGAGACAGGTTCAGGTGGTAAGTGCATAGCTGTGCCCCGCTTCTGGTGCGGTGAGTGCTGTGGTTTTTACTCTGTGTGTATATGAAGGGCTTAATCTATGGTTAGCTCTTATTAACCGTGGCCACTAGCTTTCTCATGCACCCCTGTGTGGACTTTATTATCCTGAACCTGTCTCAGCTGTTTTTTAGCAATCATCTTTGAGCCAGTGCAATAGGTGACTAGTGTGCCTTTAAAAGCCATAAAGTCTGTGGCAGGTACACATTACATCTAGCAGGCAGATGATGCAGCAGTGTGGTAGTCAGGTTTTAAGACTCTGTGATAGTGTAGGACCTGTATGAAGGTGGGGTACCTTGAATCGGTATACAGGCTTCCGTGCATTGGCCAATCCACCAACTAAACCCCCATCATTTATTTATTGAATTGTTGAGGATAAGTGAGTTTACTTTGGTGAGTGCTGGGTTCTCTGTTTGTATTTATTAGAGCGATGTGGTCATGGGCTACATGCACCCCGCCCTGTGAGTGGTAAGTACAGCTGTGTACCCCGCTTCTGTGGTGGAGAGTGCAGTGTTACATGCACCCCACCCTGTGAGTGGTAAGTGCATAGCTGTGCCCCGCTTCTGGTGCGGTGAGTGCTGTGGTTTTTACTCTGTGTGTATATATATAGATAGATATATAGATAATAGATATATAGTGTGGTGCCTTGGACCAGCTGGTCTATGCTGACTTGGTGGGTTCCTGTACCCTTGACTTAAACCTAATTTAGGGACCCACCAGGTGAGGTCACCTGGACGCTAGTTGGGGGGCCCATATTTTTTGGCCCAGAAATATGCCAAGCAACTAACTATACCTTGCGCATCTGCATTATTTTTTTTTCCAGCAGCTACTGTAGTTATGCAATGGAACCCGACTAAAAGTGACTGCTCTGCAGAGGACCCTACAGTATTTGAGGTAGCAATTCTAACAGGATGTGGCGAAGGTGAACCTGTGTTTAAATCACATATACCCTTTATCCCCAACAATTTTCCTTTTCAATTCAAGCCCCTGCAGTTTCCTGTCAGCGTCTGTTTCTCTATGATGATAAAATAGTCACAGGGGCAAACACTTAGGATCAGCTGATTCTCCCATGGGCAGCTTTACGTAGCTTGCCCACAAGTTAGTAGCCCCCAGCATCTTTTTGTGTTAATCCCTGAAAGAAAAACTACAAATTTTGTTTACAAACAAATTTTGTGATCAATGTGTACAATATAAAATACACATCACAATATTAGATGACACTACTGTCTTTGCAAAATGAGTTCTGCTGAGCAATAACAGACACCCACATGAGCGAAGCAAATACTAGTAGTATATAAAAATACACCGTTGTATGTTTGTTTTTCAATCACGGCCAAACCTTTGAATCGATTGACTTGACTGGACAACTGGCATAAGAATAGTTGAAAAGCCAAGTTAGAACATGTGTTTTCCCATAGCTCCCACTCATATTCCCATTTTTTAGGTTCTGGTGTACCAACCCCAACATGCATGCATGCATGCGCGTCTTGGAACCCACCATGCACAGCACGACATAGGGTGATCCGGAGTGCAGTTAGTTTGTACTGTATCAGAAAATTACTCAAGCTCAAGTAAAAGTATATACAAAACAAATACTGCTGTGCAGCACCATTGTCTGAAAACTGTGTCAATCTGAACTTTAGAATGAAGTCCTGTAGCTACATGTAGTAAAATCGACGTTGTGTGTAGCTTATGGAATGTCAGCATCTTTGGTCAAGTGTGCAGCAATTAATTAACGTCATCATACTGTCCGAGACTGCTATTCATATAAGAACCAGTGGCAGTTCTGGGGGCAGAGTGGATCCTGGCACCATACTTCAAAAAGGGGACGTGACTCCCCCCATTTTGAACGTGCGTTGGGTCCATGGTCTGCATCGGTGGACATCTGGATCCGATGGCAGCTGAGTAAGCTTTAACTTACACAGGCTGATTGCTGCCTGGAAACATCGCGAATCGCAACCAATTGTCACAATGGTGATCCGAGGGTGCATCCTTAGACACAGCACTCAGATCTTGCAAATACAGCAGGTATCTATCTCCTACAGATGCCTCCTGCTGCATCGGAATTTTAATTACATGGAATTGCACATGCAACATGAATTAGGCGCACAGTTCTGTTACTTTGAAATCTTTACTGCTGCCGTCTGGCAGATTTCTTGCAGCTGTAGGCAAACATTACTCTGCCATCCAGGCCCGCTGTTCACTTTCACTTTTGGAGGTGCTGGCATACCAACTCCAATGTATATGTGTGGCTCGGACCCATCCGCACAGAGGGCTTGATTTAGGTGGGATTGCAAAACGCGTTCCAGCCGCTAAAGGTATAATGAGGTTGTGGCGCATGCGCAGGGCATCAATGCTCCATTTCCAAAGTGGAGACAGAGCATTGCGGGGGCGTGGCTTCAGAACGAGGGCGGCGATGGAGAAACGGGGTGCGTGACGGGGGTGTGATTGGGGGCGGCTGCATTCACAAAAATGGCGGCGGGCCACCTGCAGGTGTAGACAGGCTGCGCCAGCAGGAGGTTACCCCATTTTTTACGATCATGCTGAAATGGAGGTGCGACCGCAATTTCAGCGTGGTCAATTGGGGGGAGGCAACTAGTAGCATGCTGGATGGCCTTGCCCTGAGATGGGCAGCCCCCAGCACGCGATCCAAAGGATTGCAAATTCTGCTACTTAGCAGAATTTGCAATCCATACTGAATTAGACCAGAGCAGACAAGAAGATCTGTAGTGCTGACAGTTGCACGGCCATTCACATGTGAACGTACAGTGATGACGCACGCCAGTTTGTGCATAGCCCTTTTAACTTTATTCAGATCTTCCCAGTAAAAAGGTGAACTTCACTTCTATTGTTTTGTTCTTCAGACTATTCATACAGATGTGTCCACTGTCATCTTGCGGGTAATCGTCTGCCACGTGCGTACACATTGCAGCAACTATATCCTGCTGCCTGCTATGACTATCCGCAGCCAGCATATCAACGTCCGTCTCGGGGCTTACTGCCAGACTCGGAAACCAGAATGAGGCAAAACGTCATCATCCCACTATCGGATTCTTGTGAGATCCAGACTTTCTATATTTTGCGCCTCCTGCCCCGCCATGTTTAGTCCAGTCCTGGACAGTGTAGCAAGAGAATGTGTCTCCTCAGTATCTGTGCAGGAAAGTGGCAT
Source organism: Pseudophryne corroboree (assembly GCF_028390025.1). Classification (NCBI taxonomy): domain Eukaryota; kingdom Metazoa; phylum Chordata; class Amphibia; order Anura; family Myobatrachidae; genus Pseudophryne; species Pseudophryne corroboree. The sequence goes on from NC_086444.1 coordinate 1,204,223,473, forward strand.
GGTGCGTGGGCTGGCGACCTGCTCTTTTGCATCTTTCCAGTGGTGCTGTCTTGTGCTTCATCAGTCCAGTGGTGCTGTCTTGTGCTGCATCAGTCCAGTGGTGGTGTCTTGTGCTGCATTAGTCCAGTCACAGTGGTGGTGTCCTGTGCTGCTATAAGTCCAGTGCTGCTGTATAAAGCCTGTCCAGTGGTGCTGTCTTGTGCTACATCAGTCCAGTGGTGGTGTCTTGTGCTGCATCAGTCCAGTCAATCCAGTGGTGGTGTCCTGTACTGCCATAAGCCAGTGGTGCTGCTGTATAAGTCCAGTCCAGTGGTGCTGTCTTTGTGCTGCATCAGTACAGTGGTGGTGTCTTGTGCTGCCATAAGTCCAATGGTGGTGTCCAGTGCTGCCATAAGTCCAGATGTGCTGCTGTATAAATCCAGTCCAGTGGTGCTGCCGTACAAGTCCAGTCCAGTGGTGCTGCCGTATAAGTCCAGCGGTACTGCCATATAAGTCGAGGGGCACTGCCGTATAATTCCACTGGTACTGCCGTAAAAGTCCAGCGGTACTGCCATATAACTCCAGCGGTACTGCCGTATAAGTCCAGTGATGCTGTCCTGTGCTGTATATTATTTACTCCAAATAAAGGGGTTATTAATATTTAATCCAAATAATTTTTACAGGGTTTGCCCTTTGTGGTGTAGGGGTACACTCTCCTGTGCTGCATATTATTATAATAACTCCAAATAAAAGGGTTATTACTTATTATCCAAATAATGTTTACAGGTTGTGCCGTGTGTGCGTGGTTTAGGGGTACGCTCTACTGTGCTGCATATTATTATAATAACTCCAAATAAAAGGTTTATTATCCAAATAATTTTGGCAGCGTTTGCCCTCTGTGGTGTAGGGGTACACTGTCCTGTGCTGCATATTATTATAATAACTCCAAATAAAAGGGTTTTATCCAAATAATTTTTATAGGCTTTGCCGTGTGTGTGTGGTTAAGGGGCACGCTCTCCTGTGTTGCATATTATTAGAGATGAGCAGGTTCGGATGTAACGCCAGAATTAACGCCAGTTCAGTTTTATACGGTATTTTTCTATTGGCTATCCAAAACACATGACATCCGTGAGCCAATAAGATGCAGTTTTGAGAACCAAGTAAATCCAAGTAAAACCCAGTAAAACCGAACCCGCTCATCTCTACATATTATTATAATATTTCCAAATAAAAGGGTTATTATCTAAATAATTTTTACAGGGTTTGTACTGTGTGGTGTAGGACTATGCTATCCTGTTCCTCATATTGTTAAATAACTCCAGAAAAATAATGGAGAAAAAAAATTTGGAGGTTAAAATAGGAAAACATCAAGAACCACTTCCTCCTAGTGCTGAAGCTGCTGCCACTAGTCATGACATATATGATGAAATGCTATCAACGTCGTATGCCAAGGCCGATGCCCAATGTGATAGTAGAGGGCATGTAAAATCCAAAATGCCAAAGTTCAGTAAAATGACCCCAAAAAATAAATTGAAATCGTCTGAGGAGAAACGTAAACTTGCCAATATGCCATTAACGACACGGAGTGGCAAGGAACGGGTAAGGTCCTGGATTATGTTCATGTCCAGTGGTTCAGCTTCACATGACGATGGAAGCACTCATCCTCCCGCTAGAAAAATGAGTTAAGCTTGCAAAAGCACTGCAAAGAACTGTGCGTTCTAAGATGGTATCACAAATCCCCAAGGAGAGTCTAAGTGTGTCGGCGGTTGTGATGCCTGACCTTCCCAACACTGGACAGAAAGATATGGCTCCTTCCACCATTTACACACCCTCTGCAAGTGCTGGAAGGAGCACCCGCAGTCAAATTTCTGATATTCATATTGAAGATGTCACTGTTGAAGTACACCAGGATGAGGATATGGGTGTTGTCGGCGCTGAGGAGGAAGTTGACAATGAGGATTCTGATGTGGTTTGTTTGTGATTCTGATGTGGTTTGATGTGGTTTGTTTAAATCAGGTACTGGGGTAGAAAGTTGTTGTCCATGGGACGAATAAGCCCATTGTCATGCCAGGGCAAAATACCAAAAAAGCAACCTCTGCGGTGTGGACTTATTTCTCCACAAATCCGGACAACAGGTGTCAAGCCATGTGTTGCCTTTGTCAATCCATAATAAGTAGGTGTAAGGACGTTAACCACCTAGGAACTTCCTCCCTTATACGTCACCTGCAGCGCATTCATCAGAAGTCATCGTCAAGTTCAGAAACTTTTGGTAAGAGTGTATGCAGTCCACTGACACCTAAATCCCTTCTTCCTGTTGTAACTAAGCTCCTGCAAGCCACACCACCAACTCCCTCAATGTCAATTTCCTCCTCAGTCAGGAATTTCAGTAGTCCTGCGGGCCATGTCACTGACATGACTGATGAGTCCTTTCCTTATCAGGATTCCTCTGGTAGATCCTTGAGTGGTATGCCTACTGCTGCCGCTGCTGTTGTTGCTGCTGGGAGTCGATCATCATCCCAGAGGGAAGACCACTTGTACTACTTCAACTAAGCAATTGTCTGTCCAACAGTCCTTTGCGAGGAAGATGAAATATGACAGCAGTCATCCTGTAGCAAAGCTGATAACTGAGACCTTGACAGCTATGTTGGTCGTAGACGTGCGTCCGGTATCTGCCAATAGTGCAGTGGGATTTAGACAATTGATGGAGTTAGTGTGTCCTCGGCACCAAATCCCATCTAGATTCCCGTTCACTAGGCAGGTGATACCGAGAATGTACAGAGACATCAGAAAAAGTGTACTCAGTGTCCTAAAAAATGCGGTTGTACCCACTGTTCACTTAACCACGGACATGTGGAAAAGTGGAGCAGGGTAGACTAAGGACTATGTGACTGTGACAGCCCACTGGGTAGATGTATCACCTTGCGCAGCAATAACAGCAGTGGCATCAGTAGCAGCATTTCAGAAACACCAGCTCGCTCCAAGGCAGGCTACGCTGTGTGTCACCGGTTTCAGTAAGAAGCACACCACTGACAACCTCTTAGAGAAACTGAGGAAATCATTGCCCAATGGCTTACCCCACTTAGACTCTCCTGGGTATTTGTGATATCGGACGCCTCCAATATTGTGCGTGCATTACATCTGGGCAAATTCCAGCACGTCCCATGTTTTGCTCACACAATAAATTTGGTGGTGCAGCATTTTTTGAGAAACGACAGGGCTGTGCAGGAGAAGCTTTCGGTGGCCCGAAAAATTTTGGGTCACTTTCGCCATACAGTGACTGTGTGCCGAAGACTGGAGCGCCAGCAAACACTCCTGAACCTGCCCTGCTATCACCTGAAGCAAGAGGTGTTAACGAGGTGGAATTCAACACTCTATATGCTTAACAGGATGGAGGAGCAGCAAAAGGCCATTCAAGCCTATACATCCACCTATGACATAGGCAAAAGAGGGGGTCTGCACCTGACTCAATCGCAGTGGAGATTGATTTCTGTGTTGTGCAAGGTTCTCTAACCCTTTGAACTTGCTACATGTGAAGTCAGTTCAGACACTACCAGCTTGAGTCAGGTCATTCCCCTCATCAGGCTTTTGCAGAAACAGCTGGAGAAAGTGAAGGAGGAGCTAATACGGAGCAATTCAGCTAACTATGTGGGACTTGTGGCTGAAGGCCTTCATTCGCTTTGCCAGGATCCGAGGGTGGTCAATCTGTTGAAATCAGAGCACTACATTTTGGCCACCGCGCTCGATCCTAGGTTTAAAACCTATGTGTTTTCTCTCTTTCTGGCGGACACAAGTCTGCAGAGGTGCAAAGACCTGTCGGTGAAAACACTGTCAGCTGAAGCAGAACGTGACATGGCAACAGCTCCTTCTTCATTTTCTCCTGCAACTGGGGCTGCTAGGAAACAACTTAGATATCCAATTCCTAAACAACCTACTGGCGGTAATGAAGGGCAGGCAGGACAAACCTTGATCATCTGGTCCGGACTGAAGAACCTGCCAACAATTTTTTACATGTCTACTGTCCCTGCATATGATTCTGTCACCATTGAAAGAATGGTGGAGCATCCAAGTAGGCATGCCAGACAGTCCGTACCTGTACTGGCAGGAAAAAGAGGCAATTTGGAGGCCCTTGTAGAAACTGGCTCTATTTTACCTAAGTTTCCCCCCCTCCAGTGAGTACTCCAAAAGAGTTTTTAGTGCAGCCGGTAACCTTGTCAGCAATAAGCGTAGGAGGTTACTTTCACACAATGTGGAGAAGATGATGTTCATCAAAATGAATTAGCAATGCTTCCGGGAAGACCAGCCTCCAGAAAGTAGAGGGGGACCTGTGGTGGTGGATTCCAGTGGGGACGAATTAATACTCTGTGAGGATGAGGATGTACACTACACTGAAGGGAGTGAGGAATCGGTCTGAGGATGACATCTTGCCTCTGTAGAGCCAGTTTGCACAGGGACAGATTAATTACCAGCTTGTTTTGTGGGGGTCCAAACGAACCAATCATTTCAGCCACAGTCGTGTGGCAGACCTTGGCGCCGAAATGATTGGTTTGTTAAAGTGTGCGTGTCCCGTTTGTTCAACATGAGGGTGGGTGGGAGGGCCCAAGGACATTTCCATCTTGCACCTCTTTTTTTCTTTGCATTATGTACTCTTTGTGGCCTAGTTTTTAAATCTGCCATCCTGTCTGACACTGCGGTGCCACTCCTAGATGGGTCAGGTGTTTGTGCCGCACACTTGTGTCGCTTAGCTTAGTCACCCAGCGACCTCGGTGCACCTCTTTTTTTTTCTTTGCATTATGTGCTCTTTGGGGCCTAGTTTTTAAAACTGCCATCCTGTCTGACACTGCAGTGCCACTCCTAGATGGGCCAGGTGTTTGTGCCGCACACTTCTGTTGTTTAGCTTAGTCATCCAGCGACCTCTGTGCAACCTTTTGCCTAAAAACAATATTGTGAGGTGTGAGGTGTTCAGAATAGAGTGGAAATGAGGGGAAATGAATGTTATTGTGGTTAATAATACCGTAGGATCAAAATTACCCCCAAATTCTGTGATTTTAGCTGTTTTTATGTTTTTTTTAAAAATCATCCTGATCCAAAACCCGAAAGGGTTGTTTTGGCAAAACCAATCCAGATCCAAAACCAAAACACGAAAATTGCCCGCCGCACATCTCTAGATTGCGGCAACTCTTTTGCAAGTTGACAGTGGACACATTTGTATGTCACCATACAAAATCTCCTTTCAATTCAATTCTAATGACATTCGGTCACACACTTGCCAGGCAACACTGGGCACTACAGATAGTTTGGTATCATTTTAATAACAAATCTGCATACTTGGTAATAAAATCATACTGAATTAGGTTCAAAAAAATTTTGGGGATATTTCTGGAAAAATTAATATCAGTTAACCACTGGACTGTGGTGACTCTTATCAAACACAATCAATAAAGGCACTTCATAGCGCTGCTTGTAAACCACGTTTCAGAAAGTCTTACACCCAAATCTTTAGGAACAGTCTATTCCATATATATTATTAGTGTAAAATGTCTCCAAGAAAATCCATTGCCAATAAAAAAGTATACACGTTTTATTTGAAATCTCCTCCGTTAAAAAGTTCACTGTTTAAAAGTTCTCCTTATTTGCACACAGACGTTCAGTTTCATAGGGTAACAGTTTAGGTCTGATACATGGATGTTCCCAGGTAGGAGCTCACCGATACCTCAGGACGCCGTTGACCTTAGCGGGGCTTTCTGATCGGGATATGCATTACCCGTGAATTCTACTCTCTCCACCGCTGGCTGCCCTCCGGCCGTGAACCTCCCAGCGCTGCATGCGCTTCCAGACTGCTCTGCTCTCCTCCCGTCCCTGAACGTTTTCTGCTGTACACCAGATCGTGACCACGTCCACCTGCTGCCGCCGACGCGTTTCTACCCTAATTGGGTCTTTGTCAAGGCACAGGTGGACATGGTCTGGTCACTCCTTATATACCGTCCATAGGTATCTGGTTTGCTCACTCCAGGGCACATACATACATAGTCCAGGGTTCTATTAAAGAGACATCACATGCTTTTCCACTAATTTATACTCCCACATTGATTGAGTTCTAGACACTCATATCATCCTTAATCCATGACAAAAATCCGCAACTATAAAACGAGATACATACATAAAATTTCATATGTTACATTTCATCATAGGAACCATTTAATTTCAAAACTGCCGTTTAAACCCCTAGGCTGAAGCGTTTTCAATTCATGTATCCACCACATTTCTTTTTTAGCTAACGCCTAAGCTATGTCATTTCTTCTCCAATTTCCTTTTACATGATCTATAATCTTAAAGCTCACAATACTATCTATAGAGCAATTGTGTACTTCTTTACAATGGGCGGATAAACAGTGGTTATCTACACCTTTTTTAATGTTTTTCAAGTGTTCTCCCATTCTAACTTTGAACGGGTGGCTGGTTCTCCCCACATATTGTTGTAGGCATTTACATTGTAATAAATAAACTACATTGTTACTCCCACATGTCACAAAATGCTCAATTTAATATTCCTTCTTGGTATTATTGGAAACAAACGAGTCAATTTTATTACCTTCCTTACTTTTAACATGTCGGCATCCTATACATAAACCACATCGATAAAAGCCTATTGATTTTATTCTAGTGGCCATCGTTGGTTTGGGGGCAATTGCGCTTCTTACTAAACGACTTTTCAAATTCGGTGCCCGCTTGTATAGATGCAACCACACCAGCAAGTGCCCTATCTGATCTGGTCACACAAGATGCGACCCGTCAGATACACACAGGTAGATTTACTAAATTGGGAGTTTTTAAGAACTGGTGATGTTGCTCATGGCAACCAATCAGATTCTACTTAACATTTATCTGGCTGCTTCTAGGAGATAATAGATAGAATGTGATTGGTTGCTATTGGCAGCATCATCAGTTGTAACAAAAACTCCAACCTTAGTCAATGTACCCCACAGTGTGTGCACTGCAGGGAAGAGAAACTTCCAGCAGCTGCAGCTCTCAGAGGTATCGGAAGGTACCTCTGACTCCCTGCACCCTCCCCCAGTGTTTACCATGCTGCCGATCATTGCTGATTGGTCAACATGGCAGGACCTCCCATCTGGCAGCTGCAGACAATAGCAGCCACTGGGCAAGTGTAAATTAACCAACCCAGCCCTCCAGTTTGTACCTGGTAGCCGCGCAGCTATAAAAATGAAATTTGCAATGGTTGTGATGTTCCAATAGTGATATATATATATATATATATATATTTTTTTTTTAAATACAAATATTTTGGACAAGTTTACATACATGTTCTTCACCTAATTCACTCATAAAACCCCCCAACAATTTCTGAGCGGTTTTTGGGAAAATAAAATTGTCAGTTAAGTAGTGAAAGAGGTTATCCCCTCAGTTGAACACAATGGTGGTCATTCCGAGTTGATCGCTAGCTGCATTTGTTCGCAGCGCAGCAAACAGGCTAAAAAAAGTCAGTTCTGCGCATGCGTATGCGGCGCAATGCGCATGCGCGACATACGGGCACAACGTACGATGCCGTTTTGCACAGGGTCTAGCGATGCATTTCAGTCGCACTGGTTGCCGCAGAGTGATTGACATGAAGTGGGCATTTCTGGGTGGCAACTGACCATTTTCAGGGAGTGTTTGGAAAATCTCAGGTGTGCCAGGGAAAATGCAGGCGTGGCTTGGCGAACGCTGGGCGGGTGTGTGACGTCAAACCCGGAAATGAATAGTCTGAAGAGATCGTAAGCGCTGAGTAGGTTTTGAGCTACTCTGGAACTACACCCAAAATTTTTGTAGCCGCTCTGCGATAAAAACGTTTGCACTTCTGCTAAGCTAAAATACACTCCCAGTGGGCGGCGGCATAGCGTTTGCACGGCTGCTATAAACTGCTAGTGAGCGATCAACTCAGAATGAGGGCCCACATATTGATGGGAATTTATCCAAATATGACCATCTTCTGAAACAATACTAGTAAATGCTACAATACTGTTTGTACAAATTAGAAATGAATGTATTATGCATATAATAAGTTAGTTGGCCAAATAATAGTTTTTTTTATGCCAGTCTGTTATTAACAATTTGCTGTTGTTGTTGTTATTTAAAAAAATATTATTATTGTTGTTACAATCCTAATTTAGCGTTTTGCAGTTTAAATTGTATATTCTTAATGCAAGCTTTTAATAAGCAGACTGAGATTTCCTCTTATCAGACAGTGTTCTTCATCATCCAGCTGTACGCACGGGACGCATGTCCTTGTTGCCTAGCACAACATAAATAAAAGCGCTAATCCTTTATAGAAGCAGAAGTGGCAGTCTCCGGAATAGATAAAACTAATTTATGGGTTGCAAGCATGGAAAGCTTGTTTGTAGAGTTCTGCATAATTACAGACACTTATATTATTTACTTAAACAATTACAATAGCACAATAAGGCTCGTTTGAGGAACAAATTAATTGTGTTGAAAAAGTGACCTTCCCAGTGTGTTTAGTGTGTAAACCTCCTAAATCCACAGTCTGAGAGGACGCCAGATGGTGGAATGCGTGCTCTATAGAAAGTCTTTCAGCTGTGATTGAGAATAACTTTATTACCCATTATGTTCCATATAATGTTATCTGAATTATCTGTAAAACAGACCATGACTGTAAGTCACTAAGCTTCTGCAGGGGAAAAATTGGCGGAGCATTCATCATATTTCAAGAGAGGTTTTGCCAGAAGTTTATTCAATTATGAACATGTAAACTACACGCTCAATCTCAGGGGTGTATCTAGGGGTCCAAGTGCCCCTGGCAAAGTAAGGGGCTCCCCACACACACACACACACACACACACACACACACACACACACACACACACATTTGAAATAAGGTGTGAGTATTGGAAATGGGGCATGGTCTTGTGGGGGAATGGTGTGGTCACAATAGTATTTCCAATTCAAATTATGGCACACAGTAGTATCCCCTATTCACATTACACTGCACAGTAGTGTCTCGTATTCACGTTACACCATCCCTCCCCCCTAACCCACCTTTCCCACAGCCTGACCCTAACCTGCCACCCCACCCCCAGCCTCTTCAGTGGTGCATAACCCTAACCCACCCTTCCTAACCTCCATCTCTGCAGCCTAATCCTAACCCTCCCACCCTAACTCTAACCCTCCCACCCTCACAGCCTAACCCTAATCCTCCCACTCAGCATTCCGAGCAGTTTTGTGATGCTGGCGTCAGCTTTCCGACCGCCAGGATGCCAAACAACGGCATCTTGACTGCATCCCGAATGCAATGCTAATGAGATGCTGTGAGATGAGCCTCAAACGGACCCAGACAATAACCAAACACCATTAGTTGGATGGTAGAAGTGCTTCCTGTTAGAAAAAACATCAGGGTGCCATCACTTCCAAGATAAAATGATCAATTATACAATTAACTGATATACATTGGCCTTGAAATAGGTAAGATATGTATTTTCTTTATTACACTCAACAAGTTAAAGTTTTCGCTTACTTACTACTTACTTACTGCTTACTTACATCTAACATGCATAAAAATTGTGTAGTTTCCAGGTAATACAGTCCCTTCTTCCTAACACTGACACTTTTTATTATCTTCAACAACAAATAGCTCTTTAGCACTGTGCTATGTAACAATTGATGTGTACCTGGTGAGAGTCTGTTACTGCCACCGCGTCCCCGGTGTCCGTCAGCACCGCACTTGTAATCAGACTCAAAATAAACTACAGTTCCCAGCAGCCCTTGCTGCCGGGAGCTCCCAGCAACAAGGGCACTGTAGTTTATTTTGGAGTCTGATTACAAAGTGCAGTGCTGCTGGACACTAGTCTGATCACTATTGCAGTGCAGTGCTGACGGACACCGAGGCCGCGGCGGCAGTAACAGACTTTGACCAGGTACAGTCTGACAGTACTACTTTTCTACCCATTGGCCGCAGGTGGCACTGCCAGGTGGCGCCCGTCCTTGCCTGGTGCCCCTGGCGAGTGCCATCCTGGCCAATGGGTAGATACACCCCTGCTCAGTCTATTTGGGATCCGGTCTCTAGGTCGACAAGACTTACGTCAACAATGTCTAGGTCGACAGTAAGTAGGTCGACATGGTTTCTAGGTCGACGGGGACTCTAGGTCGACATGTACTAGGTCGACATGACAAAAGGTCTACATGAGTTTTTCATTTTTTATTTTTTTGATCTTTTTCATACTTTACGATCCACGTGGACTACAATTTGGAACAGTAACCTGACCGAAGCATGACGAGCAAACCGAGCCATGCGAGGGGACACGGTGCACTAATTGGGGTTCCCAGTCACTCTACGAAGAAAATGACAAAAAAAAATAAAAAAAAAATCCTCATGTTATTGTTATCCTTTATTTATATGACGCCACAAAGCATCCACAGCGCCCATTACACAGTACATAATCAAATGAGCAAACAAGAAAACAGCACTTATAGTTCTAAACAATATAGGACAGGTAAAGAAAACCCGGGGTTAGGTGCCATCAAAGGGAGTATGGAGTATAAGATAGTGTACGTAAGAGAAGGAAAGGCACATGAGGAAAGAAGTCCCTGCTCTTGCGAGCTTACAGTCTAAAAGTTGAAGGGCTAACAGACCGGGGTGACACAGGTGGGGTAGACAGTGAGCATAGACAAGATTGTTAGGAGGAGAGTTGGCTGGGTTTGGTGAAGAAATGGGTCTTGAGAGCCCATTTGAGGTTTTGTAGAGAGGTGGAGAGTCGGCTGGGGAGAGGTAGAGCAATCCATAGAAAGGGAGCAGCACGTGCAAAATCTTGTAGGTTGGAGTGGGAGGAGGTAATCAGTTGGCAGGAGAGACGGCGTGCATTAGCAGAGCGAAGAGGACGGGTGGGAATGTAAAGAAAAATAAGGTCAGAGATGTAAGAGGGAGAAGAGTGGGTGGGGGCTTTGTAGGTGAGTGTAAGAAACTTGAAGAAACTTGAATTGGATTCAGAATGGGAAGGGTAGCCAATGAAGGTCCTGGATGTAGTACGTTTGGTGAAGAAGATGAGACAGGCAGCAGCATTGAGGATAGATTGATGTGGAGAGAGGCATTTTTGAGGGAGGGCAGATATGAGGAGATTGCAGTAGTCCAATCTGGAGATGACCAGTGAGTGGATGAGGGTCTTAGTAGCGTCCTGGGTGAGAAAGGGTCTGATCCTGGAGATGTTTTTAAAATGGAAATGGCAGGTTTGTGAGAGGTACTGAATGTGTGGTTTGAAGGGGAGGGAGGAGTAAAGGATTACATCGCACTTGGGGAATAGAGGAGATATTTGTGCCATCAATGTATAATGAAATTGTGGGAGGTGAGGCTATGCGGGAGGGAGGGAAGATGATCAGCTCAGTCTTAGGCATGTTAAGTTTAAGAAAGCGCTGGGACATCCAGGAGGAGATAGCAGAGAGACAGTTGGAGTTACGAGTGAGGAGAGCAGGGTAGAGGTCATGGGAGAAAAGGTAGATTTGAGTATCATCAGCGTAGAGATGAAATTTTAAGTCAAAAGAGCTAATGAGGATGTGTAGAGAGAGAAAAGGAGAGGCCCAAGAACAGAACCTTGGGGGACACCTACTGGTAGAGGAAGTGGGGGGGAGGTGGAGTCATGTCATGAGAGAAGACAGAGAAGGAACGGTCAGAAAGGTAGGAGGACAGCCAGGAGAGAGCATGTCGACCTTTTTTCATGTCGACCTAGTACACGTCAACCTATAACCCATGTCGACCTACTTACTGTCAACCAATAGTGGTCGACTTAGACACTGTCGACCTTAGTCTAGTCTATCTAACATACCACACCCATCTATTTAACAACTACAGTATTACGCTGTTACAATGGTACTTGCTAAAGATGAGAGAATGATTGTGGATGGTGCACATACATATTTCTGTTTTTTAGTTTATTGGAGGTGAACTTGGTTCATTAGAAGCCAGTGGGGGAAAGTATGGTACTTTGGCCCTCATTCCGAGTTGTTCGCTCGTTTTTTTTTTTTTGCTAAGGAGCGATTAGTCGCAAACTGCGCATGCGCAATGTTCGCAGTGCTCCTGCACCAAGTAAATTTGCTCAAAAGTTTGGTATTTTACTCACGGCGTTACAAGGTTTTTTCTTCGTTCTGCTTATCGTAGTGTGATTGACAGGAAGTGGGTGTTTCTGGGCGGAAACTGGCCGTTTTATGGGTGTGTGCGGAAAAACGCAGGCGTTTCAGGGAAAAACGCGGGAGTGTCTGGAGAAACGGGGGAGTGGCTGGGCGAACGCTGGTTGTGTTTGTGTCGTCAAACCAGGAACGAAAAGGACTGAACTGATCGCAGTGTAGGAGTAAGTCTCGAGCTACTCAGAAACTGCAAAGAAATTTCTGGCCCTCATTCCGAGTTGATCGCTCGGTATTTTTCATCGCATCGCAGTGAAATTCCGCTTAGTACGCATGCGCAATATTCGCACTGCGACTGCGCCAAGTAATTTTACAATGGAGATAGTATTTTTACTCACGGCTTTTTCATCGCTCCGGCGATCGTAATGTGATTGACAGGAAATGGGTGTTACTGGGCGGAAACAGGCCGTTTTATGGGCGTGCGGGAAAAAACGCTACCGTTTCCGGAAAAAACGCAGGAGTGGCCGGGGAAACGGGGGAGTGTCTGGGCGAACGCTGGGTGTGTTTGTGACGTCAAACCAGGAACGACAAGCACTGAACTGATCGCACAGGCAGAGTAAGTCTGAAGCTACTCTGAAACTGCTAAGTAGTTAGTAATCGCAATATTGCGAATACATCGGTCGCAATTTTAAGAAGCTAAGATTCACTCCCAGTAGGCGGCGGCTTAGCGTGTGTAACTCTGCTAAAATCGCCTTGCGAGCGATCAACTCGGAATGAGGGCCCCTATTCGCAATTCTGCTAATCTTTCGTTCACAATTCTGCTAAGCTAAGATACACTCCCAGAGGGCGGCGGCTTAGCGTGTGCAAAGCTGCTAAAAGCAGCTAACGTGCGAACAACTCGGAATGAGGGCCATTGTTGTTAAAGGGACTACCTTCCTTGTTAAAGGGACTACCTGGACAGCCTGTTATTGGTCTTTAAATGCAGATAATGTTCTCTGTTGTTTTTCTGGGGCAAGAAGATGACAGTTGTGCTACCTATACCTAGCTCTGCTCAACTTTTCTGTTTAACTGTAAGGGGCATATGTATCAAAGCTGCTTCTCTGCCATCTCCTCCTGGATATCTGAGCACTCTCGGAAGCTCAACATGGAAAAAAACAAACTTATCCTCAACAGAGTATTCAACCCCCCAAATCTCTCTATCATTGTTGACCACACCATCATCTCCCTGTTCCCCAACTCCACTTCTTGGGTGTCACCCTTTACTCCACCCTCTTCTTCACCTCCCACATTAAATCTCTGGCATAATCCTGTCAGTTCCAGCTACTCAACATCACTCGCATCAGGCAGTTCCTCTCCCAGAATGCTACCAAACTGATTGTCCACTCTCTAATCATTTCTCTGCTCGACTACTGCAACCTACTCTTCACTGGCCTCCAACGCTCCCCTCCAATCTATTCTCAACATTGCAGCTAGACTTATCTTCCTCTCCCGCTGTTACACATCCGCCAAAACCTGCACTGGCTCCCATTACCCCACAGAGCCCTCTTCAAACGCCTCACCCTCAAATACAAGACCCTCTCTAACTCCACTACTCCCTACATCACCAGCCTCATATTCTTACATACTCCTTCCTGTCCCTCTCTGGTCGGCCAGTGATCATTGCCTCTCCTCTGCCCTGTTTAAGGCAACTCACGCTTAAATCCATGATTTTGCCAGTGCGACCCTCCTTCACTGGAAAGAGCTCCCTCACTCTATCAGACTCTCTCTGACCTTGCATTCTGTCACTACAAATGTGCATCTGAAACCCCAACTGTTCATCAAACCGACCATACCCCTCCACCACACAGCCTTGTCACGTGATCACTCACCCCACCCTCCATAACTCACCTTCTTCCTGCCCTCAGGGCCCCATCCACATGCTCACACCTCATGTCATCTGTCTGTCTCCCCTCGCCCCTAGATTGTAAGCTCCTAGGAGCAGGGTCCTCCTCCCTTCTGTTCTCACAGCACTCTTCTCTAGCACTTCAATGCCAGTCTTCACCTACTCAGAGTCCATTTATCCTGGAATTCCTCTGGCTCACAGCCGTTCACCTCTCCCAGCGGCTCTACTCCTGCTAGAAGTAGCGTCACTATTGGAGACAGGTTCCACCCTCGCTCACCGTGCTTCCCAGCTGTATGGTTTACAGAGAATTGTGGAATTTGTTACCTGTGCTCTGTTTATGTTTTGCTTACTCTAATGTAATGTAACATTCTGTGTACCCTGTACTGACCTACTGTTGCTGTATGTACTGCACTGCAGACCACTGGTGGCGCCTTTTAAATTAAATGTAATGATGATAATAATAATAATAATAATAATAATAAAAAGGCTTGGAGAGAAATAAAGTGAAGAGAGATAAAGTTCCAATGCCGGTTGGGGTTGTCCTTACCTCCCCTTAGTTAGAGGCCACCTTTATGTTTATTATGGGTTTGGTATGCGTAAGCTGCGGTCAGGTGACAGCCGTTCAGCATACCTCTGCCGGTGTCCCAGCAGCGGAATGCCAGGGGAGCAAGCACAACAAGACCCTTGTGGGCTCGGTGCGCTCACCACGCTGCTGGCTCGGTGTCGACCTGCGGTCGCCACAGGTTCTATTCCCACTCTATGGCTATAGTCCTTGCTAGTCCGCTTACCGGCTGTCGGGATTGTGAGGGGGCGGGATGTAGGGGGAGGTGTTGTGACCGGCCGTCTCCTTACTGCCAGTCACATGACTACATCCCTTTCTTACAGTACATTTTTACACCTCACCCTAAATGTTTCTTGCTGCATAAATATTCTCCCTAAATTCATCGGCAACTTATAATGACCTTTTTCTATAAATGATAACACATTTGCATCTTTTCTTTTGCAGAAGCATTAATCTGCTGTAGAAGCTGATTTCAGCGTTATCACGAGCATTTATTTCATTCTCTTACTACATCCATCACTAGTTTTGACAGTTCACTTAAACATGTGTATGAATTAATGCCTAGAAGAATATCACTATGTACCTAGTGCAGTTTTACAGAAAGTTTTGGAAGATTTAAGAGCCTTCTAAGCTGTGTGATTAACTGTAGCATTAATGGCAGTTGCTGTCAGGTGACAGGTTGATGAATGGCACTATGAGATGTGCCCAAGGAAATCGCACAACCTCTCTGCTACATTATATATTTTATAGAGTACAGTAGTCTGCCCTTGTAGCCAAAATATATACTGCAGGTTCTGGGCCGGCCCATTGCCAATAGGTTAGTGACCCACGTTAGATAATTTCTTATTTTTGGGGACTTTTAGCAAAACTGACAGAATAATCAGTTTTATGAAGATAAATGTTTGGTTTCACGCAGAGACTATTTGGATCTGCTGATGTCTTTTATTTTATGATTTCCAGGTGAACTGTTGTAAAAATGTCATGCATCTTAGTTATCAAAACTGCTTGCGTTAAACTATTTAACAATATTTGTCCAGCTGCAGTTGTGCAGTTTCTAATTAGTTCTAGACCAAATATTTATTAATTGGCAATGATCTTTTGTTGTAGATGAGTTGTTAAACAAGCAAACAAACGAAAAAGGAACCAACAGGAAATATGATTCAAATTAAAGTTTAAAGTATCATTTATATACGTATATCAAAGTTTGGAGAGAGATAAGGCGGACAGAGATAAAGTACCAAAAAAACAGCTCCTGTCATTTTCAAACACTGCGGGTCATTCCGAGTTGATCGCCCGCTAGCAGTTTTTAGCAGCCGTGCAAACGCATTGCCGCTGCCCTCCGGGGAGTGTATTTTAGCTTTGCAGAAGTGCGAACGCCTGTGCAGCAGAGCGTCTGCAAAATCGTTTTGTGCAAAACAAGACCAGCCCTGTAGTTACTCTTCGTGTGCGTTGATTCTAACGATGGAGGGACGGCTTTTGACGGCACACACCCGCCCAGCGAACGCCCAGCCACGCCTGCGTTTTTTCTGCCACGCCTGCGTTTTTCCAAACACTCCCTGAAAACGGTCAGTTGCCACCCAGAAACGCCCCCTTCCTGTCAATCTCCTTGCGATCGGCTGTGCGTTTGGAATCGTCGCTAGAACCAGTGCAAAACCACAAAGGACTTTGTACCCATACGTCGCGTGTGCGCATTGCGGTGCATACGCATTCGCATAAATGCCGTTTCTTAGCCTGATCGCTGCTCTGTGAACAACGGCAGCTAGCGATCAACTCGGAATGACTCGGAATGACCCCCACAGCCTGAAACATGACATTTAGAAGCTGATCGGTTGGTACTTTATCTCTCTCCAGTTTATCTGTCTAAGCTTTGATAAATCTCACTCTTAGCAATGCTATAAACTTTACCAATAACTCACTCTATCTACATACACTATATCAATACTACAACTTATACGGTATGGATAAGCTAATAACATGTCATGCCCAAGTGCCACTTTGAAGAATTATTTTTTTATAAGAAGTGCTACTGTAGCTATTGCATGCTCTGGCATCACCCCTTTTCACGTTTCATAATGTAATATTACTTTACTGTATATATTTATTTTATATAAAGAGTGTTTATCAAATGGTCTAATTTAACTCATGCTATAATGTCCATGAAAGATTGATGATTGACAGGAGCAGAACCCAAAATAATGAGATAATGATCTGATGTAGTGTTCCAGCTGATGTAGTGTTCCAACTGATGTAGTGTTCCAGCTGATGCAGTGTTCCAGATGATGTAGTGTTCCAGCTGATGTTGTGTTCCACCTAATGTAGTGTTCCAGCTGATGTAGTGTTCCAGATGATGTAGTGTTCCAGCTGATGTAGTGTACCAGATGATGTAGTGTTCCAGATGATGTAGTGTTCCAGCTGATGTAGTGTACCAGATGATGTAGTGTTCCAACTGATGTAGTGTTCCAGCTGATGTAGTGTTCCAGATGATGTAGTGTTCCAGATGATGTAGTGTTCCAGCTGATGTAGTGTTCCAGATGATGTAGTGTTCCAACTGATGTAGTGTTCCAGATGATGTAGTGTTCCAGATGATGTAGTGTACCAGATGATGTAGTGTTCCAGATGATGTAGTGTTCCAGATGATGTAGTGTTCCAGATGGTGTAGTGTTCCAGCTGATGTAGTGTTCCAGCTGATGTAGTGTTCCAGCTGATGTTGACACATACTCAGAGGCACCAACAACAGCATCATTTGGTCAACATTGTAGAAATTATATTAACTGATGTATTACGCAAGGGTATAAACTAGTAATATGGAAATGGAAGCAGAGTGGGGAAGAAACTGATACATTTTAACTAGAAAGTGTTGATTGAGAATGATGATAATAACTTATTAGTTACTCTGTAATTTTCGGTATCCGGTCTTTAGGTCAACAGCACTTAGGATGACATTTATTAGGTCAACCACTATTGGTCGACACGCATTAGGTCAACATGGTCATTAGGTCGATGTGGCCACTAGGTCGACATGGCAAAGGTCGACACATCAAAAGGTCGACATGAGTTTTTAAAAAAAAACTTCATTTTATTAACTTGTTCATACTTTACAATCCACATGGGCTACGATTGGGAATAGTAACCTGTGTCGAGCGCAGCAGCGGCAGAGTGAGGCACCATGCCCGAAGCGAGGGGATATGGTGCACTAATTGGGGTTCCAAGTCACTTTACGAAGTAAACGACACCAAAAAAAAAAATAACAACACATGTCAACCTTTTCCATGAACACTAAATGACCGTGTTGACCTATTTCAGGTGTCGACCTAGTCACTGTCGACCAATAGTGGTCGACCTAATAACTGTCGACCTATGTACTATCGACCCTACGATCCACACCCGTAATTTTCTCCCCTGTCTTATCCCCATGGTTTATAGCCCCCCCCCCCTGTTCTTTCAGCATAGAGTGCCTTAGCTTCCCACTACATAGTGTTACTTGGTGTGAATATAGAGATGATGATGATATATGGAAAGCCAGGGGGCATGTAATCGTGAAAATGATGACATATTTATTGATAGGACCTGATCAGCAGAGAAGTTCTAACTACAAATTATGCTCATAATACAACCTATGCGATATTTCCAAACAAAATCAAAAGCCAAGAATACGGTGTGTTTAACAAATGAAGACAATCCCTTTCCAATCAATAATTAAATCATGTATTGAAAGATACATTCTACACAGTTTGTTCATATTTTATAATTAAAAAAAAACAAACCATAAAATATATATTATATTATATAACAAGGCGGGTAATTTGTCTTGTTTAATAAACGCTGCTTTAATACAAATACAACAACAATACATTTTAATATAACATAAATATAACACTATGATCTACAATTCAAGCTTGCTGTATGCATCACACTTTGTAGATTTTATCTAACACATATATTAACAAATAAGTATCAAGAAATCCTCCAGAAAGTACGTCCTCCAGTTTCTTTAAATGCCTATGTATATAAACATATTAGACATGACTAGTCTATAGGCTATATGTTATATCAATAAAAGATAGCGGAACAGTCAGTAACACAGATTTCCCTATAGGATTCAGCACTCATTCTTCTGCAGAGATAACACTCGACAAAGCAGTATATTGGTTGCCTCTATCTATCCAGAACTGGCTTCCATTGATCTTTAGCTCCTTATAGGGATGGGCATTTAATATACAGTAGATGTACCGATATTACCGTTATTCTGGTTCAATATTGACTGATTTTTCGCTGGTACAGTGTGCGTGTTATATTACATTAATTTATTCTGCAATGATGATCGTTTTCCAATCCCTAAAACTGCATGGTCCAGGAATGTTGGAATTTCCATCTTACCAATATTTTTGAATAATCAACATTGGTAGCCAATCACTACTGACTTTCATCTTGTGAAACAATGGTTTAATAATTCATTCGGAAACCATAACCACAAAAATATGTGCAACACTGTGTAATGTGTTGAATATAAAAAGTTATGCGATGCTTTGCAACTGCCCATGAGCAGAATATTGGTAGGGCAAAATATAAGTTTTATTTCCATGATTATGGTCTTATTTGATTTGTATGTGACTGTATTGATTCATCTTATTGATACAGGGCCTACAATTGTCCGTCCTTAGCTCCTTGTCTCCTCTGGGGGCAGAGCTTCTAGGGGTTGCTAGAAGGGAAAATGAAGGGGACAGCTTGGGGAACCAGTCATTGGAGTGACAGAATGGCTGGACCAGGCATATAACAAGTGTAGCAGCAATCTACAAGATCTGTGGCCACAACCAGCATAACGAATGTCTCTTTCAAGAGGCAGGAGGCATGTCACCTTCAACCAACATAAGGATTGCTCTAGGCTCCAATCTGATAAACCTTTTGGCTGATCGAGCACTGAAGCAGACCATCTAATACCAATGTCTTCCCCTATACCGTCATTTACTAAATATAAACATTAATTCAGTCTTAATGTTCAGATGTTCATTGCTTTGCTTTATAACTTGGTTGAGTCTTATCTTCACATAGCTTTAAAAGGCAAGTACTTCCCAGGCAATAGCAGCCATTAGATACCTGGGGAATCACCAGTTACTAGTTGGATTGGGGGTGAGGGAGGGAGGGTATAATTACAGTTGGGCTGGTCCAGCAGCATCATGCAAAGTGACCAGATGTTTACATGCTCCATTTACTTTGCTACTTTGTGCTACTGCCCAAGTAGAAAATACATTTTATAGGGACCCTGTCTAGACGACAAAGGAATAAATGATGTGGCACTGCAGATCCAGGTAGATGATAAATACAGGTGCAGTGCTAGTTCCTGGATCCAGGCAGATGATAAATACAGGTGCAGTGCTAGTTCCTGGATCCAGGCAGATGATAAATACAGGTGCAGTGCTAGTTCCTGGATCCAAGCAGATGATAAATACAGGTGCAGTGCTAGTTCCTATATCCAAGCAGATGATAATTACAGGTGCAGTGCTAGTTCCTGGATCCAAGCAGATGATAAATACAGGTGCAGTGCTAGTTCCTATATCCAAGCAGATGATAATTACAGGTGCAGTGCTAGTTCCTATATCCAAGCAGATGATAATTACAGGTGCAGAACTAGTTCCTGGATTCAAGCAGATGATAATAACAGGTTCAGTGCTACAGTACGTCCTGGATCCAAGCAGATGATAATTACAGGTGCAGTGCTAGTTCCTGGATTCAAGCAGATGATAATTACAGGTTCAGTGCTACAGTACATCCTGGATCCAAGCAGATGATAATTACAGGTTCAGTGCTACAGTACGTCCTGGATCCAAGCAGATGATAATTACAGGTTCAGTGCTACAGTACGTCCTGGATCCAGGCAGATGATAAATATAGGTGCAGTGCTAGTTTCTGGATCCAGGCAGATGATAATAGGTGCAGTGTTAGTTTCTGGATCCAAGCAGATGATAATTACAGGTGCAGTGCTAGTTCCTGGATCCAAGTAGATGATAATTACATGTGTAGTGCTAGTTTCTGGATCCGGGCAGATGATAATTCCAGGGGCAGTGCTAGTTCCTGGATCCAAGCAGATGATAATTACAGGTGCAGTGCTAGTTCCTGGATCCAAGCAGATGATAAATACAGGTGCAGTGCTAGTTCCTATATCCAAGCAGATGATAATTACAGGTGCAGTGCTAGTTCCTATATCCAAGCAGATGATAATTACAGGTGCAGTGCTAGTTCCTGGATTCAAGCAGATGATAATAACAGGTTCATTGCTACAGTACGTCCTGGATCCAAGCAGATGATAATTACAGGTGCAGTGCTAGTTCCTGGATTCAAGCAGATGATAATTACAGGTTCAGTGCTACAGTACGTCCTGGATCCAAGCAGATGATAATTACAGGTTCAGTGCTACAGTACGTCCTGGATCCAGGCAGATGATAAATACAGGTGCAGTGCTAGTTTCTGGATCCAGGCAGATAATAGGTGCAGTGTTAGTTTCTGGATCCATGCAGATGATAATTACAGGTGCAGTGCTGGTTACTGGATCCGGGCAGATGATAATTACAGGTGTAGTGCTAGTTCCTGGATCCAAACAGATGATAATTACAGGTGCAGTGCTAGTTCCTGGATCCAAGCAGATGATAATTACATGTGCAGAGCTAGTTACTGGATCCGGGCAGATGATAATTACAGGTGCAGTGTTAGTTTCTGGATCCAAGCAGATGATAATTACATGTGTAGTGCTAGTTTCTGGATCCAGGCAGATGATAATTACATGTGCAGTGTTAGTTTCTGGACCCAAGCAGATGATAATTCCAGGTGCAGTGCTAGTTCCTGGATCCAAGCAGATGATAATTACAGGTGTAGTGCTAGTTCCTGGATCCAAGCAGATGATAATTACATGTGTAGTGCTAGTTTCTGGATCCGGGCAGATGATAATTACAGGTGCAGTGCTAGTTCCTGGATCCAAGCAGATGATAATTACATGTGCAGTGCTAGTTCCTGGATCCAAGTAGATGATAATTACATGTGTAGTGCTAGTTTCTGGATCCGGGCAGATGATAATTCCAGGGGCAGTGCTTGTTCCTGGATCCAAGCAGATGATAATTACAGGTGCAGTGCTAGTTCCTGGATCCAGGCAGATGATAATGACAGGTGCAGTGTTAGTTTCTGGATCCAAGCAGATGATAATTAAAGATGCAGTGTTAGTTTCTGGACCCAAGCAGATGATAATTCCAGGTGCAGTGCTAGTTCCTAGATCCATGCAGATGATAATTACATATTACAGGTTCAGTGCTAGTTCCTGGATCCAAGCAGATGATAATTAGTTTACATGTGTAGTGCTAGTTTCTGGATCCAGGCAGATGATAATTACATGTGTAGTGCTAGTTTCTGGATCCAGGCAGATGATAATTACATGTGCAGTGTTAGTTTCTGGACCCAAGCAGATGATAATTCCAGGTGCAGTGCTAGTTCCTGGATCCAAGCAGATGATAATTACAGGTGCAGTGCTAGTTCCTGGATCCAAGCAGATGATAATTACAGGTGCAGTGCTAGTTCCTGTATCCAAGCAGATGATAATTACATGTGTAGTGCTAGTTTCTGGATCCAAGCAGATGATAATTACATGTGTAGTGCTAGTTCCTGGATCCAAGTAGATGATAATTACATGTGTAGTGCTAGTTTCTGGATCCGGGCAGATGATAATTCCAGGTGCAGTGCTAGTTCCTGGATCCAAGCAGATGATAATTACAGGTGCAGTGCTAGTTCCTGTATCCAAGCAGATGATAATTTACAGGTGCAGTGTTAGTTTCTGGATCCAAGCAGATGATAATTAAAGATGCAGTGTTAGTTTCTGGACCCAAGCAGATGATAATTCCAGGTGCAGTGCTAGTTCCTAGATCCATGCAGATGATAATTACATATTACCGGTTCAGTGCTAGTTCCTGGATCCAAGCAGATGATAATTAGTTTACATGTGTAGTGCTAGTTTCTGGATCCAGGCAGATGATAATTACATGTGTAGTGCTAGTTTCTGGATCCAGGCAGATGATAATTACATGTGCAGTGTTAGTTTCTGGACCCAAGCAGATGATAATTCCAGGTGCAGTGCTAGATCCTAGATCCAAGCAGATGATAATTAATTACATGTGCAGTGCTAGTTACTGGATCCGGGCAGATGATAATTACAGGTGCAGTGCTAGTTTCTGGATCCAGGCAGATGATAATTCCAGGTGCAGTGCTAGTTCCTGGATCCAAGCAGATGATAATTACAGGTGTAGTGCTAGTTCCTGGATCCAAGCAGATGATAATTACATGTGTAGTGCTAGTTTCTGGATCCGGGCAGATGATAATTACAGGTGCAGTGCTAGTTCCTGGATCCAAGCAGATGATAATTACATGTGCAGTGCTAGTTCCTGGATCCAAGTAGATGATAATTACATGTGTAGTGCTAGTTTCTGGATCCGGGCAGATGATAATTCCAGGGGCAGTGCTTGTTCCTGGATCCAAGCAGATGATAATTACAGGTGCAGTGCTAGTTCCTGGATCCAGGCAGATGATAATGACAGGTGCAGTGTTAGTTTCTGGATCCAAGCAGATGATAATTAAAGATGCAGTGTTAGTTTCTGGACCCAAGCAGATGATAATTCCAGGTGCAGTGCTAGTTCCTAGATCCATGCAGATGATAATTACATATTACAGGTTCAGTGCTAGTTCCTGGATCCAAGCAGATGATAATTAGTTTACATGTGTAGTGCTAGTTTCTGGATCCAGGCAGATGATAATTACATGTGTAGTGCTAGTTTCTGGATCCAGGCAGATGATAATTACATGTGCAGTGTTAGTTTCTGGACCCAAGCAGATGATAATTCCAGGTGCAGTGCTAGTTCCTGGATCCAAGCAGATGATAATTACATGTGCAGTGCTAGTTCCTGGATCCAAGCAGATGATAATTACATGTGCAGTGCTAGTTCCTGGATCCAAGCAGATGATAATTACATGTGCAGTGCTAGTTCCTGGATCCAAGTAGATGATAATTACATGTGTAGTGCTAGTTTCTGGATCCGGGCAGATGATAATTCCAGGGGCAGTGCTTGTTCCTGGATCCAAGCAGATGATAATTACAGGTGCAGTGCTAGTTCCTGGATCCAGGCAGATGATAATGACAGGTGCAGTGTTAGTTTCTGGATCCAAGCAGATGATAATTAAAGATGCAGTGTTAGTTTCTGGACCCAAGCAGATGATAATTCCAGGTGCAGTGCTAGTTCCTAGATCCATGCAGATGATAATTACATATTACAGGTTCAGTGCTAGTTCCTGGATCCAAGCAGATGATAATTAGTTTACATGTGTAGTGCTAGTTTCTGGATCCAGGCAGATGATAATTACATGTGTAGTGCTAGTTTCTGGATCCAGGCAGATGATAATTACATGTGCAGTGTTAGTTTCTGGACCCAAGCAGATGATAATTCCAGGTGCAGTGCTAGATCCTAGATCCAAGCAGATGATAATTAATTACATGTGCAGTGCTAGTTCCTGGATCCAAGCAGATGATAATTACAGGTGCAGTGCTAGTTCCTAGATCCATGCAGATGATAATTACATATTACAGGTGCAGTGCTAGTTCCTGGATCCAAGCAGATGATAATTAGTTTACATGTGTAGTGCTAGTTTCTGGATCCAGGCAGATGATAATTACATGTGTAGTGCTAGTTTCTGGATCCAGGCAGATGATAATTACATGTGCAGTGTTAGTTTCTGGACCCAAGCAGATGATAATTCCAGGTGCAGTGCTAGTTCCTGGATCCAAGCAGATGATAATTACAGGTGTAGTGCTAGTTCCTGGATCCAAGCAGATGATAATTACATGTGTAGTGCTAGTTTCTGGATCCGGGCAGATGATAATTACAGGTGCAGTGCTAGTTCCTGGATCCAAGCAGATGATAATTACAGGTGCAGTGCTAGTTTCTGGATCCAAGTAGATGATAATTACATGTGTAGTGCTAGTTTCTGGATCCGGGCAGATGATAATTCCAGGGGCAGTGCTTGTTCCTGGATCCAAGCAGATGATAATTACAGGTGCAGTGCTAGTTCCTGGATCCAAGCAGATGATAATTATATGTGTAGTGCTAGTTTCTGGATCCGGGCAGATGATAATTACAGGTGCAGTGTTAGTTTCTGGATCCAAGCAGATGATAATTAAAGATGCAGTGCTAGTTCCTGTATCCAAGCAGATGATAATTACAGGTGCAGTGCTAGTTCCTGTATCCAAGCAGATGATAATTACATGTGTTGTGCTAGTTCCTGGATCCAAGCAGATGATAATTACATGTGTTGTGTTAGTTTCTGGATCCAAGCAGATGATAATTACATGTGTTGTGTTAGTTTCTGGATCCAAGCAGATGACAATTACATGTGCAGTGTTAGTTTCTGGATCCAAGCAGATGATAATTACAGGTGTAGTG
This sequence comes from Pseudophryne corroboree, assembly GCF_028390025.1. NCBI lineage: Eukaryota > Metazoa > Chordata > Amphibia > Anura > Myobatrachidae > Pseudophryne > Pseudophryne corroboree. The sequence goes on from NC_086444.1 coordinate 1,204,248,482, forward strand.
CTAGTTCCTAGATCCATGCAGATGATAATTACACGCAGTGACGTGCGGTGGGGTGAGGCAGGTGAGGCAGAACCTCTCCTGTCATACTTACATTTGTGCCAGCGTTTTGACTGTATAAAGTATATGAAAAATACAAAGAATATGTTTGAAATATCTTATTTGCACTAGTCTGATCATTTTTATAGCCAAAACTCTGGAGTAAAAAGTCTATGTCAGGTGAGGCAGTGCCTCACCTGGCTAACTTTTCCACACATCTCTGATCAAAACTCACCAAATTTCCAGGAGTTTATACTGCTGCACCTGTGTATAATGCCCAGATGTACACTTTGGCTCATATTTTGTGTGTAAATCTGGCTCTGGTGCTAGCTAATGCCTCCTTAGCCTTTTAGCTCACCACACGTCCCTGAATTATAGGTGCAGTGCTAGTTCCTGGATCCAAGCAGATGATAATTAGTTTACAAGTGTAGTGCTAGTTTCTGGATCCAGGCAGATGATAATTACATGTGCAGTGTTAGTTTTTGGACCCAAGCAGATGATAATTCCAGGTGCAGTGCTAGTTCCTGGATCCAAGCAGATGATAATTACATGTGTAGTGCTAGTTCCTGGATCCAAGTAGATGATAATTACATGTGTAGTGCTAGTTTCTGGATCCGGGCAGATGATAATTCCAGGTGCAGTGCTAGTTCCTGGATCCAAGCAGATGATAATTACAGGTGCAGTGCTAGTTCCTGTATCCAAGCAGATGATAATTTACAGGTGCAGTGTTAGTTTCTGGATCCAAGCAGATGATAATTAAAGATGCAGTGTTAGTTTCTGGACCCAAGCAGATGATAATTCCAGGTGCAGTGCTAGTTCCTGGATCCAAGCAGATGATAATTACAGGTGCAGTGCTAGTTCCTGTATCCAAGCAGATGATAATTACATGTGTAGTGCTAGTTTCTGGATCCAAGCAGATGATAATTACATGTGTTGTGTTAGTTTCTGGATCCAAGCAGATGATAATTACATGTGCAGTGTTAGTTTCTGGATCCAAGCAGATGATAATTACAGGTGTAGTGCTAGTTCCTAGATCCATGCAGATGATAATTACATGTGTAGTGCCAGTTCCTGGATCCAAGCAGATGATAATTAGTTTACATGTGTAGTGCTAGTTTCTGGATCCAGGCAGATGATAATTACATGTGCAGTGTTAGTTTCTGGACCCAAGCAGATGATAATTCCAGGTGCAGTGCTAGTTCCTGGATCCAAGCAGATGATAATTAGAGGTGCAGTGCTTGTTACTAGATCCATGCAGATGATAATTACAGGTGCAGTGCTAGTTCCTGGATCCAAGCAGATGATAATTACATGTGTAGTACTAGTTTCTGGATCCGGGTAGATGATAATTACAGGTGCAGTGTTAGTTTCTGGACCCAAGCAGATGATAATTACAGATGCAGTGCTAGTTCCTGTATCCAAGTAGATGATAATTACAGGTGCAGTGCTAGTTCCTGTATCCAAGCAGATGATAATTTCATGTGTTGTGCTAGTTTCTGGATCCAAGCAGATGATAATTACATGTGCAGTGTTAGTTTCTGGATTATTATTATTATTATTATCCTTTATTTATATGGCGCCACAAGGGTTCCGCAGCGCCCGATTACAGAGTACAAATGCACATAAAAAAAATAGGAAAACAGTGACTTACAGTTGAATACAATATAGGACAAGTACAGGGCAGCTAAGCATAACTACACCAGTAAACATAGAGATAAGTTCCAGGTGGTCAAAAAACTGTGGGATCGGGGCGGTTGAGGATTATTAAAGTAAGAAAAGTATAAGCACATGAGGGAAGAGGGCCCTACTCGTGAGAGCTTACATTCTAAGGGGAGGGGTAGACAGACAGGGATGACACAGATGGGGTACATAGAGAGCGTGGAACAGAGTGTTATGTTGAGATTTGGCTACGTTTGGTAAAGAAATGGGTCTTAAGAGCCCGTTTGAAGTTTTGTAGAGAGGTGGAGAGTCTGAGGGGGAGAGGTAAAGAATTCCAGAGAAATGGAGCAGCACGTGAAAAATCTTGGAGATAGGAGTGGGAGGAAGTAATCAGAAGACAGGAGAGACGGCGTGCATTAGCAGAGCGAAGAGGACGGGTGGGAGAGTAAAGGGAGATAAGGTCAGAGATGTAGATGGGAGAGGAGTGGGTGAGTGCTTTGTAAGTGAGTGTGAGAAGTTTGAATTGGATTCTGAAAGGGAAGGGAAGCCAGTGGAGGGCCTGTAGGAGGGGGGAGGTAGACGTAGTGCGTTTGGTGAGGAAGATGAGCCGGGCAGCAGCATTGAGGATAGATTGGAGTGGAGAGAGGTGATTGTCAGGGAGGCCAGTTAAGAGGAGATTACAGTAGTCCAGTCTGGAAATAATCAGTGAGTGAATAATGATCTTAGTGGCATTCTGTGTGAGAAAAGGTCTGATTCTAGAAATGTTTTTGAGATGAAAATGACAGGTTTGTGAGAGGTGCTGAATGTGTGGTTTGAAGGAGAGGGAGGAGTCAAGGATTACGCCAAGACAGCGTACTTGGGGGCTAGGGGAGATAGTTGTGCCATCAATGGATAATGAGATTGTGGGAGGTGAGGCTGTGCGGGAGGGTGGGAAGATGATCAGCTCAGTCTTAGACATGTTGAGTTTAAGAAAGCGCTGAGACATCCAGGAAGAGATAGCAGAAAGACAGTTTGAGGTACGAGTGAGGAGAGCCGTGGAGAGATCAGGGGAGGAGAGGTAGATTTGAGTGTCATCAGCATAGAGGTGATATTGGAAGTTAAAAGAACTAATGAGTTCACCTAAAGAGGATGTATAGAGAGAGAAAAGGAGAGGACCAAGAACAGAGCCTTGGGGGACACCAACAGTTAGTGGAAGTGGGGGGGAGGTAGCATCATGAGAGGAGACAGAGAAGGAACGATCAGAGAGGTAGGAGGACAGCCAGGAGAGGGCAGTATCACGCAGACCAAGAGAGTGAAGGATTTGCAGAAGGAGAGGATGGTCCACAGTGTCAAAAGCAGCAGAGAGGTCAAGAAGAATAAGCAGAGAGTAGTGGCCCTTAGATTTGGCTGCATGGAGGTCATTGCAGACTTTTGTGAGGGCAGTTTCAGTGGAGTGGAGAGAACGGAAACCAGACTGGAATGGGTCAAGCAGTGAGTGAGAGGAAAGAAAGGCAGTGAGGCGATTATAGACAATACGCTCAAGAAGTTTGGAGGCAAAGGGGAGGAGAGAGATGGGTCGATAGTTGGAGAGAGTGTTAGGATCAAGGGTAGGTTTTTTAAGAATAGGGGAGATAAGAGCATGCTTGAAGGCAGAGGGGACAGTGCCTGATGAAAGGGAGAGATTGAGAAGGTGGGCAAGATGGGAACAGGCAGAAGGGGAGAGGTAACGGAGGAGGTGGGAGGGGATAGGGTCGAGCGGGGAGGTTGTGGGGGGGGAGGAACGGATGAGGGCCATGACTTCCTCGCCAGATACATGGGAGAAAGATGTCAGAGTTGGTAAGAGGGATGGGGAGGGGTGGCAAGGGATGGGTGGAGGCTGGTTGCTGGTCTGGTGGGAAGTGATATCCTGACGTATGGAGTCAATCTTGGATGTGAAATAAGTGGCAAAGTCAAGAGCAGACAATGAGGAAGGGAGAGGAGGTGGTGGTGGGCAGAGGAGGGAGTTAACAGTGGCAAAGAGGCGCCGGGGGTTGGAAGACTGTGTAGAAATGAGGATTTTGAAGTATGATTGTTTAGCAAGGGAAAGGGCAGTACTGAAGGATGAGAGCATGAATTTGAAATGGAGGAAGTCTGCTTTAGAGCGTGATTTCCTCCACTGTCGCTCGGCAGTACGTGAGCATTTTTGTAGGTATCTGGTGCATTTGGTGTGCCAGGGTTGAGGTGTTGATCTGCGAGGGTGAATAGTGGTTGGCGGAGCAACAGAGTCAAGGGCAGAAGTAAGAGATGCATTGTATAGGGATGTGGCTTGTTCAAGGCATGTGAGAGAGAGAAGAGGAGAGAGAAGGGAGTCAAACAGGGAGGACAGGGATGAGGTGTCAATAGCCTCAATGTTACGCTTCGTGATGGTAGCCTTAGGAGGGAGAGATGGGGAAGCAGAGATAGATAAGTTGAAAGAGAGCAAATGGTGGTCAGAGAGGGGAAAAGGGGAATTGGAGAAATCAGAAATATCACAGCGGTGAGTGAAAACCAGATCCAGTGAGCTCCCGTTCACATGGGAGGGTGAGGTGGTCCACTGGGAGAGACCAAGTGAAGAGGTGAGGTTAAGGAGTTTAGAGGCAGGTGATTTTGTGGGGTTATCGATAGGGATGTTGAAATCACCTAGAATAATGGAGGGAATGTCAGAAGAGAGGAAGTGAGGTAGCCAGGAAGCAAAGTTGTCAAGGAATTTGGAGGAAATGCCAGGTGGACGGTAAATTACAGCAACTCGAAGATTAGTAGGTTGGTAGAGGCGTAATGCATGGACCTCAAATGTAGAGAATGTAAGAGAAGGTTCTGGAGGTATAAGTTGGTATGTGTAGCTTGAGGGTAAAAGGATCCCAACACCACCCCCATGGCGACCCCCGGGTCGGGGTGTGTGTGAGAATGTGAGGCCCCCAGCAGAGAGAGCAGCAGGAGAAGTGGTGTCATGAGGAGTAATCCAGGTTTCTGTAATGGCCAGGAGGTGCAGGGAGTTGGAAATGAAAAGGTCATGAGTGGGGGTCAGTTTGTTGCAAATAGATCGGGCATTCCAGAGTGCACAATATAGGGGGTATGAGTTTGTGGGAGAGATGTGAATGAGATTATCAGGATTGCTGTAGCGTTGAGGTAGGAGTAATTTGGAAGGAGAAGATAAAGAGGGTGTGATGATGGTGCTGGGGCCTTGGCTAGGAAGGGAGACTGCATGCGTGAAACAGGGAGGGAGTGCAGTTTGATACTGGTGGAGGAGAGGTGAGGAGACAGGCAGAGGAGGGAAAGAGTAGGGTTGAGCGGTGGGGTATAAGTGGTGTGAAGGGGCAGAAGTGAATTGCAATGGGGAAACAGAAGAGGGGTAGGGAGGCAGACAGAGGAGAGGAGGGAGGATGAGATGTAGGAGACTGTGAGAGAGGGATAGAGGTGGTAACAGGGGACAGAATAAAGGAATAGAAGGACAATGAGTAAGGGGGGTTGCCAGCCTGGCCATAGTGTGGATGGTGTGTAAACTGGTAGTATAATGAGAATAGGGGGAGGAGTGGTGGCTGTATGAGAGAGCAGTGAAGTTTGCAGAAAGAAATACGATTTGCAAGTAATTAAAATGATGTTAATATCTACAGATTACCAGTAAATCAAATATTTGTTGATGTTAGATGGAAAATTACACAGTGTTGGCAAACCACAAGTCAGTGTTATTTCATCAAATATGCTTCTCAATTAAACATTTGTTTTCCAGGTATTTGCAGGGTCAGAGTAAAAGTTGTATTGCAGGTTTTTTGCAGAAAGTGAATGTTTAGTGTCCGGGTAAGTGAGGTTTGGAGAATAATAGGTGTGTACATACATTTGTAGCTGCAGTCCAAGGTTTGGTGGATTGTGTTGATTTGCTTTTGTTTGGAGTTTCCATGCAGTTTCCGTCCAGTTAAAGTCCAGTATAAGTGCCAGACGAATCCCTTAGAGATTTTCTCCACACAATGATTCAGCTACGCTAAAATCAGCTAAACTACACACCAATATAAAGCCCAAACATGTGTATGTAAGCACATTGATTGATTGGACCCTCCCCTAGCCCATCACCCATTTGGGCAATAAAACTTAAACAAACAAATAATGTGTAGGGATGAAACCATTACACATTCCCCAAATAACTACAAATAAAACTTGAATAAATTTGCGAAAATTTAATACACTAGTGACTAGACATACCTATGGCTAAGCATTCAGGATATTCCTATGTGATAATTAGCAGACTCGGTACAGCTTGCTGGGCATTGTTGTTCCACTAGACATACCTATGGCTAAGCATTCAGGGTATTCCTATGTGATAATTAGCAGACTCGGTACAGCTTGCTGGGCATTGTTGTTCCACTAGACATACCTATGGCTAAGCATTCAGGATATTCCTATGTGATAATTAGCAGACTCGGTACAGCTTGCTGGGCATTGTTGTTCCACTAGACATACCTATGGCTAAGCATTCAGGATATTCCTATGTGATAATTAGCAGACTCGGTACAGCTTGCTGGGCATTGTTGTTCCACTAGACATACCTATGGCTAAGCATTCAGGATATTCCTATGTGATAATTAGCAGACTCGGTACAGCTTGCTGGGCATTGTTGTTCCACTAGACATACCTATGGCTAAGCATTCAGGATATTCCTATGTGATAATTAGCAGACTCGGAACAGCTTGCTGGGCATTGTTGTTCCACTAGACATACCTATGGCTAAGCATTCAGGATATTCCTATGTGATAATTAGCAGACTCGGTACAGCTTGCTGGGCATTGTTGTTCCACTAGACATACCTGGTAAGAGAACAATGAGATATGAGGTTACTTCATAGTTCAAGCAAATTGATCACAAAAGTAGTCCAGTATAAGTGCCAGACGAATCCCTTAGAGATTTTCTCCCTTTGAGATCTTTCTCCACACAATGATTCAGCTACGCTGATCCAAGCAGATGATAATTACATGTGTAGTGCTAGTTTCTGGATCCAAGCAGATGATAATTACATGTGCAGTGTTAGTTTCTGGATCCAAGCAGATGATAATTGCAGGTGCAGTGCTAGTTCCTGGATCCAAGTAGATGATAATTACAGGTGCAGTGCTAGTTCCTGTATCCAAGCAGATGATAATTTGATGTGTTGTGCTAGTTTCTGGATCCAAGCAGATGATAATTACATGTGCAGTGTTAGTTTCTGGACCCAAGCAGATGATAATTACAGATGCAGTGCTAGTTCCTGTATCCAAGCAGATGACAATTACAGGTGCAGTGCTAGTTCCTGTATCCAAGCAGATGATAATTACAGGTGCAGTGTTAGTTTCTGGATCCAAGCAGATGATAATTACATGTGCAGTGTTAGTTTCTGGATCCAAGCAGATGATAATTACATGTGTAGTGCTAGTTTCTGGATCCAAGCAGATGATAATTACATGTGTAGTGCTAGTTTCTGGATCCAAGCAGATGATAATTACATGTGCAGTGTTAGTTTCTGGATCCAAGCAGATGATAATTACAGGTGCAGTGCTAGTTCCTGGATCCAAGCAGATGATAATTCTAGGTGCAGTGCTAGTTCCTAGATCCAAGCAGATGATAATTCCAGGTGCAGTGCTAGTTCCTAGATCCAAGCAGATGATTACATGTGCAGTGTTAGTTTCTTGATCCAAGCAGATGATAATTACATGTGCAGTGCTTGTTACTGGATCCAGGCAACTGATAACTGCATGTACCTTACTAGATACTGGCTCTGTAAATATATTTATTACAGGTTCAGGGCTAGTTTCTGTGTTTTGTCAATAGAAACATAATTACTTTCTTTTCAATGCATAACATTCTTACTTCACACACATACCTAGATGATTTTTTCCCCCTAAAATTATTGCAATAGGGCATAGAGGGGCTAATTCAGATGTGATTGGAGCTGCTATCACTACCTTGAAAGCAGCAGTGATAGCGCTGTATGGAGCTGCAGAAGAAGGCGTCTATTACAAGCAGACACCTTCTGCGGCAGTAGTGATCGGACTTGCATCTTAGGACACAGCATCGGCTCACTCACTCACCATTGGGTGGCCTGCGGCCGCCATGGGTGCGCGCAATCCAACTGTCGCAGAAGCCAGGAACTCTCCATGCAATGACAGAGATCCCAGGCCTCTTCCCTCCCCCTAAATGGTGGCCGCATGTCCGGTGTCATAGGACCCATTTGCGCACACAAATAATAGATACTTTGTGGTCAGGAAGCACCTCCAACCACATCTAAATCAGGCCGGGAGTGTGGTAGAGTGATACAAAATTGAAGCAAATACGTTTAAAATCCATAGCAAAGTTGTCTTTTTGGACATGCAGAGGAGTGAGTGACCTTGTGTGATTTCCATGTGCAGAATTTATTTATAAGCATTAATGGATTCGCTTGGCTTTATAATTTTTGTCCGTTTTATTTAGTTTTATTAACCTATTGTAAAAATGACAAAGGGAGAATTAATTTTATCTGTAGAACAAACAAATACAGCACTCAGAAAAATAGGAAAAACAAATACAAAACAAATATAAAGCTCCCACATCTGAGACACTGATTTACTTATCTTTTCTAACGGTCATTTCTGAATGCTGATATTTAATTTTTAGGTGGCATTTTATTTCATCAATAATTATTACATTTCCAAAAACAAACAAAAATAAAAAAGGAGAAAGTAAAAGGAGGGAAGGAGGGAAGAGACCACAATCCAAATATCCAATTATCATTCAAATCAATACGCATAGAATAGAAAATACAATTTGAAACAAAACAGTCAGCGTTATAAACTGGTACGATAGAACTTGAAAGAGAACTCTTAGGCTGGGATGTAATGAAAACCGAGTTCGGCGGCAGCGCGTGAAGCAACCCGAACTCAGACTTTTTTTTAAAGGGGCAATCATTTACAAGGCATGGTTTAGCCTTGTATACAATTGCCCATTTTTTTAAAAAGTTAGAGTTCGGCCGGCATCACGCACCGCTGTTGAACTCTATATTACATCCCACCCTTAGTCTTATAAACCTAATCTAGCAGAGAGTTACAAGCCTCTGCGGTGGCTTGGCACTAGTCTTGGCCATTGCTAGTTGACCGGGACATCATAGTGCTTCCGCCTGCCATCTTCCGCTCTTGTTGCCCAGGCAATAAGAAAGACGGGCGGGCGCGAGGGCTTGTGGGTCCATAGTGAAGTGCAGCACTCTGGCTGCACAGAGTTTGTAATTAAAGGGGGGTTATCTCAGCTGGCCTTTGGATTGGCTCTCCTCTCCTTCTCTCCTTTATCTTTCAGACACCCCTGCTGGACCTTGCCGGTTATAGTCCTTAGTCTCTGCAGGAGCCATTGTCTCTCTGTTCAGTACTTTGGATTACCCTGACTTCCTTCTTCTGCTGCAGATTATCACGAAAACCTTGTCTGTCTGCTGACATTCTGTAGGTCTGAGCTATAGTTTATCCTGCACACCTGGCCACTTAGTAAACATCCTGCAAAGGCCAAGCTCTGATTTACTCTGCATACCTGGCCTGTCAGTTACTGCCTGCAAGACCAAGCCTCACTCAATCTGTCACCTCTGGCTAGTCAGTAAACATCCAGCAAGGTCAAGCTTCAGACAACCCTGCCCACCTGATTGTATCCTGCTAGGCTAAATTTTGCCCACTCCTGCAAACCTGGTCTGCAAACATCTTTAAGGCCAAGCTTTTACCTATCCTGCACACCAGGTCTGTCTGCTAACATCCTGAAAGGCTAAGGTCCACCACTCTTGCACACCTGGTCAGTCCATTAACACCCAGCAAGGTCAGGCTTGGGTACATTATGAATTCCTGGACCTCCTGCTAATACTCTGCTAAGTCAATCTTGTATACCTGGCCTGTATGCTGATAACCAGCAAGGCCTTGTTCCTGATAATCCTGCATACTCAACCTGCCTGCTGTTGTCCTGCTAGGTCAAGCTACGACAGCTCCATAACATCTGACCAGACTTCTGTTACCCTGCGCGACTGAGCTCCATGGGGTCGCTGCAATTACCAGAGTGCTAGCTTCCTCTAGGAAGCCACTCTGCCTTTCGGGCAGCTCTAGCTGGCTTCTATGGGCTGCATTTGATGCAGTCCATAGAAGCCGGGGATTTGCGCATGTGCAGTTCCATTACCACTACTGAGCATGTGCCAGGTCCTGGCGCCTGTCAACTACATTGTTTAGGTGTTGGGACCCAGTTGCCAGCAGGGACAAGGTGACAGGGACCCAGCAGCACAGTTAGTGCCAGCCCCTCTCCTCTACCAGATAGGAGCTGCCTCTGGCATCGACTGATGTGAATGGTCAAATAATCCCTGTAAAACGCTGTGGAATATGTGTGCACTATATAAGTAACTGGCAATAAATAAAATAAATTAAAAAATAAAGTAAATAGTTCACCCGATGGAAGGTAAAATTGAAATTGGACCTGAGAGAAAGGGATTAGGTTGCTAGTGGCCGGAATGGCTGCAATGGACGCATTCTCTCAAGAGCACAAAGTTAAAACTGGTAGATCAGGGATTAAGGGGGACATGTACTAAGCATTGATAAAAGTGGAGAAGTAAGCCAGTGGAGAAGTTGCCCATTGAAACCAATCAGCATTGATGTAACATTTATAATTTGCATACTATAAAAGTATACAAAGCAGCTGATTGGTTGCCATGGGCAACTTTTCCACTGGCTCACTTCTTCACTTTTATCATAAGGTTTCTGCTGGTAATTTAAAAAATTTGGATTTTAATTAGAGATGAGCGGGTTCGGTTCTCAGAGAACGGAACCTCCCTGAACTTCACGACCCGAGCCGGGAACTGAGTCCGGCTTGGGAATTCCCACCAGACTCAGATTCCAGAACGAGGTAAAAAGTCTTCATCCCACTGTCGGTTTCTTGTTTGGTTTTGTACTCCATATAAACAGCCGCGCATTGCTGTCATTTTCACTTTGGACTTGGAGAGTGAGGGAGACAGACCTCTGCTTGAGTGGTGGCGTCGGGTGGGGTCAGTGTGTGCTCTCTAGAGGTGCTGTTAGTGGTGCTATCCTGTCCCTGTGATGTTAAGGGTGCAGTCCTGGCTGTCACTGGTGTTTCATGTACTGTTAGCGGTGCTGCAGCTGTACATACAGTAGGTGTTGCTGTCCTGGCTGTCACTGTGTTGACAAGGGGGCAGGGGCATTGTCCTCCTGTATGCTGTGAAAACACAGAGTTGCATACAGGAGGACACAGCACAGGGACAGTGTACTTTTATTTTAACAACAGCACCCATATATTTGGGCCAGTGTACTTTTATTGTAACAACAGCAACCCTGAATATTTACGGCATGCAAGACAGGGCCATTGTACATTTATTTTTGCTGTGTCTTGTATGCTGTAAAAATACAGGGGTACATGACATTGATGATGCAATTCCATCAACGTCATCTGCTAAGGCCAATGCCCACTGTCATAGAGGGCATGTAAAACCCAAGATGCAAAAATTAAGAAACAAAAAAAAAAGAAATGATCTGATAAGTAACGTAAAATTTGCAATATGCCATTCATGACACGAAGTGGCAAGGAAAGGCTTAGGCCTTAGCCTATGTACATGACAGGTGGTTCAGCTTCTCATGAAGATGGAAGCCCTCCTCCCTCTCAAAAAAATAAAAAAATAAAGCTTGTTAAAGCACAGTAAAAAAAACAACTGTGCGTTCAGAGAAATCACAAGTGTGTCCGCGGTTGCGATGTCTAGGCTTGACCTTCCAAACACTGTATGGGAAGAGGAGGTTCCTACCACTATTTGCATGGCCTCTGCAAGTGCTGGGAGGAGCACCACCAGTCCAGTTGATGATATTGAGATTGAGGATGTTACTGCAGAAATACACCAGGATGAGGAGGATATTGGTGTAGCTGGCACTGAGGAGGAAGTTGACTATGAGGATTCTGATAGTAATGTGGTTTATTTGAATAAGGCACCAGTGGAGACAGTTGTTATCCATGGGATGAAAAATCCCATTGTCATTCCTGGGCAAAATACCAAAAATGCCATCTCTTCGGTGTGGAATTATTTCTCCACAAATCCGGAAAACAGGTGTCAAGCCATCTGTTGACTTTGTCAATCCATAATAAGTAGGGGTATGGATGTTAACCACCTAGGAACATCCTCCCTTATACAGTACGTCACCTGCAGCACATTCATCATAAATCATTGTCAAGTTCAGAAATTTTGGTTAATAGTGTAAGCAGTCCACTGACACCTAAATGATGTGGTTTGTTTAAAAATTATTTCTCTGTGAGGAGTAGGATGTACACACTGAAGGGGGGAGGGGGATCAGAGGATGAGGACGACATCTTGCCTCTGTAGAGCCAGTTTGTGCAAGGAGAGATTAATTGCTTCTTTTTTGGTGGGGGCCCAAACAAAGCAATCATTTCAGCCACAGTCATGTGGCAGACCCAGTCGGTGAAATGATTGATTTGTTAAAGTGTGCATGTCCTGTTTATACACCATAAGGGTGGGTGGAAGGGCCCAAGGACATTTCCATCTTGCACGTCTTTTCTCTGCCACATCATTTCCGGGGTGCTGCCCTATATGGGGTGCTGCCCCTCTGTTCTATCAGTCCAGGGGTGCTGCTCCACTGCCGTTTAAGTCCAGGTGTGCTGTTGCCTGTCTGCTGTGATGTGTAATTCTCCAGGGGTGCTTCCTATGCTGTATAATCCCAGGGGTGCTGTCGTATAATTCCAGGAGTGCTGCTGTACTTGATCCTAAATTAAAATTAAAGCCTAGAGCAGAATATGAAACAAGCTTCAACATCACAAACAGATTTGTGAAAATATAGCCACAAAGGTGGAAATGGAAATTGCAATTTTGGTGAAGTGTTTTCCAATGAGACCACATTTGTGGCCAAAGTCAGTCACACTCAAAAGAGACAGAATCATAACCCAGCGCAACTGCCGGAGAGGTAAAAGAGAGATTTTCTGCAGAAGCATTAGAGATAGGTTCCTCTCAATTATTTCATGTTAGGTACTCACTCAAATGAATGGCTCCAATTAGTCAACCTTAATTTTGATTTATTATTGATGTTCCACATTTTGGGATTATTGTACATGGTTCTTTTCCTAAGGGTTGCGTAGGGTTATCGCAAGACCTCGTGGTTTTAGAAGAACAGAGTTTCAGTGATCTTGCATTGCATCAGCTTTCCATTGCACTGCAGCACTAGATGGGCCAGGAGCTCCTGTGAGGCACAAACAGTTACTGAATAAGGCCCACTATAGAGTCAGCCAGGAAGATGTCTGGCTTGCCAGGCTGAGGCATGCTGTGGGCACAGAGGTTGGCATTTCTACTTATAGTATGAAATGATTTTCAACTGTAGAGTGGTAAGCTTCACTAGGGCAGGGGCTCAATAACAAAAAATTCACTGCACAGTCCTGCTTAGTACTGTACCGATCCCACCTGGACTCAACTTGCCCCATTCGGGGCTACTGTGGGGGCTCAAGGGGCTGCTAAAACATCTACGGGACTGCTTTATTTAAAAATAAAATATGAATAAAATAAACAAGACACACAGGTATGCTTACATGCGTGTAACTGGGACACACAGGTATGCTAACATGCGTGTAACCGGGAGCTGTGAAAAATGAAAATAAGGCATCTGCCACAAAATATGTAAATAAAAATGCAATAAAAAATGGAAAAAAATGAAACCCACAAGATATTCACAAAATAAGTCTCCAGACTCCGTGGAGGGGGAAATATCCAATTTTGATCCTATGGTATACACCAGTTTATCTGCATCCCAGCATTATATCCCTGAAAATGGAGAAGGGGATACAACTTCGGAGGCTTTGGCCCCTAGTTTTTCAGTTTGCCCAGTAATGTGGTAATTATATATTTGCTTGGTTGAAGATCTTTCCATTCCACACCATTATAGGAGTGGAGGTGAAAGCCTGTGTGTTGTTCCTGATTACGTGTGCCTCTCTAATTTTTAATCACCTTCTTGACACTGTCCTCTTCCTCTTGCCTCTTCTAAAAATGTGAAAAGTCATCAAAGAAGGAGGTGGTATGTTTGTAGCTAGCTATGATGCTGAGAACTTGGCAAGCTTTTTCCAGGGGGACCACCTGTCGCTGAAATGATGGGTTTATTAAACTGTGCATGTGCTGTTTAAACAACATAAGGGTTGGTGGGAGGACCCAAGGACAATTCCATCTTGTACCTCTTTTTTTTCTTTGCATTATGTGCTCATTGGGGCCTATATTTTAAAAGCGCCATCCTGTCTGCCACTACAGTGCCACTCCTAGATGGGCCCGGTGTTTGTGCAGCACAGTTGTGTCACTTAGCTTAGTCATCCAGCTACCTCAGTGCAACCTTTTGCCTAAAAACAATATTGTGAGGTGTTCAGGATAGACTGGAAATGAGTGGAAATGAATGTTATTGAGGTTAATAATACAGTAGGATCAAAATGACCCCTAAATTCTGTGATTTTATCCTTTTTTTATTTTATTTTTAAAAAAATCCAAATCCAAAACAAGAGCAGGGATCTAGGTCCAAAACCAAAACACAAAACTCGAAAAGGTCCTCCTCACATATCTAATTTTAATCATCCGACATTTTAAGTAGAGATGAGCGGGTTCGGTTTCTCTGAAACCGAACCCGCACGAACTTCATGTTTTTTTTACGGGTCCGAGCAGACTCGGATCCTCCCGCCTTGCTCGGTTAACCCGAGCGCGCCCGAACGTCATCATGACGCTGTCGGATTCTCGCGAGACTCGGATTCTATATAAGGAGCCGCGCGTCGCCGCCATTTTCACACGTGCATTGAGATTGATAGGGAGAGGACGTGGCTGGCGTCCTCTCCATTAGAAATTAGATTAGAAGAGAGAGAGAGATTGTGCAGAGTCAGACAGAGTTTACCACAGTGACCAGTGCAGTTGTTGTTAGTTAACTTTTATTTATTTTAATATAATATATCCGTTCTCTGCTATATCCGTTCTCTGCCTGAAAAAAAACGATACACAGCAGCAGCCAGTCACACAGTGTGACTCAGTCTGTGTGCACTCAGCTCAGCCCAGTGTGCTGCACATCAATGTATAAAAGGCAAAGCTTATAATAATTGTGGGGGAGACTGGGGAGCACTGCAGGTTGTTATAGCAGGAGCCCCCAGGAGTACATAATATTATATTAATTTAAAATTAAACAGTGCACACTTTTGCTGCAGGAGTGCCACTGCCAGTGTGACTAGTGGTGACCAGTGCCTGACCACCAGTATAGTAGTATATTGTTGTATGTATTGTATACTATCTCTTTATCAACCAGTCTATATTAGCAGCAGACACAGTACAGTGCGGTAGTTCACGGCTGTGGCTACCTCTGTGTCGGCAGTCGGAACTCGGCAGGCAGTCCGTCCATCCATAATTGTATTACAATATATACCACCTAACCGTGGTATTTTTTTTTCTTTCTTTATACCGTCGTCATAGTGTCATACTAGTTGTTACGAGTATACTACTATCTCTTTATCAACCAGTGTACAGTGCGGTAGTTCACGGCTGTGGCTACCTCTGTGTCGGCAGTCGGCAGGCAGTCCGTCCATCCATAATTGTATTATTATTATAATATATACCACCTAACCGTGGTTTTTTTTTCATTCTTTATACCGTCATAGTGTCATACTAGTTGTTACGAGTATACTACTATCTCTTTATCAACCAGTGTACAGTGCGGTAGTTCACGGCTGTGGCTACCTCTGTGTCGGCAGTCGGCAGGCAGTCCGTCCATCCATAATTGTATTATTATTATAATATATACCACCTAACCGTGGTTTTTTTTTCATTCTTTATACCGTCGTCATAGTGTCATACTAGTTGTTACGAGTATACTACTATCTCTTTATCAACCAGTGTACAGTGCGGTAGTTCACGGCTGTGGCTACCTCTGTGTCGGCAGTCGGCAGGCAGTCCGTCCATCCATAATTGTATTATTATTATAATATATACCACCTAACTGTGGTATTTTTTTTTCTTTCTTTATACCGTCGTCATAGTGTCATACTAGTTGTTACGAGTATACTACTATCTCTTTATCAACCAGTGTACAGTGCGGTAGTTCACGGCTGTGGCTACCTCTGTGTCGGCAGTCGGCAGGCAGTCCGTCCATCCATAATTGTATTATTATTATAATATATACCACCTAACCGTGGTTTTTTTATACCACCTAACCGTGGCAGTCCGTCCATAATTGTATACTAGTATCCAATCCATCCATCTCCATTGTTTACCTGAGGTGCCTTTTAGTTCTGCCTATAAAATATGGAGAACAAAAAAGTTGAGGTTCCAAAATTAGGGAAAGATCAAGATCCACTTCCACCTCGTGCTGAAGCTGCTGCCACTAGTCATGGCCGAGACGATGAAATGCCAGCAACGTCGTCTGCCAAGGCCGATGCCCAATGTCATAGTACAGAGCATGTCAAATCCAAAACACCAAATATCAGAAAAAAAAGGACTCCAAAACCTAAAATAAAATTGTCGGAGGAGAAGCGTAAACTTGCCAATATGCCATTTACCACACGGAGTGGCAAGGAACGGCTGAGGCCCTGGCCTATGTTCATGGCTAGTGGTTCAGCTTCACATGAGGATGGAAGCACTCAGCCTCTCGCTAGAAAACTGAAAAGACTCAAGCTGGCAAAAGCACCGCAAAGAACTGTGCGTTCTTTGAAATCCCAAATCCACAAGGAGAGTCCAATTGTGTCGTTTGCGATGCCTGACCTTCCCAACACTGGACGTGAAGAGCATGCGCCTTCCACTATTTGCATGCCCCCTGCAAGTGCTGGAAGGAGCACCCGCAGTCCAGTTCCTGATAGTCAGATTGAAGATGTCAGTGTTGAAGTACACCAGGATGAGGAGGATATGGGTGTTGCTGGCGCTGGGGAGGAAATTGACCAGGAGGATTCTGATGGTGAGGTGGTTTGTTTAAGTCAGGCACCCGGGGAGACACCTGTTGTCCGTGGGAGGAATATGGCCGTTGACATGCCAGGTGAAAATACCAAAAAAATCAGCTCTTCGGTGTGGAGGTATTTCACCAGAAATGCGGACAACAGGTGTCAAGCCGTGTGTTCCCTTTGTCAAGCTGTAATAAGTAGGGGTAAGGACGTTAACCACCTCGGAACATCCTCCCTTATACGTCACCTGCAGCGCATTCATAATAAGTCAGTGACAAGTTCAAAAACTTTGGGTGACAGCGGAAGCAGTCCACTGACCAGTAAATCCCTTCCTCTTGTAACCAAGCTCACGCAAACCACCCCACCAACTCCCTCAGTGTCAATTTCCTCCTTCCCCAGGAATGCCAATAGTCCTGCAGGCCATGTCACTGGCAAGTCTGACGAGTCCTCTCCTGCCTGGGATTCCTCCGATGCATCCTTGCGTGTAACGCCTACTGCTGCTGGCGCTGCTGTTGTTGCCGCTGGGAGTCGATGGTCATCCCAGAGGGGAAGTCGTAAGCCCACTTGTACTACTTCCAGTAAGCAATTGACTGTTCAACAGTCCTTTGCGAGGAAGATGAAATATCACAGCAGTCATCCTACTGCAAAGCGGATAACTGAGTCCTTGACAACTATGTTGGTGTTAGACGTGCGTCCGGTATCCGCCGTTAGTTCACAGGGAACTAGACAATTTATTGAGGCAGTGTGCCCCCGTTACCAAATACCATCTAGGTTCCACTTCTCTAGGCAGGCGATACCGAGAATGTACACGGACGTCAGAAAAAGACTCACCAGTGTCCTAAAAAATGCAGTTGTACCCAATGTCCACTTAACCACGGACATGTGGACAAGTGGAGCAGGGCAGGGTCAGGACTATATGACTGTGACAGCCCACTGGGTAGATGTATGGACTCCCGCCGCAAGAACAGCAGCGGCGGCACCAGTAGCAGCATCTCGCAAACGCCAACTCTTTCCTAGGCAGGCTACGCTTTGTATCACCGCTTTCCAGAATACGCACACAGCTGAAAACCTCTTACGGCAACTGAGGAAGATCATCGCGGAATGGCTTACCCCAATTGGACTCTCCTGTGGATTTGTGGCATCGGACAACGCCAGCAATATTGTGTGTGCATTAAATATGGGCAAATTCCAGCACGTCCCATGTTTTGCACATACCTTGAATTTGGTGGTGCAGAATTTTTTAAAAAACGACAGGGGCGTGCAAGAGATGCTGTCGGTGGCCAGAAAAATTGCGGGACACTTTCGGCGTACAGGCACCACGTACAGAAGACTGGAGCACCACCAAAAACTACTGAACCTGCCCTGCCATCATCTGAAGCAAGAAGTGGTAACGAGGTGGAATTCAACCCTCTATATGCTTCAGAGGTTGGAGGAGCAGCAAAAGGCCATTCAAGCCTATACAATTGAGCACGATATAGGAGATGGAATGCACCTGTCTCAAGTGCAGTGGAGAATGATTTCAACGTTGTGCAAGGTTCTGATGCCCTTTGAACTTGCCACACGTGAAGTCAGTTCAGACACTGCCAGCCTGAGTCAGGTCATTCCCCTCATCAGGCTTTTGCAGAAGAAGCTGGAGGCATTGAAGAAGGAGCTAACACGGAGCGATTCCGCTAGGCATGTGGGACTTGTGGATGCAGCCCTTAATTCGCTTAACAAGGATTCACGGGTGGTCAATCTGTTGAAATCAGAGCACTACATTTTGGCCACCGTGCTCGATCCTAGATTTAAAGCCTACCTTGGATCTCTCTTTCCGGCAGACACAGGTCTGCTGGGGTTGAAAGACCTGCTGGTGACAAAATTGTCAAGTCAAGCGGAACGCGACCTGTCAACATCTCCTCCTTCACATTCTCCCGCAACTGGGGGTGCGAGGAAAAGGCTCAGAATTCCGAGCCCACCCGCTGGCGGTGATGCAGGGCAGTCTGGAGCGACTGCTGATGCTGACATCTGGTCCGGACTGAAGGACCTGACAACGATTACGGACATGTCGTCTACTGTCACTGCATATGATTCTCTCAACATTGATAGAATGGTGGAGGATTATATGAGTGACCGCATCCAAGTAGGCACGTCACACAGTCCGTACTTATACTGGCAGGAAAAAGAGGCAATTTGGAGGCCCTTGAACAAACTGGCTTTATTCTACCTAAGTTGCCCTCCCACAAGTGTGTACTCCGAAAGAGTGTTTAGTGCCGCCGCTCACCTTGTCAGCAATCGGCGTACGAGGTTACATCCAGAAAATGTGGAGAAGATGATGTTCATTAAAATGAATTATAATCAATTCCTCCGCGGAGACATTGACCAGCAGCAATTGCCTCCACAAAGTACACAGGGAGCTGAGATGGTGGATTCCAGTGGGGACGAATTGATAATCTGTGAGGAGGGGGATGTACACGGTGATATATCGGAGGGTGAAGATGAGGTGGACATCTTGCCTCTGTAGAGCCAGTTTGTGCAAGGAGAGATTAATTGCTTCTTTTTTGGGGGGGGTCCAAACCAACCCGTCATATCAGTCACAGTCGTGTGGCAGACCCTGTCACTGAAATGATGGGTTGGTTAAAGTGTGCATGTCCTGTTTTGTTTATACAACATAAGGGTGGGTGGGAGGGCCCAAGGATAATTCCATCTTGCACCTCTTTTTTCTTTTCTTTTTCTTTGCATCATGTGCTGATTGGGGAGGGTTTTTTGGAAGGGACATCCTGCGTGACACTGCAGTGCCACTCCTAGATGGGCCCGGTGTTTGTGTCGGCCACTAGGGTCGCTTATCTTTCTCACACAGTCAGCTACCTCATTGCGCCTCTTTTTTTCTTTGCGTCATGTGCTGTTTGGGGAGGGTTTTTTGGAAGGGACATCCTGCGTGACACTGCAGTGCCACTCCTAGATGTGCCCGGTGTTTGTGTCGGCCACTAGGGTCGCTAATCTTACTCACACAGTCAGCTACCTCATTGCGCCTCTTTTTTTCTTTGCGTCATGTGCTGTTTGGGGAGGGTTTTTTGGAAGGGCCATCCTGCGTGACACTGCAGTGCCACTCCTAGATGGGCCCGGTGTTTGTGTCGGCCACTAGGGTCGCTAATCTTACTCACACAGCTACCTCATTGCGCCTCTTTTTTTCTTTGCGTCATGTGCTGTTTGGGGAGGGTTTTTTGGAAGGGACATCCTGCGTGACACTGCAGTGCCACTCCTAGATGGGCCCGGTGTTTGTGTCGGCCACTAGGGTCGCTTATCTTTCTCACACAGCTACCTCATTGCGCCTCTTTTTTTCTTTGCGTCATGTGCTGTTTGGGGAGGGTTTTTTGGAAGGGACATCCTGCGTGACACTGCAGTGCCACTCCTAGATGGGCCCGGTGTTTGTGTCGGCCACTAGGGTCGCTTATCTTTCTCACACAGTCAGCTACCTCATTGCGCCTCTTTTTTTCTTTGCGTCATGTGCTGTTTGGGGAGGGTTTTTTGGAAGGGACATCCTGCGTGACACTGCAGTGCCACTCCTAGATGGGCCCGGTGTTTGTGTCGGCCACTAGGGTCGCTTATCTTACTCACACAGCGACCTCGGTGCAAATTTTAGGACTAAAAATAATATTGTGAGGTGTGATGTGTTCAGAATAGGCTGAAAATGAGTGTAAATTATGTTTTTTGAGGTTAATAATACTTTGGGATCAAAATTACCCCCAAATTCTATGATTTAAGCTGTTTTTTAGGGTTTTTTGAAAAAAACACCCGAATCCAAAACACACCCGAATCCGACAAAAAAAATTCGGTGAGGTTTTGCCAAAACGCGTTCGAACCCAAAACACGGCCGCGGAACCGAACCCAAAACCAAAACACAAAACCCGAAAAATTTCAGGCGCTCATCTCTAATTTTAAGGAAATCTAGCGTGTCGGAAAAATAGGTTCCATAATCTTATCCAGATAAAATAAATCCAGGGATCTTAAATTTAGTTCTGAATGTTTCCAAGACTATATTTTCATTACAGATAAGTCTTTTGTGTTTCATTTTCATTTACACATCAATAGTGTCGGATTTTAAATTGGTGTGCAGGTACATGTTCTAACCCACTGCAGACAGCTTTAAATATATACCGTAACTGAATGCTTATAATTACTGTTCATATTCCTATAGGGGACTAATTTAAGATTCCAACTAAATTATTACATTTTTAAATAATCTTGAATAATATTGACAAAACGCCATTGGCAAGCTATAAGCATTTAAATTGACAAAGGATTCTGATTTCAGTAAAAGAAAGCAGTGAGAACAGAAAATACAGGGACAGGGAGCTACAGTACTGTGGGGGTAATTCAGAGTTGATTGCAGCAGCAAATTTGTTTGCAGCTGGGCAAAACCATGGCCCTCATTCCGAGTTGTTCGCTCGCTAGCTGCTTTTAGCAGCATTGCACACGCTAAGCCGCCACCCTCTGGTTGTGTATCTTTGCTTAGCAGAATTGCGAATGAAAGATTAGCAGAATTGCGAATAGAAATTTCTTAGCAGTTTCTGAGTCGCTCGAGACTTACTCCTACACTGCGATCAGCTCAGCCCATTTCGTTCCTGGTTTGACGACACACACACGCCCTGCGTTCGGCCAGCCACTCCCCCGTTTCTCCAGACACTCCCGCGTTTTTCCCTGACACGCCTGCGTTTTTTCGCACACTCCCAGAAAACGGTCAGTTTCTGCCCAGAAACACCCACTTCCTCTCAATCACACTACGATCACTTCAACGATGAAAAAACCTTGTTACGCCGTGAGTAAAATACCAAACTTTTGTGCAAATTTACTTGGTGCAGGCGCACTGCGAACATTGTGCATGCGCAGTTTGCGACTAATCGCTCCGTAGCAAAAAAAAATAACGAGCGAACAACTCGGAATGAGGGCCTATGTGCACTGAAGGTGGGGCAGATGTAACATGTGCAGAGAGAGTTAGATTTGGGTGGGGTGTGTTCAAACTGAAATCTAAATTGCAGTGTAAAAATAAAGCAGCCAGTATTTATCCTGCAGAGAAACAAAATAACCCACCCAAATCTAACTCTCTCTGCACATGTTACATCTGCCCCACCTGCAGTGTACATGGGGCCTAATTCAGATCTGATCGCTTGCTACTGTAGCTAGTTTTTGCAGCGCTGTGATCAGATAGTCGCCGCTTATAGGGGAGTGTATTTTTGCTTTGCAAGTGTGCGAACGCCTGTGCAGCCCCCCTTCCTGTCAATCTCCTTGCGTACTGCTGTGCGAATGTTTTCTTCGCTAGAACCAGTGCACAACAAGTTAACGATCCGCTTTGTAACCGTATGGCGCGCCTGCGCATTGCGGTACATACGCATACGCAGTAGTTACCTGATTGTCTAACATCAATGCCGCTCGTGGTGCTTAGCCTCACGCAGAGTGATTGACAATCAGACATTGTTTGAGGGCGTTGACAGGGGATATGGTCATTAGGTCGACACAGCTTAGGTTGACATGGTCATTAGGTCAACATGTACTAGGTCAACAGGTCAAAAGGTCGACATGAATTTGAAATTTTTTTTGACTTTTTCATACTTGACGAATCACGTGGACTACAATTGGGAACGGTAACTGAGCGAAGCGAGCCATGCGAGAGGACACTGTGCACTAATTGGAGTTCCCCATCACTTTACGAAGAAAACACCAAAAACAGTCCAAAAACCCATGTCGGCTTTTTGACCCGTCGAGCTAGTACACGTCGACCTAATTACCCTGTCGACCTAATGACCCCGTCGACACATGCATGTCGACCTTCCATGGTCGACCTAATGATTGTCGACCTAAGCTGAGTCGACCCAACGACCTATACCCATTGACAGGGCAGTGGCAGGTAAAACACAGGTGTGTTGCGGCCGTTTGATGGGCGTGACGCTGGCTGCGCCACTGTGGCTCCGGCGTCTTTGTTTAGGCTGCCATGATTTACTCCAGGTGCCAAATATTGAAGGATGTGCTTGTGTGCAGCTGCTGTGTTTTGTGATGGTTTCAGTGGGTGTTTTGCTTAGTTTTGCACACCCTCAGCGTGCACAATCCCAGCTGTAATCCCCATAGCTTCCATCAATGAATCAGGCCAGATGTTACTAATACTGTAGATACAAAAACAGGACCAAAAACAAAAATCAAGAAACAGTTGAGGATCTGCTGTAGGAATTATGGGCCTCATTCAG
Source organism: Pseudophryne corroboree (assembly GCF_028390025.1). NCBI lineage: Eukaryota > Metazoa > Chordata > Amphibia > Anura > Myobatrachidae > Pseudophryne > Pseudophryne corroboree. The sequence goes on from NC_086444.1 coordinate 1,204,271,287, forward strand.
AGATGGATGCAGTGCACATCGCTGTTGCATTTTGGGACTTCCCTTCCCCAAATGGCTATGGGGGCACTGTGTGCGATGATCTAGGACCCAGTTTGAACATGCACAGGTGCCCTACCATCAAAGATATATGCAAACCATTGCAGGTGCACCACCCTCGAAGATGTATGCAAACCATTACAGGTGCCCCACCATCGGCGATTCATGCAAACCATTGCAGGAGCCCCACCATCGGAAATTTACGTAAACCATTGCAAGAGCCCCACCATTGGAAATGTACGTAAACCATTGCAGGTGCCCCACCATCTGATATATACCATATAAAAATGGGGGGGAGGGGTGGAGAGAATGAATAGGAGTAAATATGGCAAAGATAGAGATGGAATAGGGGGAAATGTGGGAGAGAGAGAGAAGGAATAGTGGTAAATTGAGGGGTAAAGAATGAATAGGGGGAAATGTGGTGGAGAGAGAAAGAATAGGGAGAAATTTCGGAGAGAGTGAAGGAATAGGGCGACATGTGGGAGAGAGAGAAGGAATAGGGCAACATGTGGGAGAGAGAAGGAATAGGGTGACGTGGGAGAGAGAGAATGAAAAGGGGGGATGTACTGTAAAAGAGAAAGAGAGAGAACGAAAACAAAGAGAAGGAATAGGGGAGAAATGAGAGTGAGACAAGGAATAGATGGAGAGAGAACACCCTGACCCAGCCCTGACTAGAATACAGGTTAGTCCCGGTCTTTTCTGGGGAGACTGATCACAGCTACACTGTTTTCTGCTTACCCTGATCACCCTATTTAGATCCACACATCATGCTGGGTTCTCATCCTCTCCTTACCGGCAGTGAGCCACCTCCCAGCAGGACTCTTAGAGAATCTGGTCTCGCCAGAAGGTGAACATTTAGAGTAAGACGTTACATTTTCAATGTAACCCCTGGATGCCTACATGGAATAAAGAGGACTGATCTACACCGGATTAGGTGAGTATAATATTTTTATTTACAGGTACCCCGTGGATTCTACTTGACAAGGGGACTGAGGGACTCAGTGGAACACTACAGTAGGTAAGTATATGTGTCTGTAAGTGTGCATGTATGTTTAAATAAAATTGTACTTTTCCCTGTGTGTGTATACTGTGTTTTTTTATATTTCTCTTACTGTGGAACTACAGGTACCAATGGGCATTTTAATGCCCCACATGCTGGTACTTGTGGTTCTTAAAGTACCAGCATGCGGGGGAGCCTTGCTGGGACTTGTAGTTCCACAGCAAAAGACTATATATATTTTTTTTTACACATTTTCTGACTATCAGACTGCCATCCACAGCCCACGGATGGCAGGGACAGCCCCGGGCTTCATCCTTGGCCCTTGGGTGCCTGGAGGGGGTTGACCCCTTTATTGGTGGGATCCCCACTCCACCAGGTAAACCCGGCCAGGGTTAATTAGTTGGAGGGGGTGATGCTGCGGCCGCAGGGACCTGTATTAAAGTGTCCCCCGGCTGCGGCATTACCTCCCTGGCTAGTGGAGCCCAGGGCTGGTTCTAAAAATACGGGGAACCCCTACGTTTCCCCCCCCCACCATAATGTTGGAACCAGCACCGGTCTAATAGACCGGTGCTGGTTGGTTAAATACTGGGAACCCCTACGCAATATTTACCCTGTATTTTAACAACCCGCACCGGACTAAAGAGCCCGGGTCTGGTTATGTTCAGGATGGGGTACCCCACGCAATTTTTATTTTTAAATCTTCACTATATTTTAGAATAGAGACGCATGCACGGATCTCACTAATCAGATTCTACAAACTCACCAGCCAGAAGCGGGTCTATGTGCAAGTTCTATTTGTGTTCAAATTCCATGCTTTTCCAGCAGTGTATGGCTATTGGGCCTAGCTCAGGGGGTAATTCAGAGTTGATCGCAGCAGCAAATTTGTTAGCAGTTGGGCAAAACCATGTGCACTGCTGGTGTAAAAAGGGGGGGATCTGGATTGCACAGCCTATTACTAAAGATATCAAGAGGTGTTATCATGCTGAGGCTTCTAATACTATGCTGGAGGAAGAGAGATGCAGATGCACACTCCACTGATAATAAAAATAATTTAAATAAACTCTCACAATTAACATGGAGTATAATTGAAGTTCTTAGCACACATTTGCGCAAATATGCGGGCCCATGTACCGCGGGCAGGTGACTTCATCACATGGGTCCCTAACATTCCTAATACTATCACATTCTAGTGATGGCAGATGTAACGTGCAGAGAGAGTTAGATTTGGGTGGGTTATTTTGTTTCTGTGCAGGGTAAATACTGGCTGCTTTATTTTTATACTGCAATTTAGATTTCAGTTTGAACACGCCCCACCCAAATCTAACTCTCTCTGCACATGTTGTATCTGCCCCCCCCCCCCCCCCCCCCCTGCACTGCATATGGTCTTGCCCATTTGCTAAAAAATGTGCTGCTGCGTTCAGATCTGAATTAGGCCCTTTGTCGGAATTGATTGAGAATATGAATTCTTCATAAATTCACGTGTTGTATGAGGTGTATATATGAACAAACAAGTGTGTTTGACCGATGGTCTGTTGATTCCTATTTGTGTGGATGGCAGTGTATCTCAATACGAATAGTCCCAACACTTCTGAGATTTATGTTTAGTAAATTTCCGAGTTGCATTTTCGTGTGAAAATGCAATCTCTAATCAAATCGGGACCTCAGTAAATTTCCACCACTGTCTTAACTGGTTCTGCTACTGTATAAGACAAAAAGCTCTAATGACAAAGCATTACTTGCCAGTGATGCTTACTGTGACACCATTTGCCCCGCCTTTTTGTGTATGACTCCACCCATCAGCAGTTTGTTCAACACATTTCTGTTCTTCAGAGGCAAAAGTTCCTGCGTGTCATATCTCAGAGTAAAAGAATATATAGAAGCAACACTCCCCAAGGTAGTATTATCATTCTGTAATACATAACGCAGGCAGTGATAGAACTCCAGAATGTACTAAAAATCATGCAGAAATAACATTTAGCAACTTTTTGTTTAACTATATTCTCCTACAGTATTTATTTCCCTTGTTTGCAACTCTACAGTGTGCAGTATACTTTATTGCGAAAGGCTGGGTATATTTAGTCGGCGTCATGTCGAAGACTATTAATATAAGAATATTAACATGGTTGTAATGTCGCCATTCACCGTGTCAGTATTGATTATATCGACTGATGAAATGTTGACATGAATTGAATATTGGCATAACAGTGTGTCCAAGTACAGCGGTAACTTACATGCCAGTGGATGTCCGGCAGTTTCTGTGTGCAATATATTGAAATCCCACCTTAAGTGCAGCAGTGTCTGTTATTTTAGTGTGTGAGATTGCTTGAAATAGTTTTTCTAGGACTGTATAAACAGGGTTGGATCGGCCCACAGGTGTACATAGGAAAACCCCCAGTGGGCCCCACTCATACTTGTCTACTTTAGGAAACTAGTTTCAGGGAGATTTTAAATGGTATAAGAGCTTACCTTTTTGCGCCACTGAGGGGGCGTGTCATGCTCCGCCTAAAGGGTGTGTCTAGCTAAACCTATGGGTGCATCTATTGCAGGTGAGTGTCCTGCAGTGGCAGGTGGAAATTAAATAACTAAGTGCAGCATGCGGTCAAGGGGTGGGGTGGGGTATATAGGTGACATGTGTGGAGTCGCAAAATATCACTAATTTATGTGACCAGTGAACCGGGTTGACTCAACCAACACGAGTCCTCTGACAAAGTGCAGTGTTTTTATAACCTCCACTATTCGGGCCCACAGGTGGTAGTGCCATTCTACACACACACAGGGGCAGTGCCACCCTACACACACAGGTGGTAGTGCCACCCTACACACACACAGGGGCAGTGCCACCCTACACACACAGGTTAGTGTCAGTCTAGACACACACAGGGGTCAGTGCCAGACTACTGTACACACACAGGTTAGTGACAGCCTCCACGCATGAACTTACATCTTGTACACTGCTTTCACTACTGTATATGCTCGTAACTTAAGCCTACAGCAGGCATTATAATGCAGGGGGATGGGTGACATATGATCGAATTATAGTACTACAGCCAGTCTTATATGCACTTTTGTAAGCGAGGTTAGTATCATAAAAAAGGAGGTAGTAATAATTTAATAGGAAAACTGTAAGCATTAATTTCCCAAAACACAGCACATAAATTTCTCCAATCACTGCGGATCTTTGTGACTCCAATAAAAGTCATATATTATTAAGCCGTAAAGACTGGACAGTTCTGACAGGCCCACCATACACTCCCTACATACCATCAGCAGGAAAATGGTGCTTTAACAATCTCACTGAAGAAAAAACAGAAAGTGATAAAGAAACAACTGTATATTTAAAAGGGAAAATTTATAAAGCCAGTGTATTTTCTACCTCTGTGTATATTCCCTGAAATGTGACATGGAATGATTTCTACCCTGAGATTTTTTACCATAAGACTGGGCACTCCTTCTACTCCTCCTCCTCCAACCTTTCCTCCAAGCTGTCAATCTTCCCACCAGAGGTTCTCCTGCCAGGCTAGTTCTCCTTCTCCAGATGTCTCACTCTGACTGCTCTCAAAGGGCGGGGGGAGAAGGGGAGGGATCTACTGCAGCTGCGGAAGAGGTGCGCTGTTGTGTGTGTTCCCCATGCCTGCAGGCTCCACTGGTGGACGGGAGCAGGTTACCGCTAGCAAGTTCTGCTGTGCGGTGATGCTGTCGGGTGAACGCAGTGTGTGGCCACCCATCAAGCTCTGCCCCTTCTCGTCCGGACTTGCTTATACGCAGGACGTGTTTATGACCGCGCTGAGGGATTCCGGGGGATTGGTGGGCTTTCACGGGCAGCGGGATACTAGCCCGTGGAACGGGAGCCTCCCGCAGAATGCGGGAGTGTTGGCAAATATGAGTAAGGACTGCAGCAAATATGTGCTGCAATCCCTCCATTCCCGCAGGCAGCTTCAGCCCCCAAAGGTTTCTATGGGAAGTGCGATGCTGCCAGATTTATCAATACCTGGAATGCAAGCAGAGGGTTCCCTTGGAACACCCCCCAGAAGTGTCTCTGTGCATATGCGGTCAGCTAGACCGTGCATATGCAGATGCCCCCGCACTACACTCAGCACATCACAGGGACCTATCCTACAAGGTGGTGGATGGTACAGCCAACCAATATGGTCGCATATTGCTATGTGATTCTGAGCACTGATCATGCCCAGATCGCACTGAATATGCGAACAATGATAAATGGGTCTCTTATTCAGCAACAATCATCACAACATATTGCCCATAATGCAAGACTGGAGTAAAAAATGTAAATTAGTATTCTGTATAAGGAAGGTGAGTGAATAAAAATGCCTTATTGCCACAGTTTATTCATTTTATCCGGAATTTAAATAACAGGACGTGACTCATGTAAGCCCCGCCCAGGCATTCAGGACTTGGCAAAAATGTGGACTGCGCATGCGCAAGTTATAAATGCCGGGGATGGGGCCTACACATGCAACGTCAACATGTGGGCGCGTGTTATTTAAATGTGTGCCACAGCGGGCAGGGAGGCGGGAGCGGCGGCCGGTATTTAAATAAAAGAACAATGACGTCGCCGTGCAGGCCCTACCACCTGCCAGTCTGAACTTGCGCATGCGCAGTCCGCATTTGCGGCGGGCAGCGCATCAAAACCGGGAGGTACCGGAGGTTTAGCGGGGCAGCGGGGGACTTATGTAAAAAACGGGAGCCTCCCGCTGAATGCAGGAGGGTAGGCAACCCTGGCCCCACTGACTGGGGCACCTTCTCCTCTAGGGATCAGTTTCCAGACTGTGCACTTGAATTATACATTATACATATATTACAGTACATAATACTGCACAGGACTATGGTGTATTTTCTACAGTGGATAAATCTGGCAAATTATGGAATATATTTATAAAAGGGTCCAGAGCATAAACTGTCTAATGGTTAGCCAAGCCTCTGTGTTGACTGGCCACACCCCCTCTAGAGACTACCACACCCCTATGCATGGGCCCCTACCACTGCATTCCCCTGGTGGGTCTTTCATGCCCCTGTCTGATTGTGTAAACCATGATATTTTTATCATCCAGAGCACCAGGCACTCGGATGATAGACTTACTGTACTCAGGGAATCAATGTTTTCCGGATCTGCGTCCGGAATGTGTATGTGGATCGGTAGGCATCTCAATAAAAATTACGGCAGCTGTCACATTATCGTATTTTTGCACATGATCTGAGTCAAATATTGCACCTGCGTCAGCATTAGTGTACAACTATGATCAGCCCCTGTGTAACTTGACATGGAAATTTACTAATCATTCCAATACAGAAACAATAAAATAGAGATTTAGATAAATTTGTATGTTGCTGACAATTCTCACCTGTAAAGAAATGTGTTACTGTCTTAAGCTTATCTTGACTTCTGCAGTACTTGCCAAAGAATGTGGATGGCTCCTTAGTTTAATTCAACCCTGGCCAATAACGGGAACAACCTATCAGCTGTTCTTCTCATGATTTGGCTCTATATATCTGTATTAGACAGGTGCCAGCCAGTTAAAGGCCATTTCTTAAGTAATATTTGCCAATTTTGTTTCCCATTAAAACGAAGAGAAAGGTTAACGCCGGTGGAAATAAACAATAAAAGCTCTAACAATATAATTTTAACATAATTATGTAATCTGCAGCAATGATATTATCTACTCATTTGCTAATATTTCCCCTGTGCTGTTTATAGAAGTAAATTATCAGACTGTAGTTCTTCATTTATCTATATTGCCGCTAATTACTCGGTGGTGTCGTACAGTATTTGGCCTGCACATATAAAGTCTTGGAAAGGGATGACTTACACAAACAATAAGACCTTGGGGTAAATTTACTAAAGGTCGGTTTTGATTTTCAGTCGCAAAAAACTGACTTTAGAACGAAATAAGAGATTGGATGGGATCCTACTAGTGGCGCAAAGATGAAATAACGGTGGTAATTTACCGTAGTGGTCACTGTCTGTCAATACCACCAGAAAAGTCCGTCAATTTCACAGTAAATGGTCCACGTGTAAATTTAATTCCATTAAATGATATGTGGAAAAAACCCACAAATTGTATATAGAAGCTCAGTTATAGTTCCAAGGAGAGTAAAAAGTGGGTGACTTCTGCCCGGACTTCTTAGACTATGGTGATTTGGGAAGTGCAGTGGTATTTGTATAGGTTCACCCCAGTGTCGATGGTGAAAACAGCTCCTCACATGTGTGCTTACTTTCATACACTCCAGACAAAACCTATAAAGGTTTCTTTATATCCCTTGTACGAAATATTTTTTATAGCCGTATTTGATATGCCACAAACATTCACGCTAAAATTCCTCTATATATGATGCTCACATCCGTGCTTACTTCAAGAGATGCCGTTCTTCCATATAACGGTTTCTATTTCAGCAGGCTCGTTTGTCGTCCTCAATCACTCCATGACTTCGTATTATGCTCGGTATTAAGCACAAACACGAAGGGATGTATGAGGATTCATATAAATTTATAAATCATTTTTTTTTTAAACAATTCCTGGTTGATATACCACAACAAAACCAGCAATGCAGATGTTATACAACACAGCACAACAGTTAAACAGATGATAACCCGGGATATCTCACCGTTTTCTTGCTGAATAAACCAGTTTAGTCAGCAAGAAAACGGTGAATGTTTGTGGTATATCTCAAATACGGCTATAAGAAATATTTCGTACAAGGGCTATAAAGAAACCTTTATAGGTTTTGTCTGGAGTGTTTGAAAGTAAGCACACATGTGAGGAGCTGTTTTCACCATCGACACCGGGGTGAACCTATACAAATACCACTGCACTTCCCAAATCACCATAGTCTAAGAAGTCCAGGCAAAAGTCACCCACTTTTTACTAGAGATGAGCGGGTTCGGTTCCTCGGAAACCGAACCCGCCCGAACTTCATGTTTTTTTACACGGGTCCGAGCGACTCGGATCTTCCCGCCTTGCTCGGTTAACCCGAGCGCGCCCGAACGTCATCATCCCGCTGTCGGATTCTCGCGAGGCTCGGATTCTATCGCGAGACTCGGATTCTATATAAGGAGCCGCGCGTCGCCGCCATTTTCACACGTGCATTGAGATTCATAGGGAGAGGACGTGGCTGGCGTCCTCTCCGTTTAGAGAAGAGAGTGAGAAAATAGAGAGAGACACAGTAGTAGTAATTTTGGGGAGCATTATTAGGAGGAGTACTACTATACTACTACTACTTGCTGAAGTGATATAGATTAGATAGTGTGACTGTATTAATTATCTGACTTGTGGGGGAGACACTGACAGTGGGGAGCAGTTAGAGTCTGAGAGCAGGACTCAGGAGTACATATAACGTACAGTGCACACTTTTGCTGCCAGAGTCAGTGCCACACTGCCATTGTGACCACACTGACCACCAGACCAGTATAATATATTTTGTGATTGTCTGCTTAGGAGTACTACTTGCAAGTTGCTGATAGTGTGACCAGTGACCTGACCACCAGTTTAATAATCAATCACCACCACCAGTTTAATATATATATATATATATATATATATATATATAATTGTATATAATATATATATATATATATATATATATATATAATATTGTATACCACCTACCCGTGGTTTTTTTTTTTTTCATTCTTCTTTATACATACTACTATAGTAGCTTACTGTAGCAGTCTGCGGTGCTGCTGAGCTGACAGTGTCCAGCAGGTCCGTCATCAGTCATTACATAATAAATATATATACCTGTCCGGCTGCAGTACTAGTGATATTATATATACATATATATTGATTTCATCTCATTATCATCCAGTCTATATTAGCAGCAGACACAGTACGTTAGTCCACGGCTGTAGCTACCTCTGTGTCGGCACTCGGCAGTCCATCCATAATTGTATACCACCTCCCCGTGGTTTTTTTTTTTTCTTTCTTCTTTGTACATACTACTATAGTATAGTAGCTTACTGTAGCAGTCTGCGGTGCTGCTGAGCTGACAGTGTCCAGCAGGTCCGTCATCAGTCATTACATAATAAATATATATACCTGTCCGGCTGCAGTACTAGTGATACTATATATACATATATATTGATTTCATCTCATTATTATCCAGTCTATATTAGCAGCAGACACAGTACGTTAGTCCACGGCTGTAGCTACCTCTGTGTCGGTACTCGGCAGTCCATCCATAATTGTATACCACCTCCCCGTGGTTTTTTTTTTTCTTTCTTCTTTGTACATACTACTATAGTATAGTAGCTTACTGTAGCAGTCTGCGGTGCTGCAGAGCTGACAGTGTCCAGCAGGTCCGTCATCAGTCATTACATAATAAATATATATACCTGTCCGGCTGCAGTACTAGTGATACTATATATACATATATATTGATTTCATCTCATTATCATCCAGTCTATATTAGCAGCAGACACAGTACGTTAGTCCACGGCTGTAGCTACCTCTGTGTCGGCACTCGGCAGTCCATCCATAATTGTATACCACCTCCCCGTGGTTTTTTTTTCTTTCTTCTTTGTACATACTACTATAGTATAGTAGCTTACTGTAGCAGTCTGCGGTGCTGCTGAGCTGACAGTGTCCAGCAGGTCCGTCATCAGTCATTACATAATAAATATATATACCTGTCCGGCTGCAGTACTAGTGATACTATATATACATATATATATTGATTTCATCTCATTATCATCCAGTCTATATTAGCAGCAGACACAGTACGTTAGTCCACGGCTGTAGCTACCTCTGTGTCGGCACTCGGCAGTCCATCCATAATTGTATACCACCTCCCCGTGGTTTTTTTTTTTTCTTTCTTCTTTGTACATACTACTATAGTATAGTAGCTTACTGTAGCAGTCTGCGGTGCTGCAGAGCTGACAGTGTCCAGCAGGTCCGTCATCAGTCATTACATAATAAATATATATACCTGTCCGGCTGCAGTACTAGTGATACTATATATACATATATATTGATTTCAGCTCATTATCATCCAGTCTATATTAGCAGCAGACACAGTACGTTAGTCCACGGCTGTAGCTACCTCTGTGTCGGCACTCGGCAGTCCATCCATAATTGTATACCACCTACCCGTTGTTTTTTTTTTCTTTCTTCTTTGTACATACTACTATAGTATAGTAGCTTACTGTAGCAGTCTGCGGTGCTGCTGAGCTGACAGTGTCCAGCAGGTCCGTCATCAGTCATTACATAATAAATATACATACCTGTCCGGCTGCAGTACTAGTGATATTATATTGATTTCATCTCATTATCATCCAGTCTATATTAGCAGCAGACACAGTACGGTAGTCCACGGCTGTAGCTACCTCTGTGTCGGCACTCGGCAGTCCATCCATAATTGTATACCACCTCCCCGTGGTTTTTTTTTTCTTTCTTCTTTGTACATACTACTATAGTATAGTAGCCTACTGTAGCAGTCTGCGGTGCTGCTGAGCTGACAGTGTCCAGCAGGTCCGTCATCAGTCATTACATAATAAATATACATACCTGTCCGGCTGCAGTACTAGTGATATTATATTGATTTCATCTCATTATCATCCAGTCTATATTAGCAGCAGACACAGTACGGTAGTCCACGGCTGTAGCTACCTCTGTGTCGGCACTCGGCAGTCCATCCATAATTGTATACCACCTCCCCGTGGTTTTTTTTTTCTTTCTTCTTTGTACATACTACTATAGTATAGTAGCTTACTGTAGCAGTCTGCGGTGCTGCTGAGCTGACAGTGTCCAGCAGGTCCGTCATCAGTCATTACATAATAAATATACATACCTGTCCGGCTGCAGTACTAGTGATATTATATTGATTTCATCTCATTATCATCCAGTCTATATTAGCAGCAGACACAGTACGGTAGTCCACGGCTGTAGCTACCTCTGTGTCGGCACTCGGCAGTCCATCCATAAGTATACTAGTATCCATCCATCTCCATTGTTTACCTGAGGTGCCTTTTAGTTGTGCCTATTAAAATATGGAGAACAAAAATGTTGAGGTTCCAAAATTAGGGAAAGATCAAGATCCACTGCCACCTCGTGCTGAAGCTGCTGCCACTAGTCATGGCCGAGACGATGAAATGCCAGCAACGTCGTCTGCCAAGGCCGATGCCCAATGTCATAGTACAGAGCATGTAAAATCCAAAACACCAAATATCAGTAAAAAAAGGACTCCAAAATCTAAAATCAAATTGTCGGAGGAGAAGCGTAAACTTGCCAATATGCCATTTACCACACGGAGTGGCAAGGAACGGCTGAGGCCCTGGCCTATGTTCATGGCTAGTGGTTCAGCTTCACATGAGGATGGAAGCACTCAGCCTCTCGCTAGAAAAATGAAAAGACTCAAGCTGGCAAAAGCACCGCAAAGAACTGTGCGTTCTTCGAAATCCCAAATCCACAAGGAGAGTCCGACTCCAATTGTGTCGGTTGCGATGCCTGACCTTCCCAACACTGGACGTGAAGAGCATGCGCCTTCCACCATTTGCATGCCCCCTGCAAGTGCTGGAAGGAGCACCCGCAGTCCAGTTCCTGATAGTCAGATTGAAGATGTCAGTGTTGAAGTACACCAGGATGAGGAGGATATGGGTGTTGCTGGCGCTGGGGAGGAAATTGACCAGGAGGATTCTGATGGTGAGGTGGTTTGTTTAAGTCAGGCACCCGGGGAGACACCTGTTGTCCGTGGGAGGAATAGGGCCATTGACATGCCTGGTCAAAATACCAAAAAAATCAGCTCTTCGGTGTGGAAGTATTTCACCAGAAATGCGGACAACATTTGTCAAGCCGTGTGTTGCCTTTGTCAAGCTGTAATAAGTAGGGGTAAGGACGTTAACCACCTCGGAACATCCTCCCTTATACGTCACCTGCAGCGCATTCATAATAAGTGAGTGACAAGTTCAAAAACTTTGGGTGACAGCGGAAGCAGTCCACTGACCAGTAAATCCCTTCCTCTTGTAACCAAGCTCACGCAAACCACCCCACCAACTCCCTCAGTGTCAATTTCCTCCTTCCCCAGGAATGCCAATAGTCCTGCAGGCCATGTCACTGGCAATTCTGACGATTCCTCTCCTGCCTGGGATTCCTCCGATGCATCCTTGCGTGTAACGCCTACTGCTGCTGGCGCTGCTGTTGTTGCTGCTGGGAGTCGATGGTCATCCCAGAGGGGAAGTCGTAAGCCCACTTGTACTACTTCCAGTAAGCAATTGACTGTCCAACAGTCCTTTGCGAGGAAGATGAAATATCACAGCAGTCATCCTGCTGCAAAGCGGATAACTGAGGCCTTGACAACTATGTTGGTGTTAGACGTGCGTCCGGTATCCTCCGTTAGTTCACAGGGAACTAGACAATTTCTTGAGGTAGTGTGCCCCTGTTACCAAATACCATCTAGGTTCCACTTCTCTAGGCAGGCGATACCGATAATGTACACGGACGTCAGAAAAAGACTCACCAGTGTCCTAAAAAATGCAGTTGTACCCAATGTCCACTTAACCACGGACATGTGGACAAGTGGAGCAGGGCAGGGTCAGGACTATATGACTGTGACAGCCCACTGGGTAGATGTATGGACTCCCGCCGCAAGAACAGCAGCGGCGGCACCAGTAGCAGCATCTCGCAAACGCCAACTCTTTCCTAGGCAGGCTACGCTTTGTATCACCGCTTTCCAGAATACGCACACAGCTAAAAACCTCTTACGGCAACTGAGGAAGATCATCGCAGAATGGCTTACCCCAATTGGACTCTCCTGTGGATTTGTGGCATCGGACAACGCCAGCAATATTGTGTGTGCATTAAATATGGGCAAATTCCAGCACGTCCCATGTTTTGCACATACCTTGAATTTGGTGGTGCAGAATTTTTAAAAAAACGACAGGGGCGTGCAAGAGATGCTGTCGGTGGCCAGAAGAATTGCGGGACACTTTCGGCGTACAGGCACCACGTACAGAAGACTGGAGCACCACCAAAAACAACTGAACCTGCCCTGCCATCATCTGAAGCAAGAAGTGGTAACGAGGTGGAATTCAACCCTCTATATGCTTCAGAGGTTGGAGGAGCAGCAAAAGGCCATTCAAGCCTATGCAATTGAGCACGATATAGTCTCAAGCGCAGTGGAGAATGATTTCAACATTGTGCAAGGTTCTGATGCCCTTTGAACTTGCCACACGTGAAGTCAGTTCAGACACTGCCAGCCTGAGTCAGGTCATTCCCCTCATCAGGCTTTTGCAGAAGAAGCTGGAGACATTGAAGGAGGAGCTAACACGGAGCGATTCCGCTAGGTATGTGGGACTTGTGGATGGAGCCCTTAATTCGCTTAACAAGGATTCACAGGTGGTCAATCTGTTGAAATCAGAGCACTACATTTTGGCCACCGTGCTCGATCCTAGATTTAAAGCCTACCTTGGATCTCTCTTTCCGGCAGACACAAGTCTGCTGGGGTTCAAAGACCTGCTGGTGACAAAATTGTCAAGTCAAGCGGAACGCGACCTGTCAACATCTCCTCCTTCACATTCTCCCGCAACTGGGGGTGCGAGGAAAAGGCTCAGAATTCCGAGCCCACCCGCTGGCGGTGATGCAGGGCAGTCTGGAGCGACTGCTGATGCTGACATCTGGTCCGGACAGAAGGACCTGACAACGATTACGGACATGTCGTCTACTGTCACTGCATATGATTCTCTCACCATTGAAAGAATGGTGGAGGATTATATGAGTGACCGCATCCAAGTAGGCACGTCACACAGTCCGTACTTATACTGGCAGGAAAAAGAGGCAATTTGGAGGCCCTTGCACAAACTGGCTTTATTCTACCTAAGTTGCCCTCCCACAAGTGTGTACTCCGAAAGAGTGTTTAGTGCCGCCGCTCACCTTGTCAGCAATCGGCGTACGAGGTTACATCCAGAAAATGTGGAGAAGATGATGTTCATTAAAATGAATTATAATCAATTCCTCCGTGGAGACATTCACCAGCAGCAATTGCCTCCACAAAGTACACAGGGAGCTGAGATGGTGGATTCCAGTGGGGACGAATTGATAATCTGTGAGGAGGGGGATGTACACGGTGATATATCGGAGGATGATGATGAGGTGGAGATCGTGCCTCTGTAGAGCCAGTTTGTGCAAGGAGCGATTAATTGCTTCTTTTTTGGTGGGGGTCCAAACCAACCCGTCATTTCAGTCACAGTCGTGTGGCAGACCCTGTCACTGAATGATGGGTTGGTTAAAGTGTGCATGTCCTGTTTATACAACATAAGGGTGGGTGGGAGGGCCCAAGGACAATTCCATCTTGCACCTCTTTTTTCTTTAATTTTTCTTAATTTAATTAATTAATTATTTTTTCTTAATTTAATTTTTTGCGTCATGTGCTGTTTGGGGAGGGTTTTTTGGAAGGGACATCCTGCGTGACACTGCAGTGTCACTCCTAGATGGGCCCGGTGTTTGTGTCGGCCACTAGGGTCGCTTATCTTACTCACACAGCTACCTCATTGCGCCTCTTTTTTTCTTTGCGTCATGTGCTGTTTGGGGAGGGTTTTTTGGAAGGGCCATCCTGCGTGCCACTGCAGTGCCACTCCTAGATGGGCCCGGTGTTTGTGTCGGCCACTAGGGTCGCTTAGCTTACTCACACAGCTACCTCATTGCGCCTCTTTTTTTCTTTGCGTCATGTGCTGTTTGGGGAGGGTTTTTTGGAAGGGACATCCTGCGTGACACTGCAGTGCCACTCCTAGATGGGCCCGGTGTTTGTGTCGGCCACTAGGGTCGCTTATCTTACTCACACAGCTACCTCATTGCGCCTCTTTTTTTCTTTGCGTCATGTGCTGTTTGGGGAGGGTTTTTTGGAAGGGCCATCCTGCGTGACACTGCAGTGCCACTCCGATATGGGCCCGGTGTTTGTGTCGGCCACTAGGGTCGCTTATCTTACTCACACAGCTACCTCATTGCGCCTCTTTTTTTCTTTGCGTCATGTGCTGTTTGGGGAGGGTTTTTTGGAAGGGCCATCCTGCGTGCCACTGCAGTGCCACTCCTAGATGGGCCCGGTGTTTGTGTCGGCCACTAGGGTCGCTTAGCTTACTCACACAGCTACCTCATTGCGCTTCTTTTTTTCTTTGCGTCATGTGCTGTTTGGGGAGGGTTTTTTGGAAGGGACATCCTGCGTGACACTGCAGTGCCACTCCTAGATGGGCCCGGTGTTTGTGTCGGCCACTAGGGTCGCTTAGCTTACTCACACAGCTACCTCATTGCGCCTCTTTTTTTCTTTGCGTCATGTGCTGTTTGGGGAGGGTTTTTTAGAAGGGACATCCTGCGTGACACTGCAGTGCCACTCCTAGATGGGCCCGGTGTTTGTGTCGGCCACTAGGGTCGCTTATCTTACTCACACAGCTACCTCATTGCGCCTCTTTTTTTCTTTGCGTCATGTGCTGTTTGGGGAGGGTTTTTTGGAAGGGCCATCCTGCGTGCCACTGCAGTGCCACTCCTAGATGGGCCCGGTGTTTGTGTCGGCCACTAGGGTCGCTTATCTTACTCACACAGCTACCTCATTGCGCCTCTTTTTTTCTTTGCGTCATGTGCTGTTTGGGGAGGGTTTTTTGGAAGGGCCATCCTGCGTGCCACTGCAGTGCCACTCCTAGATGGGCCCGGTGTTTGTGTCGGCCACTAGGGTCGCTTAGCTTACTCACACAGCTACCTCATTGCGCCTCTTTTTTTCTTTGCGTCATGTGCTGTTTGGGGAGGGTTTTTTGGAAGGGCCATCCTGCGTGCCACTGCAGTGCCACTCCTAGATGGGCCCGGTGTTTGTGTCGGCCACTAGGGTCGCTTAGCTTACTCACACAGCTACCTCATTGCGCTTCTTTTTTTCTTTGCGTCATGTGCTGTTTGGGGAGGGTTTTTTGGAAGGGACATCCTGCGTGACACTGCAGTGCCACTCCTAGATGGGCCCGGTGTTTGTGTCGGCCACTAGGGTCGCTTAGCTTACTCACACAGCTACCTCATTGCGCCTCTTTTTTTCTTTGCGTCATGTGCTGTTTGGGGAGGATTTTTTAGAAGGGACATCCTGCGTGACACTGCAGTGCCACTCCTAGATGGGCCCGGTGTTTGTGTCGGCCACTAGGGTCGCTTATCTTACTCACACAGCTACCTCATTGCGCCTCTTTTTTTCTTTGCGTCATGTGCTGTTTGGGGAGGGTTTTTTGGAAGGGCCATCCTGCGTGCCACTGCAGTGCCACTCCTAGATGGGCCCGGTGTTTGTGTCGGCCACTAGGGTCGCTTATCTTACTCACACAGCTACCTCATTGCGCCTCTTTTTTTCTTTGCGTCATGTGCTGTTTGGGGAGGGTTTTTTGGAAGGGCCATCCTGCGTGCCACTGCAGTGCCACTCCTAGATGGGCCCGGTGTTTGTGTCGGCCACTAGGGTCGCTTAGCTTACTCACACAGCTACCTCATTGCGCCTCTTTTTTTCTTTGCGTCATGTGCTGTTTGGGGAGGGTTTTTTGGAAGGGACATCCTGCGTGACACTGCAGTGCCACTCCTAGATGGGCCCGGTGTTTGTGTCGGCCACTAGGGTCGCTTATCTTACTCACACAGCTACCTCATTGCGCCTCTTTTTTTCTTTGCGTCATGTGCTGTTTGGGGAGGGTTTTTTGGAAGGGCCATCCTGCGTGACACTGCAGTGCCACTCCGATATGGGCCCGGTGTTTGTGTCGGCCACTAGGGTCGCTTATCTTACTCACACAGCTACCTCATTGCGCCTCTTTTTTTCTTTGCGTCATGTGCTGTTTGGGGAGGGTTTTTTGGAAGGGCCATCCTGCGTGCCACTGCAGTGCCACTCCTAGATGGGCCCGGTGTTTGTGTCGGCCACTAGGGTCGCTTAGCTTACTCACACAGCTACCTCATTGCGCTTCTTTTTTTCTTTGCGTCATGTGCTGTTTGGGGAGGGTTTTTTGGAAGGGACATCCTGCGTGACACTGCAGTGCCACTCCTAGATGGGCCCGGTGTTTGTGTCGGCCACTAGGGTCGCTTAGCTTACTCACACAGCTACCTCATTGCGCCTCTTTTTTTCTTTGCGTCATGTGCTGTTTGGGGAGGGTTTTTTAGAAGGGACATCCTGCGTGACACTGCAGTGCCACTCCTAGATGGGCCCGGTGTTTGTGTCGGCCACTAGGGTCGCTTATCTTACTCACACAGCTACCTCATTGCGCCTCTTTTTTTCTTTGCGTCATGTGCTGTTTGGGGAGGGTTTTTTGGAAGGGCCATCCTGCGTGCCACTGCAGTGCCACTCCTAGATGGGCCCGGTGTTTGTGTCGGCCACTAGGGTCGCTTATCTTACTCACACAGCTACCTCATTGCGCCTCTTTTTTTCTTTGCGTCATGTGCTGTTTGGGGAGGGTTTTTTGGAAGGGCCATCCTGCGTGCCACTGCAGTGCCACTCCTAGATGGGCCCGGTGTTTGTGTCGGCCACTAGGGTCGCTTAGCTTACTCACACAGCTACCTCATTGCGCCTCTTTTTTTCTTTGCGTCATGTGCTGTTTGGGGAGGGTTTTTTGGAAGGGCCATCCTGCGTGCCACTGCAGTGCCACTCCTAGATGGGCCCGGTGTTTGTGTCGGCCACTAGGGTCGCTTAGCTTACTCACACAGCTACCTCATTGCGCTTCTTTTTTTCTTTGCGTCATGTGCTGTTTGGGGAGGGTTTTTTGGAAGGGACATCCTGCGTGACACTGCAGTGCCACTCCTAGATGGGCCCGGTGTTTGTGTCGGCCACTAGGGTCGCTTAGCTTACTCACACAGCTACCTCATTGCGCCTCTTTTTTTCTTTGCGTCATGTGCTGTTTGGGGAGGATTTTTTAGAAGGGACATCCTGCGTGACACTGCAGTGCCACTCCTAGATGGGCCCGGTGTTTGTGTCGGCCACTAGGGTCGCTTATCTTACTCACACAGCTACCTCATTGCGCCTCTTTTTTTCTTTGCGTCATGTGCTGTTTGGGGAGGGTTTTTTGGAAGGGCCATCCTGCGTGCCACTGCAGTGCCACTCCTAGATGGGCCCGGTGTTTGTGTCGGCCACTAGGGTCGCTTATCTTACTCACACAGCTACCTCATTGCGCCTCTTTTTTTCTTTGCGTCATGTGCTGTTTGGGGAGGGTTTTTTGGAAGGGCCATCCTGCGTGCCACTGCAGTGCCACTCCTAGATGGGCCCGGTGTTTGTGTCGGCCACTAGGGTCGCTTAGCTTACTCACACAGCTACCTCATTGCGCCTCTTTTTTTCTTTGCGTCATGTGCTGTTTGGGGAGGGTTTTTTTGAAGGGACATCCTGCGTGACACTGCAGTGCCACTCCTAGATGGGCCCAGTGTTTGTGTCGGCCACTAGGGTCGCTTATCTTACTCACACAGCTACCTCATTGCGCCTCTTTTTTTCTTTGCGTCATGTGCTGTTTGGGGAGGGTTTTTTGGAAGGGCTATCCTGCGTGACACTGCAGTGCCACTCCTAGATGGGCCCGGTGTTTGTGTCGGCCACTAGGGTCGCTTATCTTACTCACACAGCTACCTCATTGCGCCTCTTTTTTTGTTTGCGTCATGTGCTGTTTGGGGAGGGTTTTTTGGAAGGGCCATCCTGCGTACCACTGCAGTGCCACTCCTAGATGGGCCCGGTGTTTGTGTCGGCCACTAGGGTCGCTTATCTTACTTACACAGCTACCTCATTGCGCCTCTTTTTTTCTTTGCGTCATGTGCTGTTTGGGGAGGGTTTTTTGGAAGGGACATCCTGCGTGACACTGCAGTGCCACTCCTAGATGGGCCCGGTGTTTGTGTCGGCCACTAGGGTCGCTTAGCTTACTCACACAGCTACCTCATTGCGCCTCTTTTTTTCTTTGCGTCATGTGCTGTTTGGGGAGGGTTTTTTGGAAGGGACATCCTGCGTGACACTGCAGTGCCACTCCTAGATGGGCCAGGTGTATGTGTCGGCCACTAGGGTCGCTTAGCTTAGTCATCCAGCGACCTCGGTGCAAATTTTAGGACTAAAAATAATATTGTGAGGTGTGAGGTATTCAGAATAGACTGAAAATGAGTGGAAATTATGGTTTTTGAGGTTAATAATACTTTGGGATCAAAATGACCCCCAAATTCTATGATTTAAGCTGTTTTTTAGGGTTTTTTGAAAAAAACACCCGAATCCAAAACACACCCGAATCCGACAAAAAAAATTCGGTGAGGTTTTGCCAAAACGCGTTCGAACCCAAAACACGGCCGCGGAACCGAACCCAAAACCAAAACACAAAACCCGAAAAATTTCCGGTGCTCATCACTACTTTTTACTCTCCTTGGAACTATAACTGAACTTCTATATACAATTTGTGTTTTTTTCACATATCATTTAATGGAATTGAATTTACACGTGGACCATTTACTGTGAAATTGACGGACTTTTCTGGTGGTATTGACGGACAGTGACCACTACGGTAAATTACCACCGTTATTTCATCTTTGCGCCACTAGTCGGATCCCATCCAATCTCTTATTTTGTATAATCTTTCACAGGTGTGTGTGGTGACACATCAGGGTAGGACCTTACGTCAGGCAGCAAAGAGAGTGTGCAGGAACATATCTTAAACTCTACTTTCATTTATGACTTTAGAACAAGTTAGAACATTGGAAAAACAATCAATACGTTTTCATAGACATCTATAGAAACCAGAGATTTCCTAATGGTCAGTTTCAAAATTGACCAAAACCTATGGTAAAGCCGACCAAACAATATAATTTTAAATGACAGGTGTGTTTGACTTCTAAGCCAGCTTCTATTAGCCCAGGCTTCATTATGATGCCTCTGAAAAGGGTCACAAGCATGTGTTGGCGGTTAGCATTAGGAGGCTATGGTATACTCTGCACTTTCCTGAGATGTGCACATCACCAACTGACTGAGAGGAGCCAGGAACCTGAATCAGAGGAACAACAGCTTATTGAGGTGTCACACAGCCTACCCAGGCCTAGGTTAACATAGAAACATTGCAAGAATTTTCATATGCCTATCCCAAGCATGTTTAAATTGCTCTACTGGCTCTTCCACCTCTGATGGGAGGCTATTCCACTTATCCACTACCCTTTCTGTGAAGTTATTTTTAGTAAATTGACCTACTCGGGGCATTTAGATTAGGTGGGTTCTTTTGTTGCTGGTTGCTTAACAGGCATTGGGGTATATTTACTAAAGTGTTGGTTTATAAAAGTGGAGATGTTGCCCGTAGCAACCAATCACAGATTATAGCTATTATCTTCTAGAAGCTACTAGATAAATGATAAATAGAATCTGTTTGGTTGCTATGGGCAACATCTCCAGTTCTAAATACCAGCATTTTAGCAAAAATATCCCTTTTAGTTGTTGGATATTTTTTGTCTTCTAAGTCTGCAAGAAATTTTGTTTAGTGTACAGTAGTGTCAGGAAAACGTGAAACTTCTGCTGAAGCTCACACATATAACATGCAGAGGTGCAAGTATGCGGGTACGCTCGGATACGGAGTACCTTAAGAATTTGGCAGCGGGTACGCAGTACCACCTGCCACACACTTTGCCATTCCCACAATTATAATGTGCCACAAAGCAACAAGACTATGGTGCTTAGCAGCATGATGGCTCCTCCCACTTTGTCAGAGTTACTGGGAGTGCGATAGTGGCTGTATTTTCCTGTTATAATGGAGGCATTACTATATATTGTTATTAAATTGGGGGCATTACTATATATTTCTATTATACTGGAGGCATTACTATATATTTCTATTATACTGGAGGCATTACTATATATTTTTAGCCTTGCCTCCAGATAAAAAAAAGGGGCTGTCGTGTCGCCACGCCACTAGTGTCATGTAGCCACTCCCACTTGCAGCATGTAGCCATGCCCTCTCACAACACATGGCCACACCCATTTTTCGGTACTCAGTACCACTAAGAAAAGATTTCTACTTGCACCCCTGATAGCATGTTAGCATTTGCCTGCTGTCTGCACATTTTTCCCTATGTATCCTCTTACACCAGAGAGGAATCTGCATTTATTACATTGTTTAGTGAATTAGGGGTGTATGTATTATTATTATTATTATTATTATTATTATTTTAGTTTAATGATAATTTCTTATTGTTGATTATCACAGCAATAGGATATTATGAATGTATTAAAAAACACATGCAGAGACAGTGGCTCGGGACCAAGGGTTCAGGGCTTAGCACTGGGCTTTCAGCTCAATACTGGCTGTTGCTTGGGAGGGAGGACCCCATTTTATTTTTTGGGAGGTCCCCACTTTCTGAGGAATTCCAGCACTGGGCTGACAAGTTTAGTGGTGTTTAATGTGATGACAGGGGGACCCCACACTAAGGGGGACATGTACTAATCGGTGATAAAAGTGGAGAAGTGAGCTAGTGGAGAAGTTGCATATGGCAACCAATCAGCATTGACGTAACATTTATAATTTGCATACTTTAAACGTATACAGAACAGCTGATTGGTTGCCATGGGTCACTTCTCCACTGGCTCACTTCTCCACTTTTATCACTATGGCATTATCCCCCTGACTGGATGAGCCTGGTGCTGGTTACTCTTTATTAAGGGGAACCCCACTCTGTTGATGTTTTTTTTTAGTGGGGGTGGGCTTTAAGTAGCTAGTACCTCCCCAGTCATTGACTTAACCGCACCTCACTGAAGTCATCACTAATCCTATGTATCCCTCTCACTAAAAATATTACAGAGTGTCGCCTGTAGATTATAATGGCAAACGATATCTGAAGTAAGTTTGTCAACTAAGTAAACAGAAACCTATGGGGGCATTTTTTGCAGTCAGAAATTGGAATAGCAGGGAAAAATTGGATATACAAATTAGATATCACAGTGATCTTAAAGTATATTAAAAAGAACCCCAATTTTTTAGAATATACAGTACTGTGCCATATCGGATATCTGCCTATATCCCAACTTCAGCTTTCTTCTTGACCATACTACTGTATCCATGCCCAGACCATTTTACCGCTACACAACCACTAGACAAACTCAAGGAAAGAAAAGACTCTAGAACTTAAGTACTCCCTGTAGGCTGACTCACAAGAATTTTTTTTGCGGGACTCGAGACAGCTTTTCAAAGTCTCCAATCCTGCAAAATAGGTCAGGATGTAATGAAGTCCGAGTTCAGCTGGCATCCCGTGCAGCCGCCGTAACCCGGCCTTACTCACTGAGCCCATCCTGCCGCCATCCTACCAATTACATTTTATCTATAGGGCATTGTCCCTTTATCTATGGGCCGTTGTCTCCTAAATGGTGGCTAACCTAAAGAGCAATGCATACTGTATATGACTGCCATAATAATATTATTTATATGGTAAGTTATATACAGTACATGGTTGGGAATACTGTATAGTGAGGATTAGCCTAATGGAGTTCTACTCTGACGTGGGGCAAAACAAAAACAAGAAAGTGTACCACACAAAAATGACCGGTTCACGCCAAGGCCCCTAATGTTTTCTTCCAGCTCTTATGTAGTCAAAATATTAAATTTCCAATAATAATAATAATAATAATAATTTTAATAATCGTGATGGGCGTTTGTAGAACGCTGTCCAGCAACACCCCTTCCCAACGCCCAAACGGCCGCGGCCTGTCCCTCAGGCTGCAGCTTGAGAGGCACTGCATGAGATGACACGTGCAGTGCACTAACCACAGCACTTCTCCGTTAAACCATCAGGTTTATGCACAAAATAAGAATTTACTCACTGGTAATTCTATTTCTCGTAGTCCGTAGTGGATGCTGGGAACTCCGTAAGGACCATGGGGAATAGACGGGCTCCGCAGGAGACTGGGCACTCTAAGAAAGAATTAGGACTACTGGTGTGCACTGGCTCCTCCCTCTATGCCCCTCCTCCAGACCTCAGGTAGGGAAACTGTGCCCGGAAAAGCTGACACAACAAGGAAAGGATTTGGAATCCCGGGTAAGACTCATACCAGCCACACCAATCACACCGTACAACTCGTGATACTATACCCAGTTAACAGTATGAATAACAACTGAGCCTCACTAACAGATGGCTCATAACAATAACCCTTTAGTTAGGCAATAACTATATACAAGTATTGCAGACAATCCGCACTTGGGATGGGCACCCAGCATCCACTACGGACTACGAGAATTAGAATTACCGGTGAGTAAATTCTTATTTTCTCTAACGTCCTAGTGGATGCTGGGAACTCCGTAAGGACCATGGGGATTATACCAAAGCTCCCAAACGGGCGGGAGAGTGCGGATGACTCTGCAGCACCGAATGAGCAAACTCAAGGTCCTCCTCAGCCAGGGTATCAAACTTGTAGAATTTTGCAAACGTGTTTGATCCCGACCAGGTAACAGCTCGGCAAAGTTGTAAAGCCGAGACCCCTCGGGCAGCCGCCCAAGAAGAGCCCACCTTCCTCGTGGAATGGGCTTTTACTGATTTAGGATGCGGCAGTCCAGCCGCAGAATGTGCAAGTTGAATCGTGGAGCAGATCCAGCGAGCAATAGTCTGCTTAGAAGCAGGAGCACCCAGCTTGTTGGGTACATGCAGGATAAACAGCGAGTCAGTCTTTCTGACTCTAGCCGTCCTGGAAACATAGATTTTCAGGGCCCGGACTACGTCCAGCAACTTGGAGGCCTCCAAGTCCCGAGTAGCCGCAGGCACCACAATAGGTTGGTTCAAATGAAACGCTGATACCACCTTAGAGAGGAATTGGGGACGCGTCCTCAATTCTGCTCTGTCCATATGGAAGATCAGATAGGGGCTTTTGCATGACAAAGCCGCCAATTCTGACACCCGCCTAGCCGAAGCCAAGGCCAAAAGCATGACCACTTTCCCCGTGAGATATTTTAATTCCACGGTCTGAAGTGGCTCAAACCAATGTGATTTTAGGAAATCCAACACAACGTTGAGATCCCAAGGTGCCACTGGGGGCACAAAAGGGGGCTGAATATGCAGCACTCCCTTAACAAACGTCTGAACTTCAGGCAGTGAAGCCAGTTCTTTTTGAAAGAAAATGGACAGGGCCGAAATCTGGACTTTAATGGAACCCAATTTTAGGCCCATAGTCACTCCTGACTGTAGGAAGTGCAGAAATTGACCCAGCTGAAATTCTTCTGTGGGGGCCTTCATAGCCTCACACCAAGCAACATATTTTCGCCATATGCGGTGATAATGCTTTGCTGTCACATCTTTCCTAGCTTTTATCAGCGTAGGAATGACTTCCACCGGAATGCCCTTTTCCATCAGGATCCGGCGTTCAACCGCCATGCCGTCAAACGCAGCCGCGGTAAGTCTTGGAACAGACATGGCCCCTGCTGTAGCAGGTCCTGTCTGAGAGGCAGAGGCCAAGGGTCCTCTGAGATCATTTCTTGTAGTTCCGGGTACCAAGTCCTTCTTGGCTAATCCGGAACGATGAGTATAGTTCTTACTCCTCTCTTTCTTATTATCCTCAGCACCTTTGGTATGAGAGGAAGAGGAGGGAACACATAAACCGACTGGTACACCCACGGTGTCACTAGAGCGTCCACAGCTATTGCCTGAGGGTCCCTTGACCTGGCGCAATATCTTTTTAGCTTTTTGTTTAGGCGGGACGCCATCATGTCCACCTGTGGCCTTTCCCAACGGTTTACAATCAGTTGGAAGACTTCTGGATGAAGTCCCCACTCTCCCGGGTGGAGGTCGTGCCTGCTGAGGAAGTCTGCTTCCCAGTTGTCCACTCCCGGAATGAACACTGCTGACAGTGCTATCACGTGATTTTCCGCCCATCGGAGAATCCTTGTGGCTTCTGCCATCGCCATCCTGCTTCTTGTGCCGCCCTGTCGGTTTACATGGGCGACCGCCGTGATGTTGTCTGACTGAATCAGCACCGGCTGGTTTTGAAGCAGGGGTCTTGCCTGACTTAGAGCATTGTAAATGGCCCTTAGTTCCAGAATATTTATGTGTAGGGAAGCCTCCTGACTCGACCATTGTCCCTGGAAGTTTCTTCCCTGAGTGACTGCCCCCCAACCTCGGAGGCTTGCATCCGTGGTCACCAGGACCCAGTCCTGTATGCCGAATCTGCGGCCCTCTAGAAGATGAGCACTCTGCAGCCACCACAGCAGAGACACCCTGGCCCTCGGGGACAGGGTGATCAGCCGATGCATCTGAAGATGCGATCCGGACCACTTGTCTAACAGATCCCACTGAAAGATCCTTGCATGGAACCTGCCGAATGGAATTGCCTCGTAAGAAGCTACCATCTTTCCCAGGACTCGCGTGCAGTGATGCACCGACACCTGTTTTGGTTTCAGGAGGTCTCTGACCAGAGATGACAACTCCTTGGCCTTCTCCTCCAGGAGAAACACCTTCTTCTGTTCTGTGTCCAGAATCATACCCAGGAACAGCAGACGCGTCGTAGGAACCAGCTGCGACTTTGGAATATTCAGAATCCAGCCGTGCTGTTGTCGCACTTCCTGAGATAGTGCTACTCCGACCAACAACTGCTCCCTGGACCTCGCCTTTATAAGGAGATCGTCCAAGTATGGGATAATAATAACTCCCTTCTTTCGAAGGAGTATCATCATTTCGGCCATTACCTTGGTAAATACCCTCGGTGCCGTGGACAGACCAAACGGCAACGTCTGGAATTGGTAATGGCAGTCTTGTACCACAAAACGGAGGTACACCTGGTGAGGTTGGTAAATGGGGACAAGCAGGTAAGCATCCTTGATGTCCAGTGATACCATGTAATCCCCTTCTTCCAGGCTTGCAATAACCACCCTGAGCGATTCCATTTTGAACTTGAACCTCCTTATATAAGTGTTCAAGGATTTTAAATTTAGAATGGGTCTCACCGAACCGTCTGGTTTCGGTACCACAAACATTGTGGAATAGTCCCTGTTGAAGGAGGGGAACTTTTATTATCACCTGCTGGAGGTACAGCTTGTGAATTGCCGCCAACACTACCTCCCTGTCCGGGGGAGTAGCTGGCAAGGCTGATTTGAGGTAACGGCGAGGGGGAGACGTCTTGAATTCCAGCTTGTATCCCTGAGATATCACTTGTAGAACCCAGGGATCCACCTGTGAGCGAACCCACCGGTCGCTGAAGCTCCGGAGACGGGCCCCCACCGCACCTGGCTCCACCAGTGGAGCCCCAGCGTCATGCGGTGGATTTAGTGGAAACAGGGGAGGATTTTTGTTCTTGGGAACTGGCTGTATGGTGCAGCTTTTTCCCTCTACCCCTGCCTCTGGGCAGAAAGGATGCGCCTTTAACCCGCTTGCCTTTCTGGGGCCGAAAGGACTGTACCTGATAATACGGTGCTTTCTTAGGCTGTGAGGTAAAAATGTCGACTTCCCAGCTGTCGCTGTGGAAACGAGGTCCGAGAGACCATCCCCAAACAATTCCTCACCCTTGTAAGGCAAAACCTCCATGTGCCTTTTAGAATCCGCATCACCTGTCCACTGCCGAGTCCATAATACTCTCCTGGCAGAAATGGACATTGCATTTATTCTAGATGCCAGACGACAAATATCCCTCTGTGCATCTCTCATATATAAGACTTCGTCTTTAATATGCTCTATGGTTAGCAATATAGTGTCCCTGTCAAGGAAATCAATGTTATCAGACAGGGAATCAGACCACGCTGCTGCAGCACTGCACATCCATGCTGAAGTAATAGCAGGTCTCAGTATAGTACCTGAGTGTGTATATACAGACTTCAGGATAGCCTCCTGCTTTCTATCCGCAGGCTCCTTTAAGGCGGCCGTATCCTGAGACGGTAGTGCCACTTTGTTTGACAAGCGTGTGAGCGCTTTATCCACCCTCGGGGATGTCTCCCAACGTACCCTGTCCTCTGGCGGGAAAGGGTACGCCATTAGTAACTTTTTAGAAATCACTAGTTTTTTATCAGGGGAAGCCCACGCTTCTTCACACACTTCATTTAACTCATCTGATGGGGGAAAAACCACTGGTTGCTTTTTCTCCCCAAACATAATACCCTTTTTAGTGGTACCTGGGTTAATGTCAGAAATGTGCAACACATTTTTCATTGCCGTAATCATGCAACAGATGGCCCTAGTGGAATGTACATTAGTCTCGTCGTCGTCGACACTGGAGTCAGACTCCGTGTCGACATCTGTGTCTGCCATCTGAGGTAGCGGGCGTTTTTGAGCCCGATGGCTTTTGAGACGCCTGGGCAGGCACTGGCTGAGAAGCCGGCTGTCCCACAGCTGTTATGTCATCGAACCTTTTATGTAAGGAGTTGACACTGTCGGTTAAAACCTTCCACATATCCATCCACTCTGGTGTCGACCCCGCAGGGGGTGACATCACATTTATCGGCACCTGCTCCGCCTCCACATAAGCCTCCTCATCAAACATGTCGACACAGCCGTACCGACACACCGCACACACACAGGGAATGCTCTGACTGAGGACAGGACCCCACAAAGTCTTTTGGGGAGACAGAGAGAGAGTATGCCAGCACACACCACAGCGCTATATAAACAGGGATTTACACTACACAAAGTGATTTTCCCTATAGCAGCTATACAATACAGTTTTGCGCCTAAATTTAGTGCCCCCCCTCTCTTTTTTACCCTTTGAGCCTGGAAACTGCAGTGGAGAGCCTGGGGAGCTGTCTTCCAGCGGAGCTGTGAAGAGGAAATGGCGCCAGTGTGCTGAGGGAGATAGCCCCGCCCCTTTTTTGGCAGGCTTCTCCCGCTCTTTTATTAATATTATGGCAGGGGATTTTTACACATATATAGTTTATTAGACTATATTATGTGTTTTTTGCCAATGTAAGGTAATCTTATTGCAGCCCAGGGCGCCCCCCCCCCCCCCAGCGCCCTGCACCCATCAGTGACCGGAGTGTGTGGTGTGCAAAGGGAGCAATGGCGCACAGCTGCAGTGCTGTGCGCTACCTTAATGAAGACCGGAGTCTTCAGCCGCCGATTTCCTGGACGTTCTTCTTGCTTCTGGCTCTGCAAGGGGGACGGCGGCGCGGCTCCGGGACCGGACGACCGAGGCTGGGCCTGTGTTCGATCCCTCTGGAGCTAATGGTGTCCAGTAGCCTAGAAGCCCAAGCTAGCTGCAAGCAGGTAGGTTCGCTTCTCTCCCCTAAGTCCCTCGTAGCAGTGAGTCTGTTGCCAGCAGATCTCACTGAAAATAAAAAACCTAATAAATACTTTCTTTACTAGAAGCTCAGGAGAGCCCCTAGAGTGCATCCAGCTCGGGCCGGGCACAGATTCTAACTGGGGTCTGGAGGAGGGGCATAGAGGGAGGAGCCAGTGCACAGCAGTAGTCCTAATTCTTTCTTAGAGTGCCCAGTCTCCTGCGGAGCCCGTCTATTCCCCATGGTCCTTACGGAGTTCCCAGCATCCACTAGGACGTCAGAGAAATCCAAATTTGCCCCAATATTGTAATCACTGCTCTTCTATAACTTAACTCTGATTTACTTCTTTTTATGTCTATAAAATGTTCTGTGTCATAATTCATAGTTTAAAAAAATATTGTGTTAATTTTACCCTTGAAGTGGTTGTCAACAAATAATTTAAAACGACCACTTACCTTGCACTTTATTCTTATCCATAATGGTATCTATGATTATCTGTCCTGTGCTGGCCTTAGATCCCTTTATCAGAGGGAGTCACACATGGCTCTCATGAGTTACCGTGCCTGGAACAACACGGCTGACAACAGGAATGATGGGAAAGGAAATTAAGGCTCAAACCTGACCTTGTTATCTCTGAGGAGTACATTTGTGACAATCACTGAGATTTATGGGATCTAAAGAAGGTCCATTTTTATCTCTGATTTTCTTCTTGTTTGATACTGTGAAGAACTGCTGAGCTCCGTGTTTCAGATCACAATACAATGACAAGTATAAAAATGAATTTTGCTTTTTCCCCCCTCACTATTCTTATTCCTATCAGTGCATTTAAGCAAAGCCTGTTCAACAGGGTGGGTGATAACTTATCTCCCAGATCAATGTGTGAAGAATACATGAAAGTAAATATATAAAACTTATGGCCTTACAAAGCCTTGCTATTGGAACTAGAACATACTTTGGCAGTTTTGATATACTGTATTCCATTATAGAATGTTACGGTAAGGATGGAGTGGTATCTGGGAGTTCCAGGTCACATGTCTGGTAGTCAGACCATGTGGTATAGGTGAAAGGTCTTATGTCTGTTTACAGTGCAATAGAATGGTGTTGTAATGGGTTGGTACAAATGGAGCCTTGCTCATCTAGCCTTCTCTGCTGCACCTAGGTGCACCAAGGTTTATTAGCATAAGCCTTTCATCTATTGTTCTCAGCTGCAATACAATACAGAGAACAATACAGCAGGGGATTAAGTCATTAGAGCAGGGGATTAAGTCCGACTGCCCTGGCTCAGTTCCACGCAGTGGGCACGGTGGAACGCTATGCGCACCACGGTATTTATTCTCCCTCCAGGGGTGTTGTGGACACCCCAAGAGAGGGAATAAGTGTCGGTTTCCCGGCGGTCGGGATCCCGGTGCCAGTATGCTGAACGTCGGGATCTCGACAGCCGGGATATTAAATGCATCCCGTTATAATAACTGTGTAGGTGTCCAACTGGGATCCAGTCAGCATCCCGACGCTGGAATCTTGATACTGGTCACAAAACCGACACCAGAATCCCGACATAGATCACAAAGCCGGCATCTCAATTTTAAGTATGCCAGGGAGAATTAGGATTAAGCTGCAGGGAGGGAGGGGTAAGCACCACAGGGGAGGGTTAGGATTACGCTGCGGGGGTGGGGGAGGGTTATGGTTAGAGGGGAAACAATGAGGGTTGGCATACTTATCTAGTAGGTGTCGGAATTCTGCGGGTCAGGATGCCGTGTCGGTATTCTGACCACCGGCATCCCAATAGCCATGATCCCAATACCATAAACATCCTAGTGATATTTGGTGGACCCCCTTCTTTTAAAGTAAAGCATTCATTACCTTCAAACCAGAAATAAAGACACGGAGACTTGAATTTTGGCAGAAAAATTGCTAGCTATTTATTTGTCCCTAACCAATAGGAAACCGGTAATAGAAAATTTATTAAGATGCCGATCCAGCCGGCATATGGTGGCAGCAAAAAGAACGGCTCAATTAACCTAAATTAACCTTAAATTACTAAACATTCGAAACGATCCTAATTTTACTAAAACTATCACCAACCGGTAATAGGTGACAACTCAACCCCCACAGTGACTACCCACCGCTCCTGGGTGCCCTGCCGCTGCCTTCCCGGACGGGTGGTCAAGCGGCCAATAAGTCGATGGAGGTGAGTGCACCTAAACCACACCAAACTGTAAAACACTACAGCTTACCATAAAAATACAAAACTGCCGTTCTTTTCCGCCAATAAATAGCCAACGATAAAACCAGCCAACAACTTAACGCCAAGGCACCACGTGCCAGAATTTCTGACCACAGGGCGGGCGGGCGGGAAGGCAAATCACCACAAGAGAGAGATAAAATGGCCTCACCTTCCCTATATATATCAAACCCTCCCCTTCAGAAAAGGCTGTACTTTCCTCACAGCTAGGTCCACCCCTCACCAGATGTTTAACTCTTTCCTTTCCTATGCAGTCAATTCTCTCTCCTAAACATCCTAGTGATTTTTGGTGGACCCCCTTCTTTTAAAGTAAAGCATTCATTACCTTCAAACCAGAAATAAAGACACGGAGACTTGAATTTTGGCAGAAAAATTGCTAGCTATTTATTTGTCCCTAACCAATAGCAAACCTGTAATAGAAAATTTATTAAGATGCCGATCCAGCCGGCATATGGTGGCAGCAAAAAGAACGGCTCAATTAACCTAAATTAACCTTAAATTACTAAACATTCGAAACGATCCTAATTTTACTAAAACTATCACCAACCGATAATAGGTGACAACTCAACCCCCACAGTGACTACCCACCGCTCCTGGGTGCCCTGCCGCTGCCTTCCCGGACGGGTGGTCAAGCGGCCAATAAGTCGATGGAGGTGAGTGCACCTAAACCACACCAAACTGTAAAACACTACAGCTTACCATAAAAATACAAAACTGCCGTTCTTTTCCGCCAACAGCGAAAGACTCATCCCCAAAGTCTTCGCACCGCCACCATAACCTACCCTAACTCCTGCAAAACGAAACCCAGATTCTCCAGGAAAAACATCATCCCCTCATTGGATAGATGTACCCCATCAGGCCGAAAAAGGTGGCTGTCTCTGAACCGAATCCTAGGGTGGCGAACCACCTTGCCCCCGTGGGACAGCACCCACATCGCCACCGCCCCATTCACCTTTTTCCGGGCCTCATCAATCTGGCGACCATCCGCCACACCCCTCCAACTCAACCTCGGCACCATCAATGAAAAAACCAACACACAATTGGTCCATGCCGCGGCCACACTTGCCAGATCTTGTATCATGGCCCACCGCAGATCCAAGGATGTCCTTTTCCCCAGGTCGTTGCCACCTAGATGGACAACCAAGACCCTAGGGACTCCATGCTTGCTGGCCTGACTAACTAGCCTACTCTTCAGCTCGCTCCACATCATCCCTCGCCAGCCAAGCCATCTGACACCCTGTGCTCCAGGCAACGCCTGAGCCCCATCCGAGGCCACAAACTTGGCTGCCCAATATACATAAGAGTGGCCGACCACCCAAATAGCCAAATTGTCTTCAAACCAACCTGAAGGGAAAAAGAGGGGTAAAATTGATTACTAAAGCCTCATTAATTGCTTTCACCTGAAGGATCTGCCAAAAAGAAAAAACTTTAGATCTCGCCATTGCAGCAGTCACGGCCTAGCCGATCTGCACCATGCTTCGTTGCCAATTTGAAGCGAACATAGACACACAAAGGGGAAGTTCAAATAAAATCAAACGAAATTAAAACAGGGGGGGGGGGGAATAAAATGGGAAACACATGTAATAACTCAGCTGGAGGTGAAAGCGTAAAGACCTGCTGAGGGACTCTGATTAGAACAGATTAGCCGAATTGTAGATTAGAATTCAGTCCGTCAAGTCAGGCAAAAAATCGCAAAATAACTCCAGACCCCCGCTGCCGACTCATGCCAGCAACGACGAGTAGCTAATCCCTGAGTAGGATAAAAAAGGGGGAACACCAACAGACGCACAATACCATAACTTACAGAACTGTAACCACATAATACAAACGCAAATAAACACAGCACCACGCGCAATCCGACCTCTCATGCAACGGGGCGAATATATCGTCTGTAACTTGACGACTTCCATCGCCCCACCGCCTGGATTTCAGTTCTGGACAAACCTGCCGCCGCAGCCAACGTCGCAGCGCCTATTCGGAAGGAATGGGTACCGAACGCAGCGGGTGGGAGGCCCAAGCTCGCCAAACAACGGCTCAGCATCCAACGAAACTGGTATTTCGTCACCGGCAGCCCGTCATAATGCAATAGCCATGACCCCCTCCTAACGGGTCGCACCGCCACATATTGCCCAGCTAGACCTACTGGGCAAACGCTCTCCTCCTGCCGGAACCAAAGTGACCCAGCGACCTCTCCCCACTTGGTCAGTCTTAGAGCGCCACAATCTGCACAGCAAGGACCTCTCACCCACTACCACGTCTCCGACCAGCATGCGCGAATCTGCTCTCTTGGAATGCGCTACCAACTCCGAAACCCTAAACGCCCCGTGGTAAGCCATTGAGAACGCCAAACTGAACAAAAGCGTCTCAAACCTGGACGACGCGACTCGCCCCAACGCCGCGATGACGGCCGGCAACAAAGCTGCATCGATGGGCCGCCTTCTATCCGGTGGCGTCGGCGCTACTCGCGCCCACCCTTTCATTGCCTTCCGCAGAACATCGCTTTTTGTCACATCGGGGACGCCCCGTAGCTTGCAGAAAAACGAGACCCCAGCCAAGTACCGGGATACCACCGCTCGGGACCTACCCGAAACATACAGCTGCCAAATAAAAGAAAGCATCAGCCGATGCCTGCTCTTACCTTGTTGCTGACGACCTTGGACAAACTCCTCCCACTCGCTCCAAGCTTGTCCGTAAGCCCTGAGCGTGGCTGGCGCGACTGACCGCAACGCTAGACCCTCCAGTCCGGCCCGATCACCTGCCAAACATAACCGGGACAATGAAAACCTTGCTCGTCGGCCTCAGGTGCCAACAACCAAAACCTCTCCCACTGTCCTCGCGACAAAGCGTCGGCAATCCCATTCTCCAAACCGGGCACATGCTGCGCGCGGAACCACAGGTTCCTACGCAAGCATGTCAACAGCAATTGCCCGAGCACTCGCAGAACCACCAACGACTTTGCCCTCTGGTTATTAATCGCATGCACCACGCCCAGATTATCGCATCTAAACAATATGCTGCGATTAGCTAGCCGATCGCCCCAGACCTCCAACGCCACCATAATGGGAAAAAGCTCCAGAAGCACCAGATCTTTAGTTAGACCTTCGCTATGCCATTTTGCCGGCCAGGATGCCGCGCACCAAGATCCCTCCAGAAAGCACCCGAATCCAGAGGCACCCGCTGCTTCGGTGAACAGCTGCATCCGTTCGCTGTCTACCGCTGGTGCTTGCCATATACACACCCTGTTGAAATCCTTCAGGAACGAGGCCCATATGGCCAAATCCCTTTTTATTTCGGAGGACAAACGCACAACATGATGTGGCCTGGCACACCCCGCCGTCGCCCTTTCAAGCTTCCGGCAGAAAACCCTGCCCATCGGTATTACCCGACAAGCAAAGTTCAACATGCCCAGCAAGGACTGCGCCTGCCGCAGCGTGACTTTACGCGAACCTTCGAACCGGCAAATGGTCTCGCGGAGCTTCGAAACCTTGTCCCGGGACAGCCGACACTCTCCCGCCACCGAGTCGATTTCAATCCCCAAAAATGACAAGCAGGAGGCCGGACCCTCTGTTTTGTCCACGGCCACGGGAACACCGAAGTGGTAAAAAAGAGCTCGTATGCTAAAAAGCAAGTCACCGCACCTTGTAGCATTAGCCGGACCTGCACACAGAAAGTCATCGAGGTAATGGGCAACCCCGTGACCCCCTGACGAAGACTCCACGCACCAATGAAGAAACGTGCTAAAGCGCTCGAAAAATGAGCATGAAACGGAGCATCCCATCGGCAAACATTTGTCGATGAAATACTCCGCCCCAATCCGGAAACCCATAAAACGGAATGAGTCCGGATGCAACGGCAATAACCTAAAAGCTGATTCAACATCAATCCTAGCCATAAGGGCCCCGGTCCCATAGCTGCGGACCATCTCTAGCGCCTCATCGAATGACTGATACACCACCGAGCAATAAGCTGGCGGTATTGCGTCATTGACCGACGCCCCTAATGGGTAAGAAAGATGCTGGATGAGCCGGAAAGCGCCTGGAGTCTTCTTAGGAACCACCCCGACCGGAGAGATGACCAAATCATCGACCGGGGGTGCCATGAACGGTCCCTCCATCCTGCCCAACCTGACCTCCTTATCCACTTTCTCCCGTAGCACTCCCGGCAAGGCTCGGGCAGATTGGAGGTTCCTCTGTGCCCGCACGGACACCTCACTTGCAACAGGCAAGCGAAAGCCAAACTTAAAACCGTCAAACAAAAAATTTGCATCCTCTCTATTCGGATACAATTCCAACCACCGGCCCATAGTCCCCAACTTAATTGGTGTTGGAGCTCTGCGGAGCGGTCCCGCTCGCGGCCTGCCTGGGGTACGCTTGCTTACCCCGCGCCCCCTGTCTACCGCCTTTGAAACAGGAGGAGGCTGGGTGGGCTCCGCCACACTGCTGGCAGGAGTGTCGAAAACGACACTGCTTGCCAAAGGAACATGTTCCGCTGTTAAACGCGAAACACTTTCCTCTCGTGGCGGAACGCCCACCTGCACGGACGGCCGATCCACCTGCCTTGGCAAATCCGCCGTCCGCGCCGGACCCCTGGGCTGCTGACCCTGCGCGTCGCCCGTCCGCTCCCTGTTTCTGGGGTTCCTCCTCCTGCTGCGAGGCCCGGGTTACTTTGAGCCAGACCTCCACATCCTTGAATCCGAAGTCCATGACCCGCAAGCCGTCCTGCTTCTCCCGAAACTCCTGATCATACCGACGCCACTCCGAGCCCGAGGATGTGCGCTGCATGTCGTGTACGAGATGCAGATACCGGATTAAATTCATGTGCTCTTCCGGCCTATCCTCCAAGTAGCACGCCGCAAATACGCAGAACCCGGCCAGCCAATTATCGAAGGACCGGAAAGCCTCAGCCCCCATGCCCTTCTTTGCGGCCGCCGCCTTATAATCCTTCTTCATGGCCTTTGTTAAAACGAAAACGTCCACGAAGTCACCCCTACGAATCTTCTTGCGGCAGCTATCCCGTAGCCCCCGCATTACTGCGGTGTAGTCGCAGCGAACGACCCCGGGCAAATCGCGTCGCTTCTTGGCCCTACGAGCTTCCTCACTAACCCGCTTGCGCCGCTTACGCCTCTTCTGCTGCTTTGCTGCCCGCTTGGCAAATTTCGCCGCCCTCTTCTTCGCCCTAGTAGTGCTACTTACTTCGGACGCCTGCGACGACAAAGAAGATGAAGAGGAGGAAGAAGAAGAGCTGCGAGAACTAGAGCTTGCGGAGGACCCCAATACTGACTGCACCACCTCACCTGATGCCGTCGACCGCTCCGACATGGAATCCTCTGGCGCGTCAGCCTCGACGTCTTCATCCATGAAGCCTGCCATCCCTTCGTCCTCGTGTTCTATAAAAGACAAAGAAGAGGGGGACCCGGCTCGCACTCGCGGTGCATGCCGAGCCCTACGAGCGGGGGTCGCTGCGGCCGCGCGCCCCTGCCCATCCCGTCCTTGCCCTAGCTCCAATTCCGCAGCGGCTGCTCCAAGCTCCCGGCAGGCGCGTGCCACCCGCTGCGCCGCTGAGGCCCTCCGCCTGCCGAACCCGCCTGCCTCCGCAGACGCGCCTGAACTTGCTGCCGCCCTCGGGGAGGCCACCGCGGCAAGCGGCCCCAACGCCTCCACCACTGTGGCCAGGGCCGACACCAGTGCCCCGGGAGGGTTCCGACGGCCGCGAAAACCGGTAACGGACCCTGAAGGACCCCCGGCCAGCGCCCGGGCGCGATCCCGCGCCCGCCGCCCGACGGTCGTGCTCCGGGCACCCGACGCCCGCCGCCCAGGCGGGAAAGCGGGGGCACCCCTGTCGGAACCCCCACTCTCCCCATCAGAAAACACCTCCTCCCCTTGGAACTCAGAGCTATCCCCCGAACCTGGGGAGGAGCCGCCGTCCTGCCACGCAGCGCGTGCTGCGGCCCTGCGGCCGCCAACCCATTCCCTGTCGCCCCTCCTCCCCCGGAAGCCGCTGTATTCTGGCTCCGGTGGAGTATTTTGGGTAGACAGGGAGGACCGCGGTGCTGCTGCGCGCGGTCACGCGCGCACAGCCCCGCCCGCGGTGGGCACGCGCGCACTCCGTGCACGCGCCCTAGCACCGCTCACTGTTGTGTCCTTGTGCCCCTGCCTTGGCCTCTCCTGCCCAGCGCTGCCTTCAGCTGACACGCGCTGCACCCCCCTGTCCCTCTCCCTCCCCCGACCCTTCCAGCCTCCGGCTGCCGGGGAGCTATGAGTGGGGACAGAGGCGCTGGCGGCGCCCCTGCGCGCCCCCGCGCGCGGTTGAGGCCACTTGCGGTGAGCGCGGGCGCGCGCGCACCTCGTGCGCGCGTCCCACTTCCGCCCGCCGTGAAGATCCCGGCCGCCGCACCATCTGCTGCTGCCGCGCGAGGTTCCGATACAGGCCCCGCGCGGCGAACAGATGCCCTCCGTCCGGCCCTCTCCCCCCGCCCGGCACTTCTACCCGGCCGCGGCAAGGGGGGAGAGATAGAGGCCGGGTCTGCCCGCACAGCCTGGCGCCCTCCGCGGCGCGCATGCGCGCGCCCGCGGGCGCCCGACGCCGCCACTGACTCCGCCGCACCCGGAGGTGAAGGCCGAAGCCCGTCGACCTCCGGGCGGCCTGGACGGACCTCCGGCACCCTCCGCCGCCCGCACCTAGCGGGCAACGCCGGCCCAGCCCCCAGCGGCGAGGCCGATCCGGCCCGCCGGGTTGTGCTCCTGCCCGCGCCCGTGGAGGCTCCGGGGGACGGGGCCCCGTCCCCCAGGCCAACCACCCTTTCCCCTGGCCCAGCTCCACCGCTAGAACCGCGGTACCGAGCTGGAGGCCCAGCAGAACGGAGAGGGCGGGTAGACATGGCTAAATACGGAAAGATGGCACAGGCAGAGGGGGGGGGGGGACACAGCAGAATTGCACCAAACAGTTTCCACAAAAATATGTGTGGACAAAGTAATGTCTGCACAGCAGCACTCACCAAACCAAGGCAAATCACCACAAGAGAGAGATAAAATGGCCTCACCTTCCCTATATATATCAAACCCTCCCCTTCAGAAAAGGCTGTACTTTCCTCACAGCTAGGTCCACCCCTCACCAGATGTTTAACTCTTTCCTTTCCTATGCAGTCAATTCTCTCTCCTTATGTTCAAATACGCAGGATATACAAATGACATCTCAGTTGCAAAAAAATAATTTTCTCTGTACTTGTCTTTATCATTGTCTTTAGATTGCTTAGATTTTAAGCACAGATCTGCCGTGTATAGCGATAGCAATGCACGGCCCCACGCATCGCTATTGTCGGTGCTAGATTGAGCGGGTTGCTCACTTCAGCGCTGTGTGAAGTGAGCAGCCCCCGATCGCCCCCCCCCTCGCACATTGCGTTGTGCTGAGCGGGGGGAGAGATGTGTGATGTGTGGTTTGTGATAGGATGGGTGGTCTTCAGTATGCCGACTGTCGGGATCCCGGCGTACAGTATACCAGCGCCGGAATCCCGACAGCCGACATACCGTCACTTTTTCTCCCTCGTGGGGGTCCACAACCCCCCTGGAGGGAGAATAAAATAGCGTGGCGTCCGTAGCGCGCAACCGTGCCCGCAAGGAGCTCATTTGTGCTCGTCACAATGTCGGTATGCCGGCGGTCGGGCTCCCGGCGCCGGTATGCTGGTCGCCGGGAGCCCGGCCGCCGGCATACCATACTACACCTGTTAGGATAGCTCAGCACACATCTCCCCCATCAGTACTGGCCTTAACACATTCATATTATATTGCCCTAATTAACCTCACTCCCACTCACCTCATGCATAGGCTTACCATAATACCCCTTTAAACCGGGACACTCATGAATTACACAGGTTGTGGCTGGCTGACTTCAAGCCTGCATTTCACCTGGTTTTAATCAGTAACAGAACCTATGTAATCCATGAGCGTCCCAGATTAAAGGGATAGTATGGTAAGCCTACTCATGTATATCTCTCTAAACACAATTCTTTTGTTGGTGCACTTGTTGAATTTGAACCCAGATTCGAGGGCATTCAATGAACTCTCTCAGCTTAGTTATTATAATATCCCTGTGAGTAGCTGTTTCCAAGAGATAAGTGGGGTCATTCCGAGTTGATCACTCGCAGCCGTTTTTTGCAGCGCAGCGAACAGGTTACTACTGCACATGCGCATGCACCACAATGCACAGGCGCATCGTACGGGTACAAAGCGGATCATTGCTGGGTGATGGATTTAACGAAGAATCCATTCGCACAGCCGATCGCAAGGAGATTGACAGAAAGAGGGCGTTTGTGGGTGGCAA
The DNA here is from genome assembly GCF_028390025.1 of Pseudophryne corroboree. Taxonomy (NCBI): domain Eukaryota; kingdom Metazoa; phylum Chordata; class Amphibia; order Anura; family Myobatrachidae; genus Pseudophryne; species Pseudophryne corroboree. The sequence continues at coordinate 1,204,309,987 of NC_086444.1, forward strand.
CTGACCGTTTTCAGGGAGTGGTTGGAAAAACGCAGGCGTGTCCAGGCATTTGCAGGGCTGGTATCTGACGTCAATTCTGGGACCAAAAAGACTGAAGTGATCACAAGGGCTGAGTAAGTCCAGAGCTACTCAGAAACTGCAAAAAAAAAATTTGTCCCGCTCGGCTGCACACGCGTTCGCACACTTGCAAAGTGAAAATACACCACCTCGTGGACGGTGACTATGCGTTTGCATGGCTGCTAAAAGTAGCTAGCGAGTGATCAACTCGGAATGAGGGCCAAGGTTCTGTCTTCCTAGGAATATGCAGCAGTTGGGTGTTATACTAGTGTCCGGTGGCCGTGGGGAACAAGGGCAGTGCATTGTGGTCCTCAAGCATTGATCACATATACAAGACAAACATTTGTTTCTGTTGTATCATAGGGTTTTGTGTTGTTTTAACCAGAGCCGGCCTTAGCTATAGGCAGGCTAGGCATTTGCCTAGGGCATTCAAGCATGTCTAGGGGCATCCAAGCATGTCCCTGCAGCATCTCATGCTGAGAGGGACAGTCTGCAAACTAACTGTTACTTTCCAAATGTATTCAATCAGTACTTGTATACACTGCTGTTTACATTTGTCAAAAAAAATGCACACTGTGCCTTAAACTTCCTCTGACATGCTTGAATGCCCCTGACTTGTGAGACCTCAGACAGACAGCAGAAGCCCAGTAAATGCAATTCCTGGACCTGTGACATTTTTACTGACTATATAAGGTTATTACTGGATGGCTTCTTATGATAACACATGTGTATTTTGGAAGACTGCTTCACCGAAACCTGACATCACCTATACTGCTTGTGCACATGGGGGAGGGGGACCCTGCCATCCTGTGTCCCTTATCCCTGTGCAAACCCCAGGTGTCTGCAGGGACATAACATGGGCAGTGTTCTCCCCACACTTTATTTCCTAGTCAGTCCATACCGTAAAATTCCCCTGCCATCTAGCACTGTAACGTGGTCAGTAAGTTGCGTTGTGCTATTTCTATATGAAACATCAGTGCAGCGTGACTTTTGGACACATCAGACTGGAGGGCAGAACATTTAGCTCCCACCCACAGTATAAAGTAAAGTGCATGCAGTTAACGGGAGTAACAGACACCAGCAAACACACTGAATAGTGAAGAGAATGGACAGTTTCTACATGTTTGATACTGATCTTTTTGTATAACCAGCAAGTGTGGCAGTATCTGTGGCAGTATATGTGTATTATGGGCATTACTAATGTGGGGCATATGTGTAAGGTGCATTACTGTGTGGCATTATGTGTATTATGGGCATTACTAATGTGGGGCATATGTGTAAGGTTCCTTTACTGTGTGGAATTATATGTATTATGGTCATTACTGTGTGGCATTGTGCAGAGTTGAACTGGCCCACAGGGTAACCCCCCGGTGGGCCCCACTACCTGAGCATTGCAGGTACAGATGCAGAACTAGCGGCGGAGCTAGGGGGCACCAGACAAAATTTTGCCTAGGGCATCAAATTGGCTAGGGCCGGCTCTGGTTTTAACTAATGCTCAATAGTGAATGTGTTTGTTGTGCATAATGGCTTACAAATTGGGCAAAAGTGGGATGTAAGGGTCTGTAGCATGTGTCTAGCATAAGTCGGCTGCGTTTGCCACTGTTACCTACAGGAACGCGTCTCGATCTTGCAAACAAGTGGACAGACACCATTTCAGCATGCAAATTTTTAATCATTCCTTTTTTATATCCTCGTACTTTGCAACCAAACTTCAGTTCAGCCCTAAAGTCTCATAAAGGGGCATGCTGTATGTATTAACCTGGAGAAGGGATAAAGAAGTGATAAAACAGTGATAAGTGCAAGGTGATAACTCCCCAGCCAATCATTACGGATTTGAAAAATGGCAGTTAGAAGCTGACTGGTTGGTGTGTTATCACCATCCACTTATCACCGCTTTATCCCTTCTTTATCCCCTCTCCAGGCTTAATACATCCGCCCCAAAGTATCATAAATGAGTTCTTAAACTGAATTGGTGAATCGCAGTTCTTTAAGCAAGTCATGAGTTAAATGCATCAAATTCAGCGTGACAATAAGACAAAAAGCAAAACAATAGAAAAAAATGATCACACTCTGCACCATATTAGTACATATCTGTGCTTTATCCATTAACACGAAACAGAACTATAAGGGCAGGCAAAGTGCATTTTAAGAATGTTTGGTAATGCATTAGAAGAGTCTGTTAATTGTCCGCAGTAAGTTTTTAGCTCATTTGAAGGCTATGAACCTTGAGCTCGATGTTAAATGCAAGAAATGAATTTGCCTTCCTAAAAAGCTGTGTAAGCTAAACAGTATGAAGAGGTCCTGACTGTCAGCGATGTACTGGAGACAAAGGTTGCTAGCTCGGGGGAGGGGAATTCTAACAGGTCGGCTTCACTTTGCAGCTGCTGAACAGAAACAAAGATTTCTTTGTGACATCCGACAAATTCTCCTATCGTATAATCAAGCCGTCTTCTCAGATCCCATTGTGCGCTCTACCAAGGTAGCAGATACATTGTAATGTGCAAATGAGGCTCAAAGTGATTAAGGACAGCAATTAGCAAGTCAACCCCAAAAAAATCTATCATTTGGCAGCGTACAGATTGTATTCTGCTGTAGAGAAGTTTCATGTTCTAGGTACGTTATCTATAATAGGGCATTGCTTACTGCAGAGGTGTCTTACATCACGATTTAAGGAATAGTGTTGGGATTATTCTATGGGCCCCATTCAAAATGGTACTGAGGTTTACTCGCATGGACAATGGGGATGATTTAGACCGGATCGCTGGGCTGCTAAATTTGTTGTCCTGCGATCAGACAGTCGCCGCCCAAGGGGAGTGCATATTTGCAGTGCAAGAGTGCAATCGCATGTGTACGCCTAGCTGCAAAAAATAGATCAGCCAGCAGACAGCTGCAAATCCGTTCGCACCACACTCACCATCTAATGATTTTTCTACTGCGTGCAGTCTCTGCGCAGCCCAGGACTTACTCCTACAGTGCGATGAGAACAGGCTGATCGGGGCCGGAGCTGACGTCACACACCCTCCCTGAAAACGCTTGGGAACGCCTGCATTTTCCCTGACACTCCCAGTAAACGGTCAGTTACCACCCACAAATGGCTTCCTCCTGTCAATTACCATATGAACGCCTGCGCAATCAAAATTTTCGCACCAGTCTGTCCCTGTCTGGCGATGCCTGTTGTTGTTTGCAGACATTCAGATCTGAATCACCCCCAATGTTTTTGCAAATAATCCGATGCTGTTCCCTACAATTTGTAAATAGCAGGCAGATGTGTGAAAAATAAATGAACACAATGGGGGAGATTCAAATGTTTGAAAAGTCAGTTGGGAGTCTGTTTTTTCCTATCTAATAGACACCCAACTGACTTTTCAAACAATTGAATTTCACCCATTATATCAAACTTGCTAACTCTTCTGGAAGTTGCGGGAGATTCACCATATTTCCAGTAGTCCCCTGCACCCCCGGATGAGCAGGCAGATCTCCCACTTTCCACCCGCATCCTAGTGATGTGGGCAGAATGGAGAGATAATCACCAGCAACCGGTGGTCTGCAGGGAGGGGGTGGGGCTAAAATAGCATCATTTTAGCCCCACCCCTCCCAGCAAACCCGCAAATCGAGGAAATTTTGCAGAAGTGGAGGCTGGACTTGATGACATCAGAGCCTGTCCCTGCCTCCCCGAGTGCCCAGCAGTGTGTTCTCTCCGGGCTTCTCTCGGAGAGGAGAAAACAAAAGTAGGCAAGTACAGTATGCATTATATTAATATCCACTGTGTTATATTTCGCTTTTTTATTACATTTATTTTTTAATTGTTTTTTTGTTCCCCTTTAGTAACAGATACATTACTGCACTGGGACAGTACAGCAGAGGGACTGGGTGCAGGCTGGAAACTGTGAATGTAACTACTGTACTAATGTAGCTAAGGGAAAGGTTATGTTAAGGGTCCTACACACTGGCAGATAACACAGAGCGATATGAACGTTCTCATTCATTAATGAACGAGAACTCGTTCATATCGTGCAGTGTGTAGGCACCAATGATGAATAATACACGGCCCTGCGCTCATTCATCGCTGGTGCCCCGTCGCTTATGCATGCAGGCCAATATGGACAATCTCGTCCATATTAGCATGCAGTGCTATGGAGCCGGGTGACGAGGGGAGTATCCGCCGTCGGACAGCTTGGCGGCGGATCGCCGAGTCTGTAGGGGCAATAGAAGTGAACAATGAAGTAGAGGAGACACATGTAATGTACAATTACAGAGTGGGCAGTAAACAAATATGAAGGCTACTACACTTTGACACATTTCCTGGGATATTTTAAGCACAGTACTACAAAGGACACAATGAAAGCTATTATCAATGATGACTAGTGGTGTCAGAGTGACAAATACAACAGTATAATTGTACAGTTATTTATGTGACTAATATTTCAGATTGGAATAGCCCAAAATTGGAGAAATAAATAAATTCTGTAAGTAATCAGGAACCTAGCACCCCTCTGTAGCCAGTACTCTGTCATATAGGGATTTTATTTACACTTACAGTAGATAGGCTTTGGGGGAGATGTACTAAGCAGTGAAAAGAATAGAGAAGTGAGCCAGTGGAGAAGTTGCCAAAGGTAACCAATCAGCATTGAAGTTACAGTTATAATTTGCATAGCATAAAAATTATACAGAGCAGTTAATTGGTTGCCATGGGCAACTTCTCCACTGGCTCACGTCTCAATTCTTTCACTGCTTAGTACATGTCCCCTTATGTCCTTCAGCATCCTGTGAGATAAGGCTTTATGGGGTCTATTCATGAAGCAGTGAAAAGAGTGGAGAAGTTGTCCATGGCAACCAATCAGCTGCTCTGTACAATTGTATAGTATGCAAAATATAAATGATACTTCAATGCTGATTGGTTGCCATGGGCAACCTCTCCACTGACTCAATTCTCCACTCTTATCACTGCTTCATGAATAGATCCCAATGACACATACAGCAAAATGCAGCCAGCAATAAGACATAGGGGCAATGCAGTAGCGGATCTTGCCACGGGCAAGCAGTACTTTTGCCCGGGGCGCCGCCTTCCGGAGGGCGCCGCACCATGGCAAGATCCACTGCTGCTGTGGTGCCTCCCGCTGTCCGCTGTGAAGGGAAACTAGGCGCTACGCGTCTAGTTTCCCTTCCTGGAGAGGACCTTCACTGTAATGATGAGCGGTGCGCGTTGACGTCATCATGCACCGCACAGCAAAGGTCCTCTCCACAAAGGGAACTAGACGCTTAGTGTCTAGTTTACTTTCGAGGAGAGGACCTTTGCTGTGCGGTGCGCGATGACGTCATCGCGCACCGCACATCCTACAACAGTACAGGGGGCGTAACTGACCATACCCCCTGTATGAAGTCACGCCCCGTAATGCCGCCCGGGGCGCCAGAAGCCCCGGAACCAGCCCTGGGGCAATGTTACCCCCTTTCCTCTGCAAACAGAAATGCAATTACTGTACAATGCCTATGATGCAAGATATTTTATGTGCATACTTTTCTGCAGTGTACACAGTGGGAAATACACGCCAAGTACTGTACGTCTGTAATACCGACATGCATTCATCTCTGCCTCAGCTCCATAGAGTTGTCACTTTCACCCTTACGTTTTGTACACACTCGCCCACTGTATCATTAGGAATACAGTATATAACCAGTGCAAATAGGCTCATGACCTGTGTCAAGCTTAAATGGTAGACCATAAGTCAAAGTCACATACATGAAACAATTTTTCCTTGATCAGGGAGATAATATTGTCATGTGTCATTTGTTGTTTAGTTTCTAAGAAATCCTGAATGTGTTAAAAATGTATCATGTTCACAAACCTGGTGCTGTGATCTGACCTGGAGGGCTGTGGGTGTTGGGAAATTCTGATTAAAAATGATGGGATTCACAATCCCTCTACTCAGATTGCTTGTAATAGGTACTTATTCTCCCCCTCCCCCCTCCTTTCAACTGGAATAGGGCTCTAGACAAGGGTGTCCCCTTTCACCCCATTTATTTGCTCTGGCACTGGAACCCCTGGCTGTTACTCTGCGGAAAAGTGACTCTTTCGCAGGAATCAGAATTGGGCCATGGGAATCCAAACTGGCCCATTTTGCCGATGATATGCTTTTATTTATTAGCAACCCAGCCACTTCAGTTCCCATTGTGATTGACTCACTTACTCGCTGTGGAATATAGGGTGAGCCATCACAAATCTAAATACCCACCATTGAGCACCCAAGCCTCATACAACCATCAACCATTTCTTTCTGTCAGTGAAACTAAAGCTAAAAAAAACGTTGAAATACCTGGGAGTTAATATCCCCACCTCCACATCTGGGTTGTATAAAGCAAATTTTCCACCTTGGTTAGCCAAGATTAAACGACTCTTGGACTGATGGCAATTCTTGCCATTGTCCCTAATGGGTCGTGTGGCAGTATTGAAGAGTATTATATTTCCGAAATGGTCTTACCTAATACAAATATTGCCTATCAGTCTTTCTAGGGAAGACCAAGCTTTTTATCAATGATTATTTTCCAAATTACTTTGGCAAGGGATAAAAGCCTAGAGTTTCTTCAGCTAGTTTCTACAGCTACCAGGACACCAGAGTACCTGATATAGGCAGTTTCACCAGGGCTGTCTTCTTCCTCTACATTTTAGATTGGATTCATTCCCGTGGTCGATACACCAATCTTGATTTGGGGTTGGCTCTCTTTTCCCCCTTCTCTCCTAGTGCCCTCCTTCATGTACCTCAATCAGCTCTTCCGGCAGACCTACTGTCTAATATTATCTATCGGGACACTTATCTTGCTTGGCAAACTGTAAATCGTAAACTTCACAGAATCCCCTTAGTTCTAAATTCATCACATTTTGGGGCAATCCTCTTTTCTCACCTGGTTTGGAGAATGTTATGTTCCAGTCCTGGAAGAAGAAAGGTATAGTGGCCATTCGTGAGGTTTTTGACATTGGACGCTTACTGCTTTCTTTTCAAGAGCTCAAACAAAAATGTGATATTCCAAGCAGTAAATTGTTCGTGTACCTCCAAGTCAGACACTTTGTAACCATCCTGTCTGTTCCATGTCCGTAACTAGCGACACTGATACTCTCCATGCTTTGCTGAGTAGACATGCTATAATCCCTTATAAAACCACAGACCTTACCACGCTTCTTTCATGACACTCTCCGACTTCGCTCTGGTCATCCACAGGGGCGAGATGAAGGTGTATACTGCCCTGCTTGACAGATCACACCCCTCTTATTAAAAATTATGACAATACCTTACACTAATATCATCTGCAGCTTTACAGGAAACCATATTAAAGTGGTTCACAGGATCTATATTTCACAAGCTCAGCGCAAATACATGGTGGAAGGGGAATATGGGTAATGTCCTAAATGTCATCATACCACTGCTACTCTTTTTCATAACCTATGGGAATGCAGGAAAATATGTACATTTTGGTACAAAGTTCTCTCCTTTATTTATACTTTGTTTTCACTAAAACTTCAATTAGATCCATTCTGTTATGCGCCAATTTTGATCATTGGGATCTGAAAAAACAGTGATTATCCCGCTTCTGTCTGTTATAACTACTGTGGCAAAAAAGGTTATTATGCTAAGTTGGACTGCCAAAACGCCTCCTTTTCTAAATGCTGTGAAAGATTTACTGGTAAAACTGATGTATTTTGACAGACAGGCCACCTTTCCCGATATCGACCAAGATATTCTTAAATTCTGTAGGAAGTGGTATATATTTATAGCCACTCTTGACACCCAGAGGCAAGAACATATCTTCAAATTATACGATCTACCTTTTGGTTCCTTTGTAGACAATTGGAAATGAGTACATGACCAAATGTATTGTGACAGGATTATTCACCTATGCTAATCTACTGTATGTTTGACTCCCTCTGAAGAAGGGCCTATCCCATTGCTGCTCCTTGGCTCCCCCTTCCACCCCCAGTACCTTAATCCTTTCCTTTATCCCCCTTTCTACACTGGTTTATTTCTTTTATATGCTTTGTTTATGAATGTCCATTCAGAGTTGCTAGCAAACCAAAAAAGTTAGCAATTGGGCAAAATCATGTTGCTCTGCAGGTGGGGCATAATGTAACATGTGCAGAGAGAGTTAGATCGCATTGCAAGGCTGCCCACCACTCAACCGCTGTGATCACACTGTAATTGCGATCGCGCCAAAATTACAGCGTGGTCGCAGTAACTGTGGATGCCTCCTGCTAGCATAAACAAGACAGAGCGCACCCTCCTAGTCTAGGTCAAACATAGGTAGCTGCGAACACAGTAGCAATAGCATTTAGCAATTATAAAAAGTAGTGATGTGCACCAGACATTTTTAGGGTTTTGGTTTTGGATTCGGTTCCGCGGCCGTGTTTTGGATTCGGACGCGTTTTGGCAAAACCTCCCTGAAAATGTGTTGTCGGATTCAGGTGTGTTTTGGATTCGGGTGTTTTTTTACAAAAACACCTCAAAAACAGCTTAAATCATAGAATTTGGGGGTCATTTTGATCCCATAGTATTATTAACCTCAATAACCATAATTTCCACTCATTTCCAGTCTATTCTGAACACCTCACACCTCACAATATTATTTTTAGTCCTAAAATTTGCACCGAGGTCGCTGGATGACTAAGCTAAGCGACCCAAGCCGACACAAACACCTGGCCCATCTGAGTGGCACTGCAGTGTCAGACAGGATGGCAGATTTAAAAAATAGTCCCCAAACAGCATATGATGCAAAGAAAAAAAGAGGTGCACCAAGGTCGCTGGATGGCTAAGCTAAGCGACCCAAGTGGCCGACACAAACACCTGGCCCATCTAGGAGTGGCATTGCAATGTCAGACAGGATGGCACTTCAAAAAAATAGTCCCCAAACAGAACATGATGCAAAGAAAAAAAGAGGTGCAATGAGGTAGCTGTGTGACTAAGCTAAGTGACCCAAGTGGCCGACACAAACACCTGGCCCATCTAGGAGTGGCACTGCAGTTTTCTAGCGAGAGGATGAGTGCTTCCATTCTCATGTGAATCTGAACCACTAGCCATGAACATAGGCCAGGGCCTCAGCCGTTCCTTGCCACTCCGTGTCGTAAATGGCATATTGGCAAGTTTACGCGTCTCATCAGACGCTTTTAATTTTGATTTTTGGGTCATTTTACTGAACTTTTGTAGTATACTTCACGACACAGAGGTAGAGCAGTGGACTACTGTACCATACTGCTATATATTATATACTGGTGGTCAGCAAAATTTTGTACTGTACTCCAACTATATATACTGCGCACAAAAACTGAAATGCACCACAGGTATGGATGGATAGTATACTTGACGACACAGAGGTAGGTAGAGCAGTGGCCTACTGTACCGTACTGCTATATATTATATACTGGTGGTCAGCAAAATTATGCACTGTACTCCAACTATATATACTGCGCACAAAAACTTAAATGCACCACAGGTATGGATGGATAGTATACTTAACGACACAGAGGTAGGTAGAGCAGTGGCCTACTGTACCGTACTGCTATATATTATATACTGGTGGACAGCAAAATTATGCACTGTACTCCTACAATATATACTGCGCACAACTTAAATGCACCACAGGTATAGTATACTTGACGACACAGAGGTAGGTAGAGCAGTGGACTACTGTACCGTACTGATATAATACTGGTGGTCACTGGTCAGCAAAATTCTGCACTGTCTTCCTACTATATATTACAATGCAGCACAGATATGGAGCGTTTTTCAGGCAGAGAACGTATAATACTGGTGGTCACTGGTCAGCAAAACTCTGCACTGTTCCCCTACTATATAATACTGGTGGTCCCCAGTCCCCACAATAGAGCACACTGAGCACAGATATTTGCAGCACACTGAGCACAGATATGGAGCATTTTTCAGGCAGAGAACGTAGATATTTGCAGCACACTGAGCACAGATATTTGCAGCACACTGAGCACAGATATTTGCAGAACACAGAGCACAGATATTTGCAGCACACTGTACAAAGAAAGAACGGAGAGGACGCAGACACGTCCTCTCATTATCATCTTCAAAGCACGAGTGAAAATTGCGGCGACGCGCGGCGACGCGCGGCTCCTTATATAGAATACGAATCTCGCGAGAATCCGACAGCGGGATGATGACGTTCGGGCGCATTCGGGTTAACCGAGCAAGGTGGGAGGATCCGAGTCTGCCTCGGAACCGTGTAAAATGGGTGAAGTTCGGGGGGGTTCAGATTTCGAGGAACCGAACCCGCTCATCTCTAATAAAAAAATAAAAAGGAGTGGTGGAAGCATGACTGTGGGATGGGTACGCAATTCCTGTGATGCGGGGCGTGTGGTGGGTGTGTCATGGGCATTGTGATTGCAATAAATGCAAGCAGATTGCAGAAATTGTAAACGCATCAACAACACAAGCTGAGTAGCCAGAGAGCTACGCAGACTGTGGAAGTTTTGATGGCATCAGCCAAAGTTCTGATGCTCAAGCTAATAATTGCAAAACCACAGGCAGATGATGGTGCTCAGAGTGATGCAGGGATTGCTGCTTAGTGTGCCGCATACCTAATTGCATAACTTAGGTTTTTTAAATTTACAAAGTAACACTTTTCTTAAGTATGTATTTTGTCATGTGTATGCTTATTTTAGCAGTGTTGTGCATAACGTATTACTATTGTAAGCAACACTTGTTCTTTAACATTTACATGTATGTATTGTGTTTACACCATGACCCCTAATGCCTGCCTAACATTATTCTGACAGAATGTAACAAGAAACAAACATCCCAGTTTTGTGCTGACATCAATGTATAAAGCAGCTTTATTTCTCATAATTTTGAGTGAATGTATACCATGTTGCGTTTGCAGCTCTGCGTACAATGGGAATTTGCTACATTTATGATGGGGTTGTGTAATTACAGATGAGATTGTGGGCTTGGCTAGAGGTCTTTGCAGGTTTCAATCCATGCTGAATGAAGCCCACTGTTTGTTTGGATCTTTTTGCATAGAATTGTTTGTAGATGTCATTTTCCCTGTAGGCCGATTGGAACACATGGTGGCATCAAATACAGTAAATCAAATTTAGTAATAATAATACCCCAGCATCACACAATAAATTATGTGAGCTTTTCTTTGTTTGTCTTTCTCCTTTTTTTAATAAAATGTTTTCCCTTTATATTATTTTGCGTCCTCTCATTACAATGTAGATACAGTGGGGATTGAAAGTTTGGGCACCCCAAGCAAAAATTCATTTTAATGTGCAAAAAGAAGCAAAGGAAAGATGGAAAAATCTCCAAAAGGCATCAAATTACAGATTAGACATTCTTATGACATGTCAAAAAAAAGTTTGATTTTATTTCCATCATTTACACTTTCAAAAGAACAGAAAACAAAAAATGGCTTCTGCAAAAGTTTGGGCACCCTGCAGAGTTAATACCTTGTACTGCCCCCTTTGGCAAGTATCACAGCTTGTAAATGCTTTTTGTAGCCAGCCAAGAGTCTTTCAATTCTTGTTGGAGGTATCTTCGCCCATTCTTCCTGAGATTCCTGGGCTGTCTGTGACGCACTGCTCTTTTAAGGTCTATCCATAGATTTTCAATTATGTTGAAGTCAGGAGATTGTGAAGGCCATGGCAAAACATTCAGTTTACGCCTCTTGATTTAATCCACCATGGATTTTGAGGTGTGTTTAGGATCATTATCCATTTGTAGAATCCAGCCTCTCTTTAACTTCAGCTTATTCACAGATGGCATCAAGTTAGCATCCAAAATTTGCTGGAATCTTATTGAATCCATTTTTCCTTCTACTCGTGAATTGTTCCCTGTGCCACTGGCTGCAATAAACCCCAAAGCATGATTGATTCACCCCCATGCTTAACAGTTGGACAGAGGTTCTTTTCATTAAATTCTGTGCCTTTCCTTCTCCACACGTACCTTTGCTCATTCCAGCCAAAAAGTTCGATTTTAACCTCATCGGTCCACAGAACTTTATTCCAAAATGCATCAGGCTTGTCTGTATGTTCATATGCAAACTTCAAATGCTTATTTTTGTGGTGAGGACGTAGAAGAGGTTTTCTTCTGATGACTCTTCCATGAAGACTATATTTGTGTAAGTATCTCTTTATAGTGGAATAGTGTACCACAACTCCAGTGTCTGCCTAATCTTCCTGGAGGGATCGTGCAGTCAAACGTGGATTTTGACTTGCTCTTTTCACAATCCTGCGAGCTGTTCTATCTGATATTTTTCTTGGTTTTCCAAATCTTGCTTTAACTTCCACTGTTCCTGATGACTGCCATTTCTTAATTACATTCTGAACAGAGGATATGGGCATCTGATAATGCATTGCTATCTTCTCCTGCTTTGTAAGCGTCAACTATTCTCAGTTTCAGTGTTCTACACAACTGCTTAGAGGAACCCATGGTGCAGATTGTTGGAGCAAGGTCAGATGAGTCTGGGCTTTTAAAACCTTTGAGATTGACATCACCTGGTCTATCCAGACGATGATTGAGAACAATCCATGACACTGCCAGGACTCAGCTGTCCAAAGGGGGCAGTACAAGGTATTAACTCTGCAGGGTGCCCAAACTTTTGCAGAAGCCATTTTTTGTTTTTTGTTCTTTTGAAAGTGTAAATGATGGAAATAAAATCAAACTTTTTTTGACATGTTATAAGAATGTCTAATCTGTAATTTGATGCCTTTTGGAGATTTTTCCATCTTTCCTTGGCTTCTTTTTGCACATTAAAATGAATTTTTGCCTGGGGTGCCCAAACTTTCATACCCCACTGTATATAAATATGAAACATTGTGACAATTTTTGTCTTATTAAACTTTGTATAATAACTTTCTGTATTTGTGCTCTTAAATTCATCTTCAAACTAAACTTGCTTATTTATTAAAAAAAATAGACAAATACAGGAATTGCTTAGGCTACTGTGATTAAACTACAGTGAATTGTGGTCACATGGTTAAGGCTAAGGGAGCGACTTAAGACTTCCTAAAGTAATCAGGTTTAAAAACCAACTGAGAGATGTAAGTATAAAAAAAGTGTATTTTTAGTCGTTTTTAGACAGGGCAGTCGGTTTTGTTGTCATTAATGTTTTATTGCACACACATCAGTGGACTGAGGTATGTTCCAATCATGTTCTTCAATATCTGATTCAATTCAATTGATTTAATTTATAAATGGCTTATTACACAGCACTGCTTAGATGTCATGTCTGTGTCTTTTATTACATTATAACTTTTATCTGCCCTCTTTCAAGTGTACAGGGAAATTCTTTGGATTTATTTAACAGCGCTCTCAGTTCTTTCGAGACACCTAGTGTGTAAGAAGATAGATCAAGCGGCAGTTTAATGGTGGAATTCAAGGCAGGAAACCTTTCACATGTTAGATTTTGATCAATAGGCATATTAACTCTGGGATAAATCTGACATCTCTGCGATAGAATATAATTCCTTTAACAAAATGACTTAACAGTCCCTGACACTGGAAATCATACTAAATTATATTATTCTTGGGCGCAGATGGGAATGCTAACTTATTATTGTACTCTTGGATGTAGGTCAGTGGCAACATCATAGTCCATTACCAGAAATCTATGCTGTCACGCCATAAAATGGGATACATGGTGAGTGACGCCGCAGTGTCTGTATTTTAAATATACAGTGTCTACAGGCTTCTTTAAGCAGATTGCATCATAAATGTGAGCAGAGTTTTTGGTGCTTATATAAGAGCTACAAGGTGGAACAGAGAGTGTGTAATTTTGGAATGGGGAAGAAAGCAAGTTGCAGAAAATCCTTTAATGAGCAGGTCCCTCCTACCTCTATGTCTGTCTGGTATTACCCAGTTTTGTTCTATTACTGTTGTTCCATTTGTAAAGTGAAACAGAATATGTTGTGCTATATAAGAAACTGGAAATAAATGAATTATTTTAATGTGCAGTACCATTAACCTCTTCATGACCAGTCCTACAAGATACAGGTCAGCAAGCTGATGCAACCACTTCTTATTTTATTTACTACAGACAGAGACCCCCACTACACCACTGTGTCACCACCACTATGTATATTTTGCATCCAGCTGCTACCACTGTGTACATGTGCATACAGGTACATACCATACTTGCCTACACGACCCTCTCCATGAGGGAGAAAATGCTCTGTTCCTGGACTTTCCTGGTAATGTATGATTGCCATCACCTGTGATGAGCTAGTTAATTGATAAGAAAGGTGTTTCACCACAGGTGATGGCAATCATACATTACCAGGAAAGTCCAGGAACAGAGCATTTTCTCCCTCATGGAGAGGGTCAGGTAGGCAAGTATGGTACATACTACACCATCTGGCATTAACCCCTTACGTTCCTGGCTGCACCTAGAGATAATGCATCCTGTACTTGCTGCACACTGTTTAACCTTGTGTTATACTGCACCCAGGGCCGGTTCTGGGGCTTCTTGCGCCCCGGGCGGCATTAGGGGGCGTGACTTAATACAGGGGGCGTGGTCAGTTACGCCCCCTGTACTGTAGTAGGATGTGCGGTGCGCGATGATGTCATCGCGCACCGCACAGCAATGGTCCTCTCCACGAAGGAAAACTAGACGCTAAGCATCTAGTTCCCTTCGTGGAGAGGACCTTTGCTGTGCGGTGCACTATGATGTCAATGCGCACCGCACATCATTACAGTTAAGGTCTTCTCCAGGAAGGGAAACTAGACGTGTAGCGTCTAGTTTCCCTTCACAGGACAGCGGGCAGCGGCAGCGGGGGGCACCACAGCAGCAGCGGATCTTGCCATGGTGTGGCGCCCTCCGGACGGCGCCGGCGCCCTCCGGAAGGCGGCGCCCCGGGCAAAAGTCCTGCTTGCCCGTGGCAAGTTCCGCTACTGACTGCACCTGCTTTCTATTGGTTAATAAACCAATCCCTGGTTATCTTCCGCATGAACTGACCTCCATCACACACTGCTGATATCTATTAACATCACAGGTTCTGCCAACAATTGTATAGAAAAGCAAAAACTTACAGTACAGAAAAAGATTTATTTTATGTGTTTGATCAAAGAATTTTTTTTTAAGCAGTTTAACACAGGCCAATTGACCTTGCAATTAAGGATGCCTGTGGTTTTTCCAGGAGGATGAAAAAGGTGTAAGAGAAACTATCACTAACCTGACGGTGATACAGTGTGGGTGACTATAAGGTGGACACTATTGCAGTAGCTGTTGTGCCTTTTCCCGCAGCTGCTACTGCGTCTTTATGCCAAAGTGAGGCTCATGTATGTCCTACTGAGATGCCCTCCAGCTGCAGTGTGAATCCGCTGATGCACTATCTGTGCACCAATGGCTTCACCATTGAACATTGAACATTGCCCTGGCCTATGGCAGGGCCGCAACTAGGGGGGGCTAAGTGGGCATGTGCCCCGGGTGCAGGATTTTAAGGGTGCACCAAGGAGTTACAGAGGAGCATGTTTTTTGGGTTTGTTTTTTTACCGGCAGTGCTGTGCTCCAGTGAGACAGCAGACGGTTCCCGGGGCAGTATCTGTGACCCACCTGTCGGCCCACAGCTGGCTCCAATGCAGTGCGGGCGAGCTCCGGTACCTGGGATCTCTCCTATGCCGGCTACTGTCTTAAACTCTCTTCTTTGCCATGCAGTACTGCGACTAGCGTGTGGTGCACTGTGCAAGCTATAGAAGCGAGCTGTTGGTGCTGTGTTTTTCAGCGGGCTATGATCCCGGCTGCCTGCCCAGAACCGATACAAGCTGCCGCCTACACAGCATTGAGAGGACACACTGCCACAGGCTTCTGCTTGTTAACAGGTGCAGTCACCGATGATACAGAAATCAAAGGCTCACTTTGCTATGTATCCACTTGACAGTGGAAACTAAGAGCCTGGACCATCTCCGACTCTCACCGAGGGGTATATTTACTAAGGTCCCGATTTTGACCGAGATGCCGTTTTTTCATCAAAGTGTCATCTCGGTAATTTACTAAGCAAAAATCACGGCAGTGATGAGGGCATTCGTAATATTTTGGAAGTCCTAGGAAAAAATCACGAATCAATACACCATCGGTCAAATACGCCTGCAATTTGCTAGAAATCGGGAATTTACTAAAAAGTGCAAAACACAAACACTGCCGACAATAGCCAAACACTGCCGTGATAAAATACAAATCGTGAAAAAGTGCTAAAAAAAAACAGACCTGCTTTTTTATCCCGTGTTTGTATAGGCATGCACGGATCCATGAGATCCGTGCATGTTTTTCAGTGGGAAGGGGGGGGAAATGTTCTAAATTTTCAGAAAAAAAATTGCGTGGGGTCCCCCCTCCTAAGGCAAACCAGCCTCGGGCTCTTTGAGCCGATCCTGGTTGCAGAAATATGGGGGGAAAATGGACAGGGGTTCCCCCATATTTAAGCAACCAGCATCAGGCTCCAATGGTTGGAACTTTCAGGTCAGCGGTTGACCGAAAGTGACCTCACCGCTGACCTGAAAGTTCCCACCATTGGTTACAATGGAGCGCATAGGCGCTACATTGTAACACTGCCGTGTGCCGCCTGTCATACAGTACAGGAGCACACAGCCGATCAGGAGGGTGCCACAACGTGGCGCTCCCTGATTGGCTGAAGAAACCCACTTAGACATCAGTCAGAGTGGGTTTCTGGCATTCGGGGAAAGGGGGCCCATGTGAAAACATGGGTCCCCTTTCAGTTCGTGGTCGGGTATCCGTTTTTTTATTTTTTCAAGTACGAGGATTACAAAAGGATTTACCGAGGAGCCTTCAACCATGGATTATGTGAGTATAATTTTTTCTACAGGTACACCATGGATTCTACTGGAGAAGAGGACCGACCTGCGTGGGAACATAAGGTAAGTATGTGTATATGGAGGTGTGGATGGAATTATTAAAGTTATACTTTCAAGGTGTGTGTGTGTTGTCTGTATTGGGGTATTTTTTTAGTAGTAGTACTACAGGTACCAGCGGGCCCATTTTTCCGCCGCATGCTGGTACTTGTGGTTCTCCAAGTACCAGCTTGCGGGGGAGGCTTGCTGGGCCTTGTAGTACTGCTACTAAAAACAATATCAAACACTTATCACAAAGGCTATCAGCCCCCCATCCGCAGCCCATTGGATGGGGGGGACAGCCTCGGGCTTCACCCCTGGCCCTTGGGTGGCTGGGGGGGGGACCCCTTGATTGAAGGGGTCCCCACTCCCCCAGGGTACCCCGGCCAGGGGTGACTAGTTGGATATTTGATGCCACGGCCGCAAGGCACTGTATAAAAGTGACCCCCGGCTGTGGCATTATCTGTCCAGCTAGTGGAGCCCGGTGCTGGTTTCAAAAATACGGGGGAACCCTACTCTTTTTGTTCCCCGTATTTTTGGAACCAGGACCAGGCGCAGAGCCCGATGCTGGTTGCTTAAATATGGGGGAAACCCATGTCCATTTTCCCCCCATATTTCTGCAACCAGGATCGGCTAAAAGAGCCCGAGGCTGGTTTGCCTTAGGAGGGGGGACCCCACGCAAATTTTTTTTAACATTTAAACTTTTTTTTTTTTTTTAACAAAGTGCACAATGAAGCCCAGCACGGATCTCTCAGATCCGGCCGAGATTCATTGTATTAAAGTCGGCAGTGTTTTACAAGTCACTCACATACAACACTGCCAAAAAAAACGAATGACATCGACATCGGAAAACCCGAAAATGCAGAATACGGCAGCTTAGTAAATTAGTCGTAATCAATTCAAAAAGTTGCATATTTACACTTTCGATGTCATTTGTGATTGAACTTTGACCTCAAACGGGAAAACACGAATCTTAGTAAATTTACCCCCGAGTATCACTACAGCAGCTTTGTGGTGAGTTTAAAGACAGACTCTATTATCGGCACTGTACTCCCAGTTACCAGTAATAACCTCCGCTTTACCTCCCAGATGGGGGGATATGGTGTAGTTATGTAGTGTACCACATAGGCTATGTAGTGTAGTAATGTATTGTAGCATATAGGGGCATGTAGTGCGCTGATGTGGTGTAGCATACAAGGCAGGGCCGTAACTACGTGTGTGCCAAGTGGGCTTGGAACACAGCGCAGTTGCCCTGAGGGCTCACGGCCAGCGGCATGTAATGAGTCAAATTGACTCATTACATGCCTCTGAAGTCTGCGCCGTGCGCCGCCGCCGCCCTGTGGAGGAGAGCTACAACGCCGGGCAGGTGAGAAGGAGGAGGAGGGAGGGGGAGCAGGGAGCCGCAGCAGCGCTATTTCATTGGTAGTAAGCGCCGCTGCAGCATCCCCCTCTCCTTCCGTATTGGCTGCCCGGCGCTGCTGTGGATGCTGGGATGCGGTTCCTCTATCCCAACATCCACAGCAGCGCCGGGCAGCCAATACGGAAGGAGAGGGGGATGCTGCAGCGGCGCTTACTACCAATGAAATAGCGCTGCTGCGGCTCCAGTCCCCCTTCCTCCTCCTCCTTCTCACCTGCCTGCACCGAGGGAGCTGCACGAGGAGCCTGTCAGCGGGGAGATGGTAAGTATGTATCTCTCTCTCTCTCTCTCTCTCTCAGGGGGACACCGTCTGCCATAATGTTAAAAAGGGGGCCTGGCTGCCGCAATGTGTAAAAAGGGGGCCTGGCTGCCGCAATGTGTAAAAATGGGGACTGGCTGCCGCAATGTGTAAAAATGGGGACTGGCTGCCGCAATGTGTAAAAAGGGGGCCTGGCTGCCGCAATGTGTAAAAAGGGGGACTGGCTGCCGCAATGTGTATAAAGGGGGACACCGTCTGCCGTAATGTGTAAAAACGGGGACGCTGTCTGCTGTAATGTGTAAAAAGGGGACACTGTCTGCCGTAATGTTAAAAAAGGGGACGCTGTCTGCTGTAATGTGTAAAAAAGGGGACGCTGTCTGCCGCAATGTGTAAAAAGGGGGACTGGCTGCCGCAATGTGTTAAAAGGGAGACTGTCTGCTGTAATGTGTAAAAAGGGGGACGCTGTCTGCTGTAATGTATAAAAGGGGCTCTACCTGGTGTAGTGGCGCTACTGTGCAGCGTAATTTGAATAATGTAGACTACTGTCTACTGTGGCCACGCCCCTTCCCCATGAAGCCACGCCCCTATATATTTTTCACGCGCTTACGTGGGGGGCGCCAATGTCGTTTCTTGCACACAGCGCTAAAATGCCTAGTTACGGCACTGATACAAGGGGATATAGTGTAATGATGAAGTGTACCATATAGGGTATGTAGTGCAGTGTACAGGGGCATGTAGTGCAGTGATGTAGTTCAGCGTGTAGGGGACATAGTAAAGTGATGTAGTGCAGTGGATAGGGGAATGTAGTGCAGTGATGAAGTGTTATGATATAGTGCAGTGATATAGTGCAATGTATGGGAGGACACAAGGGGGCATGTAGTGGAATACACTGTTGGGGGGGCATGTGACGCTTAGGCCATCATGGGCATATAGGCATATAGGGGAATATTGTCCAAAAGTATCCCTTTTTTAATTAAATTTTTGATAATCTGATTAATTTAGTCTGACAGAGTTTGTTTTTGTTTTTTTGGGGGGTGGCACCAAATTACTGTCTTGCCCCGAGTGACGAAAATCCTAGTTTCGGCCCTGCCTATAGCCTATGGCACAGAGTGTCCCCCTGACCGTGGCCGCCAGTGATAGAGCAACTACGTCTTTAGTCACTTCCAGTGGCCACCCATTCCCCAGTTACCACTCAGAAGCACCCATCTAAATTGCATGGATTGGCACGTCATACTGTATGTGTGCCTCTGTGTGGCAGCCATGGTGTTGCGTTGTGACCAGCAAAAAATGTAGGAGGAAGCCTGGCAATGTGGGTTAGGAGGCTCATTAAGGACTGCTTTATTAGGACTATAAGGATACTTGAATAGCATGCTTCTGAGGAAGGACCCATTTAGGGTCTGAAACGCGTTAAGCTGCTGTGGAGACCGCCAGTGTGGAACCAGGACTATTTGGAGACACTTTCACTGACCTGCAGCTATCCGGATTTATCCAGTGTTTTGTGCCATCTAACAGGGTCCATTGTTTCCTGAATAGCTCTATGGAATCCCAATGTGTGGTAGATATGCCTGTTAATGTTTTTTAACCATGTGAGTGCAATATATTAAATAAGCTATTGAATCTGTTTTAACAAGCGATCTGCACTATTATTTGTCTCTTCATTTTTGGGGCTTGTAGAAACAACTGCTGAAAGGAAAATTGGAATTGTGAGACTGAGGTTCTACAATGACCATTCTTCTTTGAGTGAGATAAATGTCTGTTTATTTTGTCTTGAATGTGAGTGTCACTCATTTTTATTCCATTAAGGAGTAAAATCAGTATTGCAATATATTTCATCTTTTCCTTTTTGAGTATCATCTTGAGATCTACACAGATGGATTACTCCCTATAGAGAAAGAGTGGAAAAAATTTGGTGAAGCCTCCAGGATTTAGAGACTGCCTAATTATCTGAGGGAAGTTTACCTATCTTGTGTTTAGGGGTGTAAACCCCTCCCTTTCCTACATGTAACCCTACCTAGCGCTTCTTGGAGTTTATATCATTGCTGTTTATCTTGGCTTGAGGAAGTTGGGTGTAACTCCTTTTGAACTGTTTGGCTGCTGGTGTGGAGTGAGGTGCGCCTATTCAGTTATCACTCATCATTGTACATTGTGACTTGGAAGCATGCACAGATGGAAACCATCAGCCACTTGCAGTCGATGGCTTCCCTGGTCCACCCTGCACAGTACGTGTGTGTTTTATGTTATACTGTACATAGGATACCCAGTTGGTTGTGATTGGTGGCCCAAAACTTTAATTTAAATTTTTACTGATAACTTTTTTTAATGTAATGTATCATCAAAAGTCAATTAAAATTTACATTTAAAATAAAAGAACAGATTAAAGTTAGGTAGCTGGAGCCTGTGTCAGTAGCCTGATGTTCCATAAGTGATTCAATTGGTAGGGAGTAGATCTTATGGTCATTATAGGTTTAAAGGGTTTGACTAGTTCCCCTTACAAGCGATGGTATTTTACCAGCCAGTCAGAAATTTACTTAAGGGGCTGGTTTGACTTGCTGATTTATCTTAAATTCCAGAATTCCGCACCCTCCCTCCTGTAAATTCAGGGTTGCAACTAGTATGTCCTGTGTTTGTTGTGTGTTTATGTTGCTTTTCAGATGAGGCGAGTAAGCACTGCTTATTGGTGGAATGTTCGGGGCACAAGTGGCAATCTTTCTTTTGCAGGGTGAGTTATTTCTGCCCACTAGGAGAAGATTGGGCTTCCTCCTACTTTTTGTCCCGCACAGCTCTTGTTGTGTCAGGAGCTTATAACTGCCTTGTGATAACTGATATTAGGATACAGCTGAGAACACATTGCTATTTTAGCCATACATTTTTCTTCAGTTTATGGGGGATATTTAACAAACATAATTCTGGAAAAAAAAATTAGGAAATTGTGATATTTATGTTGTCTGGAGATGGAGATAGTTTCCAGTGGTGTCTTCAGAGGTGGGGCTGCAGCACTGTCCAAAATTCAAATAGAGGCGTCACACCAACTGCCATCCCGAACATCACCGGTCAAGACTCACTGGCTGTTGATGCGGCTCCTCTATTTGAATTTTGAACGGTGCTGCACCCCCACCTCTGAAGACACCACTGGAAACGATCTCCATCTCCAGAAAATATAAATATCACAATTTCCTATTTTTTTTTTAGATAATTATGTTTACTAAATATTCCCGTAAATCTTCAATTATATACTGTAAATAAAAGCTGTGACTTTTTAACGCCTTCCCTAGGGTCCCTGTTTTTTTTTCTATTCTTATTATTATTTCTATTGTAATCTGGATCTTTAGGTTTATATTTAAGATGAATGTCATTCATAGTTGCTGCGTCATTGTACATCGCGGCTGTGCTGCAAAATGTAAAAGCCACAGGAGGCGTCTTCAATAAAAATCCAATTTCCGGTTTCTGAGATCTGCTGCTGCTTCCTGAAGATTCAACGTTTGATCAACTGCGTGACCACCGGACATCTGAGTAATCCTCAGATTTCTCAGGCTGAGAACACAGACGCTGAGTGGGACACACTTAGAAAATAGGGCCAACACGATTTCTGGATCGCTTCCTATCGCCTCCCTATCTCCGCCCCCAAACACCAGCATCATGTCAATCACTTAGAGCACAGCAAGTGACATTGCATCCCCAGATCTTTACATGTGCAGTGCTGTTCCTGCAGGTCTTTAAGGATTGGCCAACTGCAAAATAATCACTATAGCGTCTTCTCTGAATCAGTCCCTATGTGTTATATAGTTTATGGTACTAAATGAAAGTTGTTTAATTACAAAATAGTTAAAAAACAAAATAATAACTTTTTTAATTAATACAAAATGCTTATAGCAGTTGCAGTGCTCTGCAGAGATGTTGAGTATCTCCTTGCAAGGTCAGGCTCGTGTTAGGGTTAATAAATGAGTTGGATTCAGTAATCTATAGTTTCTCCAGTGATTAGAAGACCTCTGTAATTTAGGTTCTCACACTTATGAATGAATATACAATGGTGTGTTCACAAAATACTATAAACTACCAACAGATGTGCACTAATATATTACCCCAATTAATTATCTGTCCATTATTTCATATGCTTGGAAAGTTATGGCTTCTGATAGCTAGACTTTTTAACGCACTTGTGACTGAAAAGATAGCTCGAGTTTCCTGTTATGCGCATATTTAGAAAAAACTATTCCCCCAGCACACCATAACAGACCAGCAAAGGAGACTTACATCCTACATGATATTAGCAATGCAGAGATCTCAGTTACATTTTCAACCATATGGTAAGTCACTAGCCATGGTAATTCGCCTCTACTCTAATGGTCCTGCACTACACTATAATAGCACCACTTTGTGTTATACTGTTATTTCTAAATTGAGAGCTAGCTCACCTGGAGGCACCCCAAGATCCTCCATTATGCTACTACAAGGACCAAGATAACCCTCCAACTATTGATTGAATCTATACCTTTCAGAAAAGTGATACACGGAGTGGAAGTTGCTCAAATCAATTTATTGGTCTATCACAAGTGCATGTACAGTATGAGATGGGTTAATCTAGGCTAGAAAAAAACAAATTCCCCTAGCATTACTATTATCATGTAGACTCTACGGCCTATATTTACTAATATTCGTGTTTGAGTCGGTTTGTGTTGTGTTTAAACTCGTTTTTTATCGGGTGCATTTTCATGCAACTTTTTGAAACTATATAGGCCAAGTTACGAAGCGGTCGACTTTATGGTTTTTCGTGTTTTCCGATGTCGATGCCAGTCGTTATTTTTTGGCACATTTACGTCCGTCATTGTCGTTTGCGTACGTGTTTTTGTTGTTTTTTCAGGTTTATTTTAAGTTAAACGCGGCAGGGTTTTTTTTCAACCCAGGCCTCATTTTCACTTTTAGTTTAGTTTTTCATCCCCGTTCGTGATTGGTTGTGTTTCAGATGTAGGAGTGTCTGTGCGCAACCATATAAATACGCCCCAAACCGTCCACACCTCGTGGTTTTAGTGGTGAGGAGGGAGGTGGTGCAGTGGAGGTTGGTGAGTAGTTTGTTTGGTGAGGAGTTTTTGGGCGATTTCTGAGTGTAGTATTGTGTTTGAAAGTAGTCTTGTCATTCTTGTAGTCTTGTTTTTTGTGGTTTTGTCTCATTTTTTGTCAAAGTTTTTTTGATTTAGAGTCCCTTGTCATGTGTGTGTGTGTGTGTGTGTGTGTGTGTGTGTGTGTGTGTGTGTGTGTGTGTGTGTGTGAGTTGTGCAGTGGTAGTGGAGGAGTGTGTTGTTTGTTTTTGTTTTTTCTGTGTTAATTGTTTTACCACACAATTATGTCTGACTCAGAGGTGAGTGAGGTGGTAGGTGTGAGTGAGGGGGAGGAGGTTGGTCAGGTGGAGGAGGTGAGTGAGAGTGAGGTTAGTGAGGTGGAGGAGGTGGGTGAGGTTGCTGCAGCAGCCACAAGTGACAGTGATAGTGACAGTCAGACAGCTCCGCAGCCACGCACCACTACTAAGACTGGGTGGAATATAAAGTTTAGTTATGCAGAAAATGTGGCATTGGTGCGGGAGCTGATGAAGTATCAGCGGCAGCTGTTTGGCCCTAAGTCCGCCAAGGTGCCAACACGGAAGAAGACGGTGTTGTGGTCGAAAGTTGTTGCTGCTGTAAATAGTGAGGAGGTGGTCAAGCGAACGGAGGACACGTGCCGCAAACGGTACTATGACATAAAGCGACGTGTCAAGTACAAAATGGCAAAGGAGGCGAAGTCGGCTCGCAAAACCGGTGGTGGACAGCCCTATATTGCCAGATATCTGGACTATGAGGAGCCCATGCGGAGTTTAATACCTCCTGAAGTAGTGTCTGCAACTGCAACCCATGTCCATGATTCCAATCTGCCCAGGAAGGATGGTGAGCATGTGTATTTGTCTTATAATTCCATTACATTACTTCTGTCTTTATGTTTTTTGTTAATGTGTGTCATGTGACGTTGCATATTACTCCCATCTTCATGTGTGCGTCAGCAAATACATTGTTTTTTTGTTTTGTTTTCAAAAGCCAATATAACATAGTACTTTATAGTATGTCATGTGGTTTTTTTAAAGTACATTTTCCATGTGTAGTTTGGACTTGGCGTGTCATAGAATTGTACAGCAATAATGTTTTCCTCAGGCACATTTGCCAGTTTGCAAGTTGGCCTATGTTTTTGTTTTCAGTTATCCATGTGCAATGTTTTAAAATAATTGGTTTACATGTTAGAGGCTGGAGTAGTGCTGTAAAGTGGCTTTGAAGCCAGTTACATGTGTCATTTCATTAGTACTGTATGTAATTTTGTTTAAGACAAATCCATTCCCCCCCCCCTCATTTACAGTATATATTTGTACCCTGACAAAACACTGCAGACTTAGTAACCGTACTGTTATGATGGTTTTTTCACATGGTTTTTGGTTTTTGGCTCATATTGTGGTAATGTGTGTTTGTAGTGCCACATCACAGAGCATTTTCTAAATTGCATCTTTCATTAATGACATGACATTTTTCCATGAAGATGTCTGTGTTTTGGGTAGTTAGTGTATGTATTAGTAATTGTGTGGCAGATTTATTAAGCCTGGTGAAGTGATAAAGTGGAAGTTGATAAATTAACAAACAATCAGCTCATAACTTCCATGTTACAGGCTGTGTTTGCAAAATGTCACTTAGGAGCTGATTGGCTGGTGCTTTATTGACTTCCACTTTATCATTTCACCAGGATTCATAAATCTGCCCCTGTGTCCTATGTCTGTGTCCTGTACATTATTTCCTGTGTTGCACTTTCCATAGTGCATATGGCTATTGGCCAATGTGTGTATTTATTTTAAACATTTATGATTTTGTACAGAAATTATGCACACATAAATAACCATCCATTTTATAAAGATTTAATGTTTGTAAACATAATGGGTGGATGTATCAACAATAGCATGAATAAATGAGTTCTTTTATTTGTTTCATTATTTACAGTGTTGAAAAAAGCAGTACTGGTCGGCCTACAGTCACTCCCATTACATCTGATGATGATGACGCTGCGGAAGCAGGTAAAGTGTCCATTGTAGTATAGGTTAGGTTTGTAAAGGAATGGCCATAACAAAAGTACACTTTAAAACCCAGGTCCATCCGAAGAAGTTTTGACCAGCAGAAGGAGGACTCCTGTAGCACACCAAACAAAAATATATGTGGCAACAAAGAAAGCAAGGTCTGATGTCCAATCACAACCACAGCAGTCTACTCCGCCACAAAGATTGTCTACAGTTTCTTCGGTCCCACCACTCCAAATTTTTGACACACCTCCAAGACGCCAACCACACTCCCCTCATCTTGATTGTGAGTATGAAACTGTAATGATGAAATAAATTATTCATATCATAATAATCCATTTAATGAGACTAATTAACTCGAAATTCCACAAAATCTGCTATACTTAATGAAAACAAAAAATCATCAAATGGATTGTGAGCAAAATGGCCTTGTCCACATCCAGTAAAGATATGTATGTCCACTTCAGCCATACAGCAGCAGATTGTGTTGAAGATGCTGCAAAATAAACACATGCGTACGGTTGCAAAATATTGATATTCTTTTCCACAATTTAACTTATGTGTTTGTCGTTACATTGTCACCAACATGGCAAAAAAAAAAGTTTAAGATTTACACAATATAAGGCTTGTTTTAATAATGAAGTAACCAGACACATTTGAAACAAACAGGAATATGTATGTTTTGTAGTTCTGAGTGATGATGTTACTATGCTGGATATCTGAATGCCCCATTTAAATACATGTATTCCATGTTTATTGCTTTGCTTAAATTTTTCAACCATATGTCAAACTTACGCCAAAATGGTTCTAATTCCAGATTCTAGTACTGGAACCAGCATCCAGATGCAACAGCATCAACACAGTGACATGGATGAGACAATCATGTTACAAATGCAGCCATTAAGCCAAGGAATCAGCCACCCAGCACCTGTGAGTACACCACCACAGCAAAGCACTCCACCACCACTACACAGCCCTTCACCAGTAGCACAAGGCCCTGATCAAGTGTTTTGGGACAGTTGGGCTACACAGCAGGCCACTAATCAAGATTGCCTGCGTAGGCAGACCCGAATTTTTGCTAACCTACCAGCTCACCTCAGAAGAATCAGCAGAAATATCAGTCGCCAAAATGAACCAACCACCAGAATTACCAATACCATGAAAAACATGCGTGCAGACATTACACATGTCATGGGCAACTTACAACGCATAATGGAAGAACAGCACAGACAACAGCAAAGCTACATCAACATCTTAGAAAACAATCAAATAATCAATGAATCAATCACCAGAATTTTAGATAATCAAAATGCTGCAACACGTGAACTTAATGCCACCCTCACTAACCTCAATGAAACACTCAGATCCCAGCACCATCAGCAACCAAGTAGCAGTTCTGGTACGACTACTCCTATTCTATCGCCAGTGTCCTCACCACCAAGGCGCTCCACCAGAGTACGCCAACACGACAGTGGTAAAGGCAAAGGCCAGTCCAAGCAGCCAACCACAAAACAATAAAATATAGATACACCGATCTCTGTATAGAGAAGTAAATGAACACATTTAGTAAGTGTCGATTTGTTACAATATCTATTAAACTCAACCCCTTGGAAATTGTTAGAACATCATTAATTATAAGTAGTGATGTGCACCGAAAATGTTTCGGGTTTTGTGTTTTGGTTTTGGATTCGGTTCTGTGGCCGTGTTTTGGATTCGGATGCGTTTTGGCAAAACTTCCCTGAAAATTTTTGGGCGGATTCGGTGTGTTTTGGATTCAGGTGTTTTTTTTACAAAACCCCCTCAATAACTGCTTAAATCATAGAATTTGGGGGTCATTTTGATCCCGTAGTATTATTAACCTCTATAACCATAATTTCCACTCATTTTCAGTCTATTCTGAACACCTCACACCTCACAATATTATTTTTAGTCCTAAAATTTGCACCGAGGTCACTGGATGACTAAGCTAAGCGACCCAAGTGGCTGACACAAACACCTGGCCCATCTAGGAGTGGCACTGCAGTGTCAGACAGGATGGTAATTCAAAAAAACAGTCCCCAAACAGCACATGATGCAAAGAAAAAAAGAGGTGCACCAAGGTCGCTGGGTGGCTAAGCTAAGCGACACAAGTGGCCGACACAAACACCTGGCCCATCTAGGAGTGGCACTGCAGTGTCAGGCAGGATGGCACTTCAAAAAAATAGTCCCCAAACAGTACATGATGCAAAGAAAAATGAAAGAAAAAAGAGGTGCAAGATGGAATTGTCCTTGGGCCCTCCCACCCACCCTTATGTTGTATAAACAGGACATGCACACTTTAACAAACCCATCATTTCAGCGACAGGGTCTGCCACACAACTGTGACTGAAATGACTGGTTGGTTTGGGCCCCCACAAAAAAAGAAGCAATCAATCTCTCCTTGCACAAACTGGCTCTACAGAGGCAAGATGTCCACCTCCTCCTCATCGTCCGATTCCTCACCCCTTTCACTGTGTACATCCCCCTCCTCACAGATTATTAATTCATCCCCACTGGAATCCACCATCTCAGGTCTCTGTGTACTTTCTGGAGGCAATTGCTGGTGAATGTCTCCACGGAGGAATTGATTATAATTAATTTTAATGAACATCATCTTCTCCACATTTTCTGGAAGTAACCTCGTACGCCGATTGCTGACAAGGTGAGCGGCAGCACTAAACACTCTTTCGGAGTACACACTGGAGGGGGGGCAACTTAGGTAAAATAAAGCCAGTTTCTGCAAGGGCCTCCAAATTGCCTCTTTTTCCTGCCAGTATACGTACGGACTGTCTGACGTGCCTACTTGGATGCGGTCACTCATATAATCCTCCACCATTCTTTCAATGGTGACAGAATCATATGCAGTGACAGTAGACGACATGTCAGTAATCGTTGGCAGGTCCTTCAATCTGGACCAGATGTCAGCACTCGCTCCAGACTGCCCTGCATCACCGCCAGCGGGTGGGCTCGGAATTCTTAGCCTTTTCCTCGCACCCCCAGTTGCGGGAGAATGTGAAGGAGGAGCTGTTGATGGTTCACGTTCCGATTGACTTGACAATTTTCTCACCAGCAGGTCTTTGAACCTCTGCAGACTTGTGTCTGCCAGAAAGAGAGATACAACATAGGTTTTAAATCTAGGATCGAGCACGGTGGCCAAAATGTAGTGCTCTGATTTCAACAGATTGACCACCCGTGAATCCTGGTTAAGCGAATTAAGGGCTCCATCCACAAGCCCCACATGCCTAGTGGAATCGCTCTGTTTTAGCTCCTCCTTCAATCTCTCCAGCTTCTTCTGCAAAAGCCTGATGAGGGGAATGACCTGACTCAGGCTGGCAGTGTCTGAACTGACTTCACGTGTGGCAAGTTCAAAGGGTTTGCGAACCTTGCATAACGTTGAAATCATTCTCCACTGCGCTTGAGTCAGGTGCATTCCCCCTCCTTTGCCTATATCGTAGGCAGATGTATAGGCTTGAATGGCCTTTTGCTGCTCCTCCATCCTCTGAAGCATAAAGAGGGTTGAATTCCACCTAGTTACCACCTCTTGCTTCAGATAATGGCAGGGCAGGTTCAGGACTGTTTGCTGGTGCTCCAGTCTTCGGCACGCTGTGGCTGAATGCCGAAGGTGGCACGCAATTCTTCGGGCCACCGACAGCATCTCTTGCACGCCCCTGTCATTTTTTAAATAATTCTGCACCACCAAATTCAATGTATGTGCAAAACATGGGACGTGCTGGAATTTGCCCAGATGTAATGCACGCACAATATTGGTGGCGTTGTCTGATGTCACAAATCCCCAGGAGAGTCCAATTGGGGTAAGCCATTCTGCGATGATGTTCCTCAGTTTCCGTAAGAGGTTGTCAGCTGTGTGCCTCTTATGGAAATCGGTGATACATAGCGTAGCCTGCCTAGGAACGAGTTGGCATTTGCGAGATGCTGCTACTGGTGCCGCCGCTGCTGTTCTTGCTGCGGGAGGCAATACATCTACCCAGTGGGCTGTCATAGTCATATAGTCCTGAGTCTGCCCTGCTCCACTTGTCCACATGTCCGTGGTTAAGTGGACATTGGGTACAACTGCATTTTTTAGGACACTGGTGACTCTTTTTCTGATGTCTGTGTACATTTTCGGTATCGCCTGCCTAGAGAAATGGAACCTAGATGGTATTTGGTACCGGGGACACAGTACCTCAATCAAGTCTCTAGTTGCCTGTGAATTAACGGTGGATACCGGAAACACGTTTCTCACCGCCCAGGCTGCCAAGGCCTGAGTTATCCGCTTTGCAGCAGGATGACTGCTGTGATATTTCATCTTCCTCGCAAAGGACTGTTGGACAGTCAATTGCTTACTGGAAGGAGTACAAGTGGTCTTCCGACTTCCCCTCTGGGATGCCGATCGACTCCCAGCAGCAACAACAGCAGCGCCAGCAGCAGTAGGCGTTACACTCAAGGATGCATCGGAGGAATCCCAGTCAGGAGAGGACTCGTCAGACTTGACAGTGACATGGCCTGCAGAACTATTGGCTTTCCTGTGTAAGGAGGAAATTGACACTGAGGGAGTTGGTGGGGTGGTTTGCGTGAGCTTGGTTACAAGAGGAAGGGATTTACTGGTCAGTGGACTGCTTCCGCTGTCACCTAAAGTTTTTGAACTTGTCAATGACTTCTGATGAATGCGCTCCAGGTGACGTATAAGGGAGGATGTTCAGAGGTGGTTAACGTCCTTACCCCTACTTATTACAGCTTGACAAAGGCGACACACGGCTTGACACCTGTTGTCTGCATTTGTGTTAAAATAATTCCACACCGAAGAGGGGATTTTTATTGTAATTTGACCAGGCTTGTCCACGGCCATATTCGTCCCATGGACAAAAGGTGTCTCCCCGGGTGCCTGACTTAAACAAACCACCTCACCATCAGAATCCTCCTTGTCAATTTCCTCCTCAGTGCCAGCAACTCCCATATCCTCATCCTGGTGTACTTCAACAGTGACATCTTCAATTTGACTATCAGGAACTGGACTGCGGGTGCTCCTTCCAGCACTTGCAGGGGGCGTGCAAATGGTGGAAGGCGCCACCTCTTCCCGTCCAGTGTTGGGAAGGTCAGGCATCGCAGCCGACACAATTGGACTCTCCTTGGGGATTTGTGATTTAGAAGAATGCACAGTTCTTGCTGTGCTTTTGCCAGCTTAAGTCTTTTCATTTTTCTAGCGAGAGGATGAGTTCTTCCATCCTCATGTGAAGCTGAACCACTAGCCATGAACATAGGCCAGGGCCTCAGCCGTTCATTGCCACTCCGTGTCGTAAATGGCATATTGGCAAGTTTACGCTTCTCCTCAGACGCTTTTAATTTTGATTTTTGGGTCATTTTACTGAACTTTTGTTTTTTGGATTTTACATGCTCTCTACTATGACATTGGGCATCGGCCTTGGCAGACGATGTTGATGGCATTTCATCGTCTCGGCCATGACTAGTGGCAGCAGCTTCAGCACGAGGTGGAAGTGGATCTTGATCTTTCCCTATTTTACCCTCCACATTTTTTGTTCTCCATTTTTTAATGTGTGGAATTATATGCCAGTATCAATAGCAATGGCCTACTACTATGTAAACTGCGCACAACTGAAATGCACCACAGGTATGGATGGATAGTATACTTGACGACACAGAGGTAGGTAGAGCAGTGGCCTTCTGTACCGTACTGCTATATATTATATACTGGTGGTCAGCAAACTGTGCAAAACTGAAATGCACCGCAGGTATGGATGGATAGTATACTTGACGACACAGAGGTAGGTAGAGCAGTGGCCTTCTGTACCGTACTGCTATATATTATATACTGGTGGTCAGCAAACTGTGCAAAACTGAAATGCACCACAGGTATGGATGGATAGTATAATTGACGACACAGAGGTAGGTAGAGCAGTAGCCTACTGTACCGTACTGCTATATATTATATACTGGTGGTCAGCAAACTGTGCAAAACTGAAATGCACCACAAGTATGGATGGATAGTATAATTGACGACACAGAGGTAGGTAGAGCAGTGGCCTTCTGTACCGTACTGCTATATATTATATACTGGTGGTCAGCAAAATTATGCACTGTACTCCTACTATATACTACAATGCAGCACAGATATGTAGCGTTTTTCAGGCAGAGAACGTATAATACTGGTGGTCACTGGTCACTGGTCAGAAAAACTCTGCACTGTACTCCTACTATATAATACTGGTGGTCCCCAGTCCCCACAATAAAGCAGTGTGAGCACAGATATATGCAGCACACTGAGCACAGCTATGGAGCGTTTTTCAGGCAGAGAACGTATAATACTGGTGGTCACTGGTCAGCAAAACTCTGCACTGTACTCCTCCTATATAATACTGGTGGTCCCCAGTCCCCACAATAAAGCAGTGTGAGCACAGATATATGCAGTACACTGAGCACAGATATGGAGCGTTTTTCAGGCAGAGAACGTATAATACTGGTGGTCACTGGTCACTGGTCAGCAAAACTCTGCACTGTACTCCTCCTATATAATACTGGTGGTCCCCAGTCCCCACAATAAAGCAGTGTGAGCACAGATATATGCAGCACACTGAGCACAGATATGGAGCGTTTTTCAGGCAGAGAACGTATAATACTGGTGGTCACTGGTCAGCAAAACTCTGCACTGTACTCCTCCTATATAATACTGGTGGTCCTCAGTCCCCACAATAAAGCAGTATGAGCACAGATATATGCCGCACACTGAGCACAGATATGGAGCGTTTTTCAGGCAGAGAACGTATAATACTGGTGGTCACTGGTCAGCAAAACTCTGCACTATACTCCTCCTATATAATACTGCTGGTCCCCAGTCCCCACAATAAAGCAGTGAGCACAGATATTTGCAGCCCCCTGAACAAAACGGAGAGGACGCCAGCCACGTCCTTTTACTATCATTTCCAATGCACGAGTGAAAAATGGCGGCGACGCGCGGCTCCTTATATAGAATACGAATCTCGCGAGAATCCGACAGCGGGATGATGACATTCGGGCGCGCTCGGGTTAATCGAGCAAGGCGGGAGGATCCGAGTCTGCCTCGGAACCGTGTAAAATGGGTGAAGTTCGGGGGGGGGGTTCAGATTCCGAGGAACCGAACCCGCTCATCACTAATTATAAGTGTTACAAACAACAGCTGGATTTTGCCCAAAACATTTATTCTTTCCCACTTAGATTTTTTTGGGAGAAGGACAAAGTTATTTGATCTGCACATTTATGTTAGCATGCAGTAACAAGACCACTTGATTTTTTTCTAATCATTACTCTTTCTAGATTCCAGTCATTGTTATATCCTGCAGCCAGCCATGCAGAATGTCTTTAGCATGCAGTAACAAGACCACTTGATTTTTTTCTAATCATTACTCTTTCTAGATTCAAATCATTGTTATATCCTGCAGCCACACTAATTGGCAGCCATGCAGATTCATCCATGACCAATACAAATTACAATGTGTTTGTTAACTCTTTTACCTTTCTTCTCTATACAACATTACAAGAATAACACAATTGAGTTGGCTAAAAAGGACATAATATGTTGTGATAGAATTTAGATAATTAAGTGCCAAAATGAATGTCATTATTGTTGGACCATGTTTGTGTGTGTTTAAAAATGAGTAATCAGTTTCTTACACATGATGCAGAAACAAATATTTTTTGCAGGTCTACCCACAGAATCACAAGTGACATAAGTAGCTCCACCTGTGAACCTTTTAAAATGTGTCTGTGAGTAATTCATACACCTGTGCTTCTACTGGGTTACCTGCAAAACATGCACTGTGTGGGGTCCTGAGGGCCGAGTTTGAGAGCCTGTGTCCTAATTAAACACTCCTCCACATATAATATAACCTGTGCATTAGGACGTTACACACAATCATAAAGTAAAATACTAAATAAATTACTATGTGGATTATGTGTGCTTGTAATAAATTAACACTGCAAGTTTATTAACACTTATCCATACTTCATGCATGCCACTCATAATCTGTTGGTTTCAGTTTTAAAATAAACACAATACACATGCTACATTTGTTTTGCTTAAAGCGATGGTATGTTTGTATGTCTCAAGGAGACAGACACATTCTGAGTAATGGTTTTTAATAGAAAAATGGGGCAACATATATTTAGGCTTACACAACAAATGAAAGAAGCAAACAAAACTTACCTTAAAAATAACGAATTATGAGGTCTTGCCTAACCTGCCACCCTATATCTGTACTCCAAGTATCACCAGATGTCTCTAATTCCTCTGCTTGCTGGCTGCTTTCTTCATCCTCCTCCTCCTCATCATCAACATGTGGCAGATGTTGTTGCAAACACATGTTATGAAGAAAGCAGCAGCAGAACACAATTTGAGTCACCTTCAAGGGACTATACAACAAAAGGCCACCAGACTTATGCAGACACCGAAACCTAGATTTCAGCACACCAAAACATCTTTCTATCACATTCCGCGTGGACTTATGTGCATGATTGTAATTGTGTTCAGCAGGGGTATCAGGTCGGGACAATGGAGTTAGAAGCCAAGAGAAACAGCCATATCCTCCATCACCTAAAAGACAGATATAGTAACGTGATTCATGTTAAGATACAGCAACACATAAGTAACACACTGTGGGGCAGATGTATTAACCTGGAGAAGGCATAAGGAAGTGATAAACCAGTGATATGTGCAAGGTAATAAAGGCAGCGGCCAATCTGTCCCTAAATGATAATTTACATATTGGAGCTGATGGGCTGGTGCCTTTATCACCTTGCACATATCACTGGTTTATCACTTCCTTATGCCTTCTCCAGGTTAATACATCTGCCCCTGTATTTGGACAAAGTAGACACAGGCCTACATATATAAAATTACATACCCAGCAGCCATCCATCTGGCATTTGTCCGTCCTCAAACTTATCAAAGAGGGATGACTGACTGAGGATGAAGGAGTCATGGCAGCCCCCAGGGTAACCAGCAACAACGCTCATTATTTTGAGATTTGCATCACAACCCACCTGCACATTTGTGGAGTGCTCTAGATGACGATTAGTATAGATGTGCTGCCTGCCCCTAGGTGGTCTCAGCTGAATGTGTGTGCAATCTATGGCTCCCAGCACATTGGGCATGCCAGCCAGCTCATAGAAATCTACCCTGACGGCATGCCACTGAGACTCCTGGGTAGGGAAGCAGATTGAGGCATTGATGTGGGGCTGCAAAACAGCCAACACCTGTGTGTATATTTGAAAGAAAATTAAACATGAGATTTTTGGACAGAACTGGCCACCAAGAAATTAAATGAATCAAAAAACAGAGGAGGTAGTTAGGTATACATCACCTGTGTTAATATTCTAGAAAATGAGGGCTGTGAGATTCCTATGACATCCCCAGACACAGCCTGAAAGCTGCCAGTAGCCATAAAGTGCAACACAGCCAGGAGTTTGTGCAGGCCTGAGACAGAGCGAGAGCGTGCTGTCTCAAGGTCTAAGCCCAGTTTGACAAGGTCATACAGACGGAAAATGTTGTTACGATTTAGACGGAACATCTGTATGACCGTATCATCGGACAATGCGTTCAAGTTTAAACGCCCCCTAAAAAAACGAGGCCTGCTCAGCCTCCGCGGAACCTGTACAACCTGCTGACCATGTTCAGTTTCTTGGCCCTGGTTACTTATAGGCTGATGTCTGAGTCTGAGGAATCACACAGCACACAAAATATCACTGGCCCACAGTCCTGCTGCCATTTCTGAGTGTAGGTGGATTGAAATGGGCCTAAGATCCTTTTATAGGCGTCCTTATACAGGTGTGAGTGATTTGTTATTTGCAACACATGTAAACACGCCTGAAAAAAGCAGGTCTATTTTCTTGCCGCTTTTTTTAATGAATCGCAAAAAAATACGACCGCAAATGAGCACTCAGAGACTAACACCCAAATACGAATGAATAGTGAATACCCGTGTTGTATGAAATAACAGCCGCGTTTGACCAATGGTCTATTCATTCGTATTTTTGAACTTTGCCGTTAAAACCATTACGAATAGCCCAAACACTGCCGAGATTTGTGCTTAGTGAATTCCAGTGTTGGGACTTAGAAAAAAAAACACAAATCGGTCAAACTCGGATTATTAGTAAATCTAGGCCTACGTTTCTTTGCTGGTCCATTATTGTGTGCTGAGGGAATTTGTTTGTTTTTAATAGTGTAGATGAATCCTTCCATTACATGCACCTGTGATGCACCAATAAATTGTGTATATGTTATCACAGGCTGATCCAAGTGTTATCAATAAATCAGCTTAGGCCTATTTTATCATTGGGTATTCACTGTACATGGTCATTGGTCATGCTGACCAATGATGAAAAATCATAAATCACTTAGTGATAATTACAGTATGTAAATAATGTATAAATGATTAAGCCTTAGTTCTGTTTGTTACTGCCTGAATGTCATAACCCCAGCAGCTGTATTTGCAGATAGCCAGGTTTACTACCTTATGCTAATGCAAGTTTCCACATGGTTAATGCAGGTATCCTGTTAGGTGCAGGAGATCTGTCAGAAGGGGTGGTCTTCAGTATGCCGAATGTCGGGATCCCGGCGCACAGTATACCGGCGCCGGAATCCCGACACCCGGCATACCGACAACTATTCTCCCTCGTGGGGGTCCACGACCCCCCTAGAGGGAGAATAAAATAGTGTGGCACGCGTAGCGCGCCACCGTGCCCGCAACGTGGTGAGCGCAACGATCCCGCAAGGGGCTCCTTTGCGCTCGCCACGCTGTCGGTATGCCGGCAGTCGGGCTCCCGGCGCCGGTATGCTGGTCGCCGGGAGCCCAAGCGCCGGCATACCCTACTACACCCGTCAGAAGCCGTCTTCCCTTCCCCATACACCAGACTCAGAATAGCATGGAAGCCAAGCTACATGCCCACCACACTTCCCTGACACTCCAACAAGAAAGGCCAGCTCTCATTGACTGCACTGTCACCACCCAGTTCACACCCTCAAACTCCCATTTCACAGAAACATAGAACCTGCAAAGAGCCGTCCGACACAACCCTCATTTCCCGAACCGTCATAACCAGAGATTAGAGATGTGCGGTTTGGTATTTTAGAAATCTGACCTCATCCGAATTCAGGGTATCTGAGTCAAACCAAGTACCAATTCAGAGCTTCCCTCAGATCGGAACTCGGTTTTGGATTGATGGAAAGTCCATCCCTCCAGGTGCCATTTTCACACAGCATAGTGTGTGGTCAAAACTGGCTGGAAATGACTGGAATTTAATGTTATTGGTGTTAATAATACTGTAGGAACAAAAATATGTCCAAATTACATGATTGTAGCTGATTGTATCGATTTTCAAGAAATCCAAAACCAAATCTAAATATAAACCAAAACACTTGAAGGTGGTTTTACCAAAACTGAAAAACAAATCTATTGTAAATCGCTGAGGTTGGTTTTGGCAAAACCAAAACATGAGGGTCTGACCACAACTCTAGTCATATCTTCAAATCAGGCTCAATTGTTTGGCATAACGCATTACCGAGGCTTTTTTTATTTATTAAGTTACTTATACTGACCTACAGATGTATCCTCTTATGTTGTTGCTGCGGGA
The DNA here is from genome assembly GCF_028390025.1 of Pseudophryne corroboree. Classification (NCBI taxonomy): domain Eukaryota; kingdom Metazoa; phylum Chordata; class Amphibia; order Anura; family Myobatrachidae; genus Pseudophryne; species Pseudophryne corroboree. The sequence goes on from NC_086444.1 coordinate 1,204,347,279, forward strand.
GGCAGCGTATCATGACACTGCCGCAATGCATAGCTATGCCTCCCGCAGCCTCCTGCAGCCGCTACGGCTATCCCATTCAAAGTAATGTATAGTGGGAGTGTGCGTACGCATGCTTCCAGCTACCTTGCCCTATGCCGCGACTTGGGGTAACAATGTAAAAGGACACATCTGTAGCATTCCGTTGCGCTTTACAATTGGGAACAAAACAGTAATAGGACAAGACTGGGAAATAACAGATGGACAAAGAGGTATGGGGGCCCTACTTGCACAATATACTGTATGGGTTTTTCTAACATTAAATACATGAATAAATAATGTAATGCTTGCTCATGTTACATCTAGCAATATATTATTATTATTATTATTATTATTATTATTATTACTATTATTATTATTATTATTTTTTATTATTATTCAGAAAAACTATTAACGCAGCTATTCAGGAGAAACCTAAATCAGGTACTCCCATGCTAACATGTCTCATCCCGCCATCTAATGGAAATTCCCAGTGATATAAAAACACCAATGTGAACTATTTCTTTCCACCTTGGGTAATATAGAGATATAATATTACTGTAGTATCATGAATTGAAACCGGAGGCCTACACTGGCAACCTGGATCCAGATAGGTGTTACTCAACTATAGTCATGCTCCTTAGCCATCGATGCTTAATTGAAGTATGGAATGCCGTATACACTCCATGGCCAAAGCAATGCGAGCACCCAAACATCACACCCTTGTGTGTTTGTTGTCAATCCAAAACCATGGGAACTAATATGGAGTGCTGGCACTCATTTCCTGTTATAACAGTATGCAGTCTTCTGTGACGGCTACTCACTAGATTTTGGAAGGTGTCTGCAGGACTTTGGATCTTTTCAGCCGCAAGAACATGTTGCAATGCCAGTAATTAATGTTGACAGTGTTCATTCCAATCCATCCCAGAAAGCATTATATGGGGTCGATCCAGATAGTTGCAGATCACATTCCAGAACATGATTCCATAAACCATCTACTGTACTGTTATTGAACTCCAGCATTATATGTGTGAGACCCCTTGAGCCCGTGAGAGAGTCTTCTGCCAATAACAGCTTACTGCTGTTTCCTTAGTGCATGACATGCACACCGGTACTTAGGTTGCCACCTGGACTTACACCGCTAGCAGTAGGGGCTGAGACAATAGACTGGAGACCGCAGGATAATGAACTGGAGAATAACTGAGGGTGAGTAGACACACAGGAGCATGGAGGGTTTTAGGCCAGGGCTGGGCCAGGATCTCAGATGGGGCAGATTAGGCGCTGTGAGATGGAATGCGAGCACTGTGCAGATGGTAAGTTGCAGGCTGAGCACAAGGAACACAGAGGAGGCAAACAAAGGGTAAATACTGTACACTCTGGAGCAGGACATGGGATCAGACAAGGCAAAGACTAGGTTCAGACAGGCAGGTAAATGGACAGAGTATCCACAGCCCCGACAGAGTATCCGCAGGATCTGAGGACTGGGACCAGCAGCTTACACTTGTAAGGCACACACTATAACTGGCACAGAGAACTGGGCTGACTGACTTATAACAGCAACTATGACAAATGAGGAAAGCCGTACTGGGATTGCTCTATTAATTACAAGTTTCGTGCAGCTGCAGTGCTGCATGTACACAAGCCCCACTGATAGCAAGTGGCTATTTTGCTAGACAACCAGGGGCGCAGTAGTTGAGTGGTGCCCTTGTAGTTTAGTGACAGGTGGGGACTGGCGGCCCTTGCAGCCAGAAAACGCAACATCCTGGTTGCCAGGCAACAACCGGGACTTGCGTCAGGAGTAAGCCACCCGGCGGCTTGTGACATGTACATTGCAGATTTTCTTTTTGCCCTATAGAAATGTGCACATAAATCTACAATTTTGCTGCAATTCTGGTGATACTGCAAATATATGTGCACCCCTGCATCACTGGCATTAATCTTATTTTTCTTTCTCCCTTCACTAAAACTACAGGGGCTTGGCCAAACCATGAAAAACAGCGTTCGACCATTATTTATCCTCCACCAAACATGTAGAGTACATTTGGACAGGACAATCCTCCTTGCACCTGGCAAACCCAGATTCATCCATCAGACTGACAGAAGGTGAAGCATGAACTGTCCCTCCACAAATTATATATACATATATTGCTCCCAAATCCAATGAAAGTATGCTTTGTACCACTCCAGTTGCCGAATGGCAATGCGAATGGTAGTCTGAGGCTTGTGTGAGGCCACTAGGTCATGGCAATCCAATGTATGGAGCTCCTGATGAATCAGTATTGTGTTGATGTTGCTTCCAGAGGCAGCTCAGATCTCAGTCGAGAGGTCAGAGGAATGTTTCATGCTACGTGCTTCAACGTTGAGTGAGCTTGTGTGCCCTCCTTCATAGTGACACTGTTGTTGCTCCTGGATGTTTCCACTTCACTATAACAGAACTCAGGGCCAGATTAAGGTCTGTGGGGGCCCCTGGGCAACAAATTTTTGGGGCCCCCACACACTGTCCTCACAACTGCAAAAAAACATTGACGTAGGAGCACAGCATTTACCTGTCTCCTCTCCGTCCTCCTTGGCAGCTGAGCTGTTCCATTACAGCTGCATCCGCCGAGGAGCTTCACTCACAGCAGTGTGAAGTCTCGCGAGATAATGTCAAATCTCGCGAGACTTTACACTGCAGTGAGTGAAGCTCCTCAGTTGAGGCTAGATCCAAGTGGCCTAAGGGACCTTTTTCGTCAGGGGGAGGAGCCATGACACAAGGGGGAGGGGCTACGCCAGCGGGACAGTTGCTCTAGTATCCACGCCACCAACTATTACCTTTAGTAATTAGGTGACGAGCGAAGCGAGCCACCGTGCCCGAAGCGTGGCGAGCGAAGCAAGCCCGCGAGGGTACTTTTCGGGTACCTTGTTTGGCCGTAGCTCCTCCCCCTGGTGACGGGTCTCCTCCCCTAGGTACGTCAGAAGGTCCCCTCTTCCACTCCGATATAGAATCAACCAAAGCTCCTCGGCGGCCTCAGCTGTAATGGAACGTCTCAGCTGCTGAGGAGGACGGAGAGGAGACAGGTAAATGCTCTAACTCCTACTCCGATGTTTTTTTTTCAGCTGTGAGGACAGTGTGTGGGGGCCCCACTTGTGTGGGAGCCCCGGGATGAGCGCCCCTTCCACCTCGCCGTTAATCCGGCTCTGACAGAACTTACAGGTGACCAGTGCAGCAGGGCAGAAATCTGGTGAACTCACTTCTTGGAAAGGTGGAATCCTATGACAGTTGAAAATGATAAAGTTCCGCAGTGCCTCTCACTCTACTGCTAATGTTTAGCTATAGAGATTGCATGGGTGTGAACTAGTTAATAATATATATTCCTAGTTTACCCATACTATGGGCACGCAAACTGCACGCTACTCCGATGTTACAGTGTATCTGAAAATGGGCGTCACAGATCTTGCACATTCAGGTGTACATTAATACACACGTGGCTCTGACAACAGATGCAAGAGCCAACGCACTAGCTCCCACCCTACAGGTGCTAGAGGGTAAATTATTTTCTTTAATGTTACCCTTAAGTATGCCGGAACATGCAATGTTTATTCGTGTTGTTAGGTTGCAATGTTTACTACTGTTTACTAACAGGATACCTTATTAAAGAATAAACATTTCACGTTTTGCAGATATTTTATTGCCCTCCCTAATATATAGTCTTTAATTTGTACTTTGCATGAATAGCGCCTTCACTTCATTGTTTTTCTCATTTTAATGAAGATACAGTTTTTAATATTACCTTGTCCCAAATTCGCCCTCAGAGACAAACATAAATATAACGTTCACATTTAAAAACGTCTTATTTATGATTCAAATTACACTATCGTGGTCCTGCCTTACAGCATGCATAAAACGTAACTTGGCTACTGTAGGTGGGACGTTAAATAAACAGGAGCAGATGTTCGGAGTGACATATGGTCGCAATGGTGATACAGAAGTTTCACTGCTTGCCCATATTGGTTGTAAAAATATAAATTGCTTAACTTGAGCATTCGGTAAGAAACTCTTGTGGATGTTAACTTAAACAAACTCATATATAATAATGACACCAAAAACATCAATTCTAGCACAATAGTCACTGTAAGGAAATGTTCTGCATTTTTTTATGCTGTAGTGCTGTATACAGTAGCAGCAGCACCTCAGTATTTAAATACTTCTCCTGGTGCCAATGAAAGGGGCTTCTAAACCTTTACTTCATTCTCACCTTCAACCCTTAGCTAAACCCTTGGGAAACCGTTACCTCTAGGCATAATTTCTGTGCCCAGAGTGACCAATGCCAGTACAGTCCCTGACTTACCCTGCTGTTTCTTCAGGAGATTATCATGCCCTGAGGAACTTGTTGTTTGTACACATGGATTGTTGAAATTTTCCAAACTGGCATGGCTGCTTCAATGCCTCATACTATTTAACACTGCCAGCCAATGTTTCTGAATATTTCTTGTGCTTTTTTCCTCTTGCATGCAAATCTTTACTGTGATTAGACGTCATTGATTAGCGACCGACTTGCACTATAAAAGGAAGGTTAAGAATGAGCAAACAGGCAGTTTATTAAGCTAGTCTGAGTTAACCAGCAATCCAGATCCTGTTATTTCTCTGCCTCTGTTTTTCTAAAATTTGACATCTGCTTTTTGATGAACTTACGCTCTTTCAATCATGTACTGTACATTTAAATTAGAGATGAGCGGGTTGGGCTCTCTGAGAACCAAACCCCCCCAAACTTCACGTCCCGAGCCCAGCTCGGGACTTCCCGCCAGACTCGGAAACCAGAACGAGGCAAAATGTCATCATCCCACTATCGCATTCTCGCGGATTTTGAATTCTATATAAGGAGCCTCGCGTCGCCGCCATTTTCACTCCTGTCCTGGAGAGTGTAGCAAGAGGACGTATCTCCTCAGTGTCTGTCTGTGCGGGAAAGTGGTGTGACGACGTGCTCTTATGTGTCATTCCAGTGCTGTCTTGTGCTGCATCAGTCACAGTGGTGGTGTATTGTGCTGCATCAGTCCAGTCACAGTGGTGGTGTCCTCTGCTGTCATATGTCCAGGGCTGCTGTATAAGTCCAGTGCAGTGGTGCTGTGTTGTGCTGCATCAGTCCAGTGGTGGTGTCCTGTGCTGCCATAAGTCCGGTGGTGGTGTCCTGTGCTGCCATAAGTCCAGTGCAGCTGCTGTATAAGTCTAGTGCAGTGGTGCTGTGTTGTGCTGCATCAGTCCAGTGGTGGTGTCCTGTGCTGCCAAAAGTCCAGTGGTGGTGTCCTGTGCTGCAATAAGTCCAGTGCTGCTGCTGTATAAGTCCAGTGCAGTGGTGCTGTGTTGTGCTGCATCAGTGCAGTGGTGGTGTCCTTGCTGCCATAAGTCCGGTGGTGGTGTCCGGTGCAGCCATAAGTCCAGTGCTGCTGCTGTATAAGTCCAGTGCAGTGGTGCTGTGTTGTGCTGCATCAGTGCAGTGGTGGTGTCCTGTGCTGCCATAAGTCCAGTGGTGGTGTCCTGTGCTGCCATAAGTCCAGTGCTGCTGCCGTATAAGTCCAGTGGTAATGCCGTATTAGTCCAGTTGAACTGCAGTATAAGTCCAGTGATACTGCGGTATAAGTCCAGTGGTACTGCTGTATAATTCCAGTGATACTGCCGTATAAGTCCAGTGGTACTGCCGTATAAGTCCAGTGGTACTAACGTATAAGTCCAGTGATACTGCCGTATAAGTCCAGTGGTACTGCCGTATAAGTCCAGTGGCACTGCCGTATGAGTACAGTGATACTGCCGTATAATTCCAGTGGTACTGCCGTATAAATCCAGTGATACTGCCGTATAAGTCCAGTGGTACTGCTGTATAAGTCCAGTGGTACTGCCGTATAAGTCCAGTCTAGTGGTACTGCCATATAAGCCCAGTGGTACTGCCATATAAGTCCAGTGGTACTGCCGTATAAGTCCAGTGATACTGCCGTATAAGTCCAGTGGTACTGCCATTTAAGTCCAGTGGTACTGCCAAATAAGTCCAGTCCAGTGGTACTGCCATATAAGTCCAGTGGTACTGCCGTATAAGTCCAGTGATACTGCCATATAAGTCCAGTGATACTGCCGTATAAGTCCAGTGGCACTGCCGTATAAGTCCAGTGGCACTGCCATATGAGTACAGTGATACTGCCGTATAATTCCAGTGGTACTGCCGTATATATCCAGTGATACTGCCGTATAAGTCCAGTCCAGTGGTACTGCCATATAAGCCCATTGGTACTGCCGTATAAGTCCAGTGGTACTGCCGTATAAGTCCAGTGGTACTGCCGTATAAGTCCAGTGGTACTGCCGTATAAGTCCAGTCCAGTGGTACTGCCATATAAGCCCAGTGGTACTGCCGTATAAGTCCAGTGGTACTGCCAAATAAGTCCAGTGGTACTGCCGTATAAGTCCAGTGGTACTGCCATATATGTCCAGTGGTACTGTCGTATAAGTCCAGTCCAGTGATACTGCTGTATAAATCCAGTGGTACTGCCGTATAAATTCATGGGTACTTCCGTATAGGTCCAGTCCAGTGGTGCAGCCGTATAAGTCAAGTGGTACTGCTGTATAATTCCAGTGATACTGCCGTATAAGTCCAGTGGTACTGCTGTATAATTCCAGTGATACTGCCGTATAAGTCCAGTGGTACTGCCGTATAAGTCCAGTGGTACTAACGTATAAGTCCAGTGATACTGCCGTATAAGTCCAGTGGTACTGCCGTATAAGTCCAGTGGCACTGCCGTATGAGTACAGTGATACTGCCGTATAATTCCAGTGGTACTGCCGTATAAATCCAGTGATACTGCCGTATAAGTCCAGTGGTACTGCTGTATAAGTCCAGTGGTACTGCCGTATAAGTCCAGTCTAGTGGTACTGCCATATAAGCCCAGTGGTACTGCCATATAAGTCCAGTGGTACTGCCGTATAAGTCCAGTGATACTGCCGTATAATTCCAGTGGTACTGCCATTTAAGTCCAGTGGTACTGCCAAATAAGTCCAGTCCAGTGGTACTGCCATATAAGTCCAGTGGTACTGCCGTATAAGTCCAGTGATACTGCCATATAAGTCCAGTGATACTGCCGTATAAGTCCAGTGGCACTGCCGTATAAGTCCAGTGGCACTGCCATATGAGTACAGTGATACTGCCGTATAATTCCAGTGGTACTGCCGTATATATCCAGTGATACTGCCGTATAAGTCCAGTCCAGTGGTACTGCCATATAAGCCCATTGGTACTGCCGTATAAGTCCAGTGGTACTGCCGTATAAGTCCAGTGGTACTGCCGTATAAGTCCAGTGGTACTGCCGTATAAGTCCAGTCCAGTGGTACTGCCATATAAGCCCAGTGGTGCTGCCGTATAAGTCCAGTGGTACTGCCAAATAAGTCCAGTGGTACTGCCGTATAAGTCCAGTGGTACTGCCATATATGTCCAGTGGTACTGTTGTATAAGTCCAGTCCAGTGATACTGCTGTATAAATCCAGTGGTACTGCCGTATAAATTCATGGGTACTTCCGTATAGGTCCAGTCCAGTGGTGCAGCCGTATAAGTCAAGTGGTACTGCCGTATAAGTATATTTTTTACTCCAAATAAAGGGGTTATTAATATTTAATCCAAATAATTTTTACAGGGTTTGCCCTGTGTGGTTTAGGGGTACGCTATTCTGTGCCGCATACTGTTATATAACTCCATCCAAATAAAAGGGTTATTATTATCCAAATTATTTTTACAGGCTTTGCTCTGTGTGTGTGTGTGTGTGTGTGTGTGTGTGTGTGTGTGTGTGTGTGTGTGTGTGTGTGTGTGTGGTTTAGGGTTACTCTCTTCTGTGCCACGCATATTGTTATATAACTCTGTCCAAATAAAAGGGTTATTATTATCCAAATTATTTTTACAGGTTTTGCCGTGTGTGTGTGGTTTTGTGCCACCAATATTGTGTGTGTATTACATCTGGTCAGATTCCAGCACATCCCATGTTTTGCACATACAATTAATTTGATGGTGCAGAATTTTTTGAGAAATGACAGGGGTGTGCAGGAGATGCTGTCGGTGGCCCGAAACATTGCGGGCCACTTTCGACATTCAGCCACTGCATGCCTCTCCTAGATGGTCCAGGTGTTTGTGCCGCACACTTGTGTCGCTTAGCTTAGCCATACAGCAACCTCGGTGCACCTCTTTTTCTTCTTTACACCATGTGCTGCTTGTAAGCTAGCTTTTTTAGTGCCATCCTGTCTGACACTGCAGTGCAACTTCTAGATGGGCCAGGTGTTTGTGCCGCACACTTGTGCCGCTTAGCTTAGTCATACAGCAACCTCGGTGCACCTCTTTTTATTCTTTGCATCATGTGATGTTTGGGGACTAGTTTTTTTTAGTGCCATACTGTCTGACACTGCAGTGCCACTCCTAGATGGGCCAGGTGTTTGTGCCTTACACTTGTGTCGCTTAGCTTAGCCATACAGCAACCTTGGTGCACCTCTTTTTCTTCTTTACATCATGTGCTGTTTGTAAACTAGCTTTTTTAGTGCCATCCTGTCTGACACTGCAGTGCAACTTCTAGATGGGCCAGGTGTTTGTGCCGCACACTTGTGCCGCTTAGCTTAGTCATACAGCAACCTCGGTGCACCTCTTTTTATTCTTTGCATCATGTGATGTTTGGGGACTAGTTTTTTTTAGTGCCATACTGTCTGACACTGCAGTGCCACTCCTAGATGGGCCAGGTGTTTGTGCCGCACACTTGTGTCGCTTAGCTTAGTCATCTAGCAACCTTGGTGCACCTCTTTTTCTTTTTTGCACCATGTGCTGATTGGGGACTATTTTTTTTAAGTGCCATCCTGTCTGATACTGCAGTGCTACTCCTAGATGGGCCAGGTGTTTGTGCTGGCCACTTTTATCGCTTAGCTTAGTCATCCAGCGACCTTGGTGCAACCTTTCGGCCTAAAAACAATATTGTGAGGTGTGAAGTGTTCAAAATAGACTGGAAATGAGTGGAAATAAATGTTATTGAGGTTAATAATACCGTGGGATCAAAATTACCCCCAAATTCTGAGAATTTAGCTGTTTTTGTGTTTTTGTCAAAAATTATCCAGATCCAAAACCAAAACCCGAAAGGGTGGTTCTGGCAAAACCAATTCAGATCCAAAACACGAGCGAGGTTCCAGATCCAAATCCAAAACACAAAACACGAAAAGTGCCCGCCGCACATCTCTAATTTAAATGGATTTCACTGGACCATACAGTAGGTCTTGGATTTTGGGTGACTACCTTTCTGTCTCTGCAACCCCAGGTGTTCTATGGACTTGCTATTTGTCTTCTGACCAACTTTCTGTTTTCCCACAGACTGTTCCTGTTCTTTAGAAATCCTACCTAACCCAATGCCATCCTTCAGGCATTAGGCCGTTGTGATAAGTGACAAGTGTGAGTCAGCCTGATTATTAGATGGAATATTCCAAAACTTAGCTGTAATTAGTGATAAAACCAAAAGTCAGAAAGAGAGCCTGAGTTCTGAGTTTCTCAGCAAAACTGCTGCGATGGGCAGTAAGAGATGGCAGTTGCAGTAATACAATCGTTAGCATTACTTGGCAATGAGTAGAGAGTCATGGGCATCAATGTCACTCTAAAAGAAATTCATAGAAAGCATGTGTATATTAACTCTCCACATGTGAGTATTTTAATGTGATATTATATTTGCTTTCTTCTACAGTATATTTACTGACATCTGTGAATTCCCTACCATTTATCCATCTTATGCAGTTGACCTACTCCGGTCCTTATTTGGGGTCTTTAGACATAAATACCCTATTCTTTTGCATCCAATCCTGTTATGTATTTACTGAGTCTGGAGGGAGATCCTTTGCCTCTCTGTTGTGGTGAGGAATGAGGAGGAAGCAAAAAATGCAGCCACAGTCTCAACAGAAGTGGAATCCTGATAACGCAATTCAACCAAGTAGACCTGTATTATTCCAACACACTATAACATCAACAAATTTACTCAGGGTACCGCACTGCCATCCTGTGGCCAGGTAAGCATCTCCACAGCCCATAAAGTACTGTAGTTAGACCAATGGAGCCTGATAGCAGCACAGGGACTGACTGTATAGAGATTCATACAGTGATTTATTATTTCTAATAGACCGATTAGTAGAAAGAGCCTCTAAGTTGCCAGGATACTGTAGTTTCTGGCAGCCACAGGTCCTGGAACTGTTGATGAAGGTGCTACTTTACTGTTGCATCACATGTACTCATACAGCTCAGAACTTCTGAAAACGACCTTCTTGCTTTAAATTGGAGCCCTGAATATCTCAATAGAGAAGACTATGGTGGTCATTACGAGTTGATCGCAGCCAGCAACTCTTTGCTTCTGCTGCGATCAACTAGTACATGCCTATGGGGGAGTGTATTTTAGCTTAGCAGGGCTGCGATCGCTTGTGCAGCCCTACTAAGCTAAAAAAATTTCAAGTAAAACAAGACTAGCCCTGGACATACTTACCCTGAGCGACGATCTCAGCGATGCTGGGGCCAGCTTTGACGTCAGACATCCGCCCTCCGTTCTCCTGGACATGCCTGCATTTTCTTCTCCACTCCACGAAAACGGCTGCAACGGTCCGGTGACGCCCTGGAACGCCTTCTTTCTGTCAATCTTCTTGCGGTCGGCTCTGTGACCGCTTTCTTCGTTGTCCTGGGCGTAACCCGGCGACAGGGGTGCATGCGCAGTGTGGCCACCGCGCATGCGCATTCCAGACCCGTTCGCACCGCAGTGACAAACTGCTGCATGCGAACGGGTCGGAATTACCCCCTATGGGGGTAATTCAGAGTTGATCACAGCAGCAAATTTGGTAGCAGTTGGGCAAAACCATGTGCACTGCAGGGGGGGGGGGGGGCAGATATAACATGTGCAGACAGAGTTAGATTTGGGTGGGTTATTTTGTTTCTGTAAAGGGTAAATACTGGCTGCTTTATTTTTACACTCCAATTTAAATTTCAGTTTGAACACACCACACCCAAATCTAACTCTCTCTGCACATGTTACATCTGCCCCTCCCCCCTGCAGTGCACATGGTTTTGCCCAACTGCTAACAAATTTGATGCTACGATCAACTCTGTATTAGGCCCAATATGCAATGCCCAACTCCCAACAAATGCTTTGCATAAATATAATCTGTTAGAAAGATGTGCATCTTAGTATGGTTCAACTAAGCCAAGACTTATAGATAAACTGATATACCGTGCGGTTACTCTGTTACACAATGAGATAAGATCCCTTTTACATTTCTTACGTTCCTTGGCAACATCAACAAAAGTTTGCTCTTTAAAAAACAGAAATATATAAATAAATAAAAAAAGCATAAAATACACTGAAGACAATTTATAGAAATTTACTATAAACAACAGACTATAATCTGATCAGTTCCTTTAGCAAGAAATTTCATTAAAACTGTTGTCTCCATATGAGAATGTCTAATTCTGTATCTCATGCAAGATGCCTCGTGCTTAGCTGGTTTTCATTTGAACACAATCTCCGCCACTCAGTGTGGGTTATGTTTGAAGAAAATGTATGCCTGATAGCTTCCTGCAGCCGAGAATTTCACGGATATGTGTTTGAACAGGAGATAAGGACTAAGATGAGGAAAAGAGTGAGATATTAAAGACTTACACAGAATCAAATGATTCCTAACTGCACAGAAACAAACAGAAACAGTGTTTTGTCAGCTTGAAATAAAGGAAACATCTATCATTTAAAATGCTTTATCTGATATACTGTGAACAGTGAGAGACGTTAGGAGGAATATTATCTTCAGTACAGTACATGTCACGTGCAGAAAGTAAAACACACATAATACGTAGAGATGAGCGCCTGAAATTTTTCGGGTTTTGTGTTTTGGTTTTGTGTTCGGTTCCGCGGCCGTGTTTTGGGTTCGAACGCGTTTTGGCAAAACCTCACCGAATTTTTTTTGTCGGATTCGGGTGTGTTTTGGATTCGGGTGTTTTTTTCAAAAAACAGCTTAAATCATAGAATTTGGGGGTCATTTTGATCCCAAAGTATTATTAACCTCAAAAACCATAATTTACACTCATTTTCAGTCTATTCTGAATACCTCACACCTCACAATATTATTTTTAGTCCTAAAATTTGCACCGAGGTCGCTGTGTGAGTAAGATAAGCGACCCTAGTGGCCGACACAAACACCGGGCCCATCTAGGAGTGGCACTGCAGTGTCACGCAGGATGTCCCTTCCAAAAAACCCTCCCCAAACAGCACATGACGCAAAGAAAAAAAGAGGCGCAATGAGGTAGCTGTGTGAGTAAGATTAGCGACCCTAGTGGCCGACACAAACACCGGGCCCATCTAGGAGTGGCACTGCAGTGTCACGCAGGATGTCCCTTCCAAAAAACCCTCCCCAAACAGCACATGACGCAAAGAAAAAAAGAGGCGCAATGAGGTAGCTGTGTGAGTAAGATTAGCGACCCTAGTGGCCGACACAAACACCGGGCCCATCTAGGAGTGGCACTGCAGTGTCACGCAGGATGTCCCTTCCAAAAAACCCTCCCCAAACAGCACATGACGCAAAGAAAAAAAGAGGCGCAATGAGGTAGCTGACTGTGTGAGTAAGATTAGCGACCCTAGTGGCCGACACAAACACCGGGCCCATTTAGGAGTGGCACTGCAGTGTCACGCAGGATGTCCCTTCCAAAAAATCCTCCCCAAACAGCACATGACGCAAAGAAAAATAAAAGAAAAAAGAGGTGCAAGATGGAATTGTCCTTGGGCCCTCCCACCCACCCTTATGTTGTACAAAAAAAACAGGACATGCACACTTTAACCAACCCATCATTTCAGTGACAGGGTCTGCCACACGACTGTGACTGATATGACGGGTTGGTTTGGACCCCCCCCAAAAAAGAAGCAATTAATCTCTCCTTGCACAAACTGGCTCTACAGAGGCAAGATGTCCACCTCATCTTCACCCTCCGATATATCACCGTGTACATCCCCCTCCTCACAGATTATCAATTCGTCCCCACTGGAATCCACCATCTCAGCTCCCTGTGTACTTTGTGGAGGCAATTGCTGCTGGTCAATGTCTCCGCGGAGGAATTGATTATAATTCATTTTAATGAACATCATCTTCTCCACATTTTCTGGATGTAACCTCGTACGCCGATTGCTGACAAGGTGAGCGGCGGCACTAAACACTCTTTCGGAGTACACACTTGTGGGAGGGCAACTTAGGTAGAATAAAGCCAGTTTGTGCAAGGGCCTCCAAATTGCCTCTTTTTCCTGCCAGTATAAGTACGGACTGTGTGACGTGCCTACTTGGATGCGGTCACTCATATAATCCTCCACCATTCTATCAATGTTGAGAGAATCATATGCAGTGACAGTAGACGACATGTCCGTAATCGTTGTTAGGTCCTTCAGTCCGGACCAGATGTCCGCATCAGCAGTCGCTCCAGACTGCCCTGCATCACCGCCAGCGGGTGGGCTCGGAATTCTGAGCCTTTTCCTCGCACCCCCAGTTGCGGGAGAATGTGAAGGAGGAGATGTTGACAGGTCGCGTTCCGCTTGACTTGACAATTTTGTCACCAGCAGGTCTTTCAACCCCAGCAGACCTGTGTCTGCCGGAAAGAGAGATCCAAGGTAGGCTTTAAATCTAGGATCGAGCACGGTGGCCAAAATGTAGTGCTCTGATTTCAACAGATTGACCACCCGTGAATCCTTGTTAAGCGAATTAAGGGCTGCATCCACAAGTCCCACATGCCTAGCGGAATCGCTCCCTTTTAGCTCCTTCTTCAATGCCTCCAGCTTTTTCTGCAAAAGCCTGATGAGGGGAATGACCTGACTCAGGCTGGCAGTGTCTGAACTGACTTCACGTGTGGCAAGTTCAAAGGGCATCAGAACCTTGCACAACGTTGAAATCATTCTCCACTGCACTTGAGACAGGTGCATTCCACCTACTATATCGTGCTCAATTGTATAGGCTTGAATGGCCTTTTGCTGCTCCTCCAACCTCTGAAGCATATAGAGGGTTGAATTCCACCTCGTTACCACTTCTTGCTTCAGATGATGGCAGGGCAGGTTCAGTAGTTTTTGGTGGTGCTCCAGTCTTCTGTACGTGGTGCCTGTACGCCGAAAGTGTCCCGCAATTCTTCTGGCCACCGACAGCATCTCTTGCACGCCCCTGTCGTTTTTAAAAAAATTCTGCACCACCAAATTCAAGGTATGTGCAAAACATGGGACGTGCTGGAATTTGCCCATATTTAATGCACACACAATATTGCTGGCGTTGTCCGATGCCACAAATCCACAGGAGAGTCCAATTGGGGTAAGCCATTCCGCGATGATCTTCCTCAGTTGCCGTAAGAGGTTTTCAGCTGTGTGCGTATTCTGGAAAGCGGTGATACAAAGCGTAGCCTGCCTAGGAAAGAGTTGGCGTTTGCGAGATGCTGCTACTGGTGCCGCCGCTGCTGTTCTTGCGGCGGGAGTCCATACATCTACCCAGTGGGCTGTCACAGTCATATAGTCCTGACCCTGCCCTGCTCCACTTGTCCACATGTCCGTGGTTAAGTGGACATTGGGTACAACTGCATTTTTTAGGACACTGGTGAGTCTTTTTCTGACGTCCGTGTACATTCTCGGTATCGCCTGCCTAGAGAAGTGGAACCTAGATGGTATTTGGTAACGGGGGCACACTGCCTCAATAAATTGTCTAGTTCCCTGTGAACTAACGGCGGATACCGGACGCACGTCTAACACCAACATAGTTGTCAAGGACTCAGTTATCCGCTTTGCAGTAGGATGACTGCTGTGATATTTCATCTTCCTCGCAAAGGACTGTTGAACAGTCAATTGCTTACTGGAAGTAGTACAAGTGGGCTTACGACTTCCCCTCTGGGATGACCATCGACTCCCAGCGGCAACAACAGCAGCGCCAGCAGCAGTAGGCGTTACACGCAAGGATGCATCGGAGGAATCCCAGGCAGGAGAGGACTCGTCAGAATTGCCAGTGACATGGCCTGCAGGACTATTGGCATTCCTGGGGAAGGAGGAAATTGACACTGAGGGAGTTGGTGGGGTGGTTTGCGTGAGCTTGGTTACAAGAGGAAGGGATTTACTGGTCAGTGGACTGCTTCCGCTGTCACCCAAAGTTTTTGAACTTGTCACTGACTTATTATGAATGCGCTGCAGGTGACGTATAAGGGAGGATGTTCCGAGGTGGTTAACGTCCTTACCCCTACTTATTACAGCTTGACAAAGGGAACACACGGCTTGACACCTGTTGTCCGCATTTCTGGTGAAATACCTCCACACCGAAGAGCTGATTTTTTTGGTATTTTCACCTGGCATGTCAACGGCCATATTCCTCCCACGGACAACAGGTGTCTCCCCGGGTGCCTGACTTAAACAAACCACCTCACCATCAGAATCCTCCTGGTCAATTTCCTCCCCAGCGCCAGCAACACCCATATCCTCCTCATCCTGGTGTACTTCAACACTGACATCTTCAATCTGACTATCAGGAACTGGACTGCGGGTGCTCCTTCCAGCACTTGCAGGGGGCGTGCAAATGGTGGAAGGCGCATGCTCTTCACGTCCAGTGTTGGGAAGGTCAGGCATCGCAACCGACACAATTGGACTCTCCTTGTGGATTTGGGATTTCAAAGAACGCACAGTTCTTTGCGGTGCTTTTGCCAGCTTGAGTCTTTTCAGTTTTCTAGCGAGAGGCTGAGTGCTTCCATCCTCATGTGAAGCTGAACCACTAGCCATGAACATAGGCCAGGGCCTCAGCCGTTCCTTGCCACTCCGTGTGGTAAATGGCATATTGGCAAGTTTACGCTTCTCCTCCGACAATTTTATTTTAGGTTTTGGAGTCCTTTTTTTACTGATATTTGGTGTTTTGGTTTTGACATGCTCTGTACTATGCCATTGGGCATCGGCCTTGGCAGACGACGTTGCTGGCATTTCATCGTCTCGGCCATGACTAGTGGCAGCAGCTTCAGCACGAGGTGGAAGTGGATCTTGATCTTTCCCTAATTTTGGAACCTCAACATTTTTTTTCTCCATATTTTAATAGGCACAACTAAAAGGCACCTCAGGTAAACAATGGAGATGGATGGATTGGATACTAGTATACAATTATGGACGGGCTGCCGAGTGCCGACACAGAGGTAGCCACAGCCGTGAACTACCGCACTGTACTGTGTCTGCTGCTAATATATAGACTGGTTGATAAAGAGATAGTATACTCGTAACTAGTATGTATGTATAAAGAAAGAAAAAAAAACCACGGTTAGGTGGTATATACAATTATGGACGGGCTGCCGAGTGCCGACACAGAGGTAGCCACAGCCGTGAACTACCGCACTGTACTGTGTCTGCTGCTAATATATAGACTGGTTGATAAAGAGATAGTATACTCGTAACTAGTATGTATGTATAAAGAAAGAAAAAAAAACCACGGTTAGGTGGTATATACAATTATGGACGGGCTGCCGAGTGCCGACACAGAGGTAGCCACAGCCGTGAACTACCGCACTGTACTGTGTCTGCTGCTAATATATAGACTGGTTGATAAAGAGATAGTATACTCGTAACTAGTATGTATGTATAAAGAAAGAAAAAAAAACCACGGTTAGGTGGTATATACAATTATGGACGGGCTGCCGAGTGCCGACACAGAGGTAGCCACAGCCGTGAACTACCGCACTGTACTGTGTCTGCTGCTAATATATAGACTGGTTGATAAAGAGATAG
Organism: Pseudophryne corroboree; assembly: GCF_028390025.1. Lineage (NCBI taxonomy): Eukaryota > Metazoa > Chordata > Amphibia > Anura > Myobatrachidae > Pseudophryne > Pseudophryne corroboree. The sequence goes on from NC_086444.1 coordinate 1,204,364,058, forward strand.
TATACTCGTAACTAGTATGTATGTATAAAGAAAGAAAAAAAAACCACGGTTAGGTGGTATATACAATTATGGACGGGCTGCCGAGTGCCGACACAGAGGTAGCCACAGCCGTGAACTACCGCACTGTACTGTGTCTGCTGCTAATATATAGACTGGTTGATAAAGAGATAGTATACTCGTAACTAGTATGTATGTATAAAGAAAGAAAAAAAAACCACGGTTAGGTGGTATATACAATTATGGACGGGCTGCCGAGTGCCGACACAGAGGTAGCCACAGCCGTGAACTACCGCACTGTACTGTGTCTGCTGCTAATATATAGACTGGTTGATAAAGAGATAGTATACTCGTAACTAGTATGTATGTATAAAGAAAGAAAAAAAAACCACGGTTAGGTGGTATATACAATTATGGACGGGCTGCCGAGTGCCGACACAGAGGTAGCCACAGCCGTGAACTACCGCACTGTACTGTGTCTGCTGCTAATATATAGACTGGTTGATAAAGAGATAGTATACTCGTAACTAGTATGTATGTATAAAGAAAGAAAAAAAAACCACGGTTAGGTGGTATATACAATTATGGACGGGCTGCCGAGTGCCGACACAGAGGTAGCCACAGCCGTGAACTACCGCACTGTACTGTGTCTGCTGCTAATATATAGACTGGTTGATAAAGAGATAGTATACTCGTAACTAGTATGTATGTATAAAGAAAGAAAAAAAAACCACGGTTAGGTGGTATATACAATTATGGACGGGCTGCCGAGTGCCGACACAGAGGTAGCCACAGCCGTGAACTACCGCACTGTACTGTGTCTGCTGCTAATATATAGACTGGTTGATAAAGAGATAGTATACTCGTAACTAGTATGTATGTATAAAGAAAGAAAAAAAAACCACGGTTAGGTGGTATATACAATTATGGACGGGCTGCCGAGTGCCGACACAGAGGTAGCCACAGCCGTGAACTACCGCACTGTACTGTGTCTGCTGCTAATATATAGACTGGTTGATAAAGAGATAGTATACTCGTAACTAGTATGTATGTATAAAGAAAGAAAAAAAAACCACGGTTAGGTGGTATATACAATTATGGACGGGCTGCCGAGTGCCGACACAGAGGTAGCCACAGCCGTGAACTACCGCACTGTACTGTGTCTGCTGCTAATATATAGACTGGTTGATAAAGAGATAGTATACTCGTAACTAGTATGTATGTATAAAGAAAGAAAAAAAAACCACGGTTAGGTGGTATATACAATTATGGACGGGCTGCCGAGTGCCGACACAGAGGTAGCCACAGCCGTGAACTACCGCACTGTACTGTGTCTGCTGCTAATATATAGACTGGTTGATAAAGAGATAGTATACTCGTAACTAGTATGTATGTATAAAGAAAGAAAAAAAAACCACGGTTAGGTGGTATATACAATTATGGACGGGCTGCCGAGTGCCGACACAGAGGTAGCCACAGCCGTGAACTACCGCACTGTACTGTGTCTGCTGCTAATATAGACTGGTTGATAAAGAGATAGTATACTACTAATATTATATATACTGGTGGTCAGGTCACTGGTCACTAGTCACACTGGCAGTGGCACTCCTGCAGCAAAAGTGTGCACTGTTTTAATATAATATTATGTACTCCTGGCTCCTGCTATAACCTATAACTGGCACTGCAGTAGTGCTCCCCAGTCTCCCCCACAATTATAAGCTGTGTGAGCTGAGCAGTCAGACAGATATATAATATATATAGATGATGCAGCACACTGGCCTGAGCCTGAGCAGTGCACACAGATATGGTATGTGACTGACTGAGTCACTGTGTGTATCGCTTTTTTCAGGCAGAGAACGGATATATTAAATAAACTGCACTGTGTGTCTGGTGGTCACTCACTATATAATATATTATGTACTCCTGGCTCCTGCTATAACCTATAACTGGCACTGCAGTAGTGCTCCCCAGTCTCCCCCACAATTATAAGCTGTGTGAGCTGAGCAGTCAGACAGATAATCAGATATATATAATATTATATATAGATAATAGATGATGCAGCACACTGGCCTGAGCCTGAGCAGTGCACACAGATATGGTATGTGACTGAGTCACTGTGTGCTGTGTATCGCTTTTTTCAGGCAGAGAACGGATTATAAATAAAACTGGTGGTCACTATCAGCAAAACTCTGCACTGTACTGAGTACTCCTAATGCTCCCCAAAATTAGTAAATCAAGTGTCTCTCTAATCTATTCTAAACGGAGAGGACGCCAACCACGTCCTCTCCCTATCAATCTCAATGCACGTGTGAAAATGGCGGCGACGCGCGGCTCCTTATATAGAATCCGAGTCTCGCGATAGAATCCGAGCCTCGCGAGAATCCGACAGCGTCATGATGACGTTCGGGCGCGCTCGGGTTAACCGAGCAAGGCGGGAAGATCCGAGTCGCTCGGACCCGTGAAAAAAAACATGAAGTTCGTGCGGGTTCGGATTCAGAGAAACCGAACCCGCTCATCTCTACATAATAGGTAGGTACAATTTTGGAATCTGATTACTGGGGTGGAAGTTTTGTTGTTCTCTGACTTAAATATACTGTAGATATATAGTAGTGGGCAAAATTGTGGAAACCTTTTGTAAAATGTGTGTTTTTAGTGTTTAATGGCGTAATACCGCATTATTTTTAAAGAAAAGACTATGGAGATATATATATCACTGGAAAGATAATTTTATACACAATATAATGCAGTTCACCACGATGAATTATTTATTACATAAAAATTATAGCTAAATAAAGATAAGGAGACTTTATCTGTAAAGATTGGGGAATTCTTCAACTCCAAACTGACCAATAGGAGTGATTGTTCTAGTCATATTACTTAGAGATTAAGCATACATCTCTCCGTGTGTACCCCACTTAAAGTGTATAACAGGAATGCATTGTGTGATTACACTTAGGTCTCAATTAGCGATGCAAGTGGGCGGGTACACGCGGGTACGGCGTACCCTTAAGCAGGGCCGGCTCCAGGCATGTTCGAATAGAGCGGCCGCGCAGGGCGCCACCCTCAATGGGCGCCACGCGCTGGCGCCGCCATATTTGAAGCTGGAGCCGGCCCTGTGCACATTGGCCCGGCCGCGTGACCTCTTGTGTGCGCTATGCGCGCTGTGCGGCGCCGGTGTCTAACATCAGACGCCGGCGCCATGCAGCGCGCATAGCACACACAAGCGCCCGCCCGCACCTGGACCCGGACCCGCACTCGCCCGGCTGCCCGGCCGCCCGCACTCGGACAGCAGTGCTCCTCCCCCTCTCAGCGCCGCAGGTATTTTTTTTTGGGGGGGCACATTTATGGATGGCACTGTGGGGGCATTTATCTGGCACTGTGGGGTCACATATGCACTGTGGGGACATTTATCTGGCACTGTGGGGGCATTTATCTGGCACTGTGGGGGCATATCTGCACTGTGGGGGCATTTATCTGGCACTGTGGGGGCATATCTGCACTGTGGGGGCATTTATCTGGCACTGTGGGGGCATTTCTGTATCTGGCACTGTTGGGGCTTTTCTGTATCTGGCACTGTAGGGGCATTTATGTATCTGGCACTGTGGGGGTATTTCTGGCACTGTGGGGACATTTATGTATCTGGCACTGTGGGGGCATATCTGGCACTGTAGGGGCATATCTGGCACTGTGGGGGCATATCTGGCACTCTGGGGGCATTTCTGTATCTGGCACTGTGGGGGCATTTCTGGCACTGTGGGGGCATTTCTGGCACACTGGGGGCATTTCTGGCACTGTGGGGGCATATCTGGCACTGTGGGGGCATATCTGGCACTGTGTAGCCATTTATGTATCTGGCACTGTGGGGGGCATTTCTGGCACACTGGGGGCATTTATGGCACATTGGGGGCATTTCTGGCATACTGGGGGCATTTCTGGCACACTGGGGGCATTTCTGGCACTGTGGGGGCATGTCTGGCACTGTAGGGGCATATCTAGCACTGTGGGGGCATATCTGGCACTGTAGGGGCATATCTGGCACTGTGGGGGCATTTCTGTATCTGGCACAGTGGGGCATTTCTGGCACTGTGGGGGCATTTCTGGCACTGTGGGGGCACTGTAGGGGCATATCTGGCACTGTGGGGGCATTTATCTGCACTGTGGGGGCATATCTGCACTGCGGGGGCATTTATCTGGCACTGTGGGGGCATATCTGGCACTGTGGGGGCATTTCTGTATCTGGCACTGTAGGGGCATTTATGTATCTGGACCTGTGGGGACATATCTGGCACTGTGGGGGCATTTATGTATCTGGCACTGTGGGGGCATTTATGTATCTCGCACTGTGGGGGCATTTATGGCACTGTGGGGGCATTTCTGTATCTGACACTGCTGGGGGGCATGTCATGTGTAGCTGGCACGGCTGGGGAGCATATCATGTAGTGTTCCCGCTAGGCGTCTGTGGCTAGGCAATGAGTCTCAGTGCTCTGCCTGGCGCAAAGTGTCTAACGTGCTCTGCCTGGCGCAAAGTGTCTAACGTGCTCTGCCTGGCGCAAAGTGTCTAACGTGCTCTTCCTGGCGCAAAGTGTCTAACGTGCTCTGCCTGGCGCAAAGTGTCTAACGTGCTCTGCCTGGCGCAAAGTGTCTAATGTGCTCTGCCTGGCGCAAAGTGTCTAACGTGCTCTGCCTGGCGCAACGTGTCTAACGTGCTCTGCCTGGCGCAAAGTGTCTAACGTGCTCTGCCTGGCACAAAGTGTCTAGGAGGTTCTACCTGGGGCAGTGTGTATTAACTGCACTACTGTGTGGTGTAATGCGAATTGCCACTATTATGTGACCACGCACATTTCCCACAAAGCAACGCCCCTAAATTTTTGCTGCGCACCTTCGGCGCGCACTGTCCATGCTTTACCATGTAGGTAGATGAGCACCAAGCATTACAGTATGTACATAATTTTGCCCTGCTAACTTAAAAATGTGCCTTCCCTGCCCTAAAAAGTGAACACTGTTGTGTAGCTGGCACTGCTGGGGGGCATATTGTGTGTAGCTGGCACTGCTGGGGGGCATATTGTGTGTAGCTGGCACTGCTGGGGGGCATGTCATGTCTATCTGGCACTGCACATTATGTGTATCTGGCACTATACTGGAGACATTATGTGTATCTGACACTATACTGGAGACACTGGGGTATATTTACTAAGATTCGTATTTTCCCGTTTGAGGTCAAAGTTCAATCACGAATGACATCGAAAGTGTAAAATTGCAACTTTTTGAATTTAGTACGACTAATTTACTAAGCTGCCGAATTCTGCATTTTCGGTTTTACCGATGTCGATGTCATTCGTTTTTTTTGGCAGTGTTTTACGTGAGTGACTTGTAAAACACTGCCGACTTTAATACAATGAATCTCGGCCGGATCTGAGAGATCCGTGCTGGGCTTCATTGTGCACCTTTTAAAAAAATAAAATCAGTGTTAAAATAAAAAAAAAAATTGCGTGGGGTCCCCCCTCCTAAGCCAAACCAGCCTCGGGCTCTTTGAGCCGGTCCTGTTGCAAAAATATGGGGAAAAAAATGATAGAGGTTCCCCCATATTTAAACAACCAGCACCGGGCTCTGCGCCTGGTCCTGGTTCCAAAAATACGGGGGACAAAAAGCGTAGGGGTCCCCCGTATTTCTGAAACCAGCACCGGGCTCCACTAGCCAGATACATAATGCCACAGCCGGGGGACACTTTTATATAGGTCCTGGCGGCCCTGGCATTACATAACCAACTAGTCACCCCTGGCCGGGGTACCCTGGAGGAGTGGGGACCCCTTCAATCAAGGGGTCCCCACCCTCCAGCCACCCAAGGACCAGGGGTGAAGCCCGAGGCTGTCCCCCCCATCCAAGGGCTGCGGATGGGAGGCTGATAGCCGTTTTGTAAAAAAATGAATATTGTTTTTAGTAGCAGTACTACAAGTCCCAGCAAGCCTCCCCCGCAAGCTGGAACTTGGAGAACCACAAGTACCAGCATGCAGAGGAAAACCGGGCCCGCTGGTACCTATAGTACTACTACTAAAAAAATACCCCAATAAAAACATAAGACACACACCTTGAAAGTATAACTTTAATGCATACATCCACACCTCCATATACACATACTTACCTATGTTCACACGAGGGTCGGTCCTCTTCTCCATGTAGAATCCATGGTGTACCTGTTGAAAAAATTATACTCACAAAATCCAGTGTAGAAGGCTCTTCTTGTAATCCATTTGTAATCCAGGTACTTGTCAAAATAAAAAAAACGGACTCCGGACCTCGCACTGAAAGGGGCCCCATGTTTTCACATGGGACCCCTTTCCCCGAATGCCAGAAACCCCCTCTGACTTATGTCTAAGTGGGTTCCATCAGCCAATCAGGGAGCGCCACGTTGTGGCACCCTCCTGATTGGCCGTGTGCTCCTGTAGTGTATGACAGGCAGCACATGGCAGTGTTACAATGTAGCGCCTATGCGCTCCATTGTAACCAATGGTGGGAACTTTGTGGTCAGCGGTGAGGTTACTTTCGGTCAACCGCTGACCACAAAGTTCCCACTATTGGTTACAATGGAGCGCATAGGCGCTACATTGTAACACTGCCGTGTGCTGCCTGTCATACAGTACAGGAGCACACAGCCAATCAGGAGGGTGCCACAATGTGGCGCTCTCCTGATTGGCTGATGGAACCCTCTTAGACTTAAGTCAGAGGGGGTTTCTGGCATTCGGGGAAAGGGGTCCCATGTGAAAAAATGGGGCCCCTTTCAGTGCGAAGTCGGGAGTCCGTTTTTTTATTTTGACAAGTACCTGGATTACAAATGGATTACAAGAAGAGCCCTCTACACTGGATTTTGAGTATAATTTTTTTCAACAGGTACACCATGGATTCTACATGGAGAAGAGGACCGACCCTCATGTGAACATAGGTAATTATGTGTATACTAGGTGCTTCATCGCGCCCTATGGGCGCTCTTCACACCGTCGCAAGGGGCTACGCCCCCTTAACCCTTGCATGCCTTTCTGGGGTTTAATATTTGTATTATATGGAGTATTACCTGCATTCCTTTGTTAGTGGTTAAATATTGCACAATGAAAGGGCGTGCGATGGTGAAGGAGGCGCAGCCCCTTGTGACGGCGTGAACAGCACCTGCAGGGCACGATGTACAGAATGTAGCGGGTGCGGGGGTACTGCGGATGGTGTCTGTAGATGCTGCGGGTGGAGGGGGGGCATAAGTGGGGGTGGGGCCCGCATGGGGAAGGTTCGGGAGGTGCTGCGGGTGGGGGAGGGGCAGAGGAGTGGGGGATGCAGAGGGGGAGGGGTCCGGAGGCACTGCAGGTTTGGGAGGGGCAGGGGAGCCACGGGTGGGAGAGGGGCAGGTGTGGGGATGTTGTGGATGGGTGAAGGGTTCCGGAGGTGCTGTGGGATGGGAAGGGACGGGAGTGCCGGGGGTGGGGTAGGGGACCGCAGGCACCATGGGTAGGGTAGGGGCAGGTACGGGTGGTGCGGCGGATGGGAAAGGAGGTCCGGAGGTGCTGCAGGTGGTGGAGGGGCAGGTGCGGGGGTGCCATTGGTGGGGGAGGGGTGGGTGAGGGGGGGACCGCGGATGGAGGAGGGTGTCTGCAGATGCTGCGGGTGGAGGGGGGCAGGTGTGGGGGGAGACATATAAGGGGGGTGAATGGTGGAGGGGGCCTGGAGGTGCTGTGGGTGGTGAAGGGGGAGTGGGAGCCGCGGGTGGTGTAGGGGGTCTGGAGGTCTGGGGGTCTGGAGGCACAGCATGTGGGGGAGGGGTGGAGTGCCGCATGTGGTGGAGGGGAAGGTGCGGAGGTGTGGTGCATTGGGGAGAGGTCTGGAGGCGCTGCGGGTACTGTACATGCCATAAAAGGTAGTTGGAGGGTATGCAGTAACAAGGCCAGGACAGGGGTGACAGGGTTAGAACAGGGTTGACGGGGCCAGGACAGGGGTGACAGGGTCAGAACAGGGGTGACGGTGCCAGGACAGGGATGACGGGGCCAGGACAGGGGCGACGGGGCCAGGACAGAAATGACAGGGACAGGATAGGGGTGACAAGGCCAGGGTAGGGGCGGCAGGACCAGGACAGGGGTGACGGGGCCAGTATAGGGTTGACAGGGCAAGCACAGGGGTGACAGGGCCAGGATAGGGGTAACAGGGCCAGCATAAGGGTGACAGGGCCAGGATAAGGGTGAAAGGGCCAGGATAAGGGTGAAAGGGCCAGGATAAGGGTGGCAGGGCAAGGCCAGGGGTGACAGGGACATGACAGAACACAGGGCATGGGAGAGATTGGTATTAGGGACAAAACAGTGGTGACAGACAGATGTGTCTTACCGGAGTCACTGCTGCTGGCCGCTGCTGTTCCACTCAAACCTGTTGGGATCTGCTGCTGCTGGAGACTTGGCATGGCTGACTCTCTCAGGCTGGAGTCCTGCTTCCTCTGCCCGTCCGCATCCCTCCCCCCCTCCTCAGTCACACACCGCAGACCTCGCGCAGCTGCCGGGCACTGTGGTAAGGTGAGACTGGAAATGACTGGTTAGCCCCCAGGAGATGCTGCGGCTGGAGGGAGGAAAGGGTCATAGCATGCACGTGGCGCGGACCTCGCGGCTCCCGGGCACTGTGGTAAGGGGAGACTGGGAGTGACTGGTTAGCTCCCAGGAGACGCTGCGGCTGGAGGGAGGAGTGGGTCGGAGCCTGCAGGCAGCTCAGATTTCATGCAGCGCTACCCGCCAGCTAAAGTGTGTGAATGAGCTGGGCGCACCTCACTGCGGGTGGCAGCGCTGCAGTTAGCAGTGGGGTTGCCGGGGCTGTAGATAACAGAGGCAGTACGGAACCTGCACAGCGGCAGGTGCCCCACAAAACTACAGCTAAGAAGCGTGGAGTGTGCCAGAAAGTGACGCTCCTCCGCGCCAGAGAGACCCTGCTGAGTATGCCGATGTGGGGGGTCAAGCACACAGTGAGCCGGTGCCCGTCTGTCTGTATGACATACCCCTCACACACCTCCATACCTCCCAAATGTTTCCGATTTTCGCGGGACAGTCCCATTTTTTGGGGTCTGTCCCGCTGTCCCACCCGCGGGTCGCAGTGTCCCGCGGTGGGGGGGGGGCAGTTGGAAAGCTCCTGTACTCGCTGTTCTGCTTAGCAGAGCAGCGGTGAATAGTGGAGACAGAGGGAGAGGGGGCATCAGGGGGTACGGATTAAGGGGGGGTTCCAGCAGCAGAGCCGGATTAAGGGGGGGGGCAGGGGGTACGAATTGTTGGCCCCACAGTTTTAGAGGGGCCCCCGGCTGGAGTAGCTCTGTCCCAGCTCAGAAGCTCCCCCCCCCCCCCCGTCCTGCCAGCAACAACGGCAGCATTGTGCTACAGTCAGCACACGCTGCTGCGTGTTGGCAGGTCTGTGGTGTTACAGGGAGGCAGCAGTCTCCCTGCTTTCTTCTGCCTGTGCGGGTGTGTAGGGGGGAGCGACCACCTCCTCTGGATTTAGCCCTAGCTGAGGGGCCAAAATCCCATAAAAAAAATAAAAATAAAAAGCGGAATTTGCATAAGGGGGCGTGGCCGCGCGTCCCGCGATTAGGCCACGCCCCCAACCCCACAGCAGGCACAGCAATGAGATAGGGCTACCCTGTCTCAAGTGCCCTGGGTCCCCCGGACTCATAATCAGCCCCTGGGGGCATGCCAGCAGCTCACAGAGCGCTGGGCATGCCCCCTCACTGACGAAAACGGGGACCCTCCCGTGAAGCCACGCCCCCTTTTCGCCGAGTGTGTTTCCCTCCTTCTGCCTGGAGAAAGCTCCTGCAGAAAGCTGGGAGGTATGCACCCCTGCCTGTGCCATGCCCATACCATCTGCTTCTGCTCCTAGTCTCCTATAGATTTGGCCAGATCTGTGACTCATTTGACTAACTCCGCCCAGTGTTGTGACTCCGCCCAGCGTTAGCAAATGAATCACAAAGTCACAGATCTGGGCTATTATATAGGAGATGGAGGTGTGGATGTATGCATTAAAGTTATACTTTCAAGGTGTGTGTCTTATGTTTTTATTGGGGTATTTTTTTAGTAGTAGTACTACAGGTACCAGCGGGCCCGGTTTTCCTCCGCATGCTGGTACTTGTGGTTCTCCAAGTACCAGCTTGCGGGGGAGGCTTGCTGGGACTTGTAGTACTGCTACTAAAAACAATATTCATTTTTTTTACAAAACGGCTATCAGCCTCCCATCCGCAGCCCTTGGATGGGGGGGACAGCCTCGGGCTTCACCCCTGGTCCTTGGGTGGCTGGAGGGGGGGGACCCCTTGATTGAAGGGGTCCCCACTCCTCCAGGGTATCCCGGCCAGGGGTGACTAGTTGGTTATGTAATGCCAGGGCCGCCGAGACCTATATAAAAGTGTCCACCGGCTGTGGCATTATGTATCTGGCTAGTGGAGCCCGGTGTTGGTTTCAGAAATACGGGGGACCCCTACGCTTTTTGTCCCCCGTATTTTTGGAAACAGGACCAGGCGCAGAGCTCGGTGCTGGTTGTTTAAATATGGGGGAACCCCTATCATTTTCCCCCCCATATTTTTGCAACCAGGACCGGCTCAAAGAGCCCGAGGCTGGTTTTGCTTAGGAGGGGGGACCCCACGCATTTTTTTTTCATAAAAATAACACTTTCCCATCCCCTTCCCACTGAAAAACATGCACGGATCTCATGGATCCGTGCATGCCTATCCAAACACGGGATAAAAAAGCAGGTCTGTTTTTTTTAGCACTTTTTCACGAATTGTATTTCTGCACGGCAGTGTTTGGCTATTGTCGGCAGTGTTTGTGATTTGCACTTTTTAGTAAATTACCGATTTCTACCAAATTGCAGGCGTATTTGACCGATGGTGTATTGATTCGTGATTTTTTCCTAGGACTTCCAAAATATTGCGAATGCCCTCATCAGTGCCGAGATTTTTGCTTAGTAAATTCCCGACATGACACTTTGAAGAAAAAACGGCATCTCGGTCAAAATCGGGACCTTAGTAAATATACCCCATTGTGTGTAAGGAACACTACTGTGGCTGTTATGTGTAAGGCTGCTAATTGTGTGCGTAGAGGGGGTGTGAAAATATATTTATTTATAGTCTAATAATATGAAGTTATGAGTCCACGCCCACTTTTCTAGAGGCCACGCCCACTTTTCCTGGCGCGCACATAGGGGGGGGGGGGCGCTTTTACATGTTCTCGCTCAGGGTACTAGTAGGCCTGGAGCCGGCCCTGCCCTTAAGAATTTAGCTGTGGTTACACCGTACCCACCGCTGCTGGGCCGCCGCTCATTGCACTCGAGCCATCGCCTCCTGGCCACCGCTCCCTCCCTCCGCTGCTGCTTACCGTGCTGGTGCTGTGAGGGGAGGAGAGCGTAGCGTGCGCCTCTCCTGCCCCTCAGTGTCAACCTACAATTCAGCGCTGGCCTGTGAGCCAATCAGAGCTCGCGGACTGGCAGACAAGGCTCCTGATTGGCTGCTGGACCGCGAGCTTTGATTGGCTCACAGATCAGCGTCTAATTGAAGGTAGACACCCGCACCACCGCCGGAGACTGACGGGTGGGAAGGCGCACGCTGCGCTCTCCTCCCCTAACACACAGGACAGCCGCAGCGCGGTAAGCAGCAAGGGAAAGGGGGGGGGCACTGGGGGCACATGTGTACCTGGCACTGGGGGTATATCTGGAACTACGGGGACATGTGCATCTGGCACTGGGGGCATATCTGGCAATGGGGGCATATCTGGCACTGGGGGCATCTCTGTATCTGGCACTGGGGGGCATATCTGGCACTGTGGGGGCATTTCTGTATCTGGCACTGTGGGGACATGTGTATCTGGCATTGGGGGCATTTCTGTATCTGGAACTGGGGGCATATCTGGCACTGTGGGGGCATTTCTGTATCTGGCACTGTGGGCATTTCTGTATCTGGCGCTGGGGGCATATCTGGCACTGTGGGGACATGTGTATCTGGCACTGGGGGCATTTCTGTATCTGGAACTGGGGGCATATCTGGCACTGTGGGGGCATTTCTGTATCTGGCTCTGGGGGCAATGTATATCTTACACAGTGGGGGCATTTGTGTATCTGGCACTGTCAGGCAATGTATATCTGGCACTCTGGGGGCATTTGTGTATCTGGCACTGTGGGGCAATGTGTATCTGGCACTCTGGGGGCACTTGTGTATCTGGCAATGTGGGGCATTTGTGTATCTGGCACTGTGGGGCAATGTGTATCTGGCACTCTGGGGGCATTTGTGTATCTGGCACTGTGAGGTAATGTATATCTGGCACTGTGGGGCAATGTGTATCTGGAACTCTGGGGGCATTTGTGTATCTGGCACTGTGAGGCAATGTATATCTGGCACTCTGGAGGCATTTGTGTATCTGGCAATGTGAGGCAATGTATATCTGGCACTCTGGGGGCATTTGTGTCTGGCACTGTGGGGCAATGTGTATATGGCACTGTGGGGCAATGTGTATCTTGCACTCTAGGGCAATGTATATCTGGCACTCTGGGGGCATTTGTGTATCTTGCACTGTAGGGCAATGTATATCTGGCACTGTGGGGCAACATGTATCTAGCACTATTGGGGTTATATGTGTATCTGCCCCACCATATGTGTATCACGCCTCAATTTTCATTAGTCATGCCCCATGCAACATTTGGCCACACCCATTTTTTGGTGCACGCCTTCGACGTATGCACTTAATACCTATAAGACATTTTTTCTACTTGCACCACTGGTCCCAACCTAAGATGGGTGTGGTATGTTAGATAGACTAGACTTAGGTCGACAGTGTCTAGATCGACCACTATTGGTCGACAGTAAGTAGGTCGACATGGGTTCTAGGTCGACAGGGACTCTAGGTCGACATGAAAAAAGGTCGACATTAGTTTTTTTTTTTAATTGTGTTGTTTTCTCCGTAGAGTGACCGGGAACCCCAATTAGTGCACCGTGTCCCCTCGCCATGCTTCGGGCAAGGTGCCTCGCTCCACTACTGCTGCGCTCGGCACAGGTTACCGTCCCCAATTGTAGTCCACGTGGATCGTAAAGTATGAAAAAGTTTTAAAAAACCTCATGTCGACCTTTTGTCATGTCGACCTAGTACATGTCGACCAAGAGTCCCTGTAGACCTAGAAACCATGTCGATCTACTTACTGTCGACCAATAATGGTCGACCTAGACATTGTCTAAGTCTTGTCGACCTAAATACCGGATCCCTCCTAATACACTGTATCTCAGTAAGGCATGCATATGTTCCAAAATACGAAAAAATTAAGTATCCAAAATACAAAAAAATTAAGTATCCATAATCCCATGGGTCCCAAGCATTTGGATACGGGAGCAGAGTTTTAGGGGTTTATTTATGAAGTGTTGAGTTGGCGCTTCTGATTATATTTATGCCTTAATAATTAAAAGGTCAATGATTTACTAGCAAGACAAAGGATTGGGGTGGGGGGCATTCAATTACCCCCGATGCTGTTAATTGGCTCCCAATATAAACAATAAAACAAAACAAAATAACTCTAGCGTGAATGTGTCTGTGTGTACTTGTAATTAGTGATGTGCACCCGACATTTTTCGGGTTTTGTGTTTTGGTTTTGGATTCGGTTCCGCAGCCGTGTTTTGGATTCGGACGCGTTTTGGCAAAACCTCCCTGAAATTTTTTTGTCGGATTCGGGTGTGTTTTGGATTCGGGTGTTTTTTTACAAAAAACCCTCAAAAACAGCTTAAATCATAGAATTTGGGGGTCATTTTGATCCCATAGTATTATTAACCTCAATAACCATAGTTTACACTCATTTTCAGTCTATTATGAACACCTCACACCTCACAATATTATTTTTAGTCCTAAAATTTGCACCGAGGTCGCTGGATGGCTAAGCTAAGCGACCCAAGTGGCCGACACAAACACCTGGCCCATCTAGGAGTGGCACTGCAGTGTCAGGCAGGATGGCACTTCAAAAAAATTGTCCCCAAACAGCACATGATGCAAAGAAAAAAAGAGGCGCACCAAGGTCGCTGTGTGACTAAGCTAAGCGACACAAGTGGCCAACACAAACACCTGGCCCATCTAGGAGTGGCACTGCAGTGTCAGGCAGGATGGCACTTCAAAAAAATAGTCCCCAAACAGCACATGATGCAAATAAAGAAAGAGGCGCACCAAGGTCGCTGTGTGATTAAGCTAAGCGACACAAATGGCCGACACAAACACCTGGCCCATCTAGGAGTGGCACTGCAGTGTCAGGCAGGATGGCACTTCAAAAAAATAGTCCCCAAACAGCACATGATGCAAAGAAAAAAAGAGGCGCACCAAGGTCGCTGTGTGACTAAGCTAAGCGACACAAGTGGCCGACACAAACACCTGGCCCATCTAGGAGTGGCACTGCAGTGTCAGGCAGGATGGCACTTCAAAAAAATAGTCCCCAAGCAGCACATGATACAAAGAAAAAAAGAGGCGCACCAAGGTCGCTGTGTGACTAAGCTAAGCGACACAAGTGGCCGACACAAACACCTGGCCCATCTAGGAGTGGCACTGCAGTGTCAGGCAGGATGGTACTTCAAAAAAATTGTCCCCAAACAGCACATGATGCAAAGAAAAAAAGAGGCGCACCAAGGTCGCTGTGTGACTAAGCTAATCGACACAAGTGGCCGACACAAACACCTGGCCCATCTAGGAGTGGCACTGCAGTATCAGGCAGGATGGCACTTCAAAAAAATAGTACCCAAACAGCACATGATGCAAAGAAAAATGAAAGAAAAAAGAGGTGCAAGATGGAATTGTCCTTGGGCCCTCCCACCCACCCTTATGTTGTATAAACAGGACATGCACACTTTAACGAACCCATAATTTCAGCGACAGGGTCTGCCACACGACTGTGACTGAAATGACTGGTTGGTTTGGGCCCCCACCAAAAAAGAAGCAATCAATCTCTCCTTGCACAAACTGGCTCTACAGAGGCAAGATGTCCACCTCATCATCATCCTCCAATTCCTCACCCCTTTCACTGTGTACATCCCCCTCCTCACAGATTATTAATTCGTCCCCACTGGAATCCACCATCTCAGGTCCCTGTGTACTTTCTGGAGGCAATTGCTGCTGATGAATGTCTCCACGGAGGAATTGATTATAAATTCATTTTGATGAACATCATCTTCTCCACATTTTCTGGAAGTAACCTCGTACGCCGATTGCTGACAAGGTGAGCGGCTGCACTAAACACTCTTTCGGAGTACACACTGGAGGGAGGGCAATTTAGGTAGAATAAAGCCAGTTTGTGCAAGGGCCTCCAAATTGCCTCTTTTTCCTGCCAGTATACGTACGGACTGTCTGACGTGCCTACTTGGATGCGGTCACTCATATAATACTCCACCATTCTTTCAATGGTGAGAGAATCATATGCAGTGACAGTAGACGACTTGTCAGTAATCGTTGGCAGGTCCTTCAGTCCGGACCAGATGTCAGCACTCGCTCCAGACTGCCCTGCATCACCGCCAGCGGGTGGGCTCGGAATTCTTAGCCTTTTCCTCGCACCCCCAGTTGCGGGAGAATGTGAAGGAGGAGATGTTGACGGGTCACGTTCCGCTTGACTTGACAATTTTCTCACCAGCAGGTCTTTGAACCTCTGCAGACTTGTGTCTGCCGGAAAGAGAGATACAACGTAGGTTTTAAATCTAGGATCGAGCACGGTGGCCAAAATGTAGTGCTCTTATTTCAACAGATTGACCACTCGTGAATCCTGGTTAAGCGAATTAAGGGCTCCATCCACAAGTCCCACATGCCTAGCGGAATCGCTCTGTTTTAGCTCCTCCTTCAATGTCTCCAGCTTCTTCTGTAGAAGCCTGATGAGGGGAATTGTCAGGAATCGACTTACCACAGCTGCATCTGTCCGTCGGTGCGGACTCCGTCCAGGGTTCCTACGTCTCGCTGTCGCTGGCCTCCCTGTCGCCGGATGCCATCCTGGGCCTAGGAACGCTCCTGTTGTCAGCGCGCGTTCCCGCCGGGCCGCGGCATGGGCGCCGCTGTGACAGCTTTCCTCAGACTGCCGCATCAGCCAATCCGGAGCTTGGCCGCACCTCCTCGTTTCCCTTCCAGCCAATGCCTGCAGACCGAGGGGTATATCAGGAGCAGCAGGCTGAGTCAGTCCTTGTCCTGGACTTCGTGTCACTCCTATGACCTGTGTCTCTGGCTCCGTTCTCCAGTTCCTCCGTTTACCTGCTTTGCCTTCCAGTTTGTTCCTGTACTACTGTGGAACCACAAGCACCAGCAACCCTTGCACTTGAGTTCTAGCTTCACATCTTTACCAGCTACAGTGTGCTCCAGCCCTCTGCAGTAGAGACTCTCCTCCAGGTGCATCTCGTCATCTACACCTGTTCATCAGCCTGCAAGCTGCCAGTGTTATTCAAACTGCACTGAGAACTTTAACACTTGTCTCCTGCAATTGCTACCAGGGTTGCTATTCCCACCAACATCTCTGCTGGCTCCACGGTCCAACAACTATCGGTTCCCATACCGACACATCGATCCCCTGATCGATTGAACTTACCATACAGACTTTGCCATAGACTCTCAGCTTCCACACTGCATATTCACAATTGCATTTGTTTCTGTTGTTATCAAGTATTCCTGCTGCCATATTGTTTAAAGCCTATTGTTTAATAAACAACATTGCGCGCATGCGCAGGAATCCTATCCGGCCTCCTCACTTCTTCCATCCTATCTCCACTGACCCACTAGCGCCCCCTCCGGGGACACAAACTAAACAGAACCTGACAGTAAGTCCAGGACCGATGCACTCGGATGGTGGTCAGAATGTGGGGTCAGGGGCCTTACAAAATCTGGTCTCCCGCTTGGATGGTCAAGAGGCTGCGCAGCAGCAGATGTTCCAGTTCCTGCAAGGAATGTCCTCCCGTCTCGATACACTACAACAATCTCTGCCCAGTGCTCTTGTTTCTTCAGTTCCAGTCACCCCTGCGCCTGCAAGTGCAGCGGGTTCTCCTTCACCGGCTGCATCAACTCCAGTGTCACGCTTGCAGCTGCCCGTGCCCAGCAAATATGATGGCAGCCCTAAGCTATGTCGCGGGTTTCTTAATCAATGTGAAATCCAGTTTGAGTTGTTATCACACAATTTCCCCACGCCAAGATCCAAGGTTGCCTACATCATATCACTGCTCTCTGGATCAGCTTTGAGTTGGGTGTCTCCTCTGTGGGAACGTGCCGACCCTCTTATGAATAACTATACCGAATTTGTGTCAACCTTCAGACGCATCTCTGATGAACCAGGTCACGCAACATCAGCTTCTGCAGATCTTATCCAACTTCGTCAAGGTACCCGTAGCATGGGTCAATACGTCATCCAGTTCCAGACGTTAGCCGCAGAGATTCAATGGAATAACCAAGCACTGGTAGCAGCCTTCTGGTATGGACTCTCTGATCGGATTAAAGATGAACTAGTCACCCGTGACATTCCTGAGCAATTATCAGAGTTAATTTCCTTGTGTATCAAGTTGGACTCTCGCATTCGTGAACGCAACAGTGAGCGTGCTCGTAGTGAGCCTCGCAAGCCAAGAATGGTGCCTCCGACACAATTTCAGCCTCCACCTTCTGATGAGCCTATGCAAATTAATAGGTCTCGCTTAACCCCTGAGGAGCGGTCAAGAAGACTTCGAGAGAGACTGTGTAATTCTTGTATAGCGCGTTCGGGAAACGCCATATCCTGACTTGTAAAGGAGGAGTCAAGTTGGGATCTTCTAGACAAGCTCCTTCAAACCAAGACCTTATCCTTCCTGTGACTTTAGAGACTAGGGCTGGACTCCAGTCTGTAACTGCATTAGTGGACTGTGGAGCTGCTGGAAACTTCATTACTCAAGCTGCAGTTGATAAGTTCCGTCTGCCTGTCTGCGAACTCACATATCCAGCCTACATCACTGCAGTGGATGGTAGCCGAATTTCCAAGGGTAACATCTCTCATCAAACCAAGCCAGTGGTGCTGGGAGTCGGGTTCCTGCATTCTGAATTAATTGAGTTCCTAGTCATCCCTCAGGCAACCCAGGAGGTCGTTTTGGGTATGCCCTGGCTCCAGCTACATAATCCGCAGATTGACTGGTCCACGTTACAACTGACTTCTTGGGGTTCACACTGCCATCAGTCCTGCCTAGCCCAAGTTCGTCCTGTGAGGTCTTCAGAAGTTAAAGTTCAGTCAAGTCTTCCTGTGGCCTACCAAGATTTTTCTGACGTCTTCAGCGAAAAGGCCGCCGATGTTCTGCCGCCCCATAGAGAGTGGGATTGCCCCATCGATCTCATTCCCGGCAAGAATCCACCTAGAGGGCGTACTTATCCGTTATCCGTACCTGAAACCGAGGCAATGAGTGAGTACATCAGGGAGAATTTACAGAAAGGATTCATCCGCCCTTCGTCTTCACCCGCTGGAGCGGGTTTTTTCTTCGTTAAAAAGAAAGATGGAGGATTACGTCCATGCATCGATTACCGGGGGCTCAACGATATTACCATCAAAAACAGCTATCCATTACCTCTCATCACTGAATTATTTGACAGAGTCAAGGGAGCCCGCATCTTCACCAAGTTAGATCTCCGCGGTGCCTACAATCTCATCAGGATCCGAAGTGGTGATGAATGGAAAACTGCCTTTAATACTCGGGATGGTCATTACGAGTACCTAGTAATGCCATTCGGGTTGAGCAATGCCCCAGCAGTGTTCCAGCACTTTGTTAACGAAATCGTCCGTGATGTTCTGTACAAATATCTCGTAGTCTACCTGGATGATATCCTTTTCTTCTCTCAGGATCTCTCCTCACATCGCCTACAAGTTCGTGAGGTCCTCCGACGTCTTCGTGAGAACCGTCTCTACGGCAAGTTGTCTAAATGTACCTTCGAAGTTTCTTCCATACCTTTCCTAGGGTATATAATTTCTGGATCGGATCTCCAGATGGACCCAACAAAATTAGAAGCTATTGCCAATTGGTCTATTCCGAGTACTCTCAAGTAGTGATGAGCGGGTTCGGTTTCTCGGAAACCGAACCCCCCCGAACTTCACGCTTTTTACACGGGTCCGAGGCAGACTCGGATCTTCCCGCCTTGCTCGGCTAACCCGACCGCGCCCGAACGTCATCATCCCGCTGTCGGATTCTCGCGAGGCTCGTATTCTATCGCGAGACTCGGATTCTATATAAGGAGCCGCGCGTCGCCGCCATTTTCACATGTGCATTGAGATTGATAGGGAGAGGACGTGGCTGGCGTCCTCTCCGTTTAGAATAGAAATAGATAGTGAGAGTGAGACACTTGATTTACTGGAGCTTAGGAGTACTCAGAGAGTGCAGAGTTTACTAGTGACTGACCAGTGACCACCAGTGCAGTTTTATTATTATTTAATATAATCCGTTCTCTGCCTGAAAAAAAACGATACACAGTGACACAGTATATCATATCTGTGCTCAGCCTCAGTGTGCTGCATCATCTATGTATATCTGACTGTGCGGAGTGCTCACTGCTCACACAGCTTAATTGTGGGGGAGACTGGGGAGCAGTTATAGCAGGAGTACATATATTTAACAGTGCACACTTTTGCTGCCAGAGTGCCACTGCCAGTGTGACTGACCAGTGACCAGTGACCACCAGTATATTGTGAATGTCTGCCTGAAAAAGTTAAACACTCGTCGTGTGGTGTTTTTATTCTATAAACGCATTCTGCTGACAGTGTCCAGCAGGTCCGTCATTATATAATATATACCTGTCCTGCAGTAGTGATATATATATATTTTTTATATCATTATCATCCAGTCTATACTAGCAGCAGACGCAGTACGGTAGTCCACGGCTGTAGCTACCTCTGTGTCGGCAGTCGCTCGTCCATAATTGTATACCTACCTGTGGTGGTTTTTTTTTTTTTTCTATCTTCTTCATACTAGTAGTTAACTTTAGGAGTCTGCAGTGCTGACAGTGTCCAGCAGGTCCGTCATTATATAATATATACCTGTCCGGCTGCAGTAGTGATATATATATATTTTTTATATCATTATCATCCAGTCTATACTAGCAGCAGACGCAGTACGGTAGTCCACGGCTGTAGCTACCTCTGTGTCGGCAGTCGCTCATCCATAACTGTATACCTACCTGTGGTGGTTTTTTTTTTTTTCTATCTTCTTCATACTAGTAGTTAACTTTAGGAGTCTGCAGTGCTGACAGTGTCCAGCAGGTCCGTCATTATATAATATATACCTGTCCGGCTGCAGTAGTGATATATATATATATTTTTTATATCATTATCATCCAGTCTATATTAGCAGCAGACGCAGTACGGTAGTCCACGGCTGTAGCTACCTCTGTGTCGGCAGTCGCTCGTCCATCCATAATTGTATACCACCTACCTGTTGTGTTTTTTTTTTTTCTATCTTCTTGATACTAGTAGCTTACTTTAGGAGTCTGCAGTGCTGACAGTGTCCAGCAGGTCCGTCATTATATAATATATACCTGTCCGGCTGCAGTAGTGATATATATATATTTTTTATATCATTATCATCCAGTCTATATTAGCAGCAGACGCAGTACGGTAGTCCACGGCTGTAGCTACCTCTGTGTCGGCAGTCGCTCATCCATCCATAATTGTATACCACCTACCTGTTGTGTTTTTTTTTTTTCTATCTTCTTGATACTAGTAGCTTACTTTAGGAGTCTGCAGTGCTGACAGTGTCCAGCAGGTCCGTCATTATATAATATATACCTGTCCGGCTGCAGTAGTGATATATATATATTTTTATATCATTATCATCCAGTCTATATTAGCAGCAGACGCAGTACGGTAGTCCACGGCTGTAGCTACCTCTGTGTCGGCAGTCGCTCGTCCATCCATAATTGTATACCACCTACCTGTGGTGTTTTTTTTTTCTATCTTCTTGATACTAGTAGCTTACTTTAGGAGTCTGCAGTGCTGACAGTGTCCAGCAGGTCCGTCATTATATAATATATACCTGTCCGGCTGCAGTAGTGATATATATATATTTTTTATATCATTATCATCCAGTCTATATTAGCAGCAGACGCAGTACGGTAGTCCACGGCTGTAGCTACCTCTGTGTCGGCAGTCGCTCGTCCATCCATAAGTATACTAGTATCCATCCATCTCCATTGTTTACCTGAGGTGCCTTTTAGTTGTGCCTATTAAAATATGGAGAACAAAAATGTTGAGGTTCCAAAAATAGGGAAAGATCAAGATCGACTTCCACCTCGTGCTGAAGCTGCTGCCACTAGTCATGGTCGAGACGATGAAATGCCATCAAAGTCGTCTGCCAGGCCGATGCCCAATGTCATAGTACAGAGCATGTAAAATCCAAAACACCAAATATCAGTAAAAAAAGGACTCAAAAATCTAAAATAAAATTGTCGGAGGAGAAGCGTAAACTTGCCAATATGCCATTTACCACACGGAGTGACAAGGAACGGCTGAGGCCCTGGCCTATGTTCATGGCTAGTGGTTCAGCTTCACATGAGGATGGAAGCACTCAGCCTCTCGCTATAAAAATGAAAAGACTCAAGCTGGCAAAAGCACAGCAAAGAACTGTGCGTTTTTCGAAATCACAAATCCACAAGGAGAGTCCAATTGTGTCGTTTGCGATGCCTGACCTTCCCAACACTGGACGTGAAGAGCATGCGCCTTCCACCATTTGCACGCCCCCTGCAAGTGCTGGAAGGAGCACCCGCAGTCCAGTTCCTGATAGTCAGATTGAAGATGTCAGTGTTGAAGTACACCAGGATGAGGAGAATATGGGTGTTGCTGGCGCTGGGGAGGAAATTGACCAGGAGGATTCTGATGGTGAGGTGGTTTGTTTAAGTCAGGCACCCGGGGAGACACCTGTTGTCCATGGGAGGAATAGGGCCATTGACATGCCTGGTGAAAATACCAAAAAAATCAGCTCTTCGGTGTGGAAGTATTTCAACAGAAATGCGGACAACATTTGTCAAGCTGTGTGTTGCCTTTGTCAAGCTGTAATAAGTAGGGGTAAGGACGTTAACCACCTCGGAACATCCTCCCTTATACGTCACCTGCAGCGCATTTATCATAAGTCAGTGACAAGTTCAAAAACTTTGGGCGACAGCGGAAGCAGTCCACTGACCAGTAAATCCCTTCCTCTTGTAACCAAGCTCACGCAAACCACCCCACCAACTCCCTCAGTGTCAATTTCCTCCTTCCCCAGGAATGCCAATAGTCCTGCAGGCCATGTCCAGTGGCGGATCCAGGGGGGGGGCACTCGGGCCCGTGCCCCCCCTGTCATTTGTGGCAGTGTTTTACTTTTTTTTTAATTGGCCTCAGCTCTGCTGCAATCTCCCCGTAATAGAGCCAGCGGGCACTAGGGCACGAGTTCCAGCGCAAGCGTCCCGGCGGTCAGAGCCGGATTACGGAAGGGGGGCTCTGAGGGTAAGTACACCGAACCCCCATCTGAAAGGGAGCCCTGCCACCCGCCACGGATCGGATTTCTATTACCGACCCGTGGCGTAGTGCTGTGCTCCCGACCGACTGCCGTCGTATTCACACGGTCAGCCGCCAGCGCTGCACTGCACCTCCTCCTGCCTCGTAACCAATGCAACCCGGCACCCACACACGGTGTGAACACGTCACGTCACACTGTGCGCTGCCGCTCTCTCCTCCTGTACCGCGCCGCACGCTGCCGCTCTCTCCTCCTGTGCCTGCTGTTTATGAGCACCGTTAGGACTGGAGTCACAAACGCTCACTCCTGTCCTAGGATGCCAGCCAGTGGGGCAAAGCCACAAGGTATTTGCTAAGTAAATGTGGGAGGGGAGGGGGGGCTGCAAGTTTGTCAGGGAATCCTTCATTGTTTCTTTCCTGACACAAAGTTATGTTCCTGTATCTCCCCCTCAGCACCCTCACCCTCCCTGTCTCTCCCCCTCAGCATCCTCACCCTCCCTGTCTCTCCCCCTCAGCACCCTCACCCACCCTGTCTCTCCCCTCAGCACCCTCACCCTCCCTGTCTCTCCCCCTCAGCACCCTCACCCTCCCTGTCTCACCCCTCAGCACCCTCATCCTCCCTGTCTCTCCACCTCAGCATCCTCACCTTCCCTGTCTCTCCCCCTCAGCACCCTCACCCTCCCTGTCTCTACCCCTCAGCACCCTCACCCTCCCTGTCTCACCCCTCAGCACCCTCACCCTCCCTGTCTCTCCCCCTCAGCATCCTCACCCTTCCTGTCTCTCCCCCTCAGCACCCTCACCCTCCCTGTCTCTCCCCCTCAGCACCCTCACCCTCCCTGTCTCACCCCTCACCCTCCCTGTCTCTCCCCCTCAGCACCCTCACCCTCCCTGTCTCTCCCCCTCAGCACCCTCACCCTCCCTGTCTCACCCCTCAGCACCCTCATCCTCCCTGTCTCTCCCCCTCAGCACCCTCACCCTCCCTGTCTCTCCCCCTCAGCATCCTCACCCTCCCTGTCTCTCCCCCTCAGCATCCTCACCCTCCCTGTCTCTCCCCCTCAGCATCCTCACCCTCCCTTTCTCTCCCCCTCAGCACCCTCACCCTCCCTGTCTCTCCCCCTCAGCACCCTCACCCTCCCTGTCTCTCCCCCTCAGCACCCTCACCCACCCTGTCTCTCCCCTCAGCACCCTCACCCTCCCTGTCTCTCCCCCTCAGCATCCTCACCCTCCCTGTCTCTCCCCCTCAGCACCCTCCCCCTCCCTTTCTCTTCCCCTCAGCACCCTCCCCCACCCTGTCTCTCCCCCTTTTTATGTGTATGTGGTATATTATGCAAGATGACAATACACATTTTTTTGTATAAAAAAAAAAATGAAAACTTTTTTTTTTTTTTTGCAACCTGTGCCCCTTTCCCTCCCCACTTATATGTGTGTCATAGGGGCCCACATCACACTGACTTATATGTCACCCTCTCTCTGTCACCTACTGCCAGTCATCCTCTCCCTGTCACCCACTGCCAGTCTCCGTGTCACCCACTGCCAGTCTCCCAGGCATCCACTGCTAGTCACTCTATACCCAGTCACATTCTCCCACTCACCCTCTCTCCCACTGCCAGTCACTCTCCATCAACCACTAGCTGTCACCAACTGACAGTCACTCTCCCTGTCACCTACTGCAAATCGCTCTCTCTCACACACTCTCCCTGTCCTGTGAGGCCACACCCCTTGTAGTGGGGGGACACCCCTTTTCTGGGAGTGCATGCGCTGCAGTCGCACGCAAATGTACTTGCCCCTTCCATGGTGCCCCCCCTGTCATTTTCTTCTGGATCCGCCCCTGGCCATGTCACTGGCAATTCTGACGAGTCCTCTCCTGCCTGGGATTCCTCCGATGCATCCTTGCGTGTAACGCCTACTGCTGCTGGCGCTGCTGTTGTTGCTGCTGGGAGTCGATGGTCATCCCAGAGGGGAAGTCGTACTCGTAAGACCACTTTTACTACTTCCACCAAGCAATTGACTGTCCAACAGTCCTTTGCGAGGAAGATGAAATATCACAGCAGTCATCCTGCTGCAAAGCGGATAACTGAGGCCTTGGCATCCTGGGCGGTGAGAAACGTGGTTCCGGTATCCATCATTACTGCAGAGCCAACTAGAGACTTGTTGGAGGTACTGTGTCCCCGGTACCAAATAACATCTAGGTTCCATTTCTCTAGGCAGGCGATACCGAAAATGTACACAGACCTCAGAAAAAGACTCACCAGTGTCCTAAAAAATGCAGTTGTACCCAATGTCCACTTAACCACGGACATGTGGACAAGTGGAGCAGGGCAGTCTCAGGACTATATGACTGTGACAGCCCACTGTGTAGATGTATGGACTCCCGCCGCAAGAACAGCAGCGGCGGCACCAGTAGCAGCATCTCGCAAACGCCAACTCTTTCCTAGGCAGGCTACGCTTTGTATCACCGCTTTCAAGAATATGCACACAGCTAAAAACCTCTTACGGCAACTGAGGAAGATCATCGCAGAATGGCTTACCCCAATTGGACTCTCCTGTGGATTTGTGGCATCGGACAATGCCAGCAATATTGTGTGTGCATTAAATCTGGGCAAATTCCAGCACGTCCCATGTTTTGCACATACCTTGAATTTGGTGGTGCAGAATTATTTAAAAAACGAGAGGGGCGTGCAAGAGATGCTGTCGGTGGCCAGAGGAATTGCGGGACACTTTCGGCGTACAGGCACCATGTACAGAAGACTGGAGCACCACCAAAAACGCCTGAACCTGCCCTGCCATCATCTGAAGCAAGAAGTGGTAACGAGGTGGAATTCAACCCTCTATATGCTTCAGAGGTTGGAGGAGCAGCAAAAGGCCATTCAAGCCTATACAACTGAGCACGATATAGGAGGTGGAATGCACCTGTCTCAAGCGCAGTGGAGAATGATTTCAACGTTGTGCAAGGTTCTGCAACCTTTTGAACTTGCCACACGTGAAGTCAGTTCAGACACTGCCAGCCTGAGTCAGGTCATTCCCCTCATCAGGCTTTTGCAGAAGAAGCTGGAGACATTGAAGGAGGAGCTAACACAGAGCGATTCCGCTAGGCATGTGGGACTTGTGGATGGAGCCCTTAATTCGCTTAACAAGGATTCACGGGTGGTCAATCTGTTGAAATCAGAGCACTACATTTTGTCCACCGTGCTCGATCCTAGATTTAAAACCTACCTTGGATCTCTCTTTCCGGCAGACACAAGTCTGCTGGGGTTCAAAGAACTGCTGGTGACAAAATTGTCAAGTCAAGCGGAACGCGACCTGTCAACATCTCCTCCTTCACATTCTCCCGCAACTGGGGGTGCGAGGAAAAGGCTCAGAATTCCGAGCCCACCCGCTGGCGGTGATGCAGGGCAGTCTGGAGTGACTGCTGATGCTGACATCTGGTCCGGACTGAAGGACCTGACAACGATTACGGACATGTCGTCTACTGTCACTGCATATGATTCTCTCCCCATTGAAAGAATGGTGGAGGATTATATGAGTGACCGCATCCAAGTAGGCACGTCAGACAGTCCGTACTTATACTGGCAGGAAAAAGAGGCAATTTGGAGGCCCTTGCACAAACTGGCTTTATTCTACCTAAGTTGCCCTCCCACAAGTGTGTACTCCGAAAGAGTGTTTAGTGCCGCCGCTCACCTTGTCAGCAATCGGCGTACGAGGTTACATCCAGAAAATGTGGAGAAGATGATGTTCATTAAAATGAATTATAATCAATTCCTCCGTGGAGACATTGACCAGCAGCAATTGCCTCCACAAAGTACACAGGGAGCTGAGATGGTGGATTCCAGTGGGGACGAATTGATAATCTGTGAGGAGGGGGATGTACACGGTGATATATCGGAGGATGATGATGAGGTGGACATCTTGCCTCTGTAGAGCCAGTTTGTGCAAGGAGAGATTAATTGCTTCTTTTTTGGTGGGGGTCCAAACCAACCCGTCATTTCAGTCACAGTCGTGTGGCAGACCCTGTCACTGAAATGATGGGTTGGTTAAAGTGTGCATGTCCTGTTTATACAACATAAGGGTGGGTGGGAGGGCCCAAGGACAATTCCATCTTGCACCTCTTTTTTCTTTCATTTTTCTTTGCGTCATGTGCTGTTTGGGGAGTAGTTTTTGGAAGGGCCATCCTGCGTGACACTGCAGTGCCACTCCTAGATGGGCCAGGTGTTTGTGTCGGCCACTTGGGTCGCTTATCTTAGTCACACAGCTACCTCATTGCGCCTCTTTTTTTCTTTGCGTCATGTGCTGTTTGGGGGGTGTTTTTTGGAAGGGCCATCCTGCGTGACACTGCAGTGCCACTCCTAGATGGGCCAGGTGTTTGTGTCGGCCACTTGGGTCGCTTATCTTAGTCACACAGCTACCTCATTGCGCCTCTTTTTTTCTTTGCGTCATGTGCTGTTTGGGGGGGTGTTTTTTGGAAGGGCCATCCTGCGTGACACTGCAGTGCCACTCCTAGATGGGCCAGGTGTTTGTGTCGGCCACTTGGGTCGCTGAGCTTAGTCATCCAGCGACCTTGGTGCAAATTTTAGGACTAAAAATAATATTGTGAGGTGTGAGGTGTTCAGAATAGACTGAAAATGAGTGGAAATTATGGTTATTGAGGTTAATAATACTTTGGGATCAAAATGACCCCCAAATTCTATGATTTAAGCTGTTTTTTAGGGTTTTTTGAAAAAAACACCTGAATCCAAAACATACCCGAATCCGACAAAAAAATTTCGGTGAGGTTTTGCCAAAACGCGTTCGAACCCAAAACACGGCCGCGGAACCGAACCCAAAACCAAAAGACAAAACCCGAAAAATTTCCGGTGCTCATCACTACTCTCAAGTCCATTCATCGATTCCTGGGATTCGCTAATTATTATAGGAAGTTCATCAGAGGATTCTCAACTCTCATTGCTCCTATTACCAGCCTAACTCGAAAGGGGGCAGATCATTCCAACTGGTCAGAAGATGCCTTGGCTGCGTTTCAGAAAATCAAGCAGGCTTTCATGACTGCCCCAGTTCTGTCACAACCAGACGTTAACAAGCCATTCGAGTTGGAGGTAAATGCTTTTACAGTGGGAGTCGGAGCTGTTCTCTCCCAAGTGGGGGTTGATGGAAAGATTCACCCTTGTGGGTTCTTCTCTCGCAAATTCCTTCCTGCGGAAGTTAATTACTCCATCGGTGACCAAGAACTACTGGCGATCAAGCTGGCTCTTGAGGAGTGGAGGTATCTCCTGGAAGGAGCAAAGTTCCCATTTAACATCTATACGGATCACAAGAACCTCCTCTACCTAAAGGCAGCCCAGTGTCTTAATCCTCGCCAGTCCCGGTGGGCAATGTTCTTCTCTCGTTTCAACTTTAAGCTTCATTTCCGTCCAGGTTCTCAGAATACCAAAGCTGATGCTCTGTCTCGTTCTATGGAATTCGAAGAGGAGATTTCCGATCCAGTTCCGCATTCCATTCTGAATCCAGTTGTGTTTGCTTCGTCTCAAGTTACTCCTGTTCCGTCTCCTGGCAAGATTTTTGTTTCTCCTGAGCTTCGTTCCAAGTTACTGTCTTGGGCTCATCAGTCTAAGTTCACTGGGCATCCTGGTGTCCTAAAGACTTTCAAGTTTCTGTCTGAAACTTACTGGAGGCCGAAAATGAAGGTCGACATCAAGGACTTCGTGGCGTCCTGCCCCAAGTGTGTTCAACACAAGACTCCCCGTCAGTCTCCGGCAGGTCAGTTACAGCCGTTATCAGTACCCAGCCGTCCCTGGTCACACCTGTCCATGGACTTTATCTCTGATCTTCCCTCCTCTCAAGGATTCAATACCATCTGGGTAGTTGTCGACAGGTTTACCAAAATGGCCCATTTTGTTCCACTCCAAGGTCTTCCTTCTGCTCCGAAACTTGCTCAAGTCTTCCTACGGGAGATCTTTCGTTTACATGGACTGCCTACTGAAATTATATCTGACCGTGGAGTTCAGTTCGTGGCAAGATTTTGGAGAGCCCTTTGTTCTGCCCTGCAAGTCAACCTTAAGTTTTCGTCAGCCTACCACCCTCAGACGAATGGACAGATGGAAAGGGTGAATCAAGATTTGGAGACCTTCTTGAGACTTTATGTTTCATCTTCCCAAGATGACTGGGTACACCTGCTTCCGTGGGCTGAATTCGCTCACAACTTTCGCTATCATACTGCCACGGAAACCACTCCGTTCTTTGCTGTATATGGACAACATCCTCGTGTCCCAGATTTCCAAGACCTTCCTAACATCGATGTTCCTGCAGCCACTTCTGTTCTAAGTCAGTTTTCATCAACTTGGAAGAAAATTCATATTTCCCTTAAAAAGGCTTCAAGTCGATACAAGTTCTTTGCCGACCGCAAAAGACGTGCAGTTCCCAGCCTAAAACCCAAAGATAAGGTTTGGCTTTCCTCTCGGAATCTTCGTCTCAGAGTGCCGTCGATGAAGTTTGCACCACGCTTCATTGGTCCTTTTCCCATTGACAAAGTCATCAGTCCTGTGGCCTACAAGCTCAAATTGCCTCCTTCTTTACGAATACCTAATGCCTTTCATGTCTCTGTCCTCAGACCTTTGATCCTGAATCGTTTCCAAAGAGCTCTTCCAGTTGGACCCAAAATACGAACCCAGCGGGGCATTGAGTTCGAAATAGAGAAGGTTCTGGATTCCCGTTGCCGGTACGGTCGTCTGCAATATCTCATCGACTGGTCCGGTTATGGTCCTGAGGAGAGGAGTTGGGTAAATGCTACAGATGTCCATGCTCCAAGGTTGGTCCATGTTTTCCACAGAACTCATCCTTCCAAGCCACGTGGGTGTTCGGTGCCCACCCGTAAAGGAGGGGGTACTGTCAGGAATCGACTTACCACAGCTGCATCTGTCCGTCGGTGCGGACTCCGTCCGGGGTTCCTACGTCTCGCTGTCGCTGGCCTCCCTGTCGCCGGATGCCATCCTGGGCCTAGGAACGCTCCTGTTGTCAGCGGGCGTGCATGCACGCCGCGTTCCCGCCGGGCCGCGGCATGGGCGCCGCCATGACAGCTTTCCCCAGACTGCCGCATCAGCCAATCCGGAGCTTGGCCGCACCTCCTCGTTTTCCTTCCAGCCAATGCCTGCAGACCGGGGGGTATATCAGGAGCAGCAGGGTGAGTCAGTCCTTGTCCTGGACTTCGTGTCACTCCTATGACCTGTGTCTCTGGCTCCGTTCTCCAGTTCCTCCGTTTACCTACTTTGCCTTCCAGTTTGTTCCTGTACTACCGTGGAACCACAAGCACCAGCAACCCTTGCACTTGAGTTCTAGCTTCACACCTTTACCAGCTAAAGTGTGCTCCAGCCCTCTGCAGTAGAGACTCTCCTCCAGGTGCATCTCGTCATCTACACCTGTTCATCATCCTGCAAGCTGCCAGTGTTATTCAAACTGCACTGAGAACTTTAACACTTGTCTCCTGCAATTGCTACCAGGGTTGCTATTCCCACCAACATCTCTGCTGGCTCCACGGTCCAACAACTATCGGTTCCCATACCGACACATTGATCCCCTGATCGATTGAACTTACCATACAGACTTTGCCATAGACGCTCAGCTTCCACGCTGCATATTCACAATTGCATTTGTTTCTGTTGTTATCAAGTATTCCTGCTGCCATATTGTTTAAAGCCTATTGTTTAATAAACAACATTGCGCACATGCGCAGGAATCCAATCCGGCCTCCTCACTTCTTCCATCCTACCTCCACTGACCCACTAGCGCCCCCTCCGGGGACACAAACTAAACAGAACCTGACAGGAATGACCTGACTCAGCCTGGCAGTGTCTGAACTGACTTCACGTGTGGCAAGTTCAAAGGGTTGCAGAACCTTGCACAACGTGGAAATCATTCTCCACTGCGCTTGAGTCAGGTGCATTCCCCCTCCTTTGCCTATATCGTGGGCAGATGTATAGGCTTGAATGGCCTTTTGCAGCTCCTCCATCCTCTGAAGCATATAGAGGGTTGAATTCCACCTCGTTACCACCTCTTGCTTCAGATGATGGCAGGGCAGGTTCAGGAATGTTTGGTGGTGCTCCAGTCTTCTGCACGCGGTGGCTGAATGCCGAAAGTGGCCCGCAATTCTTCGGGCCACCGACAGCATTTCTTGCACGCCCCTGTCGTTTTTTAAATAATTCTGCACCACCAAATTCAATGTATGTGCAAAACATGGGACGTGCTGGAATTTGTCCAGATGTAATGCACGCACAATATTGGTGGCGTTGTCCGATGTCACAAATCCCCAGGAGAGTCCAATTGGGGTAAGCCATTCTGCGATGATGTTCCTCAGTTTCCGTAAGAGGTTGTCAGCTGTGTGCCTCTTATGGAAAGCGGTGATACAAATCGTAGCCTGCCTAGGAACGAGTTGGCGTTTGCGAGATGCTGCTACTGGTGCCGCCGCTGCTGTTCTTGCTGCGGGAGGCAATACATCTACCCAGTGGGCTGTCACAGTCATATAGTCCTGAGTCTGCCCTGCTCCACTTGTCCACATGTCCGTGGTTAAGTGGACATTGGGTACAACTGCATTTTTTAGGACATTGGTGACTCTTTTTCTGAGGTCTGTGTACATTTTCGGTATTGCCTGCCTAGAGAAATGGAACCTAGATGGTATTTGGTACCGGGGACACAGTACCTCAATCAAGTCTCTAGTTGCCTCTGAATTAACGGTGGATACCGGAACCACGTTTCTCACCGCCCAGGCTGCCAAGGCCTCAGTTATCCGCTTTGCAGCAGGATGACTGCTGTGATATTTCATCTTACTCGCAAAGGACTGTTGGACAGTCAATTGCTTACTGGAAGTAGTACAAGTGGTCTTCTGATTTCCCCTCTGGGATGACGATCGACTCTCAGCAGCAACAACAGCAGCGCCAGCAGCAGTAGGCGTTACACTCAAGGATGCATCGGAGGAATCCCAGGCAGGAGAGGACTCGTCAGACTTGCCAGTGACATGGCCTGCAGGACTATTGGCTTTCCTGTGTAAGGTGGAAATTGACACTGAGGGAGTTGGTGGTGTGGTTTGCAGGAGCTTGGTTACAACAAGAGGAAGGGATTTAGTGGTCAGTGGACTGCTTCCACTGTCATCCAAAGTTTTTGAACTTGTCACTGACTTATGATGAATGCGCTGCAGGTGACGTATAAGGGAGGATGTTCCGAGGTGGTTAACGTCCTTACCCCTACTTATTACAGCTTGACAAAGGCAACACACGGCTTGACACCTGTTGTCCGCATTTGTGTTGAAATAATTCCACACCGAAGAGATGATTTTTTTTGTATTTTGACCAGGCATGTCAATGGCCATATTCCTCCCACGGACAACAGGTGTCTCCCCGGGTGCCTGACTTAAACAAACCACCTCACCATCAGAATCCTCCTTGTCAATTTCCTCCCCAGCGCCAACAACACCCATATCCTCATCCTGGTGTACTTCAACAGTGACATCTTCAATTTGACTATCAGGAACTGGACTGCGGATGCTCCTTCCAGCACTTGCAGGGGGCGTGCACATGGTGGAAGGCGCAAGCTCTTCCCGTCCAGTGTTGGGAAGGTCAGGCATCGCAACCGACACAATTGGACTCTCCTTGGGGATTTGTGATTTAGAAGAACGCACAGTTCTTTGCTGTGCTTTTGCCAGCTTAAGTCTTTTCATTTTTCTAGCGAGAGGATGAGTGCTTCCATCCTCATGTAAATCTGAACCACTAGCCATGAACATAGGCCAGGGCCTCAGCCGTTCCTTGCCACTCCGTGTCGTAAATGGCATATTGGCAAGTTTACGCTTCTCATCAGACCCTTTCAATTTTGATTTTTGGGTTATTTTACTGAACTTTTGTTTTTTGGATTTTACATGCTCTCTACTATGACATTGGGCATCGGCCTTGGCAGACGACGTTGATGGCATTTCATCGTCTCGGCCATGACTAGTGGCAGCAGCTTCAGCACGAGGTGGAAGTGGATCTTGATCTTTCCCTATTTTAACCTCCACATTTTTGTTCTCCATTTTTTAATGTGTGGAATTATATGCCAGTATCAATAGCAATGGCCTACTACTATATATACTGCGCACAACTGAAATGCACCACAGGTATGGATGGATAGTATACTTGACGACACAGAGGTAGGTACAGCAGTGGCCTACTGTACCGTAATGCTATATATTAAATGGGTGTGGTTCGTTTTATTGACAGTATCTAGGTCGACAATGTTTAGGTCGACCACTATAGGTCGACAGTCACTAGGTCGACATGGATGGAAGGTCAACAGGGTTTCTAGGTCGACATGTGCTAGGTCGACAGGTCTAAAGGTCGACATGAAAAAAAAAATTGGTGTCGTTTTCTTCGTAGATTAACTGGGATCCCAAATTAGTGCACCGCGTCCCCTCGCATGGCTCGCTTCGCTCGCCATGCTTCGGGCATGGTGCCTTCGCTCCGCTACCGCTTCGCTCGGCACACTTTACCGTTCCAATCGTAGTCCACGTGGATCGTTAAGTATGAAAAAATCCCCCCCAAAAAAGTGAAAAACTCATGTCGACCTTTAGACCTGTTGACCTAGCACATGTCGACCTAGAAACCCTGTCGACCTTCCATCCATGTCGACCTAGTGACTGTCAACCTATAGTGGTCGACCTAAACATTGTCGACCTAGACACTGTCGATCTTCAGACCGGATCCCATATTATATACTGGTGGTCAGCAAACTGTGCAAAACTGAAATGCACCACAGGTATGGATGGATAGTATACTTGACGACACAGAGGTAGGTAAAGCAGTGGCCAACTGTACCGTAATGCTATATATTATATACTGGTGGTCAGCAAACTGTGCAAAACTGAAATGCACCACAGGTATGGATGGATAGTATACTTGACGACACAGAGGTAGGTACAGCAGTGGCCTACTGTACCGTAATGCTATATATTATATACTGGTGGTCAGCAAACTGTGCAAAACTGAAATGCACCACAGGTATGGATGGATAGTATACTTGACGACACAGAGGTAGGTACAGCAGTGGCCTTCTGTACTGTACTCCTATATATTATATACTGGTGGTCAGCAAAATTATGCACTGTACTCCTACCATATACTACAATGCAGCACAGATATGGAGTGTTTTTCAGGCAGACAACGTATACTGGTGGTCACTGGTCAGCAAAACTCTGCACTGTAATCCTCCTATATAATACTGCTGGTCCCCAGTCCCCACAATAAAGCAGTGTGAGCACAGATATATGCAGCACACTGAGCACAGATATGGAGTGTTTTTCAGGCAGACAACGTATACTGGTGGTCACTGTCAGCAAAACTCTGCACTAGAGATGAGCGCCTGAAATTTTTCGGGTTTTGTGTTTTGGTTTTGGGTTCGGTTCCGCGGCCGTGTTTTGGGTTCGAACGCGTTTTGGCAAAACCTCACCGAATTTTTTTTGTCGGATTCGGGTGTGTTTTGGATTCGGGTGTTTTTTTCAAAAAACACTAAAAAACAGCTTAAATCATAGAATTTGGGGGTCATTTTGATCCCAAAGTATTATTAACCTCAAAAACCATAATTTACACTCATTTTCAGTCTATTCTGAATACCTCACACCTCACAATATTATTTTTAGTCCTAAAATTTGCACCGAGGTCGCTGTGTGAGTAAGATAAGCGACCCTAGTGGCCGACACAAACACCGGGCCCATCTAGGAGTGGCACTGCAGTGTCACGCAGGATGTCCCTTCCAAAAAACCCTCCCCAAACAGCACATGACGCAAAGAAAAAAAGAGGCGCAATGAGGTAGCTGTGTGAGTAAGATTAGCGACCCTAGTGGCCGACACAAACACCGGGCCCATCTAGGAGTGGCACTGCAGTGTCACGCAGGATGGCCCTTCCAAAAAACCCTCCCCAAACAGCACATGACGCAAAGAAAAAAAGAGGCGCAATGAGGTAGCTGTGTGAGTAAGATTAGCGACCCTAGTGGCCGACACAAACACCGGGCCCATCTAGGAGTGGCACTGCAGTGTCACGCAGGATGTCCCTTCCAAAAAACCCTCCCCAAACAGCACATGACGCAAAGAAAAAAAGAGGCGCAATGAGGTAGCTGACTGTGTGAGTAAGATTAGCGACCCTAGTGGCCGACACAAACACCGGGCCCATCTAGGAGTGGCACTGCAGTGTCACGCAGGATGTCCCTTCCAAAAAACCCTCCCCAATCAGCACATGATGCAAAGAAAAAGAAAAGAAAAAAGAGGTGCAAGATGGAATTGTCCTTGGGCCCTCCCACCCACCCTTATGTTGTATAAACAAAACAGGACATGCACACTTTAACCAACCCATCATTTCAGTGACAGGGTCTGCCACACGACTGTGACTGATATGACGGGTTGGTTTGGACCCCCCCCCAAAAAAGAAGCAATTAATCTCTCCTTGCACAAACTGGCTCTACAGAGGCAAGATGTCCACCTCATCTTCACCCTCCGATATATCACCGTGTACATCCCCCTCCTCACAGATTATCAATTCGTCCCCACTGGAATCCACCATCTCAGCTCCCTGTGTACTTTGTGGAGGCAATTGCTGCTGGTCAATGTCTCCGCGGAGGAATTGATTATAATTCATTTTAATGAACATCATCTTCTCCACATTTTCTGGATGTAACCTCGTACGCCGATTGCTGACAAGGTGAGCGGCGGCACTAAACACTCTTTCGGAGTACACACTTGTGGGAGGGCAACTTAGGTAGAATAAAGCCAGTTTGTGCAAGGGCCTCCAAATTGCCTCTTTTTCCTGCCAGTATAAGTACGGACTGTGTGACGTGCCTACTTGGATGCGGTCACTCATATAATCCTCCACCATTCTATCAATGTTGAGAGAATCATATGCAGTGACAGTAGACGACATGTCCGTAATCGTTGTCAGGTCCTTCAGTCCGGACCAGATGTCAGCATCAGCAGTCGCTCCAGACTGCCCTGCATCACCGCCAGCGGGTGGGCTCGGAATTCTGAGCCTTTTCCTCGCACCCCCAGTTGCGGGAGAATGTGAAGGAGGAGATGTTGACAGGTCGCGTTCCGCTTGACTTGACAATTTTGTCACCAGCAGGTCTTTCAACCCCAGCAGACTTGTGTCTGCCGGAAAGAGAGATCCAAGGTAGGCTTTAAATCTAGGATCGAGCACGGTGGCCAAAATGTAGTGCTCTGATTTCAACAGATTGACCACCCGTGAATCCTTGTTAAGCGAATTAAGGGCTGCATCCACAAGTCCCACATGCCTAGCGGAATCGCTCCCTTTTAGCTCCTTCTTCAATGCCTCCAGCTTCTTCTGCAAAAGCCTGATGAGGGGAATGACCTGACTCAGGCTGGCAGTGTCTGAACTGACTTCACGTGTGGCAAGTTCAAAGGGCATCAGAACCTTGCACAACGTTGAAATCATTCTCCACTGCACTTGAGACAGGTGCATTCCACCTCCTATATCGTGCTCAATTGTATAGGCTTGAATGGCCTTTTGCTGCTCCTCCAACCTCTGAAGCAAATAGAGGGTTGAATTCCACCTCGTTACCACTTCTTGCTTCAGATGATGGCAGGGCAGGTTCAGTAGTTTTTGGTGGTGCTCCAGTCTTCTGTACATGGTGCCTGTATGCCGAAAGTGTCCCGCAATTCTTCTGGCCACCGACAGCATCTCTTGCACGCCCCTGTCGTTTTTTAAAAAATTCTGCACCACCAAATTCAAGGTATGTGCAAAACATGGGACGTGCTGGAATTTGCCCATATTTAATGCACACACAATATTGCTGGCGTTGTCCGATGCCACAAATCCACAGGAGAGTCCAATTGGGGTAAGCCATTCCGCGATGATCTTCCTCAGTTGCCGTAAGAGGTTTTCAGCTGTGTGCGTATTCTGGAAAGCGGTGATACAAAGCGTAGCCTGCCTAGGAAAGAGTTGGCGTTTGCGAGATGCTGCTACTGGTGCCGCCGCTGCTGTTCTTGCGGCGGGAGTCCATACATCTACCCAGTGGGCTGTCACAGTCATATAGTCCTGACCCTGCCCTGCTCCACTTGTCCACATGTCCGTGGTTAAGTGGACATTGGGTACAACTGCATTTTTTTAGGACACTGGTGAGTCTTTTTCTGACGTCCGTGTACATTCTCGGTATCGCCTGCCTAGAGAAGTGGAACCTAGATGGTATTTGGTAACGGGGGCACACTGCCTCAATAAATTGTCTAGTTCCCTGTGAACTAACGGCGGATACCGGACGCACGTCTAACACCAACATAGTTGTCAAGGCCTCAGTTATCCGCTTTGCAGTAGGATGACTGCTGTGATATTTCATCTTCCTCGCAAAGGACTGTTGAACAGTCAATTGCTTACTGGAAGTAGTACAAGTGGGCTTACGACTTCCCCTCTGGGATGACCATTGACTCCCAGCGGCAACAACAGCAGCGCCAGCAGCAGTAGGCGTTACACGCAAGGATGCATCGGAGGAATCCCAGGCAGGAGAGGACTCGTCAGAATTGCCAGTGACATGGCCTGCAGGACTATTGGCATTCCTGGGGAAGGAGGAAATTGACACTGAGGGAGTTGGTGGGGTGGTTTGCGTGAGCTTGGTTACAAGAGGAAGGGATTTACTGGTCAGTGGACTGCTTCCGCTGTCACCCAAAGTTTTTGAACTTGTCACTGACTTATTATGAATGCGCTGCAGGTGACGTATAAGGGAGGATGTTCCGAGGTGGTTAACGTCCTTACCCCTACTTATTACAGCTTGACAAAGGGAACACACGGCTTGACACCTGTTGTCCGCATTTCTGGTGAAATACCTCCACACCGAAGAGCTGATTTTTTTGGTATTTTCACCTGGCATGTCAACGGCCATATTCCTCCCACGGACAACAGGTGTCTCCCCGGGTGCCTGACTTAAACAAACCACCTCACCATCAGAATCCTCCTGGTCAATTTCCTCCCCAGCGCCAGCAACACCCATATCCTCCTCATCCTGGTGTACTTCAACACTGACATCTTCAATCTGACTATCAGGAACTGGACTGCGGGTGCTCCTTCCAGCACTTGCAGGGGGCGTGCAAATGGTGGAAGGCGCATGCTCTTCACGTCCAGTGTTGGGAAGGTCAGGCATCGCAACCGACACAATTGGACTCTCCTTGTGGATTTGGGATTTCGAAGAATGCACAGTTCTTTGCTGTGCTGCTTTTGCCAGCTTGAGTCTTTTCATTTTTCTAGCGAGAGGCTGAGTGCTTCCATCCTCATGTGAAGCTGAACCACTAGCCATGAACATAGGCCAGGCCTCAGCCGTTCCTTGCCACTCCGTGTGGTAAATGGCATATTGGCAAGTTTACGCTTCTCCTCCGACAATTTTATTTTAGGTTTTGGAGTCCTTTTTTTTCTGATATTTGGTGTTTTGGATTTGACATGCTCTGTACTATGACATTGGGCATCGGCCTTGGCAGACGACGTTGCTGGCATTTCATCGTCTCGGCCATGACTAGTGGCAGCAGCTTCAGCACGAGGTGGAAGTGGATCTTGATCTTTCCCTAATTTTGGAACCTCAACATTTTTGTTCTCCATATTTTAATAGGCACAACTAAAAGGCACCTCAGGTAAACAATGGAGATGGATACTAGTATACAATTATGGACTGCCTGCCGACTGCAGACACAGAGGTAGCCACAGCCGTGAACTACCGTACTGTACTGTGTCTGCAGCTAATATAGACTGGTTGATAAAGAGAAGATGTCTATGTAACTATGTATGTATAAAGAAGACTGAAAAAAATCCACGGTTAGGTGGTATACAATTATGGACGGACTGCCTGCCGAGTGCAGACACAGAGGTAGCCACAGCCGTGAACTACCGTACTGTACTGTGTCTGCAGCTAATATAGACTGGTTGATAAAGAGAAGATGTCTATGTAACTATGTATGTATAAAGAAGACTGAAAAAAATCCACGGTTAGGTGGTATACAATTATGGACGGACTGCCTGCCGAGTGCAGACACAGAGGTAGCCACAGCCGTGAACTACCGTACTGTACTGTGTCTGCAGCTAATATAGACTGGTTGATAAAGAGAAGATGTCTATGTAACTATGTATGTATAAAGAAGAATGAAAAAAAAACCACGGTTAGGTGGTATACAATTATGGACGGACTGCCTGCCGAGTGCAGACACAGAGGTAGCCACAGCCGTGAACTACCGTACTGTACTGTGTCTGCAGCTAATATAGACTGGTTGATAAAGAGAAGATGTCTATGTAACTATGTATGTATAAAGAAGAATGAAAAAAAACCACGGTTAGGTGGTATACAATTATGGACGGACTGCCTGCCGAGTGCAGACACAGAGGTAGCCACAGCCGTGAACTACCGTACTGTACTGTGTCTGCAGCTAATATAGACTGGTTGATAAAGAGAAGATGTCTATGTAACTATGTATGTATAAAGAAGAATGAAAAAAATCCACGGTTAGGTGGTATTACAATTATGGACGGACTGCCTGCCGAGTGCAGAGACACAGAGGTAGCCACAGCCGTGAACTACCGTACTGTGTCTGCTGCGACTGGATGATAAATGATATAAAAAATATATATATATCACTACTGCAGCCGGACAGGTATATATTATATATTATATAATGACGGACCTGCTGGACACTGTCTGTCAGCAGAATGAGTTTTATTTTTATAGAATAAAAAAAAAAAAAACACAAGTGAAGTCACACGACGAGTGCTTAACTTTTTCAGGCAATCACAATATAAGTATACTACTAACTATACTGGTGGTCAGTGTGGTCAGGTCACTGGTCAGTCACACTGGCAGTGGCACTCCTGCAGCAAAAGTGTGCACTGTTTAATTTTAATATAATATGTACTCCTGGCTCCTGCTATAACCTATAACTGGCACTGCAGTAGTGCTCCCCAGTCTCCCCCACAATTATAAGCTGTGTGAGCTGAGCAGTCAGACAGATATATAATATATATAGATGATGCAGCACACTGGCCTGAGCCTGAGCAGTGCACACAGATATGGTATGTGACTGACTGAGTCACTGTGTGTATCGCTTTTTTCAGGCAGAGAACGGATATATTAAATAAACTGCACTGTGTGTCTGGTGGTCACTCACTATATAATATATTATGTACTCCTGGCTCCTGCTATAACCTATAACTGGCACTGCAGTAGTGCTCCCCAGTCTCCCCCACAATTATAAGCTGTGTGAGCTGAGCAGTCAGACAGATATATATAATATTATATATAGATAATAGATGATGCAGCACACTGGCCTGAGCCTGAGCAGTGCACACAGATATGGTATGTGACTGACTGAGTCACTGTGTGTATCGCTTTTTTCAGGCAGAGAACGGATATATTAAATAAACTGCACTGTGTGTCTGGTGGTCACTCACTATATAATATATTATGTACTCATGGCTCCTGCTATAACCTATAACTGGCACTGCAGTAGTGCTCCCCAGTCTCCCCCACAATTATAAGCTGTGTGAGCTGAGCAGTCAGACAGATATATATAATATTATATATAGATAATAGATGATGCAGCACACTGGCCTGAGCCTGAGCAGTGCACACAGATATGGTATGTGACTGACTGAGTCACTGTGTGTATCGCTTTTTTCAGGCAGAGAACGGATATATTAAATAAACTGCACTGTGTGTCTGGTGGTCACTCACTATATAATATATTATGTACTCCTGGCTCCTGCTATAACCTATAACTGGCACTGCAGTAGTGCTCCCCAGTCTCCCCCACAATTATAAGCTGTGTGAGCTGAGCAGTCAGACAGATATATATAATATTATATATAGATAATAGATGATGCAGCACACTGGCCTGAGCCTGAGCAGTGCACACAGATATGGTATGTGACTGAGTCACTGTGTGCTGTGTATCGCTTTTTTCAGGCAGAGAACGGATTATAAAGTAAACTGCACTGTCCTCACTAGTAAACTCTCTCCACTCAGTCTCTACACTTCTACAGTAACAGTACTCCTCCTAGTCAGCTCCAGTAAATCTCTCTCAGTCTCTTATAATCTAAATGGAGAGGACGCCAGCCACGTCCTCTCCCTATCAATCTCAATGCACGTGTGAAAATGGCGGCGACGCGCGGCTCCTTATATAGAATCCGAGTCTCGCGATAGAATCCGAGCCTCGCGAGAATCCGACAGCGTCATGATGACGTTCGGGCGCGCTCGGGTTAACCGAGCAAGGCGGGAAGATCCGAGTCGCTCGGACCCGTGAAAAAAAACATGAAGTTCTGGCGGGTTCGGATTCAGAGAAACCGAACCCGCTCATCTCTACTCTGCACTGTACTCCTCCTATATAATATACTGGTGGTCCCCAGTCCCCACAATAAAGCAGTGTGAGCACAGATATATGCAGCACACTGAGCACAGATATGGAGTGTTTTTCAGGCAGACAACGTATACTGGTGGTCACTATCAGCAAAACTCTGCACTGTACTCCTCCTATATAATACAGCTGCTCCCCAGTCCCCACAATTAAGCAGTGTGAGCACAGATATATGCAGCACACTGAGCACAGATAAGGAGCGTTTTTTTCAGGCAGAGAACGGATAAAGTAAAACTGGTGGTCACTGATCAGCAAAACTCTGCACTGTACTCCTCCTATATTAATAATACAGCTGCTCCCCAGTCCCCACAATTAAGATATAAGCAAGCACAAATATTTGCATCAACAATGAATAAACGGAGAGGACGCCAGCCCCGTCCTCTCCCTAACATTTCCAATGCACGAGTGAAAATGGTGGCGACGCGCGACTGCTTATATAGAATCCGAATTTCGCGAGAATCTGACAGCGGGATGATGACGTTCGGGCGCGCTCGGGTTAACCGATCAAAAGGGAGAATCCGAGTATGCCTCGGACCCGTGTAAAACGGGTGAAGTTCGGGGGGGTTCGGTTTCCGAGGAACCGAACCCGCTCATCACTACTTGTGATACAGAATATAGATTGTAAGCTCCACTGGAGCGGGGACTGACGTCACTGGCCTAATATTCTCTCTGTAAAGCACTGTGGAATATGTGTACTCTACATAAGTGACTGGGAATAAATAAATAACATATATTTTAAAATAAGAGGCCATTAAAATTGTAGATTTAGAGTTGGTTTCTGTTAGTGTATTAGTTCAACTTCCAGTTCTGAAGTCTCTCCACATTAAGCAGAACACACTGGTCTCTTTCCAAAGCACTGCTGGCGTTCTCTCCTGCAGAGACAGCCAGTGATCTGGGCTTTTTCTGGACACCTTTCTGGAAATTATTAAAGGTTCTAGTCATTTAGAACAATTCTGCAGTAAGCGCACAGCGCACCGTAGACAGCACTGCAGAAATATCTGGCTTCTTCTTTCCGTTTCGTGGAAATATATTTTTTCATTAACAAAATCATTTGGCTTTGTCCACCGGAATGCGAGGCGTCAGCAATTTCTGATTTCATTTAGAGGCTCTGCTGGAAGGGAACATCTTTCTTCAATTTGTTTTTTAGAACACAGTTTGCTGGAGTTTTATGTAACAATAATATTTTTCATCTTTCTTATACCGTAGTTAAAAAATGAAAATGCACTCGGAAGCTGAAAGGCTC
Source organism: Pseudophryne corroboree (assembly GCF_028390025.1). Classification (NCBI taxonomy): domain Eukaryota; kingdom Metazoa; phylum Chordata; class Amphibia; order Anura; family Myobatrachidae; genus Pseudophryne; species Pseudophryne corroboree. Next base: position 1,204,406,144 of record NC_086444.1, read on the forward strand.
GTTCCGAAATTATTAATTTTTTGTGTGCGTGTGAAGTAAATACAGTATGAGAACGATGGTGGCATAGAGTTTGTGTCATTAATGAAAAACCATCACAGTTTTGGAAATACAGTACTTTCAGTATGTACTCTTGGGACCACTTGCAGAAAAGTCACTCTTAATTTATATTAGACCTCAAAGCAAATTAAATATTAATGATAGTTGTATTTTTTGGGATAAGGTAGGACGGTAGCCGCACAACGCATCAGTTACATGTCGCATAGCACTGGTGTAAAGAAGAATTCAGAGAATCGTGCATCACGGCTTCATCATGAAGTTGGAATACCGACACTGGAATCCAGACATCAATCACAATGACGTAACTGGAATCCTGGCTGCCGGCATCCCAAACGTAAGTTTGCAAGTGCGGGTTAGGCTACGGGTGGGGGGTTAGGTTTTGGCATTGAAGTTGGGCTGCAGGGGTGGAGGGGTTAGGGTTAAGCTGTGGGCAGGGAGAGTTAGGAATTTGTAGCTAAAAGGTAGGGTCAGACTACGGGTTACGGAGGGTTACGGTTACAAGGGGTAAAGTGGGAGGTTTAGAATAGGTGTTGGGATTCTGCGTGTTGGGATGCCGCTGCTGGTAGTCTGACCACCGTCATCCCAAGTGCCAGGATCCTAATACCATCCCGCTTAAAAACAAATTATGTCTCTCTTGTATCCACTTAATTTCAGTAAAATCTTTTTTTGTGCATATGGGGAGAAGGATAAATAATATAGTGCTATTTGGTTACAGATAATAAAATATATTAAACATGAAATAAATAAAATCATCTGGCTTGTGATACGCAGTAGCAAACATAGACATATGTGGCTGGAGTGGAATATAGTCAAACAGTAAAATAAATCAGCAGTAAGAGGTAAGCAGGCAATGACTAGAAAGCCTTTATATCAGAAGAACTGGAGATAAAAGTCCAGCATCTGTTTGCAATGAGGAGAATCTGGATAATACAAACAAACAGGGCTGCCATCAGATATTGTGGGGCCTGGGACTGACAAAATAGACAGGGCCTTCTGCTGTTGTGCAGCCTGGTGCTGCTCTCCAGGTATCTGTGGTAGGAGCCAGGGGAAGGCCCCTCTCTCTGTAAGGGCCCGGGACTCCAGTCCCCGCAGTCCCCCCCCTGATGGCTGCCCTGCAAACAAACGCTCTAACAACCACTCCTAGCATCCAGTAGGTACTGCTACACTCCTGTCACACTTGCTTCAGTAGCTTTGATGCGTTTCGAGAGTTCAGCTCTTCCTCAGAAAGCAATGCCGCATGCAGTTGACGGATGTTTTAAGTCTGGACATGCTTCACGATTGTCAGCATTTAGAGACGGAGAACCGAATTGGATGCATGATCTGTGGAATTCAGTGGGTGTTCCTGGGAGTCCACATTGGGGTTATTAAGCAGATGCAGGTTTGTCGCACACGTGTCGCTGTAAGTGGCTGCATCGAACTACGCACAGTCTCTCACACAGGTGGTCATGGTCAGACGCAGAAACTGCATCTGTCATAGCGCTGGTGCAAGTTTCCATGACGCTTCTAAAGATGCGCCATTGCAGGAATGCACTGACACAGGACACTGCAAGTGTGCACCTCAGTACAGGTTGAGTATCCCTTATCCAAAATGCTTGGGACCAGAGGAATTTTGGATATGGGATTTTTCCGTATTTTGGAATAATTGCATACCATAATGAGATATCATGGTGATGGGGCCTAAGTCTAAGCACAGAATGCATTTATGTTTCATATACACCTTATACTCACAGCCTGAAGGTCATGTAATATATTTTTAATAACTTTTTGTATGAAACAAAGTTTGTGTACATTGAGCCATCAGAAAACAAAGGTTTCACTATCTCACTCTCACTCAAAAAATGTCATATTTCGCAATATTTGGATATGGGATACTCAGTCTATGTCTTATGAAAATGTCTCGCCGTATTACCATCAGATGCAGCCACATCAAAAGATGTCAACTCAGAACCAGGTCCATATCGAATAGCATTGTGCCCTCCACAATTTTATGTGCCAATTCCCAGCATTACGTATCTCTCTGTATACTCTGTTGGTATCAGTATTCTGCATGTATTCGATGGTCAGATATATAAATAGAGCAGAAAAGGTTTAAAAAGCATAAAAATATGTTGGCAGTCATAGAGGGTTGCACAATCACTACCTTATGTACTTGGGTCAAAACTAGCCCATAGTTCAGTACTGCACAAAAGGTAATAATAAATCTCCCATACTATCAAACATGCATAAGGATTAGGTTCTTATTTGTTAACGTTTTATTTAACCATCCCATTATTACCTCCTGTCAACCATCTTCTCCTATCTGTGTTCCACACTCTACCATCTAAGGCCAGTGCTCTTCTTCTATGTGTTTTTATTTAACATTTAGGGAATTTGGAACTATATACAGTATTTCTCCTTAAAGCGTTATCCGAAGTGATACCTGAACTTGAAATCTGACCAGAATCAAGCTCTATGATGGATGTCCACCACACATAGACCCTGTAAAGCAGACTTGGCCAAAACGTTGATCGCGATCTACTGGTAGCTCACGGAGCTCCCGCAGGTAGATCGCAACCAACTTCAGAAGAATTCTCACTGTATTAAGCCTTTGGCAGCTTCAGGGGCCTCAGCAGTAGTGCAGCGTAGGTGTGCGGGTGATGTCATGACGTAGCCTGCGATGTGAAGAGCAAGTTCTATCCAGTAGTCTGCAGCAGTGTGCAGCCAGCGGGGGCAGTTTTATACAGCCTACTAAGCAGGAGCAGTGGAAGCCTATCCAGCAGGAAGCAGCTTAGCGGCAGCGGGAGCCGTGTAAGCAGCCTGCCCAGTGGGAATACTTGTCAGGCAAGTTCTATCTTCTGGCTGGGGCATGCTGCACAGGGGGGAATATGTGGTGTATGCTGTTCTGCATTGAGGATGGGTTCTACACAAGTGGAGGGGGTATTCTGCCGATGATGGGGGGGGGGGGGGTACTGTGTGGGTGGGGAGGTTCTGCACAGAATGACCCAAAACTCACATTGTAGCACACTGAATGAGACGAAATTCACATTGTAGCACACTGAATGAGCCGAAATTCACATTGTAGCACACTGAATGAGCCGAAACTCACATTGTAGCACACTGAATGAGCCGAAATTCACATTGTAGCACACTGAATGAGCCGAAATTCACATTGTATCACACTGAATGAGCCGAAATTCACATTATAGCACACTGAATGAGCCAAAATTCACATTATAGCACAGTGAATGAGCCAAAATTCACATTATAGCACAGTTATACCCCTTTCACACCGCAGCTATAACCCGGTAAATTGCCATTTTTTAAGCCTTCCAAAACGGTCCTAGCTGCAGTGTGAAAGGGCCACATTAAATTTACCGGTTACAGAATACTGGTATTTTAAAACGGGTAAAAAGCAGGGTTCTACACGGTTCAGACCCGTTTCATTATGCAATGTGAAAGGGTCAAAATTGGTATTTCAGAGCCACAGAAGGTGATAGGCTGTCTCCATGCGTGATGTCACCAGGCAAAGCAGGAAATAAACTGGAGGAAACACATGAGCGTGAAGACGTGTTTTATTATACAGAATACAGTTGAAAATGGCTAATTGGAGTGATGAGGAGGTTAGGGAGCTGCTTAGGATCAGAGGGGATGAAGAAATATGTAGACAAATCACTGGGACAGTGAAGGATGCAGTTATCTACAAAAACATGGTAAAGATGCTTGAAGCTGCTGGGTTCCATCGTACGACTAGCCAAATTATTAATAATTAATTAATAATTATTAATAATGTGTGGGCCAGAAAAGTCCATTTACAATGACAACCACTGTTTTCTATGGGTGAAACGGGTTCAGTGTGAAAGGTACCAAAACGGTAATGAAATGGTAATATACTGGTTACAACATGCGATGTGAAGGGGGTTTAACTGCTCAGACCTGTTTTAAGAAACATTTTAAAAGCAGGGTTGCGATGTGAAGGCGGTATGAATGAGCCGAAATTCACATTATAGCACACTGAATGAGCCAAAATTTACATTATAGCACACAGAATGAGCCGAAATTCACATTATAGCACACTGAATGAGCCGAAATTCACATTATAGCACACTGAATGAGCCGAAATTCACATTATAGCACACTGAATGAGCCAAAATTTACATTATAGCACACTGAATGAGCCGAAATTCACATTATAGCACACTGAATGAGCCGAAATTCACATTATAGCACACTGAATGAGCCAAAATTCACATTATAGCACACTGAATGAGCCAAAATTCACATTATAGCACACTGAATGAACCTAAATTTACATTATAGCACACTGAATGAGCCGAAATTCACATTATAGCACACCATATGAGCCGAAATTCACATTATAGCACACTGAATGAGCCAAAATTAACATTATAGCACACTGAATGAGACGAAATTTACATTATAGCACACTGAATGAGCCTAAATTTACATTACAGCACACTGAATGAGCCGAAATTCACATTATAGCACACTGAATGAGCCGAAATTAACATTATAGCACACTGAATGAGCCGAAATTTACATTATAGCACACTGAATGAGCCGAAATTTACATTATAGCACACTGAATGAGCCGAAATTCACATTATAGCACACCATATGAGCCGAAATTCACATTATAGCACACTGAATGAGCCGAAATTCATATTACGACACAACGAATGAGCCAAAATTCACATTATAGCACACCGTATGAGCCGAAATTCACATTATAGCACACCGTATGAGCCGAAATTCACATTATAGCACACTGAATGAGCCGAAATTCATATTACGACACACCCAATGAGCCAAAATTCACAATAGGGAGAGAGTGACAGCAGGGACAGAGAGAGTGATGACAGAGAGAGTGACAGCAGGGACAGAGAGAGAGGGACGACAGAGAGAGTGACAGCAGGGACAGCAGCGACAGGGAGAGTGACAGCAGCGACAGGGAGAGTGACAGAGGGACATAGGGAAGCAGGGGAACGTTACCTAATGAGATGAACAGCGGAGGTGCGGAAGGGACTGTGGTTGGCAGCTGTGCAGAGGTGTAGTCGGCGGCGGTGAATCCCATGGGCAGCAGTTAGGAGGAGGCCTTTGGTGCGGCGGCGGTGAGGTACCTCTGACCGCCGCCATTTGTGGTCAGCGGCGGTGAGCAGCAGAGAGCCTAGAGCCAGGGGCAAATTCAGGAATTTGAGAGGGGGGTTTCCGGATACAGTATGTGCAAACATGAAGGGTGGGAGACAGGAAGAGAGACATGGAAAGAGAGAGAAAGGAACATGAGAAAGAGACATGACAAGATATGGCGAGAGAGTGAGAGAGGCATGGGAAGGGAGAGAGGAAAATTGCGCGAAGAGAAATGTTGAGAGAGATGTGCCAAGAGGAAGAGAGAAACATGGCAATAATGAGGTGGCGAAAGTTAGAGAGAGAGACATGGCGAGACAGACATAGCAAGAGAGACACATGGCGAGAGAGAGAGGCACGTGAGGGGAGATAGAGACAGACATAGCGCGAAAGACGTGGCGAGAGAGAGATATGGCAAGAGAGAGAGAGACATGATGAGTGAGATAGTGAGAGAGGGGCATGGTGAGAGACAGATAATGAGACAGACATGGCGAGAGAGAGAAATGGTGAGAGATGTAAACGAGAGAGTACATGGAGAGAGAGCTACTGTGATTGGGTGAGTTGGGGAGAGAGATCTACATAGAGACCATTGCCCCCCCCCTCCTCCATAAACAGACAGCACCCCAGCACCCCCCGCCCCAATAGACTGCAGCACAACATGCCAGCGGCAAGCCTGACTGTGATGACTCACTAGTCCAGAGGCGTCGGAACAGGGGGGGGGGGTCAAGGGGGCAGCTTGACTCCCCCAAACATAAAGGAGGCGTGGGGGAGCGCTTACTTACGCATCCCCATGACCGGCTTCTACTTCAAAAGTAGATTACTGTAGCAGGCAGGGTGCGGTGTCCATTCTGTACTGGCCGGCTGTCTCTTCACACTGATGTATTACTGGGAGGAGGCGTGGCTGTAGCCCCGGAATGCCACACTTCCTCCCAGTAATACATCAGTGAAGAGACAGCCAGCAAGTAAAGAAGAGACACCGCACCCTGCCTGCTACAGTAAACTACTTTTTAAGTAGACGCCGCCGCAGAAGTAAACGCTCCCCCGCACTGACAGGGGGGAGGGGAGGGTAGAAGGAGAGAGACCGGCACCACAGCAGGAGCGCCAAATTTAAATTCTAACTCGGCCCCCTCCCCACATCGTGAAATCATTCTGGCGCCCCTGCTCACTACGTACAAAGACAAAAGATTTATCAAAAATAATAATCAGAATAAATGTTTTTATTTCTTCTTTAAAAGTGAAATAATCTTCATATCCGTAATTCATTCTATCCCGTAGCTATCTTCAGCAAGGGAGTGCTCATCACAGTCATGTTATGTTTAACAGACAAGAAATTATTTCTTTCTCAAGGTTATTCCCGGGGATCACACCACATTTATCTATAGTTCTTCGTACATTTTAGTTATAATAAAACACTTATTAAATGCATCAGTAATGAATCTGATAGCAGGACTAGAGAGATGCTATTATCTTACATTACTATTTTAGTAAGAGACATACTTTTCATGTTTTAATCTATTGTTTGCTTTATGTGTATTAATAAGTAGAGGTATATTTCTGCTTTATCACATGTTAAATGGTATAGGCCCTCATTCCGAGTTGTTCGCTCTGTAATTTTCTTTGCATCGCAGCGATTCTCTGCTAATTGCGCATGCGCAATGTTCGCACTGCGACTGCGCCAAGTAAATTTGCTAAGAAGTTTGGTATTTTACTCACGGCATTACGAGGTTTTTTTCTTCGTTCTGGTGATCGTAGTGTGATTGACAGGAAGTGGGTGTTTCTGGGCGGAAACTGGCCGTTTTATGGGAGTGTGTGAAAAAAACGCTGCCGTTTCTGGGAAAAACACAGGAGTGGCTGGAGAAACGGGGGAGTGTCTGGGCGAACGCTGGGTGTGTTTGTGACGTCAAACCAGGAACGAAAGTGACTGAACTGATCGCAGTGGCAGAGTAAGTCTCGAGCTACTCAGAAACTGCTTAGAAATTTCTGATCGCAATTTTGAGAATCTTTCGTTCGCAATTTTGCTAAGCTAAGATTCACTCCCAGTAGGCGGCGGCTTAGCGTGTGCAATGCTGCTAAAAGCAGCCTGCGAGCGAACAACTCGGAATGAGGGCCTATGTGTATTAATAAGTAGAGGTATATTTCTGCTTTATCACATGTTAAATGATATAATACAGTAGCTTGGAGCAGAGAGTAGTGATGTGGATTTCAGTGCATGTGCTCCATGAGGTTACTCCATGCTTACTGTACATACTGTACTTTTTATTTGTTGGATATACTGTATGTGTGCGCATGCAGTGGTATCTCAGAGTAGTGTACACACCAGTGGATTGTATCTGAACCAGTCAGCCGTCCAGGGGCTTAACCAGTAGTGTGGTTTATTGAGTATGGTAGGTACAGCCATACTCACTGTGGTTACAGTGGTTAAAGCATGAAGCGGAGCTTGTAGTGGAGTGGGGTTGTAGTAGCTCACCAGCTGGTGTATGTGCACAAAGTGCAGGTAGCGGTGCAGGATTCTGGAACAGCTGTATAAGGCATGGTCATACAGGATCTTTCTGGAGCTAAGGGGAAGACATCAATCTCCCACTATGTCACTGTACACAGTACCAAGATGGCACCACACATGTGCAGTACTATCTCCAGTGGCCATCCTTGTTAGGGAATGAAGCATCGCTGGAGGAACCACGTTGGAGCATGTGCAGTAGCGTTCTTCTATACTAACGTTAATGCTCATCTCCATGAGAAGCCTGAAGAGGAGCTGCAGCTAGCCACACTGGGGAATGGGGCTAAGATCTCACATAATTATGCGATTTGAGTCTTTTTTAGCCCCGACCCCTCCATACGTACCTTCAATTCCAGACATTATCTTCTAGTGAAGTGGGCAGGATGTAGGAGATACACCCACTCTTCTGGGGCTGTGGGGACTAAGAGACAAATCATGAGTATCCCGCACCTTCCAGAAAAGTAAGTGTGGGTGATTATGAAAATGAGCTATGGATAGAATGAACAGGCTATGGTAAACAGATCTTTTCGATCATGAAGCCAAGAACAGGACTGTGCTGCTGTGGACAATCTGTACAATTTAGACACAAAAGAGGATGAACAGGGGTGTAACTATAGTGGGTGCAGGCAGAGCTGTAATTAGGGGTGTGTTAACAGTACTGGCACCCATGGCAAAGGACCACAGAAGCGGCACCATCGCTGCCCCATGGCACCTACATGTGGAGGTTGCAAACTCCAGAGTTGCCTAGACCATCCAAGGGATGCTTGGGGAAGACACACTGCAGCCTGCTAGCTGTCCAGAGACTACTTAGGACACTTTGGGCAGTAGTCTACTTTCCTAGTCATGATGTCACTAGTTTAAGTGGCTGCAGAGGTGGAATTCTGGGAGGCAATGGAGTCAGCTACCACCGGGGTCCTGCCCTGAAGGGGACACTGCTCAGGGATGCCATCAACATCAGTCGGGAACTGGAGCCACAGAGAGATGGAGCCACCGGAATAACTGAGTGCTGCAAGCTATCTCACTTTTCTGTATAACTCCGCCCCCTCCCCCCGGCAAGTACTGCAGTCTCCTGGTCCTGGCCAGCGGCCGCCGCTGTGCAGGAAGGATGGGGGTCTCTGACAGTGGTTTCTGGGTCCTAATTCTCCTCCGTTTCTCTGTTTCTGAAGGAAAAGGTGGAAGTTCAGTGGCCACCCTGGTGCAGTCATTTGATGAGGTACATTTCCCTGCAATATACTGTCCTGATATCACACTCCCCATTCTGCCAGGTGGGTCTAGTAGATTCACTGGAAGGGGAGTTTGATGCCTTGTTTGCTGCTTGGTGCACCCGGGGAAGATGTACCTGACTAACGCATGCTGAGGTTTATGTTTGCATTGTTAAATGGTGATACTGACTGCTGACTATTTTATCTTTGCCACCATTCATATTTATAAGTTAATAGAATAAAGCTGACCCTTTTCTCTGCCAAATTACTGTATGTGTTGTGTGTTTTTGCTATTTATTATTTGTTAAGGTTATTTAGTTAATGAGAAGACGTGGGGTCTATAATCAGCAGGTGTGTAATAGACGTGAGGAGGGCATATTTTAATTTTGAAGGGAAAAACTTTAAACATTACTGTACATATAACATTTTGCTCTTCAAAATGAAATGATGCCCTCCTCACTGATTAGGTGCAAGGTGCTAGAAAAGAACACTAGACCTATATGTTGCACTAAAACACAAACATAAGTAAACTGCAGTAAAATACACTCAAACAAAAGACAGTAGTGCACGCAGGGGGGTTTCTGAGTACCCAGAAACCCCCCTGACAGACACCAGAGTCAGCACCCCATTTTTTAAGGTCCACAAAAAGAAGAAAAAAAAGAAGGCTATCTCTTTCAGTCGTACCTCCTAAAATGACCTATTTCAGGAGAAACAAAATGCTTTGTTCCCGGACTTCCCTTTTAATTTATAATTGCCGTTACCTCTGTTGAAACACCTTTCTTATCAATTAACTAGTTCAACACAGGTGATGGCACTAATCAATTAAGAGGGAAGTCCCGGAACAGACCATGTTGTCCTTCCTGGAGAGGGTCATGTTGGGAGGTATGCTCTCAGTCTCGGACAGGACTACTGATCACCAGCGCCAAAGCAACCAAGGTGTCAAGCCTCCGAAACTCTCCCATCCCCCGGCACTGTACCCTAACCAGTCAGCCAGCAGAGTCAGCATCAGTGGTGGCCACACTTTCCCTCTGGTCCAGTCCTCTCCTTTCCTCCAGATGTCAATGTGTCACTAGTGACACTCACATAAGAATCTCTGGCCCTAGACAACATAAGGAGCTGATGGCACACTGTACTTCGTGCAGCGCAGCAAAGCACAAAATGTCCAAAAAGAGACGTGACCTATAGAAAGGGAGACGTGGCTTTGCAGGAGTGCTGCGATCGCAAGCCACGCCCTTGTTTTCAGTCACTGTGAGGGCATGACCAGTGCTTTGTGAGCTGCTGGCATGCTCCCAGAACCTCAGTTTTCCATGAATAGATGATGTGCACATGTGCACAGCGTCTATTCCCCCTCTGCTCCGCTAGGCAGTGCAATGAGTGACAGGAGCCTCCCCCCACCACTTTAGGACACTGCAGCCCGCGGGTGGATAAGTGGGACAGTCCCAAAATAATGGTTCAGTTGGGAGGTATGGTGCTGGCAGGGTGTGTGTTAGAGATGTGCACTTGAAATTTTTCGGGTTTTGTGTTTTGGTTTTGGGTTTGGTTCCGCGGCCGTGTTTTGGGTTCGACCGCGTTTTGGCAAAACCTCACCGAATTTTTTTTGTCGGATTCGGGTGTGTTTTGGATTCGGGTGTTTTTTTCAAAAAACCCTAAAAAACAGCTTAAATCATAGAATTTGGGGGTCATTTTGATCCCAAAGTATTATTAACCTCAAAAACCATAATTTCCACTCATTTTCAGTCTATTCTGAACACCTCACACCTCACAATATTATTTTTAGTCCTAAAATTTGCACCGAGGTCGCTGGATGACTAAGCTAAGCGACCCAAGTGGCCGACACAAACACCTGGCCCATCTAGGAGTGGCACTGCAGTGTCACGCAGGATGGCCCTTCCAAAAAACACTCCCCAAACAGCACATGACGCAAAGAAAAAAAGAGGCGCAATGAGGTAGCTGTGTGAGTAAGCTAAGCGACCCTAGTGGCCGACACAAACACCTGGCCCATCTAGGAGTGGCACTGCAGTGTCACGCAGGATGGCCCTTCCAAAAAACACTCCCCAAACAGCACATGACGCAAAGAAAAAAAGAGGCGCAATGAGGTAGCTGTGTGAGTAAGATAAGCGACCCTAGTGGCCGACACAAACACCTGGCCCATCTAGGAGTGGCACTGCAGTGTCACGTAGGATGGCCCTTCCAAAAAACACTCCCCAAACAGCACATGACGCAAAGAAAAAAAGAGGCGCAATGAGGTAGCTGTGTGACTAAGCTAAGCGACCCTAGTGGCCGACACAAACACATGGCCCATCTAGGAGTGGCACTGCAGTGTCACGCAGGATGGCCCTTCCAAAAAATACTCCCCAAACAGCACATGACGCAAAGAAAAATGAAAGAAAAAAGAGGTGCAAGATGGAATTGTCCTTGGGCCCTCCCACCCACCCTTATGTTGTATAAACAGGACATGCACACTTTAACCAACCCATCATTTCAGTGACAGGGTCTGCCACACGACTGTGACTGAAATGACGGGTTGGTTTGGACCCCCACCAAAAAAGAAGCAATTAATCTCTCCTTGCACAAACTGGCTCTACAGAGGCAAGATGTCCACCTCATCATCATCCTCCGATATATCACCGTGTACATCCCCCTCCTCACAGATTATCAATTCGTCCCCACTGGAATCCACCATCTCAGCTCCCTGTGTACTTTGTGGAGGCAATTGCTGCTGGTCAATGTCTCCACGGAGGAATTGATTATAATTCATTTTAATGAACATCATCTTCTCCACATTTTCTGGAAGTAACCTCGTACGCCGATTGCTGACAAGGTGAGCGGCGGCACTAAACACTCTTTCGGAGTACACACTTGTGGGAGGGCAACTTAGGTAGAATAAAGCCAGTTTGTGCAAGGGCCTCCAAATTGCCTCTTTTTCCTGCCAGTATAAGTACGGACTGTCTGACGTGCCTACTTGGATGCGGTCACTCATATAATCCTCCACCATTCTTTCAATGGGGAGAGAATCATATGCAGTGCCAGTAGACGACATGTCCGTAATCGTTGGCAGGTCCTTCAGTCCGGACCAGATGTCAGCATCAGCAGTCGCTCCAGACTGCCCTGCATCACCGCCAGCGGGTGGGCTCGGAATTCTGAGCCTTTTCCTCGCACCCCCAGTTGCGGGAGAATGTGAAGGAGGAGATGTTGACAGGTCGCGTTCCGCTTGACTTGACAATTTTCTCACCAGCAGGTCTTTGAACCCCAGCAGACTTGTGTCTGCCGGAAAGAGAGATCCAAGGTAGGTTTTAAATCTAGGATCGAGCACGGTGGGCAAAATGTAGTGCTCTGATTTCAACAGATTGACCACCCGTGAATCCTTGTTAAGCGAATTAAGGGCTCCATCCACAAGTCCCACATGCCTAGCGGAATCGCTCTGTGTTAGCTCCTCCTTCAATGTCTCCAGCTTCTTCTGCAAAAGCCTGATGAGGGGAATGACCTGACTCAGGCTGGCAGGGTCTGAACTGACTTCACGTGTGGCAAGTTCAAAGGGTTGCAGAACCTTGCACAACGTTGAAATCATTCTCCACTGCGCTTGAGACAGGTGCATTCCACCTCCTATATCGTGCTCAATTGTATAGGCTTGAATGGCCTTTTGCTGCTCCTCCAACCTCTGAAGCATATATAGGGTTGAATTCCACCTCGTTACCACTTCTTGCTTCAGATGATGGCAGGGCAGGTTCAGGCGTTTTTGGTGGTGCTCCAGTCTTCTGTACGTGGTGCCTGTACGCCGAAAGTGTCCCGCAATTCTTCTGGCCACCGACAGCATCTCTTGCACGCCCCTCTCGTTTTTTAAATAATTCTGCACCACCAAATTCAAGGTATGTGCAAAACATGGGACGTGCTGGAATTTGCCCATATTTAATGCACACACAACATTGCTGGCGTTGTCCGATGCCACAAATCCACAGGAGAGTCCAATTGGGGTAAGCCATTCCGCGATGATCTTCCTCAGTTGCCGTAAGAGGTTTTCAGCTGTGTGCGTATTCTGGAAACCGGTGATACAAAGCGTAGCCTGCCTAGGAAAGAGTTGGCGTTTGCGAGATGCTGCTACTGGTGCCGCCGCTGCTGTTCTTGCAGCGGGAGTCCATACATCTACCCAGTGGGCTGTCACAGTCATATAGTCCTGACCCTGCCCTGCTCCACTTGTCCACATGTCCGTGGTTAAGTGGACATTGGGTACAGCTGCATTTTTTAGGACACTGGTGAGTCTTTTTCTGAGGTCTGTGTACATTTTCGGTATCGCCTGCCTAGAGAAATGGAACCTAGATGGTATTTGGTACCGGGGACACAGTACCTCCAACAAGTCTCTAGTTGGCTCTGCAGTAATGATGGATACCGGAACCACGTTTATCACCACCCAGGATGCCAAGGCCTCAGTTATCCGCTTTGCAGTAGGATGACTGCTGTGATATTTCATCTTCCTCGCAAAGGACTGTTGGACAGTCAATTGCTTGGTGGAAGTAGTAAAAGTGGTCTTACGACTTCCCCTCTGGGATGACCATCGACTTCCAGCAGCAACAACAGCAGCGCCAGCAGCAGTAGGCGTTACACGCAAGGATGCATCGGAGGAATCCCAGGCAGGAGAGGACTCATCAGAATTGCCAGTGACATGGCCTGCAGGACTATTGGCATTCCTGGGGAAGGAGGAAATTGACACTGAGGGAGTTGGTGGGGTGGTTTGCGTGAGCTTGGTTACAAGAGGAAGGGATTTACTGGTCAGTGGACTGCTTCCGCTGTCGCCCAAAGTTTTTGAACTTGTCACTGACTTATTATGAATGCGCTGCAGGTGACGTATAAGGGACGATGTTCCGAGGTGGTTAACGTCCTTACCCCTACTTATTACAGCTTGACAAAGGCAACACACAGCTTGACAAATGTTGTCCGCATTTCTGTTGAAATACTTCCACACCGAAGAGCTGATTTTTTTGGTATTTTCACCAGGCATGTCAATGGCCCTATTCCTCCCACGGACAACAGGTGTCTCCCCGGGTGCCTGACTTAAACAAACCACCTCACCATCAGAATCCTCCTGGTCAATTTCCTCCCCAGCGCCAGCAACACCCATATCCTCCTCATCCTGGTGTACTTCAACACTGACATCTTCAATCTGACTATCAGGAACTGGACTGCGGGTGCTCCTTCCTGCACTTGCAGGGGGCGTGCAAATGGTGGAAGGCGCATGCTCTTCACGTCCAGTGTTGGGAAGGTCAGGCATCGCAACCGACACAATTGGACTCTTCTTGTGGATTTGGGATTTCGAAAAACGCACAGTTCTTTGCTGTGCTTTTACCAGCTTGAGTCTTTTCATTTTTCTAGCGAGAGGCTGAGTGCTTCCATCCTCATGTGAAGCTGAACCACTAGCCATGAACATAGGCCAGGGCCTCAGCCTTTCCTTGCCACTCCGTGTGGTAAATGGCATATTGGCAAGTTTACGCTTCTCCTCCGACAATTTTATTTTAGATTTTTGAGTCCTTTATTTACTGATATTTGGTGTTTTGGATTTTACATGCTCTGTACTATGACATTGGGCATCGGCCTTGGCAGACGACGTTGATGGAATTTCATCGTCTCGGCCATGACTAGTGGCAGCAGCTTCAGCACGAGGTGGAAGTCGATCTTGATCTTTCCCTATTTTTGGAACCTCAACATTTTTGTTCTCCATATTTTAATAGGCACAACTAAAAGGCACCTCAGGTAAACAATGAAGATGGATGGATACTAGTATACTTATGGATGGACGAGCGACTGCCGACACAGAGGTAGCTACAGACGTGGACTACCGTACTGTGTCTGCTGCTAATATAGACTGGATGATAATGAGATAAAATTAAAATATATATATATATATCACACTAGTACTGCAGCCGGACAGGTATATATATTATGTAATGACGGACCTGCTGGACACTGTCTGTCAGCACTGCAGACTCCTAAAGTAAGCTACTAGTATCAAGAAGATAGAAAAAAAAAACCACGGGTAGGTGGTATACAATTATGGATGGACGAGCGACTGCCGACACAGAGGTAGCTACAGCCGTGGACTACCGTACTGTGTCTGCTGCTAATATAGACTGGATGATAATGAGATAAAAATAAAATATATATATATATCACACTAGTACTGCAGCCGGACAGGTATATATATTATGTAATGACGGACCTGCTGGACACTGTCTGTCAGCACTGCAGACTCCAAAAGTAAGCTACTAGTATCAAGAAGATAGAAAAAAAAACCACGGGTAGGTGGTATACAATTATGGATGGACGAGCGACTGCCGACACAGAGGTAGCTACAGCCGTGGACTACCGTATTGTGTCTGCTGCTAATATAGACTGGATGATAATGAGATAAAAATAAAATATATATATATATCACACTAGTACTGCAGCCGGACAGGTATATATATTATGTAATGACGGACCTGCTGGACACTGTCTGTCAGCACTGCAGACTCCTAAAGTAAGCTACTAGTATCAAGAAGATAGAAAAAAAAACCACGGGTAGGTGGTATACAATTATGGATGGACGAGCGACTGCCGACACAGAGGTAGCTACAGCCGTGGACTACCGTACTGTGTCTGCTGCTAATATAGACTGGATGATAATGAGATAAAATTAAAAAATATATATATATATCACACTAGTACTGCAGCCGGACAGGTATATATTATGTAATGACGGACCTGCTGGACACTGTCTGCAGAATGCGTTTATAAAAACACCACACGACGAGTGTTTAACTTTTTCAGGCAGACAATCACAATATACTGGTGGTCAGCAGACAATCACAATATACTGGTGGTCAGTGGTCACTGGTCAGTCACACTGGCAGTGGCACTCTGGCAGCAAAAGTGTGCACTGTACTTAAAATATGTACTCCTGCTATAACTGCTCCCCAGTCTTTCCCACAATTAAGCTGTGTGAGCAGTGAGCACTCAGCACAGTCAGATAATGATATACAGTATTACATATGATGCAGCACACTGGGCTGAGCACAGATATGGTATGTGACTGTGTCACACTGTGTATCGTTTTTTTTTCAGGCAGAGAACGGATTAATTAAACTGGTGGTGGTCACTGGTCACTGGTCACACTATCAGCAAGTAGTACTCCGTCCTAAGCAGACAATCACAATATACTGGTGGTCAGTGTGGTCACTGGTCAGTCACACTGGCAGTGTGGCACTCTGGCAGCAAAAGTGTGCACTGTACTTAAAATATATTATTTATGTACTCCTGCTCTAACTGCTCCCCAGTCTCCCCCACAATTAAGCTGTGTGAGCAGTGAGCACTCAGCACAGTCAGATATACAGTATTACATATGATGATGCAGCACACTGAGGCTGAGCACAGATATGGTATGTGACTGTGTCACACTGTGTATCGTTTTTTTTAAGGCAGAGAACGGATTAATTAAACTGGTGGTCAATGGTCACACTATCAGCAAGTAGTAGTACTCCAGTCCTAATATGCTCCCCAAAATTAGTAAATACTAAATAGTGTCTCTAACTCTCTACTCTCTTCTCTATAAACGGAGAGGACGCCAGCCACGTCCTCTCCCTATCAATCTCAATGCACGTGTGAAAATGGCGGCGACGCGCGGCTCCTTATATAGAATCCGAGTCTCGCGATAGAATTCGAGCCTCGCGAGAATCCGACAGCGGGATGATGACGTTCGGGCGCGCTCGGGTTAGCCGAGCAAGGCGGGAAGGTTCGAACCTGCCTCGGACCCGTGTAAAAAGGCTGAAGTTCGGGGGGGTTCGGATTCCGAGGAACCGAACCCGCTCATCACTAGTGTGTGTGTGTGTCATATTAGTTGGGGTATTTCTATATAGTATATTATGAATTCGGGACACTGCTGTATGGCATATTATGAACTGGAAGGAGCAGGGTCCATGGATAACCAGTTGCCTAGGGTGCAAAGAAACCTAGCACTGACCCTGTGTCTATCTATCTATCTATCTATCTATCTATCTATCTATCTATCTATCTATCTATCTATCTATCTGATGGTCCACCCAAGTTGTTGATTGAAGAAGGAAATCCACCAGGGGTCAACTCGGGAAACTCTATGGTTCAATGTAATAATGGTCTAGTAGACTATGTCCTGAGTCTCCCAACTAATCAATATAATATAACAGTGACTGGAAAGACCTTACCCAACAAAGTTAGAGTATTTTATTCAAGCATGTCAAGAGGTTTCATGTATAAGACAACAACCAAATTATTATAATTAACTTTTTAATTCCCACTTGAATAGATGGATAAATATAGCACTTTATATTGAAACTGGTACACCAATTAAACTGTACCTTTAAACAAAGTATAGTAAAGTATCCTTTTGGTGGTATTCAGTAGTTGATACTGTACAGTTGATACCCAATACACACATTCACATAACTCCGTCCCTTACTCAAAGCTGTAAATATTTATTTCTATAAACTGATTGTCACGATCCGGGTAACTGGACGCCATTTTCTACCAGTTAGGTGTCTCCTGAGATTGGCTCAGCGTGCCAGGGCCGGGTCATAACTATGTTTTGTTTTACATTTCATTTGGTAGTTACCTGCAGCGCTGGCTCAGCGGCCTTCTCAGTGTTTACACTTAACCTTTAGTTTGGCGCTCTCAGCCCCACCACGGCCGTCTCCACCGTGCCCGTGATCTTGCCGCATTGAAGCTGAGTGTGGCGTCCTCTGTGTGCCGCGGCGGCCGCTGCCATCCCTGTGGCCGCTGTGAATGAGTGGGAGAGCGTGGAGTCTTCTGCTGCTGCTGTCTCCGCCGCCATTACTGTTTGGCACATGGTTCTTTTCCCCTTCAAACTCGGTCATGGGCGCAGCCATGTTAGATGTAATCACATGTTACTCTTTCCACCAATCTGCTGTGCTGCTGGAGCCTGGGGTAATTGTCAACCAATGCCTGCTTCTCAGCAGGTATAAATATCCTGTCCCAGCACCCAGGAAATTGTCAGTGCTTCAATTGTCTTCCAGTGATTCCAGTTTTCAGCTTCACTAGAGACTTTCCTGTGTTCTCATTCCGCGGTGCAGCCTGACTCCCCTGTGCGGTAGCCGGACTCTCCTGTGATTACACTCTCTGGTGCAGCCTAACTCTCCTGTTATTGCACCCTGTGTTGGCAGAGTGTATACCTTGGCTTCCAGTAGCCACTCTCCAGTGGTACTCTGTTTTCACTGTCTTCAAGAATACCCTATTATTATCAAGTGCTATCTCTGCGAACCCTAGCATGACTTAAATGCTTACCTACGATCTCTAGCATCATAAAGCACTTAAGCCAACCCCCAACTACTGGTCTCAAACCAGAAGGAACTCAGAGACTTTCTTTGACGGTTATTGTTTTGTTGCACCTTCTATGACTTTTATTATTTAATAAAAACCTTAAAGTCACCTCCAGTTGTCGTGGTCACGCCTTCGGGCTTTGGTACTGCAGTTCCTGTGCATGTCTAGGAGTCCCAACTCACCACCTAAGTTCAGGTACCCGACAGCCCCTACAACTGAGGCTTCCTGCTGCCAACACCAGCCCTCAGTTGTGACACTGATACCTTTATGATGTAAATGTAAGAGCCAGTTAGTTTAACCTGGCCAAATAAGTTTGTTGGTGCACTTACTGTAGAAGAAGTTGGTATCATCTGTATAGTGACCTTGCACTGAAGGTGTCATTAGACTGGTTCTTGACGTTCAACCTCTTATGTAAGTCTGCAAATAACCACTTGGTGATGACCCTAAATACCTAGTTTAGTTGTACCTCCTTAGAAGTTGTAGATGACAAGTCTCTTTGGATTAGTCCTTATTAAGGGGTCTATTCATGAAGCAGTGATAAGAGCGGAGAAGTGAGCCAGCGGAGAAGTTGCCCATGCCAATCAATCAGCATTGAAGTTACATTTATAATTTGCATATTATACAATTGTACGGAGCAGCTGATTGGTTGCCATGGGCAATTTCTCCACAGGCTGACTTCTCCACTCTTTTCACAGCTTCATAAACAGAGCCCAGAGTAACTGGTAATATGCTCCACTGTTTCTGTGGCATTGTTTTATATGACTGCACTGCAACTACAATCAAAACCTCGCTATCGCCAAGTATATTGCAGCAAGCAAAATGGAAAAGTCAGTCTCTCTGGACTTGTAATAAAGGCTCCGTTTATTATATAACGACAAAGTCTTGCTGATGTGATAATGTGTAAGATGAATATATTTATAAATGGAGCCTCCTACTCTCAGAGATTTTGCTTCGGCAAATGTTAGCGAGTTGTTACTAGTTTGAGGGAATTGCATTTATGTTAAACGAGGAACCTGTATTTTGTCTCAATTAAATAAAAACTCATATACTGTACATACATATAGTTTACTTCAAAAGTATTTACTCCTTTAAACACCACTTTCACCAATATGAAAATACTGACAGCACAGCCTCTCTTACAGCACAGCCTCTCTTACAGCACACTCCTTTTCCTTTGTTTCTGCCACTTTCTCTCCTTCTCTTTATGTCTCCTTTCTCACACTCTTCCCTTTATACTGACTGACATGACAGCTGTCACCCACTGTACTGACTGACATGACAGCTGTCACCCACTGTACTGACTGACATGACAGCTGTCACTCACTGTACTGACTGACATGACAGCTGTCACCCACTGTACTGACTGATATGACAGCTGTCACTCACTGTACTGACTGACATGACAGCTGTCACTCACTGTACTGACTGACATGACAGCTGTCACCCACTGTACTGACTGATATGACAGCTGTCACTCACTGTACTGACTGATATGACAGCTGTCACTCACTGTACTGACTGACATGACAGCTGTCACCCACTGTACTGACTGACATGACAGCTGTCACCCACTGTACTGACTGACATGACAGCTGTCACTCACTGTACTGACTGACATGACAGCTGACACTCACTGTACTGACTGACATGACAGCTGTCACCCACTGTACTGACTGATATGACAGCTGTCACTCACTGTACTGACTGACATGACAGCTGTCACCCACTGTACTGACTGACATGACAGCTGTCACCCACTGTACTGACTGACATGACAGCTGTCACCCACTGTACTGACTGACATGACAGCTGTCACCCACTGTACTGACTGACATGACAGCTGTCACTCACTGTAGTGACTGACATGACAGCTGTCACTCACTGTAGTGACTGACATGACAGATGTCACCAGGGCTGCCATCAAGGGGATGCCCTGTGTACAGTTGTCCCGGGCCCAGCCACTCTGACAGAGAGTGGAGGGCCCGGGCCACTTGTACTAGACTGCCGATGCTGTTATTCCTGGCGCAGTGGTACTGGCCGCTGCTGTTTCTATTTCTGAGCCGGCACTAGCGGCAGAGCCGGCCCTAACCAATATGATGCCCTAGGCAAGATTTTGGCTGGTGCCCCCTAGCACCACCGCTGGTTCTGCCTCTGACCTTGCACCTCTTTCCCAGCACCATCACCCCTCACCCATAGCAGTCCTTGTACCCCCTACATTTTAAATAGGAACAGTTCGCACATTTGACGCACAGCCCAAAAAGGGGCATATTCTTGCTGGGAAGGGGCATGGCCACACAACTGTTACCCCAATTACAATTACGCCACACAGTGCTGCAACTTTATTCACATTTTATCTTGCGATAGTGTCCATAATTCATATTACATCCCACAGTAGTATCACTTTACCTTATAAACGTTACTCCTCACAGTAGAGCCCCTTATTCACATTACATCACACTGAATTGCTCCTTATTCACATTACACCACACCTTATTGCTCTTTATTCACACTAGACAACACAGTAGTGCCCTTTATATATGCAACGCCACATAGTAGAGTACCTTATACACATAATGCCACACATTAGTAATGCATTTATACACAATTCCACACAGTAATGCCCCTTACACATATGAGACACATTAATGTCCTTATAAACATAATGCACCTTACACATTATGACAACCTTTATTAATGCCCATTTACACATAATGTCCCTTACACATATGCCGCACATTATTAATGCCCTTATACACATAATGACACACATAGTGCCCCCTACACATTTGCTGCACATTATTAGTGCCCCTATACACATAATGACACACATACAGTAGTACCCTGTTACACATATGCCACACATTATTAATGCCCTTATACACATAATGACACACATAGTGGCCCTTTACACATATGTTGCACATTAATAAAACATTTTTACATGACACACATAATGCTCCTTACACATATTCTGAACACTACTGCACAACCAACCCACTCACATGCACACAGCAGTCACATTTCCACTAACACTGTGACCTCTGCCTCTGCTTGGATACAGATGTGTCCTCACAAATCTTGCATCAATGCTAACGTCGGGCACCTTTTTTTTAATGAAAATGCATCTTATTTGCATTGCTATGTGGCTAGGATGCACAAGCAGCTTCTGCTGATTAAACTGATATGCAGCATGCCTATATACTGTGTGAGACTGTGGCTGTATCTGCATATGAAATGCTACATACAGAATATAGGCATGCCGCATATCATTTTAATCAGCAGAAGCTGATGATGCCCCTAGGCATATCAAATGCCTTAGGCAATTGCCTAGTTTGCCTATGCCTATGGCCGGCTATGACTAGCGGTACTTTCTCCGGCCGCCACTGTTAATATCCCCGGCACCGCTGATACTGCCCTTCTCGCTTCTACCATCAGCGCTGGGCAGCAGGTGGCGGGCAGCAGTTCCAACTTGCTGGACAATAAAGTTTTTTGTATGGCGCGGCGTGATGCCATAACGTCACGCTGCGCCAGTGAACAGAAAAGGAGCCACCGTGCAAGGGCCAGGATGGAGGAGCGGACATTACTGGGCGTGTGGTATGAAGAGACGGACCGAAGTGGAGGAGGTACTTTCACAGCAAGATAGGTAAGTATGTAATGATGTAATTGTTTGTGTGAGAGGCAGAAGAGGGCCCGGGACAGGCTGTGAAGAACATTTTAGGTGGACACAGGGCCTCATTGTGCATTGCAGGGCTCATCCATAGGGGGGATCAGAGGGCTGCAGCACTCTGAATTAAGGCATATTTTTCCAATGAATTAAGGCATATTAAAGTATGTTTTCATTTATTTAAACATTTATCAAAGAATGTTTTTATTGAAGGATGAAGGAGATAAAAGTTAAAAAAGAAGCATAGTTAAGGTGCAATTTTCCAGATCCGACTAGGGTTGTTAACTGCTGTATAATCCCATCTGTTTCTATGCTTACTGTACACATTATTTCAAGCAAGCTGGTTGATGTGATTATTGTGGAAGAAGAGACTATCTGGGTGGCAGTACAGATAGTGTAATGGTTAGAATTACTGTCTCAAAGGGTTCAGTGCCCACCATGGCTCTAATTGTGTGGCGTTTGTATATTCTCCCTTTGGTTGCATGGCTTTTTCCCGGGTGCTCCAAGTTACAAATATGTTTAAAACTGTGCTTATAATGCTATATGTTATATGTGTAGATGCTGCAAGAACATTAGATGACAATGATTCATAGTGTTTTTCACATAATGCACTGCATAATATTTTTTTTATTTACCTAGATTAAACCTAGATGTGAATTGTACAGACTTGCTCTAATTGTATGAAAGGGATGCGGTTAATTGGCCGGCAGTTGGGACGGGGGGCCTGCCTATTTTGTCAGTCCCGGGCCCCACAATTTCTGATGGCAGCCCTGGCTGTCACTCACTGTACTGACTGACATGACAGCTGTCACTCACTGTACTGACTGACATGACAGCTGTCACTCACTGTACTGACTGATATGACAGCTGTCACTCACTGTACTGACTGACATGACAGCTGTCACTCACTGTACTGACTGACATGACAGCTGTCACTCACTGTACTGACTGACTTGACAGCTGTCACTCATTGTACTGACTGACACGACAGCTGTCACACACTATACTGACTGACATGACATCTCACTGCTGATTACTCGGCCTCTCACTCCCCTCTCCATTTTCCTTCTGTTTCTTATTCAATGTCCTGGGCAGAATATGAATGTGGCCCCTGCTCTTTTACCACAGGACTCTGGGGGAACACTGACACTTATTTTCCCTCACAGATGTCTTAGTAATTCTCCACCAGGACTCTCCCTTCAGTCAGTCACCTCAGTCTCTCCTCATGACTGCCTGCAGCGTGCTATATATAAGCACAGTCTTGGTGCTGCCTCCATTTCCAGATCACCTCCTGAGCTACCGTAGCCCCTGCGTTCCCCTTTGGCTGCTCCATCTTCTGGTCTCCAGGTTTCCAGCCACCAGGTTGCTATATCATCCCTTCTCCGTATACTACTACTCATCTAAGCTGTTTTTTCTCTTTCTAAATGTACGTGCATTTACTTATGTTCCTGTGTTTTTAATTGTTAAGCTGTTTTACACTATTTGTATTTTTTCATCATCTCTTTTTTATGGTAATGATCTGTATTAAAATACTTTGAAAACCTTGCATGATTGATGACTTTGTGTGGATCACTAAAAGAATTGAGATAAGCTTTTAAGTTGTTTCCACTTGGTACGGTTCCGCCATTTATATCTTGCACACACGGGTGGTGTTTGAGTGATACTGCACCAGGAGACTCTTCTATCCCTTTTGTGTATTTCAGAGTGATGAAGTTGGTGGGCATCCGGAGAAGGAGCTGGGCTGTCTGAGAAAACAGAATTTCCTGTGCACTGATATTGTCCTATGGACTATATTAATTGTTGCGGACACACTGGCATATTTCCAATTCTGTATATATATATATATATATATATATTTATGTGAAAACTCCCTGCATGTGTCACTGAAAGATACACTAAGACACAGCGGTCTATACTAAACACACTGATACATATTTACAATACAAAATAAACAGTTTCAAAGAATAGTCACGCAAAATCTAATACACAGGCACTTGTTGCACCCTAAAATGCAGGCACATTGTGCACCCTAAAACACAGGCACATTGTGCACCCTAAAACACAGGTACATTTTGCACTCTAAAACGCATGCACATTTTGCACTCTAAAACACAGGTACATGTTGCATTCTAAAACGCAGGCACATTTTGCACCCTAAAACACAGGCACATTGTGCACCCTAAAACACAGGCACATTGTGCATCCTAAAACACAGGTACATGTTGCACTTTAAAACACAGGTACATGTTGCACTCTAAAACACAGGTACATTGTGCACCCTAAAACACAGGCACATTGTGCACCCTAAAACACAGGCACATTGTGCACCCTAAAACACAGGCACATTGTGCACCCTAAAACACAGGTACATGTTGCACTCTAAAACACAGGCACATTGTGCACCCTAAAACACTGGTACATGTTGCACTCTAAAACACAGGTACATGTTGCACTCTAAAATGCATGCGCATTTTGCACTCTAAAACACAGGTACATGTTGCATTCTAAAACGCAGGCACATTGTACACCCTAAAACACAGACACATTGTGCACCCTAAAACACAGGCACATTGTGCACCCTAAAACACAGGTACATGTTGCACTTTAAAACACAGGTACATATTGCACTCTAAAACACAAGTACATGTTGCACCCTAAAACACAGGTACATGTTGCACTCTAAAACACAGGTACATTGTGCACCCTAAAACACAGGCACATTGTGCACCCTAAAACACAGGTACATGTTGCACTCTAAAACACAGGTACATGTTGCACCCTAAAACACAGGTACATGTTGCACCCTAAAACACAGGTACATGTTGCACCCTAAAACACAGGTACATGCTGCACGCTAAAACACAGGTACATGTTGCACGCTAAAACACAGGTATATGTTGCCCTCTAAAACACAGGTACATGTTGCACACTAAAACACAGGCACATTGTGCACCCTAAAACACAGGCATTGTGCACCCTAAAACACAGGTACATGTTGCACTCTAAAACACAGGTACATGTTGCACTCTAAAACACAGGTACATGTTGCACGCTAAAACACAGGTATATGTTGCCCTCTAAAACACAGGTACATGTTGCACACTAAAACACAGGCACATTGTGCACCCTAAAACACAGGCATTGTGCACCCTAAAACACAGGTACATGTTGCACTCTAAAACACAGGTACATGTTGCACTCTAAAACACAGGTACATGTTGCACGCTAAAACACAGGTATATGTTGCCCTCTAAAACACAGGTACATGTTGCACACTAAAACACAGGCTCATTGTGCACCCTAAAACACAGGCATTGTGCACCCTAAAACACAGGTACATGTTGCACTCTAAAACACAGGTACATGTTGCACTCTAAATCGCAGGCACATTTTACACCCTAAAACACAGGCACATTGTGCACCCTAAAACACAGGTACATGTTGCACTCTAAAACGCAGGCACATTGTGCACCCTAAAACACAGGCACATTGTGCACCCTAAAACACAGGTACATGTTGCACTCTAAAACACAGGTACATGTTGCACTCTAAAACGCAGGCATATTTTGCACCCTAAAACACAGGCACATTGTGCACCCTAAAACACAGGCACATTGTGCACCCTAAAACACAGGTACATATTGCACTCTAAAACACAAGTACATGTTGCACCCTAAAACACAGGTACATGTTGCAATCTAAAACACAGGTACATTGTGCACCCTAAAACACAGGCACATTGTGCACCCTAAAACACAGGTACATGTTGCACTCTAAAACACAGGTACATGTTGCACCCTAAAACACAAGTACATGCTGCACGCTAAAACACAGGTACATGTTGCACTCTAAATCATAGGTACATGTTGCACGCTAAAACACAGGTATATGTTGCCCTCTAAAACACAGGTACATGTTGCACACTAAAATACAGGCACATTGTGCACCCTAAAACACAGGCACATTGTGCACCCTAAAACACAAGTACATGTTGCACTCTAAAACACAGGTACATGTTGCACTCTAAAACACAGGCACATTTTATACCCTAAAACACAGGCACATTGTGCACCCTAAAACACAGGCACATTGTGCACCCTAAAACACAGGCACATTGTGCACCCTAAAACACAGGTACATGTTGCACTCTAAAACGCAGGCACATTTTATACCCTAAAACACAGGCACATTGTGCACCCTAAAACACAGGTACATGTTGCACTTTAAAACACAGGCACATTTTACACCCTAAAACACAGGCACATTGTGCACTCTAAAACACAGGTACATGTTGCACTCTAAAACACAGGTACATGTTGCACTCTAAAACGCAGGCATATTTTGCACCCTAAAACACAGGCACATTGTGCACCCTAAAACACAGGCACATTGTGCACCCTAAAACACAGGTACATATTGCACTCTAAAACACAAGTACATGTTGCACCCTAAAACACAGGTACATGTTGCAATCTAAAACACAGGTACATTGTGCACCCTAAAACACAGGCACATTGTGCACCCTAAAACACAGGTACATGTTGCACTCTAAAACACAGGTACATGTTGCACCCTAAAACACAAGTACATGCTGCACGCTAAAACACAGGTACATGTTGCACTCTAAATCACAGGTACATGTTGCACGCTAAAACACAGGTATATGTTGCCCTCTAAAACACAGGTACATGTTGCACACTAAAATACAGGCACATTGTGCACCCTAAAACACAGGCACATTGTGCACCCTAAAACACAAGTACATGTTGCACTCTAAAACACAAGTACATGTTGCACTCTAAAACACAGGCACATTTTATACCCTAAAACACAGGCACATTGTGCACCCTAAAACACAGGCACATTGTGCACCCTAAAACACAGGCACATTGTGCACCCTAAAACACAGGTACATGTTGCACTCTAAAACGCAGGCACATTTTATACCCTAAAACACAGGCACATTGTGCACCCTAAAACACAGGTACATGTTGCACTTTAAAACACAGGCACATTTTACACCCTAAAACACAGGCACATTGTGCACTCTAAAACACAGGTACATGTTGCACTCTAAAACACAGGTACATGTTACACTCTAAAACACAAGTACATGTTGCACCCTAAAACACAGGTACATGTTACACTCTAAAACACAAGTACATGTTGCACCCTAAAACACAGGTACATGTTGCACTCTAAAACACAGGTACATGTTACACACTAAAACAATACACATCAAATACACCAAACACACACTTCCTTACAATTAAATATGTTTTCAAATTACAACAAATAAGTTTTCCACTCTTTGGAAGGTTTGATACATTTCCCCCTATGATAATCTGTAGATGTAATCCAATCTGTGACAGCAGTAAGTACACTGCTTATCATCAATCTTGCAAATAGACATGTATCAGAATTGTTAATAATTTCATATACCCTTACATTGTTAGCACCCGGTCACATGTTGACTGTATACAATTGTCCCTGCCCAGAACATTTTCATCCCTTTTAACCTTACTTTAATCCTGTTTACTTTAGTCTACATATTTAAACAATAAGAGGTTAAGAGGTTCTGCGTGTGTTTTGTACTGATTTTTATCTCTTTAAAAGTACTGTGGAAAGAACCCTTAGCACAGCGAGTATAATGTTATACACATTCCAAGTAATTCATTTACTGAGATCATTACTGCCAGCCTGCTGATTAAGAATGGTGTTAACAAGCCTTAAAAGCCAGATGAAGAATGTGAGGTTACTGGAGTTAAGATAAATTAATGGAAGAGGTGTGAGGGAATAAACTGAAGAAGAGAGCTAACACAGAGGCTTGGGAATATAAAATAGCTCTACAGGCTGATAGAATATGATATGTTATACCCAGAATATAATGTTTCAGCAATAGATAGACTTCAACTCTCTCCTACTAGAGGGGATACACATTATTAATGAGCCACTCAAAGAACTTTCAAACTAGAGATGGATTTTAGAACATTTCAAGTTTCAATGAGTAATGGTCAGTGCAAAAAATTACATCTGGAACAAATATTTATTTAAAAATTTAACTCAAAAAATGGAGTTGAGCAGTTCGGTTTAAACACACCCAAACTTTAGGGTCTCAAGTCAAACCTTGTCCTGGCTTGGGTCACTTTGGGGACAGATCTTGTATCAAAAAAACATATCTTGCGTGTGGTGAATCTGATGACATGTAAGTATCTTCTTCGTCTTTTAAGGTACCTAACAATGTAGTTGGACAAATATTAAGCTTAAAAAAAAGACTTAAGATAATAAGACTTAAGATAATAATAATTTAATTTATATAGCGCTCTTTCTCCAACAGGAATCAAGACACTTTAAAGACATCAAAAACAATGCACGTAATACAAAAGATTAAGTAATACAGCAATAGACAAGCCACACAGACATAAAAACAAGACCTTGAGCACACAGAAAGCATAATGCAGGATTGGTGTAGGCATTTTGGGTAATAACTTCAAAGGGTTGTGTAATCCACCCTCACAAGGTACCAGGTGAGGCAGCCATCTTGGATGCACTGCGTAGGATTACTCTGTGTGGAATAGTCTACCCCTAGATCAGATGACACAAAATGGGGATATTGTAGCATTGTAACGCTCAGAGAATGGTCCCAACAAAACCACCAGGTCCATGTATTTTTCATCCCATCCAAAAGCATACCAGATGAAGCAGCCATGTTGGATGCACTACGAAGGTTACACTGTGGGAGGTGAGCTATACAAGGGCCCAATGCATATATGTGAAAACTGACATTTGTGTAGTAGTAGTAGTAGTAGTAATAATAGTAGTAGTAGTAGTAGTAGTAGTAGTAGTAGTAGTAGTAGTAGTAGAAGTATGATATACCCTGTATGAAAAGATCCACATGAAGAAAAACCTGCCCGCTGAGGAGCCATCCAAGTTCACCAATTGTGGTGCACTGCGGAGGTCACACTGGCAGGGTATGCAATCAGTGGAGGTACACCTTACAACAGGGATGGGGAACCTTCGGCCCTCCAGCTGCTGTTGAACTACATATCCCAGCATGCCCTGCAACAGTTTTAGCATGGCCAAATAGCAAAACTGTAGCAAGGCATGCTGGTATGTGTAGTTCAACAACAGCTGGAGGGCCGAAGGTTCCCCATCCCAGCCTTACAAGAATAGCACACAGTGGGGTGGAAGAGAGAAAAAAAAAAAAAAAAACACATATGGTCAGAAAACATTTGCAGGTAACCAGTGGAAAGGGAGAAAATAGGATAACATTATTCTGATAGAATTCTAAATGTCTTGGTCTCATGGGAGCTGTACAAATGGGTGTTGGAATATGGGGAGAACACTCAAGTCCAATGGAAATGTCCATGCTTAGCCTGATGCTCTCCTCCCATAGCTCCCTACTCATCTTGAGGGTTAGGCTGGGGGCAGACCTGATGATCTCAGCAGGAGGGTTGGCAAGCAAGGTGCTGGAGTTCTCATTGCAGTGTGATGGAGAGGCCACATAATGACCCTGAGTTTTGTGTTTGTAACACAGTCCTTCTGTAGTAATGATGGTTTGTTGTTTGTCTTCTGTTTTCCTTTGGTTTAACGCAGGTATAACGCTGCAACTGATTTTAAGCTTGCACTTTATAATATTCACTTGCACTTTATAATATTCACTTCGTATACTATGCGTCCTAACCTATACTGAATATATAAGCCTATAGAATGTTGCTGCAAGATTCCTCTATATTGCCCATTATTAAAATATTCATGAAAGTTAGTGAAAAGTCTAATCTTTCGTAGCTGAAATTAATCTCCACGTTGTTGTTTTTTTTCAATGCATAGAAAAACATACTTGTGGTATGGAACACATTAGTGCTCATTCATTAACACTGATTTTCATGAGAACTGGACCACAACAACAAATCAGCAAGTAGCTGTAAGCAGTGTCGGACTGCGGCATGTAGGGCCCACCGGGGGAATGCAGTGGTAGGGGCCCATGTTAGGGGTGTGGCCAGTCTGCAGAGGGGGTGTGGTTTGCCACCTCATTGGTTTGACTAACCATTAGAGAGTGCAATGTCTGGGCCCCTACATAAATATATATTGTAAATTCATCTGCTGCATGCATCATAATGTACCAGATTAATAACAGATTAATAACAGTAATGCACTGTAGAAAATACACATTAGTCCAGTATAAGGTAACATATGTATAATGTATAATTCAAGTGCATAATCTGGAACCTGATCCTTAGAGGAGGAGGTGGGCCCCCGGGCAGTGGGGTCCACCGGTGGTTTCCCCTGTACCCCTGTGGGCCAGTCCAAGCCTGGCTGTGAGTCTAGTGTAATGCATACACATATCTACAGAACACGCTAAAGTTTGGTTCAATTTTTGCCCATTATTGCAATGTGAGATATGTTGAATATTTTCATTGTAGTTAAGGTATTAAAACTTTGAATCTTATATGTATGATACATTTCTTTGTTTCATCAGGTTTGAAAGTTATTTGTAAAAGACAACTTCTAGCACTGTAAAAACCTTGAGTCTACTATACTGTATATTGTTTTCTCATACAGGATGCCTGCAAGCTCCTGACACTCCAGATTATGTTAATTGACAATTGTAATTAGAGATGTGAGATTCAGTTGTCCAGAAATCCGAATCCACACAAATTTTTTGGAACTGAACCGAATCAAAACCCAATCTGTATCTCTCGAGGAGATCTGATCAGAACCGAGTCCCGGTTCGGATTGTCACGTTGTTTCAAATTTGAATTTTGGGTTTTGGATTGCAGAAATCATATGATTTTAGATGTTAATAATTTAAAAAAATCTAGATCCAAAACCAAAACACTTGATTGTGGTTTTGCAAAACCAAACCAAAACATGAGGATGAAATTAGGATCAAAACCAAAACACAACACTCTAATTGTAATGAGACAGTCCCACTCTGTATACAAAATTGAATGTTGCTGCAAGACCCTCTATATTGCCCATCCTTCTTCATCTACTGCCCCTAACTGGTAATCCTTCTTCATCTACTGCCCCTAACTGGTAATCCTTCTTCATCTACTGCCCCTAACTGGTAATCCTTCTTCATCTCCTGTCCCTTCTTGTCAAACTTTCTTCAACAGCTATCCCTTCCTGTCAATCCTTCTTTATCAACTATACCTTCCTGTCAATCCTTTTTCATTTGCTATCCCTTCCTGTCAATCCTTCTTCGTCTGCTTTTCCCTTCCTGTCAATTCTTCTACATCTGATATCCCTTCCTGTCAGTTATTCTTCACCAGCTATCCCTTCCTGTCAATCCTTCTTCATCTGCTATCCGTTCATGTTAATCCTTCTTCATCAACTATTCCTTCCTGTCAATCCTTCTTCATCTGCTGTCTCTTCTTGTCAATCTGTCTTCATCTGCTTTCCCTTGCTGTCAATCTGTCTTCATCAACTATCCCTTCCTGTCCATCCTTCTTCATCTGCTTTCCCTTCCTGTCAAACCTTCTTCATCTGCTATCCCTTCCTGTCCATCCTTCTTCATCTGCTATCTCTTCCTGTCCATCCTTCTTCATCTGCTATCTCTTCCTGTCCATCCTTCTTCATCTGCTATCTCTTCCTGTCCATCCTTCTTCATCTACTAACCCTTCCTGTAGATTCCTCTTCATCTGCTATCCCTTCCTATAAATCCTTCTTCATCTGCTTTTCCTTCCTGTCCATCTTTCTTTATCTGCTTTCCCTTCCTGTCAATCTTTGTCCAACTGCTTTCCCTTCCTGTCCATCCTTCTTCATCTGCTATCCTTAACTATTAATCATTCTTCATCTGCTATTCCTTCCTGTCCATCATTCTGATAAAGCTAAATATTTATCGTATATAAAACACTTTAAGAGGTCTAAGAACACTATACGCTATCTACGTAAGAAGTACCGTAAGGGTACGCAAGTTGTGTAGCAATCGCTCAACCGTAGTCGAGACGCTCAAGCGTCACGTTCGCTTACGGCCCAGTGATCACAGGCAGGCACGCTATTGGCTGCCGACTAACGTAATGATTCGCTATAGCGTAGCGTACGCTCGGGACCACGAGGAGATCACCAGCGGTGCAGACGCTTACAACGTTAAACCTTTATATCTATACCTTTAACGATGAGATACACAGTATACCTTAGTGTGGAGACAGAGTGTAAGTGCAACCTGGTGTAACCTGATTAACTACAAAGCTGCTTGAGCGTCACCGACGCTCAGAGAATACTTAACCCTTATAAAGAATACACAGATACCTGGGCTTAGGGTCCAAAACCTATTATATGTATTATAACTATTATACCTGCAAAAAGGAATCACAGTACAAATGATACACTACAATATAACATGAACCAACTAACCAGATAAACTACACAGGAAATACAATACAATACAATTAAAGGAAAATACGAGAGAAAGAGTAGAGAGAGAGAGAGAGATGATGGCTCACAGTAAGACAATATGATTACGGAGAAAACTTACGCACAAGGGGAACGATCGCATGCGCCTCGATATCCAGCTCCCGATTATCAGCAATGAGAACCGTTGAAGAGAGAGAGCTGGATACGGTCGGCCTGCCTATTTATGCCCCACACACAATACAATTCAATGGTCCCTACAATCTCATTGTTCATTGGACATAGGAATTCGGCTTCGTATCATAACAAAAGGTCATAGGTTGATTCATACAGGTGGGCTGTGACTATTTCCAACTGCTCAGGTGGGAGGGAAACTGGGTTTCCCGCCGCATGGGTAATAAAGTGCAAATAAAGTAAATGTTCATAAACTTCTTATGTCCATAACTATTCGCACGAGCGATTGATCTGTTTCAAACCAACACCGGAATATTTCTAATTAAATATTCTTCCGATGGATACTAAACACCACTGTATTACTCCTGTCTGACCCTTCGTATCAAACAAAGAGGGATTCCTCTGTTCATAAACATTCTATATTAACCAAACTTTCAGAATCTATCAAAGGGACCATGATCTACAAAATACATTATTAGTGAAAATATGTAATGATTGAGTCGCACGCTATGATCGCATAAACTCTACCGTAAATACGCATACCATGCGCCTGCGGGTGCCCGCGACTGTGAGTATGCGCACGTACGGGAGAGCGTACGCACGCGCAGCACGGACCTGTGTGAGGTGCAAATATGGTAGTGTGCATAGAGATATTTTTCTGACTTTGACAGTCCACCCTTTGGCAGTCAATAATAACTGCCACCTTCTAAAACATTTCAAAAGGAGAAAAATATATGTCAGGGGTTAATTCATTTCCATGGTTGGGTAAGGGAGGAGAGAGGAGTAGGTGGGAAGAGGGTATGACCTAGTGAGATAGCAGAAGCATGTGTGTATGAGTCCATGTTTGGGGGGTCATGTATCATCGTGCCGTACGTGTTGTAAATCAAGCTTCGAGGTATTGCGAAGTATACATTTGAATTCCTTCTTATCCCGTGGTACGGGTCTGTGGATGGGCTGTCAAACTTTACCGAGCTCTTTTCGGATTTTGAACAAAATGGGGAGCACATTTTAGTTGATGATACATGAATGGGGGAATATGTGATTGCTGATATCTGTGCCTGTATTCCCTATACTATGTGTGTCATTACCTGAGGGTTATAGAAATGAAGAAAAGACATAATTACGGTAAATGCGGTGGTATTCTATGTCAGGTTAATGTACATCTGTCGGTTGAAGTTTTGTTCGGTATCAGTTGAAAGTCGTCTTCTTTGCGCTGTGTTGCCCATTAGGTGTGAGCAAAAAGCTTTGTCAATGCCATTAGATTTACAAAAAAATGTTGGGCTAGCGTAAGTTTAAGAATTCTAGGGAAACTGGGGATCCATGGCAAAGTTCATCAAATGTCCATATCTCAAGTGGTCAAAACTTCTTCTTTGGTCTATCCGTTGTCTGTATAGCGTCTCGTCAACTTCCTCGTCCAAGTGGGTCTTTTTATCTTGGAGAAAAACCAGAAAAAACAGGTGAAAGAAACGGACCGTAGAAATCGCATTTTCATCACATCATTGTTTCTATCATTGGGTCATAAATCAAATCCAGGTTAATTACAGTTTCCTCACTCCTCAAACTCATTACCTTAGTACGACGATTGCACCTCATTAAAGCCTGACCGCATCTAAATATCAAACCGATCGTTATGATAACACCTAAGATACATAGGAGAAACTTCCCAACATCCATTATGACTCCTTGAGCCCAGTCTCCCAAACCGGAGAACCAATTTCGCGGGTTCAACCATGACACCCAACCAGTCAGCTCATTACCTACAGCAGCAAGAGTGAGATTGTGTTTTCGGCGAAATTCCCACTTCAATTGGAGAATATCGTCCATCTTTTGGTCTATGACCTCGACCGGATCCTCGGTGCTATTCGTGATATACGTGCAACACTTCACGCCGTACTGTGTTGCCAATGTAACACAATATCCGCCTGTCACTGCTGTGAGGTAATTAAGAACCATTCTATGCTGCACCAGTTCTGTTTTATAAGCTTGAAGTTCCCTTCCAGTATATCTAAACGTGTCATCATACATTTCAGTGATATTATCTAACAAATTTGCGAGCGCTGATATGTATTTATAATTTAGCACTCCTCTAGCGGTGCGGGTGAAATCTAACGCAATTAAGAATTGAATCCCGGTGGATTCACTTATCAGATCAGAGGCCGGACGCTCTGTCTTCTCTATCAGGTGCCTTTTAACAACGTGCTCGTAGTGGGTGTGAGTATAAGGAGCTTGGGCACCACGATGTATGTCTTTCATTTTGTCATGTGTTACAGTCATTACTTCAGGCAATACTTTTCCAATATAACACAATCCTTCAGAGTTTGGGGCAAGCCACTTGTACGCCTTTCTCCCGCATATGAAATATGCATCATCGGGGAGAACATATGGGACGGAGAAGGACATAACCATATTACACACCTTCCAGGTGAAATCTCCTAACCCTAATTCTTCCATCTGCTTAATACACGTATCAGGTTGTACGATATGTGCACAGTATCCTGGTGATATTTCTCCAACTCTCGTAATCCTATTTCCTAAGGTGTACCTATACCGGAAAGATTTTCCTCTACTGGCTATGTGGCGTACAAGCTCTGTATCTGTAGGCATTCTATCTGCTCTATGCGAAAAGGTCATGGTGTGGTTACTCCATGACACTTCCCAATTTCCCGGCTTTCTGGGATTGGAGATGTTGAAACATAATAGGGACCTATCCACATGGTATTGGTGGAGCTTCAAACTAGGAGGGCTGGAGATATTAAACCTCCTGTCCACCGGTCTCCCACCATTTAACTCAAGTACCTCCCCTATCGTTAAAGGAAATGGTACTAGCCCTGATTTGCTATGACCTTGAGGTACTTGAGAGCATACCCAACAATCTGTTTTGTTTAACACATTACCCACTAAGGAGTGATAGTCACTCAATGGATGCCGGTCCATATGGATATTAAAACTGGATTGGCATTTCTTAATGCACCCATCTTCAATGACATTGTTACAGAGCCTACAGATACAGTTTTCCTCAGCTAACAATCCGTCACAATTTCTTCTATGGTCAATGCTATCGGATCGTTTTCTGATACTCGCCTTTGCTTGTTGGTTAGGTTGATCTTGGAAAACTACGCCTCCATCTTTATCATCAGAACCCATTCCAGAACCTCTATCGACCTCCATGGTACTCTCGCCGGAACAGACTGCTCTGGTCAACATCATGGTCAACAGGAAAATCCGGATCACAGTCTCTTGGGGCAAGTCCATTTTATAGGAGGAAACGGAGAAGAATGAGAAGGAGGAAAAAAAAATTTGAGGGAGAGGGGATGGGAAGTGGAGGAAAATAATAAAAGGGAGTGGGGAGTCGACAACAGCTCTCGGTCTTCAAGGCTCAGGTGCCGCCTCAGTCCTCCTGGAACAGACACTCTAGTGATACAACCTCTACCGTCTGTTCCTTATCACGGGACTTCTCTGGATCAGCAACCTTCTTGCAGTGGGAAGAATGGACCCAAGTCTCTCTCTCAGCAACCTTTAATGCTGTAGTGCTAGTCAATAAGACCTGGTATGGTCCTTCCCATCTGTCAATAAGGCAACCTGAGCGTAGAAAATTCCGTATCATTACATAATCCCCAGGTTCAATATCATGACAATTACTATCAGGTAGATCAGGAATCACCAACTTCAGATTATCATTTTGATTCCTTAACTGTTTACTCATGTTAATCAAGTACTTTACAGTTACTTCATTGTTACATTTCAAATCATCCTGAGGGTTAATCATAACATGCGGTTGTCGACCAAACAAGATTTCAAAGGGAGACAGATTAAGAGGGGACCTGGGAGTGGTTCTGATGCTGTACAATACAATGGGTAAAGCTTCTGGCCATGTCAATCCTGTCTCTGCCATCACTTTACTCAATTTATTTTTAATAGTGCTGTTCACTCTTTCGACCTTCGCACTCGCCTGTGGACGGTACGGAGTGTGCAGCTTGCTATCAATTCCCATCAACTTACACATTCCTTGAAAGACATCACCTGTAAAATGGGTACCCCTATCACTTTCGATTATTCTAGGGATACCATATCTACATACAAATTCCTGCACAATTTTCTTAGCAGTAAACATAGCGGTATTTGTAGCCGCAGGAAATGCTTCGACCCAATTTGAGAAAACATCTATACAAACAAGTACATATTTCAAATTCCGACAAGGGGGTAATTGTATAAAGTCAATTTGTATTACCTGGAAAGGGCCGCCGGCAGGTGGGATATGGGATGGTTCTGTAGGTATTGCCTTTCCAATATTCTTTCTCAAACAGGTAAGGCATGACATTGCTCTTTTACTCGCATGAGAGGAGAATCCGGGGGCGCACCAATAGGCTCTTACCAATTTGCACATCCCTTCCTTGCCTAGATGAGTCAGCCCGTGAGCTGCTTCAGCCAGACATGGAAGATATGCTCTGGGGGCCACTGGTTTACCATGTCCATCCGTCCAGAGTCCTGAGGACTCCTGGCCACATCCCTTTGCCTTCCAGACTGCCTTTTCCTGTGTGGAACACAAATTTTGCATTTCACACAACTTCTGTGTGTTAATGGTATTAAATACCATCAATTGTGTGGTGTCTGTCTGTATGGGGGTAGCAGCTGCTAACTTAGCAGCTTCGTCTGCTCGGCTGTTACCAAGTGATACCGGGTCTTGGCTATATGTGTGTGCTTTACATTTGATAACAGCCACTCTGTCGGGTTCCTGTATCGCTGTTAGAAGCCTTTTTATGTGAGCTGCATGCGCTACCGGTGTACCAGCAGCCGTCATGAAATTTCTGAGACGCCATAGGGCTCCGAAATCATGGACTACTCCGAATGCGTATCTAGAATCGGTGTAGATATTGGCTGACTTACCCTTAGCCAATTCACATGCTCTGGTTAGGGCGACCAGTTCAGCAACCTGGGCTGAGTGAGGTGGGCCTAGCGGTTCCGCTTCTATGGTGTCTTGGTCATCTACGACTGCGTATCCAGTACACAAGTCTCCCGAGTCTGACTGTCTATGACAACTACCGTCCGTGTAGAACGTGAGTTCTGCATCTTCTAGTGGATTGTCACTGATGTCAGGCCTTGCGGTAAAATTTTGGGTCAAATATTCCATACAATCATGTGTATCTTCCTTTGTATTAAATCCTCCTTCGCCATCACTCTCACCTTCCACCCTTTGTGCCTGACCAGGCACACCTGGGAGATACGTTGCAGGATTTAATGCACTGCATCTCCTTATGGTGATGTTTACGGGGGCCATTAGTGCCAATTCCCATCTTGTAAACCTCGCTGATGAGACGTGTCTGGTTTGGGCAGAATTCAATAAGGCTGATACTGCATGTGGCGTATGGATTGTGAGGTTGTGGCCTAGCACGACATCTTCGCTTTTTGTCACTAGCAATGCTATCGCAGCAACGCTTCGCAAGCATGTGGGGAGGGATCGCGCTACCGTGTCTAGCTGAGCGCTGTAGTATGCAACTGGCCTGCTGGCATCACCGTGTTTTTGGGTTAGTACACCTGCCGCGCAACCAGCACTTTCTGTTCCGTATAGTTCAAAGGGTTTCCCATAGTCTGGCATACCTAGTGCTGGTGCCTGCGTTAGGCACTGTTTGAGTCTCTCAAATGCTGTTTCGGACTCGTCTGTATGCGAAATCCTATCAGGTTTGTTTGAGGAGACCATTTCCTGCCGCCTGAGCCAAACCTCTCTGTATCTCACCTTCCTGTTGCCACAGCTGTAAATAATCATAATGCTGTATTCGTCTCTTTGTTGATTTTATGAGACATATCCTCCTCCTTAAATTTTGTAACACTTCTGAGCTGAAGCTCCCTACTCTTGGGAATTTCTCCCCGTCATGTACAGTCATTCTCTCCCATTCATCACATAAAGTTTCTGTGTGACTTCCATATTTCTCACACATTATATACCTGGCCGACCCAATTGGTCGGACCACTGAATCAACCCGAACCGAGGTTGATCGCCCCCTACCTGAACAAGTGGCCCCCATAGTTCGAAAGTGTTGCTTTATTTAGCCAACCCTTTACGAAAAACCAAATGTCAACAATAGGCTGACGGTGGCGGTTTACCGAGTACCCCACTCACTCGCCCACGCCGACCAATACGACCTGATCACACCGATATGGTGCTGGCGTACTCGACCTAGGGCCCCTGCGACCTGAACCTCTATTTACTGGAACCTGCGAGGGTTATCCGAAGAACACTTACTCTTTCCAGTAACTATTGGTTGCTGGATAGTTCCTGAGTGAGCAGCGAACTTCCCTTAAAATAAAAAAATTACACAAATCACGTTAGAGTGTACAGATAGCGTTTGTGACCCCTTTACTCTAATGGTATTAGGTCAGATTACTAACTACTGCACACACTTACGTGCGGTCCAGTCGTTCAGTACACAAACAACTAAGCTTATGTACGGAAAGACCAATGGAATCGAAACTTACGACTGCGAATTCCTTCAGCCAGAGCTTCTATGGCCTATATGGGTGTTGCACCAACCCTTTTCGGTGTTGTGCCTGTGAACTGTATAGCGGACTTCCTTGTCGGCTGTACCTGGACCTCCTGGTCTGTTATGACCTCCTGGTCTTCTTACAGTATGACCTCCTGGTCTTGTTACAGTATGACCTCCTGGTCTGCTATACTCTAATGCTCAAAATTGTATATTTAACCAGAGATGCCTCCCTAGCCACCGTGCACGTCACTTACACGCATGTACCTCACGAGTACTCGACTTTTCTTGTGGTTCAACCTTTAAAAATTGTAAAAACACTCACTCATCACATGTACACTTTTGTTTCTATTTCTATTTCTGCGCAGAAATTTTTTCTTCAGATCAGGTGTGTTACCAATTAGGAGCAGGATCTGTTAATTAAAATTTCGGACACCCAAAAATAGACTTGCGTTATTTCTCGCCTCGCGTTATTTATCGCTTTGCGTTATTTATCGCTTTGCGTTAAAAATCAACTTATCGTGACTTGAGCTACGTGGGCGTAACCGGACGCTCCGTTGCGTAACGTACGCTGCGTGCGTCGGCCTTTGGATTGCGTACGCAGGTCTTTGTTAGAGACACGTATACGCAAAGCAAAGATCCACCGTAACACAATTTATACTTTTATCAATGTAGATGATCCTTGATCATCTACCACACAACACACTGACTTCGCCTTATCTCCCAGGCAAAACTGTGTGTTTGTCTATCTTTTAACTATATTACCTTTACTCTTAAACTATGAAATAACGGCAAATCTTTTTTAGCACTTCTATCAACTATAAAACTGGCAGACAGGAGAGTGATATACGAAAATGAAAAAGAAAAGGAAATGCAGATATATATGTGTGCGTGCGTGTGTACGCAAGACAGAAAAATAAACAGTTTTAAAAGACACTAGCGTTTTGTTCTTACCTCCGGTTCCCGGATTCCTTCAGCACTCTTTACCTAAGCGAAGCAGACGCTTATCCTGTCAGCACTACGAGGGATACGACCTCCCGCCCTTTGCTGAGGGATAATGTCTGCTGATCTACCTAGTGCAGATATGTGAAGGACGGGCGAGCCCCCAATTGATAAAGCTAAATATTTATCGTATATAAAACACTTTAAGAGGTCTAAGAACACTATACGCTATCTACGTAAGAAGTACCGTAAGGGTACGCAAGTTGTGTAGCAATCGCTCAACCGTAGTCGAGACGCTCAAGCGTCACGTTCGCTTACGGCCCAGTGATCACAGGCAGGCACGCTATTGGCTGCCGACTAACGTAATGATTCGCTATAGCGTAGCGTACGCTCGGGACCACGAGGAGATCACCAGCGGTGCAGACGCTTACAACGTTAAACCTTTATATCTATACCTTTAACGATGAGATACACAGTATACCTTAGTGTGGAGACAGAGTGTAAGTGCAACCTGGTGTAACCTGATTAACTACAAAGCTGCTTGAGCGTCACCGACGCTCAGAGAATACTTAACCCTTATAAAGAATACACAGATACCTGGGCTTAGGGTCCAAAACCTATTATATGTATTATAACTATTATACCTGCAAAAAGGAATCACAGTACAAATGATACACTACAATATAACATGAACCAACTAACCAGATAAACTACACAGGAAATACAATACAATACAATTAAAGGAAAATACGAGAGAAAGAGTAGAGAGAGAGAGAGAGATGATGGCTCACAGTAAGACAATATGATTACGGAGAAAACTTACGCACAAGGGGAACGATCGCATGCGCCTCGATATCCAGCTCCCGATTATCAGCAATGAGAACCGTTGAAGAGAGAGAGCTGGATACGGTCGGCCTGCCTATTTATGCCCCACACACAATACAATTCAATGGTCCCTACAATCTCATTGTTCATTGGACATAGGAATTCGGCTTCGTATCATAACAAAAGGTCATAGGTTGATTCATACAGGTGGGCTGTGACTATTTCCAACTGCTCAGGTGGGAGGGAAACTGGGTTTCCCGCCGCATGGGTAATAAAGTGCAAATAAAGTAAATGTTCATAAACTTCTTATGTCCATAACTATTCGCACGAGCGATTGATCTGTTTCAAACCAACACCGGAATATTTCTAATTAAATATTCTTCCGATGGATACTAAACACCACTGTATTACTCCTGTCTGACCCTTCGTATCAAACAAAGAGGGATTCCTCTGTTCATAAACATTCTATATTAACCAAACTTTCAGAATCTATCAAAGGGACCATGATCTACAAAATACATTATTAGTGAAAATATGTAATGATTGAGTCGCACGCTATGATCGCATAAACTCTACCGTAAATACGCATACCATGCGCCTGCGGGTGCCCGCGTCTGTGAGTATGCGCACGTACGGGAGAGCGTACGCACGCGCAGCACGGACCTGTGTGAGGTGCAAATATGGTAGTGTGCATAGAGATATTTTTCTGACTTTGACAATTCTACATCAACTATTGCTTCCTGTCTATTATTCTTCATCTGCTTTTCCCTTCCTGTCAATCCATCCTCATCTGCTATCCCTTCCTGTCCATCCTACTTCATCAACTATCCCTTCCTGTCAATTATTCTTTATCTGCTTTCCCTTCCTGTCCATTCTACTTCATCAACTATCCCTTCCTGTCAATTACTCTTTATCTGCTTTCCCTTCCTGTCCATCCTTCTTCATCTGCTATCCCATCCTGTCCATCCTTCTTCATCAGCTATCCCTTCCTGTCCATCCTTCTTCATCAGCTATCCCTTCCTGTCAATCCTTCATCATCTGCTTTCCCTTCCTGTCCATCCTTCTGCATCTGCTATACCTTCCTGTCAATCATTCTTCATCTGCTATTCCTTCCTATCCATCCTTCTTCCTCTGCTTTTCCCTTCCTGTCAATCCTTCTTCATCTGCTTTTCCCTTCCTGTCAATTCTTCTACATCTGATATCCCTTCCTGTCAATTCTTCTTCATCTGCTTTCCCTTCTTGCCCATCCTTCTTCATATGCTTTCCTTTCCTGTCAATCCTTCTTCATCTGCTATGCCTTCCTGTCCATTCTTCTTCATCAGCTATCCCTTTCATTCCATCCTTCTTCATCTGCTATCTCTTCTTGGTCATCCTTCTTCATCTGCTATCCCTTCCTGTCAATCCTTCTTTATCTGTTGTCCCTTCCTATCAATCCTTCTTCATCTGCTATCCCTTCCTGTCAATCCTTCTTTATCTGTTGTCCCTTCCTATCAATCCTTCTTCATCTGCTATCCCTTCCTGTCAGTCCTTCTTTATCTGTAGTCCCTTCCTATCAATCCTTCT
Organism: Pseudophryne corroboree; assembly: GCF_028390025.1. Taxonomy (NCBI): domain Eukaryota; kingdom Metazoa; phylum Chordata; class Amphibia; order Anura; family Myobatrachidae; genus Pseudophryne; species Pseudophryne corroboree. Next base: position 1,204,448,360 of record NC_086444.1, read on the forward strand.
TCATCTGCTATCCCTTCCTGTCAGTCCTTCTTTATCTGTAGTCCCTTCCTATCAATCCTTCTTCATCAGCTATCCCTTCCTGTCAGTCCTTCTTTATCTGTAGTCCCTTCCTATCAATCCTTCTTCATCTGCTATCCCTTCCTGTCAATCCTTCATTATCTGTTGTCCCTTCCTATCAATCCTTCTTCATCTGCTATCCCTTCCTGTCAGTCCTTCTTTATCTGTAGTCCCTTCCTATCAATCCTTCTTCAGCTGCTATCCCTTCCTGTCAGTCCTTCTTTATCTGTAGTCCCTTCCTATCAATCCTTCTTCATCTGCTAACCCTTCCTGTCCATCCTTCTTCATCAACTATCCCTTCCTGTCAATCCTTCTTCATCTGCTATCCATTCCTGCCAATCTGTCTTCATCTGTTGTCCCTTCCTGTCAATCCTTCTTCATCAGCTATCCCTTCCTGTCCATCCTTCTTCATCTGCTATCCCTTCCCGCAAATCCTTCTTAATCTGCTATCACTTCCTGCCAATCTGTCTTCATCTGCTGTCCCTTCCTATCAATCCTTCTTCATCTGCTATCCCTTCCTGCCACTCTGTCTTCATTTGAGGTCCTTCCTGTCAAACTACTTCATCAGCTATCCCTTCCTGTCAATCCATCTTCATTTGCTACCGCTTCCTATCAATCCTTCTTTGGGTTCTTACAAACTTCAGAATGAAAAGTTCAAAACACTATCTACCTATCCTCTGTAACTCCTGCCCCACTTACAATTCTGATTTTAGACATCCTCTATAACTCATTTTTTGTTTCTGTGAAGGGTAAATACTGCCTGCTATATTTTTACACTGCTCTTCAGATTTCAGTTTGAAAATGCCCCACCCAAATCTAACTCTCTCTGCACATGTTATATCTGCCCCCCCTGCAGTGCACATGGCTTTGTATAACTGCTAACATATTTGATGCTACTATGAGGTCTGAATTACCCCCTATAATCCATTCCTTTACACAGCTCAATATAATACCCTCTGCAGCTCCCCTTCTATGGCTCTCTCTAGATCAGGGGTTCCCAACCACGGTCCATTTTAAGGAGGCCCATAATTAAGCACATGTGACTTAATCAGTACCTCAATTATTTTAATTCAAACATCTATGTTCAAGCATGGATAACACTAAACTAGGACTGTAAGTGGACGTTGAGGACTGAGGTTGAGAAACACTGCTCTAGCCCCTATCCTTTTGTATTCTCCTCAACATACACAAATGTGAATGACCAATGAAGACTAAATTATACATATAATCCTGCTCATCCTTCTTCTCATCATAATTACTGTTCATACACCAACTCTGACTACAGTAACTACCCACAAAGTCCTTATATTGCTTAATATTCTTATCCTGTGAAAATGAAGTGTAAGGAAAACAGTATGATAATGTAGTCTAGGTTTATGTTTTATTTGCTAGCATAGAATACAGAAAAGCAATATAAAATTGTAGCTGTTCAATCAATTTAGTAATGATTTTCAGGTGCATGAAAGGGAGAGGTTATTCTAAACAAGAAAAAGAGAAAAGTTTTCCCACAGCGTGCCAAAAAAAGATATCAGAAATAAGACTTAAACACTACATGATGATAGATCTTAGTCACATATATTTGCAAAAATATAGTATGGTTAAACCACTACGCCACACCAAGACTTCTCTGATATTGGTGCTCCCTAATGCTACATGATAATAGCACCCATTCTGGGTCATATAATTGTTTATTGTTATGCTACAGTACATAATAATAGCACATATAAAAGTATTTCTAAATAGAGAGCTAACTCACCTGAAGTCACCCACTAGAACCTCCAAAGGGCACTACATTAACCAGCATGCCTTCCAAATGCTTCTCAGAATAGCAATATAAAATGATAGCTGCTCAATCGATTTAGTAATACCTCTCAGGTGCATGAAAGGGAGAGTTTATTATAAACAAGAAAAAGAGAAATGTTTTCCCACAGCATACCAAAAAATATCAGCATTAAGACTTGAACACTATATAATGATAGAGAATCCAAAAATCTTTGTTGCATATATTTGCAAAGATATGGACAAAGCCAAAAGGCTGTGTCAATGCTTCTCTGATACTCGTGGTCCCTAATGCTAAATAATAATAGCACACACTGGGTGCTATTATCATGTAATGTTAGGGACCACCAGTATTATGTAGCATTAGGGAGAGAAAATGACTCATCATAATAAATAATGGGGTTTAGTTCATATGTTGACCAATACATTTAAACCTGAAGGGACCTCATTTTCCTTGAAGGCCTACTCTATCACTCAGAATTATATACATTACAATTGCTATCACATTAGAATTAGACTTTAGAATACTAACTGCTTTAATGCTCACAGCCCCTTGGCTTTTATGTGATGCAGTCACCAGGCATACAAGCTGTAAACTAGGAAAACTAATGACACAAGTTACAGTACATTAAATAACAAACCGTTATAGGAAACAAAAGTTGTCTTAGTTTCCCTACAGTTTCTCCATGTAGACATTGGTACTGTACTTGAGAAATAATGCAGACAACATGCTCAACATCACAAGATCATTTGCACAGGGGCAGAGGCATAACTACATGGGGCACAGTGCGTATGGCCAGGGGTTAGAGTGAGCCGGAACGGTGCGGAACTGCGTTCCGTCAGTTCCACTTGGAGACGGAATGCAGTTCCGCCTACTCCAGCTCACCTAACCCAATGTGTGATGGCGCCGCAGGGAGATGCCGGGCGCACGCTGAGATTGTGTTATCAGCGGCGTCCGGCTCTCCCTGCACAGCTCACTACTGAGCTCCTGCTCCCGGCTCAGTGCGCGCTATGAAGAGAGACGTCATGATGTCTCTCTCATATTGCTGCGGAGCGGAGTGAAGCAGACGCCAGGAGGATCACAGCGGGAGCAGGGATTGGTAAGTATGGTGTTTTTTTTTGTTTTGTTTTTTAAACGTGTGACTACTACTGGGGGCATAACTACAAGGGCTAACTACAGGGGGGAAAGCTACTGGGGGCATTACTACATGGGGCAAACTACTGGGGGGCTAAACTATAGGGGTTAACTACAAGGGGGAAAGCTACTGGGGGCATTACTACTGGGGCATAACTACAGGGGGGCTAAACTACAGGGGCTGACTACAAGGGGGCAAGCTACTGGGGGCATTACTACTTGGGGCAAACTACTGGGGGAAAACTACATGGGGCAAACCTACAGGGGCGCATTACTACTGGGGGCATAACTACAGGGGCTAAACTACTGGGGGCATAACTACTTGGCACAAACTGCTGGGGGCAAACTACATGGGGCTAAACTACAGGGGCGCATTACTACTGGGGCATAATTACAGGGGCATTACTGGGGCAAACTACATGGGGCTAAACTACAGGGGCGCATTACTACTGGGGGCTAAACTACACGGGCTAAATGCCTGGGGGCATTACTACAGGTGACATTACTACTGGTAGCAGTACTACACAGGGGCATTACCACTAAGGGCATTACTAATGGGGCACTACTAATAAATGAGGGCATTGATAAGGGGGCACTTCATAATGGGCATCACTCCTGGGGACATAATGGGCATCACTCCTGGGGACATAATGGGCACTACTATTTTGGGCATTGCATAAGGGGCACCACTGCTATGAGCTCTATATAAGGGGCACTACCAGTACAGTGGACATTGTATAAGGGGCACTACTACTGTGGGTATTGTATAAGGGGCGCTACTGCTCTGGGCATTGTGTATTACGGGGTGCTACTACTGTCGGCATTATGTGTATTGGGGGTGCTACTACTGTCGGCATTATTACTATTGTGTGACCACATCCCTTTCTTTTTTAGACCACGCCCCTTTTGAGGCACGCGCCTACGGCACGCGCAATACCTTTATTGCATGGGCGCCGGGGTGGGGTGAGTTCCACCACCTCTCTATGACCACTTTAAGCACTGGGTATGGCTGCTGCAGAGCCCTGATATGAGTGGGGCCAGTCATTGTTGGGTCAACCTCCCTCCAATTCCCCCATGCTTAACCCCAGGGAACCCTATTCTGTTCGGAGCTGTAGTGGGTGCATGCACTAGGCTATGCATGCCCAAATTAGGTCAACCACACCTCTGGAGACCAGACAGCATCATAACATCATCCACTAAATTTAAAATGGGCCCATTAAAGCATTCCTCTTCCCATGGCTCCTGAAAGAAAAACTTTCTAACGTACTGACATGAATTACTTCCGTGTGCAAATAAAGAAGTGAACCCTGCGCCTAATTCAGCATGAGTTGTAGTTTTGCGAGAAATCGCAAAACTACAACTCATTTCTCTAGCATGCCGGGGGTCCGCCCAGCACAGGACTCAGCCGCCACGCATGCCAGGTTCTGCCAACTGCTAAAATGAGAGTGCTTTGCTAAACAGCGAAGCGATCACATGTTAGGGTAGCAACCTGCTTCCAAAGCAGGCACTGCGGCCCACCCTGCAAACGGTCAAGACACGCCTGCCTTGTCCGCACCGTGTACCCTATTGCCGCTAGAACGCCACGGGGATGCCTCATCCCTGCCCCGACCCCCACCAGGACTTAGGTTTAAGTCCTCACACATGCGCAGAAGTGCAGAAATTGCCAAATAGCGATTTACGCACTTTAACAACTCATGCTGAATTAGACATACTCAAAGTGTGGTTTTTGAGGTAGAAATTTTACAAATCAATGGATGACCCTTGTCTGCTACCAATAAATTCAATGAATATTGGGCCTAATTCAGGTTTGTTGGCAAACCAAAAAAGTTATCAACTGGGCAAAACCATGTGCACTGCAGGTGGGGCAGATGTAACATGTGCAGAGAGATTCAGATTTGGGTGGGGTGTGTTCAAATTGCAGTGTACAAATTAAGCAGCCAGTATTTACCCTACACAGAAACAAAATGACACACCCAAATCTAACTCTCTCTGCACATGTTACATCTGCCCCACATGCAATGCACATGGTTTTGCCCTATTGCTAACTGTTGTGGTTGGCTAATAAACCTGAATAACCTCCATTTGTTTACTCTGATGTGGATGGCTGGAGTTCACAAACTGTATTCACAAATATTTGAAGGGAAATCAGTAATTTGAGCCTTCGTACCCATCACCCCTGTCACATTGGTGCTCTACGCGGATGTCTTTACGGGTAATAATTACCCTCTGTGTACCCGTTATTACCATATCTCTGCCTCTCAACTTCACCTTAACGTTTCTGATTGCAACCCCTCTTTCTTTACCCTACCCTTCATTCCTGTTGTTATTGGTTTTGTTTTCATCTTTTGAAATCTTGATCATGTACGGCACACGTCTCTGATGATTAATGTCCCACATTTCTGACATATGATGACATACTGTAAGTCATGCAAAGCCTTACTTTGTACTGTCTGACAGAAGCTGGCTTGTTGACTCATTATCTATCATGTTTTTTAGATGTTATACTTAGACGGGCTGGACAAAAGTGCCAGGAAGACAGAAACTGGCTGCGTTTCCATTGATCTATGCATGGCAATTATTGCACACGTTCTTTCATGCATTTTACATAATTGTGTTCTCCCTTTTCTTTGTTTCTCTTTCAGAATAAGTAAAAAGATTGTAAAATAAAGTTGTGAAAGAAATGAAAATGAAATGATAGAGAAGCTAAAAATAAAAGCTACAGACATGAAAGGTGACATCTCACAATAAACAGCCACAGAAAATGATGTTTTAGAAACTTTGTTTCACTCATTTTCTTCTCTTCAGCTGGTTTGCTTTACTTAGCTTTTCCCCCCATTAATAACCCGTACAGTAAAAAGAAAATAAAAGTATAATGCTGAATCTCTGAAGAGTCATGTGGGTTTTTTTTCCCATCACAAATAAGGGCTTTCGGATCACAGCTTGAAATCCTTCAAGATAGATTGATGAGATGATATCACTCAGCGAGCTGTTATCTCATAGACAATGCGGCTCTGACAAAAATGGAGGTTATGGAGTGCAAAACTCCGAGTCATTCCAATTTATTTTTATTTCAAAACTTTCTATTTGGCTAAAGGCCTAAGATGTAGAATATAAATTGCACTTGATTTGTTACAAGCTTAAACGTTGTATTGACTTGTACGTTAATACTGGAACACATCTTTTTTGACAACTCATAGTTTAGAGGTTACGGTAAACATCTGAGAGGTGTGCGGCGCTGACATTCGCTGAGCATCGTGGGGATGGAAGCAACTTGTCAGATTTATTTAAGGAGAACTTTTAGTAAGCTGGAGACTTTGTGGATGAGGCAGTGAAGTAAGGCAGCATTATGACCTGCATACACAAAAATAATGCGTATATTCGCCATCATGTAGTGTAGTGTAGACTTGGTTTGTTCTGTTTATCAACAAGAAACCTTTTGGGTTTATCCCATATAACTAAGCAGCGGCAAATGCAAGATTTCTAGAGGGGGGATTCCAAATCAAGTCCACAATCTCCCACTCTGTGGAACATTAGAGCATGTGCCGTAGCTTGGCTGAACGCCAGAAGAACCTAGTATTGACCCTGGACATTAATTTAAGCATTGGTCTTTTTATACATTGGATACTGTATGGACAGAATTAATATTTAAGATACTAGATGGTCTCTAGTATAGGCTGCATCATACAGTTAAAAAATATAAATAAGTGGTCAAGAAAAGGTTAAACATACTATAATAAATAAAATAAATACACAAACATACAGTAATAGAACCAGAACTGCACTTTCTAAGCACACATTCTCCCACCTCATGGTACGGCTCCTGTCTCTTCTTCCTGCTAGCTACTCTCTGGTCCAGTGCACTGATTGAGCACTCAGATCCACACACACAGCAAACTTGGTAGAAAATGCTATTATCACTGGGCATGTGCAGCAGTTCTGCTCTGTCCCTTAAACTGTATAATGTGGCGATAGCTCTAGTAATCATAATATATAACATTGCTATTGTTGTCATAATTTGAGCTAGTTGCCAAGAGGAGGGGGGTTTCTGGGCAACCGGAACCACCCTTCCTCTCCCTCCCCTGCGTTTGCCTATGCTAACCAATGTTCCTGCTGTGGTTAGTTATTTGATGGAGCATTCAATCCGCAATATTCTGTATTTAGCCATCCCAGTTGGGGTAACTGCTGCATTGTCACTGTTAGCTGCTTCCGATGTGGCACACTGCCTTGGCACTGTGGGACTATTGATCATTATTATGCTGCTGTACCCATTAGTTTGCCTGAAGCCAAAAATCACACCAATTACCCAATGCACAAAGGGCTAGCACTCTACCACATCTCTGATGTCTGCATATTAGAAAACAAGCTCCCCCTTTGCCAAACTCTCTGGGCTTCTTGGCAAACATTAGCTGCTGCCACAAGTTTTAATTTCATAACTTATCTTTCCACTGTGTCTCCTCATTCCAGCTGCACTACACTGATCGGGCACAGGGGATGTGGTCACCATTCTGGCGGTCAGCATACTGACAATGGGATCCCGGCTGCCAGAATACTGGTAGGGGGCCGAGGACTATTCCCACTCGTGGTTGTCCATTACAGCTATAGGGTGCCATCAGAATGGCAAGCGCAGTCCGGTGGCCAGTATCCCACCGGCCGGCCACACATACCCAATGCGTCTCCACCACCAGCCGCAATTGTTTCCCCCCTTCATTATATACCAAGCACTTATCTTAGATTGTAATCTCACATAGAAGAGGACATCATTACCCTTCTTTTTAATTACATTATATTTAATTAGCATTTTTGGACCCTACCTGACAGTGGAAACTAAACCACTGGCATTTCCATAAAGGAAGCAGGGTGTACAGTGCACCCCTGGGTCCAGGCGGCCCGCACTGCACACCCTACACTCATAATTATACTTACATCTCTGGAGTCATGCATCAGATGGCGGTGCAGACAGAATACCCTGGCGAATGGCGCAGTGGCCATTTTCATGGAGGTTTGCGTACGCACTGTTAAGAAGTATCCGGGAACATAGCTCAGGTGCCATGTTCTTGAAGAACTGCAGGTGGGTTGAAGACTGGCATAAAGCCATGATCTACTGTGCTGCCAAAGAGGCGGGGTCTACATGGAGCATGCACACAGACCCTCTCCTCTATGAAACTGTCCCTGAGGTAAAAAATATTTAATAAAAAGTTCATGTAGCAGTCAGTGTCCTTTCAGTTCTCGTTTCCTAATGTTTGTTATAATTTTACACTTGCTTGTATTTCTGGAACATTAACACAGAGCTATCCGTAATACTACCCTGTATGCAACTGACAGGCTTCTATTCAGTAAACTTGACTTACCTCTGTAGAGGATTTTTTCTTTTAGATTAGTGGCAGAGTAATACGGTCATTAGGTCGACACCAATATACTGTAGGTCGACAGGCATTATGTCAACAGGGTCACTAGGTCAACATGTACTAGGTCGACAGTTCACAAGGTCGACATGAGTTTTTCAATTTTTTATTTTTTATTTCTTTTACTTTTTCATACTTTCCGAACCACGTGGACTACGATTGGGAATGGTAACCTGTGCCGAGTGCAGCGGTAGCGGAGCGAGGCATCTTGCCAAAGCGTGGTGAACGAAGCGAGCCATACGAGGGGACATGGTGCCCTAAATGGGGTTCCCCGTCACTTTCTGAAGAAAACGGCACCCAAAAAAACTAAAAAAGAAACTCATTTAGACTTCTCGACCTGTCGACCTAATATACGTCGACCAATAGTGGTCGACCAAATGACTGTCGACCTAAGTTGTGTCAACCCAACGTCCCATACCCCTCCCAGCGTGGGGATTATTGCACATTCCACATCTGTTTCTTTAGGCACTGTGTAAGTGCTAGGAGCAGAGCTACTGTGAAACTCTCGAAGCTTAAGCTTCAGGGCCCCTGATGCCAGAAGGGCCACGAAGCAATTTTTTTTTTTAATGAGTGAATTTTTGAACAAAATCGATGGACTTTTTCAAAAAATTTCAAAAATGTCACCTCATAATTTTACAGTATGTACAGGATATAGCTCGTCACCTATAACACCATGACAGCTAGGCTTTTAGTACAGCATAGCTGCCATTACAGATAGGGTGCGCGTAACTTAGTACCGCAGGAGCTGCTGGGAGTTGTAGTCCAGCACCGTGATTTGTGCTCTGTAAATAGGGGGTAATTCCAAGTTGATCGCAGCAGGACATTTTTTAGCAGTTGGGCAAAACCATGTGCACTGCAGGGGAGGCAAATATAACATGTGCAGAGAGAGTTAGATTTGGGTGGGTTATTTTGTTTCTGTGCAGGGTAAATACTGGCTGCTTTATTTTTACACTGCAATTTAGATTGCAGATTGAACACACCACACCCAAATCTAACTCTGTCTGCACATGTTATATCTGCCCACCCCCTGCAGTGCACATGGTTTTGCCCATTTGCTAACATATTTGCTGCTGCGATCAACTCAGAATTACCCCCCTAGTGTGAAACGTGTATCCGTTTAAACTACAATTCCCGACAGCCTGCAGAACTTCTCTGTGTGACATTCCCAGGAATGGCGGAGTCTGAGAAGACCAGTCCTAGGAAGGAGGCTGGGAGCATTGACAGGAGAGAAGTAGCCCGAGACAAGGAGGCATCTAATAAGGTAATTAAGCTGGCACTGAACGTTGAGTGGTGTCCTTCGGACCTTGTTGGATGGTACCCTATTGTTACTGGTTAGGAAGGGGCCCCCATAATAGTTAAAGCTTCAGGGCTCCAAAAATGTTGGTCCAGGACTGGAATGTACCAATTTGCTGTGAGTCGGAGTCCTCTATGCACCCTGGCTGGGATAGTCAGGATACAGCTGACCTTACTGGATACCACTGTAAGGGGGAAGCTGCAGACGGGAGTAGCTGCTAGCTGCACTTACTAATATTATTGGGAGACAGTGGGCTGAGCACTTTGTGTGTGCGGGGACTGGGCAGAGTCCCTAAAAGCCCCTTACGGTGTACGCGTTACACTGTGTGTATGTGTCAGAGGTGCAGAAATGTGATGTACAGTAATGTGCAGGCCGACCCTGTGCACTGAGGGAGGTGGCTATTGAGACCCACAGAGATGGACATATGGGCATGTCGTGGAAGTATTGCGGGTGTTTCTGCATCTGTACACAGAAGTGGCAGATTCATCAAGAAAAAATTGTGCACTGAGAATTTTTAGTTTTCAATTCTCAGCTTTTTCAATCACAATTTTTTCAATATTCCTTCCCCCCACCCAAAAGCCCCCCCCCCCCCCACGAGCACATTACAGGTGTGTCCAGGCCATGTCTGGCTCCCCCCCACCCCTCCGCCGCTGGCACTACATGTGTCCCCCCAACCTGTGTCTGTCCGGCTGCAGCAGCGGGGGCCCCCTCCCCCCCACCACTGCTGGGACATTATTACCAGGCTACTTGCCGATCACACTGCAGCTGCGCCCCCCCCCACCCCCCCTCCCTGCACATGCTGTCGTGTAAACTACAATAGCGTGCAACTACGAATCAGACCCCTAATGCTGAGCACACCAAGTGGATTTTTCAGATGCCACTTCTGGGAGTTAGTTGCACTGCTCACTAGGAATTGCTGATGTACATTATTCATGAATACCCAGAAGCATAAACCTAATGGTTGTTTTAGCTACTCCATACTAAAAAAAAGTTCTAGTTTCATGTGTCCAATTACAATTATCTTTTGCCTAGTGAAAGGAAAGTGAGTCTGTGAAAGTAGTTTAAAAATATGTGTGGTATAAAAGATCTACATGCATTAGGTCTGCAGTCATTAGGTCAACCCTATACGGTCGACAGACAAAAGTTTTTTTTTTATAATTGGTGATGTTGCCCATAGCAAACAATCAGACGTTGTCTAGTATCTTCCAGAAGCAGCTAGATAAATGTTAAGTAGAATCTGATTGGTTGCTATAAGCAACATCACCAGCTCTAAAAAAAACTCCCACTTTAGTAAATTTACCCCAAGGTCGACTAAGACAAAAGGTGACATATGAAAGGTCGTCTGGTACAAAATGTCGACATGGTCAAAATGGTAAACACAAGCATTGTCAACAAAAATTTTTGCATTCTGGGGTTAGTGTGGATAGTTTTGGCATCCGAGACCACCAATTGTTGAAATGCGTTCCCTCCCGGTCTCCCTTCACTCGCCACAAGGTTACTAAAGGTTATAATTTGTGACATGGATAATAAAGGCAGGAAAAAGTAAAAAAATAAAAAAATTACCTTTTAAACCCGTAGACCTTGTGTCCGTCGACCATATGAGTTTGACCTAATGACTGTCGGCCTAATGTATATCAACCAATACTCAGCGTTTTGATATAATGTATATCAACCGATCCCCGCGTTTCACATTTTCAATAAAAATCAAATCATGGTCACACCTGGATGTTTTCCGTTCCTGAATATTTCCGAGATGTCATTCCAAATGTTTGATTATTTAGCAGAAAATGTTGAGCGCAGAAGTTACTGTACTCAGATGCGAGCGACAACTAACATTTTATATATATACAGTTTATAGGTTTTCCCAGGTAAGAAAGAAATACCAGCTAAGCAAATAAACACTATCAATAGTTTTGGGCATAACATGAAATGAAATACATGGGTTATGTAATGAAACGCAGTGACTGTACAATTCTGTGTGTAGCTATTTTTTAATCACTCAATAAGATCAGAAAATAATGCACAATCTGCAACAATTTACCAGGTACCCACAGATGGTATTTCTTGTGGGATTTAATGCTTGGTTTCCTTTAGTGCAGTCAGGGTAAATAATCTGAGAAACAGATGGTAAATTTCAGTTTATATGTACATTTATTGGATGTAAAGCTACCTGTGGACTGTACAGCAGACACCTGGGACAAGTTTTTGGTAGCACTCCTCTAGAGAGAACTTTGGACCAGTGCTTGATAATTATACACTGAACTACATTTAAAGTAGAGATGTGCGCCGGCCATTTTTGCTGGTTTTGGTTCTAATTCGCCTTAGGGTTTTGGTTTTGATTTTGCCAAAACCGCCTCACTGGTTTTGGATCCAGATATTTTTAAATAAAATGACAAAAACAACTAAAATCATGTTATTTTTGCAATCCAAACTGAATCTAAAGCCCAAAATTCGTATTTAAAATCTGAATTCCAAACCAGGGGAAGATTTAAAGCAGGACATGATTTTAGCCTTTTTTTTATTGATTTTTATCAATACTTATCAATTTTTTATCGATTTTTATACGAACCAAAAACTGAATCTGAACCAAAGCACTTAAGGGTGGTTTTGCACAATGATGAATTAGAACCAAAACCAAAACACGGAAATCGGTGCACATCTCTACCTTTGAGTGCACTTTGGCCTTCTGTTTGATTCTGCCAGAAGCATACTGGATATCACACTGGTTACACGGGATCCGGTCAGGATCCGCATGGTTGGAGTCCCGGGAGTCGTAATACAGACACCGGAATCCCAACACTGTTAGGAATGTAGGCGCCGGCATCCTGAAGGAGATCAAAGTACTGATGTCGGCATTCCAACCGGCCGGGATCCCGAACAAGTGACTGTCGGACAGGTAAGCCGCGGGGACAGTGGGGGGGAGGGTTAAATTAAGGCTGTGGGAAGGGTGGTTTAGGTTTAGGCTGCGGGAGGGGGATTAGGCTTAGGCATTACCAGGGAGGGTTAGGATTAGGCTGCGGTTTTAGCTTTGGGCTGCGGGAAGGGAGGATAGATTTAGGGACCACCGGTGAGGTGTAGGTTGCAGTAAAGGAGTGTTAGGGTGAAGGGTGGAGGGGGGCAGAGCTGTAGTGAGCCTGGCTGGGACCAGGTACTTTCCATGAAGCATGGCCTAATCACAGGAGGCGTGGCCATGCACCCTTGGAGAAAAATACAGAAAAAGTTATTTATATATATATATATATATATATATATATTTATTCACCACAATTTTTTAACTGCGCATGGGATATTTCTCTCAGTCCAATTCAAAGTGTAGCATAGTCAGTCCTTTTTAATTGATGTAATTGCTGCCAATTCCTAAAAGGCCGATCCACCGGCTGGATACATGTGAAAAAAACAGAAAAAGGAAGGCGCAATAGTGAGTAAAATGGAAAATCTTTACTGATTAAGAAGTACAAGCTTACGTACATCAAGGTAAAATAATACCGGCTCCCATCTCCAAGACCCCGCAGAAATGCCTCCGGATCGCACCTCGCAGTGCTTCAGACAGGGAGACCACAGCGGCTTTTGTTCAGCTGTTCAAACCACAGCGGCTCTCGTTCAGCTGCTCGTTGTATGTGGCTGTTCATCCAATAATGGGTATGAGCGTCCCGACTGGTTTCGTCACGATTGACTTCGACACCCCCTGACGAAGTCAATCGTGACGAAACCGGTCGGGACGCTCATGCCCATTATTGGATGGGTTTTCATAATTATTGGATTTCCCGAATGCTGGCATTTTAGCCTCAACCCGGTTACACTTACCTGTGCTATCATAGCAAATCTTATCCGCTTAGCAGTCTAGCTGCCTCAATAGATTGACTTGGCAGTTTATGTTCATAAATGCACTCACTGGGGGTTATTCAATTGTTTGAAAAGTCAGTTGGGTGTCTGTTTTTTCCTATCTAATAGGGAAAAACAGACACCCAACCGACTTTTCAAACAATTGAATTCCCCCAATGTGTTTGCTGTTCTGAATACTCTCCCAGCCAAACTGCATCTCTCTCTGTGCAGGGAGCTGTATCAAATCTTTGAGAGGATAAAGTGGACAGGGGTAAAGTACCAGAAAAATCAGCTTCTAACTGTAATTTTTCAGACACGGCCTGTAACATGACAGGCGCTGAATAGGTGGTACTTTGGAGTTTATGGGGTCTATTTACTAAGCCTTGGATGAAGGTAAAGGTGACGGAGATAAAGTACCAACCAATCAGCTCCTAACTGTCATTTTTCAAACCCAGCCTTTGACACGGTAGCTAGGAGCTGATTTGCTGGTACTTCATCTCCGTCCACTTTATCTCCACCCAAGGCTAAGTAAATAGACCCTTTAATCTCTCTCCACTTTTTCTCTCTCCCAGGTTTGATACATCTCCACCTCTGTATCTCTACTTTTTGGCTTTACCAACAAATCTCTTGTTGACTTCCAGAAAAGTTCAAGTTTATCTTGTTGGGCTTGAATTCAAACTTTACTGGAACACAGGTGGAGCTAGATTAGGGTAGCATTAAACTATGTCGACTCTGGCCTTTGTATATGTACGCTGATCCCATTTAGGACCAGATTTATCAAGCCTTGGAGACAGGGCCGTAACTAGGGGGGGGGGGGGGCTAAGGGGGCATGCGCCCCGGGTGCAGGATTTGAGGGGGCGCCAAGAAGTTACAGTGGAACAGGGTTTTTTGTTTTTTTACCGGCAGTGCTGTGCTGCTCCAGTGAGGCATCAGACAGTACCCTTTGCAATGTCTCTGACCCACCTGTCTGCCCACAGCTGGCTCCAATGCTGTATGGGTGAGCTCCAGTACCTGGGATCTCTCCTATGCCGGCTACTGTCTTAAACTCTCTTCTTTGCTGCGCAGTGATACGACTAGCGTGCAGTGCACTGTACAAGCTGTAGAAGCACACTCAGTTAGCAGTATTAATTTATGCTTTGCCTCCCAGATGGGGGGATTTGGTGTAACTTATAGGGGGATGTAGTGTAGTGATGCAGTGTACCATATAGGGTATGTAGTGTAGTAATGTATTGCAGTATATAGGGGCATCTAGTACACTGATGTGGTGTAGCATATAAGGGGATGTAGTGTAGTGTTGTAGTGTAGCATAGCATATAGGGTATGTAGGGCAGTGCATAGGGGTATGTAGTGTAGTGATGTAGTTCAGCGTGTAGGGGATGTAGTATAGTGATGTAGTGCAGTGGATAGGGGAATGTAGTGCAGTGACGAAGTGTTATTATGATATAGGCCCTCATACCGAGTTGTTCGCTTTCTAGCCGCTTTTCTCAGCAGTGCACACTCTAAGCCGCCGCCCTCTGGGAGTGAATCTTAGCTTATCAGAACTGCGAACGAAAGATTCGCAAAATTGCGAATAGAAATTTCTTAGCAGTTTCTGAGTAGCTCGACACTTACTCTGCCACTGCGATCAGCTCAGTCAGTTTCGTTCCTGGTTGGATGTCACAAACACACCCAGCGTTCGCCCAGACACTCCCCCGTTTCTCCAGCCACTCCCGCGTTTTTCCCAGAAACGGCAGCGTTTTTTCTAGAGATGAGCGGGTTCGGTTTCTCTGAAACCGAACCCGCACGAACTTCATGTTTTTTTTCACGGGTCCGAGCAGACTCGGATCCTCCCGCCTTGCTCGGTTAACCCGAGCGCGCCCGAACGTCATCATGACGCTGTCGGATTCTCGCGAGACTCGGATTCTATATAAGGAGCCGCGCGTCGCCGCCATTTTCACACGTGCATTGAGATTGATAGGGAGAGGACGTGGCTGGCGTCCTCTCCATTAGAAATTAGATTAGAAGAGAGAGAGAGATTGTGCAGAGTCAGACAGAGTTTACCACAGTGACCAGTGCAGTTGTTGTTAGTTAACTTTTATTTATTTTAATATAATATATCCGTTCTCTGCTATATCCGTTCTCTGCCTGAAAAAAAACGATACACAGCAGCAGCCAGTCACACAGTGTGACTCAGTCTGTGTGCACTCAGCTCAGCCCAGTGTGCTGCACATCAATGTATAAAAGGCAAAGCTTATAATAATTGTGGGGGAGACTGGGGAGCACTGCAGGTTGTTATAGCAGGAGCCCCCAGGAGTACATAATATTATATTAATTTAAAATTAAACAGTGCACACTTTTGCTGCAGGAGTGCCACTGCCAGTGTGACTAGTGGTGACCAGTGCCTGACCACCAGTATAGTAGTATATTGTTGTATGTATTGTATACTATCTCTTTATCAACCAGTCTATATTAGCAGCAGACACAGTACAGTGCGGTAGTTCACGGCTGTGGCTACCTCTGTGTCGGCAGTCGGAACTCGGCAGGCAGTCCGTCCATCCATAATTGTATTACAATATATACCACCTAACCGTGGTATTTTTTTTTCTTTCTTTATACCGTCGTCATAGTGTCATACTAGTTGTTACGAGTATACTACTATCTCTTTATCAACCAGTGTACAGTGCGGTAGTTCACGGCTGTGGCTACCTCTGTGTCGGCAGTCGGCAGGCAGTCCGTCCATCCATAATTGTATTATTATTATAATATATACCACCTAACTGTGGTATTTTTTTTTCTTTCTTTATACCGTCGTCATAGTGTCATACTAGTTGTTACGAGTATACTACTATCTCTTTATCAACCAGTGTACAGTGCGGTAGTTCACGGCTGTGGCTACCTCTGTGTCGGCAGTCGTCAGGCAGTCCGTCCATCCATAATTGTATTATTATTATAATATATACCACCTAACCGTGGCAGTCCGTCCATAATTGTATACTAGTATCCAATCCATCCATCTCCATTGTTTACCTGAGGTGCCTTTTAGTTCTGCCTATAAAATATGGAGAACAAAAAAGTTGAGGTTCCAAAATTAGGGAAAGATCAAGATCCACTTCCACCTCGTGCTGAAGCTGCTGCCACTAGTCATGGCCGAGACGATGAAATGCCAGCAACGTCGTCTGCCAAGGCCGATGCCCAATGTCATAGTACAGAGCATGTCAAATCCAAAACACCAAATATCAGAAAAAAAAGGACTCCAAAACCTAAAATAAAATTGTCGGAGGAGAAGCGTAAACTTGCCAATATGCCATTTACCACACGGAGTGGCAAGGAACGGCTGAGGCCCTGGCCTATGTTCATGGCTAGTGGTTCAGCTTCACATGAGGATGGAAGCACTCAGCCTCTCGCTAGAAAACTGAAAAGACTCAAGCTGGCAAAAGCACCGCAAAGAACTGTGCGTTCTTTGAAATCCCAAATCCACAAGGAGAGTCCAATTGTGTCGTTTGCGATGCCTGACCTTCCCAACACTGGACGTGAAGAGCATGCGCCTTCCACTATTTGCATGCCCCCTGCAAGTGCTGGAAGGAGCACCCGCAGTCCAGTTCCTGATAGTCAGATTGAAGATGTCAGTGTTGAAGTACACCAGGATGAGGAGGATATGGGTGTTGCTGGCGCTGGGGAGGAAATTGACCAGGAGGATTCTGATGGTGAGGTGGTTTGTTTAAGTCAGGCACCCGGGGAGACACCTGTTGTCCGTGGGAGGAATATGGCCGTTGACATGCCAGGTGAAAATACCAAAAAAATCAGCTCTTCGGTGTGGAGGTATTTCACCAGAAATGCGGACAACAGGTGTCAAGCCGTGTGTTCCCTTTGTCAAGCTGTAATAAGTAGGGGTAAGGACGTTAACCACCTCGGAACATCCTCCCTTATACGTCACCTGCAGCGCATTCATAATAAGTCAGTGACAAGTTCAAAAACTTTGGGTGACAGCGGAAGCAGTCCACTGACCAGTAAATCCCTTCCTCTTGTAACCAAGCTCACGCAAACCACCCCACCAACTCCCTCAGTGTCAATTTCCTCCTTCCCCAGGAATGCCAATAGTCCTGCAGGCCATGTCACTGGCAAGTCTGACGAGTCCTCTCCTGCCTGGGATTCCTCCGATGCATCCTTGCGTGTAACGCCTACTGCTGCTGGCGCTGCTGTTGTTGCCGCTGGGAGTCGATGGTCATCCCAGAGGGGAAGTCGTAAGCCCACTTGTACTACTTCCAGTAAGCAATTGACTGTTCAACAGTCCTTTGCGAGGAAGATGAAATATCACAGCAGTCATCCTACTGCAAAGCGGATAACTGAGTCCTTGACAACTATGTTGGTGTTAGACGTGCGTCCGGTATCCGCCGTTAGTTCACAGGGAACTAGACAATTTATTGAGGCAGTGTGCCCCCGTTACCAAATACCATCTAGGTTCCACTTCTCTAGGCAGGCGATACCGAGAATGTACACGGACGTCAGAAAAAGACTCACCAGTGTCCTAAAAAATGCAGTTGTACCCAATGTCCACTTAACCACGGACATGTGGACAAGTGGAGCAGGGCAGGGTCAGGACTATATGACTGTGACAGCCCACTGGGTAGATGTATGGACTCCCGCCGCAAGAACAGCAGCGGCGGCACCAGTAGCAGCATCTCACAAACGCCAACTCTTTCCTAGGCAGGCTACGCTTTGTATCACCGCTTTCCAGAATACGCACACAGCTGAAAACCTCTTACGGCAACTGAGGAAGATCATCGCGGAATGGCTTACCCCAATTGGACTCTCCTGTGGATTTGTGGCATCGGACAACGCCAGCAATATTGTGTGTGCATTAAATATGGGCAAATTCCAGCACGTCCCATGTTTTGCACATACCTTGAATTTGGTGGTGCAGAATTTTTTAAAAAACGACAGGGGCGTGCAAGAGATGCTGTCGGTGGCCAGAAAAATTGCGGGACACTTTCGGCGTACAGGCACCACGTACAGAAGACTGGAGCACCACCAAAAACTACTGAACCTGCCCTGCCATCATCTGAAGCAAGAAGTGGTAACGAGGTGGAATTCAACCCTCTATATGCTTCAGAGGTTGGAGGAGCAGCAAAAGGCCATTCAAGCCTATACAATTGAGCACGATATAGGAGATGGAATGCA
The DNA here is from genome assembly GCF_028390025.1 of Pseudophryne corroboree. Classification (NCBI taxonomy): domain Eukaryota; kingdom Metazoa; phylum Chordata; class Amphibia; order Anura; family Myobatrachidae; genus Pseudophryne; species Pseudophryne corroboree. The sequence goes on from NC_086444.1 coordinate 1,204,467,006, forward strand.
CCTGTCTCAAGTGCAGTGGAGAATGATTTCAACGTTGTGCAAGGTTCTGATGCCCTTTGAACTTGCCACACGTGAAGTCAGTTCAGACACTGCCAGCCTGAGTCAGGTCATTCCCCTCATCAGGCTTTTGCAGAAGAAGCTGGAGGCATTGAAGAAGGAGCTAACACGGAGCGATTCCGCTAGGCTTGTGGGACTTGTGGATGCAGCCCTTAATTCGCTTAACAAGGATTCACGGGTGGTCAATCTGTTGAAATCAGAGCACTACATTTTGGCCACCGTGCTCGATCCTAGATTTAAAGCCTACCTTGGATCTCTCTTTCCGGCAGACACAGGTCTGCTGGGGTTGAAAGACCTGCTGGTGACAAAATTGTCAAGTCAAGCGGAACGCGACCTGTCAACATCTCCTCCTTCACATTCTCCCGCAACTGGGGGTGCGAGGAAAAGGCTCAGAATTCCGAGCCCACCCGCTGGCGGTGATGCAGGGCAGTCTGGAGCGACTGCTGATGCTGACATCTGGTCCGGACTGAAGGACCTGACAACGATTACGGACATGTCGTCTACTGTCACTGCATATGATTCTCTCAACATTGATAGAATGGTGGAGGATTATATGAGTGACCGCATCCAAGTAGGCACGTCACACAGTCCGTACTTATACTGGCAGGAAAAAGAGGCAATTTGGAGGCCCTTGCACAAACTGGCTTTATTCTACCTAAGTTGCCCTCCCACAAGTGTGTACTCCGAAAGAGTGTTTAGTGCCGCCGCTCACCTTGTCAGCAATCGGCGTACGAGGTTACATCCAGAAAATGTGGAGAAGATGATGTTCATTAAAATGAATTATAATCAATTCCTCCGCGGAGACATTGACCAGCAGCAATTGCCTCCACAAAGTACACAGGGAGCTGAGATGGTGGATTCCAGTGGGGACGAATTGATAATCTGTGAGGAGGGGGATGTACACGGTGATATATCGGAGGGTGAAGATGAGGTGGACATCTTGCCTCTGTAGAGCCAGTTTGTGCAAGGAGAGATTAATTGCTTCTTTTTTGGGGGGGGTCCAAACCAACCCGTCATATCAGTCACAGTCGTGTGGCAGACCCTGTCACTGAAATGATGGGTTGGTTAAAGTGTGCATGTCCTGTTTTGTTTATACAACATAAGGGTGGGTGGGAGGGCCCAAGGATAATTCCATCTTGCACCTCTTTTTTCTTTTCTTTTTCTTTGCATCATGTGCTGATTGGGGAGGGTTTTTTGGAAGGGACATCCTGCGTGACACTGCAGTGCCACTCCTAGATGGGCCCGGTGTTTGTGTCGGCCACTAGGGTCGCTTATCTTTCTCACACAGTCAGCTACCTCATTGCGCCTCTTTTTTTCTTTGCGTCATGTGCTGTTTGGGGAGGGTTTTTTGGAAGGGACATCCTGCGTGACACTGCAGTGCCACTCCTAGATGGGCCCGGTGTTTGTGTCGGCCACTAGGGTCGCTTATCTTTCTCACACAGTCAGCTACCTCATTGCGCCTCTTTTTTTCTTTGCGTCATGTGCTGTTTGGGGAGGGTTTTTTGGAAGGGACATCCTGCGTGACACTGCAGTGCCACTCCTAGATGGGCCCGGTGTTTGTGTCGGCCACTAGGGTCGCTTATCTTTCTCACACAGTCAGCTACCTCATTGCGCCTCTTTTTTTCTTTGCGTCATGTGCTGTTTGGGGAGGGTTTTTTGGAAGGGACATCCTGCGTGACACTGCATTGCCACTCCTAGATGGGCCCGGTGTTTGTGTCGGCCACTAGGGTCGCTAATCTTACTCACACAGCTACCTCATTGCGCCTCTTTTTTTCTTTGCGTCATGTGCTGTTTGGGGAGGGTTTTTTGGAAGGGACATCCTGCGTGACACTGCAGTGCCACTCCTAGATGGGCCCGGTGTTTGTGTCGGCCACTAGGGTCGCTTATCTTACTCACACAGCGACCTCGGTGCAAATTTTAGGACTAAAAATAATATTGTGAGGTGTGATGTGTTCAGAATAGGCTGAAAATGAGTGTAAATTATGTTTTTTGAGGTTAATAATACTTTGGGATCAAAATTACCCCCAAATTCTATGATTTAAGCTGTTTTTTAGGGTTTTTTGAAAAAAACACCCGAATCCAAAACACACCCGAATCCGACAAAAAAAATTCGGTGAGGTTTTGCCAAAACGCGGTCGAACCCAAAACACGGCCGCGGAACCGAACCCAAAACCAAAACACAAAACCCGAAAAATTTCCGGCGCTCATCTCTAGTTACTTTTTTCACAGACTCCCATAAAACGGTCAGTTTCCGCCCAGAAACACCCACTTCCTGTCAATCACACTACGATCACCAGAACGAAGAAAAAACCTTGTAATGCCGTGAGTAAAATACCAAACTTCTTAGCAAATTTACTTGGCGCAGCCGCAGTGCGAACATTGCACATGCGCAGTTAGCGGAAAATCGCACCGATGCGAAGGAAAATAACGAGCGAACAACTCGGAATGAGGGCCACAGTGCATTGTATGTAGACATACAGTAGAGCATGTAGTTGAACACGCGGGCGGGGCATGTGATGCATACTGTAGGGCATTTGAGGCACATAGGAAAATATTGTATCCCCTTTTTTCAAATTCACTGGTAATCTGACATTTTAGTCTGACAGAGTTTGTTTTACTGTTATTGATTTTTTTTTTGGGGGGAGGAAGGAGGGGTGCGCAAACTGTTGCCTTGCCCCGGGTGATGAAAATCCTAGTTTCGGCCCTGTTGGAGAGTGATAAATTGCACGGTGATAAAGTACCAGCCAATCAGCTCCTAACTGTCATTTTTCAAACACAGCCTGTAACAATGCAGTTAGGAGCTGGTTGCAGAGGCGTCACTAGGGTTGGTGTCACCCGGTGTGGTAACTCTTGGTGTCACCCCCCACCACCACCACCCCCCCGTGGACCTCCTCCTGCTTTACACCGCACGGAATACTTAGTAGAGATGTGCGCCTGCCCATTTTTCAGGTTTTGGTTGTCCCTATAGTATTAATAACCTCAATAACCTTTATTTCCACTAATTTCCATCTATTTTAAACACCTCACAATATTATTTTAATCTAGTTTAGGCCAAAAGGTTGCACCGAGGTCGCTGGATGACTAAGCAAAGCGACAGAAGTGGGTGGCACAAACACGTACATAGCTACATACATAGCTACAGGGGGCACAACTACTGGGGGCACAGCGACAGGGCACTACTGCTGGGGCAAATCTACTGGGGGCACAACTACTGGGGCAAATCTACTGGGGGCACAGCTACAGGGGGCAAATCAACTGGGGTGCAAAACTACTTGAGGCAAATCTGGGGGCACAGCTACTGGGGGCATAACTGTGGCCATGCTCCCCCTATGAAGCCATGCCTCTATTTTTGTCGTTCGCCGCTGGCGCGCACTGTTTTGCCGCGGGGGGGGGGGGCAGTAGAATTTTCGCACTGGGCCCCACAATGACCCCTAGCACCCTCATGTCCACCTCATAGCACCCCAGGTCCCCTCATGTCCACCTCATAGCGGTCCCCTCATGTCCACCTCATAGCGGTCCCCTCATGTCCACCTCGCAGTCCAGGCCCCTCTCCCCATAGCCAGAAAAAGAACTTAGTCATACCCCTTTCACATCGCACAAATAACCCGGTATCGACACGGCATATTGCCATGTCGACACGGGTCAGTGTTCATTGTGTAAGCACTTTCTGAGAATTAGCGGGTCGCCTGACCCGGTAATTCAACCCGGTATAAAAGAAGGATTATACCCGGGTTGAATACCGGGTCAGGTGCAGTGTGAATGGGAGCCGCGTCGATGCGACACGGCTCCCATTCACAGCATAGGGAGCTCATCTCCCAGCGCCGCCTCCACCCCCGCCCCTGCTGCTGCTGCGTTCCCCCGCTGCTATGGCAACCGACCCGGTATATTGCCGGGTCGGAAAGCCTGCAGAGGGGAGCAAATGCCGGATCCCACCCGGTAAGGACACGTTTCTTTTACCGGGTGGGATCCGGCATTAGCGATGTGAAAGCGGTATCACTTTACTGCTGACTCGGATGTTGACAGCAGCTTGCTTCCCTGCATGGATGTCACAGACTCAATGGTGGCTGACTGATAGAGCTCTCTGCAAGCAACCTGCAGGGCCGCAGCCAGCCGTTCTGACGGATACTCAGAAAGGGTGGATGCGTCTGGTGGACCACGGGCCCCCCCCTCACCCGTACACACACTTACCCTGCCACCGCTGCTGGCTGCATACTGACCTGCCCGATCGGAGCTTCAATTGCGGTCGCCTGAGCTGCCAATACGAATGCCGGCTCTGTCTATGGAGCCCGGACCCGGCATCTGCGGTGTAGTGCTGGCGGGTGTGCGGGCCTCTGTGCTGCGTTGCCGCTTGGTGCCAGGGAGGAGGGGGTGTGGTCGCAGCCGCGGTGCGCGGACCTGCTTATGTCAGCAGATCGGCTGAGGCTGCGGGTGTGAGTGCGCGGCTCGTTTTGGTGTCATCCCATTGAAGGGTGACACCAGGGTGCGGCCCGCACCCCCCGCACCTCCCTTATGACGCCACTGGCTGGTTGCTTGGTACTTTATCACCGTGCTATTTACTACTCTCCAAGGCTTGATAAATCTGGGCCTATGGATCTCTGTTCTTGAATTTGTCCAATAAATTCCTTTCTGTTCACTTTTCTGTTTCCACTTCTTTGTTGTGAAACTCCAGGGCAGGGGCGTATCCAGAACTTTGTGGGCCCCATAGCAACATTTTGAAGGGGCCCCTGTCGGAATGCTTCTAGAGACACCTATCCACAGCAGTTCTTCACTTTAAGCCCCCAAATAGTACCCTAGTTAATGTTATGCCCCATAGTAGTGCCCTAGTTAATGTTATGCCCCATAGTAGTGCCCTAGGTAATGTTATGCCCCATAGTAGTGTCCTAGTTAATGTTATGCCCCATAGTAGTGTCCTAGTTAATGTTATGCCCCATAGTAGTGCCCTAGTTAATGTTATGCCCCATAGTAGTGCCCTAGTTAATGTTATGCCCCATAGCAGTGCCCTAGTTAATGTTATGCCCCATAGTAGTGCCCTAGTTAATGTTATGCCCCATAGTAGTGTCCTAGTTAATGTTATGCCCCATAGTAGTGCCCTAGTTAATGTTATGCCCCTTAGTAGTGCCCTAGTTAATGTTATGCCCCATAGTAGTGCCCTAGTTAATGTTATGCCCCATAGTAGTGCCCTAGTTAATGTTATGCCCCATAGTAGTGCCCTAGTTAATGTTATGCCCCATAGTAGTGCCCTAGTTAATGTTATGCCCCATAGTAGTGCCCTAGTTAATGTTATGCCCCATAGTAGTGCCCTAGTTAATGTTATACCCCATAGTAGTTCCCTAGTTAATGTTATACCCCATAGTAGTGCCCTAGTTAATGTTATGACCCATAGTAGTGTCTAGTTAATGTTATACCCCATAGCAGTGCCCTAATTAATGTTATGCCCCATAGTAGTGCCCTAGTTAATGTTATGCCCCATAGTAGTGCCCTAGTTAATGTTATGCCCCATAGTAGTGCCCTAATTAATGTTATGCCCCATAGTAGTGCCCTAGTTAATGTTATGCCCCATAGTAGTGCCCTAGTTAATGTTATGCCCCATAGTAGTGCCCTAGTTAATGTTATGCCCCTTAGTAGTGCCCTAGTTAATGTTATGCCCCATAGTAGTGCCCTAGTTAATGTTATGCCCCATAGTAGTGCCCTAGTTAATGTTATGCCCCATAGTAGTGCCCTAGTTAATGTTATGCCCCATAGTAGTGCCCTAGTTAATGTTATGCCCCATAGTAGTGCCCTAGTTAATGTTATGCCCCATAGTAGTGTCCTAGTTAATGTTATGCCCCATAGTAGTGCCCTAGTTAATGTTATGCCCCATAGTAGTGTCCTAGTTAATGTTATGCCCCATAGTAGTGCCTAGTTAATGTTATGCCCCATAGTAGTGCCTAGTTAATGTTATGCCCCATAGTAGTGCCCTAGTTAATGTTATACCCCATAGTAGTGCCCTAGTTAATGTTATGTCCCATAGTAGTGCCCTAGTTAATGTTATGCCCCATAGTAGTGCCCTAGTTAATGTTATGTCCCATAGTAGTGCCCTAGTTAATGTTATGCCCCATAGTAGTGCCCTAGTTAATGTTATGTCCCATAGTAGTGCCTAGTTAATGTTATGCCCCATAGTAGTGCCCTAGTTAATGTTATGCCCCATAGTAGTGCCCTAGTTAATGTTATGCCCCATAGTAGTGCCCTAGTTTATTTTATGAATCGCAGTAGTGCCGTAGTTCATTGTAGGGCCACCAGTACACATTATCCAACATGGTGACCCCAATTCACATTATGACATGCAGTGTGCCCAGTTCATATTATGTCACATTACAGCACCTCCAGTTTATATTATGCCACACTATAATACCTCCACTTCATATTGTGCCACATTACAGATTCCCAGTTCAAATTATGGAACATTTTAATGCCCTCTAATTCATTTTATACCACATTACAATTAGCAAGTAAAGGGGCATAACTAGATATACTGAGGGCCCCAAAGTAACATAACATAGTAACATAGTAACATAGTAATTGAGGTTGAATAGAGGCAAATTGCCCATTGTGTTCAACCCGTATTAAGTTGTGATGATTCTAACATACCCGCTTAATGTTATGCCCCATAGTAGTGCCCTAGTTAATGTTATGCCCCATAGTAGTGCCCTAGTTATGCCCCATAGTAGTGCCCTACTAGTTAACTACTATATATATATACTCATATTACCCCCGGATTAACCACATTAATATTTTAAATATTATAACCTTGGATATCATTTTCATTCAGAAATTTATCCATTCCTTTTTTAAATCCATTTACAGAGTCCGCCATTATCACCTTCCCTGGCAGGGAATTCCAAATCCTTATTGCCCTAACAGTGAAGAACCCTTTCCTCCGTTGCATTCGGAACTTCCTCTCTTCCAGCCACAGCAAGTGCCCACGTGTCCTAAACTGTGTTCTTTTAATAAATAATTCCTCTGATAACTCTTTGTGATGTCCCTTTACATATCTGAAGATATTAATAATATCTCCTCTTAGGCTCCTCTTTTCTAGTGTATACATATTCAACCTAGTAAGCCTTTCCTCATAATCCAGTCCCTCTAGGCCTTTAATCAATTTAGTAGCGCACCTTTGAACCCTTTCGAGTTCACCGATATCTTTTTTATACAGTGGTGCCCAACACTGAACACAATATTCCAGGTGCGGACGTACCAATGCCTTGTACAGCGGCAGGATTACATCCTCGTCCCTTGTCTCAATGCCCCGTTTTATGCACGCTAGCACCTTACTTGCCTTCTTTACTGCGCTTTGACATTGTGTATGGTTATTAAGCCTATTATCAATGAGTACCCCCAAATCTTTTTCCAACTCTGTTTCCTATAGACTTTCCCCATTTAATATGTAGGATGCAAGTTTGTTTTTAGTCCCGAAATGCATAACCTTGCATTTGTCTGTATTGAACCTCATTTTCCATTTAGACTCCCAGAATTCAAGTTTAGATAAATCTTTCTGCAAGGACTCCACTTCTAATTCCGAATTAATTACCCTACACAGTTTAGTATCATCTGCAAAGAAAGTGGGCCCCTCTCAGCTTTGGGCCCCATAGCAGCTGCACTCCCTGCACCTATGGTAGCTATGCCCTTGCTCCAGGGCCATATTGTAATCCCCTGATATCACCACTAATTCCAGATCCACTACTGGGGATGGAACTGCCAGCCGCCTCAACTATGCAGAACGATCCACTAAACAGTGCCCAACCTCAGGCGTGTTACACAGTGGCGGAACAAGCGAGCGGTGGGCCCAGGTGCGACAAAATGCTTTGCCCCTTCCCCCATATCCCATCCAAGTCCACTCCCTCACCCCTGGAGAGGATCTGGTGAGGGGGACCTGCTCAGGGTCAGAGAAATGGATACCTAGCAACAGTGCCGTAACTAGACATTTTAGCACTGTGTGCAAGAAACGGCATCGGAGCCCCACCCCTGCATGCAAAACAGGGGAAGAGCGCGCCATAGGCAAAAATACATAGGGGCGTGGCTTCGTGGGGAAGGGGTGTGGCCACAAAATAATACCAATTCATAAAACGGTGCACAGTAGTCTCCATAATTCAAATTAGTAGCACCACTTCACCAGGTAGAGACCCTTTTACACCTTACAGCAGACAGATTCCTCTTTTTACACATTACGGCAGACAGCGTCCCCTTTTTACACATTACGGCAGACAGCGTCCCCCTTTTTACACATTACGGCAGACAGCGTGCCCTTTTTACACATAACGGCAGACAGCGTCCCCTTTTTACACATTACGGCAGGCAGATTCCCCCTTTTTACACATAGCGGCAGGCAGATTCCCCCTTTTTACACATTGCGGCAGGCAGATTCCCCCTTTTTACACATTGCGGCAGGCAGTCCCCCATTTTTACACATTGCGGCAGGCAGAAGAAAGAAAGAAAGAAAGAAAGAAAGAAAGAAAGAGACAGAAAGAAAGAAAGAAAGAGACAGAAAGAAAGAAGAATTATACTTACCCACTCCGCTGGCTCGGGGCTCCTCAGTGCAGCTTGACGATTCCCGGGCAGGAGAGAAGGAGGAGGAGGGAGGTGGAGGAGGGAGCCGCAGCAGCGCTGTGTTATTGGTGGAGGCGCTGCTGCTGCCCCTCTGCTTCACTATAGGCTGTTCTCGGAAGACAGCCTATAGTGAAGCAGAGGAGCAGCAGCAGCAGCGCCTCCACCAGTAACAAAGCGCTGCTGCGGCTCCCTCCTCCACCTCCCTCCTCCTCCCCCCCCCCCCCGTACCGCTGCTCCTCTTCTCTCTCCGGGCGGCTGTGCTCTGAGGGTAGCGGTTGCACTGGCGGTAGTTCCGCCTCTGGTGTTACATAAGAGTCTAGCTACATACAATCCTTAATTTAAAAAAAAAAAAGATTCAACCATTGACAAACCCTTTCCTAAAAATGTCTTTATTATGGTATTGTTCAGTTATAACTAGAGATGAGCGGGTTCGAATGTAACGCCAGAATTAACGCCAGTTCGGTTTTATCCGGATGTTTCTTATTGGCTATCCAAAACACGTGATGTCCGTGAGCCAATAAGATGCCGTTTTGAGAACCGAGTAAATCCGAGTAAAACCGAACCCGCTCATCTCTAGTTATAACATTATGCTAACACTGCTGTAGGCCACTGACTAGATGCCTGCATTGTTATCTTACTGTCAGACTTTCTACAAGGTCGTCTGGAGAAGCCACTTTTAGAAGTCAGAATGATTGACAGTCCCAGCTCTGCCAGCCCTTATTAATCTCAAGCATGAGTGCAGAGACGGTAGAGTTCTGTGCAGTTTGGTTAATGTAGGTTTATTGGAGAACTGACAGCTATGTTAAGACAGTGACTTTAAGTGCACCTGTTAGGAATTAAAGTTTTCTGATTCAATAAGTTACAAAAAAAACCTCTGTATGTCATGCCTGCTATTCCCCCAACGTTTATGTACTTATTTATATTTGAAAACGTTTTCTTCCTTTTTCAATTATTTTTCTTCTTTATTGTCAATATGAAAATAGTATTAGTTAATAATAGTGTTAAAGGTAAGATACTGCCTGACACTGATTTAGTAATAACATTAAAGATACTGTAATAACATTTGTAAACCACACAATCAGTTGAACACTTATACTTTATTTATAGGGGGGAATCCGATTAGCTGCAAAAAGTTTTTGGCGAAAAGTCTCCGTAGGGTTTATCGCAAATTGCTCTTCACCATCTCTGAGCAGTTGCTAAGTGGGGCAAAATCCATATTTGAAGGTAAAAATATGGGGCTTTGGTTCAGAACCCCTGGAACACCCCCCTGAATGATTAATTAGTCACTTAGATGTTTTTAATTATTTTTAATTGGCCAATAATGACGTAATTTTTGGGGTAAAAAAATGCAAAGTTATGGAAGTTGGAGTACAATGTATGGGTAAGATAGGTATGGTAAGATATTTGGGAGTCTGGGACAAGCATTTTTAAACTTGCAGGTGGGAGTAATCGGTCTGTTTCCACTTTTATTTTAAAGTCCCCTAAAATGACCCAAATATATACTTATTCTTATCCACCCCTGATTTAATGAGAACACTTATTTTGTTGAAAAGGAATTGCTTTCTATCAATTTTTTTTCACATTTTTAAAACAGTGCGTATAAGGGTGTGTACACACTGTGAAATCCTTGCAATGCCCGATTCTCACTTGCGATTTTCCTTGAACTCCCCGGAGACCAGCACCACCGATTTTGACTAACTTTTCTTGAGATATGGACTATGTGTGCTTACGATTTTGGCTTATGTGAGATTTTGGCTTATGTGAGATGTCATTGACATGTGAAGATGAACTAGATAGTACACCGATCTAGCATTGCTAGCAAGGATTGACTTGCCTGCACAGTCAGGGTCGGTTCAGACTCTTGTTGCACCCCGGGCGGCAATAGGGGGCGTGGCTGCATACAGGGGGCGTGGTCATTTACGCCCCCTGTACAGTAGTAGCGCCGCTGTAATGATGTGCGGTGCGCGATGACGTCATCGCGCACCGCACAGCAAAGGTCCTCTCCACGAAGGAAAACTAGACGCTACGCGTCTAGTTCCCTTCGTGGAGAGGACCTTTGCTGTGCGGTGCGCAATGAAGTCAACGCGCACCGCACATCATTACAGTTAAGGTCTTCTCCAAGAAGGGAAACTAGACGCGTAGCGTCTAGTTTCCCTTCACAGCGGGCAGCCCACGAACTTCACAGCGGGACAGCGGGCAGCGGCAGCGGGGAGTGCAGCAGCGGATCTTGCCATGGTGCGGCGCCCTCCGGATGGCACCGGCACCCTCCGGAAGGCGGCGCCCCGGGCAAAAGTCCTGCTTGCCCGTGGCAAGATCCGCTACTGTGCACAGTCTATCTTTTCTTGCGATGCCGACCTTGCGGGACCGCGCATCGGGATCGAATCGGGATCGCAAAGTGACTTTCACCTTGCGATCTGCCCTAACTTTTCTTGCGATTTTGACTATATAGTCAAAATCGAAAGAAAATATCTCACCGTGTGTACACACCCCAAGCCTTGATACATATACCCCAAAGTATTAAAAATAACTGTAAATCTACTTTTCGTGTTCAAAACTTGAGATTTGTGAAGATTTTCCCAATATCTGGATTCTTTCTGAGTATAAAATATAATAAAGGAGAACTGACGTCCAGCAGGTAGTGAAGGATGCAGCAAAGTAATTACTGCCCCCGCTCTGCGATTGTGCTGATGCTGCGATGTGAAGTAAAGAAACTTTCCCGAACTTATTTTTGATAGTTGGCGCAGGACTGAAAATAAAATTAATGGCTGGGAAATTGTGAGGTGACACCGCGGTCCTTAAAGTATGCTAAGTGGAGTTAAAACAAAAAACTGGAGACAGGTTCCATACCGTGATCATTTACAGCTGCACGGCAGGCCTTGTCAGAGTTAGTTACTGCCGTGCAGGAAGAAAGCTCAGCTTAACAATTATTAATATGAAGTTTTAAAGTTCACTCTGCTTCTCAAGCAATGGGGACATACATTCACGCATGAAAAACCACCACGGCCCCAAAAAACGGAACGACATCTAGTTTATATCAAGCGGCAATAATTATCTTGCAAGAAATGGATCCACAAATTGAAGTTACCTGATAAAATTATTTTGTATAATAGCTTCGATGTTGTAGCACGGCTACGTTTTCCTGTTATAGCGCTAATTAGCTGTAATTTATGAAAAGGAGGGTTGACTTCAGTAATCATGTAATCATGATTTTGAGGCTATTTATTTGAAAAATCTTACATTTTGTGGCGGGTATTCACTTTGAATACTCAAATAGTTAATTTTTCTTGTAATCCCTCAAAACACAGTGGGGGGTATCCAATTAGCTGTGATAATGTGATCCGTGATTGCAGCTAATGTTATCACAAAAACCAGAACACGCAGGCTTAATGCAGCCTGCGTGTTAATTTTTTTGCACCTATCCAATTCCAAGATGGCGAAAACTGGATTTGCGCGAAAATTCTAGTAGGCAAAACAAGACATCAGTATAGGAGAACATGGGAAAATCTGCCTGTACCCCCAAAAAAGCCAAACTGATATGGGAAAACATTATAGAAGTCTATTAGTGGCCATAAGAAAACTATGTGGTGTAATTAAATTGGGTCAAATGACTCTTAGTTGGAAAGAGATAAAGTGGAGAGAGATAAAGTTTCAACCAATTGGCTCCTGTCATTTTTCAAACACAGCCCGTAATGTGGCAGTTCCCTGCAAGCTTTGATACAGATGCCCCTTTAAAACATACTGTAGGGCCCGATTCAGAGCTGATAGCGGGCAATTATCGATAGACTGTGCATGTGTATGTACCACAATGCGCACACGCATCGCCAAACAACAACAGGCATCGCTGAACAGCGACAGGATGGTGCAAAAATTTCATTCGCACAGCCATTTGCAAGCTGATTGACAGGAAGTAGCTGTTTATGGGTGGTAACTCACCGTTTTCTGGGAGTGTCAGACAGGGGCGTAGCCAGAACTTTGTGGGCCCCATAGCAACATCTTGAAGGGGCCCCCGTCCCAGTGCTTTTAAAGAGAAACTTCTCTGCTGCAGTTGTTCATTTTATGCCCCATAATAGTGCCCTAGTTCATTTTCTGAACCATAGTAGAGCCTTGTTTAATGTTATGCCCCATAGTAGTGCCCTAGATTCTTTTATGAATCATAGTAGTGCTTAAGTTCACCCTATGTCACATTTCAGAGCTACCAGTACACATTATGTCGCACAGTGCTCCCAATTTACATTATGATATATAGTGCTTCATATTGTGCCTCATTACAGTGCCCCGCTTCATATTATATAACATTAAAATGCCCTGCAGTTCATTTTATACCACACTACAATGAGCAGGTCCAGGGGTATACCTAGATATATTGCAGGCCCTAAGGAAAAGTTTTAAAGGACCCCTACGTACCACCCATTGGCAAAAAATGTATATAACACATGAAACTGTGACAGGGAAGGTGGCCCTTCTCAGCTCTGGGCCCCATAGCAGCTGCACTCCCTGCACCTATGGTAGCTACACCCAGGGCCGGTGCAAGGTTTCTCGGCACCCTAGGCAAAATTTCTGCCTACACCCCCCCCCCCCCGTCCTCCCGGCCCTCCCCTTCCCCTGTTGCTTGGACAGCGGAGTGATCACGTTATCTAGAGGCTGTGTTAACAGTATGTTGATCCTCCTGAAGCAGCCAAATAACAGCAAAGGAAAACCTGACAAATATTATATTAAATACACACAAGTTAAAAAGCATCCAGCCCCACATCCATATATAGTATAATACCACAGTCTGTTGTTTTATACAGTATTATAGATAGGCACCAGGGTTGTAACTAGAACTTTGTGGCAGTGACGTGCGGTGACGTCATTGGCTGGGGAGGCACTGAGATTTTATATATATATATATATATATATATATATATACACACGCATACATATACAGTGGTCGAAGTGGACATTTTGAAGTGGTGGTATGGAAAAGTGAAGGTTGCACTCAAATGGGGGCGTGTCCTTCAGTGTAGTAGGACCCCTTATACTATCTAGAAATTCTTATACTATCTAGAAATTCACATTACAGCACACGGTATGAGCCAAAATTCACATTACAGCACATGGTATGAGCCAAAATTCACATTATAGCACACTGTATGAGCCGAAATTCACATTACAGCACATCGTATGATCCAAAATTCACATTACAGAACACGGTATGAGCCAAAATTCACACTACAGCACACGGGATGAGCCAAAATTCACATTACAGCACACCGTATGATCCGAAATTCATATTTTACCACACAGTATGAGCCGAAATTCACATTACAGCACATGGTATGACCCACAATTCAGGGACAGGGAGAGAAAGTGACAGCAGGGACTGAGAGAGTGACAGCAGGGACTGAGAGCGTGACAGCAGAGACATAGGGTAACATTACCTGATATGTGCAGCAGAGGTGCGGAAGGGACTGTGGTTGTCGGTGGCGTATGAGCCCATGGTCTGCGGGGGATGCGGTGGTACTAAGCTGTCCTTCGTCGCTGCGGCGTTGATGTCCCTCTGACCACCGCCAGTTGTGGTCTGCGGTGGTCAGCTTTTAATGGCGGTGCAGCGTGCAGCAGTGAGCGCTGGTCAGTGGTGGGCGGCGGGCAGCTGTGATACAAATATATAATTTTTTTTACATTTATTTTTCCCTGTCCCTGCGTCCAAGTGATCTGGGGGTGAGCTGCAGTCCAAGTAATCTTGCCCAGAGCACTTGGACTGCAGCTCACCCCCAGATCACTTGGACTGCAGCTCACCCCCAGATCACTTGGACTGCAGCTCACCCCCAGATCACTTGGACTGCAGCTCACCCCCAGATCACTTGGACTGCAGCTCACCCCCAGATCACAAGGGGAGAGCTGCAGTCCAAGTGATCTGGGGGGGAGCTGCCCAGACAATTACCACCAAGCACAAACCCCCCCCCCCCCCCCCTGTAGGCAACTCCAACATCAGGTCCCGCCGCTGCCCCCCCTCCGCGCTCCTGAAGTGGCAGGCAGCTCCACTGTAGTGTCGGGTCCCGCCGCAGCTTGACCTCAATGCCTATGGGTGATTGGACAGCGGATCCGCCGTCCAATCACATCTGCCTCGCTGACAGGGGCAGGTTTTCCCTGTCAATGACGCACTGGCATATGTGCCGCTTCCCCCGCAGTTTTTTAATGGGCTTTTACAACCCTGTGCCTGGCCCCGCCCCCCTTTCTCTCCCATTCCAATTGTTAACGGGAGGCACTGCTATCTGTGCCTCCCAAAGTGATTTAAAGATTTAAAATGCTTATCATAATATAAAGAGATTACTTATGACACAGAATATGTGTCATAAGTATCTTCTTTATATTATTTTAATCATTAATGGCAGGGGAGGCACTGCCTCCTACCTCCCCTGCCTCCCGACTACACGTCCCTGCTTTGTGGGCCCCCGTAGTAGGATCTTGAAAGGGCAGCATCGAGAGGATAGGGAGACGCGGAGCTGCAGGGAGGGGATAGGGAGACGCTGGGCGGCAGGGAGGGGATAGGGAGACGCAGGGCGGCAGGGAGGGGATAGGGAGACGCAGGGCGGCAGGGAGGGGATAGGGAGACGCGGGGCTGCAGGGAGGGGATAGGGAGACGCGGGGCTGCAGGGAGGGGATAGGGAGACGCAGGGCTGCAGGGAGGGGATAGGGAGACGCAGGGCTGCAGAGAGTGGATAGGGAGACGCGGGGCTGCAGGAAGGGGATAGGGAGACGCGGGGCGGCAGGGTGGGGATAGGGAGACGCGGAGCTGCAGGGAGGGGATAGGGAGACGCGGGGCTGCAGGGAGGGGATAGGGAGACGCGGGGCTGCAGGGAGGGGATAGGGAGACGCGGGGCTGCAGGGAGGGGATAGGGAGACGCGGGCGGCAGGGAGGGGATAGGGAGACGCGGAGCTGTAGGGAGGGGATAGGGAGACGCGGGGCGGCAGGGTGGGGATAGGGAGACGCGGAGCTGCAGGGAGGGGATAGGGAGACGCGGGCGGCAGGGAGGGGATAGGGAGACGCGGAGCTGTAGGGAGGGGATAGGGAGACGCGGGGCGGCAGGGTGGGGATAGGGAGACGCGGGGCTGCAGGGAGGGGATAGGGAGACGCGGGGCGGCAGGGAGGGGATAGGGAGACGCGGGGCGGCAGGGAGGAAGGGGATAGGGCGACGCGGGGTAGGAGGGAGGGGATAGGGAGACGCGGGGCGGCAGGGAGGGAGGGGATAGGGAGGCGCGGGACAGTAGGGAGGGAGGGGATAGGGAGACGCGGGGCGGCAGGGATGGAGGGGATAGGGAGGCGCGGGACGGCAGGGAGGGAGGGGATAGGGAGGCGCGGGACGGCAGGGAGCGAGGGGATAGGGAGACACGGGGCGGCAGAGAGGGAGGGGATAGGGAGGCGCGAGACGGCAGGGAGCGAGGGGATAGGGAGACACGGGGCAGCAGAGAGGGAGGGGATAGGGAGGCGCGGGACGGCAGGGAGTGAGGGGATAGGGAGACACGGGGCGGCAGAGAGGGAGGGGATAGGGAGGCGTGGGGCGGCAGGGAGGGAGGGGATAGGGAGACTTCTCTTGCCTTTCAGATGCAGTAGACATCACCATCCGCAGCGTCTCCCCTCTGCCCATTCTTCCTGGGGCTTCCGGCTGCAGTACTGACGATAATGTTAGGGGGAGGGCTCGTCGATGGCAGTCAGAGGGGAGAACTTGAAGTGCTGTCTCCTCCGCATAATGCGACAGCCCTGCCCCTGCTCCTCCTCTCTAAAAATTAAATTTTGCTAGTTAAATGGTAAACAAACGGGGCGGCCGCGGCGAGGGTCTAGCCTGCCACAGCCGTCAGTCACCTCACCAACGCTAGTGTATTGCTTTCCCCTGCTCCCTGTCTCTAACAGAAATTGACTTTGCTGCGCGTATGAGAGAGTAGGTCAGGAGACGGGCGCCGCACAAGCGCACAGACAGCATGTCAGTGCTGACGGCGCCTGGGACGAGTGTTAGGCTGTCAGTGGGCGGCGCCCGTCTCCTGACCTGCTCTCTCATACGCGCAGCAAAGTCAATTTCTGTTAGAGACAGGGAGCAGGGAAAGCAATACACTAGCGTTGGTGAGGTGACTGACGGCTGTGGCAGGCTAGACCCTCGCCGCGGCCGCCCCTGTCTGGGCTTACTTATCAAAATATATATATTTTTTTTGGTAAAATAGATTTAAGTGGAGCCTGCCGCCCTCCAGTGGCCAGCGCCCATAGGCAGCTGCCTAAAGCTGCCTAATGGTAGCGCCGGCCCTGGCTACACCCTGTATATAACACATGTAACTGTGACAGGGAAGGTGACCCCTCCCAGCTCTGGGCCCCATAGCAGCTGCACTCCCTGCACCAATGGTAGCTACACCCCTGTATATAACACATGTAACTGTGACAGGGTAGGTGGCCCCTCTCAGCTCTGGCCCCATAGCAGCTGCACTCCCTGCACCTATGGTAGCTACGCCCCTGTATATAACACATGTAACTGTAAAAGGGAAGGTGGCCCCTCTCAGCTCTGGCCCCACAGCAGCTGCGCTCCCTGCACCTATGGTAGCTACACCCTGTATATAACACATGTAACTGTGACAGGGAAGGTGGCCCCTCTCAGCTCTTGGCCCCATAGCAGCTGCACTGCCTGCACCTATGGTAGCTACACCTCTGTATATAACACATGTAACTGTGACAGGGAAGGTGGCCCCTCTCAGCTCTGGGCCCCATAGCAGCTGCACTGCCTGCACCTATGGTAGCTACACCACTGTATATAACACATGTAACTGTGACAGGGTAGGTGGCCCCTCTCAGCTCTGGGCCCCATTGCAGCTGCACTGCCTGCACCTATGGTAGCTACACCACTGTATATAACACATGTAACTGTGACAGGGAAGGTGGCCCCTCTCAGCTCTGGGACCCATAGCAGCTGCACTGCCTGCACCTATGGTAGCTACACCTCTGTATATAACATATGTAACTGTGACAGGGAAGGTGGCCCCTCTCAGCTCTGGGCCCCATAGCAGCTGCGCTCCCTGCACCTATGGTAGCTACACCCCTGTATATAACACATGTAACTGTGACAGGGAAGGTGGCCCCTCTCAGCTCTGGGCCCCATAGCAGCTGCACTGCCTGCCCCTCTGATAGCTACGCTCTTGGTGTCAGTGAATACGCAGGCGTTCCCAAGCGTTTTCATGGAGGGTGTGTGACATCAGCCTGTTCTCATCGCACTGTAGGAGTAAGTCCTGGGCTGCGCAAAGACTGCACACAGTGATTAATTCATTCGATGGTGATTGAGGTGCGAAGGGATTTGCAGCTGTCCGCTGACTGAGGGACATTTGTAGCACAGTGTACACATGCGATCGCACACTTGCATGGGCGAATTTAGACTCCCCTTGGGCGGCGACTATGTGAACGTAGGACAGCAAAATTAGCAACCCAGCGATCCGGTCTGAATTAGGCCCATAAGCAGAAACAAAAAATTATACACGTCCTATCTAATTATTACAGTTCACTGAATCATTAGCAGAATTAGTGGTCTATTTACTTTGCCTTGGATGGAGATAAAGTACCAGCCAATCACCTTCTAACTGCCACGTCACATGTTGTGTTTGAAAAATGACAGTTAGGAGCCGGTTGGTTGGTACTTTATCTCCTTCCACTTTATCTCCATCCAAGGCCAGTATTTACTAAAAATCCGAGTTTGGCCGATTTGTGTTTTTTTTTCTAAGTCCCAATCCGGGAATTCACTAAGCACCAATCTCGACAGTGTCTGGTCTATTCGTAATGGTTTGAATGACAACGTTCCGAAATACGAATGAATAGACCATCGGTCAAACGCGGCTGTTATTTCATACAATATGGGCATTCACTATTCATTCGTATTTGGATGTTAGTTTCTGAGGGCTCAAGTCCGGGTCTGTTTTTTTTCGAATCGTAAAAAAAAAGCAGCAAAAAAATAGACCTGCTTTTTCCAGTCGAGTTTGGATAACCATGCACGGATCAGTGAGATCTGTGCATGGTTATCTATGGGAAAGGGTCTGTTTACTGTAAAAACTGGAAAAAAAATTGTGTGGGGTCCCCCCTCCTAAGCATAACCAGCCTCGGGCTCTTTGAGCCGGTCCTGGTTGAAAAAATATGGGGAAATAAATGACAGGGGTTCCCCCATATTTCTTCAACCAGCACCGGGCTCTGCACCTGGTCCTGGTTCCAAAAATACGGGGAATAAAAAGCGTAGGGGTCCCCCGTATTTTTGAAACCAGCACCGGGCTCCACTAGCCAGGTACATAATGCCACAGCCGGGGGACACTTATATACTGGTCCCTGCGGCCCTGGCATTACATACCCAACTAGTCACCCCTGGCCAGGGTACCCTGGAGGAGTGGGAACCCCTTAAATCAAGGGGTCCGCCCCTCCAGCCACCCAAGGGCCAGGGGTGAAGCCCGAGGCTGTCCCCCCCAATCAAGGGCGGCGGATGGGGGGCTGATAGCCTTTTGAAAAAATTTGAATATTGTTTTTAGTAGCAGTACTACAAGTCCCAGCAAGCCTCCCCCGCAAGCTGGTACTTGGAGAACCACAAGTACCAGCATGCGGTGGAAAACCGGGCCCGCTGGTACCTGTAGTACTACTACTAAAAAAATACCCCCCAAAAAACAGGACACACACACCGTGAAAGTATAAGTTTATTACATACATGCACACCTCCATACATACATACTTACCTATGTTCCCACGAGGCTCGGTCCTCTTCTCCATGTAGAATCCTTGGGGTACCTGTGAAAAAAATTATACTCACATAATCCAGGGCATCTTGTTTTCTTTGTATAATCCACGTACTTGGCAAAACAAAAAAACGGAAACCCAACCACGCACTGAAAGTGGCACCATGTTTACACTAGAGATGAGCGGGTTCGGTTCCTCGGAATCCGAACCCGCTCGAACTTCATTTTTTTTTACACGGGGCCGAGCGACTCGGATCTTCCCGCCTTGCTCGGTTAACCCGAGCGCGCCCGAACGTCATCATCCCGCTGTCGGATTCTCGCGAGGCTCGGATTCTATCGCGAGACTCGGATTGTATATAAGGAGCCGCGCGTCGCCGCCATTTTCACACGTGCATTGAGATTCATAGGGAGAGGACGTGGCTGGCGTCCTCTCCGTTTATAGAGAAGAGAGTGAGACTAGAGTAGAGAGAGACACAGTAGTAATTTTGGGGAGCATTAGGAGGAGTACTACTACTTGCTGAAGTGATAGATAGATAGATAGTGTGACTGTATAATGTATATCTGACTTGTGGGGGAGACACTGACAGTGGGGAGCAGTTAGAGTCTGAGAGCAGGACTCAGGAGTACATATAACGTACAGTGCACACTTTTGCTGCCAGAGTGCCACACTGCCATTGTGACCACACTGACCACCAGTATAATATATATTGTGATTGTCTGCTTAGGAGTACTACTTGCAAGTTGCTGATAGTGTGACCAGTGACCTGACCACCAGTTTAATAATCACCACCAGTTTAATATATATATATATATATATATATATATATATATATATAATTGTATATAATATATATATAATATTGTATACCACCTACCCGTTTTTTTTTTTTCTTTCTTCTTCTTTATACATACTACTATAGTAGCTTACTGTAGCAGTCTGCGGTGCTGCTGAGCTGACAGTGTCCAGCAGGTCCGTCATCAGTCATTACATAATAAATATATATACCTGTCCGGCTGCAGTACTAGTGATATTATATATATATATATATATATATTGATTTTATCTCATTATCATCCAGTCTATATTAGCAGCAGACACAGTACGGTAGTCCACGGCTGTAGCTACCTCTGTGTCGGCAGTCGCTCGTCCATCCATAATTGTATACCACCTACCCGTGGTTTTTTTTTTCTTTCTTCTTTATACATACTACTATAGTAGCTTACTGTAGCAGTCTGCGGTGCTGCTGAGCTGACAGTGTCCAGCAGGTCCGTCATCAGTCATTACATAATAAATATATCTACCTGTCCGGCTGCAGTACTAGTGTGATATTATATATATATATATATTGATTTCATCTCATTATCATCCAGTCTATATTAGCAGCAGACACAGTACGGTAGTTCACGGCTGTAGCTACCTCTGTGTCGGCAGTCGCTCGTCCATCCATAATTGTATACCACCTACCCGTGGTTTTTTTTTTCTTTCTTCTTTATACATACTACTATAGTAGCTTACTGTAGCAGTCTGCGGTGCTGCTGAGCTGACAGTGTCCAGCAGGTCCGTCATCAGTCATTACATAATAAATATATCTACCTGTCCGGCTGCAGTACTAGTGTGATATTATATATATATCTATTGATTTCATCTCATTATCATCCAGTCTATATTAGCAGCAGACACAGTACGGTAGTCCACGGCTGTAGCTACCTCTGTGTCGGCAGTCGCTCGTCCATCCATAATTATATACCACCTACCCGTGTTTTTTTTTTTCTTTCTTCTTTATACATACTACTATAGTAGCTTACTGTAGCAGTCTGCGGTGCTGCTGAGCTGACAGTGTCCAGCAGGTCCGTCATCAGTCATTACATAATAAATATATCTACCTGTCCGGCTGCAGTACTAGTGTGATATTATATATATATATGTATTGATTTCATCTCATTATCATCCAGTCTATATTAGCAGCAGACACAGTACGGTAGTCCACGGCTGTAGCTACCTCTGTGTCGGCAGTCGCTCGTCCATCCATAATTGTATACCACCTACCCGTGGTTTTTTTTTTTTCTTTCTTCTTTATACATACTACTATAGTAGCTTACTGTAGCAGTCTGCAGTGCTGCTGAGCTGACAGTGTCCAGCAGGTCCGTCATCAGTCATTACATAATAAATATATCTACCTGTCCGGCTGCAGTACTAGTGTGATATTATATATATATATATATATTGATTTCATCTCATTATCATCCAGTCTATATTAGCAGCAGACACAGTACGGTAGTCCACGGCTGTAGCTACCTCTGTGTCGGCAGTCGCTCGTCCATCCATAATTGTATACCACCTACCCGTGGGTTTTTTTTTTTCTTTCTTCTTTATACATACTACTATAGTAGCTTACTGTAGCAGTCTGCGGTGCTGCTGAGCTGACAGTGTCCAGCAGGTCCGTCATCAGTCATTACATAATAAATATATCTACCTGTCCGGCTGCAGTACTAGTGATATTATATATATATATATGTTGATTTCATCTCATTATCATCCAGTCTATATTAGCAGCAGACACAGTACGGTAGTCCACGGCTGTAGCTACCTCTGTGTCGGCAGTCGCTCGTCCATCCATAAGTATACTAGTATCCATCCATCTCCATTGTTTACCTGAGGTGCCTTTTAGTTGTGCCTATTAAAATATGGAGAACAAAAATGTTGAGGTTCCAAAATTAGGGAAAGATCAAGATCCACTTCCACCTCGTGCTGAAGCTGCTGCCACTAGTCATGGCCGAGACGATGAAATGCCAGCAACGTCGTCTGCCAAGGCCGATGCCCAATGTCATAGTACAGAGCATGTAAAATCCAAAACACCAAATATCAGTAAAAAAAGGACTCCAAAATCTAAAATAAAATTGTCGGAGGAGAAGCGTAAACTTGCCAATATGCCATTTACCACACGGAGTGGCAAGGAACGGCTGAGGCCCTGGCCTATGTTCATGGCTAGTGGTTCAGCTTCACATGAGGATGGAAGCACTCAGCCTCTCGCTAGAAAAATGAAAAGACTCAAGCTGGCAAAAGCACCGCAAAGAACTGTGCATTCTTCGAAATCCCAAATCCACAAGGAGAGTCCAATTGTGTCGGTTGCGATGCCTGACCTTCCCAACACTGGACGTGAAGAGCATGCGCCTTCCACCATTTGCACGCCCCCTGCAAGTGCTGGAAGGAGCACCTGCAGTCCAGTTCCTGATAGTCAGATTGAAGATGTCAGTGTTGAAGTACACCAGGATGAGGAGGATATGGGTGTTGCTGGCGCTGGGGAGGAAATTGACAAGGAGGATTCTGATGGTGAGGTGGTTTGTTTAAGTCAGGCACCCGGGGAGACACCTGTTGTCCGTGGGAGGAATATGGCCGTTGACATGCCTGGTGAAAATACCAAAAAAATCAGCTCTTCGGTGTGGAAGTATTTCAACAGAAATGCGGACAACATTTGTCAAGCCGTGTGTTGCCTTTGTCAAGCTGTAATAAGTAGGGGTAAGGACGTTAACCACCTCGGAACATCCTCCCTTATACGTCACCTGCAGTGCATTCATAATAAGTCAGTGACAAGTTCAAAAACTTTGGGCGACAGCGGAAGCAGTCCACTGACCAGTAAATCCCTTCCACTTGTAACCAAGCTCACGCAAACCACCCCACCAACTCCCTCAGTGTCAATTTCCTCCTTCTCCAGGAATGCCAATAGTCCTGCAGGCCATGTCACTGGCAATTCTGACGATTCCTCTCCTGCCTGGGATTCCTCCGATGCATCCTTGCGTGTAACGCCTACTGCTGCTGGCGCTGCTGTTGTTGCTGCTGGGAGTCGATGGTCATCCCAGAGGGGAAATCGTAAGACCACTTTTACTACTTCCACCAAGCAATTGACTGTCCAACAGTCCTTTGCGAGGAAGATGAAATATCACAGCAGTCATCCTGCTGCAAAGCGGATAACTGAGGCCTTGGCATCCTGGGTGGTGAGAAACGTGGTTCCGGTATCCATCATTACTGCAGAGCCAACTAGAGACTTGTTGGAGGTACTGTGTCCCCGGTACCAAATACCATCTAGGTTCCATTTCTCTAGGCAGGCGATACCAAAAATGTACACAGACCTCAGAAAAAGAGTCACCAGTGTCCTAAAAAATGCAGCTGTACCCAATGTCCACTTAACCACGGACATGTGGACAAGTGGAGCAGGGCAGGGTCAGGACTATATGACTGTGACAGCCCACTGGGTAGATGTATGGACTCCCGCCGCAAGAACAGCAGCGGCGGCACCAGTAGCAGCATCTCGCAAACGCCAACTCTTTCCTAGGCAGGCTACGCTTTGTATCACCGGTTTCCAGAATACGCACACAGCTGAAAACCTCTTACGGCAACTGAGGAAGATCATCGCGGAATGGCTTACCCCAATTGGACTCTCCTGTGGATTTGTGGCATCGGACAACGCCAGCAATATTGTGTGTGCATTAAATCTGGGCAAATTCCAGCACGTCCCATGTTTTGCACATACCTTGAATTTGGTGGTGCAGAATTTTTTAAAAAACGACAGGGGCGTGCAAGAGATGCTGTCGGTGGCCAGAAGAATTGCGGGACACTTTCGGCGTACAGGCACCACGTACAGAAGACTGGAACAACACCAAAAACGCCTGAACCTGCCCTGCCATCATCTGAAGCAAGAAGTGGTAACGAGGTGGAATTCAACCCTATATATGCTTCAGAGGTTGGAGGAGCAGCAAAAGGCCATTCAAGCCTATACAATTCAGCACGATATAGGAGGTGGAATGCACCTGTCTCAAGCGCAGTGGAGAATGATTTCAACGTTGTGCAAGGTTCTGCTGCCCTTTGAACTTGCCACACGTGAAGTCAGTTCAGACACTGCCAGCCTGAGTCAGGTCATTCCCCTCATCAGGCTTTTGCAGAAGAAGCTGGAGACATTGAAGGAGGAGCTAACACGGAGCGATTCCGCTAGGCATGTGGGACTTGTGGATGGAGCCCTTAATTCGCTTAACAAGGATTCACGGGTGGTCAATCTGTTGAAATCAGAGCACTACATTTTGGCCACCGTGCTCGATCCTAGATTTAAAACCTACCTTGGATCTCTCTTTCCGGCAGACACAAGTCTGCTGGGGTTCAAAGACCTGCTGGTGAGAAAATTGTCAAGTCAAGCGGAACGCGACCTGTCAACATCTCCTCCTTCACATTCTCCCGCAACTGGGGGTGCGAGTAAAAGGCTCAGAATTCCGAGCCCACCCGCTGGCGGTGATGCAGGGCAGTCTGGAGCGACTGCTGATGCTGACATCTGGTCCGGACTGAAGGACCTGTCAACGATTACGGACATGTCGTCTACTGTCACTGCATATGATTCTCTCCCCATTGATAGAATGGTGGAGGATTATATGAGTGACCGCATCCAAGTAGGCACGTCACACAGTCCGTACTTATACTGGCAGGAAAAAGAGGCAATTTGGAGGCCTTTGCACAAACTGGCTTTATTCTACCTAAGTTGCCCTCCCACAAGTGTGTACTCCGAAAGAGTGTTTAGTGCCGCCGCTCACCTTGTCAGCAATCGGCGTACGAGGTTACTTCCAGAAAATGTGGAGAAGATGATGTTCATTAAAATTAATTATAATCAATTCCTCCGTGGAGACATTGACCAGCAGCAATTGCCTCCACAAAGTACACAGGGAGCTGAGATGGTGGATTCCAGTGGGGACGAATTGATAATCTGTGAGGAGGGGGATGTACACGGTGATATATCGGAGGATGATGATGAGGTGGACATCTTGCCTCTGTAGAGCCAGTTTGTGCAAGGAGAGATTAATTGCTTCTTTTTTGGTGGGGGTCCAAACCAACCCGTCATTTCAGTCACAGTCGTGTGGCAGACCCTGTCACTGAAATGATGGGTTGGTTAAAGTGTGCATGTCCTGTTTATACAACATAAGGGTGGGTGGGAGGGCACAAGGACAATTCCATCTTGCACCTCTTTTTTCTTTAATTTTTCTTTGCGTCATGTGCTGTTTGGGGAGTGTTTTTTGGAAGGGCCATCCTGCGTGACACTGCAGTGCCACTCCTAGATGGGCCAGGTGTTTGTGTCGGCCACTAGGGTCGCTTATCTTACTCACACAGCTACCTCATTGCGCCTCTTTTTTTCTTTGCGTCATGTGCTGTTTGGGGAGTGTTTTTTGGAAGGGCCATCCTGCGTGACACTGCAGTGCCACTCCTAGATGGGCCCGGTGTTTGTGTCGGCCACTAGGGTCGCTTATCTTACTCACACAGCTACCTCATTGCGCCTCTTTATTTCTTTGCGTCATGTGCTGTTTGGGGAGTGTTTTTTGGAAGGGCCATCCTGCGTGACACTGCAGTGCCACTCCTAGATGGGCCCGGTGTTTGTGTCGGCCACTAGGGTCGCTTATCTTACTCACACAGCTACCTCATTGCGCCTCTTTTTTTCTTTGCGTCATGTGCTGTTTGGGGAGTGTTTTTTGGAAGGGCCATCCTGCGTGACACTGCAGTGCCACTCCTAGATGGGCCCGGTGTTTGTGTCGGCCACTAGGGTCGCTTATCTTACTCACACAGCTACCTCATTGCGCCTCTTTTTTTCTTTGCGTCATGTGCTGTTTGGGGAGTGTTTTTTGGAAGGGCCATCCTGCGTGACACTGCAGTGCCACTCCTAGATGGGCCCGGTGTTTGTGTCGGCCACTAGGGTCGCTTATCTTACTCACACAGCTACCTCATTGCGCCTCTTTTTTTCTTTGCGTCATGTGCTGTTTGGGGAGTGTTTTTTGGAAGGGCCATCCTGCGTGACACTGCAGTGCCACTCCTAGATGGGCCAGGTGTTTGTGTCGGCCTCTAGGGTCGCTTATCTTACTCACACAGCTACCTCATTGCGCCTCTTTTTTTCTTTGCGTCATGTGCTGTTTGGGGAGTGTTTTTTGGAAGGGCCATCCTGCGTGACACTGCAGTGCCACTCCTAGATGGGCCCGGTGTTTGTGTCGGCCACTAGGGTCGCTTATCTTACTCACACAGCTACCTAATTGCGCCTCTTTTTTTCTTTGCGTCATGTGCTGTTTGGGGAGTGTTTTTTGGAAGGGCCATCCTGCGTGACACTGCAGTGCCACTCCTAGATGGGCCCGGTGTTTGTGTCGGCCACTAGGGTCGCTTATCTTACTCACACAGCTACCTCATTGCGCCTCTTTTTTTCTTTGCGTCATGTGCTGTTTGGGGAGTGTTTTTTGGAAGGGCCATCCTGCGTGACACTGCAGTGCCACTCCTAGATGGGCCAGGTGTTTGTGTCGGCCACTAGGGTCGCTTAGCTTACTCACACAGCTACCTCATTGCGCCTCTTTTTTTCTTTGCGTCATGTGCTGTTTGGGGAGTGTTTTTTGGAAGGGCCATCCTGCGTGACACTGCAGTGCCACTCCTAGATGGGCCCGGTGTTTGTGTCGGCCACTAGGGTCGCTTAGCTTAGTCATCCAGCGACCTCGGTGCAAATTTTAGGACTAAAAATAATATTGTGAGGTGTGAGGTATTCAGAATAGACTGAAAATGAGTGGAAATTATGGTTTTTGAGGTTAATAATACTTTGGGATCAAAATGACCCCCAAATTCTATGATTTAAGCTGTTTTTTTGTGTTTTTTGAAATAAACACCCGAATCCAAAACACACCCGAATCCGACAAAAAAAATTCGGTGAGGTTTTGCCAAAACGCGGTCGAACCCAAAACACAGCCGCGGAACCGAACCCAAAACCAAAACACAAAACCCGAAAAATTTCAAGTGCACATCTCTAGTTTACACATGGGACCCCTTTCCCCGACTGCCAGGACCCCCCCTGACTCCTGTCAAATAGGGTCCCTTCTGCCAATCAGGGAGCGCCACGTCGTGGCACTCTCCTGATTGGCTGTGTGCTCCTGTAGTGTCTGTCAGGCAGCACACGGCAGTGATACAATGTAGCGCCTATGCGCTCCATTGTAGCCAATGGTGGGAACTTTGCGGTCAGCAGTGAGGTTACTTTCGGTCAACCGCTGACCGCAAAGTTCCCACCATTGGCTACAATGGAGTGCATAGGCGCTACTTTGTATCACTGCCGTGTGCTGCCTGACAGACACTACAGGAGCACACAGCCAATCAGGAGAGTGCCACGACGTGGCGCTCCCTGATTGGCAGAAGGGACCATCTTTGACAGGAGTCAGGGGGGTCCTGGCAGTCGGGGAAAGGGGTCCCATGTGTAAACATGGGGCCCCTTTCAGTGCGTGGTCGGGTTTCCATTTTTTTGTTTTGCCAAATACGTGGATTATACAAAGAAAACAAGATGCCCTGGATTATGTGAGTATAATTTTTTTCACAGGTACCCCAAGGATTCTACATGGAGAAGAGGACCGAGCCTCGTGGGAACATAGGGGCTTCACCCCTGGCCCTTGGGTGGCTGGAGGTGGGGGACCCCTTGATTTAAGGGGTCCCCACTCCTCCAGGGTACCCCGGCCAGGGGTGACTAGTTAGTGATTTAATGCCAGGGCCGCAGGGACCAGTATAAAAGTGTCCCCCAGCTGTGGCATTATCTCTCTGACTAGTGGAGCTTGGTGCTGGTTCAAAAAATACGGGGGACCCCTATGCTTTTTGTCCCCCGTATTTTTTGCACCGGGACCAGGCGCAGAGCCCGGTGCTGGTTGATCAAATATGGGGGAACCCCTGTCAATTTTTTTCCCATATTTTTTCAACCAGGACCGGCTCAAAGAGCCCGAGGCTGGTTATGCTTAGGAGGGGGGACCCCACGCAATTTTTTCCAGATTCTTAAACACTTTAAAAACCTTTTTAAGGTACACAATGAAGCCCTGCACGGATCTCACAGATCCGGCCGGGATTCCTTGTGTTTTGTCAGGCAGTGTTTTACTCATCACTCCCATAAAACACTGCCTGATATTACGAATCGCATCGACATCGGAAAAAACGATTGTGCAAAACTCGGCAGCTTAGTGAATGATCGTATCAGGATTCAAAAAGTTGCAGTAAAATGCACCCGATACCATTCGAGTTCAAACACCCTTCAAAATGGCCAAAACACGAATCTTTGTAAATATACCCCCAAGGCTTAGTAAATAGACCCCTTAGTGCCCAAACCACCGATGGCGGTGACAGGGTCCCAGAGATGACAGAACAGCAGGTCTGACTCAGAGGTGTAAGCGAATGCCATTACAGCTGCGATTCTGTACGCAGCGGCTGTGCGAAAATATGCAAATGTTGCAGCTGCCAGGATTTGTTTTGGGACATCCATAATCAGCGTCTCTGAGCCGCCATTTGTGTACACAGAGGCAACCATCAGATGCAAATCAAACAGCGACTTTCTGAGTAACCCTATAGTCACACCGCCTGGCCGCTGAAAGTAAGATGCAGGAGCCATTTTTACTGCATAAGGAATTGCAATCGGAATTAGTAACACGCCTCCCAAACGGTTGCAAATCACCTGCATTTTAGTCAGACCCCCCCCTTCCCCGTTACATCCCCTAAATGCTGACTACCTGTCAAACACTTAGGGTCTGATTCATTACAGACAGTAATGACGCCCGGGTATGGAAATGCAGCAGGTATAAAGAGATGCCTCCTGCATGCATGTGTGATCCAGCATTGTGTCTGAGAGCGCAGTATTGGATCACTTGCGACACTATCCGCCAGTTGTGGGCACCGTACAGTCTGTACCCATTAAAGATACGCCACTGGAACATCGTATTCTGCCACCATTGCAAGTTTTCCCTCACACCACGTAGAGGTGCAGTGGAAAACCTGCAATGTCATCACTATTGTAAGTGCCCCATATGTGAGCCTGATTCATGTGTGTACTGTAAGTAAAGCAAATAAAGCAAGTAACTTTGGGGGTGATTCCGACTTCATTGTAGCTGTGCTAAATTTAGACAGCTACGATCAGGAACACTGACATACTGGGGGGGGGGGGGACACTCCCAGCACAGGGCTAGTCCGCCCCGCATGTCAGTCCCTGCCCCGTCGCTAAAGTACAAAAGCATCACACAGCGGCGATGCTTTTGCACTTCAGGAGTAGCTCCCGGCCAGCGCAGCTTTTGCGTGCTGGCCGGGAGCTACTCATCGCTGCCCGGCTCGCAGCGGCTGCGTGTGATGTCACGCAGCTGCTGCAGCCTGCCCCCCGCACGATCCGGCCACGCCTGCGTTGGCTGGACCGCACCCACAAAACAGCGGCCAAACGCCACCGTGCCACCCCCTCCCACCCAGTGACCGCCTCTGCCTGTCAATCAGGCAGAGGCGATCGCTAGGCAATGACAGCCGTCGGCTGTCAGCCATGCGCCAGCGCACACTGCGGCGCATGCGCATTTCTGACCTGATCGCTGCACTGCGAAGAACTGCAGTGAGCGTTCAGGTCAGAATGTCCCCCTTTGTGTCTGGAACAAACCATGTTGCAATGCAAGGAGAGCAAACACATTGCTATGTTTTCTGTGCAGGGTAAATACTGGCTGCTTTATTTTAACAGATTTCAGTTTAAACACACTCCACCCAAATCCAACTCTCTGCACATGTTACATCTAGCCCACCTGCAGTGCAGCATGGTGTTGCCCAGTTACTTGCTTTTTGCTTTTCTTACAATCATGAATCAGACCCTGTGTGCCGTAATGTCTGGTGGCACATTGTTCCGAAATGAAATCATCACTGATGGTTGCACTTTTGCACTCTTAAATATCCTCTTCTATGACCCTTAGGTGAAAAGGAAATCTAGATTTTATAACCTGTATATAGTATATAATAATTCTGACGTTTCAAATATACTGTACTGAGTCACAATCAGGATCATAACTTTGTGGGCCCCATAGTAACTAGAGATGTGCTGCGGGCACTTTTCGTGTTTTGTGTTTTGGTTCTCATTCCACTTTCGTGTTTTGGTTTTGGCTTGATTTTGCCAAAATCACCCTTTCGTGTTTTGGTTTTGGTTTTGGATCTGGATGATTTAAAAAAAAAACCATAAAAACAGCTAAAATCACAGAATTTGGGGGTAATTTTGCTCCTACGGTATTATTAACCTCAATAACATTCATTTCCACTCATTTCCAGTCTATTCTGAACACCTCACAATATTGTTTTTAGGCTTAAAAGTTGCACCGAGGTCGCTGTATGACTAAGCTAAGGGACACAAGTGTGCGGCACGAACACCTGGCCCATCTAGGAGTGGCACTGCAGTTACAGACAGGATGGCATTTAAAAAAACTAGTCCCCAAACAGCACATGATGCAAAGAAAAAAAAGAGGTGCAATTAGGTAGCTGGATGGCCAAGCTAAGCGACACAAGTGTGCGGCACAAACACCTGGCCCATCTAGGAGTGGCACTGCAGTGTCAGACAGGATGGCACTTAAAACAAACTAGTCCCCAAACAGCACATGATGCAAAGAAGAAAAAGAGGTGCATGATGGAATTGTCCTTGGGCCCTCCCACCCACCCTTATGTTGTATAAACAGGACATGCACACTTTAACAAACCAATCATTTTGGCGACAGGGTCTGCCACACGACTGTGGCTGAAATGACTGTTATGTTTGGGCCCCCACCAAAAAAGTAGCAATCAATCTCTACTTGTACAAACTGGCTCTACAGAGGCAAGATGTCGACCTCATCATCATCATCCTCCGATTCCTCACCCCTTTCACTGTGTACATCCTCCTCACTGAGTATTAATTCGTCCCCACTGGAATCCACCATCTCAGGTCCCTGTGTACTTTCTGGAGGCAATTGCTAGTAAAGGACTTCACAGAGGAATTTATAATTATTTTTCCTGAACATCATCTTCTCCACATTTAGTGGAAGTAACCTCCTATGCCGATCGCTACAAGGTTACCGGCTGCACTAAACACTCTTTCGGAGTACACAATGGAGGGGGGGGGGGGCAACTTAGGTAAAATAAAGCCAGTTTGTGCAAGGGCCTCCAAATTGCTTCTTTTTCCTTCCAGTATACATGCGGTCTGACATGCCTACTTGGATGCTGTCACTCATATAATCCTCCACCATTCTTTCAATGGTGATAGAATCATATGCAGTGACAGTAGACATGTCAGTAATCGTTGGCAGGTCCTTCAGTCCAGTCCAGATGTCAGCTTTCGCTCCTGACTGCCCTGCATCACCGCCAGCGGGTGGGCTAGGAAATTTTATCCCTTTCCTCGCAGCCTTAGTGGCGGGAGAAATTGAAGGAGGAGCTGCTGATGGGTCACGTTATGCTTGAGTTGACAATGTACTCCCCAGCAGGTCTTTGCCCCTCTGCACACTTGTGTCTGCTGAAAAAAGAGATACAACGTAGGCTCTAAACCTAGGATCAAGCACAATTGCCAAAATGTAGTGCTCTGATTTCAACAGATTGACCACCCTTGAATCCTGGCAAAGCGAATGAAGGGCTCCATCCACAAGTCCCACATATTTTGGTCGCTCCGTCTTATCTCCTCCTTTAATTTATCCAGCTGCTTCTGCAAAAGCCTGATGAGGGGAATGACCAGACTCAAGCTGGCAGTGTCTGAACTGACTTCACGTGTGGCAAGTTCGAAGGGTTGGAGAACCTTGCACAAGACGGAAATCATTCTCCACTGCGCTTAAGTCAGGTGCATTACCCCTCCTCTGCCTATATCGTAGGTGGATGTATAGGCTTGAATGGCCTTTTGCTGCTCCTCCATCCTCTCAAGCATATAGAGTGTTGAATTCCAACTCGTTACCACCTCTTGCTTCAGTTGATGGCGGGGCAGGTTCAGGAGTGTTTGATGGCGCGCCAGTCTTCTGCACGCAGTGGCAGAATGCCAAAAGTGGCCCACAATTTTTCGGGCCACCGACAGCATCTCCTGCACACCCCTGTCATTTTTCAAAAAATTCTGCACCACCAAATTAATTATATGTGCAAAACATGGGACATGCTGGAATTTGCCCAGATGTAATGCACGCACAATATTGCTGGCGTTGTCCGATATCACAAATCCCCAGGAGAGTCCAATTGGTGTAAGCCATTCTGCAATGATGTTCCTTAGTTTCCATAAGAGGTTGTCAACTGTATGCCTCTTATGGAAAGTAGTGATACATAGCGTAGACTGCCTAGGAACGAGTTGGCGTTTGCGAGATGCTGCTACTGGTGCCGCTGCTGTTGTTGCTGCGGGAGGCCATACATCTTCCCAGTGGGCTGTTACAGTCATATAGTCCTTAGACTGCCCTGGTCCACTTATCCACATGTCCATGGTTAAGTGGATACTGGATACAACCGCAATTTGTAGGACACTGGTGACTCTTTTTCTGACGTCTGTGTACATTCTCGGTATCGCCTGCAGTGGAACCTAGATGGGATTTGATACCGGGGACACACTATCTTTATCAATTCTGTAAGTCCCACTGAACTAATGGTGGATACCGGATGCACCTCTAACACCAACATAGCTGTCAAGGCCTCACTTATCCGCTTTGCAAAAGGATGACTGATGTCATATTTCATCTTCCTCACAAAGGACTGTTGGACAGTCAATTGCTTACTGGAAGTAGAACAAGTGGTCTTCCGACTTCCCCTCTGGGATGACGATCGACTCCCAGCAGCAACAACAGCAGCAACAGCAGCAGGTGTACCACTCCAGGATCCTCTGGAGGAATCCCAGTTAGGAGAGGACTCCTCAGTCTTGACAGTGACATGGCCTGCAGGACTATGGATGTTCCTGACTGAGGAGGAAGTTGACGTTGAGGGAGTTGGTGGTGTGGCTTGCAGGAGCTTGGGTACAGGAGGAAGAATGGATTTAGGTGTCAGTGAACTGCTTACGCTCTTACCCAAAGTTTCACAACTTGACACTGACTTCTGATGAATGCGCAGCAGGTGACGTATAAGAGAGGATGTTCCTAGGTGGTTAACATCCTTGCCCGTACTTATTACAGCTTGACAGAGGCAACAGATGGCTTGACACCTGTTGTCCGGATTTGTGGATAAATAATTCCACACCGAAGAGGTGGCTTTTTTGGTAGTTTGCCCAGGTATCACAATGGGCTTCTTCATCCCAAGGACAACAGGTGTCTTCCCCGGTGCCTGATTTAAACAAACCACATCACCATCAGAATCCTCATTGTCAACTTCCTCCTCAGCGCCAGCAACACCCATAACCTCATCCTGGTGTACTTCAACAGTGACAACTTCAATTTGAATATCAGAAACTGGACTGTGGGTGCTCCTTCCAGCACTTGCAGGGGGCGTGCAAATGGTGGAAGGAGCCACATCTTCCTGTCCAGTTTTTGGAAGATCAGGCATCGCAACCGCCAACACACTTGGACTCTCCTTGGGGATTTGTGATACCATCTCAGAACGCACAGTTCTTTTCTGTGCTCTTTCCAGCTTAACTCTTTTAATTTTTGTAGCTGGAGGATGAGGGCTTCCATCGTCATGTGAAGCTGAACCACTAGCCATGAACATATACCAGGGCCTCAGCTGTTCCTTGCCACTCCGTGTCGTAAACGGCATATTGGCAAGTTTACGTTTCTCCTCACACCATTTAAATTAATTTTTTTGGTTCTTTTTACTGAACTTTGGCTTTTTGGATTTTACATGCCCTCTACTATCACATTAGTCATCAGCCTTGGCAGACGACGTTGATGTCATTTCATTGTCTATGTCATGGCTAGTGGCAGCAGCTTCAGCACTAGGAGGAAGTGGTTCTTCTTGATCTTTCCCTATTTTATCCTCAACATTTTTGTTCTCCGTTATTTTTTGGGAGTTATATGAGATAATATGCGGCACAGGAATGACTGCAATGACTGATGAGACAGGACACTACCACTGGTCTGATGCAGCACAACAGGTTGTTGTTATAATTATTATACTGCAGCAGTGGACATATAGCAGCAGCGTATATCATCACTGGAATGACTGATGAGACAGGACACTACCACTGGTCTGATGCAGCACAACAGGTTGTTGTTATAATTGTTATACTGCAGCAGTGGACATATAGCAGCAGCGTATATCGTCACTGGATATATAGCAGCAGAGAACACCAACACTGTGACTGGCTGGTCTGATGCAGCACAATACACTGACTACACTGGACTGGACAGCACAACACAGCACAAGACTCGCCACCCCACTTTCCCACCCCCACACAGATACTGAACACTGAGGACACGTCCTTTCAATACACTCTCCGAGACTGGAGTGAAAATGGCCGTGACGCGCGGCTCCTTATATGGAATCCAAATCCCGCGAGAATCCGACAGTGGGATGAGGACGTTTTGCCGCGTTCGGGTTTCCGAGTCAGGCGGGAAAACCCGAGCCTGATTCGGATCCGGGCTCGAATGGTGAAGTCCGGTAATGTTCGGTTCTCTGAGAACCGAACCCGCTCATCTCTAATAGTAACATATTGAAGGGCCCCTGTCCCAATGTTTCTTCAGAGACACCTGTGTGCAGCAGTTTTTCATTTTATGTCCCATAATAGTGCCCTGGTTTATTTTATGAAGCTTACATTATGTCACACTGTAGGGATATCAGTACATATTGCATCCCTCCCGAAATTTGTAAAGCAGTGATCAGGATAACGGTGCTGCGAATCCGTAGCCACGCCCAAAAAGTGGGCATGGCCTATGTAAAAGGGGGTATGACTTTGCGGGAGTGCCACGGTCACTGGGGGGGGGGGGGGGGGCATGCCCAGTGCTCTGTGAGCTGCTGGCATGACTTCTCTCCCCCTGTCTCCTGTGAAAAGACGTTGTGCACCCTCAATTAACCTCACGGTCTACCGCAGACAGCAATTTTCCCACTATTGACTATAATGGAGGACCGCGATCCTCCATTATATCTATGCGCTCCGCCTGATTGACAGGCCAGGAGCGCACAGCCAATTAGGAAAGTGCTATAACGTGGTGCTCCCTGATTGGCTGATGGTTCCCCAGCTGACATAAGTTACAAGGGGTCTCGCCATTCAGGGAAAGGGTATCCATGTGTAAACATGGATCCCCTTAAGTGCGATAAATCAGGCGTTTGCTTTTTTTTTTTAACCCTGTGGATGCCTACATGGATTGAAGAGGACAAATCTACACAGGATAATAGGTGAGTATATATATATATATATATATATATATATATATAAAAATATATATATTTTATTTTTTACAGGTACCCCCGGATTCTACTGGAGAAGACTACATGAATGGTGGCGTGGGATGTATGTGTGGGTGTGTGTGTATTAATAAATTAATATTTTCACGGTGTGTGTGTGTGTGTGTGTGTGTTTATTTGATCATTTCTTTTGTTGTGGAGCTACAGGTACCAGCGGGCCCTAGTTCCACACCAAAAGACAATATTTATTTTATTATTATTTTTTTTACACTTTTTATGCACAGCCCATGGGTGCCTGGAGGGGGGGGACACCCTTTATTGTAGGGGTACCCACTTCCCCAGGGAACACCGGTCAAAGGTGACTAGTTGTGGGGTGTAATGCCACGGCTGCAGGGACCAATATAAAAGTGTCCCCCGGCTGTGACATTATCTCCCTGGCTAGTAGAGTCCGGTGCTGGTTTTAAAATTACGGGGGGACCCCTACGTCTTTTGTCCCCTGTATTTTTGGAACCAGGACCAGTCCAAGAACCCGGTGCTGGTTGTATAAATACTGGGGACCCCTACGCATTTTTTCACGGTATTTTAACAACCAGGACCGGTCCAATAGCCCGGGGTTGGTTATGCTTAGTAGGGGGGACCCCACACAATTTTTATTTTTAACTATTTCACTCACTTTTACACAGAGAAGCATGCATTGATCTCACTGATGCATGCATGATTCTCCAAACACGCAAGCCAAAAGCAGGTCTATTTGAAAATTCTATTTATGTACGAATTCCATACTTTTTCCGGCAGTTTTTGGCTATTGTCGGCAGTGATTGAGAATACGAATCCTTAGTAAATACCCTTGTTGTATGAGCTGTAAGTGAACAAACAACTGTGTTTGACCGATTGACTGTTGATTTGTATTTGTGTGGACATTAGTGTGTCTTAATACCAATTGCCCCTACACTGCCGAGCTTTGTTTTTAGTAAATTTCTGAGATGCATTTTCGGCCGAAAATGTAATCTCGAATCAAATCAGGACCTTAGTAAATATACCCCTGTATGTGAGTAGTTGTGGCAGCCAAGCCAGAAGGAGGCCTGGGAATATACCTGCAAGAAGCTGGCAAGAATTTGAGACTTTGTGGAGACAGCAGGTGGGATGTAATAGCAACCAAGTTTGCCAGAGGTGCTGGATGCTGGTCAAACTCAGACATTTTTTTAAAGCGGCAGTCATTTATGAGGCAAAACTATACCTTGTAAATGACTGCCGCTTTAAAAACAATTGTGCAAAACTGAGACACTATTACATTCCACCTTTTGTTTGCAGACAAGATATCCCAGTATAGGGAGGGGCAAAGTAGGGTCATTTGATAAGTGTGGTAAATTTGTATGAGATGGTGCCACCAGGGCCACCATATAGGGAGTGCTCTGTGTACAGTTGTCCCGGGCACGGCCACTCTGACAGAGTGGAGGGCCCAGGCTGCCCGAACTGCCCGCCACCGATGGGACTGTCAGAGGCCACCGCTGCTAATACTCCAACTGCCCATCGCCACTGTTCCCTTCTACTGTCATCAACGCCCACCGCAGATCCTAACAAGCAAGCCTGCAGCTTGCTGTTCAATAAAGTTATTGAATAGCAAGCTGTTCGTCACGCCGCACGCCGCGACAGAGAAGAGGAGCCGCCACACTGGACTGCAGAGCTCAGGAGCAGAGACCGAGTGGGGGAGAGGACAGATTTGCAAGGGTAAGTATATATTATATTTATGTAATTGTTGTGTGGATGAGGAAGAAGGGAGTCATTTCAGCAATCAAAGCAGAGACCAAAAAATGTACCTAAGCGCTTGATTCAATAGAAAACCTTTTCTTCCCTGCTGCTGTTTTTATTGCATTGATTAACCACTTCAGTGGGGGAAGAAAAAAAAAACACACCTCCCAGGGTGTGTTTTAATTTTTGTGTGTTCCGGGGGGTGAGCGCTAAGGGTGGGAAGTGCATGCAGGGATCGGCCGCAGGGATTGCCAGCATCAGCGCTGATTCCCGGCCGCATAGTGGCGCCCAGGAGTCAGCATAAGCTATTACACTGTTAAGCACGCCCCCTGGCCAATAGGAGTCCGGGGGGGGGGGGCTGCGGCTTAACACTGCAATAGTTTATGCTGATTCCCGGACGCCGTGCGATCAGTGCTGGTGGACCCTTGGGAGTTGGTGACACCGCCCGGAAATCTTCTGGAGTGGCCAGCGCTGGTAGTGAAGCTATCCCCGGAAGATTTCCGGGGATACCACCGAAGGTTAAAGTGCACCTAGCAATACTGTCATATGTGTCTGCAGAAGTGCGACTGTAAGGTGAAACAAGCACAGAACTAGACATGCCAGCAGCCATTTTTGGACAAAATATCTAACTTTTTTAAAAGGGGGGGGGGGCTGCCTATTTTGTCAGTCCCGGCCCCACAATTTCTGGTGGCAGTCCTGGGTGCCGCAATCCCTTTTTGGTGATCCACTTTTCTAACCCTCTCCGCTCAGCCCAAATTGCAGCCAGAAGTGAAGCATTGTTCACTTGCGGTAGCCATTTGTGGTGAGCAGTTTAGCAGTTGCTACAAAAATGAACAAACATGTCTTCCGTGTAGTGATAAAACACTTTTATTTAAAGAAGTGGACAGCAGCAAAGATCAAAGCAGAGTTAGACGAAGTTCATGTGGATTCTGCTCCTGCGTTGAAGACCGTCTATTTCTGGATAAAGTAATTTAAACGTGGCTCAACCTGCACTGACAACGAAGTGAACTCCAGAACCCCAGTTGAGATTACTATGTGGGCTATGGTGGCAAAAACCCATGGTATAGTTATGAAAGATCGCCAAGTGAAGGTGTGCGAGATTGCTGAGGCCGTAGCATCTCGGAGGAACAAGTGCATAACATTCTGCATGAAAAATTGCGCATGAAAAAGCTGTGTGCACTATGGGTGCCGCAATTGCTGACTCTCAATCAAAGACGCATGCGAAAGGACGTTTAAACACAATGGGGCAGATGTATTAACCTGGAGAAGGCATAAGGAAGTGATAAACCAATGATATGTGCAAGGTGATAAAAGCACCAGCCAATCAGATCCTAACTGTTAATTTACATATTGGAGCTGATTGGCTGGTGCCTACTGCCTTTATCACCTTGCACGTATCACTGGTTTATCACTTCCTTATGCCTTCCCCAGGTTAATACATCTGCCCCAGTGTTTGGATATGTTTAAGTGCAATCCACAGGATTTCATCAGCAATTTGTGACTGTGGACGAAACTCCTGAGTGGAAGAAGCAGTCAAAACAATAGACAATGCCTACTGAAAGTGCGCCGAAGAAGGCATTGACTGTTTTGTAGGATTCCCAAGGAATTATTTATTATTTTATTATTATCAGTTCCTTATATAGCGCAGCATATTCCATTGTGCTTTACAATTAGTAATTATCCTGACTACTTGCAAAAGGGTTAGTCAATAACAAGAGAGTACTATATAATATTATTGGACCATTTAAAAGAAGAGCTGAAAAATAAATAGCCACGATTGGATTGCAAAAAAGTGCTCTTCTACCAAGATAACGTGCCGTCCCACAAGTCGGCCGTCGCAATGGCAAAATTACGCAAATTGGGCTTCACATTTATGCCCCATCCACACTATTCACTGAATTTGGCTCCACACGATTTCTTGTTTCCAAATTTGAAAATCTGTCTCGGTGGGAAGAAAATCTTGTCAAATGAGGAAGTCATTGCTGCAGTCAATTAATATTTTGCAGGCTTTTTCCGACGGTATAAAGAAATTAGTAACTCACTGGACCAAGTGTATCGCCCTCAGGGGAGACTATTAAGTGTATTCAGTGCTTGTCGGATCTTTTCCAATGGAAAGGATCCGAAAACGCAGTATTCAATGAGCGGCCAAATCCGACAGTCGGATTAACATTGCTGGAAACGGGACTAAAACCTGTCGAATTTGGCTGCGTTTCCGACAAAACATGTGGATCGGCGGCTATGTGTTTTCCGACAAGTTAGAATTGCCGACATGTCGGAAAGGAGTGAATAGGTCGGGACAGTTTCTGTCCTAAAAAAGATGGAAACTGCCGTCTATGTGATAAGACGGCGGTTCCGACTGCAATTGAATACACCAGTATGTTGAGAAATAAAGGCGATTTTTCCACCAAAAAATTTGTTTTACATGCTTCCCTACCACATTTATCAAACAACACTTCGTATATATAGAGAGATGCATTGGTACAGCGTATAGGGGGGTGTAGTATGGCTGACCGGCGGTCTCCTGACTGCCGGTCAGCTTACCGACGCCGGGATCCCGGCAGCATACCGACGCCGGGATCCTGGCGGGGAGGGGCGAGTGCAGCAAGCCCCTTGCGGGCTCGCTGCGCTCGCCACACTGTGGGCTCGGTGGCGACCTGCGGTCGCCACGGGTTCTATTCCCACTCTATGGGTGTCGTGGACACCCACGAGTGGAAATAGTCCCTGTTGGTCGGCATGCCGACCATCGGGATACTGAGCCGGCGGGATGGTGGAGGAGGTCATGTGACTGTCGGTCAGCAGACCGGTGGTCACATGAATACCACCCCGTATAGGGTATATATATCCAATATCGTTCAATAAGTAAGGTAACAAAACCTCTCACATGTTATGTGTAATGTTCTCTATTTCATTCTAATTTTCCCACCAGGCCAGCGCAGATAGACCACTGCTTCCCCTCACGGCCATTAGACTCCGCCTCTTATCAGTCATACTATCCCAACACCCAACATCAGCTGTAAGATGGTGGGAATAATGGAAGCATGGTCAGACATTGAGGTGCGTAGTGGGATCAGATTTCTGCGTCTAAAGGGCACATCAGCAGCTGAAATTTATCGCCCACTTCTTGAGGTGTACGGTGAAAATGTTATGTCTTGGAAACAGGTTTGGGTTTGGTGCACTGCCTCGATAATGGCAGGACAGGCGTTCAAGATGAGCAGCGGCCAAGCGCGCCCACCACAGATGACAATTTGTGCCGCATTGGAGCTCTGATTCAGGAGGTCAGACACATTCCAGTTAGTGATATTGCTGATAAAATGAATGATGGTGAAGTTGAGCGTGTCGTCATGTGCGGGCTTCAGGCGTTTGACACTGATTTCTTCTATGCCAGGATAGATGATGTACCATTGGAACAAATGCTTAGACAAGCATGGGGACTATGTGGAAAAATAATCTGTACCAGAACCATACTGTTGATTATACTTATATGTATGAGCATGAGGTGAATAAATTTACACAGTGGGGTAAATTTACTAAGACGGGAGTTCTATTCAAGATGGGATGTTGCCCATAGCAACCAATCAGAATGTACTTCTCATTTATCAAGAACCTTCTAGAAGATAATACCTGGAATCTGATTGGCTGCTATGGGCAGAACTCCCATCTTAGTAAATTTAGCCCATTGTTAGGTTTTCTTACCTTCTTTATTGAACCCCCTTATATATACAGTTAATTCAATTTTATCTATTTTATTTAAACGGATGTTCACTAAGTTGATATGAAAGCAGATGTCTGAAGGGGATGCAGACGATATACCAGCTGTTGGGA
The DNA here is from genome assembly GCF_028390025.1 of Pseudophryne corroboree. Taxonomy (NCBI): domain Eukaryota; kingdom Metazoa; phylum Chordata; class Amphibia; order Anura; family Myobatrachidae; genus Pseudophryne; species Pseudophryne corroboree. Next base: position 1,204,508,020 of record NC_086444.1, read on the forward strand.
TCCTGGCGTTCAGGAGACCGACGCCTGAATCCCGACAGCCGGTGATATGCAGCCGTATGGAATACCGACATACGCTTGGTATTCCCACTCGGTTGGTGGGTCCTCGCCACCAACTAAGTGGGAACAGAGCCTGTGGCGAGCAAAGCAAGCCATTTGGCCCAATGCATAGTGAGCAGACCAAGCCTGCGAGGGAACTCCCTGCCTCGCTGCTGGAATTCTGACTGTTGGGATTTCATTTGTATTCTGTCTGCAGTTTCCATTGTACATTGCATGTGTAGACTTGGGGCCTAATTCAGATCACTGCTGTGCATTTTCACACATCAGGTCTGAACTGCGCACGCACCAACGCCGCAGTGCACTGGCGCATGCCAGAGATGCGATCAGCATCTCCGCCCAGCGATCGCCTCTGCCTGATTGACAGGTAGAGGCGTTCTCTGGGTGGGAGGGGGTGGGCCGGCGGTGTTGGGCTGCCGTTTTTGGGGATCGGTCCGGGCAATGCAGGCGGGGGGGGGGGGGGGGGTTGGGTCGCGGCGGCTGATGCGTCCCGGAGAGCAACTGGTAACTCCCTGCCAGTGCGCAGGTACAAAAGCATCACCACAATGCTTTTGTACCTGTGCGGCGGGGGGTGGGCCAGACATGCGGGGCAGGCTAGCCCTGTGCTGCGCGTCCCGCCATATGTCAGGGTGGCTGATCGTAGCCGTGCAAAATTATGCACGGCTACGATCAGGTCTGAATTAGGCCCCTGACACGATAATTGGCAATAGAATATAAGCCTTATTGTTGCATTTTAATAAATAGACGTCAAAAATGTGCTTGATATTTTCAAACCATGCAAATATTGTAACAAAGAGAAAGAATCAGCTTCACCAAGGTTGGGAGAATAGATGACAACATTTATCTACAAGTAAATAATATCTAATGCTTCTAACCTTGGGTTTTATTGCTGGGTTACGGCATTGAGTTCAGGGACACTTTTAGCTATATAATAGCAGACATGCCGCAACATAATGTCTATATATATAAGTATAGCTGCAAGAATGGGATGTGTCTTATTAGTGTTACAGTCAGGTGCTCTGCCTCTGTAGTTGGCTTTTTTACTGTATAGAAAGTAACAGTATTCTAGGCCGGCTTTTAGCCACTTAGTCATGGAAATGGAATTGTAAGATAATATATTAATAAAAATAATAGTAACGCACATAAAAGTAGTTATAAATGTACCACGTTCCTGTAGCCTGGCTACCTATTGAAAATATAATGGTTGACCTAATAGGTTCATTAGCGAAGAACACTTCAGCTCACTAACGCAGTGTTTAATAAATACAAATTATAATGTAGATGTTCCTTTAAAATCTATAGATAAAAAACAAATGCCAAATGACCATAAAAAGTAATCGTAATAAACCGTAATAAAGGCCTAGTGATGTTGTCCCTCAAATTCCTGCTTGGAATAGTGAAGCTCACACATTTTCTTTCTGTTTTCTTCCCGACTGTTAGAATGCTGATAGGGGATGGGGTAATTAATTTACCCCTCCCCTGCCCCCTACCATAACCCTAGCCCACCTGACCACCGGCATTCAGTGCAGTGAGATGTTGACTACAACCGCTCCTGTTCACACCTGATCTGGACTTATCATTGCCGCTACATTTTGCTACAGGCACACTCTTCTTGGCTCCCTACGACCCCTATGTTTCCAGATAAGAACTATGTTCCTTTCTTGTTTCAGGCTTCTGCCAATCACCTGTATTACATCCGGGATTGGTACGGGATCCCAGCTTTGGGGATCCTGCCAGTCAGGAGACCGAATCCGGGATCCTGACAGGTGAAATCCCGTCAGCGAGCACAGCCTGTCCCCTCGCAGTCTCGATATGCTGGCCACGCATCGGGCCCAGTCTATTACATTTCCCCTTGGGGGGTGGTGTGGACCACCACCCAAGGGTGAATTTCAGGCTTGTGTCGGTATTCCGACTGCCGGTATTTCGCCATGTGTCGGGATTCTGGCGTCGGTATCCTGACTGCCGGGATACCGACATACCTTACATCCAGTGCCTTCACTGCCTTATGCCTCAGACTAATCAACTACACTATGTGCCATTATTCTTTATTACCTCCGGTGCCTCATACCTCAGACCCAACAGCTCAAATATCTACAATTATTTCACCTCTGATGCCTCATCCCAAACAGCAACACTATCTGCAATTCATCTGTATTACCTCTGGTGCCTCATGCCAAAGACCAAACAGCTACAATATCTGCTACAGGTATTCATCTGTATTACCTTTGGTACGTCATGCATATGATCAACCAGCTATGATAAACCATCTTCTCACAGTAGGCAAGATTCAGGGGTAATTCAGATGCAATGGACTTGCAAAAATATGATAACTCAGCTTATTCAGAGATGCCCACCTCCGACACTTCACATCTGCCGCAGATGTACAAAGATGGAACATTGTGAACATCGGTTACACATCAGCACAACATCAAACATCTGACACCATTTATACAGTCTCAGAATGTGCCTCTCAGATAAGATGCGTGTATACTCACATAAATGCAAAGCAAATTGTCTCCGAAAATTCCACCGTAACTTCTGGGGTATCTAAACTTTGTATTATTACCTTCAGACAAATACAGTAATATTGTCAGAATCTTTGTTGACATGGTATTGCAAAAGGTCCTTCCAGTGTATTAACCTGAACGGTCTCTCTCAGCTAGTTCTACGCGTTTCACAGAATCAATCTGCTACATCAGGAAAGTCTCTTGTTAGGTGAGAGGGATCACAGAACTCAATTCTTTATTATAAAAAGATCACACTATTGTTGTTCTTTTTCTTTAACGTATTTTCAGCACCACTGTTTCAATGTGGATTCATGACTTCAGAATTGTTGCAGACACCTCTTAGTGCTTCAGTCCCACTTAAAACAGATGTGTTCATATTTAGAGTATATACAGTACATACAGATATTATCCAATCTTAAAGCCCTTTACACATAGGGGGTAATTCAGAGTTGATTGCAGCAACAAATTTGTTAGCAGTTGGGCAAAACCATGTGCACTGCAGGGGGGGGGGGGAGATATAACATGTGCAGAGAGAGTTAGATTTGGGGGGGTTATTTTGTTTCTGTGCAGGGTAAATAATGACTGCTTTATTTTTACACTGCAATTTAGATTTCAGTTTGAACACACCCCACCCAAATCTAACTCTCTCTGCACATGTTACATCTGCCCCACCTGTGCCAGCGTCGGCAAGTGCATACACACTTGACGATGCTGGCAACGGCAAGCAACAGTGGGGCCATGTTGCATTCGACAGCATGGCATCATTTGCAACCTCCTCAGATCTTTCTGAAAGTTCAAGAGATCTGAAGAGGCGACGAGTGACCCATAGGTGCATGCATTGCATTGTTTACATGCACACACTTAGACCGTTTTTAAATAAGTGTGGTTCTGATAGGTCGGAAACGCCCACATCGTTTAAAAAGTCTTACCGTGTGTGGTTATGTCACTGAAACTGAAGGAAGAACAAAATTCTTAAATTATCATGAAGGATTCACATCTAATCATCAAACCATGTGACTTTACAAACCTAATTTTCCCAACTTGGTCAGTGGTGCGGTCAGTGTTACTGAACTAATTCTATATACTGTATATTGATATTCTCTTAAGATATCAATAAAGCATTAAGGGGCATAATCACCTGAATGCAAGGTTTTTCCTGACAAAGTTAACATTGATACTGACCCCAATTTTTCATTATTATAGCTATGGGGCTAATTCTGAGTTGATCGCAGCAGCAAGTTTGTTAGCAATTGGGCACTACCATGTGCACTGCAGGGGCGGGGGGGGGGCAGATATAACATTTGCAGAGAGAGTTATAGGCCCTACACACTGGGCGATTTTCTGAAAGATATGAACGATCTCGTTCATAAATGAACGAGAACTCGTTCATATCTTTCAGGGTGGAGACTCCAGCGATGAACGATGCGCGTCCTCCCGCGCTCGTTCATCGCTGGTCTCCCGTCGGCTGTGCATGCAGGCCAATATGGACGATCTCGTCCATATTTGCCTGCACTTCAATGCAGCCGCGTGACGGGGGGAGTGAAGAAACTTCACTCCCCCCGTCACTGCCCCCCCGTCGCCGGGTCGCTCGTCGGCCGTTTCGGCCGTCGGGCACCTCGGCGGCGCATCGTCAAATGTGTAGGGCCCTTTAGATTTGGGTGGGTTATTTTGTTTCTGTGCAGGGTAAATACTGGCTGCTTTATTTTTACACTGCAATTTAGATTGCAGATTGAACACACCACACCCAAATCTAACTCTCTCTGCACATGTTATATCTGCCCCCCCTGCAGTGCACATGGTTTTGCCCAACTGCTAACAAATTTGTTGCTGCGATCAACTTGGAATTACCCCCTATGTGGGCTCCCGATTCTCGTTGAAACCAATATTTTTAAATTGGGTGTGATCATATTTCTGGCAAAAACCCATGGGAAAGTTTATTATAAAAAATGGGGAAATCAGCATGTACTCTAGAAAACTTGGAATAAATATTGGTTAATAGTACAGATGTCTATTACTGTCCCAAATAAAAATATTTTGAGTTTTTAAAATGTTTTAAATTGCTGATTTTGCTACTTTTTTTTTTTTTTAAGTAGAAAAAAAAGTTATTTTTGCATTTAAATAAATACTTTAGTCAATTTGCAGTGCAAGAGTTTTAAAAAAAGTTGATTTGGGGTAATTTGAGACCACTATACTAAAAAAACACCTGCAGATCCCACCTAAATAGTTTAAAACACCTGCTGCATCCATACAACACCACCATATACCTGTCACACATCTTTTAACCCATTAGTCTGGACTTTGCAAAATGTTACCATAATAATGACAATGAAATATTGTCCTAATTGAGCTAAATGCAGTGCACATGGTTTTGCCCAACTGCTAACAAAGTTCCTGCTGTGATCAACTCAGAATTACCCCCCATGTGCACTGCAGGTGTAGCAGATATAACATGTGCAGAGAGAGTTAGATTTGGGTGTGGTGTGTTCAATCTGCAATCTAAATTGCAGTGTAAAAATAAAGCCGCCAGTATTTACCCTGCACAATAACAAAATAACCCACCCAAATCTACCTCTCTCTGCAAATGTTATTTCTGCCGCCCCCCCCCCCCCCCCCCCCTGTAGTGCACATGGTTTTACCCAACTGCTAACAAATTTGATGCTCAACTCGGAATTACCCCCTATGACCAACCAGCATAATTGGCCTTCAACACCCGACTTTAATGCGACCTCCTTCGCTGGGGCTGCACTCGGCACATTGTAGTAAAGGATCTTTATTAGGTCAATAAAGGAAGAAGAGGCTTGGGCCTCCTCCAAGCCCAGCCAGGCTCACAAGGTACCATTTACCATTCAGCTTGACCCTTCGCTGTGCAAGACTCCTGAGACTCATTTTATCCCTCTGTGTTTGTCTTTCCAACAGTTTTGAGTCTTGAGTCAAACCATGTCCTGGCTCGGGTCACTTTGGTATTCCGAGTGGTGGGACCAACTCTGGGCTTAGGTCTTCCTGCAAGTACTTTCTTGGATCTACAAATTGGTTCTCTCTTGCTTTGAATTGCATCCTGATTTCAGGTGCCAAAACTGGTCAAAATTGACAGGAAATTAATTCTATTGATGTTTTATCATACTATAGGAACAAAAATAGGTCCAAAACCAAAACATGCTGATGACTTAGATCTAAAACCAAAACATGGGGGTCTGCGCGCTTCTTCAGTAATAACTAATTATGGGGTTATTCAGGACGCATCGCTGAGCGATGTGACCGCAATTACTCATTCGGTGGAGCCAGTGTGCATGCGCAGGTTTCCATTCTGCATGTGTGCATCTGAAGAATGTGATTGGTTTGCAATGGGTGCAAATGCCTCTGCCTGATTGACAGACAGAGGTGTTCGCAGGGTGGGCGGGGGGAGCCGACGGACTGTTGCGGGGGGTGGTGCATGGAAAATGGGGGTGGGCCGGTGGCATTTATGAAGCGGTAGCATGATGTCACACGCAGCCGCTCTGATGGCAAAAATGGTGCCTGTCTCTATTGCCCTCTCCCGCTTTCTATCCACTTTGCATTTGTTCCTTGTTTTCAAATATATGTATGTGAAACCCTCCCTTTACCCAGCTTACCTCTGCCATGTCCCCCTCCTTAGTTTAGTTAAACCTACTAAGTCGCCCCCCCAGCTGAAATAATTGTCCACCTCCGTAAAAGCACAATACATATCAGCTTTATCTATTCAAAAAAATACAAAAAAGTTTTGCTACTTACTTGCTACTAAAAAGTACAGACATTATACTGGCAACTAGAACCCAACCAGGTTTTGTGGAACAAGGGTATACTATACTGTACAAATGTCTTCATATCTGTGCTTCATTTGGGGAGGTGGTTGTTACAACATTACTGTAGGTCAAGATTTGTTGGTAAAAGACTTCAATATCTCCTATATATTTACCTAGATCTGTGACTCATTTTCCAACGCTGGGCGTGGCTAGGAGCTCTCATTGGGTTAGCCCCAGGTCTATCACACCCAGCCCACAGCTGATTGGGTGAGAAACGCCCTCCAACATAGGTTACATACAATGGGAGGCTCTGCCCTTCGGCTGCTGTGTGTTATCTGGACTCCACTCGGCTGCAGAGGGACTCGCCGTCGGGATGGGGGAGCTGCGGTGCCTGACCAGGGCCAGATTATGATTTCTGGGGGCCTATGGCCACTTGAGACAGGGGACCCGATCTCATTGATGTGCCAGCTGCGGGTTCAGGGACGTGGCCTAATTGCGGGCCGCGTGGTTACACCCCCTTATGCAAATTATGGAAATCAGTGTTTTTTTGTGCAGATTTTACCCCCTCAGCTAGGGGTGAATAAAGAGGGAGGAGTGATCAGTGTGATCGCTCCCCCCTACACATCCGCACAGGCAAAAAAAACTGCTGCTGCTAAATGGCAGCAGCCTCCCTGCAACACCACAGACCATCCAGCACACAGCAGTGTGGGTGTGCTGACTGTAGCACAATGCTGCAGAATAAGGGTGATCTTCAGAGCTGGGACAGAGCTGTTCCAGCTGGGAGGTCCCGTAAAACTGTGGGGCCCGGAGTACATACCCCCTGGGCCCCTCACTTTAATCCGGCTCTGTGCCTGGCCCGGGCAAAGGAGCCTTCACCGTCTGCTGCAGGGAGCACCAAGAAAGGGAAGCAGCTTACCTGCTTCCAGGAGGAGAAGCATTACCCGCCCCTACCCCACTTGCAGCACCACCGGGCCCCCTCCACCATATCCAGCACCCCTGCACCCACCACTCCCCCACCCACGGTGACTCCAGACCCCCTCCCTCACCAATGGCATATTCCCCTCCCCCACCCGCAGAAACCCCGCAACTGCCCGTCCCCCACCCACAACGGGATCCCGGCCACCAGGATGCCGGCAGCAGGGCGAGTGCAAGCAAGCCCCCTGTGGGCTCGCTATGCTTGCCACGCTGCGGCAAAGTGGATCGTGGACACCCATAAAGGGAGAAGAGCCTGTGGTGACGGGATTCCTGCGTCTGCATTTCACCACTAGTCGGGGATCCCGCTGTTGGTACACTAACGGTCCGGATCACGACTAGCGGTATTGTAACCGCTTCCCGGTAATACTTGGTTAATACTGGTATGTGTACAATCGGACATAACAGGTACAAACAGATACAGCCAGGAGTTTATGGGGTTAATTTAGGTTTTATTGCATTTTTGGATATCACACACACCTGTATATACACTCAGTAGTGGCAGTTGCCCTTTTACAGTAAGCTCTGGTATCAGTAGCAGTGGCGCACCCAGGGGGGGGGGGGGTTCTGAGTACCCAGAAACCCCCCCCCTGATGGACCAAATCAATTTTATGGCTAAGTGTGGCTTACGAGTGTAGCTCCGCCCACTCACGGCATTAGGCTCCCCCCACTCACGGCATTTTGCCGCGATTCGCGGACCCTCCGGGTAGAGCTACACACACTGACCTCTCTCAGCCAGCTGCAGGTGAACCAGAGCTAATGGTCACAACAAGTCTTGAGGCTGCCTACGCTGAATGTGACCACCACACAGACTGATCCCTTCCTAGCTGACCTCGGTAAGGAACCTCTCCCAGTTTACAGTACCAACATTTTTCTACATGTGCACTGATTTTTTAGCTTAATGCATTATATATATATATATATATATATATATACACATATCATATATATATATATATATATATATATGTATATATACATTTTTCAAGCCAAATTGACAAGTTTAAAAGCACCGGGAAAAGCTAATGGGAACATAACTAATTGAATACATTAATTAAATATAAAGAGTAAATAATAATATAAAAATTATCTATATGTAAAACTACTGTAGGCTACTTGATTGAGGGGGTAATTCAGACCTAATCGCTCGCAAGTGTTTTTTTGCTGTCCTGTGTTCAGATACTTTGCCGCCTACAGGGTGAGAGTATTTTCACTGTGCAAGTGTGAGATCGCATGTGTAGTTGAGCTGTACAAACTGATTTTGTGCAGTGTCTGAGTAGCCCAGGACTTAAGGGGGGTACTCACGGGAGAGATGTGTGCTGAGCGATCTTAACACAGACCGCTCAGCACACATCTCTCACCCCGCTCAGCACAGCGCGATGTGCTGAGCGAGGGGGAAAGCCGACGGGGAGCCGCTCACTTCACACAACGGTGAAGTGAGCGACCCGCTAGATTGAGCCTGCATGCAGCTCAATCTAGCATCGGCGATAGCGATGCGCGGGGCCGCGCATCGCTATCGCTGGAGGGCATACACACGGCAGATCCGTGCTTAAAATCTAAGCAATCTAGCAAGATTGCTTAGATTTTAAGCACGGATCTCTCCGTGTGTACCCCCCTTTACTCAGCCGCTGCGATCACTTCAGCCTGTCCGGGACCGGAATTGACGTCACACACCCGCCCTGCAAATGCTCAGACACGCCTGCGTTTTCCCTGACACTCCCTGAAAATGGTCAATTGCCACCCACAAATGCCCACTTCCTGTCAATCTCCTTGCGATCGCCCGTGCGATCGCTTTTTATGCGCCATTCCGTTGCTATGCACCAATGCCCAGTGCAGTCATCCGACGAGCCTGCGCATTGCGGTGCATATGCATGCGCAGTTCAGACCTGATCGCAGGCTATGAGAAAACGCAGCCTAGCAATCAGGTCAGAATTACTTACTGAGATATAAATATATTAATAGCACCTGAAGTCTAAAATCATAGTGTAGTGAGGTGTAGATAGGAGTTCGGTATTTATTACTGACAGCGGCTTCCTCCATCGAGCAATAAGAATCCCCTTGCGGGATTGCTGCGCTCGCCACTCTGTGGCCATCCACGAGTGGAATAGCCCTGTTGCGCCGGGATTACGGCTGGCGGCATTGTTGGTTGTTAGGATTCCGGAGTCGGTATCCTGACCGCCGGGATCTCAACAACCGGCAAATTAAACGTATCCCATAGAAAGTGGGGAAATTTGTCTGATGGAAACCCCCCTTTACAGATCCTGCGTTTGCCCCTGAGTAGTGCCATCTGGTATAGGATCTGTTCTCCGCTGCAGCGAGAAACTCAGAGGCTTGTCCTGTCTCAATGGAGGACAGAGAGAGAGGATGTGTGACACTCTGAGATGGATATCCTATTAACTTGGATTTATGGGTATATATTAGTGATGTGCACCGGAAATTTTTCGCGTTTTGTGTTTTGGTTTTGGGTTCGGTTCCGCGGCCGTGTTTTGGATTCGGACGCGTTTTGGCAAAACCTCCCTGAAAATTTTTTGTCGGATTCGGGTGTGTTTTGGATACGGGTGTTTTTTTCAAAAAACCCTAAAAAACAGCTTAAATCATAGAATTTGGGGGTCAGTTTGATCCCATAGTATTATTAACCTCAATAACCATAATTTCCACTCATTTCCAGTCTATTCTGAACACCTCACAATATTATTTTTAGTCCTAAAATTTGCACCGAGGTCGCTGGATGGCTAAGCTAAGCGACACAAGTGGCCGACACAAACACCTGGCCCATCTAGGAGTGGCAATGCAGTGTCAGGCAGGATGGCCCTTCAAAAAAATTGTCCCCAAACAGCACATGATGCAAAGAAAAAAAGAGGTGCACCAAGGTGGCTGTGTGACTAAGCTAAGCGACACAAGTGGCCGACACAAACACCTGGCCCATCTAGGAGTGGCACTGCAGTGTCAATCAAGACAGGATGGCCCTTCCAAAAAATTGTCCCCAAACAGCACATGATGCAAAGAAAAAAAGAGGCGCACCAAGGTGGCTGTGTGACTAAGCTAAGCGACACAAGTGGCCGACACAAACACCTGGCCCATCTAGGAGTGGCACTGCAGTGTCAGGCAGGATGGCCCTTCAAAAAAATTGTCCCCAAACAGCACATGATGCAAAGGAAAAAAGAGGCGCACCAAGGTGGCTATGTGACTAAGCTAAGCGACACAAGGGGCCGACACAAACACCTGGCCCATCTAGGAGTGGCACTGCAGTGTCAGGCAGGATGGCCCTTCAAAAAAATACTCCCCAAACAGCACATGATGCAAAGAAAAAAAGAGGCGCACCAAGGTGGCTGTGTGACTAAGCTAAGCAACACAAGTGGCCGACACAAACACCTGGCCCATCTAGGAGTGGCACTGCAGTGTCAGGCAGGATGGCCCTTCCAAAAAAATTGTCCCCAAACAGCACATGATGCAAAGAAAAATGAAAGAAAAAAGAGGTGCAAGATGGAATTGTCCTTGGGCCCTCCCACTTACCCTTATGTTGTATAAACAGGACATGCACACTTTAACGAACCCATCATTTCAGTGACAGGGTCTGCCACACAACTGTGACTGAAATGACTGGTTGGTTTGGGCCCCCACCAAAAAAGAAACAATCAATCTCTCCTTGCACAAACTGGCTCTACAGAGGCAAGATGTCCACCTCATCATCATCCTCCGATTACTCACCCCTTTCACTGTGTACATCCCCCTCCTCACAGATTATTAATTCGTCCCCACTGGAATCCACCATCTCAGGTCCCCGTGTACTTCCTGGAGGCAATTGCTGCTGGTGAATGTCTCCACGGAGGAATTGATTATAATTAATTTTAATGAACATCATCTTCTCCACATTTTCTGGAAGTAACCTCGTACGCCGATTGCTGACAAGGTGAGCGGCTGCACTAAACACTCTTTCGGAGTACACACTGGAGGGAGGGCAACTTAGGTAGAATAAAGCCAGTTTCTGCAAGGGCCTCCAAATTGCCTCTTTTTCCTGCCAGTATACGTACGGACTGTCTGACGTGCCTACTTGGATGCGGTCACTCATATAATCCTCCACCATTCTTTCAATGGTGAGAGAATCATATGCAGTGACAGTAGACGACATGTCAGTAATCGTTGGCAGGTCCTTCAGTCCGGACCAGATGTCAGCACTCGCTCCAGACTGCCCTGCATCACCACCAGCGGGTGGGCTCGGAATTCTTAGCCTTTTCCCCGCACCCCCAGTTGCGGGAGAATGTGAAGGAGGAGATGGTGACGGGTCACGTTCCGCTTGACTTGACAATTTTCTCACCAGCAGGTCTTTGAACCTCTGCAGACTTGTGTCTGCCGGAAAGAGAGATACAACGTAGGTTTGAAATCTAGGATCGAGCACGGTGGCCAAAATGTAGTGCTCTGATTTCAACAGATTGACCACCCGTGAATCCTGGTTAAGCGAATGAAGGGCTCCATCCACAAGTCCCACATGCCTAGCGGAATCGCTCTGTTTTAGCTCCTCCTTCAATGTCTCCAGCTTCTTCTGCAAAAGCCTGATGAGGGGAATGACCTGACTCAGGCTGGCAGTGTCTGAACTGACTTCACGTGTGGCAAGTTCAAAGGGTTTCAGAACCTTGCACAACGTTGAAATCATTCTCCACTGCGCTTGAGTCAGGTGCATTCCCCCTCCTTTGCCTATATCGTGTGCAGATGTATAGGCTTGAATGGCCTTTTGCTGCTCCTCCATCCTCTGAAGCATATAGAGGGTTGAATTCCATCTCGTTACCACCTCTTGCTTCAGATGATGGCAGGGCAGGTTCAGGACTGTTTGGTGGTGCTCCAGTCTTCTGTACGTGGTGGCTGAATGCCGAAAGTGGCCCGCAATTCTTCGCGCCACCGACAGCATCTCTTGCACGCCCCTGTCGTTTTTTAAATAATTCTGCACCACCAAATTCAAGGTATGTGCAAAACATGGGACGTGATAGAATTTGCCCAGATGTAATGCACGCACAATATTGGTGGCGTTGTCCGATGTCACAAATACCCAGGAGAGTCCAATTGGGGTAAGCCATTCTGCGATGATCTTCCTCAGTTGCCGTAAGAGGTTTTCAGCTGTGTGCCTATTCTGGAAAGCGGTGAAACAAAGCGTAGCCTGCCTAGGAACGAGTTGGCGTTTGCGAGATGCTGCTACTGGTGCCGCCGCTGCTGTTCTTGCTGCGGGAGGCAATACATCTACCCAGTGGGCTGTCACAGTCATATAGTCCTGAGTCTGCCCTGCTCCACTTGTCCACATGTCCGTGGTTAAGTGGACATTGGGTACAACTGCATTTTTTAGGACACTGGTGAGTCTTTTTCTGAGGTCTGTGTACATTTTCGGTATCGCCTGCCTAGAGAAATGGAACCTAGATGGTATTTGGTACCGGGGACACAGTACCTCAATCAAGTCTCTAGTTGGCTCTGAATTAACGATGGATACCGGAACCACGTTTCTCACCGCCCAGGCTGCCAAGGCCTCAGTTATCCGCTTTGCAGCAGGATGACTGCTGTGATATTTCATCTTCCTCGCAAAGGACTGTTGGACAGTCAATTGCTTACTGGAAGTAGTACAAGTGGTCTTCCGACTTCCCCTCTGGGATGACGATCGACTCCCAGCAGCAACAACAGCAGCGCCAGCAGCAGTAGGCGTTACACTCAAGGATGCATCGGAGGAATCCCAGGCAGGAGAGGACTCATCAGACTTGACAGTGACATGGCCTGCAGGACTATTGGCTTTCCTGGGTAAGGAGGAAATTGACACTTAGGGAGTTGGTGGTGTGGTTTGCAGGAGCTTGGTTACAAGAGGAAGGGATTTAGTGGTCAGTGGACTGCTTCCGCTGTCACCCAAAGTTTTTGAATTTGTCACTGACTTATGATGAATGCGCTGCAGGTGACGTATAAGGGAGGATGTTCCGAGGTGGTTAACGTCCTTACCCCTACTTATTACAGCTTGACAAAGGCAACACACGGCTTGACACCTGTTGTCCGCATTTGTGTTGAAATAATTCCACACCTAAGAGCTGATTTTTTTTGTATTTTGACCAGGCATGTCAAGGGCCATATTCCTCCCATGGACAACCGGTGTCTCCCCGGGTGCCTGACTTAAACAAACCACCTCACCATCAGAATCCTCCTTGTCAATTTCCTCCCCAGCGCCAGCAACACCCATATCCTCATCCTGGTGTACTTCAACAGTGACATCTTCAATTTGACTATCAGGAACTGGACTGCGGGTGCTCCTTCCAGCACTTGCAGGGGGCGTGCAAATGGTGGAAGGCGCAAGCTCTTCCCGTCCAGTGTTGGGAAGGTCAGGCATCGCAACCGACACAATTGGACTCTCCTTGGGGATTTGTGATTTTAAAGAACGCACAGTTCTTTGCTGTGCTTTTGCCAGCTTAAGTCTTTTCTTTTTTCTAGCGAGAGGATGAGTGCTTCCATCCTCATTTGAAGCTGAACCACTAGCCATGAACATAGGCCAGGGCCTCAGCCGTTCCTTACCACTCCGTGTCGTAAATGGCATATTGGCAAGTTTACGCTTCTCCTCAGACGCTTTTAATTTTGATTTTTGGGTCATTTTACTGAACTTTTGTGTTTTGGATTTTACATGCTCTCTACTATGACATTGGGCATCGGCCTTGGCAGACGACGTTGATGGCATTTCATTGTCTCGGCCATGACTAGTGGCAGCAGCTTCAGCACGAGGTGGAAGTGGATCTTGATCTTTCCCTTTAACCTCCACATTTTTGTTCTCCATTTTTTAATGTGTGCAATTATATGCCAGTATCAATAGCAATGGCCTACTACTATATTTACTGTGCAAAACTAAAATGCACCACAGGTATACAATGTAGATGGATAGTATACTTAATGGATGACGAGTGACGACACAGAGGTAGGTACACAGCAGTGGCCTACCGTACTGCTATATATAGTATACTGGTGGACACTGTCAGCAAACTGCAAAACTGTCTAAAATGCACCACAGGTATAGAATGTAGATGGATAGTATAATTAATGGATGACGAGTGACGACACAGAGGTAGGTACACAGCAGTGGCCTACCGTACTGCTATATATAGTATACTGGTGGACACTGTCAGCAAACTGCAAAACTGTCTAAAATGCACCACAGGTATACAATGTAGATGGATAGTATACTTAATGGATGACGAGTGACGACACAGAGGTAGGTACACAGCAGTGGCCTACCGTACTGCTATATATAGTATACTGGTGGACACTGTCAGCAAACTGCAAAACTGTCTAAAATGCACCACAGGTATAGAATGTAGATGGATAGTATACTTAATGGATGACGAGTGACGACACAGAGGTAGGTACAGCAGTGCACTCTGCACTGTACTACTCCTATATAATATTAATTATACTGGTGGTCCCCAGTCCCCACAATAAAGCAGCACACTGTGAGCACAGATATGGAGTGTTTTTCAGGCAGACAACGTATACTGGTGGTCACTGTCAGCAAAACTCTGCATTGTACTCCTGCTATAGCTGCTCCCCAGTCCCCACAATTAAGCAGTGTGAGCACTCAGCACAGACATATCATGCAGCACACTGAGCACAGATATGGTATGGAGCGTTTTTTTCAGGCAGAGAACGGATAAAAAAACTGGTGGTCACTTATCAGCAAAACTCTGCACTGTACTCCTAACAGCTGCTCCCCAATCCTCCCCACAAATAAGAAATAAAGTAAACCAATCAACTTCTACAATAAACGGAGAAGACGCCAGCCACGTCCTCTCCCTATCATCTCCAATGCACGAGTGAAAATGGCGGCGACGCGCGGCTCCTATATAGAATCCGAATCTCGCGAGAATCCGACAGCGGGATGATGACGTTCGGGCGTGCTCGGGTTAGCCGAGCAAGGCGGGAAGGTTCTAACCTGCCTCGGACCCGTGTGGAAAAGGTGAAGTTCGGGGGGGTTCGGTTTCGGAGAAACCGAACCCGCTCATCACTAGTATATATGTGGCTATATAGGTACCATCACCCATATACTGGAGACAACCTGGGTAAGACACCTATATTTTCCCTAAAAGGAACCCTCACTTCTCACTAGCCGGCACAGAGCAGCTGAAAGGGTTAACAGCTTCCCCTTGGTTAGGTTGCTAGGCAATGCCAGCAACCAAAGGACAGCAACTTGTGGAGCGCTAGGACCAGTGGTTGGATTCAAATAAATTAACACCAGGTTCTATGTCCTAATGACCATTTTAAGTATACCAAAAGATAAACCGAAAGGATAGTTTAATAATTCATGCATTTAATACTCAAATAAGAACAATAAAAGAGATACACAAAATTAGAATATGTTATAAGAAAGTGTTTTAAAATATTAAATAATACCTGTCCTGACACATTACAATTACAAACTACACCCTTAAGTCTGCGACATGAGGGTCCTGCAGCTGCTGCATACAATATTGTTAGTTTGTTACCCTCCGCTCAGGCCCAGAATATTACATGGCCGAGGCTGCTGCTGCTGTTTAGTAAGTGTGTTTTTACTAATATTATAGCAGAACTTATGACTAGATCTAAGGTGGTCACAGACACAGTCAGTCACACAGAAACTATGAGGAGCAGCACTGCTCCTCCTCTCTGACGCAGCACATGACAGAACAGAGCAGCCAGGGGCGGGCATGCGCTGCAAGGAGGATAATGATTGTACTTTCTAAGGACACAGAGAGAGTCACAGACAGTGCAGTGCCAGCGGTGGCGCGGCCCGCAACCGCTAGTATTAGCGTTGCGCGGGTCCGCGATAAGTAGCAGCACGGGGCAGGCACAATGACCTGAGGGACAGACGGCGTTGTGGGAGGTGGCAGTGTGAGGTCCGTGCGCCGCATGCGCATAACATCATGACGTCCACACCCACTTCGGATTCTGTGTTCCAGACCAGTTGATCAGACAGGCGGCGCTAGTTAGCAAAACCGTTCCCAGAACCATGCCTAACATTAGGTATTGGTTCTGCAGAACCGGTGCGAACCGGCTGAATCCCACCACTGGTTAGGACCCAGGTGCAGACCTGCAGAGCGGGAGGAATCGAAGCTGCTGATTGGGTGGTGCAGAGCGGGAAGAGGAGGAGGCGGGGGTTATCTCCTGAGGTGATTGCTGAGGAGTCTCCTGAGGTAACAGAGAGAGAGATGCTGCGAGGGGCGCTCTGAGGAGGAAGACGGCCTGCCGGGAGTGGAGCTCTTGGGAGGAGATCGCAGAGAGTCGCTACCAGGGAAAGACTCGTCCAAGAGCCCTGAGCTGCGACCCACCACTCGTTGCAGTGAACAGAGTCGGAGAATCCAGCACCGCTGCCGTTGCTGTGACGCGCTGAGGAGAATTGCCACCAGGGCAGAGGCACGGAGAGAGAGTGACCTGAGCCACCAGTCGCAGCTGTGAGGAGAGCCGGGGCCAGACTGCCGCAGCCAGCTTCTCCGCCAAGGAACGGATCCCAGGGCGAGCCTGCAGAGAGAGTCCAGAACGGGTGAGCCGGAGGCCGTCTGCTACCAACAGGTAGCCATACCCCTCACCGCTATCAGTGCCATCAGCCCATCCAGTGATCATACCCAAGTTACCCTGTTTAAGCAGCACAGAGAGGGAGAAACAGGAGAGAGGAGCCAGCCACTCACACATACCTCAGCTAGTTATATTGAACAGTAGGGGCGACCCCAGTTAGAGTGACTTATCTGTAGCCAGTATCATGGCTACTTTGATTCTGCATCACCCCTGCGCAAAGCAAGCTTAATGTCTATTCAGGAATAAACTCCCAGCTAAGTGGAAACCCCAAACAGGGATACTTCAACTAACGGGGACTAATGAGTGAATTATAAAGCAGCATTAGAGGGAGAGAAAGAGATACTCTGCCTAGTGACCTAGTTGTAGTCAGGAAGCTTGCCCAAAGGGAGAAACTGTGTCGGGCCAATCCACTACTGTTAGCATTATTCCAGTGAATTTATCCTTGTGGGAGTCAGAGGCAGAACTCTGGGAGGCAATGGAGTCATCTGCCGCCGGGCTCTTGCTCTGTGAAAGGGGGCACCTCTCCTCCCATTCTGTGACACCAATGAATTAAGATTATTGATAGCTGCCGCTGTCTTTTCAGTGGCCGACTTCCTCACTGGTCCCTGCACCTTACAAATCACACCCTCTTTATTATACTGAATATACACATTTTACAAGTGTCATACCCAGGATTAGAAACCACAACCTATTACACTGGAAGCAGACACCTTACTGATGAAGCTATTTGCTCCTGTATAGGAAATATGAGAATTTTAACTATATGAAGTTACTTCTCTGACAATTACACGTAACTTCACATAGTTAGAATTCTCATGCTTCCCCTACAGGAGCAAATAGCTCCATCAGTAAAGTGTCTGCTGTTAGTGTAACAGGTCATGGGTTCTAATCCTGGGTATGACCGGTGGGAGTCACCGCATTTCTCTCATTTTCCCTGCACACTAACCTCTATTGTAAAGAACGGAGCTACCCTGTGGAACTTCTTATTGCTTGAGCGCTTATTTGTAGGTGGAACTGTGTCATAAACGACACTCCCCTATCTACTGCCAAATTCTGTCAGCTTGCTTTTGTTAACCACCTTTGCCTGCAATTACTTACTTCATGCACTGGAACTGAACCCTGCTGCCTACATTGCAACCTTTCTATTCTGCTTAGAAACTGCTCTTGATAACATTATCACCTTATGCATGCTGCCTTTATTGACTGAGCACTGTTATGGACCTGCTGCTTAATTTCACTGAACTGCTTGACCTAAGTTGCATATTTGCTGTCTGACCTTTAGCATTTGTGAACTGTGCTATTGTCTGTGATATATCAGCTGACTGTAGGTTCGCTATAAATTGAGTTTGTGCCTAGGTAAAAGTGGAGTATAGTAATCACTAGGGTTATATTGTCCATTGAGAGCATAATAGAAGACTGCAAGTTACCAGTATAGAAACGCATTGTACAAGGTGACATAGGGGGTCATTCCGAGTTGACCACTCGCTAGCAGTTTTTAGCAGCCATGAAAACGCTATGCCGCCGCCCACTGGGAGTGTATTTCAGCTTAGCAGAAGTGCGAACAGTTGTATCGCAGAGCGCCTGCAAAAAAAAAATTTGTGTCGTTTCAGAGTAGCTCTAGACCTACTCAGCACTTGTGATCACTTCAGACCATTCAGTTCCGGATTTGACATCACACACCCGCCCAGCGTTCTCCCAGCCACGCCTGCGTTTTCCCTGGCACGCCTGCGTTTTTCCGAACACTCCCTGAAAACGGTCAGTTGACACCCAGAAACGCCCACTTCATGTCAATCACTCTGCGACAACCAGTGCGACTGAAATGAATCGCTAGTCCCTGTGCAAAACTGCATCGTTCGTTGTGCCCGTACATCTCGCGTGCACATTGCGCAGCATACGCATGCGCATAACTGCCGTTTTTTAGCCTGATCGCTGCGCTGCAAACAAATGCAGCTAGCGATCAACTCGGAATGACCAACATAGTCTTACTGTTCGCAACCGTATTGCATCTCTTTATATGAATTATTTTTCTGTATACTGTACGTGAAATTATATTTGCTGTTTAACCAAATAATTTCACAGCGGTGACCAGTTGTGTTCCTGCATAATAAATCTTAATGTCACCGTCCTAACGTGTGGTGACCGGAATATTGGGTCATCTGGGGTTGAGGTTCCTCGTCCTTTCTGCCTAGGGTTCCAGCAAGTGAGATCTGGTCCAAGAGGTGATTTCAGGCGAAGAATCCAGGTACGTCAACATCCACCTGCACCTGTGCAACACATCCACAGTACTTACCTGTTACAGTTGCTCAGACAGGACACTCATTCGCAGTGGCGCTTTTGGGTCAGAGGTCACTCTATGACATCAGCCCAGCTCCATTTAGGTACAGAGTTCCAGACCGGACAGTGAGGGAGGGACACAGCGGATCGCCCTCCACTCCTAGCAATATTAACCTTCTTGATGACAGTGGAAGAATAAGATCTTTGGTTGGCCATGTAGAGAAAAAAATGGTTCCTCTGCCAATATGTTCCTCACATAGGCACCAGATCTCCCTTGATGTGCAGCAGTGCATTTGGATCAGCTGGAGAAGCGAACAGCAATTAACTATACAGCACCACCTCCTACAGGTGTCCACAGTGTCGGACTGGGGCATGTAGGGCCCACCAGGGAAATGCAGTGGTAGGGGCCCATGTTAGGGGTGTGGTCAGTCTGCAGAGAGGGTGTGGCCTGCCACCTCATTGGTTTGACTAACCATTAGAGAGTGCAATGTCTGGGCCCCTTCATAAATATATACAGTAAATTCAGCTGCTGCATGCATGATAATGTGCCAGATTAATAACAGATTAACAACAGCAAATACACCATAGTCCAGTATAAGGTAACATTCAGTAGGTATAATGTATAATTCAAGTGCACAGTCTGGAACCTGATCCTTAGAGCAGAAGGTAGGGCCCCCAAACAGTAGGGCCCACCGGTGGGCCAGTCCAAGCCTGGGTGTCCACCTCATGGTATCATGGACTATCATTGGCTACTTAATCCGCATTTAGGGTGATGACCTGATATAGGGACTGTATGTTTTTTTCACCCGATTAAATCAGCTCTGTGTCTGGTATTTGGCAGGTATTCAGTATTCATTACTTGTTACATTAAATATATTGAGATACATATTTACTATAGATTAAAAACATCTTTTATTCATGGAATGCATAGTCATAGATAGGGCTGTTTAATTACTTTTATTTTTGTTATACAGTGTACTGCACATTTGAAAGAGAGAACAAGTACCACTTTGAATAGCTGCTTCAGTTGCATTATATTCAAGCACCCTTTGAAGGGTTTATTTCCATGTGTCTAGAAAAAAGGAAGGTAAAGAAATGTCAAATATTTTAGCTGCAAAACTGTGTTATAATCAGTGCTTTTTCTCTATGATAAAGGCACTGATACTCAGAAAACTGGTGTCGGAAAACTCCCTTACAGTTACAAGTTGTTACAAGACAAAGCTGCGCGAGTTTGGTGCAGTTGGTGTCATCGACCGGGGTGCAATGACCTAGGGGAATGCAGCACAGCCACTGCCCGCTCCAGCCCAGTCCGGCTACACTTGCCCATTAGATCATACCTGCAACAGCTATGTGCCCATTGCAATGGATACAATCAGAGATGTGCGCGGTTTTTCAAAAACCGCCCCCCTGTGTTTTGGATTTGTCTTCTGGCTTCGGCAAAATCACCCTCAAGTGTTTTGGTTTGGGATCTGGATTTTTTTTTTATATTGCTAAAAAAACAGCCACAAACATGAAATGTGGGCCTGTTTTTGTTCCTACAGTATTATTAACATCAATAGCATTAATTTCCACTCAATTTTGACCAACTCCCATCTCACAATATTATAGGTAAAAGGCTGGTTGGCTATACAAAGTGACAGAGCTGCGGCACAAACACACGTAAGTTAAAAAGAATATAGCACATCTATGAGAAATTGTGGTACAGCAGTGGCAGACAGGATGGCAGTTTAATAAGCTATATGACCCCTATAGAAGAGGCCCCAGGGCAGTACAGGAAAATAGCGGTGGAGTATGTAGTGGGAGGCAGGTAAAGCATTGATTGATTGTTTGATTGCTTGACTAGTAAATTGGTTGAGTTATCAATTGATTCAAATTTATTAATTTAATTGATTCATTTAGAATATTTTAAAAAAATTGACATGACAATCTGTTTTGCACCAAATGAGAAAATAAAATGCCAGAAAAGAGTATAACGTTAATAGTCAAGGATTCCTGACAAGGATTGAAAGAGGAAGTCAAGAAAATGAATAGTTGCACTGCTGAGCTGCAAATTACAAGTCAGCCTGTGTTACACACCAATAAATATTAGGAGACTGACCTGGTTACCAAACTCCCCCCCCCCCCCCGTCCCCCTTCCTTCCTAATTGGGTAACACGCCCCTGTAGTACATTTATGAGGTGCACAAGAGAGAATGAGTATGAAGGATAATACCATGTTTTGTATCCTAAATCTAGTCCACAAGTGGTGCGAGATGGAGTTGTCCATTGGCCCTCCCACCAACCCTTATGTTGTTTGTTAAAAAAGACATGCAGTTTAACAAACAAGCACTTCAGTGAGAGGGACTGCCATTTTTGTGACTGAAGTGCTTGGTTTGTGTGGGCCCCCACAAACCAAGCTACCAATGGGTTAAAGGCAGCTAACAATGTTGTTATTCATTACATTTGTAACGTCTGACTCAAAATCATTTTCAGCATCACCCTCCATACTGTTGTTAATATCATTGTCATGATCACACAATATTAGCTCATACCCACTGTTACAGAAGAAGTTTCTGTTTATTGTAATTGGTGTCACAGGTCTTCCTCATGGAATTTATATTCATTTTTATGAACATCAGTTTTCCACATTTTTTGGAAGGACTACCTCCAATCATTAATGAGGTTGATGATGGGGATGTTGGCAGTGGAGTTTGCATGTGCTGGTCCAAACTGCTGGTAGCTGATACTGGACTGCATGTTATTATGTTACATGATTTTTCTGATTTTAATAATAATAATTTTAATAATAATAGTTATAATTATATAGCACTTTTCTCCTAATAGGACTCAAAGTGCTTTACATTTGTCTTTACAGCTCAAAATACAAAACTAGCTTAACATTGGATATTAGTGAAATGCGTGAGTAAATAGGAGAGTCTTGAGTCTATTTTTGAAGGATTCTAGAGTGGAGGCTTCTCAAACTGTGCGGGGAAGAGCCACAAAGTTGAAAGCTCGACCCCCAGATGAATTCAGGGAGTCTCTAGGTACTCAGAAAAAACAAATATAGATATCTCCTACTGCGCACTCGGGAGCTGCAAATGATAAACTATGTAGGCACGTTCACCTAACGTGCTATGAAACTGATAGAGAAAAAAAGAAAATTTACACAATTCTCCACATGCGCTCACATACAATGAACAATCTAAATTCCTTATACTTATAAATTCCTTATACTTAGATGGATAGGGGGTTCATCCACATCGGTCACAGTAAGTCCAAGAACTTCAGCTGAAACTTCCTCTGGCCCGTATATAAACAAAAAAAGGACAAGAGAAAAGCAATATAGTGTAGTATGTTTTTCCAATGTTCAAGAGAAAGTCTTATCAGTGGATCATTTATGGATAATGGAGGCGTAGTGCTTCATAACGGTTATTCTTCCACCAAAAATTATTTGTACCGTACTCACACCCAAGTGCAATAGGAACAACTCATAAAGGTATCTTTATCTTCCTCCACCTTCTGTGACCTCTTTCTATTCAGTCAAATAAGAAATAGTGGCGTACCTTACTTACAGTGAGTAAGGTTAACACTTGCACATAAAGGCTTCTTTATCTGTATGTGTTTCTTCCTCTAATATCAGCACTCAAATTTTTCTTCCTGGCACTCCAACCGATCAGTCATGCATGGAGGTGAGTATATCCCAAATCACGACCCAAAAAAGACAGGGGAGCAATATAGTGTAGTATATTTATAAATATATGCAGTTCTTATATATGCAGTTCTTATTTTATCCAATATTCCTCCACCAAAGGTTCTATAAATAATCGTACCGTACTCACACCCATGGCCATTGCTGTGTCTGGCAGCAGGTTGGAGCATCAGGAGGAATTATTGGGCATCAACGTTAGAGGAAGAAAGCAACAGATAAAGATACCTTTATGTGCAAGCAACAACCAGACGTACCGTAAGTCTGGTGAGATATACCTACATACCACTAAGCACTTACGTGTGGTACCAAGGGACTAGAGGGATAGAAGGAGATGATACAAGGTGGAGGAAGATAAAGATACCTTTATGAGTGGTTCTTACCACACTTGGGTGTGAGTACGGTACGATTATTTATAGAACCTTTGGTGGAGGAATATTGGATAAAAAGTATTATCCTCCTACTGTCCATATATAAGAACTGCATATATTTATAAATATACTACACTATATTGCTCCCCTGTCTTTTTTGGGTCGTGATTTGGGATATACTCACCTCCATGCATGACTGATCGGTTGGAGTGCCAGGAAGAAAAATTTGAGTGCCGATATTAGAGGAAGAAACACATACAGATAAAGAAACCTTTATGTGCAAGTGTTAACCTTACTCAATGTAAGTTAGGTACGCCATTATTTCTTATTTGACTGAATAGAAAGAGGTCACAGAAGGTGGAGGAAGATAAAGATACCTTTATGAGTGGTTCCTATTGCACTTGGGTGTGAGTACGGTATGAATAATTTTTGGTGGAAGAATAACCGTTATGAAGCACTACGCCTCCATTATCCATAAATAATCCACTGATAAGACTTTCTCTTGAACATTGGAAAAACATACTACACTATATTGCTTTTCTCTTGTCCTTTTTTTGTTGATATACGGGCCAGAGGAAGTTTCAGCTGAAGTTCTTGGACTTACTGTGACCGATGTGGATGAACCCCCTATCCATCTAAGTATAAGGAATTTAGAATGTTCATTGTATGTGAGCGCATGTGGAGAATTGTGTAAATTTTCTTTTTTCTCTGTCAGTCTCTAGGTACTGTTAGTAGTCCTTCATCTACAGATCATAGTAATTGAGTGGGACAGCAAGGAAACAGAATCTGCTTCAAGTACCTTGGACCCTGGTCATGTAGGGCTTTGAAAGTGAGTAAGCCAATCTTGAAAATGGTTTGCCATCTTACAGGTAGCCAGTAAAGGGAGTAGAGAATGGATATTATGTTGCTGGAACGAGGCTGGTTGGCCAGTAGTCTGTTAGCAGCATTTTGTACCATCAGCAAGCGGTGCAAGACTTTTGCTGGGAGACCAAGGTAGGGGGCATTGCAGTAGTCTAGGATGATGATACAAATGCATGTATGACTTTAGGCAGATCTTCTGAGGGAATGAAGTGCTTGATTTTGTCTTTTTTCCTTAGATAAAAGAATGAGGACTTGGTTGTGACTGATACCTGATGTTTAAGTGTCAGGCCACTATCCACGACAAACCTAAGATCACGCACACATTCAGTGTTTTGTAGACCTGTCAATTGGCTATGCTGCAGTCTTGTCATGTGTCCTATCATTAGGACCTCTGTGTTATCAGGGTTCAGTCGCAGCCAACTGGCACTCATCCACTCCTGGAGCTCAGCTAGACAGCCATTTACGGTTGTTATTGGGCTATCAGTACCTGGAGCAAGGGACAGGAACAGTTGTGTATCAACTGCATACCAATTGTAAACCAGGCCATGGCTTCTGATTATTTCACCCAGAGGTAGCATTTATACTGCAAAAAGCATGGGAGATAGTTTAGAACCTTGTGTGACACCACAAGTCAATGGTAATGGTGATGAAGAGTATGCTCCAGACGAAACTCTGTGACCTGCCAGCGAGGAAAGGTTTGAACCAGATCAAGACTATGCCATCCAGTCCGCAGAAATTCTACAGGAGCTCAATTAGAATCCCAGGGTCCATGGTGTCAAATGCTGCAGAGAGATCCAGAAGGAATAAGCTTGAACAGTCACCTCTGTCTCCTGTCTTTTGAAGATACTGTAATTAAACACATATACAAGGCTGTTTTGGTGCTTTGTCTTCTCCTGAATCCTGACTGGAATGGATCATAAATGTCATGGGTTGACAGGTGGATTTCTAGTTGAGCTGCAACCACTTTCTCAATAACCTTTCCTAGAAAACGAAGCTTTGATACTGGCCTCTAGTTGGTCATGCAGTCAGGGCCAAATTTGATTTCTTAAGAAGCTGTCTGACTATTGCTTCCTTTAGTGGTGCAGGAAAAATGCCTGTCTGCAAAGAGCATTGAACTATTTTTGCAAATACAGGGCCGATTATTTCCATACACCCTAATAGAAGCTTGGTTGAGGTAGGGTCCGGATCACAGGTGGAGGGACCCAACTTTCGGGTAATTTCAGCAATGTTTTGTACTTCCACTTGGTAAAAGCTGTCCCATGAAGACAGGTGACCTACATTGGCAGGCTTGCTAGATTGGTACTCCTTTGGTGTCACTGTCGGTATTCCAGCCCGGATGGTGTATACTTTATCTGCAAAGAATTTTACTAACTCATTGCATCTTGATTGGGTTTCATCAGGCTTCAGGCATGCTGGTTTGCAGAGAATCTCCACTGTACAGAAAAGCTGAGCTCTATTTCTTGCTGCCATGATCTGATTTGAAAGGAACTCGGTTGTCTTGTGGGTGATTGCTTATTGATATTTTCCACTGTGTTTGATAATAACTTACATGAACTCACTGCAAATGACATAACAGGGAGGCGGTATATGGATGGTTGACATCACTACCTCTTGATACATCTTTCCCACAGTTTCCAAAGCTACATGGAGGCTGTATGATGTAGTTACATACTGTGGGCCTCATTCGGCTGTGGATTCAGTAGCGAAAACTTCCTAATGCAGCAGTAGGCATCTTCAGGCGACATCGCAGATACAAATGTTGCATCCAAAGATGCAGAATTGGATCACCATCACAACCATCGATAAATACTGCTGCAGTCATCACCCATCTAAGCTTACTCAGAAAGGGTGCTGTGCTCCTCTGCCTGGGCCCAGGATATTTGCACCGGAAAACAGTGGTCAACATGTCTCCATTTTGAAAAACGGTCCTCATTGCCTCCCCCGTTCTGCCCCCAGACAGCGCTGTGGCATAGCAGACACTGCTTGCAATGACGCAGGACTAGTTCTGCACATGGCCAGTCCATCCACAATTGGGGTTGTATGCAATCCATCGGATTTCCATGCAAATATGAACCAGGCCAAGTACAACCACTCTAGGCTGATGGAGCATAAGGAACATTCCCATTGAGCTTGAGTGTTCCATTTTTCTAAAGCACTATATTATGATTTGAGTGCTCAATCTCTTCTTGTGTGTGAAAATATCCATATCTCTACATGAAATAAAGAGACACAGAGATGCTCATCTCAGTAACCGTGGACACAGCTTTATGTTGAGTTAAGAAGAAATCTTTTGATTAAAGCTGCTCTGATGCAAGGGAGGGTTTGTCACATTGATTTACATTCATTCAGGTACAAAATAAGAGGCTGAGCTGAAAAGGCTACATGAATTAAACAGGCTTCATGTTTTCATATATAGTTTATAAAAGCCCCCTCATCGCAGCTGTACAGCTGTACAAGATGAAAGACATTAATTATTTATCTTGCAGTGGAGATGAATGAGGTATTTACGTGTTCTTGTTGTGCGCTGACTAATTATCCGTCTACTTGTTCAGATGCCTGACTTGTCATGGATCACTGATGTGTATGCAAGATGTCCAGTTGGAGAGAACTCGTGAATATTTATATGTCTAAAAGCTGCGTGTTTGTCAGAAGCGATGGTTTTTTTTATGTAAAACATCAATTATAATATCAGAAGCTAATTTGTATTCTTAATGCGGGAGAAGCATACCGTTGAAATGTTAAAGGTTCCCAGCATGAAACACACATTTTATGACATTAAGTCGGTAGATGCTCTGTATTTGGGTAGGTGGCTTTTTAGGTGCATATGACTTATATAGCAGCACCCAATGTATTCATTTCCCAATACTGGATACACGCAGACATGCAGGATATTTGTAGTGGTCAAGGCTATAGCAAAAAATAGCAGAGCATTAAAATGATAATAGTAGCACAGAGTATTTAAGCCCAGCTGCATGCCCATGTGCAGGGGGAGTATGCATGATGTCATGTGAGGCTAGGGAAACATCCAAGTGATTGGAGCAATTTCAACCTCTCTCTCCCCTGGTTTCTTGGTATCCGTTCACATGGTCGACCATGTTATGGTCGACAGTCATTAGGTCGACCACTATTGGTCGACATTGACATGGTCGACATGGACACATGGTCGACACATGAAAATGGTCGACACATGAAAGGTCGACACATGAAAAGGTCGACATGAATTTTTTAACTTTTTTTCTTTTGGGGAACTTTTCCATACTTTACGATCCACATGGACTACGATTGGAACGGTAAAGTGTGCCGAGCGAAGCGGTAGCGGAGCGAAGGCACTATGCCCGAAGCATGGCGAGCGAAGCGAGCCATGCGAGGGGACGCGGTGCACTAATTGGGGTTCCCAGTCACTTTACGCAAAAAACGACACCAAAAAAGTTAAAAAA
The DNA here is from genome assembly GCF_028390025.1 of Pseudophryne corroboree. Taxonomy (NCBI): domain Eukaryota; kingdom Metazoa; phylum Chordata; class Amphibia; order Anura; family Myobatrachidae; genus Pseudophryne; species Pseudophryne corroboree. The sequence goes on from NC_086444.1 coordinate 1,204,535,490, forward strand.
CTCATGTCGACCTTTTCATATGTCGACCTTTCATGTGTCGACCATTTTCATGTGTCGACCATGTGTCCATGTCGACCATGTCAATGTCGACCAATAGTGGTCGACCTAATGACTGTTGACCATAACATGGTCGACCATTCATACCGGAACCTGGTTTCTCATAGTGCCAGTGACAATGGGAGAGGTTTATAACGGGTCTTTTACGCTTGCCCGGCTGTCGGGATCGAGGCACCCACTATACCGGCTGTTGATACCGGTAGAGGGGTGAGCACAAAGGAGCCCCTTGCGGGCTCCCTGCGCTAACCATGCTGCGGGCATGGTGGCGCACCATGCTATTTATTCTCCCTCCAGGGGTGTCATGGACACCCCAAGAGGGAAAATAGTTGTTGGTATCCCAGCGGTTGGGATCTCGGAACCGGGATCCCGACATCTGGGATATCGAGTGCCACCCATTTATAACACATTCTAAAGAGTAGAGATGTGTGCCGGACACTTTTCGGGTTTTGTGTTTTGGTTTGGGATTTGGATCTCCATTCATGTTTTGGATCTGGATTGGTTTTGCCAAAACCACCCTTTTAGGTTTTGGTTTTGGAACTGGATTTTTTTGAAAAAAACAAAAACAGCTAAAATCACAGAACTTGGGGGTATTATTGATCCTACAGTATTATTAACTTCAATAACATTTATTTCCACTCATTTCCAGTCTATTCTAAACACCTCACAATATTGTTTTTAAGCCAAAAGGTTGCACCGAGGTCGCTGGATGACTAAGATACAGTAAGTGACACAAGTGGGTGGCAGAAACACCTGGCTTATCTAGCAGTGGCACTGCAGTGGCAGACAGGATGGCAGTTTTAAAAACTAGGCCCCAAAGAGCACATAATGCAAAGAAAAAATGAAGAGGTACAAGATGGAATTGTCCTTGGGCCCTCCCACCCACCCTTATGTTGTATAAGCAGGACATGCACACTTTAACAAACCAATCCTTTCAGTGACAGGGTCTGCCACACGACTGTGGCTGAAATTATTGGTTTGTTTGGGCCCCCACAAAAAAAAGCAATTAATCCCCTCACCAAAAAAAAAGCAATTAATCTCTCCTTGCAAACACTGGCAAGATGGAATTGTCTTGGGCCCTCCCGCCCACCCCTATGTTGTTTAAACAGGACATGCACTGTTTAATAAACCAATAATTTCAGTGACAGGTGGTCCCCCTGGAAAAAGCTTGCCAAGTTCTCCAAATTATAGCTAGCTACAAACATACCACATCCATATTTGATGACTTTTCACATTATGAGGCGAGGCAAGAGGAAGAGGACAGTGTCAAGAAGGTGATTAAAAAGTAGAGAGGCACACGCAATCAGGAACAACACATAGGCTTTCACCTCCACTCCTATATTGGTATGGAACAGAAAGGACTTTAACCAAACAAATATATAATTACCACATTACTGGATAAACTGAAAATCTAGGGGCCAAAGCCTCAGAATTTGTACCCCCTTCCTGGGGTATACTTGGCCAGGATGGCACTCGCCAGGGGCGCCAGCCGAGGAGGGGCACCATCCAGAGGTGCAACCGCGGGCAGGAGGTAGATTCACTTTTAGAGGCAGCAGCTATCCCCCCAAACCCGTGTAGTTCCTCACCAGCAGGGATGCCCAGTAATGATCATGGTATGCAGCAGCGGCTGCTGGGGGGTGTAGTTTATGTAGAGTTTCTTGTCTGTATTGTGGTGCGGTGCTGGACCCCGGCGCCAATTACAGTGGCTGCTGCATTCTTTGATCATTAATGGGCATCCCTGCTGTTGAGGAACTACACGGGGTTGGGGGGATAGCTGTTGCCTCTAAAAGTGAATCTACCTAAAAGTGGTGCCTTTAATAGTAAAATCAACATGGGGCATATGTGTGTCTGGCACTGTGGGGGCATACGTGTCTCTGGCACTATGGGGGCATACGTGTCTCTGGCACTGTGGGGGCATACGTGTCTCTGGCACTGTGGGGGCATACGTGTATCTGGCACTGTGGGGGCATTTGAGTGTCCAGCACTGTGGGGGCATACGAGTGTCTGGCACTGTAGGGGCATACGAGTGTCTGGCTCGGTGTGGGCATGTGTATCTGGCAATGTGGGTTCATATGTGTATCTGCCACTGTGGGGGCATATGTGTATCTGGCACTATATTCGGAGGACATTATGTGTAACTAGCACTATGCTGGGGGACATTATGTGCATCTTACACTATACTGGGGACATTATGTGTAATGAGAACTACTGTGGGTATTGTGTGTAAGGCTGCTAATTGTGTGTGTGCGCATGTGTAGGGGGTATGATTATATATTTATAGTTTGATATTATAATATAAAATTGTGAAGCCACGCCCACTTTCCCAGGAGCGGGCACGCCTTCTCATATATATATATATATATATATATATATATATGGGCTCTACTGTGTGGCATAATGTGTATAAGGGGTACTACTGTGTAGCATAACATAAATAATGTACATTACTGTGCTGTGTAATGTGAGTAAGGCACAATACTGTGGTGTAATTTGAATTGGGGTACTATTGAGTGGCCACGCCCTTTTTTGGCACACGTGCCTTCCCTATTTCAAATATGGGGGGGAGGCACCAGTCCTTTACTTTGCCAGGGGCGCTCGGACACCTAAATACACCCCTGCCCCCTTCTCCATTTTCAGGGATTATGATATTCTCAGATTTAATTCTGGGATGCAAATGAACTGGTGTATACCACAGGATCAAGATTGGATAGTTTCCCCTCCACAGAGTCTGAAGACTTATTTTGTGAAAATCTTTTGGGTTTCTTTTTTAAACTGTTTTTATTGCATTTTTATTTACAGATTTTGTGGTAGATGCCTTTTTTTTTTCATTTTTCACAGCTTCCAGTTACATGCATGTAAGCATACCTGTGTGTCCCAGTTACACGCATCTGAGCATACATGTGTGTCTTGTTTATTTTATTCATATTTTATTTTTAAATAAAGCAGCCCCTTAGATGTTTTAGCAGCTCTTCGTGAGCCGGATCGGGCCATCTGAGTTTGGGTTGGTTCGGTACAGTACTAAGCAGGACTGTGCAGCAAAAAAAGTTTTTGTTATTCAGCCCCTGCCCTAGTGGAGCTTACCACTCTAGTCCAAACTTATTTCATACTACAAGTAGGACTGTGGGAGGAAGCAATGTTAACCTCTGTGCTACCAACATGCCTCAGCCTGGCAAGCCAGAAAGCTTCCTGGCTGTCAGTCACCATGAGACTCCATACTTGGCCCTTATTCAGTAATTGTTTGTGCCTCACAGGAGCTCCTGGCCCATCTAGTGCTGCAGTGCAATGGAAAGCTGATGCAATGCATCAATGCAAAGAAACTCTGTTCTTCTGACACCGCAAAGTCTTGCAATAACCCTACGCAGCCCTTACATTGTACAATTATTAATGAGAAAACATTTACAAAATAAAGGAAAAGAACCCTGTACAACAAATGCACATCTTGTAATAATTGAGAAGAACCTCTCTCTAATGCTGGGTACACAGAGCACACTAGAATATATATCTAGAGATGAGCGGGTTCAGACAGGGCACCCCTGGAATTATATGGCAGACATATAGACATAGATGTGTTTGGAAAATCTAGTTTTCTCTGGCAGTTGTCAGAGAAACTGAAGTAGTAGATGTTGCCATGTCACATTCCGCTGAATCATGATTCTGTCTCTTCTGAGTCTGACTGACTTTGGTGGCAAATGTGGTCTCTCCCCACTTTATTGAAAAAACACTTTGTCAAAATTGCAATTTCCATTTCCACCTTTGCGGCTATATGTTTTCACAAATCAGGTTGTGATGTTGAAGCTTGTTTCATATTCTGCTCTAGGCTTTAATTTAAACCTAGGATCAAGTACAGCAGCACCCCTGGAATTATATGGCAGCACCTCTGGATTTATACAGCAGATAGGCAGCAACCCATGAGTTATACAGAAGATAGGCAACACCCCTGGACTTATACAGCATAGGCAGCACCCCTGGAGAATTACACAGTACAGAAGAAAAGCAACAGCACCCCTGGACTTAAAGGGCAGTGGGGTAGCACCCCTGGAATGATAGGGCAGAGGGACAGCCATATAGGGCAGCACCCCTGGAATGATGTGGCAGACAAAGAAAAGACATGCAAGATGGAATTGTCCTTGGGCCCTCCCACTCACCCTTATGTTGTTTAAACAGAATATGCACACTTTAACAAACCAATCATTTCAGTGACAGGGTCTGCCCCATGACTGTGGCTGAAATGTTTGCTTTGTTTGGGCCCCCACCAAAAAAGAAGCAATGAATCTCTCCTTGCACAAACTGGCTCTAAAGAGGCAAGATGTCATCCTCATCCTCCCATTCCTTACCCCCTTCAGTGTTTACATCATCATCCTCACAGAGAAATAATTCCACACCGAAGAGGTGGATTTTGGGGTATTTTGCCCATGCATGACAATGGGCTTTTTCATCCCATGGCCAACAGCTGTCTCCACTGGAACCTTATTCAAACCAACCACATCACCATCGTAATCCTCATTATCAACTTCCTCCTCAGTGCCAGCTACACCAATATCCTCCTCATCCTGGTGTACTTCTACAGTGACATCCTTAATATCAATATCAGCAACTGGACTGGCATGCTCCTCCCAGCACTTAGAGAGGGTGTGCAAATGGTGGTAGGAGCCTCCTCTTTCCATACAGTCTTGGGAAGGTCAGGCCTAGACATTGCAACCATGGACACACTTGGACTCTCCTTGGGGATTTGTGATATCTCTGAATGCACAGTTGTTTTCTCCTGTGCTTTAACAAGCTTTATTTTTTTATTTTTTGAGAGGGAGGAGGGCTTCCATCTTAATGAGAAGCTGATCCATCAGTCATGAACATACTGTAGGCCAAGGCCATAGCCTTTCCTTGCCACTTTGTGTCGCGAATGGCATATTGTCAATTTTAAGTTTTTTAGCAGATAATTTCTTTTTTTTTTGGTTATTAAATTTTGCTTCTTGGATTTTACATGCCCTCTATGAAATTGGGCATCGGCCTTAGCAGACGACATTGATGGAATTGCATTGTCAATGTCATGACTGGTGGCAGCAGCAGCTTCAGCACTAGTACTAGGAGTGGTTCTAGTAGTGGTTCCTGATCTTTCACTATTTTTTCTCCAAATTTGTGTTCTCCATTTCAAAGGACAGCACCACTTTATTATTACAGCAAACACATCACCCCTTTATTTTCACAGCCTCTTGTATTTTTACAGCACACAGAACAGTGTTAGCGCATACAGGACAGGGCCAGTTTACATTTATTTTCACAGCACCCTTGTATTTTTACAGCATACAAGACAGGGCCAGTGTACCTTTATTTTCACTGCACCCTTATATTTTTACAGCATACAAGACAGGGCCAGTGTACATTTATTTTCAGAGCACCCCTGTATTTTTACACATACAAAACAGGGCCAGTGTACCTTTATTTTCACAGCACCCCTGTATTTTTACAGCATACAAGACAGGGCCAGTGTACCTTTATTTTCACAGCACCCCTGTATTTTTACAGCATAATAGACAGGGTCAGTGTACATTTATTTTCACAGCACCCCTGTATTTTTACAGCATACAAGACAGGGCCAGTGTACCTTTATTTTCACAGCACCCCTGTATTTTCACAGCATACAAGACAGGGCCAGTGTACATTTATTTTCACAGCACCCTCGTATTTTTACAGCATACAAGACAGGGCCAGCGTACATTTATTTTCACAGCAACCCTGTATATTTACAGCATACAAGACAGGGCCAGTGTACATTTATTTTCACAGCACCCTCTTATTTTTACAGCATACAAGACAGGGCCAGCGTACATTTATTTTCACAGCAACCCTGTATATTTACAGCATACAAGACAGGGCCAGTGTACATTTATTTTAACAGCACCCCTGTCATTTTACAGCATACAGGTCAGGTCCAGTGTACCTTTACAACACCCCTGTATTTTTTAAAGCATACAGGACAGAACCAACACCCCTGTATTTTTACAGCATACAGGACAGGGCCAGCACCCCTGTATTTAAACAATACCCCTGTGATTTTACAGCAAACAAGACAGGGCCAGTGTACCTTTACAACATCCCTGTAATTTTTACTGCATATAGGACAGAACCAGCACCCCTGTATTTTCACAGCACCCCAGTATTTTTACAGCATACAGGACAGGGCCAGTGTACCTTTATTTTAACAACAGCACCCCTGTATTTTTCCAGCATACAGGACAGGACCAGCACCCCTGTATTTTAACAACACCCCTGTAATTTTACTGCATATAAGACAGGGCCAGTGTACCTTTACAACATCCTTGTATTTTTTGCTGCATACAGGACAGTGCCCCTGTACAGCACAGTGACAGGACAGCAACACCCATGTACAGCTGCAGAACCGTGAACAGCACAGGACACCACAGTGACAGGACAGCACCCCTAACAGCACAGGATGCCACAGTGACAGGACAGCACACCTGACAGAACACTGGACAGCACCCCTAGAGAGCACACACTGACCCCATCCAATGCCACTACCCACAGAGAGACAAAGGTCTGTCTCCCTCACTCTCGAAGTATAGAGCCCAGAGCCCACTGCCAGCAGGTGGCGCCCATTAGCCCCATGCAGCCTCACAACTACTACTTTTTTCAAATTTACTAAGGAGGGTGCTGGCTAAACTGTGCCCGCTCTCCCACTCCCCCGTCTCGGTGCCACTGTCCACCCCCAACAAACTCACAGACAGTTTTTCCCTTACAAGCTGCAGCTGCTGACTCATCAGGGCAGTCAAGGGCAGGTCTGCTCTTCAGAGATTGCACAGTCTGCGTGGAGAAGACCGCCCTGAACCCTTACTGACAGGAGAAGGAGTACTGTGATTCTTAGGAGCTGTCCGGGGAGCAAATGCTGAATGTGAAGACACTGGCCCTCATTCCGAGTTGTTCGCTCGCTAGCTGCTTTTAGCAGCATTGCACACGCTAAGCCGCCGCCCTCTGGGAGTGTATCTTAGCATAGCAGAATTGCGAACGAAAGATTAGCAGAATTGCGAGTAGAAATTTCTTAGCAGTTTCTGAGTAGCTTGAGACTTACTCCTACACTGCGATCAGTTCACTCAGTTTTGTTGCTGTTTTGATGTCACAAACACACCCAGCGTTCGCCCAGACACTCCCCCGTTTCTTCAGACACTCCCGCGTTTTTCCCAGAAACGCCAGTGTTTTTCCGCGCACTCCCATAAAACGGCCAGTTTCCGCCCAGAAACACCCACTTCCTGTCAATCACACTACGATCACCAGAACGATGAAAAAACTTTGTTAGGCCGTGAGTAAAATACCAAACTTTTGTGCTAATTTACTTGGCGCAGGCGCACTGCGAACATTGCGCATGCGCAGTTTGCGACTAATCGCTCCGTTGCGAAAAAAACTAACGAGCGAACAACTCGGAATCACCCCCACAGTGTTTTCACACCATCCAGCAACCAATTCTTCACAGTTCTTCATTCACGCTGCCATGTCATCCAGCAAACTTCTTCACAGTTCTTCAGCCATGCCTCCTCATCATCCAACAAGCAATTCTTCCCCGTGTTCTCCAAATTCCTTCTTCAGGCGTCCAGTAACCTTTCTACAGTTCTTCAACCTTAAACTCGTTAGTCATGGACCTTTGGTCAGCAACATTAAGATCTGTTGTCATTACTAAAGTATATGAAAAGGAATTATCTTCTCAACTCCTTTGGTTGGTCTGAGTCCAATGGATTCACAAAAACCTCCTGCCCTGACAGGATCTTCTGGGCGGAATCCCGGCGGTCGAAATACCGACACCAGAATCCCGACCGGCACAATCCCGACATATTCTCCATCCGTGGGTGTCCACAACACCCATAGAGGGAGAATAAAATATTGTGCCGAGCGTAGCGAGGTACTGTGCCCGCAGCGTGGCGAGCGCAGCAAGCCGGCAAGGGGCTGCATTCTGCTCGCCACCCCTGTCGGGATTGTGCTGGTCAGGATTCCAGTGTCGGTATTTCGACGGCCAGGATCCCGTCCAGTGGGATTTCATACTGATCCCGATCGTCCCTGTGGGTGCTGCATAATACATTTACCCAGGGTAATTGCATATTGCAATGTGATTCTAGTCCAGGCCCAGCCAACCTGTGGCTCTCCAGCTGTTGTAAACCTACAAATCCCATCATGCCTTGCCACAGTTTTGCTATTAGGGAATTCTAAAACTGTGGCTGAGCATGCTGGGATGTGTAGGTTCACAACAGCTGGAGAGCCACAGGCTGGCCAGGCCTGTTCTAGGCACTAGTGAGGGAGGTCTGTGCAGCAACTGTTGAACCGTAGGTGAGGGAGATTATTGAAATATGCATCGCACCCAGTGTAACAGAAAACTCACAGAGCTTGTCAATGCGGGCAATTCAGATCTGATCGCTGGGATGCATTTTAGTACTGCGGTCGATCAGGTCCAAACTGGGCATGTGTGTGCACCGCAATGTGCAGGTGCATCTGATAGAACAACGGGCATTGCCGGTCAGCGATGAGATGGTGCGAAAAATCAGTTTGCACGGGCGTTCACAAGACGAAGGACAGGAGGAGGCTGTTTGTGTTTACAGGGAGTGTCCGGAAAAATGCAGGCGTTCCCAAGCATTTTCAGGGAGGTTGTCAGACGTCAGCCCCGGCCCGATCAGCCTGTTCTCATCACACTGTAGGAGCAGTAGCGGATCTTGCCACGGGCAAGCAGTACTTTTGCCCGGGGCGCCGCCTTCCGGAGGGCGCAGGGCGCCCTCCGGAGGGCGCCGCACCAGGGCAAGATCCGCTGCTGGTGTGTGCCCCCTGCTGCCCGCTGCCCCCAGCCGCCACCCCTGGGAAGGGAAACTAGACGCGTACGCGTCTAGTTTCTCTTGCTGGAGAGGTCCTTTACTGTGCGGTGCGCGATGACGTCATCGCGCACCGCACAGCAAAGGTCCTCTCCACGAAGGGAACTAGACGCTACGCGTCTAGTTTCCCTTCGTGGAGAGGACCTTTGCTGTGCGGTGCGCGATGACGTCATCGCGCACCGCACATCAATTCAGCTGTACAGGGGGCGTAAATGACCACGCCCCCTGTACAAAGCCACACCCCCTAAAGCCGCCCGGGGCGCCACAAACCCCGGAGCCGGCCTTGTGTAGGAGTAAGTCCTGGGTTGCGCACAGACTGCACAAAGTGATCATGTCTTATTCACAGTCTCAGCAACCTGCTGCTTCCATGCCGACACCATTGCTGCTAGGCCACAGCCACATAGTTTCTCTCCTAAACCAAACATGGGTGCTGCCATGTTTGATCTGGTCACCTGATCCCAGTGAGCCTATCCTGAGTAACCTGCTGTCCAGCTGATTGTCCCAGCCAATCTTCTCACACTGGCCGCTATAAGAATGCTGGGTAAGGACTGCCTAATCGCCAGTGCTGTGATTGTCATACCCTGTATGGTTGTTTGCTCTCAGCTGCTTCCAGGTTACCATGCTCCAGGAGATTCCATTCTTTCCTGAGACCTGGGTTCCATCCAGCTTGCAGATCTGCCTGGCTCATCAGTGTTCCGCCAGCGATCTCTAGCTCCATCGGTGTTCTGTCATCGATCTCCTGCTCCATCGGTGTTCCGCCATCAATCTCTAGCTGCATCGGTGTTCCGCCATCGATTTCCTGCTCCATCGGTGTTCTGCCATCGATCTCTAGCTCCATCAGTGCTCCGCCACCAATATCCAGTATCATCGGTATCCTTCCTATCTCCAGTGGTATGTAAGTTTGTGCTTATTTATATTGGGACTTCATCAGTGGTTTACACTGCGTCTGATATTGCATCTTACCATCGATGTTACATCTGCTACAGCATTGCCTCTGTTCCTATGCCTATGTTACAGCATTATCTGTGATACTAATTATTGAGGCTATTACCATCTGCCGCTATCTGTACCATCTTGCTTGCTGCATAAAAATACTTATTTTATTTACATTCTCCTCCATTCTGGTCACACCTTCGGGCCGACGCTCAAGTATCACCACATCTTGGCTTATGTATTAGAACTTTATTAAATCTCCCAGGTTCACATTCCAGTCAGCCCCTTCGCCTGAGATCTCCACTGGTCAGAGTCAGACCTCAGGCGTGACAAAATAGAGGTAATTACTAGAGATGAGCGGGTTCGGTTCCTCTGAATCCGAACCCGCCCGAACTTCAGTTTTTTCTTCACGGGTCCGAGCGACTCGGATCTTCCCGCCTTGCTCGGTTAACCCGAGCGCGCCCGAACGTCATCATCCCGCTGTCGGATTCTCGCGAGACTCGGATTCTATATAAGGAGCCGCGCGTCGCCGCCATTTTCACACGTGCATTGAGAGTCATAGGGAGAGGACGTGGCTGGCGTCCTCTCCGTTTAGAGAAGAGAGAGACACAGTAGAGACGAGAGAGACACAGTATTTTGGGGAGCATTATTACTATTAGGAGGAGTACTACTATACTACTATACTACTTGCTGAAGTGATATAGATTAGATAGTGTGACTGTGTATTGTATTAATTATCTGACTTGTGGGGGAGACACTGACAGTGGGGAGCAGTTAGAGTCTGAGAGCAGGACTCAGGAGTACATATAACGTACAGTGCACACTTTTGCTGCCAGAGTCAGTGCCACACTGCCATTGTTGTGACCACACTGACCACCAGTATAATAATATATTTTGTGATTGTCTGCTTAGGACTCGGAGTACTAGTTGCAAGTTGCAACGTGACCTGACCACCAGTTTAATAATCAATCACCACCAGTTTAATATATATATATATATATATATATATATAATTGTATATAATATATATATATATAATATTGTATACCACCTACCCGTGTTTTTTTTTTTTTTTCATTCTTCTTTATACATACTACTATAGTAGCTTACTGTAGCAGTCTGCGGTGCTGCTGACCTGACAGTGTCCAGCAGGTCTGTCATCAGTCATTACATAATAAATATATATAGTGCCTGTCCGGCTGCAGTACTAGTGATATTATATTGATTTCATCTCATTATCAATAATTTATCATCCAGTCTAGACTCTATATTAGCAGCAGACACAGTACGTTAGTCCACGGCTGTAGCTACCTCTGTGTCGGCACTCGGCAGTCCATCCATAATTGTATACCACCTACCCGTGGTTTTTTTTTTTCTTTCTTCTTTGTACATACTACTATAGTATAGTAGCTTACTGTAGCAGTCTGCGGTGCTGCTGAGCTGACAGTGTCCAGTAGGTCCGTCATCAGTCATCATTACCTAATAAATATATTATCTACCTGTCCGGCTGCAGTACTAGTGATATTATATATACATACATATATATATTGATTTCATCTCATTATCAATCATCCAGTCTATATTAGCAGCAGACACAGTACGTTAGTCCACGGCTGTAGCTACCTCTGTGTCGGCACTCGGCAGTCCATCCATAATTGTATACCACCTACCCGTGGTTTTTTTTTTTCTTTCTTCTTTGTACATACTACTATAGTATAGTAGCTTACTGTAGCAGTCTGCGGTGCTGCTGAGCTGACAGTGTCCAGCAGGTCCGTCATCAGTCATCATTACCTAATAAATATATTATCTACCTGTCCGGCTGCAGTACTAGTGATATTATATATACATACATATACAGAGCCGGCCTTAGGCATAGGCAAACTAGGCAAATGCCTAGGGCATTTGGTAAGCTTAGGGGCACCAGCAGCTTCTGCTGATTAAAATGATATGCGGCATGCCTATATTATGTGTGTGACTGTGGCTGTATCTGCATACGAAATGCTATGTTTCAGTGTATTCCTGGAAATCACTGTAACGTAGCATTTCATATGCAGATACAGCCGCAGTCGCACAAAGAATATAGGCATGCTGCATGTCATTTTAATCAGCAGAAGCTGCTTGTGCGTCCTAGCCACATAGTAATGCAAATAAGATGCATTTTCATAAACAAAAGACGCCTGACGTTAGCAGAGCTGCCAGCTGACTCATGCCAGGCATTTCCTGCAGAACTAGCGGCGGTGCTAGGGGGCACCATCCAAAATCTTGCCTAGGGCATCATATTGGTTAGGGCCGGCTCTGTACATATATATATTGATTTCATCTCATTATCAATCATCCAGTCTATATTAGCAGCAGACACAGTACGTTAGTCCACGGCTGTAGCTACCTCTGTGTCGGCACTCGGCAGTCCATCCATAATTGTATACCACCTACCCGTGGTTTTTTTTTTTTCTTTCTTCTTTGTACATACTACTATAGTATAGTAGCTTACTGTAGCAGTCTGCGGTGCTGCTGAGCTGACAGTGTCCAGCAGGTCCGTCATCAGTCATCATTACCTAATAAATATATTATCTACCTGTCCGGCTGCAGTACTAGTGATATTATATATACATACATATATATATATTGATTTCATCTCATTATCAATCATCCAGTCTATATTAGCAGCAGACACAGTACGTTAGTCCACGGCTGTAGCTACCTCTGTGTCGGCACTCGGCAGTCCATCCATAATTGTATACCACCTACCCGTGTTTTTTTTTTTTTTTCTTCTTTGTACATACTACTATAGTATAGTAGCTTACTGTAGCAGTCTGCGGTGCTGCTGAGCTGACAGTGTCCAGCAGGTCCGTCATCAGTCATCATTACCTAATAAATATATTATCTACCTGTCCGGCTGCAGTACTAGTGATATTATATATACATACATATATATATATATTGATTTCATCTCATTATCATCCAGTCTATATTAGCAGCAGACACAGTACGGTAGTCCACGGCTGTAGCTTCCTCTGTGTCGGCACTCGGCAGTCCATCCATAATTGTATACCACCTACCCGTGGTTTTGTTGAGGTTCCAAAAATAGGGAAAGATCAAGATCCACTTCCACCTCGTGCTGAAGCTGCTGCCACTAGTCATGGCCGAGACGATGAAATGCCAGCAACGTCGTCTGCCAAGGCCGATGCCCAATGTCATAGTACAGAGCATGTAAAATCCAAAACACCAAATATCAGTAAAAAAAGGACTCCAAAACCTAAAATAAAATTGTCGGAGGAGAAGCGTAAACTTGCCAATATGCCATTTACCACACGGAGTGGCAAGGAACGGCTGAGGCCCTGGCCTATGTTCACGGCTAGTGGTTCAGCTTCACATGAGGATGGAAGCACTCAGCCTCTCGCTAGAAAACTGAAAAGACTCAAGCTGGCAAAAGCACCGCAAAGAACTGTGCGTTCTTCGAAATCCCAAATCCACAAGGAGAGTCCAATTGTGTCGGTTGCGATGCCTGACCTTCCCAACACTGGACGTGAAGAGCATGCGCCTTCCACCATTTGCACGCCCCCTGCAAGTGCTGGAAGGAGCACCCGCAGTCCAGTTCCTGATAGTCAGATTGAAGATGTCAGTGTTGAAGTACACCAGGATGAGGAGGATATGGGTGTTGCTGGCGCTGGGGAGGAAATTGACCAGGAGGATTCTGATGGTGAGGTGGTTTGTTTAAGTCAGGCACCAGGGGAGACACCTGTTGTCCGTGGGAGGAATATGGCCGTTGACATGCCTGGTGAAAATACAAAAAAAATCAGCTCTTCAGTGTGGAGGTATTTCAACAGAAATGCGGACAACAGGTGTCAAGCCGTGTGTTGCCTTTGTCAAGCTGTAATAAGTAGGGGTAAGGACGTTAACCACCTCGGAACATCCTCCCTTATACGTCACCTGCAGCGCATTCATAATAAGTCAGTGACAAGTTCAAAAACTTTGGGTGACAGCGGAAGCAGTCCACTGACCAGTAAATCCCTTCCTCTTGTAACCAAGCTCACGCAAACCACCCCACCAACTCCCTCAGTGTCAATTTCCTCCTTCCCCAGGAATGCCAATAGTCCTGCAGGCCATGTCACTGGCAATTCTGACGAGTCCTCTCCTGCCTGGGATTCCTCCGATGCATCCTTGCGTGTAACGCCTACTGCTGCTGGCGCTGCTGTTGTTGCTGCTGGGAGTCGATGGTCATCCCAGAGGGGAAGTCGGAAGACCACTTGTACTACTTCCAGTAAGCAATTGACTGTCCAACAGTCCTTTGCGAGGAAGATGAAATATCACAGCAGTCATCCTGCTGCAAAGCGGATAACTGAGGCCTTGACAACTATGTTGGTGTTAGACGTGCGTCCGGTATCCGCCGTTAGTTCACAGGGAACTAGACAATTTCTTGAGGTAGTGTGCCCCCGTTACCAAATACCATCTAGGTTCCACTTCTCTAGGCAGGCGATACCGAAAATGTACACAGACCTCAGAAAAAGACTCACCAGTGTCCTAAAAAATGCAGCTGTACCCAATGTCCACTTAACCACGGACATGTGGACAAGTGGAGCAGGGCAGGGTCAGGACTATATGACTGTGACAGCCCACTGGGTAGATGTATGGACTCCCGCCGCAAGAACAGCAGCGGCGACACCAGTAGCAGCATCTCGCAAACGCCAACTCTTTCCTAGGCAGGCTACGCTTTGTATCACCGCTTTCCAGAATACGCACACAGCTGAAAACCTCTTACGGCAACTGAGGAAGATCATCGCGGAATGGCTTACCCCAATTGGACTCTACTGTGGATTTGTGGCATCGGACAATGCCAGCAATATTGTGTGTGCATTAAATATGGGCAAATTCCAGCACGTCCCATGTTTTGCACATACCTTGAATTTGGTGGTGCAGAATTTTTTAAAAAACGACAGGGGCGTGCAAGAGATGCTGTCGGTGGCCAGAAGAATTGCGGGACACTTTCGGCGTACAGGCACCACGTACAGAAGACTGGAGCACCACCAAAAACTACTGAACCTGCCCTGCCATCATCTGAAGCAAGAAGTGGTAACGAGGTGGAATTCAACCCTCTATATGCTTCAGAGGTTGGAGGAGCAGCAAAAGGCCATTCAAGCCTATACAATTGAGCACGATATAGGAGGTGGAATGCACCTGTCTCAAGTGCAGTGGAGAATGATTTCAACGTTGTGCAAGGTTCTGATGCCCTTTGAACTTGCTACACGTGAAGTCAGTTCAGACACTGCCAGCCTGAGTCAGGTCATTCCCCTCATCAGGCTTTTGCAGAAGAAGCTGGAGACATTGAAGGAGGAGCTAACACGGAGCGATTCCGCTAGGCATGTGGGACTTGTGGATGGAGCCCTTAATTCGCTTAACAAGGATTCACGGGTGGTCAATCTGTTGAAATCAGAGCACTACATTTTGGCCACCGTGCTCGATCCTAGATTTAAAGCCTACCTTGGATCTCTCTTTCCGGCAGACACAAGTCTGCTGGGGTTGAAAGACCTGCTGGTGAGAAAATTGTCAAGTCAAGCGGAACGCGACCTGTCAACATCTCCTCCTTCACATTCTCCCGCAACTGGGGGTGCGAGGAAAAGGCTCAGAATTCCGAGCCCACCCGCTGGCGGTGATGCAGGGCAGTCTGGAGCGACTGCTGATGCTGACATCTGGTCCGGACTGAAGGACCTGACAACGATTACGGACATGTCGTCTACTGTCACTGCATATGATTCTCTCACCATTGAAAGAATGGTGGAGGATTATATGAGTGACCGCATCCAAGTAGGCACGTCACACAGTCCGTACTTCTACTGGCAGGAAAAAGAGGCAATTTGGAGGCCCTTGCACAAACTAGCTTTATTCTACCTAAGTTGCCCTCCCACAAGTGTGTACTCCGAAAGAGTGTTTAGTGCCGCCACTCACCTTGTCAGCAATCGGCGTACGAGGTTACATCCAGAAAATGTGGAGAAGATGATGTTCATTAAAATGAATTATAATCAATTCCTCCGTGGAGACATTGACCAGCAGCAATTGCCTCCACAAAGTACACAGGGAGCTGAGATGGTGGGGACGAATTTATAATCTGTGAGGAGGGGGATGTACACGGTGATATATCGGAGGATGATGATGAGGTGGACATCTTGCCTCTGTAGAGCCAGTTTGTGCAAGGAGAGATTAATTGCTTCTTTTTTGGTGGGGGTCCAAACCAACCCGTCATTTCAGTCACAGTCGTGTGGCAGACCCTGTCACTGAAATGATGGGTTGGTTAAAGTGTGCATGTCCTGTTTATACAACATAAGGGTGGGTGGGAGGGCCCAAGGACAATTCCATCTTGCACCTCTTTTTTCTTTAATTTTTCTTTGCGTCATGTGCTGTTTGTGGAATGTTTTTTGGAAGGGCCATCCTGCGTGACACTGCAGTGCCACTCCTAGATGGGCCCGGTGTTTGTGTAGGCCACTAGGGTCGCTTATCTTACTCACACAGCTACCTCATTGCGCCTCTTTTTTTCTTTGCGTCATGTGCTGTTTGGGGAGGGTTTTTTGGAAGGGCCATCCTGCGTGACACTGCAGTGCCACTCCTAGATGGGCCCGGTGTTTGTGTCGGCCACTAGGGTCACTTATCTTACTCACACAGCTACCTCATTGCGCCTCTTTTTTTCTTTGCGTCATGTGCTGTTTGGGGAGGGTTTTTTGGAAGGGACATCCTGCGTGACACTGCAGTGCCACTCCTAGATGGGCCCGGTGTTTGTGTCGGCCACTAGGGTCGCTTATCTTACTCACACAGCTACCTCATTGCGCCTCTTTTTTTCTTTGCGTCATGTGCTGTTTGGGGAGGGTTTTTTGGAAGGGACATCCTGCGTGACACTGCAGTGCCACTCCTAGATGGGCCCGGTGTTTGTGTCGGCCACTAGGGTCGCTTATCTGACTCACACAGCTACCTCATTGCGCCTCTTTTTTTCTTTGCGTCATGTGCTGTTTGGGGAGGGTTTTTTGGAAGGGACATCCTGCGTGACACTGCAGTGCCACTCCTAGATGGGCCCGTTGTTTGTGTCGGCCACTAGGGTCGCTTATCTTACTCACACAGCTACCTCATTGCGCCTCTTTTTTTCTTTGCGTCATGTGCTGTTTGGGGAGGGTTTTTTGGAAGGGCCATCCTGCGTGACACTGCAGTGCCACTCCTAGATGGGCCCGGTGTTTGTGTCGGCCACTAGGGTCGCTTATCTTACTCACACAGCTACCTCATTGCGCCTCTTTTTTTCTTTGCGTCATGTGCTGTTTGGGGAGGGTTTTTTGGAAGGGCCATCCCGCGTGACACTGCAGTGCCACTCCTAGATGGGCCCGGTGTTTGTGTCGGCCACTAGGGTCGCTTATCTTACTCACACAGCTACCTCATTGCGCCTCTTTTTTTCTTTGCGTCATGTGCTGTTTGGGGAGGGTTTTTTGGAAGGGACATCCTGCGTGACACTGCAGTGCCACTCCTAGATGGGCCCGGTGTTTGTGTCGGCCACTAGGGTCGCTTAGCTTAGTCATCCAGCGACCTAGGTGCAAATTTTAGGACTAAAAATAATATTGTGAGGTGTGAGGTATTCAGAATAGACTGAAAATGAGTGTAAATTATGGTTTTTGAGGTTAATAATACTTTGGGATCAAAATGACCCCCAAATTCTATGATTTAAGCTGTTTTTTAGGGTTTTTTGAAAAAAACACCCGAATCCGACAAAAAAAATTCGGTGAGGTTTTGCCAAAACGCGGTCGAACCCAAAACACGGCCGCGGAACCGAACCCAAAACCAAAACACAAAACCCGAAAAATTTCCGGTGCACATCACTAGTAATTACATATATAAACTGCCACCCACCTGTTTATGACTTACAGTAGGCAGTGGCGGCTCCATAATTGGGCGTACAGCAAAGTCCAAAATTCAAATAGGGGAGTCAAACCAACTGCCAGCGAGTCCGGGCCATCAGTGTTTGGCAGTGTAAATGATATATCCTATTGCACTTCACTAACAAACCTTACTCAATATTTAAGTAAATCACAATAATAGTCCTCCTAAGGGAATTTGCACCTTTTGACCAATAATCTATAATACCTAGGTCTCATGGTGGATCCAGAGGTGGGGCTGCAGCACAGTAAAAAATAGTGAAGCCACAGGGGTGTAGTATAGCTCATAGACAGTTAAAAGAGAGACAGTCATTAGTTAGACACTATATGGTCGACGGTCAAAAGTCAGACAGGGTCAAAAGTCAGAGAATCAAAAGTCAGACACCAAAAAAAGAAAAGGGTTTTTTTTGCGTGTTTTTAAAAAATTTTAACCCAAATTTGGTGAAGTTCGTCCCTTCGCGGGCTCGCTACGCTCGCCATGCTTCGGGCTCAGTGTCTCACTCCACTCCGCTTCACTCGCCACAACTTTACTAAAAGGTAATACTGTAGTTTGTGACATGAATAGTAAATGAGGCAAAAGTTGTAAAAAAACACAGAAAACAAAACAAAACATTTTTTGTGTGTCTGACTTTTGACTGTCAAACTTTTGACCCTGTCTGACATTTAACTGTCTGACTTTTGACCTTGTCTGATTTTTGACTGTCGACCATATAGGGGTATATTTACTAAGCTCACGATTTTGTCCGATTTGGTGTTTTTTCTTCAAAGTGTCATCTCGGGAATTTACTAAGCACAAATCTCGGCAGTGATAAGGGCATTCGTATTTTTTTGACGACTGTGTATTAAAAATACGAATGAATACACCATCGGTCAAACGCGGCTGTTTAGATCTAGAACTAGGTCATTTACTAAGCTTTCGTATTTGAAATCTCTACCGTGAAAATGGATTTGCGGCCGGAAAAAATTACTAATCGTACAAAAAGCCTAAAAAAAAGTAGACCTGCTTTTGAGAAGCGTGTTTACATGTGTTGTCAATTCTACATTAGTCACACCTGACTTTTTGGACCTTTAAAAGGGACCCAAGCACATTTTTCACCACTCTCAATCTGAAATGGCTGCTACTGTGTGTAGTACTGCTGTCTTGTTTGCTGGGGGATACCTGACACTGCTCCATGAGGCTACAATAAACCCAGGCCAGGAAAATCAACAGGGTAAGCAGGTTGTACATGTTCCGCATAGGCTGGCCATGGCTTGTTTTTTTAGTGGGACTTTAAACGATAACAAAATTGCTGATGACCATGTTATACAGATGCTCAGACTTTATGTAATTATTTTTTTCCCTCTGTATGTGTGATGCCTCGCATCTGCCCCGGCCCCTCGTAACTACCACTGCAGCTGCTACCCGGTTGCTAGGCAACTAACAGGGTCCCAAATACTTGGAGGACACTAGGACCCAGGAGAAAAGAGTCTGGAGGCTCAAGGGGATTGGCAGCCCGAAGAGCGGGAGAATAGGAGGCGGGACTGGCGCCAAGAAGGGAGAAGAGAGGAGTAGCCGAACACGCCGCCGCTGATCACCGCGGTCACGCTGGCAGGAGCGAGCGGGGAGAAGCCTACAGGGACGACGGGTCCGCGCCGTGGGCGGCTGCCAGTACCCCAGAAACCCCACCGGAGCGGGAGACGGCACTGCTGGAGACAGGTACTCCCACAGACAGGTAGACATTCCAGTCCGTGCCCTCAGACACAGACCCTCCCCAGCGTCCCTGACCTAAGTGAGGAGAGACTAGTTAGGGCAGAGAGCTCCCTACGTTCAATGCTACAGTCCCGGGGGAGAGTGCTAAACTTGTGACTATGTCTACTAGCTAAGCTTGGCTTGCCCTGTGTATGGAGCCCTATTCCCTCGTATTACTCCTGTACGCTACTGGGAAACAGCTATCCTTGCACTCCTGCCGAATAAGGGACACACTGCCTATACACACCCTTGTCGTGTACACTGCTTCACAATAAAGCCCAAGTGAACATTATTTCCCCGTCATTATAGGCGCAGTCACCAACGGAAGCTAGGAAAACCGCAAAACGGCAACAACCACTTCTCTATATCCCTTGTGCATTGAACACTCACCAGACGTTGGGTTCCGTGCTATTGGCAAGGACACACACTGAACTTCCCTGGATTATATGTAGGGGTATTGGGCCAGGAACCCCCCTATTTATTGAGTTCATAGCGCCACCTGGTGGCATATTCAACGTACTGCCTAAGTTTTCAGAAACCTGTTTTGTTTGAATATCCTCTTGGAAATGTTGAAGTTCTGAGAAGCATTTGTGTCATATTGTATGCCATGTTTATGTGACTGTTGGGAACCCTATGTGTGAAAAGTAATGATTCTAACCAAACATGTACTAGGTTTATTAATCCCAAGTCCGGTTTCCCTTTTTCAATAAATCTTTGCTACCGTGTCCCACCGTAGTGGTCCTTTCACCTTTGGTGTGTTGTCCGTACTGGGGTATCTCCGTCCTTTCTGCCCAGGTGCCTCCCGCAGATTCCAACAGACTTGGCACAAGCAAGAACAGGACGATCGGACCCGCCGAGACGGGAGAGAAGTGAGATTCCAGGTACGCTTTATATAACCTTATCACATATGACCTTGTCAAACTGACCCTAGACCCTGAGACAGTACGCTCTCGCTCTGTCTCAGGCCTGCACAAACTACTGCCTGTGTTGCACTTTATGGCTACCGGCAGCTTCCAGCCTGTGACTGGCAATGTAATTAGTATCTCACAGGCCACCTTTTAAAAATATTTAATTCAGGTGAGTTAAAACATACATACACGTCTATGTCTAAGTGGTGCTTCTGTAATGTAATAGAACACAGTGTTGTATTGCTTACAGGTCATGACACTCACCTTAAATTTTGGAATGGCCACTCAGGTTTTGGATGTCTTGGATGGCTACATAGATGCCTCTCTCTGCTTCCCAACCCAGGAGTTGCAGTGGTATGCAGTCAGGGTAGCTTTATCTGATCTTGCGGCCATGGACAATGTGCTGGGTGACATAGCTTAGACACATGTTGAGCTGAGGACACCTAGGGGCAGGCAATATATTTCTAACAATCCACATCTGGCCCAAGACACTAATGTGCATGTGGTTTGTGGAGCTAATTAAACAATACACATATTGCGTGTTCACAATTTATTAATTTTAACACACAACTTTTTGAGACCAATCTTAAAGAAAAAACACTGTAATGGTCAATATATTCTGACCGAACATTATTAATATTTTTTTTTGTGTGCTGGGTGCCGAGGATTGTGCTGGCTCGTTGGTGCGGGTTCGACTTGAGCGTCGGACTGGGGAATGAACTGGGGTGTGGCTTGGTGTCGTTGTCCCAGAACTAGATGTGGCATGGTGTGATGCCAACACACTAAGGCTTTGACTTAGATTGTTCAAGCTTGCTGTGAGCTGAGTGTTAGCAGCAGTGTTGTTAGCTATCATGCGTGAGAGGTTGTCGTTGATCATTTGGTTGTGTTGTATGATCTGTATAAGTGATTGTTGCTGCCGCTGCTGATCATCCAAAATACGTTGGAGGTTTGACTGCATTTGGGTGTTGTCTGCCCTCATCTGTTCCATGGAGTTTGCGATTCGGCCCACCTGCACTATAAGTCTGCCTGAGTTGCGACTCAGTCTAGGCAAATGATGGGGCAGACTTGACAGGTATTGGCTGTGGGTGTTGAGGCTTGCGCAGTATTGCGCCTGTTGTGACGACCAACGGCTCCAAAACTCAGGGCCCATTTGTGTGTCAACTTGTGTTGTGCTCAATTGGGGGCTGTGGGATGTTTGGGGTGGTTGGGGTATGTCCTGCGGCGTGGTTGTCTGAGTCGGATCGATGGGCTGCAGGTGGAGTGTGAAGGTCTCCTGGTCACGTTCCTGCTGGGCATCCTCGGTGATGATGGCTGGGTCTGTATGGGGTTGAAGATAGCCACTATTTAGTAAATATGTAGCATTGGTCTTACTATAGCTTTACCTCAACATGCATTACTTCTTAATATTAATGTTGTAATTGCTAAATAGATTGTGGCATAAACTTAACTATGTTGCTCACCTTTTTTTAAAAATATGTGGCTTCTAACGTTCACTACTCATTTTTTGGGGGGGGGATGGGACAGTAGGATTCTGAGCCATTATTACTGTTTAAACACGAAGAACTCTAACAGATACAAAGTACTACATTTACATATTGGGTATGAAGCTTCCTTTGGAACAACACACACAATACAATAAATGTGTTGGCCAATACACTCATACATTGTTCAAGGCAGTCAGTGGTCTGCTAAAAACGAAAAAAAAAAATATAGTGGCCTAAAATGTACACATTAACAATGGATGAAAAAGTATTACGGTGCACTATGTTTAGAAGTGGTGGTGTTGGCCATGCAAAACAATTGGATGAGACTTAACATTTCTGTTGTTTTTTTACTATAAAAATTATGTGTCAAAAATGTGTTGATATGGCCAACATCCCATCTGACAATTATCCATCTAAAAATACCTTAACACCATCTGCTTGTTGTTGTTGATTATTGCAAGGATGACTGGTCATTATTGTATTATAATTTTCGATGTACAAACAGTGGGGCAGATGTATAAACCTGGAGAAGGCATAAGGTAGTGAAAAACCAGTGATATGTGCAAGGTGAGAAAGGAACAAGGCAAACAGATCCAATATGTACATTAACAGTTGTGTTTATTTTGTACTGCTGCCTTTATCACCTTGCACATATCAGTGTTTTTTCACTTCCTTATGCCTTCTCCAGGTTAATAAATCAACAACACTGTTTACTTATTTACACGTATTTGTTATGTTTACTCACCAGACAACTGAGGGGATTGTGGATCCTCACTTTGGGGGCTGGCCAATAGAGCTAGTGGTGGCACGGCCGACACTGCGGAGATGCGCCGTTGGGGTGGTGATGCTGGTGCTGGAGCTGGAGCCCCAAGACGGCGTCTCTTGGGTGGCCTCGTTGCCACAGTAACCGAGCCCTGTGATGGGCGCCTTAGTGTAGGTGGATTTGCTGAAGAAGAACCTGTGTGATAAGATAATCATTAAAATTTTGTGTTTCTATGTGTTTGCAGAATATGTGTTTTTTTTTAAATCTTACCGGCATTGCCACCATCTGCATCTCTTGGCAGTGTTGGCTGTGGCCTAGCTGTGCTGCTTCTCTGGCGTACTGTAGAAATATGAAGAATGTCCTTATGAACATACTATTTTGGTGATATGTTTTTGCAAATTCCTTATTGTGATGTAAACATATGTGGTACCTGATGAGAATTAAACTAAACGATGCTTATGCTTTTCTGCCTGACGTCATTGGGTGCGTATTCTTTAAATTAGCATAAATTATGCAAAAAATACAATACACAAAGGCGCATAATGCAAACAATTATACTACTTAAAAACAAAACGTCGTAGCTTGACACAACCACAATATTGCACGCTAAGGTCCCAATTTTGGATAATAATAATAAAACACTAGACAAAAATATCTTGTTAAAATTGGAAACATCACAACCAAATATGCATTCAAAAACACATCAAGCACACAAAGGGCAACCCATAACAACACACAATAATCATAAATGATATGAAATGTATTTACAAAAAACCTTTGTTTAAAAATTAAAAATTTTAAAGCATGAAAACACACCTACAAACATTTACTTTTGACTTACAACACCAGAAAAACTCCAAGGCAACCAGTAATAATAATAAAAAATAAAAAAAAACAGTACATCAGGCCTGGCCAACCTGTGGCTCTCCAGATGTAGTGAAACTACACATCCCAGCATGCCCTGCCACAGTTTTAGCATTCCCTAATAGCAAAACTGTGGCAAGGCATGATGGGACTTGTAGTTTCCCAACAGCTGGAGAGCCACAGGTTGGCCAGGCCTGCACTACATCACCAACACATTAGAAGAATGAACAAACTGACAACCACAATTAGCTAGAAGACATTTCAGACAACTAAGGACAAAGCACACATGCTTAAATTGTTTATAAAAAAAACACAAATAACTCACCATCCTGCCTTGGCCGATCCGAATCCCGGACATAAGTGGCACCAACCACTTCTTGCGGAATGAGTGCACGCACAGTCTCCTCCCAATCTCGGTAAGATGCACGGAAGGGGTGTCCACCCCCGGTTTGGCGGGCCGATTTAGCCTCCTTGGCCATCTTCGCCTTGACACGGCGCTTTATGTCGTAACAACGCTTACGACACGTGTCCTCTGTCCGCCTCACCACACCCTCACTATTCACAGCCGCAATGACCTTCCCCCACAGAACACTCTTCCTGCGTGACGACACCATTGCAGCATCATGGCCAAACAACTGCCGATGATGCCTCATCAGCTCCCGCACCAAAGCCATATTTTCAGCATAGCTAAATTTGACATCGCGGCCAGTCTTTGTAGTGGTGCGTGGCTGCGGAGCCACAACACCATCACTATCACTGGAGGCCACAGCAGCAGCCACCCCCTCCTCCTCACTAACCTCCTCCACCTCACTAACCTCCTCCCTCTCACTCACCTCCTCCCTCTCACTCACCTCCTCCACCTCACTCACCTTTGACTGGGACATAATCAGGACAAACAACAAATAACACTGAGAAAAAAAAACAATAAACACACTCCTCCACTACCACTACACACACACACACACACACACACACACACACACACACACACACTCACTCACTCACTCACAAACAATGACAATAGACGTTAAATAAAAAACAGTGACAAAAAAGTAAACAAACTTTTAAATAACTACACAACAAGTATGACAAGACTACTTACACACACAGTACAGCACTCAACAATCGCAAAAAACCTCCTCAAATCCTCCACAAACTCCAAACAACTCTCCAACTCCTAACACACCTTCTTCTCACCTCTCCACTAGCTAAACCCACGAGGTGCTGACGGTTTGGGGCATTTTTATAGTAATGTGCACAGACACTCCTCCATCACGAATCAAACCAATCACGGACGAGTGACAAAAACGAAACAGGGAAAAAACGCGGCCGTGAACGGACAAACACTGCCGTAACCAAAATGTGACGCATTCGTAAAAAAAACACATAACACAGCCGCAAAACCACTAAATCGGCCGCATTCTACCTTAAAAACTACGAATGACATCGACATCGGAAAACACGAAAAAGAAAAATACGACAGCTTAGTAAATTAGTCGTAATAAATTCAAAAAGTTGCACAATTACACATTCGATGTCATTCGTGATGAATCTCACTCCAAATCGGTACAAATACGAATTTTAGTAAATATACCCCATAGTGTCTAACTAATAACTGTCTACCTTTTAACTGTCTGTCTATAGATAGGAACCATATGAAACAATCCTGAAAAAAAGGTTAATGAGTTGTTTGCAATGTTGATGTCGGACACAGTGATTATTTGCAACGGCGCATTCATAAGAGTCACAATGTGCCACAATTAGTGGCGGCTCCAGAGGAGGGGCTGAAGGTCAGTAAAAATTTTAAATAGGGGATCCATACCAACTGTCACCAACTGTCATTTCAGACTGACTCACTGGCAGTTGGTGTGACTCTCCAATTTGAATTTTGAACTGAGCTGCAGCCCCACCTATGGAGCACCACTGGCCGCAATAGTCTTGAGATAGCAGTCGCAGAGAAGATTTATTTGCAAAGTAATAGGCAGCCAGCATTTGCGGTAGGTAACAAGGTTGCTGGGAACATTTTCTAGGCATGTTTAAGTAATGCACTGCAACTTCATTCTCAGCAGGAGAGGTCCAGGTGTCTTAGGTGAGATGCTCATTATGATACAGCATAACTCAGAGATCCAATGTGCAACCAGTGTTTCCATTTCTGTATGGGGCGCTGGAGGTGAGACACCATCAGTGGGCGTCTCTATACACATAGGGGGATATGCAATTGTTTGAAAAGTCAGTTGGGTGTCTGTTTTTTTCTTGTTTAGTAGACAGGAAAAAACATACACCCAACTGACTTTTCAAACATTTGAATACCCCCCCATATTGTTTATGTATGACAAAATGTGCTGCTAAATTAATGTTCAGGTTTCCCCCACTTGCTTAGAGCTGTTTATAGCTATATTAGTAGAGATGAGTTGTATGTGTGTGATCCAAGGTACCATGTTATGTGTTGATATTGATATTGTGACTGGAGTGAAGTTCACTTCACCTCTCTGCCAAGGAAGGAGAAACCACAAGTGTTGCAGTATATCATACCTACCCTGACCACCGAACCCCACTGTTGAGTGTTACATTAAAATTGCCACACAGCTGGTACCATGTACTATATGGGTAGAACCAAGAATGGGTTTATTTATTTTCTTTCTTGAATGTGTGAATCACATGGTATAGCAAACCAAGGCAAAATATAACCTGATACGAGTAGACTGCCCTCTCACATGCTGGCCTTTTCCCTAATGAGGTTGATGGAGCAGGGGCATGGTGACACAATTTGTATTGACCTGCTTCATCAATACTCATCTCCCTGGTTCACTGAGCATCTGGAGTTACATTGATGCAAATGAAGTCATCATGCCACTTAAGCATTACCTCTGGGATCCGCTATTGGGCCGGTACATTTAATAGGCAAGTATGACCTGATAGAGCATCATTATCTTTTTATTAAATTGTTTTTAAACTAGCTGGCATAACTACAATGGGTTCAGGGAGTGTGGTGCACACAGGCCCATGGGTACAGGGGCACCACATCCTGCACCCATTTTTATACTCACCTCTCCAGAGGCCTGTATCAGCGTTATTGCTGCATAAATCACTGGGAAAATGGCACAGGATAAATAGTCCCGATGACCAACACTGTGCAGTATACTCTGGCATACCTCCAATGGTCCCTCAAGATGAGGGGGCCCACACGAGGACTGCATATGGGTCCCCTCCTCTCGTATTGCACCCCTCATCATTAGTTTAAGTTTCAATATCATGGACTACATCATTAGTTCCTGTATTTGAGGAAAGGGTTTAAAGAGATCCTGTCCCCGATTCTCAGCCATTTTGTGGTTTCACACCACAGTCGAATAGAAAGTTGAGGTACTGGCTCTTACAGAAATGGTAGACAAGTCCACTGGTTCAGCTCACAAAATGGCTGATTCACTGTGTGTACTGTAGGTAGCAGATGCTTCTTTTATCAATAGTAATGCTCTTTGTGAGGTAATGTTGCCTGTTTAATTCATGCAATATCTATATACATGCTCCTAAATATAGCAACCAACGGAGTATTCCAGTCATTTTTTAGTTAAATTTTGAAAAAATAATGAGCAGAAACATCTGACTGGTTGAACTGGGTTACAGAACATTTATGTACATTACATGTGATTAAATAAACCCGTAAGAACTTAATTATAATGGGCCTGTTTATCTTAGTCACCTTGAGAATGCAAAAATTGCACAGGAAATGCATAATTTATTACCACAACAATTTCATTCTTAAAATGCTTTAAAGGAATAATTATACGCCATTATGTACTAATTATACACTTTTAATAAATTAAACTGATGACAGAAAGCAAGATGCGGTGGATTCCGTGCACAACATATAGGTGTCCCATTACTAATATGTGGGTTTGACATCACATCTCCTGATGTCTCCCATTTATGGGTCATTTGCCAATTAGATTCTGCAAAAAATATGAAATAATAATAATTGAAACAAATACATTAGTGCTCAGGGGGCTGGCTCAATCCCAGGTGCAGATGTGACCCTTGATATTCCCTAGAGAAAGAAGGTTTGGCAAAAAAAAAGGGACTTACAAGATCTAGGGGCGTATCCATTATGGAGGGGTGAGTAGCAGTGGATACTGTGATGAGAGGGGTTGTCTCTCACCTGAATTACCCACATTCTGTGGGATCAGCTCCCTCCAAAGGAGGCTAAAGTTAAATCTGTGCAGTCTGCAGTAGCAGTAGAGGTTTGGAACTCTGGGTTTTCACGGTTGCACAAGTCCAGCTGCAATTCATCACTGAGAGACAGGAAGGTATAAAACTCTCATACACCCGGTGTTCTGTGCACTGATGCTGAATAGCAGCCAGTGAGTAGGCCAGTGTCTCCTTAGTGCAAGGTACTGATGATATTGGCTGTACCAGAGTAGCGTAACAGATTGTGACTGCATGCCATTGCAGCAGAATGACCACTAAGCACTTTAGTGCTGGGACATTTGTTTTCACTTGTTTGTTTGTTTAATGTGCCTGTTTGTCTAGGCCTATGTCTGTGCATCTTAAAGTACAGTGTCTGCTGTCATTAAAGACACTGCTTCACCGAGAGCCTGCCTGTCACGAGTCCTCTTTCCTTAAACCCTGTTACAATACAAATTCACCAGATTCACCATTGGGTGACACCAACCATAGTGATGCAATTGGGTCCATCAGCTGGGCTTCTGTCCTTCCTCCATTCTGCAGTGTCCCGCACTGAGCTTCCAGTGTCTGGGGCTCCTCTCCACAGTTACAATAACACAAAAAAGTAGACACAACTTGGCACTTTGTGGTGCGTTAGCAGCCTGTGCATTGTTATATTTTAACCAACATAAAACTAAGAAAACAATGGGCCTAATTCAGACCTGGTCGGCAGCAATCGTAGGCCGAATCCCTATGTGGTGTGCGCCTGTGCAGCGGCCGCACTGCACGTGTGCACACAGTGGGATGCAAAAGCATCTCACCGGTGCGATCACCTCTGCCTGATTGACAGGCAGTCGGCGGTGTTAAGGGGGGGGTGACGGAGAGATGAGCGCCTGAAATTTTTCGGGTTTTGTGTTTTGGTTTTGGGTTCGGTTCCGCGGCCGTGTTTTGGGTTCGAACGCGTTTTGGCAAAACCTCACCGAATTTTTTTTGTCGGATTCGGGTGTGTTTTGGATTCGGGTGTTTTTTTCCAAAAACACTAAAAAACAGCTTAAATCATAGAATTTGGGGGTCATTTTGATCCCAAAGTATTATTAACCTCAAAAACCATAATTTACACTCATTTTCAGTCTATTCTGAATACCTCACACCTCACAATATTATTTTTAGTCCTAAAATTTGCACCGAGGTCGCTGTGTGAGTAAGATAAGCGACCCTAGTGGCCGACACAAACACCGGGCCCATCTAGGAGTGGCACTGCAGTGTCACGCAGGATGTCCCTTCCAAAAAACCCTCCCCAAACAGCACATGACGCAAAGAAAAAAAGAGGCGCAATGAGGTAGCTGTGTGAGTAAGATTAGCGACCCTAGTGGCCGACACAAACACCGGGCCCATCTAGGAGTGGCACTGCAGTGTCACGCAGGATGGCCCTTCCAAAAAACCCTCCCCAAACAGCACATGACGCAAAGAAAAAAAGAGGCGCAATGAGGTAGCTGACTGTGTGAGTAAGATTAGCGACCCTAGTGGCCGACACAAACACCGGGCCCATCTAGGAGTGGCACTGCAGTGTCACGCAGGATGTCCCTTCCAAAAAACCCTCCCCAAACAGCACATGACGCAAAGAAAAAAAGAGGCGCAATGAGGTAGCTGTGTGAGTAAGATTAGCGACCCTAGTGGCCGACACAAACACCGGGCCCATCTAGGAGTGGCACTGCAGTGTCACGCAGGATGGCCCTTCCAAAAAACCCTCCCCAAACAGCACATGACGCAAAGAAAAAAAGAGGCGCAATGAGGTAGCTGACTGTGTGAGTAAGATTAGCGACCCTAGTGGCCGACACAAACACCGGGCCCATCTAGGAGTGGCACTGCAGTGTCACGCAGGATGTCCCTTCCAAAAAACCCTCCCCAATCAGCACATGATGCAAAGAAAAAGAAAAGAAAAAAGAGGTGCAAGATGGAATTGTCCTTGGGCCCTCCCACCCACCCTTATGTTGTATAAACAAAACAGGACATGCACACTTTAACCAACCCATCATTTCAGTGACAGGGTCTGCCACACGACTGTGACTGATATGACGGGTTGGTTTGGACCCCCCCCCAAAAAAGAAGCAATTAATCTCTCCTTGCACAAACTGGCTCTACAGAGGCAAGATGTCCACCTCATCTTCACCCTCCGATATATCACCGTGTACATCCCCCTCCTCACAGATTATCAATTCGTCCCCACTGGAATCCACCATCTCAGCTCCCTGTGTACTTTGTGGAGGCAATTGCTGCTGGTCAATGTCTCCGCGGAGGAATTGATTATAATTCATTTTAATGAACATCATCTTCTCCACATTTTCTGGATGTAACCTCGTACGCCGATTGCTGAGTCGCGATAGAATCCGAGCCTCGCGAGAATCCGACAGCGTCATGATGACGTTCGGGCGCGCTCGGGTTAACCGAGCAAGGCGGGAAGATCCGAGTCGCTCGGACCCGTGAAAAAAAACATGAAGTTCTGGCGGGTTCGGATTCAGAGAAACCGAACCCGCTCATCTCTAGTTTGACATCACATCTCCTGATGTCTCCCATTTATGGGTCATTTGCCAATTAGATTCTGCAAAAAATATGAAATAATAATAATTGAAACAAATACATTAGTGCTCAGGGGGCTGGCTCAATCCCAGGTGCAGATGTGACCCTTGATATTCCCTAGAGAAAGAAGGTTTGGCAAAAAGAAAGGGACTTACAAGATCTAGGGGCGTATCCATTATGGAGGGGTGAGTAGCAGTGGATACTGTGATGAGAGGGGTTGTCTCTCACCTGAATTACCCACATTCTGTGGGATCAGCTCCCTCCAAAGGAGGCTAAAGTTAAATCTGTGCAGTCTGCAGTAGCAGTAGAGGTTTGGAACTCTGGGTTTTCACGGTTGCACAAGTCCAGCTGCAATTCATCACTGAGAGACAGGAAGGTATAAAACTCTCATACACCCGGTGTTCTGTGCACTGATGCTGAATAGCAGCCAGTGAGTAGGCCAGTGTCTCCTTAGTGCAAGGTACTGATGATATTGGCTGTACCAGAGTAGCGTAACAGATTGTGACTGCATGCCATTGCAGCAGAATGACCACTAAGCACTTTAGTGCTGAGACATTTGTTTTCACTTGTTTGTTTGTTTAATGTGCCTGTTTGTCCAGGCCTATGTCTGTGCATCTTAAAGTACAGTGTCTGCTGTCATTAAAGACACTGCTTCACCGAGAGCCTGCCTGTCACGAGTCCTCTTTCCTTAAACCCTGTTACAATACAAATTCACCAGATTCACCATTGGGTGACACCAACCATAGTGATGCAATATGGCCCATCAGCTGGGCTTCTGTCCTTCCTTCATTCTGCAGTGTCCCGCACTGAGCTTCCAGTGTCTGGGGCTCCTCTCCACAGTTACAATAACACAAAAAAGTAGACACAACTTGGCACTTTGTGGTGCGTTAGCAGCCTGTGCATTGTTATATTTTAACCAACATAAAACTAAGAAGACAATGGGCCTAATTCAGACCTGGTCGGCAGCAATCGTAGGCCGAAGCCCTATGTGGTGTGCGCCTGTGCAGCGGCCGCACTGCACGCAGTGGCGGTTCTTGCCACGGGCAAGCTGTACTTTTGCCTGGGGCGCCGCCTTCCGGAGGGCGCCGGCGCCATCCGGAGGGCGCCGCACCAGGGCAAGATCCGCCACTGTGCCCGCCGTAGTGCCCTGCTGTGCCCCCCCGCTTTGAAGGGAACCAGACGCGTAGCGTCTAGTTTCCCTTCATGGAGAGGACCTTAGTTGTGCGGTGCGCGATGACGTCATCGCGCACCGCACAGCAAAGGTCCTCTCCATTAAGGGAAACTAGACGCTACGGTCTAGTTTCCCTTCGTCTAGAGGACCTTTGCTGTGCGATGCGCAATGACGTCATCGCGCACCGCACAGCATAGTGGCACAGACACTAGGGGTCATAATTGACCTCTAGTGTCTATGCTGTTCTATGGGAGAGACGTAATAACGTCTCTCCCATAGATCGAAGAGAACAGAAGAGAGGAGGAGAGGAGAAGAGCGGCGCCGCCGGCGGAGGGGGTCTGGATCAGGAACGGGGATGGTAAGTATACTTTTTATTTATTTTTATTTTTTCTTTCAGCGCGCTGACCACTCCCCCAATCGAAGCCACGCCCCCCATATTTTGCCCGGGGCACCACAAATCATAGAACCGGCCCTGACTGCACGTATGCACACAGTGGGATGCAAAAGGATCTCACTGGTGCGATCACCTCTGCCTGATTGACAGGCAGTCGGCGGTGTTAAGGGGGGGGTGACGGTGGCGTTGTAGGGGCGCTGTCCCAACAACGCAGGCATGTCCAGACCGTTGCTGGGGCAGGCCGCGGCGACTGCATGATGTCACACGCAGCTGCTGCAACCCAGAACATGGCGGGTAGCCATCTGCCTCCACTTTCGCACCTCTGCGTGGGTGGGGGGGGGGAGGCCTGGCGTGTGGGGCGGACTAGCCCTGTGCAGGGCGTCCCCCTGTATGCCTCAGATTGTGATTGTGGATGTGCGTTTTTCTGCACATCTACGATCAGCTCTGAATTAG
This sequence comes from Pseudophryne corroboree, assembly GCF_028390025.1. Taxonomy (NCBI): domain Eukaryota; kingdom Metazoa; phylum Chordata; class Amphibia; order Anura; family Myobatrachidae; genus Pseudophryne; species Pseudophryne corroboree. The sequence continues at coordinate 1,204,567,740 of NC_086444.1, forward strand.
GCCCGATATACTGTTATAAATGTAAGATAGGTAGTCACACAGATACATTTGAAATAATAAATGTGTAGGCATACAGTATAGTAGCTCATCTGAAATTGTAGCTACAGGTCTTCAAATGATATTCAGATCCTCTATATATGTTCAATCTAAGAAACGGATCCAACGAGGATAAAATAAGTTCAGCATTATAACTATTTTCCTTTGAATTCAGAAGCTGGATTTTTTTTTTTTTTTTTTACCAGAAACGGTCGGAACACGAAGATCTTTTATTTCAAGGGAATGGCTGAGATGTATTCAATTCTTAATATAGGTCAAGAACTTTTCTGCTGTGTGATCAGTATAATACAGCTTTACCTATTATTTCTGACCTCTGCAATTACTACACAGCGGGGCTGGATGCACACGTCTCCGACTGCACCGAACGGAGGAACCGCGAGGCGCAGCACACATCTCAGAACACAGCGATCCAGAGACTCCTGTAACCTGAAAGAGAGCAAAGCACCAGCATGTACCTCTTTACTGATAGAGTCATGACAGCATGTCTACATCTGAGAATGCAGAGAAGTGAGGGTTACTTTACAGAAGAACATATTAATAAACCGTGCGACGTACGTGTTATTTTCAGCTGTCATTGTCAAGGTCTCACTATTATACTGTTGAATGTGAATTTATGCTTATGTTATTGCAGACTTATTTATAGCCAAGGTGAATGCTATCTTTAGTGTGTTCTATTTTCATTTTTTATTCCAGCTATTCTTTATCTTTTAGCCCCGGTAATTTACCGGGGGCTAATTGTCCCTCCGAGGACTAGCTAATTAGCCCCGATAAGCCGCGGCACGTGCTGTTTTATCGGGGATTTTGTTTCACCTGCATCCAGCAGGCGAAGCAGAATCCCTGGAAACAGACCCATTTTTGTTCGAAAACGGGGCTGATTCACACGAAAACACACAGGTTTTACTGAACCTGTGTGTTTTCAGGAGAAGGGTTTTTTTTTACAGGCGATCCATCTGGATCGCCTGTAAAAAAAAATCGGTGAAACATTGGAAAAAAGTCTGCGATGTATTACCGGGGATAATTGGATATCCCCCTCTATCTGTTTGTTTTAACCTTCACTGCTAATTTCCATGATATTTGTAATTTTAGACATTATTTTCCGGCTCAGCGCATTGTACAATTGCATACCTCCCAACTGCCCCTATTTCAGCGGGACAGTCCCGCTATTCGGACACTGTCCTGCTGTCCCTCCCGCTGATGGGGGGGCAGTTGGGGGAGGCTTTGATCACCTACTGGCCGCTTCTCTGCTCTGCACAGCAGCGAGTGATCTCTGAATTGATGCTGGGCACGCCCCCCAAACTACAGAAAATGGGTCCTCGGTGCATGGCCATGTCCACTCCGTCATAGCTGCGCCCCTCCCACTCAAAGCCACACCCCTTTTGGGGGCGCGTGCAACTACGGCGCGCGAGTGTCCCAACTAAGAAGGATTCCAAGCTGGGAGCTATGCAATTACACTCCCAACAACATCACCCTGATCATGTAGTATATTTACAAACTATTCCTAAATTTGCACCATTGTATGATAGTAATAGTTGCAGGTGACAAACTACAGTATATAACAGTCATACAGATGTGTCCTCATACACTGTTGCTCAAGTTGCACCAAATAGCCCCTCTTGACTCGCCAGGTCCCACGTGACTCGGCCACTGAGAGTGCCTTTGTCACTGTGTCTTATTTGTATAAATGAAACAATCAGAAGAAACAAAATTACACTGCTAGCTTGCACAAATCAGCTTGATGTTTTACTGCCTGTGTCCAGCCCTCCTGTGTGCTGTTATGGACATTGTTAGCTGTATTCCCACTGTGGTGACATGCCGCACATCACTTATAAAGGACAGTGCATTGTCTTCCACCCGTGTCTACAGCAGCTCTATCTTCGTTTGGGTCTACCACAGCTATATATTGGTATGGGTCTATCGCAGCTCTGTCTTGGTATGTGTTTGCCTCAGCATTATCTTGGTATGGGCCTACAACAGCTTTACCTTGGTATGGGTTTAACACAGCTCTATCTTGGTATGGGTTTACCTCAGCACTATCTTGGTATGGGCCTACCACAGCTCTATCTTGGTATGGGCCTACCACAGCTCTATCTTGTTATGGGTTTACCTCAGCTCTATCTTGTTATGGGTCTACCGCAGCTCTGTGTTGGTATGTGTTTACCTCAGCATTATCTTGGTATGGGCCTACCACAGCTTTACCTTGGTATGGGTTTAACTCAGCTCTATCTTGGTGTGAGCCTACCACAGCTTTATCTTGGTATGGACCTACCACAGCTCTATCTTGGTATGGGCCTACCACAGCTCTATCTTGGTATGGGCCTACCACAGCTCTATCTTGGTATGGATCTACCTCAGCTTTAACTTGGTATGGGCCTACCACAGCTCTATCTTGATATGGATCTACCTCAGCTTTAACTTGGTATGGGCTTACCACAGCTCTATCTTGATATGGATCTACCTCAGCTTTAACTTGGTATGGGCCTAGCACAGCTCTATCTTGGTATGGGCCTACAACAGTTTTATCTTGGTATGGGTTTACCTCAGCACTATCTTGGTATGGGCCTAGCACAGCTCTATCTTGGTATGGGCCTACCACAGCACTATCTTGGTATGGGTTTACCTCAGCACTATCTTGGTATGGGCCTAGCACAGCTCTATCTTGGTATGGGCCTAGCACAGCTCTATCTTGGTATGGGCCTACAACAGTTTTATCTTGGTATGGGTTTACCTCAGCTCTATCTTGGTATGGGCCTACCACAGCTCTATCTTGGTATGGATCTACCTCAGCTTTAACTTGGTATGGGCCTAGCACAGCTCTATCTTGGTATGGGCCTACAACAGTTTTATCTTGGTATGGGTCTACCTCAGCTCTATCTTGGTATGGGCCTACCACAGCTCTATCTTGGTATGGATCTACCTCAGCTTTAACTTGGTATGGGCCTACCACAGCTCTATCTTGATATGGATCTACCTCAGCTTTAACTTGGTATGGGCTTACCACAGCTCTATCTTGATATGGATCTACCTCAGCTTTAACTTGGTATGGGCCTAGCACAGCTCTATCTTGGTATGGGCCTACAACAGTTTTATCTTGGTATGGGTTTACCTCCGCACTATCTTGGTATGGGCCTAGCACAGCTCTATCTTGGTATGGGCCTAGCACAGCTCTATCTTGGTATGGGCCTACAACAGTTTTATCTTGGTATGGGTCTACCTCAGCTCTATCTTGGTATGGGCCTACCACAGCTCTATCTTGGTATGGATCTACCTCAGCTTTAACTTGGTATGGGCCTAGCACAGCTCTATCTTGGTATGGGCCTACAACAGTTTTATCTTGGTATGGGTCTACCTCAGCTCTATCTTGGTATGGGCCTACCACAGCTCTATCTTGGTATGGATCTACCTCAGCTTTAACTTGGAATGGGCCTACCACAGCTCTATCTTGATATGGATCTACCTCAGCTTTAACTTGGTATGGGCTTACCACAGCTCTATTTTGATATGGATCTACCTCAGCTCTATCTTGGCATTGGCCTACTACAGTTTTAGCTTAGTATGAGCCTACCACAGCTATAGCTTGGTTTGGGTCCACCACAGCTCTATTTTGGTATGTGTTTACCTCAGCACTATCTTAGTATGGGCCTATCACAGCTCTATCTTGGTGTGGGCCTACCACAGCTCTATCTTGGTATGTGCCTACCACAGGTCTATCTTGGTATGGGTCTACCTCAGCACTATCTTGGTATGGTTCTACAGCTCTACTTTGGTATGTGTTTAACTCAGCTCTATCTTGGTATGGCCCTACCACAGGTCTATTTTGGTATGGGTCTACCTCAGCTCTATCTTGGTATGGGCCTACCACAGCTTTATCTTGGTATGGGTCTACCTCAGCTCTATCTTGGTATGGGCCTACCACAGCTCTATCTTGGTATGGGTCTACCTCAGTTCTATCTTGTTATGGGTCTACCGCAGCTCTATCTTGGTATGTGTTTACACAGCACTATCATTGTATGGGCCTACCACAGCTTTATCTTGGTATGGGTATAACTGGGCTCTATCTTGGTATGGGCCTACCACAGCTCTATCTAGGTATGGGTGTACCTAAGCTCTATCTTGGTATGGGCCTACCACAGCTCTATCTTGGTATGGGCCCACCACAGTTCTATCTTGGTATGGGTGTACCTCAGCTCTATCTTGGTATGGACCTACCACAGCTCTATTTTGGTATGGGTGTACCACAGCTCTATCTTGTTATGGGTCTACCTCAGCTCTATCTTGGTATGTGCCTACCACAGCTCTATCTTGGTATGGGCTTACTGCAGCTCTATCTTGGCATGGGTCTACCTCAGCTCTATCTTTTTATGGGTCTACCGCAGCTCTATCTTGGTATGGGCCTACCACAGCTCTATCTTAGTATGTGTTTACCTCAGCACTATCTTGGTATGGGCCTACCACAGCTTTATCTTGGTATGGGTGTACCTAAGCTCTATCTTGGTATGGGCCTACCACTTCTATATCTTGGTATGGGCCTACCACTTCTCTGTCTTGGTATGGGTCTACCTCAGCTCTACCTTGGTTTGGACCTACCACAGCTCTATCTTGGTATTGGTGTACCTCAGCTCTATCTTGGTATGGACCTACCACTGTTCTATCTTGGTATGGGTCTACCTCAGCTCTGTCTTCGTATGGGTCTACCACAGCTCTATCTTGGTATGGGTCTACTGCAACTCTATTATGGTTTGTGTTTACCTCAGCTCTATCTTGGTATGGGCCTACCACAGCTCTATCTTGGTATGGGCCTACCACAGCTATATCTTGGTATGTGCCTATCACAGCTCTAGCTTGGTATGGGTCTACCACAGCTCTATCTTGGTATGTGTTTACCTCAGCACTATGTTTGTATGGGCCTATCACAGATCTATCTTGGTATGGGCCTACCATAGCTATATCTTAGTATGGGTCTACCACGGCTATATCTTGGTATGGGCCTATCTCAGCTCTATCTTGGTATTTGTCTACCTCAGCTCTATCTTGGTAAGGATCTATTGCAGCTATATCATGGTATGTGTTTACCTCAGCTCTATCTTGGTATGGGCCTACCACAGCTCTATCTTGGCATGGGCCTACCACAGCTATATCTTGGTATGGGCCTACTACAGCTCTATCTTCTTATGGGTTTAACTCATCTCTATCTTGGTATGGGCCTTGCAGCTCTATCTTGGTATGGGTCTACAGCAGCTCTATTTTGGAATGGGTCTACCGCAGCTCTATCTTGGTATGGGCCTACCACAGCTCTATCTTGGTATGGCTTTACCACAGCTATATCTTGGTATGAGCCTGCCACAGCTCTATCTTGGTATGGGCCTATCACAGCTCTAGCTTGTTATGGGCCTTCCACAGCTTTAGCTTAGTATGGGTCTACCGCAGCTCTAGCTTGTATGTGTTTACCTCGGCACTCTCTTGTTATGGACCTACCGCAGCTCTATCTTGGTATAGGCCTACCATGGCTCTATCTTGGTTTGGGTTTACCTCAGCTCTATCTTGATATTTGACAACCTCAACTCTCTCTTGGCATGTGTCTACCTCAGCTCTATCTTGGTATGTGACTAGCTCATCTCTATAGTAGTATGTGTCTACCTCAACTCTATCTTAGTTTGGTCTACTTCAGCACTTTATTGGTACTGTGTGTGTCTGCCTCAGCTCTATTGTTGTATGTGTCTACCTCAGCTCTATCTTGGTATGTGTCCACCACAGCTCTATCTTGGTACATGAAAACACCGGTAATGTATCAGGCCTACAATACAATTGTCCAGAGCCGTAACTAGACATTTTGGTTCTCTGTGCCAGAGAGATTGCCAGCGCTCCCTACATTTGAAAACAAAAAGAAAACACACATTGAAGAATGCTAAGAGCATATATGCTTAGTGCACCTGTCACATTGCTCTCTGAGACAGAGCTCACAGTAATTGCTGGGTGCCTTGGGCAGTGCCAGTGACACTCCCAACACAGAAACACCACATGTCCACAGATCACATGGGAAAGCCTGCTTCTTACAAATAAGAACAAATCAAACCTCAGATTATGTGAATCTTGCTGTAAGAAGAGAATATGTGAACAGTGATGAAACTATTTTGGGTCTGAAAAGGTGGCCACGCCTCTCCAACACACCCATGATACTGTATAAAACACAACCACTATACGCACCACTTCTAGTCACCTCTCCTGCTCCTTAATGCCTGATCAGTGCTCTCTTGTCTGACAATAAAGATCTTTGAAGTTTTTTCATCCAACTTTTTATTAAAACACTGAAAGCAAGGATAGAACATAATGCATTTACTTAAAAAACAGTACAGCAGGTTTAACACAGCACAACGCACTAGACCAGAAAACGGGACTGGTGGAGTCCTCAGTGTGGCTCCTTAGGTGCAAGGGTAGGTCCCGCCCTGAGAATGGGAAAGAAGGGGGGGGGATGGTGGCATGAAGCCAAGGATAAGGAGGCAACATGGAAAGGAGGAGATGGAGGCATCACAGAGAGGAGGTGGTATGGAGAGGAAGAGAAGTAGGTAACATGGAGAGTAGTATATGGCATGGAGAGGAAGAGAAGGAAGTGGCATGGAGAGAGGAGAAGGAGATGGCATAGAGCTGAGGAGAAGGAGGCAGCATGGAGAGGAGGATAAGGAGGCAGCAAGGAAAGGAGTAGGAGGCGGAATGTAGAGAAGGAAAAGAAGGTGGCATGAGAGGAGGATAGGGAGGCAGCACAGGAGGATAAGAAGGCGGCATGGAGATGATAAAGAGATGGCACAGAGAGAGGGAGAAGGAGGAGGAATGGAAAGTAGGAGAAGGAGGTGGCATGGAGTGGAGAAGAAGGAATTGGCATGGAGGGGAGGATAAGGAGGCAGCATGGAGACAGGGCTGGTTCTAGACCTTGTGGCGCCCAGGGCAAAAGTTTCCTTTGGCACCCTCCCATATAGATATACAAAAAAAATCTGCACGCGCGCTCCCGGCAAGGGGCATGGCCTCGTTAAAATGGACATGGCCTCATCTGAAAAGACTACCCCTTACACCCCAGTTTTTGACCCTGCACCAACAGATCACGGCCACCACAGGAAAAAAAAAATTACCATCTTAAGCCCCACACAGTAATGCCCCCTGCACCATATTATGCCACACACCGCAATGCCCTTGATACATTAAATCCCCATTTTACACATTACGGCAGGCAATTGTCCCCATTTTACACATTACGGCAGGCAAGTGTCCCCATTTTACACATTACGGCAGGCATGAGTCCCCATTTTACACATTAGGCAGGCAAGAGTCCCCATTTTACACATTGCTGCAGGAAAGTGACCCCATTTTACACATTATAGCAGGCAGGTGTCCCCATTTTACACATTACGGCGGCAATAGTCCCCATTTTACGCATTACGGCAGGCAAGAGTCCTCATTTTACACATTACGGCAGGAAAGTGTCCCAATTTTACACATTATAGCAGGAAAGTGTCCCCATTTTACACATTACGGCAGGCAAGTGTCCCCATTTTACACATTATGGCAGGCAAGTGTCCCCATTTTACACATTACAGCAGGCAAGAGTCCCCATTTTACACATTACTGCAGGCAAGTGTCCCCATTTTACACATTGCGGCAGGCAAGTGTCCCCATTTTACACATTACGGCAGGAAAGAGTCCCCATTTTACACATTATGGCAGGCAAGAGTCCCCATTTTACACATTACTGCAGGCAGAGTCCCCTTCTACAAAGAAAGACAGAGTGAGAGAGAGAGAGAGAGAGAGAGAAAGTTATACTTACATTTGCAGCGGTACTTTTCCATCCCGCCTCCCGCTCTTCGGCCCACGCCGGCCCACCCTTCCTTCCTCCTACTAGCTTTGCTTGCTGGCTTCCCGGGCGGCTCCCCCTCCTCCCCATCGTCAGTACTTCACTCAGGGGGCGGGGTTTTGTGTAATGACGCATTTGCGTTGTGACGTCACGACGCAAATACATTATTGCACGAAACTCCGCCCCTGAGCAGAGTAGTAATGACAGGGAGGAGGGAGAGCATACAAACTGAGCAGGGACTCGGGAGGGAAAGTGGCGCAGCGGCGGCGGTGGCACCTTTCAGGGAGCGGCACCCCGGGCAAGAATCCTGCTTGCCCGCAGCAAGAGCTGCTACTGCATGGAGAGGAGGCAAAAGAGATGGCACGGACAGGAGGAGAATGTGGGCTGTAAGTAGGAACTCAAAAGCAGGACAGGGAAGATGTGAGACACAGCATGGGAGGCTGAGGGGCAGTGATTGTGCCACCGCCAGGGCTCTGTGCGATGGCTCCGCTCATACACCACTAGTTAATGTCAACCCTTTCCTGCCATTTTTTTCCCAGGATCCACCTCTCTTAGATAAAGGAGTTATACATTAAGTGTAACATTGGGTTCAATCTGCATATAATAACCAGTGACGCACCCAGGGGGGGTTTCCGAGCATGAGTATTATTAATACTGCTGCATGAGTATTATTAATGGCTGTCTAGCATCCTCTGCAGCCTGCTGTGTTCCTGGTGGCACTTGTAAGTGCTTAATAAAAGTTTACTTTATTTTAATTATAGTACATATATATCCATGTGCATACATATATACACATGTATATACAATATACATACATACATATAAACACACACACATATTATATATATATATACATGTGTATATATACGTGTACTGTATGTATATGTATATATATATATATATATATATATATACTGTATATATATATATATATATATATATATATATATCTCCTATATAATAGCCCAGATCTGTGACTTTGTGACTCATTTGCTAACGCTGGGTGGAGTCACAATACTGGGTGGAGTTAATCAAATGAGTCACAGATCTGGGCAAATCTATAGGAGACTAGGAGCAGAAGCAGATAGTATTGGCATGGCACAGGCAGGGGTGCATACCTCCCAGCTTTCTTCAGGCAGACAGGGGTGCATACCTCCCAGCTTTCTTCAGGCAGAAGGAGGGACACACGTGCGGCAAAAAGGGGGCGTGACCAACGAAAAGGGGGCGTGGCTTCACGGGAGGGCCCCCGTTTTCGTCAGTGAGCTGCTGGCATGCCTCCAGGGGCGGATTATGAGTCCGGTGGGCCCAGGGCACTTGAGACAGGGGAGCCCTATCTCATTGCTGTGCCTGCTGTGGGGCTGGGGGCGTGGCCTAATCGCGGGACGCGTGGCCACGCCCCCTTATGCAAATTCCGGGATTTTTTTTTTTTTTTATAAGTAATTTTGGCCCCTCAGCTAGGGGTAAATCCAGAGGAGGTGGTCGCTACCCCCTACACACCCTCACAGGCAGAAGAAAGCAGGGAGGCTGCTGCCTCCCTGCAACACCACAGACCTGCCAACACGCAGCAGCACAATGCTGTTGCTGGCAGGACGGGGAAGCATCTGAGCTGGGACAGAGCCACTCCAGCCAGGGGGGGGGGCTAAAACTGTGGGGCCCATGGTACGTACCCCCTGCCCCCCCCCCTTAATCCGGCTCTGCTGCCAGAACCCCGGGACAGTTGGGAGGTATGGGGGTGTGTGAGGGGGTATGCTGTACAGACAGACGGGCACCGGCTCACTGTGTGCTTCACCCCCCACATCAGCAAACTCAGCAGGGTCTCTTTGGCGCGGAGTAGCGTCACTTTCTGGTACACTCCATGCTTCTTAGCTGCAGTTTTGTGGGGCACCTGCTGCTGTGCAGGTTCCGTACTGCCTCTGTTATCTCCAGCCCCGGCAACCCCACCGCTAGCTGCAGCGCTGCCGCCCGCAGTGAGGTGCGTCCAGCTCCTTCACACACTTTAGCCAGCAGGTAGCGCTGCAGAAGTCTGAGCTGCTTGCAGGCTCCGACCCCTTCCTCCCTCCAGCCGCAGCATCTCCTGGGGGCTAACCAGTCACTCCCAGTCTCCCTTTACCACACTGCCCGGCAGTCGCGAGGTCCGCGCCGTGTGCATGCTATGACCCCCTCCTCCCTACAGTCGCAGCGTCTCCTGGGAGCTAACCAGTCACTCCCAGTCTCCCTTTACCACACTGCCCGGCAGTCGCGAGGTCCGCGCCGTGTGCATGCTATGACCCCCTCCTCCCTCCAGTCGCAGCGTCTCCTGGGGGCTAACCAGTCACTCCCAGTCTCCCCTTACCACAGTGCCCGGCAGCTGCGCGAGGTCTGCGGTGTGTGACTGAGGAGGGTGGGAGGGATGCTGACGGGCAGAGGAAGCAGGACTCCAGCCTGAGAGAGTCAGCCATGCCAAGTCTCCACCAGCAGCAGATCCCAACAGGTTGGAGTGGAACAGCAGCAGCCAGCAGCAGTGACTCCGGTAACACACATCTGTCTGTCACCACTGTTCTGTCCCTAATACCAATCTCTCCCGTGCCCTGTGTTCTGTCATGTCCCTGTCACTCCTGCCCTTGCCCTGTCACCCTTATCCTGGCCCTTTCACCCTTATGCTGGCCCTGTTACCCCTATCCTGGCCCTGTCACCCCTGTGCTTGCCCTGTCAACCCTATCCTGGCCCTGTCACCCCTGTCCTGGTCCTGCCGCCGCTACCCTGGCCCTGTCACCCCTATCCTGTCCCTGTCATTTCTGTCCTAGCCCCGTCACCCCTGTCCTGGCCCCGTAACCCCTGTCTTGGCCCCGTCACCCCTGTCCTGGCCCCGTCACCCCTGTTCTGACCCCATCACCCCTGTTCTGACCCCATCACCCCTGTCCTGGCCCTGTTACTGCATACCCTCCAACTACCTTTTTGGCAGGTACAGTACCCGCAGCGCCTCCAGACCCCTCCCCAATGCACCACACCTCCGCACCTTCCCCTCCACCACATGCGGCACTCCACCCCTCCACCACACGCTGTGCCTCCAGACCCCCTACACCACCCGTGGCTCCCACTCCTTCGCCCCTCCACCACCCACAGCACCTCCAGACCCCCTCCACCATCCACCCCCCCATATATGTCTCCCCCCACACCTGCCCCCCTCCACCCACAGCATCTGCAGACACCCTCCTACATCCGCGGTCCCCCCCTCACCCACCCCTCCCGCACCCATGGCACCAGTGCATCTGCTCCTCCGCCAGATAGGAAATACCAAGAACGGTGCTCGGGCGCGATATGGGCTGTTGTTCTAATGCTGCTGCTAAACAACAGGATTAGTCAATCCTGATACCTGAACATACACAAAGAGAAAACAAGGATAGCAGCGCTGAATTCAATTAATAATGAAAATTAAAAAGTGAGATGGATTGGATGAAAACAGATTAAAAATTTTTAATTAAATACTCTGATTAATAACCAATTAAAAGTCAATGTGACCACCGGCAGAATTAGTGAACCAGAAATGTCCGTTCCTTTTAAATAATTGGACACCAGTTTAGGCAGATTATACAGGCTTAGGAGCTGATTGCACAGTCCCGAAAAGGGTTATTACCGCTTCTTATGCCGCTGGAGGGAGAAATATCCCATAGAAGATCCTTCAGTTGGGAGTTGGTAGCATATTCTCAATCCTCACCAGTATGCGGAGCTTGACTTGCGGGATGGTCCTTGGTACACCTGTTGGAATCCACCAAATAGCAAACTCTGGACATCCAGTATGGTCCGGGCACTGGTTCAGCAACAAAACAACGGTGATCAGGGTGGCAGCTGACGCGTTTCGCTGCAGGTTCTGCAGCTTTTTCAAAGTGAAGTGATTGCAAGCGCTGAGTAGGTTTTGAGCTACTCTGAAATGACAAAAAAAAATTTGCAGGCGCTCTGCGATACAACCGTTCGCACTTCTGCTAAGCTAAAATACACTCTCAGTGGGCGGTGGCATAGCGTTTGCTTGCCTGCTAAAAACTGCTAGCGAGCGATCAACTCGGAATGACCCCCTTACCTTTATACTCATGGAAGATTGCACAAAAAATAATTCAATACAAGGTATACTTGAAACAAATATTTAGAACACTGGTAAAAGGATCGGTAGCTATATTATTATTATTATTATTATTATTATTATTATTATTTTATTATTATTACCACCTCTGTTTTTGTTACTATTGCTAACTTATAATTTGCTGTGAAATGAATCCATTTCAATGTAACAATACACAATATAATAGGCACACAAGTCACATACTGTATAAGCTGATAACAGACAATTAACATGTAGAATAAGTGACTGTAAAACTCATTTTAATGAGTGTGATCAGATGCAGGCTTTTATGACTAATTCAGGCTTTCTGTTACAATCATCCTGAACAATGATGTATAACCCACTGCGCAGAGGTCACCTGACTGGTGCATGTGACATAAGAGTTCATTGCTTTTATCATTGCATTTAATTAAGGACACAAATATGTGAATGCAAATGTCTTTGGAGGAAATGTGTGGGAATAAAAGGAAAATGATTCCGTCAAGTCAAAGATCACTGAAAAGTTCATGTTTCTGAGAATTGTTTTCAAGTTGAACTAACATTTTATAGAGGTTATTCATTTAGCGCACACTGTTTCCAATATGGTTATGGGTGAATTAATTTTTGTAGTCAGGTAAATTTATGGAGATTAAGAAAATTATACATTTGTTTTATTATTTTCGTATTATTATTATTATTATTATTAAAATGATAATAATATTGCTGTTTCTTTAATGAGTACAACTTTAAATAACTATACAGCATACAGTATGTCTTTCGTAAATGAAACTCCTAATAAATACCTATTAAAAGAGAAATGAATAAAGATAGTATGTAGATTACCTTCCCGCTAGGAACACTCAACAGGTGTATTTACCATGATACAAGTCACATGGCTACTGGTACATATAATATACAGTATATTCTATTTCAGATGCAGTAAAGACAGTGGTGTGGACAGAGCCGGCCTAACCAAAATGATGCCCTAGGCAAGATTTTTCCTGGTGCCCCCCAGCACCACCACTAGTTCTGCCTCTGATCCTGAACGCCTTTCCCACCACCATAACCCCTCACCCATAGCAATTCTCATTTTGGTATTCCTACCCCCTGTATTCTAAATAGGAACAGTGCACACATTCGCTGTGCAGCCCAAAAAGGGGCGTGTTTTTACTTGGAAGGTCATGGCCACAAAATAGTACTCCCAATTCAAATTATGCCACACAGTAGTGCAACTTTATTCGCATTATATCATATTATTCATGTTACATCACACAGTAGTACCAATTTACCTTATATACGTTACTCCTCACAGTAGTGCCCCTTATTAACATTAGATTAGAATTAATTGCTCTTTATTCACATTAGACCACACAGCAGTACCCTTTATATATTTACACCACACAGTAGAGCACCTTATTCACATAATGCCATACATAAGTAATGCCTTTTTTATGCATAATACATAGAGATGAGCAGGTTCGGTTCCTCGGAATCCGAACCCGCCCGAACTTCAGCCTTTTTTGCACGGGTCCGAGCAGACTCGGATCCTCCCGCCTTGCTCGGTTAACCCGAGCGCGCCCGAACGTCATCATCCCGCTGTCGGATTCTCGCGAGACTCGGATTCTATATAAGGAGCCGCGCGTCACCGCCATTTTCACACGTGCATTGAGATTGATAGGGAGAGGACGTGGCTGGCGTCCTCTCCGTTTAGAATAGATTAGAGAGACACTTGATTTACTAATTTTGGGGAGCATTAGGAGTACTCAGTACAGTGCAGAGTTTTGCTGATAGTGACCACCAGTTTTATGTATAATCCGTTCTCTGCCTGAAAAAAAACGATACACAGTCACATACCATATCTGTGCTCAGCCTCAGTGTGCTGCATGATATATCATCTATGTATATCTGACTGTGCTGAGTGCTCACTGCTCACACAGCTGAATTGTGGGGGAGACTGGGGTGCAGTTATAGCAGGAGTACAGTGCACACTTTTGCTGCCAGTGACCACCAGTATATTGTCTGCCTGAAAAAGTTAAACACTCCTGTGGTGTTTTTTTTATTTTTATTCTATAGTATAAACGCATTCTCCTGACAGTGTCCAGCAGGTCCGTCATTCATTATATTATATAAATATTTACCTACAGTAGTGTTATATATTTTTTTTTTCATCTCTATCATCTTTATCATCTCTATATTAGCAGACGCAGTACGGTAGTCCACGGCTGTGTCTATCTCTGTGTCGTCAGTGCTCGTCCATAATTGTATACCTACCTACCTGTGGTGGGGGTTTTTTTTCTATCTTCTTCATACTAGTAGTTTAGGAGTCTGCTGACAGTGTCCACCAGGTCCGTCATTATAATCCTACAGTAGTAATATATTTAGTATATTATCTATACTAGCAGATGCAGTACGGTAGTCCACGGCTGTGGCTATCTCTGTGTCGTCAGTGCTCGTCCATAATTGTATACCTACCTGTGGTGGGGTTTTTTTTTCTATCTTCTTCATACTAGTAGTTTAGGAGTCTGCTGACAGTGTCCACCTGGTCCGTCATTATATTATATACCTACAGTAGTAATATATTTAGTATATTATCTATACTAGCAGACGCAGTACGGTAGGCCACGGCTGTACCTACCTCTGTGTCGTCACTCGTCCATAATTGTATACCTACCTACCTGTGGTGGGGTTTTTTTTCTATCTTCTTCATACTAGTAGTTTAGCAGTCTGCTGACAGTGTCCACCAGGTCCGTCATTATATTATATATACCTACAGTAGTTATATATATATTTTTTTTATATCATTAATTATCATCTCTATACTAGCAGACGCAGTACGGTAGTCCACGGCTGTAGCTACCTCTGTGTCGTCAGTCACTTGTCATCCATAAGTATACTAGTATCCATCCATCTCCATTGTTTACCTGAGGTTCCTTTTAGTTGTGCCTATTAAAATATGGAGAACAAAAATGTTGAGGTTCCAAAAATAGGGAAAGATCAAGATCCACTTCCACCTCGTGCTGAAGCTGCTGCCACTAGTCATGGCCGAGACGATGAAATGCCATCAATGTCGTCTGCCAAGGCCGATGCCCAATGTCATAGTACAGAGCATGTAAAATCCAAAACACAAAAGATCAGTAAAAAAAGGACTCAAAAATCTAAATTAAAATCGTCGGAGGAGAAGCGTAAACTTGCCAATATGCCATTTACCACACGGAGTGGCAAGGAACGGCTGAGGCCCTGGCCTATGTTCATGGCTAGTGGTTCAGCTTCACATGAGGATGGAAGCACTCAGCCTCTCGCTAGAAAAATGAAAAGACTTAAGCTGGCAAAAGCACAGCAAAGAACTGTGCGTTCTTCGTAATCACAAATCCACAAGGAGAGTCCAATTGTGTCGGTTGCGATGCCTGACCTTCCCAACACTGGACGTGAAGAGCATGCGCCTTCCACCATTTGCACGCCCCCTGCAAGTGCTGGAAGGAGCACCCGCAGTCCAGTTCCTGATAGTCAGATTGAAGATGTCAGTGTTGAAGTACACCAGGATGAGGAGGATATGGGTGTTGCTGGCGCTGGGGAGGAAATTGACAAGGAGGATTCTGATGGTGAGGTGGTTTGTTTAAGTCAGGCACCCGGGGAGACACCTGTAGTCCGTGGGAGGAATATGGCCATTGACATGCCTGGTGAAAATACAAAAAAAATCAGCTCTTCGGTGTGGAAGTATTTCAACAGAAATGCGGACAACATTTGTCAAGCCGTGTGTTGCCTTTGTCAAGCTGTAATAAGTAGGGGTAAGGACGTTAACCACCTCGGAACATCCTCCCTTATACGTCACCTGCAGCGCATTCATCATAAGTCAGTGACAAGTTCAAAAACTTTGGGCGACAGCGGAAGCAGTCCACTGACCAGTAAATCCCTTCCTCTTGTAACCAAGCTCACGCAAACCACCCCACCAACTCCCTCAGTGTCAATTTCCTCCTTCCCCAGGAATGCCAATAGTCCTGCAGGCCATGTCACTGGCAATTCTGACGAGTCCTCTCCTGCCTGGGATTCCTCCGATGCATCCTTGAGTGTAACGCCTACTGCTGCTGGCGCTGCTGTTGTTGCTGCTGGGAGTCGATGGTCATCCCAGAGGGGAAGTCGTAAGACCACTTTTACTACTTCCACCAAGCAATTGACTGTCCAACAGTCCTTTGCGAGGAAGATGAAATATCACAGCAGTCATCCTGCTGCAAAGCGGATAACTGAGGCCTTGGCATCCTGGGCGGTGAGAAACGTGGTTCCGGTATCCATCATTACTTCAGAGCCAACTATAGACTTGATTGAGGTACTGTGTCCCAGGTACCAAATACCATCTAGGTTCCATTTCTCTAGGCAGGTGATACCGAAAATTTACACAGACCTCAGAAAAATACTCACCAGTGTCCTAAAAAATGCAGTTGTACCCAATGTCCACTTAACCACGGACATGTGGACAAGTGGAGCAGGGCAGACTCAGGACTATATGACTGTGACAGCCCACTGAGTAGATGTATTGACTCCCGCCGCAAGAACAGCAGCGGCGGCACCAGTAGCAGCATCTCGCAAACGCCAACTCTTTCCTAGGCAGGCTACGCTTTGTATCACCGCTTTCCAGAATACGCACACAGCTGAAAACCTCTTACGGCAACTGAGGAAGATCATCGCAGAATGGCTTACCCCAATTGGACTCTCCTGTGGATTTGTGGCATCGGACAACGCCAGCAATATTGTGCGTGCATTATATCTGGGCAAGTTCCAGCACGTCCCATGTTTTGCACATACCTTGAATTTGGTGGTGCAGAATTATTTAAAAAATGAGAGGGGCGTGCAAGAGATGCTGTCGGTGGCCAGAAGAATTGCGGGACACTTTCGGCGTACAAGCACCACGTACAGAAGACTGGAGCAACACCAAAAACGCCTGAACCTGCCCTGCCATCATCTGAAGCAAGAAGTGGTAACGAGGTGGAATTCAACCCTCTATATGCTTCAGAGGATGGAGGAGCAGCAAAAGGCCATTCAAGCCTATACATCTGGCCACGATATAGGCAAAGTAGGTGGAATGCACCTGTCTCAAGCGCAGTGGAGAATGATTTCATCGTTGTGCAAGGTTCTGCAACCTTTTGAACTTGCCACACGTGAAGTCAGTTCAGACACTGCCAGCCTGAGTCAGGTCATTCCCCTCATCAGGCTTTTGCAGAAGAAGCTGGAGACATTGAAGGAGTAGCTAAGACATAGCGATTCCGCTAGGCATGTGGGACTTGTGGATGGAGACCTTCATTCGCTTAACCAGGATTCACGGGTGGTCAATCTGTTGAAATCAGAGCACTACATTTTGGCCACCGTGCTCGATCCTAGATTTAAAACCTACGTTGGATCTCTCTTTCCGGCAGACACAAGTCTGCAGGGGTTCAAAGACCTGCTGGTGGGAAAATTATCAAGTCAAGTGGAACTTGATCGGTCAACAGCTCCTCCTTCACATTCTCCCGCAATTGGGGGTGCGAGGAAAAGGCTCAGAATTCCGAGCCCACCCGCTGGCGGTGATGCAGGGCAGTCTGGAGCGACTGCTGATGCTGACATCTGGTCCGGACTGAAGGACCTGCCAACGATTACGGACATGTCGTCTACTGGCACTGCATATTATTCTCTCTCCATTGAAAGAATGGTGGAGGATTATATGAGTGACCGCATCCAAGTAGGCACGTAAGTCAGTCCGTACGTATACTGGCAGGAAAAAGAGGCAATTTGGAGGCCCTTGCAGAAACTGGCTTTATTCTACCTAAGTTGCCCTCCCACAAGTGTGTACTCCGAAAGAGTGTTTAGTGCCGCCGCTCACCTTGTCAGCAATCGGCGTACGAGGTTACTTCCAGAAAATGTGGAGAAGATGATGTTCATTAAAATGAATTATAATCAATTCCTCCGTGGAGACATTGACCAGCAGCAATTGCCTCCACAAAGTACACAGGGAGCTGAGATGGTGGATTCCAGTGGGGACGAATTGATAATCTGTGAGGAGGGGGATGTACACGGTGATGAATCGGAGGATGATGATGAGGTGGACATCTTGCCTCTGTAGAGCCAGTGTGTGCAAGGAGAGATTAATTGCTTCTTTTTTGGTGGGGGTCCAAACCAACCCGTCATTTCAGTCACAGTCGTGTGGCAGACCCTGTCACTGAAATGATGGGTTGGTTAAAGTGTGCATGTCCTGTTTATACAACATAAGGGTGGGTGGGAGGGCCAAAGGACAATTCCATCTTGCACCTCTTTTTTCTTTAATTTTTCTTTGCGTCATGTGCTGTTTGGGGAGTGTTTTTTGGAAGGGCCATCCTGCGTGACACTGCAGTGCCACTCCTAGATGGGCCAGGTGTTTGTGTCGGCCACTAGGGTCGCTTAGCTTACTCACACAGCTACCTCATTGCGCCTCTTTTTTTTCTTCTTTGCGTCATGTGCTGTTTGGGGAGTATTTTTTGGAAGGGCCATCCTGCGTGACACTGCAGTGCCACTCCTAGATGGGCCAGGTGTTTGTGTCGGCCACTTGAGTCGCTTAGCTTAGCCATCCAGCGACCTCTGTGCAAATTTTAGGACTAAAAATAATATTGTGAGGTGTGAGGTGTTCAGAATAGACTGAAAATGAGTGGAAATTATGGTTATTGAGGTTAATAATACTTTGGGATCAAAATGACCCCCAAATTCTATGATTTAAGCTGTTTTTTAGGGGTTTTTTTTAAAAAAAACACCCGAATCCAAAACACACCCGAATCCGACAAAAAAAATTCGGTGAGATTTTGCCAAAACGCGTTCGAACCCAAAACACGGCCGCGGAACCGAACCCAAAACCAAAACACAAAACCCGAAAAATTTCCGGTGCACATCTCTAAACAACACAGTAATGCCCTCACACATATGACACACATTATTAATGTCCTTATAAACATACTCTAATGCGCCTTATTCATTATGCTAACCTTTATTAATGCCCTTATACACATAATGTCCCTTACACATTTGCTGCATATTAATGCATTTATACACGACACACATAATGCCCTTTACACATATGCCAAACATTATTGCTTAACCCACCCGCACACAGCACTCACACGGCCGCTAACACTGTGACCTCTGCCTCTGCTTGAATGCATCTTGCCTCAATACACCATACAGCAGGAGATGCCTGGTATGAGTCAGCTGGCAGCTCCCGGCCAGCTATGCTAAAGTCTGGCACCTTTTTTTGATGTTTTATTTGCATTACTATTAGAGATGAGCGCCTGAAATTTTTCGGGTTTTGTGTTTTGGTTTTGGGTTCGGTTCCGCGGCCGTGTTTTGGGTTCGAACGCGTTTTGGCAAAACCTCACCGAATTTTTTTTGTCGGATTCGGGTGTGTTTTGGATTCGGGTGTTTTTTTCAAAAAACACTAAAAAACAGCTTAAATCATAGAATTTGGGGGTCATTTTGATCCCAAAGTATTATTAACCTCAAAAACCATAATTTACACTCATTTTCAGTCTATTCTGAATACCTCACACCTCACAATATTATTTTTAGTCCTAAAATTTGCACCGAGGTCGCTGTGTGAGTAAGATAAGCGACCCTAGTGGCCGACACAAACACCGGGCCCATCTAGGAGTGGCACTGCAGTGTCACGCAGGATGTCCCTTCCAAAAAACCCTCCCCAAACAGCACATGACGCAAAGAAAAAAAGAGGCGCAATGAGGTAGCTGTGTGAGTAAGATTAGCGACCCTAGTGGCCGACACAAACACCGGGCCCATCTAGGAGTGGCACTGCAGTGTCACGCAGGATGGCCCTTCCAAAAAACCCTCCCCAAACAGCACATGACGCAAAGAAAAAAAGAGGCGCAATGAGGTAGCTGTGTGAGTAAGATTAGCGACCCTAGTGGCCGACACAAACACCGGGCCCATCTAGGAGTGGCACTGCAGTGTCACGCAGGATGTCCCTTCCAAAAAACCCTCCCCAAACAGCACATGACGCAAAGAAAAAAAGAGGCGCAATGAGGTAGCTGTGTGAGTAAGATTAGCGACCCTAGTGGCCGACACAAACACCGGGCCCATCTAGGAGTGGCACTGCAGTGTCACGCAGGATGTCCCTTCCAAAAAACCCTCCCCAAACAGCACATGACGCAAAGAAAAAAAGAGGCGCAATGAGGTAGCTGACTGTGTGAGTAAGATTAGCGACCCTAGTGGCCGACACAAACACCGGGCCCATTTAGGAGTGGCACTGCAGTGTCACGCAGGATGTCCCTTCCAAAAAACCCTCCCCAATCAGCACATGATGCAAAGAAAAAGAAAAGAAAAAAGAGGTGCAAGATGGAATTGTCCTTGGGCCCTCCCACCCACCCTTATGTTGTATAAACAAAACAGGACATGCACACTTTAACCAACCCATCATTTCAGTGACAGGGTCTGCCACACGACTGTGACTGATATGACGGGTTGGTTTGGACCCCCCCAAAAAAGAAGCAATTAATCTCTCCTTGCACAAACTGGCTCTACAGAGGCAAGATGTCCACCTCATCATCACCCTCCGATATATCACGTGTACATCCCCCTCCTCACAGATTATCAATTCGTCCCCACTGGAATCCACCATCTCAGCTCCCTGTGTACTTTGTGGAGGCAATTGCTGCTGGTCAATGTCTCCGCGGAGGAATTGATTATAATTCATTTTAATGAACATCATCTTCTCCACATTTTCTGGATGTAACCTCGTACGCCGATTGCTGACAAGGTAAGCGGCGGCACTAAACACTCTTTCGGAGTACACACTTGTGGGAGGGCAACTTAGGTAGAATAAAGCCAGTTTGTGCAAGGGCCTCCAAATTGCCTCTTTTTCCTGCCAGTATACGTACGGACTGTGTGACGTGCCTACTTGGATGCGGTCACTCATATAATCCTCCACCATTCTATCAATGTTGAGAGAATCATATGCAGTGACAGTAGACGACATGTCCGTGGCCCTCATTCCGAGTTGTTCGCTCGGTATTTTTCATCGCATCGCAGTGAAAATCCGCTTAGTACGCATGCGCAATATTCGCACTGCGACTGCGCCAAGTAACTTTACTATGAAGAAAGTATTTTTACTCACGGCTTTTTCTTCGCTCCGGCGAACGTAATGTGATTGACAGGAAATGGGTGTTACTGGGCGGAAACACGGCGTTTCATGGGCGTGTGGCTGAAAACGCTACCGTTTCCGGAAAAAACGCAGGAGTGGCCGGAGAAACGGTGGGAGTGCCTGGGCGAACGCTGGGTGTGTTTGTGACGTCAACCAGGAACGACAAGCACTGAACTGATCGCACAGGCAGAGTAAGTCTGGAGCTACTCTGAAACTGCTAACTCGTTTGTAATCGCAATATTGCGCCTACGTCGGTCGCAATTTTAAGAAGCTAAGATTCACTCCCAGTAGGCGGCGGCTTAGCGTGTGTAACTCTGCTACATTCGCCTTGCGAGCGAACAACTCGGAATGAGGGCCCGTAATCGTTGTCAGGTCCTTCAGTCCGGACCAGATGTCAGCATCAGCAGTCGCTCCAGACTGCCCTGCATCACCGCCAGCGGGTGGGCTCGGAATTCTGAGCCTTTTCCTCGCACCCCCAGTTGCGGGAGAATGTGAAGGAGGAGATGTTGACAGGTCGCGTTCCGCTTGACTTGACAATTTTGTCACCAGCAGGTCTTTCAACCCCAGCAGACTTGTGTCTGCCGGAAAGAGAGATCCAAGGTAGGCTTTAAATCTAGGATTGAGCACGGTGGCCAAAATGTAGTGCTCTGATTTCAACAGATTGACCACCCGTGAATCCTTGTTAAGCGAATTAAGGGCTCCATCCACAAGTCCCACATGCCTAGCGGAATCGCTCCGTGTTAGCTCCTCCTTCAATGTCTCCAGCTTCTTCTGCAAAAGCCTGATGAGGGGAATGACCTGACTCAGGCTGGCAGTGTCTGAACTGACTTCACGTGTGGCAAGTTCAAAGGGCATCAGAACCTTGCACAACGTTGAAATCATTCTCCACTGCGCTTGAGACAGGTGCATTCCACCTACTATATCGTGCTCAATTGTATAGGCTTGAATGGCCTTTTGCTGCTCCTCCAACCTCTGAAGCATATAGAGGGTTGAATTCCACCTCGTTACCACTTCTTGCTTCAGATGATGGCAGGGCAGGTTCAGTAGTTTTTGGTGGTGCTCCAGTCTTCTGTACGTGGTGCCTGTACGCCGAAAGTGTCCCGCAATTCTTCTGGCCACCGACAGCATCTCTTGCACGCCCCTGTCGTTTTTTAAAAAATTCTGCACCACCAAATTCAAGGTATGTGCAAAACATGGGACGTGCTGGAATTTGCCCATATTTAATGCACACACAATATTGCTGGCGTTGTCCGATGCCACAAATCCACAGGAGAGTCCAATTGGGGTAAGCCATTCCGCGATGATCTTCCTCAGTTGCCGTAAGAGGTTTTCAGCTGTGTGCGTATTCTGGAAAGCGGTGATACAAAGCGTAGCCTGCCTAGGAAAGAGTTGGCGTTTGCGAGATGCTGCTACTGGTGCCGCCGCTGCTGTTCTTGCGGCGGGAGTCCATACATCTACCCAGTGGGCTGTCACAGTCATATAGTCCTGACCCTGCCCTGCTCCACTTGTCCACATGTCCGTGGTTAAGTGGACATTGGGTACAACTGCATTTTTTAGGACACTGGTGAGTCTTTTTCTGACGTCCGTGTACATTCTCGGTATCGCCTGCCTAGAGAAGTGGAACCTAGATGGTATTTGGTAACGGGGGCACACTGCCTCAATAAATTGTCTAGTTCCCTGTGAACTAACGGCGGATACCGGACGCACGTCTAACACCAACATAGTTGTCAAGGCCTCAGTTATCCGCTTTGCAGTAGGATGACTGCTGTGATATTTCATCTTCCTCGCAAAGGACTGTTGAACAGTCAATTGCTTACTGGAAGTAGTACAAGTGGGCTTACGACTTCCCCTCTGGGATGACCATCGACTCCCAGCGGCAACAACAGCAGCGCCAGCAGCAGTAGGCGTTACACGCAAGGATGCATCGGAGGAATCCCAGGCAGGAGAGGACTCGTCAGAATTGCCAGTGACATGGCCTGCAGGACTATTGGCATTCCTGGGGAAGGAGGAAATTGACACTGAGGGAGTTGGTGGGGTGGTTTGCGTGAGCTTGGTTACAAGAGGAAGGGATTTACTGGTCAGTGGACTGCTTCCGCTGTCACCCAAAGTTTTTGAACTTGTCACTGACTTATTATGAATGCGCTGCAGGTGACGTATAAGGGAGGATGTTCCGAGGTGGTTAACGTCCTTACCCCTACTTATTACAGCTTGACAAAGGGAACACACGGCTTGACACCTGTTGTCCGCATTTCTGGTGAAATACCTCCACACCGAAGAGCTGATTTTTTTGGTATTTTCACCTGGCATGTCAACGGCCATATTCCTCCCACGGACAACAGGTGTCTCCCCGGGTGCCTGACTTAAACAAACCACCTCACCATCAGAATCCTCCTGGTCAATTTCCTCCCCAGCGCCAGCAACACCCATATCCTCCTCATCCTGGTGTACTTCAACACTGACATCTTCAATCTGACTATCAGGAACTGGACTGCGGGTGCTCCTTCCAGCACTTGCAGGGGGCGTGCAAATGGTGGAAGGCGCATGCTCTTTACGTCCAGTGTTGGGAAGGTCAGGCATCGCAACCGACACAATTGGACTCTCCTTGTGGATTTGGGATTTCGAAGAATGCACAGTTCTTTGCTGTGCTGCTTTTGCCAGCTTGAGTCTTTTCATTTTTCTAGCGAGAGGCTGAGTGCTTCCATCCTCATGTGAAGCTGAACCACTAGCCATGAACATAGGCCAGGGCCTCAGCCGTTCCTTGCCACTCCGTGTCGTAAATGGCATATTGGCAAGTTTACGCTTCTCCTCCGACAATTTTATTTTAGGTTTTGGAGTCCTTTTTTTTCTGATATTTGGTGTTTTGGATTTGACATGCTCTGTACTATGACATTGGGCATCGGCCTTGGCAGACGACGTTGCTGGCATTTCATCGTCTCGGCCATGACTAGTGGCAGCAGCTTCAGCACGAGGTGGAAGTGGATCTTGATCTTTCCCTAATTTTGGAACCTCAACATTTTTGTTCTCCATATTTTAATAGGCACAACTAAAAGGCACCTCAGGTAAACAATGGAGATGGATACTAGTATACAATTATGGACTGCCTGCCGAGTGCAGACACAGAGGTAGCCACAGCCGTGAACTACCGTACTGTACTGTGTCTGCTGCTAATATAGACTGGTTGATAAAGAGATAGTATACTCGTAACTAGTATGTATGTATAAAGAAAGAAAGAAAAACCACGGTTAGGTGGTATATACAATTATGGACGGGCTGCCGAGTGCCGACACAGAGGTAGCCAGAGCCGTGAACTACCGCACTGTACTGTGTCTGCTGCTAATATATAGACTGGTTGATAAAGAGATAGTATACTCGTAACTAGTATGTATGTATAAAGAAAGAAAAAAAAACCACGGTTAGGTGGTATATACAATTATGGACGGGCTGCCGAGTGCCGACACAGAGGTAGCCACAGCCGTGAACTACCGCACTGTACTGTGTCTGCTGCTAATATAGACTGGTTGATAAAGAGATAGTATACTCGTAACTAGTATGTATGTATAAAGAAAGAAAAAAAAACCATGGTTAGGTGGTATATACAATTATGGACGGGCTGCCGAGTGCCGACACAGAGGTAGCCACAGCCGTGAACTACCGCACTGTACTGTGTCTGCTGCTAATATATAGACTGGTTGATAAAGAGATAGTATACTCGTAACTAGTATGTATGTATAAAGAAAGAAAAAAAAACCACGGTTAGGTGGTATATACAATTATGGACGGGCTGCCGAGTGCCGACACAGAGGTAGCCACAGCCGTGAACTACCGCACTGTACTGTGTCTGCTGCTAATATATAGACTGGTTGATAAAGAGATAGTATACTCGTAACTAGTATGTATGTATAAAGAAAGAAAAAAAAACCACGGTTAGGTGGTATATACAATTATGGACGGGCTGCCGAGTGCCGACACAGAGGTAGCCACAGCCGTGAACTACCGCACTGTACTGTGTCTGCTGCTAATATAGACTGGTTGATAAAGAGATAGTATACTCGTAACTAGTATGTATGTATAAAGAAAGAAAAAAAAACCACGGTTAGGTGGTATATACAATTATGGACGGGCTGCCGAGTGCCGACACAGAGGTAGCCACAGCCGTGAACTACCGCACTGTACTGTGTCTGCTGCTAATATATAGACTGGTTGATAAAGAGATAGTATACTCGTAACTAGTATGTATGTATAAAGAAAGAAAAAAAAACCACGGTTAGGTGGTATATACAATTATGGACGGGCTGCCGAGTGCCGACACAGAGGTAGCCACAGCCGTGAACTACCGCACTGTACTGTGTCTGCTGCTAATATATAGACTGGTTGATAAAGAGATAGTATACTCGTAACTAGTATGTATGTATAAAGAAAGAAAAAAAAACCACGGTTAGGTGGTATATACAATTATGGACGGGCTGCCGAGTGCCGACACAGAGGTAGCCACAGCCGTGAACTACCGCACTGTACTGTGTCTGCTGCTAATATAGACTGGTTGATAAAGAGATAGTATACTCGTAACTAGTATGTATGTATAAAGAAAGAAAAAAAAACCACGGTTAGGTGGTATATACAATTATGGACGGGCTGCCGAGTGCCGACACAGAGGTAGCCACAGCCGTGAACTACCGCACTGTACTGTGTCTGCTGCTAATATAGACTGGTTGATAAAGAGATAGTATACTCGTAACTAGTATGACTATAAAGAAAGAAAAAAAAACCACGGTTAGGTGGTATATACAATTATGGACGGGCTGCCGAGTGCCGACACAGAGGTAGCCACAGCCGTGAACTACCGCACTGTACTGTGTCTGCTGCTAATATATAGACTGGTTGATAAAGAGATAGTATACTCGTAACTAGTATGTATGTATAAAGAAAGAAAAAAAAACCACGGTTAGGTGGTATATACAATTATGGACGGGCTGCCGAGTGCCGACACAGAGGTAGCCACAGCCGTGAACTACCGCACTGTACTGTGTCTGCTGCTAATATAGACTGGTTGATAAAGAGATAGTATACTCGTAACTAGTATGTATGTATAAAGAAAGAAAAAAAAACCACGGTTAGGTGGTATATACAATTATGGACGGGCTGCCGAGTGCCGACACAGAGGTAGCCACAGCCGTGAACTACCGCACTGTACTGTGTCTGCTGCTAATATATAGACTGGTTGATAAAGAGATAGTATACTCGTAACTAGTTTGTATGTATAAAGAAAGAAAAAAAAACCACGGTTAGGTGGTATATACAATTATGGACGGGCTGCCGAGTGCCGACACAGAGGTAGCCACAGCCGTGAACTACCGCACTGTACTGTGTCTGCTACTAATATAGACTGGTTGATAAAGAGATAGTATACTCGTAACTAGTATGTATGTATAAAGAAAGAAAAAAAAACCACGGTTAGGTGGTATATACAATTATGGACGGGCTGCCGAGTGCCGACACAGAGGTAGCCACAGCCGTGAACTACCGCACTGTACTGTGTCTGCTGCTAATATAGACTGGTTGATAAAGAGATAGTATACTCGTAACTAGTATGTATGTATAAAGAAAGAAAAAAAAAACCACGGTTAGGTGGTATATACAATTATGGACGGGCTGCCGAGTGCCGACACAGAGGTAGCCACAGCCGTGAACTACCGCACTGTACTGTGTCTGCTGCTAATATAGACTGGTTGATAAAGAGATAGTATACTCGTAACTAGTATGACTATAAAGAAAGAAAAAAAAACCACGGTTAGGTGGTATATACAATTATGGACGGGCTGCCGAGTGCCGACACAGAGGTAGCCACAGCCGTGAACTACCGCACTGTACTGTGTCTGCTGCTAATATAGACTGGTTGATAAAGAGATAGTATACTACTAATATTATATATACTGGTGGTCAGGTCACTGGTCACTAGTCACACTGGCAGTGGCACTCCTGCAGCAAAAGTGTGCACTGTTTAATTTTAATATAATATTATGTACTCCTGGCTCCTGCTATAACCTATAACTGGCACTGCAGTGCTCCCCAGTCTCCCCCACAATTATAAGCTGTGTGAGCTGAGCACAGTCAGATATATATATACATTGATGCAGCACACTGGGCTGAGCAGTGCACACAGATATGGTATGTGACTGAGTCACTGTGTGTATCGTTTTTTTCAGGCAGAGAACGGATATATTAAATAAAACAAACAACTGCACTGTCTGGTGGTCACTGTGGTCGTCAGTCACTAAACTCTGCACTCTCTTCTACAGTATCACAGCCTCAGGTCAATCTCTCTCTCTCTCTCTCTCTCTCAACCCTAATCTAAATGGAGAGGACGCCAGCCACGTCCTCTCCCTATCAATCTCAATGCACGTGTGAAAATGGCGGCGACGCGCGGCTCCTTATATAGAATCCGAGTCTCGCGAGAATCCGACAGCGTCATGATGACGTTCGGGCGCGCTCGGGTTAACCGAGCAAGGCGGGAGGATCCGAGTCTGCTCGGACCCGTGAAAAAAACATGAAGTTCGTGCGGGTTCGGATTCAGAGAAACCGAACCCGCTCATCTCTAATTACTATGTGACAAGGATGCACAAGCAGCTTCTGCTAATTAAAATTATATGTGACATGCCTATATTCTGTGTGTGACTGTGGCTGTACCTGCATTCGGGATTCTACATTACAGTGATTTCCAGGAATACAATGTAACATAGCATTTCATATGCAGATGCACACAGACTATTGGCATGTTGCATATCATTTTAACCAGCAGAAGCTGCTTGTGCCCCATAGGCATGCCAAATGCCCTAGGCATTTGCCTAGTTTGCCTATGCCTAGGGCCAGCTCTGGGTGTGGATAAGTGGGAGTTGGTTGCAAATTACTATTGCTTGGAACTCTCTGGTGGCCCACACCTGGCAAAGAGGCGAAAACAACATCCACTACATAGCATGCCCACAACCCATTCAGGATCCCAAATTCACAACGTGACCCAGACAGTGTGACCTAGCTACTTACATATCCGGGCCTGACATTTATCAGGGCTGTTCTGAGAACATCTTCTAAAATTTAGGCCTCAAGGGGGATGAGTCCACATTTGTTACATATCAGTGTGGTATTTACTTAAGCGATAATAATGGAAGCATCAGTTCAGCAGAAGACTCATAACATCTAAGAGTTCTTCTGAGCTGCTGGATATGGGAGGTTAGCCTCTTGCCAGAAAGCTCAAAACATGAAAGGTTAGACTTCAAAGTATCTAGTTAAAATGTATTTTCATGCAGACAGCAATAACTTTTTAACACTAGTTCAAGAATGCGATGTTTCTCCAATGTTATCTGAGCAGTGGTATTGTCAGCACTACTATGTGTCCTACAGAAGAATGCTTTAGTAGAAGAGTGGAGGCAGTTTTCGCGGTTGGACCAGTGAGAACAGCCTACTCCAGTTCAGTAGAGTTATGTATGGCTTATTGCAAAGTTTACTTACATGTCAACAGCCAAGGTGACCTTTTTTGTTTATCTCAGGGCTTCACCATGCATTCAGAACTATTTTGGAGCCTCCTCTGCTAATTTTTTTAATTATTCCAGTGCTTGATGTTTGGCTGTGGTGTTTAGGCTTTACACATGTCAGGCCCAAAACTAAAGTCAATTTAAGCATCACACAATCATATTTCTGTATCAGTAATAATGTACTATAGTCTATTTGTAAGACTTCCAAACTCTGCCCTGTCCTCTGATTCCAGAAGGCATCTGACCACAGATCTATATTCCCTATCCCCTGAAGACCATTACAAAAAAGTGATTGATGTTTCATAAAAGACAAGAGCCCAAATTCAAGGATGTAACAAGGTGTGTGTGACCAGTGCTGTCACCCAAGGGAGCAAGGCCTGGAGGGAGGTGCCACCATTACCCCAGTGGCACACTACTGCAGTTTGACGGGTACTTGAAATGCTAAATGCTTGTTGGACCAACAATAGTACACATCCAACATTTATCTATCTGACTGCTTCCAGCCCACTCTTTGTAACACCTATCTACTGTATCTGGCTGCTTCCAAAAGCAACTTGTGACACCTATCTAACTGGCTGATACCAACCCACTCTTTGTGACACCTATCTAACTGGCTAATCCCAACCCACTCTTTGTGACACCTATCTAACTGGCTGATCCCAACCCACTCCTATCTAAATGGCTGCTCCCAACCCACTCTTTGTGACACCTATCTAACTGGCTGCTCCCAACCCACTCTTTGTGACACCTATCTAACTGGCTGCTTCCAACCCACTCTTTGTGACACCTAATTAACTGGCTGCTCTCAACCCACTGTTTGTGACACCTATCTAACTGGCTGCTTCCAACCCACTCTTTGTGACACCTATCTAACTAACTGCTCCCAACCCACTCTTTGTGACACCTATCTAACTGGCTGCCCCCAACCCACTCTTTGTGACATCATTACATCATATGTTCTCGGGACAGAGTGCATTGGTGGCTGGCACAAAGTTTGGAAATACCATGCTACCACCCTTCCCAAATGGAATCGATAACGGTAATGAACTTCCAGAGAAAATAAAACATCACTGGTACACTACTGCTACCCACGTGTAGACTAGAAAGATTAAAGTTAGTAAGGAGACAGCATTAATTATCATGAACCATTACTTACAATGGGTTCTCAGTTGTATTTGATCATTAAATAACAAGAAAATTCAACTGATAACCGCTTTGAAGTTATTTTTCTGCTCTGATTAAGTAAAAGATAAAACTCAAATGCACATAAGGGAAACTGTAAACCAAAAGCTTGCCGCTTTCACATTGCAATAGCGGGTTGCACCCGGGACTTATGCACGGCTCCTTCCCGGGTGTGACCCGCTTGAGACCCCTAACAGACTGGTGGCACCAACTTGGCATATTGCCAGGTTGGTAACGTGAGCGGTGATGTGTGCGGAGAAGGCGCCTGGAGTTTAGATCATCTCTAAGCACCGCCGCTCCCTATAGTGCCATCTCTCCCTATAGTGCGAACGGGTCCCAAGTTGCATCGACACGGCAACCCGCTCACACTGCACTTCAACCCGGGAATAACCCAGGTAATTCTAACAAACCCTTTTCACCTTGATATGCATCGACCAGGCAATAAATTGGGTTATATTGGCTATGTGATAGGGGTATAAGTGATTACCCCCCACCAACACACACACACATTAGTCATGTTAGAGTTATTATACATGATCATATACTGTACAGTAGGTTTCGGCTTTCTCTTGACAATTATTGTTTTCATCATTGGGTAGTTTTTTTGTTTTTTTTAAAACAACAGGAGACTCATTGATGAAGATGCTATTGTTTTTTTTTTTTTTTTTTAAACTGGTGACAAAAATTAATCACATGACCACCATTGTGTTTGTGGTAAGTCGGGTATTGCACCTAATGTATTTTTTGACTGCTGTTGTTTTTGCTCAGTGTTCTTGTTCAACTTTAAAGTGTTAGTCTAGGCTCAAAGTTCGAGTTTTCATTTCACTGTAAAAACTAAGGCATTGCATTAATTATAAAAGTTTCCTTTTCAGCTCAGACATATCTGACCCTGTTCTCTTTTCTTATTTGTAGCACATTTCTTTTGTCTATCTAAAGTTCAGCAATTGATTGTGAAAGTCCAAACTTCAAGGTTGATTCTGCTGGTTTTAAAGCCACTTTGAAACAAATATGTGCTAATCTACTCATTAAATACCTGTATTATTCAAGCAGCTATAATTGATTGAGCTTATTTCAAGGTAGATGCTAGAATCAAGTCCCTCAATACGTCACAAGGTCCCTTCAGCCCCTCCGATATAGAACCAACCCTTATTTCAAGTCATGGATGGTTTCACTTCCTCACTTTATTTTGTAAAACAAAGCCATACCCATAGATTCCTAATAGTGTGTGTGTGTGTGTGTGTGTGTGTGTGTGTGTGTGTGTGTGTATATATACAGTAGCGGATCTTGCCACAGGCAAGCAGGACTTTTGCCCGGGGCGCCACCTTCCGGAGGGCGCCGGCGCCATCCGGAGGGTGCCTGCGCCTTCCGGAGGGCACTGGCGCCATCCGGAGGGCAACGCACCATGGCAAAATCCGCCACTGTGCCCTTTGCAGTGTCCTCCGCTTTGCCTCCCCCCCTCACTGGTCCCCCGCTGTGAAGGGAACCAGACGCTACGCGTCTAGTTTCCCTTCGTGGAGAGGACCTTTGCAGTGCGGTGCGCGATGACGTCATCGCTCACCGCACAGCATTGTGGCACAGACGCTAGGGGTCATAATTGACCTCTAGTGTCTATGCATCCGAGGAGAGGAGCGGCGCTGGCGGAGGTCTGCAGCGGTCTGGAATAAGGAGCGGGGATGTAAGTATATATTTTTTTTCTTTCAGCGGCGCTACAAATGGGGGCGTAACTGACCACGCCCCCGTATTAAGCCATGCCCCTAACGTTTTGCTTGGGGCGCCACAAGGGCAAGAACCGGCCCTGTGTGTATATAGAGACAAAAGTATTTGGACACCTTACCATGTATTACACCAACAGGGACTGTAATTACATTGTATTCAAATACATATACTTTAATATGGAGTTGTTGTCATCGTCCCTCTCTTTGCAGCTATAAAAGCTTCCACTCTTCTTGACAAGATTTTGGAGTGTTTCTGTGGGAATTTGTGCCCTTTCATTCCGTAGAGCATTTATCAGGTCATGCACTGATGTTCTCCATTCCAGTTTATTCCAAAGGTGCTCGATAAAGTTGAGGCCTGGGCTCTGTGCAGGTCAGCCAAGTTTTTCCACACCGAACTCATCAAACCATGTCTTTATAGTCCTTGCTTTGTGCACTGGGGCACAGTCATGTTGAAATAGAAAAGGGCCTTCTCCAAACTGTTGCCACAAAGTTGGAAGCATAGCATTGTCCAAAAATGTCTTAGTATCCTGAAGCATTAATATTGCCCTTCACTGGAGATAAGGGGCCTAGTCCAAACCCTCAAAAGCAGCCCCATACCATGGCGACTTTTACGTACCATACGCCTTAACAGTCATTGACCCTGCTCTGTGATTTTGTGTGGTCTTCTGCTTCATGGCTGAGTTGCTATTGTTCCTAAATGCTTCTACTTTCACTTATAGTTGACCGTGAAATATCCATCAGGGATGAAATTTCATGAACTGTCTCATTGCAAAAGGTGGCATCCTATCACAGTACCACGCTTGAAGTCACGGAGCTCTTCAGAATGATCCATTGTGTATAACAAAAGTTTGCAAATGGAGACTACATGGCTAGGTGCTTGGTTTATATACAGCAGTGACCATGCTAGTCGTGGCTATCTACTCACGATTCAAGCTGACCATGGCACTGACCTGTATGGGAGGGTGGCCAATTAGAAGCCATTAGTAAAGAGAAACCACATCAAAACTCATCTGCTGGAGTTTGACAGAAAACATCAGAGTGACCTAGCTAAAATGTGCGATAAGTGTTTGTTGTCAAATGAGACAAAAATGTCCCTTTCTGATCCGAATTCAAAACTGATGTGTGGTGCAACTGCAAATGGGATGGTATCAGGATTTAGGCACTTGGGATGCTGGCGGTCAGAATACCGACAGCGGAATCCCGACACGCAGGATCCTGACACCTTCTAGGTAAGTATACTAAGCCAGATTCCCTACCCCCATAATCCCAAACCTCCCTTCCCGCAGTCTAAGCCTAACCCTCTGCGGTGGTGCCTAATCCTACCTCCCACTTCCCTCAGCCTGAATTTAACCCTTCCACCCCTGCAGCCTAATCCTCTCCGGTGGTGCCTAATCCTACCTCCCACTTCCTTCAGCCTGAACTTAACCCTTCCACCCCCACTGCCTAACCCTCTCCGGTGGTGCTTACCCTACCCCCCCCCCCTCCCCACACACACACACACACACACACACACACACACACACACATCATAGCCCTAACCTCACCCTGAAGCCTAAACCTAACACACACACTCCAAGGCCTAACCCTAAGCAGCCCTGGCATACTTCTCTTTGGCATGTCAACATTACGTTCAATATCAGGATCCCAGTGTCTGTATTCTGAGTAGTGTCAGGAATCCGGCATCGATGTTCCGGCTGCCGGCAACACAAACGCAGGGATCCTGGTGTAAACATAAATTGCCTAGTCTTCAGGAAATACCACAGTGAAGTATGGGGCTGGCAGCATCATGTTGTGGCAATGCTTTTTCTCAGCAGGGATTGGGCATTTTGTTGAAACTGAATGACCGATGGATTGTGCGCAAATTCAGGGAGGTTCGGCAAGAAAACAGCTTCAGTCTACTGATGACCAAAGCTTGGGACATAAATTTGCCATCCAGCAGAACAATGATCCCAAGGCAAATCCAGATCTCAGCCTACTATTTGAAATTGTAGCCCAAAAGCTTAATCCAACCAACCTAAGCAACCTGCACAGTGCCTGCCATGGGAATTGCAGCTCCTATCTGGCTCCCCCTCCTCCCTCCCATACTGTACTCTGCCGGGGGGCGGAGTTTTGTGGAATGACGCAGTTGCATTGTGACGTCACGACGCAACTGCATCATTTTGCGATACATCGCCTCGCAAGCGGAGTTCTATGGGCAGGAAGATAGGGAGCAGAATAACAGTGCTGGCGGGCTAATACCCGCCAGCGCATATACACCCCTTGGCAATGAGCATTACTCTTGGCAACCAGCATGGATCCCAGAGCATGAAACCCCTATCAACGTGCATGGATCCCAGAGCATTACACCAAGTGCATGAATCCCCTGGCAACACGCATGACATCCAGCACATGAAACGCCTGGCAACAAGTATGGATCCTAGAGCATGAAACCCCTGGCAACAAGCATGACACCCAGCACATGGCACCAGTGCATGAAACCCCTGGCAACAAGCAGGGAATTTAAAAGTAATTAGTAGCTTTACTGTGGGGGCATAATTTATCACGGGCATAGCGGTGTGTGGCATAATATGGTGCAGGAGGCATAATATGGTGCAAGGGGCATTACTGTGTGGGGTTTAATATGGTGGACTGTTTTTTTTTTTTTTCCTGTGGTGGCCGAGGTCTGTTGTTGCAGGGTCAAAAACTGGGGTGTAAGCTAGTCTTTTCCTGCAAGGACAAGCCCATTTTAGAGATGCCACGCCCATTTTAACGAGACCACGTCTATGGGCGGCGCCTTTTTTTAATGCTCGCACTGGGAGCCAAATTGTCTACAAACAGACCTGCACACTCACAGTGTGCAGACTTGGTAGAAACCATCGGCGTTTCTATAATGGGTTCAACGGGTGCGGTGCACACGGGCCCCTGGGTCAAGGGGGGGGGCCCACAATGCACCCATTGAATCCATTTTAACACTTACCTTTCCGGAGTCCAGCACCGGGACCTGCAATCACGGTGGAAATCGCCACAAAAATGGCCGCTGCGCATGGTTGAATACTTATGCAAGCAGTTTTTTTTTTTTTTTTTCAAATGGCAGACATACAGTACAAAAAATAATTTAGAGTTTGTGAATTTCCTTCAAGAGCCTTCTGGTTTATAATACAAATACTGTCTATAGCTATTGGGGGTGTCGTATGGCTGACTGGCGGTCTGCTGACCGCCGGTCAGCTTACCGACGCCGGGATCCCGGCAGCATACTGACGCCGGGATCCCGGCGGGGAGGGACGAGTGCAGCAAGCCCCTTGCGGGCTCGCTGCGCTCGCCACGCTGCGCTCGCCGCGCTGCGGGCTCGGTGGCGACCTGCGGTCGCCACGGGTTCTATTCCCACTCTATGGGTGTCGTGGACACCCACGAGTGGAAATAGTCCCTGTTGGTCGGCATGCCGACCATTGGCAAAGTGAGCCGTCGGGCTCGTGGAGGAGGTCATGTGACTGTCGGTCAGCTGACCGGC
The DNA here is from genome assembly GCF_028390025.1 of Pseudophryne corroboree. NCBI lineage: Eukaryota > Metazoa > Chordata > Amphibia > Anura > Myobatrachidae > Pseudophryne > Pseudophryne corroboree. The sequence goes on from NC_086444.1 coordinate 1,204,602,758, forward strand.
GGTCACATGAATACCACCCGCTATTGGTGTCAGTGTAATTTTTTATACAGATAACTTGACTTTTTAGAGGGCTGAAAATTTTTGCAAGCCACTTTATTTACTGCCTATTTATACTTCACTCTGCAACATGGGCGAGTGTTCAGCTTTCAGGATGTAGCTTCAAAAGTTCTTAAATGTTAAGTGGAATGCCTATGTTTCTAGCTTGTGGTTTATTTCAATATAGAATACTTGTTGTACAGTACTTGTTGTTATTACGCACAAATATCTGAACCATGCCTGACAGTATCCGTGTTTTCAATTTAGAAATGTTACAGTGGAAATGTTTTCCCTTGCGATCTTTGGTTGTTCCATTTCCTCTTTCCCGTAAGGCAGGTGAATATACAACGTACTTGCAGCACATTCTCCAAGACATGGCGAAACACGTAGCATCTCCAAAGGTCATCACCATGAGGGATGTCTCATGAGGGACAATGAGGTCAATGAGGGATGTCTCAAGTTCTACACCATGGAGAAGTTTTGTGTTTTTTCAATACCAAGATACACAGATTCCAGGGGTAACCGGTCTTTAGGTCGACAACACTTAGGTCGACACTCAATAGATCGACCAATATTGGTCAACATGCATTAGGTTGACATGGTCATTTTTTTAAAATTGTCATACTTTACGATCCGCATGGGCTACGATTGGGAATAGTAACCCGTGCCGAGCGCAGCAGTAGTGGAGCGAGGCACCTTGCCCGAAGGGGAGGGGACACAGTGCACTAATTGGGGTTCCCCGTCACTTTACAAAGAAAACTACACACACAAAGAAAAACGTACTGTATGTCGACCTTTTTCCATGTCGGCCTTATCCAAGTCGACATATTTTATATGTCGACCTAGTCACTGTCGACCAATAGTGGTCGACCTAATGACTGTCAACCTAATGACTGTCGACCCAACGAACCACACCAATTCCAGGCATAAATGTATAGTGCTCTGTAAAGGGCTGATTCCTCTTCCATCTCATATGACAAAAACTATTATTTGTGTATTTTACTGCTAATTAAATACTCTACAGTTCCTTCTAGATTATGGTCACCTATTTAGTGGCTCATTGATTTTATCGCTATCTTATTTTTTTTTCTTTTTTCTTTTTTAGTTTTCCATTAAAAGTCTTGTAGTAATGCCTGGTAATAAAAATGAAAGAACAAGCCGAAATGACAGAAAAATCATCTGTGTTTTGTTTGTACACTGCTTCGTGGCCTGCTGGTCTGTGGTTACTGGAGTTATGCACTTTTTGTATGTTTTCTGCTGTCATGAAAAAAACCTGATAATTTTGGGCGTTTTTTGGGGGGGGGGAAATTAGCCAGTTAAGCGGTTAAGCAGTGGCAGGGCTAAGGGGGTCATTCCGATCCAATCACACGCTGCGCTTCGTCGCAGCCGTGCGATCGGATCGGAACTGCGCATGCACTGCGCCCACATTGTGCAGGCGCGTCGTTGTCTGGCGACATCCGTCGCTGGGCAGCAACGCCGCTAGTGAAGAAAGCGGTCGCAGCGGCGACCGCACGAAGATTGACAGGAGGAAGGCATTACGGGGCGTCAACTCACCGTTTTCTGGGCATGAAGATCTGAACTCAGGCGTGTCGGAGCTTTTGGAGGGCGGATGTCTGACGTCAATTCCGGGACCTGTAACGCTGGATTGATCGCACAGGGTAAATAAGTCCTTGCCCTGGTCTTGTTTTACACACAACTTTTTTTGCATAGCAGGGCAGCACAAGCAATTGCAGCCCTGCTATGCAAAAAAACACTCCCACTTGGGCGGCAGCTAGATGATCGCACGGGCAGCAAAAAGTTGCTACGTGCGATCAACTCAGAATGACACCTTAAGTGTTTTGGCATCTAAGTAAGGACAATTGGTAAAATGTGCCACACTTACCAATAGGACCCTTGTAAATTACACCAGCATTGTGCCACGCTAATTGTGGCGACATCCTCACTGGGATAAAATAAAACACCCTTCATCCACATCCCGATACCCAGGATACCAAACGAGATACTGCCGGGATGCCGGAGAGGTAAGCGGCGGAGGGGGAGGTTACGTTTAGGCTGAAGAGGGGGTTAGGTTTAGGCTGAGGGGGAGGTTAGGTTTAGGCTGCGGGGGAGGTTAGGTTTAGGCTGCGGGGGAGGTTAGGTTTAGGCTGAAGAGGGGGTTAGGTTTAGGCTGCGGGGGAGGTTAGGTTTAGGCTTCAGGGGGAGGGTTGAGATTAGGCTGTTGGGGGGGATTAGGTTTAGGCACCCACAGGGAGGGTTAGGCTGCGGAGGGGAGGGTTAGGTTTAGGCTGCAGTAAGTGAGGGTTAGAAGGGCATCAGGGTGTAGGAATTCTCACAATCTGGAAACCGCGTTTGGTTGTCTGTCCACCAGCATCCCAACCGCCGGCACTTCGAACCAAACCTGATCTGGCCAGCTTAGGTTATCTATGTGGAGGAGACCTTGGTCGAGACCAAGAACCCTAAGAGGTCTGTTCCCTTCTCTGGAACAGTTTAGCATGACCCACTTTGTCCCCAAATACGAATATTTTAGTTTCTTCACACACAAGGACAAATCTTAATAATTACAGGCTGTCCTCTGAAATTCTGGATATCTAGCACAACAAATATTGTACAAATGTTTTAGCTTAATTCACTGGCAACCTTGAGGTTTTATTTAATTGAGCAGAACAAAATCTGTATGTATAGAGAAAACAAACAGTGTTTAAAGGGAAATTAAGTCTCTCTCCGTGCTTTGTCTTTCGTATGGCTAAATTCATTGAATTTGGCCTTAATTTTATTCAGTGCTTTTATTTCATGAAAAAGTTACCATAGTCAGGTATTTACTTAAAGTTACAAGTTGATACAAGGTTTATAGTACCCCTGAGTACCGCCACTAAAACACTGATTTTATTTTTCTGGTGTGGAGACTGTTGATAAAATTACAAGTTGACTTCTTCCGGTCTGAGTCATAATACTTAAACACTTACCTGACATGGTCGCATTTCCGCGGCTAGGTGGGCTTTCGCTGATATGCGACGGGTTGGGTACAAAATCCCTGACAGTGGCATCCCGAAAGTCAAAATATTTAAATCCTACATGTAACCCACCCCTCCTGCAGCCTAACCCTAACTGTCCTATTCCATAGGAAACCCAATCTGCCCCCTCCAATCTGCCGCCAAACCCTAACCTCCCCCTCCCCTGCAGCCTAACCCTAACATCCCCTTCCCACAGCCCAACCCTAATCCTTCTCCCTGGAAACCTAACCCTAATGTCTCCATGCTGGAGCCTAACTCTAACCTCTCCCACACCCTAACCATCCCCACCCACAGCCTAACCCTAATTGTCCCTTCCCATAGACACAGCCTAACCCTAACCGACCCCCTCAAACAGCCAAACCTTAGCCCACCCCTCCCGCAGCCTTACCATAAACATCTCCCAAGTAGCCTAACCCTAACCATCCATTCCTGCAGCCTAACCTTCATCTACCCCTCCAACAGCCTAACTGCCCCACCCCACAGACTAACCCACCCCACCCACTGCCTAACCCTCATCCACCCCTCCCGCAGCCTAACTATAACTATCCGCTCCTGCAGCCTAACCCACCCCTCCCACAGCCTAACCCTATCCGATATTCCTTCAAAAATTGTGTGCAATTGCACCGAGACGAATTGATGCTGTTTTGAAGGCAAAGGGTTGCACATCAAACATTGATTTGATTTAGATTTATCTTCTGTTCATTCACTTTGCATTTTGTTAATTGATCAAAATAAATTATTAACACTTCTATATTACTCTGACATATTTTTCCACACCTGCCTAAAACGTTTGTACAGAACTGTATATAGTGAAATATGGGGGGGGGGATCTTACTGATACAGGCATTCTATGGACACTGGTGAGTGAGGGAGTTTGTGCCACTGGTGCTCTGTTACTGCTGCGGAATTTATTGACACTGGGGGTGGGAGGTAATATGGAATGGGGCACAGCTGGGGGGGTTTCAAGTATTTTGTTTTCAATAAAATCTTATAATCATCATCATCATCATCATCATCATCATTTATATAGTGCTCTCCCCAATAGGACTCAATTACTCAAGATATATTTAAAAATCTTTTTAAAATATGCTCTAAACTGTTTTAAACTTATTTAAATATTTTAAAAGACCAACAATGTCTTAGCAGGTTTACAAAAAATGTGTTTCTTATCTGTTCTAATAAATGACATAATTATGAATTAAATGCCAGCGGATATTATTCCCTCAAGTATCTACCAAAATCTTATAATACAAACAGTCTCATTTTTTGAACATTCTTGGAACTTTAACTATGATTTTATGTTTGAATGCTTTTTAATCTGTTGCTTTTACTATCTAAACATCTGTCTTCCTGGCATTATCTATATAATCTGTCTTCCTGGCATTATTCGTGTCATAGGCAGTCCATGCTATATTATGGTAGAGAAAACGTTTCAGTCTAATAGCAAATCATTTTCACAAGGGTGATAAATCAAATTTTGTTTGCAGAACTTCAGAAGTGTATTTATCATGCACCATAGCATATTAATTTGCCACATTCAAGGTTCTGGCAGTTCTTCTGCTCTTTATTTTAAAACTATTTCTTAGACATTACAGTAAATGTGACACTTCCAAAACTTTTTAAGCAGTGGCTTTACTGCCCCTCGGAATAAGCCAGCAGTGACAATTTCGGATGGCTTATATAACCATTCATTCTGGTGAACAGCATTTCACAGAAATACTTTCCAAAATTGATTTCATATCTTTGGAGTCACAAGCAGTTACTAAAGTGGAACTGTTATAGGGGAAGGCGGCATCTCAAGGAATTTCGGGCGCTGAGAAAATAGACAGGCATGAAATTGGTGTCACTGTCACAATCAACCAAATAAACTGGAATAAGTTCTTTATGTAGTCAATAGAAACATTTACTTGGCTAAGCTGCCTTCACAGGAATGGCTCATGTTTTAGGTACTTTCTCAAATAGTGTGCTAGGACTGCCAGCGTTCCAATATGCTCTGTGAAACACTGCTCTCTCCGATTTCAGGTTGAAGGATTTAAAGGAAGGGATTTCAGACAAATTAGGTTATACATTATGGATCAATGCAGCCCTGACTCTATAAAGTATATGTAGGATGTACAGTAAATATGCCACTTAGCATAATGTTGTGTGAGCCAGCCTTAGCAATAGAATATGTAAATATTGGTTTGAGTAAATGACCAAAGAAATGGAGAATGTCTGAGACACTATTATATCTCTCCGCTAAATAAAACAAATGTGATCCCAACGCTGCAGAATGCATAATTTCAAAATGATGCAAATTAGAGTGAATGTTTTAGAATAAACTGTGACGTATTGTGTATTTGTGTTACTGGCAGGTGTCTGCATTTTACAGGAGATTTTCAGCGGTTACACACTGCTAATCTAACCAATTTATTAATACAGGAGCAGATTTGCGGAAACATTTCTGAATGTCGACATTACATACAGTACCACACCCAATAGAATGGTTTGTTGCCTACATTGGTCTATGAGACAAGGGGGGGGTATCAAACTTTTGAAAGAACGGAGATGTTAAAAGTGAAAACGTTGCCCGTAGCAACCAATCAGATGCTAGCTATTGATTTTATAGTCTGCACTTGATAAACTCTAGCTTCTCCACTCTTTAAAAAGGTTTGATAGCTTACCCCAATGTATTCATCCCCTGAACTCCATTTTACTACCAGTGTTTTCACTTATCATTTTTCCCCCCAAAAAAACCTGGAAAAACTACCCCTGTTGGGACAAACCGGTCGTGTGCAGTAAAATTGGGGAAAAAATAATTTTTGGAGGGTGGGATTTTAAAAATGGCCTCAGACTTCTGCCTATTGGTCCATGAGTCTGTCAGTCATTTCCGTAAAGATAAGTCAGTGCGGGTGGGGTTACAGCCGGCAGTACGTGATTCCTTCACCACCATGATTGTGGTTCCAAAACACCACCGGCCCCTGAGATAATCAGCTAGTGACTGTAGACAAGATGGTTACGGTTCTCTACTTTTGTCACTGGTGCCTGGCCGGGCATGTTGTACGTATAATTAGATACAATGGTTCCAGACCGATAGGAGTAAAACTACAGATCTAGGCAGAAATATCAACCATCCAGCAACACCCAGAAGGTAAGAGGATAGGCATTGATGTGAATAATATATTATCACTTTAGCAAGGCACACTGTACATAGATGTTATTCCTCTGGATATAAATTGGATATGAATGCTGCTGTCAAAGATTTGATTTATTTTTATTTTCCCTGTCACTGAGATCTAGACATAAATATAGATGTTGTTGTTTTCCAGGGAACAGAAAGTTTTGGTAAAATAAAGCTGAAAGGCTGCCTCGTAGCTATGCGGTACCCTGAGAGAGAAGAAGAGCATCACTGTGTAATGATAAGTGATAGCAGTGGTGCTTATTGCACGTGAACAGGCTGGGACTTTGATCTAGTGTATTCTCTTTTCTTTCTTAATTGTTTCTCCAAAAGAGAAAGCACCTGAAAGATTATTAACACGGGGTTTCTCAAACATGAGGGACATGTACTAAGCAGTGATAAGAGCGGAGAAGTGAGCCAGTGGAGAAGTTGCCCATGGCAACCAATCAGCACTGAAGTAACATCTATAATTTGCATACTGTAAAATCACACAGAGCTGCTGATTGGTTGATGGAGCAACTTCTCCACTGGCTCACTTCTCCTCTCTTATCACTGTTTAGTAAATGTCCCCCGTGCTCAAGGCATCCCTAAATAGTCCAGGGGGTAAATGCAATAAGGTCCGCATTGGCTGTGATCTGGGATTTTGTCCAAGATGGCCATATTTTTAAAGCGGCAATCATTTACCAGGCAAAACCAGGTCAGACTCTATTACATTTACCCCCAGGTATTGAAGATTTCCTTGCTTGTGCACAGATGGTATAATCAAACTGACTGAGATACTTATTAAGTCACCTGTGCTTTAAGGGTCTATTCCAGGCATGTCCAAACTGCGGCCCTCCAGCTGTTGAGAAACTACACATCCCAGCATGCCCTGACACAGCTTTAGCATTCTCTGACAGCAAAACTGTGTCAGGGCATGCTGGGATATGTAGTTTTACAACAGCTGGAGGGCCGCAGTTTGGACATGCCTGGTCTATTCAGATAGCAATAAAAAGCCCTTTTTCAGTGACAAGTGTTTGCCCGCGGCTTCATTCACATGGATGTCTATTATTACTCACTGGAAATAATTTTACAAAGACAGTAGTGGCATCTAATATTGTGGTGTTTATTTTATATTGTAGACATTATCAAAAAATTTATTTGTAAACAATATTTGCCGTGTTTACTTCAGGGATCAACACAAAAAGATTCTGGGGGCTACTAACACGTGAGCAAGCCACATAAAGCTGCCCATGGGAGGAGCAGCTGGTCCTGAGATCTACACCTGCAGTCCTGAGCATTTGTCCCTGCGACTTGTTGATCATCATAGTGAAGCAGACGCAGTGTCGGACTGGGGCATGAAGGGCCAACCAGGGAAATGCAATCACAGGGACCCACTAAGGGGAGTTGCCATATGCTACAAGGGGTGTGGCCACATGACCAGAGGGAAGTGGCCAGCCATTATTGGCACCACCTATCATAATATATAAAGAAAAAGCACTCTACCTTGCTGTCCACTTGAAGCTGTTGTGTATGTGCCTGAATTACACCAGGAGAGAAAAGTAGTCTATGCGCCTGGGTTACACCAGGAGAGAGCAGTAGTATATGTGTCTGGGTTACACCAGGAGAGAGCAGTAGTATATGTGCCTGGGTTACACCAGGAGAGAGCAGTAGTATATGTGCCTGGGTTACATCAGGAGAGAGCAGTAGTATATGTGCCTGGGTTACACCAGGAGAGAGCAGTAGTATATGTGCCTGGGTTACACCAGGAGAGAGCAGTAGTATATGTGCCCGGGTTACACCAGGAGAGAGCAGTAGTATATGTGCCTGGGTTACATCGGGAGAGAGGAGTAGTATATGTGCCTGGATTACACCAGGATAGAACAGTAGTATATGTGCCTGAGTTACACCGGGAGAGAACAGTAGTATATGTGCCTGGGTTACACCTGGAGAAACCAGTAATATATGCGCTGTGGCTATACTGGAAGAGAACAGTAGTATATGTGCCTGTGTTACACCAGGAGAGAACAGTAGTATATGTGCCTGGGCATGTTTTTATTTATGTACAGCTTCCATTTTATAACAAAATATAAACATTATAATCATATTTACAATTATATACATAATAAATAAATAGAGATCATTACATCATGATATTTACCGTTTACATAACTCAAATATGTTTTCCATCACTTTATCATACTTTCATTTTAAACATTTTCCTTGATCCACATAATTTCTGTGAATCCATTTCAGGAAACCCCCCCAACATTTCCCACTTAGCTGACTCAACATTTAACACACATTTATCCATCTATCATAAACCCTCCACCTCTATACACTCCCACATTTATCCACAATCCTACCTTCATTCATACCATTCACCCTCCATACATACCGGACTACCAACAAATAATTATAACTAGAGTAACATATCTGCATATTTTAAGGTGTATGCAAACCCCTTCTTTAAAAAAATTAAACAGCAAAACCTAATCAGCTGAGAAAAAGTGACCAGGACAGAAAACAACATGAGACTGAAAAGAAGATATCTTCCACCACCCACTAAGGGGGTTTCAACTGGCGCCACAATCTGGACCAGCTGACAGTGTCCAATCTCTTCTTCTCCAGATCCATCATCCGACTCACCTCATGAAGAATACGACCCACCACCTCTTCACAGGGAAGGACTTTTCCTCTCAAACTAACCAGACACCGTGCCTGCCACGTGTGGAACCTAACCGCTAAGCTGACTAAAAAAATTGTGCCTAAATCAAAGCCCCCATACCCTTTGAATACCCCGTAGACCCATTCCGGGTAACTGAGCCCCGAAAGGCAAGGGATGCCTATGGCACCCGACACTGTTTTGTAAACCTTTATGTTAAAGGGACATCTACAGAAGAAGTGGTCCATGGTCTCCTCCTCCCCTTGACATTCCTCCCGTGGGCAAACACATTTATCGGCACTTCTAAATTTGATGTTTCCCCTAACATAAAGCTTCCCTTGAAAAGAGAACCAGGCAATATCCCTAAACTTCAGAGGCACCCTCTGGGAATTTACCAGATTCAATCCTTCTGTGAGAACATTACCTGGGCAGTCTTTCAGGGCCAATGGGACATAAAAGTGGGAACACAAGACCCTCTTCCCCAACTCCTTTCTCGAGAGATCTCTTATATCACCCACCTGCAGGCCCCATCGCCTAATCACTTTCAGACACTGGATCACATAGATCGGGAGGTGGCCTCGCTGAGCCCGAAAAATTCTCAGTCTGCCATCCTGTAACCATACTCTAATAAAGGGAGACACCCATTCCCTAAAGCCATTTACCCACCGAGGGGGCGTCTCTAAGCAGAGACCACCGACATTTAGCTTTAAAAAAGCTGTTACAAAGAAGACTACGGGGTTAACCATATCCAAGCCCCCTTCTGCCCTCGGTCTGTAAGTGATACCTCTTTTCACAATGTTCATCTTGTTCCCCCACAAAAGTAGAAAAAACAAGGAATTAATTCTCGTCCACAAAGATTGTGGCAAAAAACATACATAGCTGACATACAAAAACATTGGGATCAGGTAAGTTTTACACAGGTCCACCCTTTCCCTCAGAGAGAACTTCCATCCTATCCAGCTCTTTACTTTACGGGTTGCACCATCCAGTTTCCCGACCCAATTTGTACTTGCATAGTCACCATGATCAAATTTGATGCCCAAGATTTTTATACATTGACTGGCCCTGGGGAGGCGGTCCGGAAGATCAAACTCATTGCCTTCCTCCCCCATCCAGAAAGCTTCACACTTGTCCTGATTGATTATGGAACCCGAAGCACTTGAATATTCCATGATCAGTTGGTCTACATCACATGCCTCTGCCACCGATGACAGGACTACTGTGACATCATCAGCATAGGCTACTACACTCAAAGGAAACTCTGGGTTCAGCTGCACCCCTTCCAACATGCCACCCTCAACCCTTCTTATAAAAGGATCTATTGCAAAGACATACAAAAGAGGGCTCAGGGGACACCCCTGACGAACACCAGAGTCTACCGGAAATGCAGGCCCTACCCAACCATTCACAAGTGGGAAGCTCTCGGCCTTTTTATACAAAACTTTCAACCAATTTACCGCCCTTATAGGGAAACCATACCTTTCAAGTAAGGCCCACAGGTACTCATGATTGACCCGATCAAAAGCCTTAGACTGATCCAATGCCAGCAGAAACTTATTCAACTTTCCAGCCCTGCACCTTTCAAGAGCCTCCCGGACACCAAGGACAGCAGTAAAGGTACTGCGGCCCTTTACAGTACAGTGCTGGGAAGGCGAAAGTACAAGCTCTGAAAATTCCCTTAGCCTGTTGAAAAAGATTTTTGCCAGAATCTTTCTGTCCGTATTGAGAAGAGCGATGGGGCGCCAGTTCTCAATATGGACCGGGTCCTTACCTTTGGACAGCAAAATAAGAGCTGACTGTCTCATGGAAGGAGGGAGTTCACCCTCACCCAGGCTAGTATTATATACTTCCGTAAGACGAGGAGCCAGGATATCTGAGAATTCTTTATAGAATTCAGCTGTTAAACCATCTGGTCCTGGAGATTTTTTGGGAGTTAACCCGCCAATTGCCTCTCTGACCTCCTCCACACCTATTTCGCTGTTCAAACAGTCAAAAGAAGCATCTGGCTCCACAAGACCAGGTGTCTCCCTCAGAAATGCCTCCATCGTTTCTCTGTCAAGTGCCTTCGCAGACAAGAGTTCCGCGTAATAGGACCTGATGACTTTAAGGATGCCTTCCTCACCCTTCTGAAGCACACCCTCTCCATCAACAAGCCCTCTTATCTCTTTAACATCAATCCCCCTTCTACAACTCTGGTAGGGATCCGGGGAGTGGTACTTTCCGTAATCCCTCTCCAAAATCAAAGAAGATAGACGGCTATACTGATGTTCTCTCATTTGTGATTTCACCCGGGAGATTTCCCCACTATCCCCCTGTTCAGAGATCAGGAAATCTAATCTCCTTCTTAGAGTATAGTAGGTATTTTTTTTAACCAAGTTTCTTTTGACTACTAGCCTCCTGAAAAGACTTCGGGCTCTCTTTTTTACTTCCTCCCACCACTCCGATCTACTCCAACCAGCCTCCAACAGTGACTCCTGCACCTGAAAAAACTCCCTGAAAGACTGTCTCACTTCCTCTTCCTTGAGAAGCTCAGCATTCAGACGCCACAAACCCCTTCCTTTCTGGAAGGATTGCGAGGCATTCAAAACAAAACTTAAGTACCCGTGATCGGAGAACTCTACAAACTCTACCTCTGAAGGTAAAGTGCTTGAGGACTTCTTAACAAAAAACCTGTCTATTCTAGATCTGCGCTGACCACAAAAGTAAGTGTACCCCGTGAGGTCTGGTTGATGTTTAACGTGCACATCAACCATACCTGCCTGACTAACCATACTAACTAAAAAATTCTCATCATAGCCCAGCCTCAGTCCTCTGGAGCCTCCCCTGTCTTTTGGCCTAATGATGGCGTTGAAATCGCCCCCAAAGATAACTTGCTGGGCCGTGAAAAGAAAGGGTTTAACCATTTCAAAAAGACATTTCTTGTCCCAGCAAGACTGGGGGCCATAGATATTGATAAGCCTAAGGTTATGTCCTCTTAAAGTGACATCCAAAATCATACACCTTCCCACTTGTAACTCAACAACCTTGCGCACGGTTACCATGTCGGTAAAAAGTACCGCCACCCCACCGTACGGCTCAGCAGCAAGAGACCAAAAAGAGGGCCCGCGCCTCCACTCACTTTTAGCTTTGTGAAGGGCTGCTAATCTGTTGATCCGGGTCTCTTGTAAGAACAAGATGTCCACGTTCTGGTTGTCAAAAAACTCAAAAGCCAGATACCGAGCACGTACGGATAACACGGAAGCCACATTCATTGTGGCACATCGAATAGGATGGGGATCCATGGTTCCAGATTGTTGAAATGGACTATGCACATACATTACTCTAGTTATCACCACCACCCCCACCACCAACACCACAATCCATACATGCCACCCCATTCATTTCCTCAATCACAACCACATCCACACCCGCACCAGCCTCTTTAGGACCAGGGTCAGGGGGTTCCCTTGCATCCAGTGACCCAGGGCCAGACACATTATTTTGATTGCTCTGACTCTCAGATTCACTCTCTGCCTCTTTCCCTATCACCATCACTTCCTCCTCAGCAGCAACCACCTCCAAACCTACCTCCTCATCCTCAAACAGTGGCTTCCCAAACTCCTACTCCTCTTTTCTTTGCTCCAATTCAATCCCTATTGGATCCCACTCTAAACTTTCTGCTGCAACATCCTCTATTTCACTGTCTGCATTTCCTTCTCCCTCCTCCCTCCTTCTCTTCCCTACCATCTTAATTACTTCTTTCCTTTCTTTGTTCTTTCTTCTCTGTCTTCTAGGTTTAAGTTTTGGTTCCCCTTTTTCTAGAACCACTTCTCCCTCATCTTCCTCATCTGTCAATACGCCAAACCTATTTGAAAGAATCACCTCTTCCTGCACTTTCCTCTTTGTTGTTTTTACACCTTTTTTTCCCACCTGAAACCAGGATTGGGACTGGGATTGAGGCTGTGATTGGCCCTGAGGCTGAACTTTGCTTCCTTCTGACACTATTTTTCCAATTTCCCATGACATTTCTTTCTCTTTGTTCACTTTAACTACTCCACCCCTAGTAATTCCCATTTCTGAACTACTACATTCCTCAAAATTCATGCAACCCCTGTTGTTATGATTTGCCATGGGGCAACGACTGTAGGGATGTCCCATCTCCCCACAAAGGTTACATTTCACCTTATTACATGTTCTAAATGTATGTCCACTCTCCCCACACATCGAACATTTCACACCCCCACAGTCACCACTGAGGTGGCCAGCCTCACCACACTTAAAACATGTCCTTGGTTGACCAGTATAAAATATCTGCACCCGGTCTCGACCTATGTACGCAGCAGATGGAATATGACGCACACCGGTCTCCCAAGGATACAGACGTACACTGGCCAACCAAGCACCTCCCCACACTCCCATTGTGTGGTCCGTTTTCCTAATGTCAGATTGCAATTCACATTGCCTGCTTAACCAAAACCTGATATCTTCCATAGGTATAGATTCATTGCGGACCAGGATGGTCACTTTTATGTCATTTTGCTTCTCCATCAAATCCGCCTCATACTTACAGTAACCATCCTTGTCCTTGTTTACAGACCACTTTCTCCAAAAAATAAACAATGTTTCCTTATTATAAAAGCTGACATCATACTCAACAGATTTTAAAGGGTGAATACAGGCATATAAATCTCTGTAAGTAACCCCAAGAGAAAAATTAACCTTAGAAAATCAGTCTTAGGTGGGGGGTCACCATCACCCACCCACCTAAACTGTACTAGGTTCCGTCTCACTCTCTGGCCACCACTACCACCACCAAATCTTGTATCCTTATTTCCAGAATTTTTCCCCATATCTGCCGCCTTCTGTGCATAAGACATTTCTTCAGGGTTATGCTTACCCGCACTCCCTCCACCCTCTGTCACTGAAAAAGAAACAAGAGGAGCTAAATTGACATTTTCACTTTGCAGTTTTCCCCCAACATTTTTATCCTTTCCTTCTGGAATGTCTTTAGAATTATTTTTCTTTACTTCTGCACTGATTAACGACAATGCTTCCTTCACCCTGGCAGGAGCTGGAATGTTCCCATACATTGACTCTGCAACTACTTTCTCACCAGCATCCAAAGTCTCTGGATCTAGAGCTGGCAGACCTTGAGCCAAACCATCAGTTATTACAGTCTTCCTCACTGCCATTCCCACACCTCCCTGCACTTCTTTGGACACAGACTGCACAATTACACTAGGACCTGCATCAGATTCAAGCAAAATGTTAACAGGCTCATCCTCCATGCCACCCTGCGCCCTGCATAGACCCGACGCCGGATCCTGCCCTCCGGTCCTCACCGGCCTGTCACCTATAACAGCATTTTCATTACTGCTACCATTGCCCGGCACCTTGGCAGCCACGGGTAACCCCCGGGAATCCCCTCCTGACAACACCTGCACAGATCTTACCTTGCTTGGCGCACCACCAGGGATTCCCGAGCCGCTGTCTGCTCCCCTCGCCTCTGCTTCCATCTCCATAGCAGCCGATGATGCTGTATCCAGAAAAACCACAGCCTCTTCCTGGACAGGCACACTCTGGAGCTCATCAATAGCTGGGGATTCCATCATCTCCACACCCTCTTCCTTCTCCAGGTGAATCAACTCCTTTGATGAGGGTGTAACCTGATTTCTATGCACTGCAGTTAACTCCTTCCCTGCTGGTATGGAAACTTTTGCCTTTTTCTTCTTTACTTCAAATTCCTTCAGCGATGTTATTCTGCCCTTTATATTACACATGGTTGCTTGTATTTCATCCATTTCACCCTGGATCCTGACCCGCTCCAAATTACCAATTGTATTACACTTTCTCTTGCGAGCATAATACCGGGATTTAAGTTTAGCAGCTTCTGCCATTAATTCCTTTAGGCCTAAATGGACCCAGTAATCTTCCTCTGAAACATCATCATCACAGTCTGAGTCCTCTGTATCTGAGATATCTTCTGTTACATTGACATTAACCCCTTCCTTGCCTGGAGGCTCAGCCGCTGCGGCGACTGTTCCGTCCCCACCAGTAATCTTACTGGCAGAGGTGCCTTCCACAGACTTAGGGGTACACAATCTTCCTGCCGATCCCTGCTGCTTCACAGGGGCTCCGGCAACACTGCTGGTACTCCTTGTAATCCGTGGCTGGCTGGCTGATTCCACCGTCCCTTCCTGTCCCCCAACCCCTATAGCTGGGGAAGGGGGTGGCGTGAGGGATGCCTGCCCCTTCTTCATACCTCTGGGACCCAAAGGCAGCAGCCCCGGGCCCAGGCCTTCCACCTGCTGAAACTTCCACTCTCCCCCTGCTAAGAGCAGCAACTCCTGCCCAGGAATCCTGCAGGGGGGCGGGCACTCTCACTCTGCTGCACTGCTGGGCTCTGGAGCACAGGAGCTCCTGCACATACGTCTGCACACCAGGAGAGAGCAGTAGTATATGCGCCTGGGTTACACCTGGAGAAACCAGTAATATATGCGCTGTGGCTATACTGGAAGAGAACAGTAGTATATGTGCCTGTGTTACACCAGGAGAGAACAGTAGTATATGTGCCTGGGTTACACCAGGAGAGAACAATATTATATGTGCCTGTGTTACACCAGGAGAGAGCAGTAGTATATGTGCCTGGGATACACCAGGAGAGAGCAGTAGTATATGTGCCTGGGTTACACCAGGAGAGAGCAGTAGTATATGTGCCTGGGTTACACCAGGAGAGAACAATATTATATGTGCCTGTGTTACACCAGGAGAGAGCAGTAGTATATGTGCCTGGGATACACCAGGAGAGAGCAGTAGTATATGTGCCTGAGTTACACCGGGAGAGAATAGTAGTATATGTGCCTGGGTTACACCTGGAGAGAACAGTAGTATATGTGCCTGGGTTACACCAGGAGAGAACAGTATTATATGTGCCAGAGTTACACTAGGAGAGAACAGTAGTATAAGCGCCTTGGTTACATCTGGAGATAACGGTAGTATATGCGCCTGGGTTATACCAGGAGAGAGAGCAGTAGTATATGTGCCTGGGTTACACCAGGAGAGAGAGCAGTAGTATATGTGCCTGGGTTATACCAGGAGAGAACAGTAGTATATGTGCCTGGGTTATACCGGGAGATAACAGTAGCATATGTGCTTGGGTTATACTGGGAGAAAACAGTAATATATGTGCCTGGATTATACCGGGAGAGAACAGTAGTATATACGCCTGGGTTACAGCTGGAGATAACAGTAGTATATGCGCCTGGGTTATACCGGGAGAGAACAGTAGTATATGCACCAGGGTTACAGATGGAGATAATAGTAGTATATGCGCCTGGGTTATACCGGGAGAGAACAGTAGTATATGTGCCTGGCTTACATCTGGAGATAACAGTAGTATATGTGCCTGGGTTATTTATTTATTTATTAGCAGTTTCTTATATAGCGCAGCATATTCCGTTGCGCTTTACAATTAGAACAACAATTATAGAACAAAACTGGGCAAAGACAGACAGACAGAGGTAGGAAGGCCCTGCTCGCAAGCTTACAATCTATAGGGAAATAGGCATTGATACACAAGGGTAGATGCTACCTGTTACATAATGGTTCCCCAGATTGCTAGGTTCTTAATGGGTTGTATATGATATGATCACCCAGCAATGTTGGAAGACAAAATGTGAGTTTATGTGGTCTGTACAGAGGGGATGTAACTTGATAGGGAAGCTGTTAAGGTTATGTGTGTGAGTCTGAAATTTGGTAGGCTTGTCTGAAGAGATGAGTTTTCAGAGAACGTTTAAAGGTTTGGAGACTAGAGGAGAGTCTTATTCAACAGAGTGGGTGAAGCCTGGAGATAACAGTAGTATATGCACCTGGGTTATAACGGGAGAGAATAGTAGTATATGTGCCTGGCTTACATCTGGAGATAACAGTAGTATATGCGCCTGGGTTATACCGGGAGACAACAGTAGTATATGTGCCTGGCTTACATCTAGAGAGAACAGTAGTATATGTGCCTGGCTTACATCTGGAGATAACAGTAGTATATGCGCCTGGGTTATACCGGGAGACAACAGTAGTATATGTGCCTGGGTTACACCTGGAAAGAACAGTAGTACAGTATATGCGCCTGGGTTATACCGGGAGAGAACAGTAGTATATGCACCTGGGTTACAGCTGGAGATAATAGTAGTATATGTGCCTGGGTTACCACCAGGAGAGCATAGGCAAACGCAGGGGGGGTATCCAGTTGCCTGGAAACCCCCCTTAGCTTGGCAAGTGGCTCAAATTATGACAATAGAAATGGTATAGAATACGATCACTAGAGGTGCAGCCACGTCATGCAGTGTAAGGGACAGAGCGGAGCTGCTGCACATGCCCTGTGGTAGCAGCTTCTTCTACCAAGTTTGCCCCCAATCAGTGCACTGGACCAGAGAGTATCTACTAGGAATAAGAGACAGGAGCCTTACCATGGGGTGGGAGAATGTGTGCTTACAAAGGCCCTCATTTCGAGTTGTTCGCTCGCTAGCTGCTTTTAGCAGCAGTGCAATCGCTAGGCCGCCGTCCTCTGGGAGTGTATCTTAGATTAGCAGAAGTGCGAACGAAAGGATCGCAGCGCGGCTACAAAAAAATTGTGCAATTTCAGAGTAGCTGCAGACCTACTCCTAGATTGCGATCACCTCAGTCTGTTCAGTTCCTGTTTTGACATCACAAACATGCCCTGCGTTCACCCAGCCACTCCTGCGTTTTCCTGGCACGCCTGCGTTTTTCAGCACACTCCCCGAAAACAGTCAGTTACCACCCAGAAACACCCACTTCCTGGCAATCACTGACCAATCAGCCGAGTGACTGAAAAGCGTTGCTAGAGCTTGTGTAAAACTACATCGGCTTTTGTGAAAGTACGACGCACGTGCGCACTGCGCCCCATACACATGCGCAGAATTGCCGTTTTTAAGCCTGATCGCTGTGCTGCGAAAATCGGCATCTAGCGATCAACTCGGAATGACCTCCACAGTGCAGTACTGGTTCCATTAAGTTTGTGTATTTATTTCTTATGGTTTGTCTAACCTTTTCCTGACCACAGCCTATACTATAACCCATCTATAGTGTTAAATATTAATACTGCATTCCATACAGTATCCAGTGTATAAAAAGGCCAATGAATAAATTAATGTTGAAGGTTATTACTAGGTTCTTCTACCACTCCCGAAGTCTCCCACACTTGCTCTAATGTTCCACGGAGTGGGAGATTGTGGACTTCATTTGGAAACCCCCTTGTAGAAATCCTGTGTTTGCCACTGCAGGAGAGAGCAGTAGTATATGTGCCTGGGTTACACCAGGAGAGAGCAATAGTATATGTACCTGGGTTACACCAGGAGAGAGCAGTAGTATATGTGCCTGGGTTACACCAGAAGAGAGCAATAGTATATGTGCCTGGGTTACACTAGAGAGAGCAGTAGTATATGTGCCTGGGTTACACCAGGAGAGAGCAGTAGTATTTGTACCTGGGTTACACCAGGAGAGAGCAGTAGTATATGTGCCTGGGTTACACCAGGAGAGAGCAGTAGTATATGTGCCTGGGTTACACCAGAAGAGAGCAATAGTATATGTGCCTGGGTTACACTGGAGAGAGCAGTAGTATATGTACCTGGGTTACACCAGGAGAGAGCAATAGTATATGTACCTGGGTTACACCAGGAGAGAGCAGTAGTATATGTGCCTGGGTTACACCAGAAGAGAGCAATAGTATATGTGCCTGGGTTACACTGGAGAGAGCAGTAGTATATGTGCCTGGGTTACACCGGGAGAGAACAATAGATACAAATAATGACCCCAGTAGAGTGCAAGACACACATAATGACCCAAGTAGTGCCAAATACACATAATGACCCCAGTAGTGCAGTGCCAGATACACAGGAGCCCCCAGTAGTGCAGTGCAAGATACACAGATGCCCCCAGCAGTGCACTGCCAGATACACAGATGTCTCCAGCAGTGCCAGATACACGGATGCCCCCAGCAGTGACAGATACACACCACAGATGCCCCCAGCAGTGGCAGATAAACAGATGCCTCCAGCAGTGCCAGATACACAGATGCTCCCAGTAGTGCAGTGCCAGATACATGGATGCCCCCAGCAGTGCAAGATACATAGATGCCCACAGCAGTGCCAGATACACAGATGCCCCCAGCAGTGCCAGATACACGGATGCCCAGATATCCGGATGCCCCCAGCAATGCCAGATACAGAGATGTCCCCAGTGCCAGGTACACAGATAATGCTCCCACCGTGCTGCTTACTGCTGATGCTCCTGTGTCTGAGGCCTCTGACTCTGCCTCACACAGTCACCGCCGCTGCCAGGGCTCTGCTGCTGCTCCCACTGATACTGCTGCCTGCTGCTTCATCTGAGGGCCGGGGAGAGGATCGCGCACATCTCCTCCCCTCAGTCCGGTCCTGTGTCACTGCCGCCAGCCAGGATCACCTGCTCCCGTGGTTGGGGAGGAGAGCACAGTGCACAGCGCACCTATCCTCCCCTCAGTCTGATCCTGTGTCACCACCGCTGCACGGGATCACCTGCTCCCGTGCCTGGGGAGGAGAGCACAGTGCGCAGCGCACCTCTCCTCCCCTCTGTCTGGCACTGTATCACTGCCGCCGCCCGGGATCACCTGATCCCGTGCCTGGGGAGGAGAGCACAGTGCGCAGTGCACCTCTCCTCTGTCCGGCACTGTGTCACTGCCGCCACCTGGGATCACTTGCTCCCGGGGCTGGAGAGGAGAGCACAGTGCGCAATGAACCTCTCCTCCCCTCAGTCTGATCCTGTGTCACCACCGCTGCACAGAATCACCTGCTCCCGTCCCTGGGGAGGAGAGCACAGTGCGCAGCGCACCTCTCCTCCCCTCTGTCTGGCACTGTGTCACTGCAGCTGCCCGGGATCACCTGCTCCCTTGCCTGGGGAGGAGAGCACAGTGCACAGTGCACCTCTCCTCCCCTCCATCCAACCCTGTGTCACCGCCGCCGCCCAGGATCACTTGCTCCCGGGGCTGGAGAGGAGAGCTGTTAGGTTCCTGGTGCTCAGAACAAGGGAGATGTTATGAAGCGAGTCCAGAGCACCAGGACGTAACGCTGGGAAAGGGGAATGGAAAGGGAATAGCCCCATGCGCCCTATCTCCGTTGTCTCGCCCGTGCTGTCAGTACACTCTTGCGAGACTATGGTTGCTTGAGCCCATGGCAGCCGCGTTTTAAGGGCGGATTACGTCTGCCCAACTTCGATGCCCTCTCAGGTCTTAATAAGAGACAAAGAGTGAACCGAGACAGGGTGATAACAAGGGGCCCTCTGACTAAACAACAAGGCCAGGGGCTACTAACAAACCTCAAACCAAAGTATGTGCGGCTTGCCGCCAAAGGAAAAGAACAACAAAGGAAATGCTGACCACACGCCGACACAATTCTTTTGTGTACCGGCGGTGACAGCATAAGCAGAACCCTCTGCAAAACACCAGTGACAGAAATAATAAGGGAATACAGCGGCCTAGGCCGACGGACGCGGCAGTGCCGCTACTCACGGAACCGGTACGAATACTGGCAAACTGACAGGAACTCCCAATGCTGCTGACACAGACTCTCAGAACTGGAGGACAAGCAGAATCCCAAACGACAGACCGGTGGACACCAAGAAGCCAGAAACTTGACCAGGCACAGGCAAAGGACCTGGACCTCAGGACAGGAACGCCTCACGGCAGGACACAGGATCAGACATAGGAATCGACACAGGGACTGACACAGGAATCGACACAGGAAGCTCAGGAACTAGCAGGAACCAAGCTCAGAACTCAAGCAGACTGGAAACCCAGAAATATCACCAGCGTCTGTGAATAGCACTGAGCCAGCATATAACAGAGAGGCCTAATTAATAATCTCATGCAGCTGCCCTGTTGCATGACTCCAAACTGACAAGATGCAATTAGCAGCCTTGTGAGGCTGAACACATGGGAACAAGCTGCAATTACACAGACTCACCAGCGGCAGCAACCAAGAGTACTCCTAAACAGAGCAATGGAAAATCCTGGCCTGCGAAACAACTTATAAACATAAAATAGGAATGAACCACTACCTGTGGTTCATAGCAGTATCCCCTCCTAAAGGGTGAGTTCCGAGCACCCCATGACACCCACGGGGAACATAAACAGAAGAATAACATAAAATACCTAACTGACATGCAAAACCGGAATGAGCCACAGCCGTGGCTCATAACAGTACCCCCCCCTTGAGGAGGGGTCAAATGACCCCAAAATACAGACTATCCAAAACAAGGGATACAAAAAAAAAACATGACACACTGGTCTAACAGACACGAAACCAGAAACAAGCTGCAACCACAGCTTGTAACAGTGCCCTCCCGCTGACGGTGGCCACTGGACACAAGATAAGGAAAAAAAAAATTTTTTTATATCAAGGCAAGAGTCAAAATTATTTCTTTTTCTTCTTCTTCTTTTTACAAAGCTCTTTAGGTCTGACCAAGGTAATTCCCCAAACATTGTCTGAACTGATGGTACCACCCAGCAAGGCTGCGTTCAAATCAGAGACAGATTTCTTACCCTTGGGAGCTGAACTTTCTGGCAAAGTACTATTATTAGAAGAAGAAGTCAGAAAAGCACATCCTGCAGTCAAAACAACGGGCTGGGACTCTTGTGCCGACTTTACAGTATTTGGTGGACTCTCAGCAGACAAGACGGGTGACTTAGAGGAACCTGAACCAATTTTTTTGGAACTATATCTTTTAATAATTGCATCACTGAATGCTGGGGGATCCTGAAGAATGGGATCTTCAGCTTTCATTAGGCTGGTCGCCCACTCAAAAGGCTCTCCTCTAAAAGAATAAATCAGATAAAGCACAAGGTTCTCTGAAGTGATGCCCAGAAATGGTCTAGACAACATAATAATGTAATAGTGTTTGTAAAGCACCAGAAATTGGGCTAAGTCCCCATCAAAGATTATGGATGTTGAGATATCATAGTCAGGATCTGTTTCCTTCCCATCTGACTGACTGGAGTGCTTTGCTAGGACCTGGTCACTATTGACCTTACTCGAGGCTGAGACTCTCTGAACCCCACCCGGGGCAGTGACTTTCTGAACCCCACCCGGGGCAGTGACTTTCTGAACCCCACCCGGGGCAGTGACTTTCTGATCCCCACCCGGGGCAATGACTTTCGGGAACCCCGCTGGGGCAGTGACTTCCGGGAACCTCGCTGGGGCAGTGGCCTCCGGGAACCCCGCTGGGGCAGTGGCCTCCGGGAACCCCGCTGGGGCAGTGGCCTCTGGGAACTGCGCTGGGGTCAGCACCTCGGATTCTTTTACTGGGACCGAGCCGTCGGCCTCCCCCACTGGGACCGAGTCATCGGCCTCCCTCTCTGAGTCGATAGTTATCGAAACTTCTCCCGGGACTATGACTTCCTGGACTTTTGCTGAAGCTATAACCTTCAGCACCTCCACTAATGCTACGCCTCTTAAGTTCTTTCCTGGGGAAGCGACCTCTAGACCCTTCTTAGAGGCTGAGACTCTCTGAACCCCACCCGGGGCAGTGACTTTCTGAACCCCACCCGGGGCAGTGACTTTCTGAACCCCACCCGGGGCAGTGACTTTCTGAACCCCACCCGGGGCAGTGACTTTTGGGAACCCCGCTGGGGCAGTGACTTTCGGGAACCCCGCTGGGGCAGTGGCCTCCGGGAACCCCGCTGGGGCAGTGGCCTCCGGGAACTGCGCTGGGGTCAGCACCTCGGATTCTTTTACTGGGACCGAGCCGTCGGCCTCCCCCACTGGGACCGAGTCATCGGCCTCCCTCTCTGAGTCGATAATTATCGAAACTTCTCCCGGGACTATGACTTCCGGGACTTTTGCTGAAGCTATAACCTTCAGCAACTCCACTAATGCTACGCCTCTTAAGTTCTTTCCTGGGGAAGCGACCTCTAGACCCTTCTTAGAGGCTGCATCTCTCGAGACCCCACTTGGGGATATTACTTTGCTTCTCGAGTTCCCTTCTAGAACTATGGTTTTAGATACCCTTTCTGGGGTTGCGCTCTTCAAGTCCCTACCTGGGGTAACAGCTTCTGAGACCCCTTCTGGTATGGAAACCTGAGCTATAATATTTGATGTCCCTCTATAAGCTACAGCATCGGGTACCGCTCCAGCGCTCTGGGCATCGGGTACCGTTCCAGCACTCTGGGCATCGGGCACCGCTCCAGCACTCTGGGCATCGGGCACTGCTCCAGCACTCTGGGCATCGGGCACCGCTCCAGCACTCTGGGCATTGGGTACCGCACAAAGATCCTGAGCATCGGGCACCTCTCCAGGACCCTGGGCAATGGGCACCACTCCAGGACCCTGGGCAGGATTCTCTTGTCACCATACTGTGAACAAGAGTCTCTTTAGAGATAGATGTACTCTCAACGACTTCTGGCAAGATGAGCAAGATTTTAGTCAGAAGGTTTTGCAGTTGCTTTAAGGATTGCTGCAAAACTTCTAGTCGCTCTGGTCTCAAAGCACTGAAAGCAGAGTTCAGGGCTGATAGAGATGCCTGCAGGGCTTGCATAGTAGACATGGGAGGATTTAAAACTAGACAAGACAAGACAAGGCAAGACTAGACAAGGCAAGACAAGACTAGACAAGGCAGGACTAGACAAGGCAGGACTAAATTTTTGCTAAACAAAACAAGACTGGTTTTTTTTGTTTGTTTGTTTTTTAAACACCGGACTGGATTCTAAACACCAGACTGGATTCTAAACACCGGACTGGATTCTAAACACTGAATTCTAGACAGGACTGGATTCTAAACACCGGATTGGATTCTGCACACTGTGCTCTAGACAAGACTGGATTCTAAACACCGGATTGGATTCTGCACACTGAATTCTAGACAGGACTGGATTCTAGACTAGACACTGGACTGGGCCAAAAAAGAAAAAAAGTTTTATTTCTTTTTTGTGGTATGGCTGGTGATAATGTTAGGTTCCTGGTGCTCAGAACAAGGGAGATGTTATGAAGCGAGTCCAGAGCACCAGGACGTAATGCTGGGAAAGGAGAATGGAAAGGGAATAGCCCCTAGCGCCCTATCTCCGTTGTCTCGCCCGTGCTGTCAGTACACTCTTGCGAGACTATGGTTGCTTGAGCCCATGGCAGCCGCGTTTGAAGGGCGGATTACGTCTGCCCAACTTCGATGCCCCCTCAGGTCTTAATAAGAGACAAAGAGTGAACCGAGACAGGGTGATAACAAGGGGCCCTCTGACTAAACAACAAGGCCAGGGGCTACTAACAAACCTCAAACCAAAGTATGTGCGGCTTGCCGCCAAAGGAAAAGAACAACAAAGGAAATGCTGACCACACGCCGACACAATACTTTTGTGTACCGGCGGTGACAGCATAAGCAGAACCCTCTGCAAAACACCAGTGACAGAAATAATAAGGGAATACAGCGGCCAAGGCCGACGGACGCGGCAGTGCCGCTACTCACGGAACCGGTACGAATACTGGCAAACGGACAGGAACTCCCAATGCTGCTGACACAGACTCTCAGAACTGGAGGACAAGCAGAATCCCAAACGACAGACCGGTGGACACCAAGAAGCCAGAAACTTGACCAGGCACAGGCAAAGGACCTGGACCTCAGGACAGGAACGCCTCACGGCAGGACACAGGATCAGACATAGGAATCGACACAGGAACTGACACAGGAATCGACACAGGAAGCTCAGGAACTAGCAGGAACCAAGCTCAGAACTCAAGCAGACTGGAAACCCAGAAATATCACCAGCGTCTGTGAATAGCACTGAGCCAGCATATAACAGAGAGGCCTAATTAATAATCTCATGCAGCTGCCCTGTTGCATGACTCCAAACTGACAAGATGCAATTAGCAGCCAGGTGAGGCTGAACACATGGGAACAAGCTGCAATTACACAGACTCACCAGCGGCAGCAACCAAGAGTACTCCTAAACAGAGCAACGGAAAATCCTGGCCTGCGAAACAACTTATAAACATAAAATAGGAATGAACCACTACCTGTGGTTCATAACAGTATCCCCTCCTAAAGGGTGAGTTCCGAGCACCCCATGACACCCACGGGGAACATGAACAGAAGAATAACATAAAATACCTAACTGACATGCAAAACAGGAATGAGCCACAGCCGTGGCTCATAACAAGAGCACAGTGCGCAATGCACCTCTCCTCCCCTCTGTCTGGCACTGTGTCACTGCCGCTGCCCGGGATCACCTGCTCCTGTGCCTGGGGAGGAGAGCACAGTGCACAGTGCACCTCTCCTCCCCTCCATCCAACCCTGTGTCACCGCCGCCGCCCAGGACCACCTGCTCCCGGGGCTGGAGAGGAGAGCACAGTGCGCAATGCACCTCTCCTCCCCGCAGTCCGACTCTTGTATGCCCCGCCCTCACACAAAAGAGGGCATGGGTAATACTCGGCAGGGCCTACCGGTGAGTTCACTGGCTCCCCGGTTGCCCAGTCTGAGCCTGAGCAGACATTACAGGAAACTGCAGGCGCTTGAAATGAAAAGAAAAATTGTTGGGAATAAGTAGTATACGTGGTATAAACACAGTCTCACCTGCGCCAGATCTCAGTAAAATTTCTGCCTCAGTTATCTTTGCTTTGGTGGAAATCTTGGAAGAGAACGCAGTTTAGGACCTTTCACATGCGCGTATCGGTGTACGTGCATGCGCAGATGTGCAGAAATCGCTTCATAATGATTTTTGCACATCAGCAACAGGGTCTGAATTAGGCCCATAGTAATTTTGGATTTAAGGATCCTGTGCAAATTCCAAGAAAACATTTTTTTTTTTAATCTCCATATTTCATAAGCAATCCCCAGAAGTATATTTGTCCCAAACAAATTACATTTATATACATATAGTAATTTTTGGCTTGAGGAGCCTGCACACTGCACGGACCGAGTGTCAAGCATCAAGATGCTGAAATGAACAAAAACTCCAACATTTTTTTTCTTGCCTGCATTGTTCATACTAGGGATGAGTGGGTTCGGTTCTCAGAGAACCGAACCGTACCGGACTTCACCATTCGAGCCCAGATCAGAGTCAGGTTCGGGTTTTCCCGCCTGACTCGGAAACCAGAACGAGGCAAAACATCATCATCCCGCTGTCGGATTCTCGTGGGGTTTGGAATCCATACAATGAGCCGTGCATCCCCGCCATTTTCACTCCGGCATTGGAGAGTGTAGAGAGAGGACGTGTCTCCGTTCTTTCAGTGTCTTTGTCTTGTGCTGTATTTGTCCAGTCACAGTGGTTGTGTCCTCTTGCTGCCATATGTCCATTGCTTTTGTGTTGTACTGCATCAGTCCAGTGGTGGTGTATTGTGCTGCATCAGTCCAGTGGTTGTGTCCTGTGCATCAGCCATCAGTCATTCCAGTGACCAGGCTGTCACAGTGGTATACGCTGCTGCTATATGTCTAGTGCTGCAGTATAATAATAATAATAATAACAAGTCCCTTACAGTGTTGCTGTGTTGTCCTGCATCAGACCAGTGGTAATGTCCTGTGCATCAGCCATGAGTCATTCCAGTGACCAGACAGTCAAAGTGGCATACTCTGCTGCCATATGTCCAGTGCTGCCATATAATAATAATAATAACAACAAGTCCCTTACAGTGTTGCTGTCTTGTCTAGCATCAGACCAGTGGTAGTGTCCTGTGCATCAGCCATCAGTCATTCCAGTGAACAGGCAGTCACAGTGGTATACTCTGCTGCCATATGTCCAGTGCTGCCGTATAATAAAAATAACAACAAGTCACTTACAGTGTTGCTGTGTTGTCCTGCATCAGCCATCAGTCATTCCTGTGCCGCATATTGTGTTATATAACTCCAGAAAAATAATGGAGCACAAAAATTTGGAGGATAAAATAGGGAAAGATCAAGAACCACTTCCTCCTATTGCTGAAGTTGCTGCCACTAGCCATGACATAGACGATGAAATGCCATCGTCGTCTGCCAAGGCCGATGCTCAATGTGATAGTAGAGAGCATGTAATATCCAAAAAGACAAAGTTCAGTAAAAAGACCCCAAAAAAGACATTTAAATCGTCTGAGGAGAAAAGTAAACATGCCAATATACCATATACGACACGGAGTGGCAATGAACAGCTGAGGCCCTGGCCTATGTTCAGGACTTCACATGACGATGGAAGCCCTCATCCTCCCGCTACAAAAATTAAAAGAGTTAAGATGGAAAAAGCACAGAAAAGAGCTGTGCGTTCTGAGATGGTATCACAAATCCCCAAGGAGAGTCCAAGTGTGTCTGCGGTTGCGATGCCTGACCTTTCCAACACTGGACGGAAAGAGGTGGCTCCTACCACCATTTGCACGCCCCCTCCAAGTGCTGGAAGGAGCACCCACAGACCAGTTCCTGATATTGAAATTGAAGATGTCACTGTTGAAGTACACCAGGATGAGGCTATGGGTGTTGCTGGTGCTGAGGAGGAAGTTGACGATGAGGATTCTGATGGTGATGTGGTTTGTTTAAGTCAGACACCTGTTGTCCGTGGGATGAAGAAGCCCATTGTGATGACTGTGCAAACTACCAAAAAAGCCACCTCTTAGGTGTGGAATTATTTTTCCACAAATCCGGACAACAGGTGTCAAGCCATCTGTTGCCTCTGTTAATCAGTAATAAGTAGGGGTAAGAATGTTAACCACCTAGGAACATCCTCCCTTATACGTCACCTGCAGCGCATTCATCATAAGTCACTGTCAAGTTGTGAAACTTTGGGTAAGAATGTAAGCAGTCTACTGACACCTAAATCCCTTCTTCCTCTTGTACCCAAGCTCCTGCAAGCCACACCACCAACTCCCTCAGTCGGGAACATCAGTACTCCTGCAGGCCATGTCACTGTCAAGACTGAGGAGTCCTCTCCTAACCGGGATTCCTCCATAGGATCCTTGAGTGGTATGCCTGCTGTTGCTGCTGCTGTTGTTGCTGCTGGGAGTCGATCGTCATCCCAGAGGGAAAGTGGGAAGACCACTTGTACTTCTCCCAGTAAGCAATTGACTGTCCAACAGTCAAGAGGAAGATGAAATATGACATCAGTCATCCTTTTGCAAAGCGGATAACTGAGGCCTTGACAGCTATGTTGGTGTTAGACGTGCATCCGGTATCCGCCATTAGTTCAGTAGGACTTAGAGAATTGTTTGAGGTACTGTGTCCCCAGTATCAAATCCCATCTAGGTTCCACTTTTCTAGGCAGGCGATACCGAGAATGTACAGAGACATCAGAAAAAGTGTCCTAAGTGTCCTTAGTATCCTACAAAATGCAGTTGTACCCACTGTCCACTTAACCACGAACATGTGGACAAGTGGAACAGGGCAGACTAAGGACTATATGACTGTGACAGCCCACTGGGTAGATGTATGGCCTCCCGCAGCAACAACAGCAGTGGCACCAGTAGCAGCATCTCGCAAAAGCAAACTCGTTCCTAGGCAGGCTACGAAATGTATCACTGCTTTCCGTAAGAGGCACACAGCTGACAACCTCTTACGGAAACTGAGGAATATTATTGCAGAATGGCTTACCCCAATTAGACTCTCCTGGGGATTTGTGATATTGGACAACGCCACCAATATTGTGCGTGCATTACATCTGGGCAAATTCCAGCACATCCCATGTTTTGCACATACAATTAATTTGGTGGTGCAGACTTTTTTTTTAAAAATGACAGGGGTGTGCAGGAGATGTTGTCGGTGGCCCGAAGAATTGCTGGCCACTTCCGGCATTCAGCCACTGCGTGCCGAAGACTGGAGCACCATCAAAAACGCCTGAACCTGCACTGACATCAACTAAAGCAAGAGGTGGTAACGAGGTGGAATTCATCAACAATAGAGAACAAATTTTTGTGTAACCAGATCAAGTGCGCTCAACAGCAGCCCAATGGACAAGCAGGTGAAGTGGCTTCTACCCAAACCACTAAACAATACACAAACAAACAATATCACCACTTTATCCTTCGGCGCTTTTAGATCGGATGAATGACAGTTTCTAAACTCTGCCTCCTCAGGTGTTTCTCCAAAGCGGACAAATTCTCACAGCTTCTATATTCTCAAGAGATAAAGAAGAGGAAATCTCATAGTGTATCACCCCTTCAATAATTTTGACACACAGGGTTAGTAATATAGCCTCCTACCGGATTTGGTGGTCTACTGACTAAGTAGACAATAACACTTTTACTGGAGCCGCTATAGCCTGTTATGAATCCCCTCCTTCCTTTAATATTCTTTCAATACTCCTCCATTGCATATGGAATAAAAGAAAAGCTTCCAATAGTGTAATAAATGTAATAAAATCCAAAAAAAAGAACACAGTGCAAATAGCAAATTATGGATGGACTCTCACCTGGTCATATGGTCTACCATGTAAAAAGTAGACATAAGCGTATTATTAAACAGTGTCACAGGCGTCCCCGAATACCCACTGTACCATCTGACCTCTGGAGAGCTTCACCAAAACAGTCCTCAGCCAACGCGTTTCGATACCTAAGTATCTTCCTCAAGGCATGAGGAGGAAGTGCCTTAGACTGCTATTTATATCCAGTCTATCTAATTACAAGTAAATCCTATTTCCAGACATGGAGTTTCTATCCATTCTAAAAACCCATTCCTCTCTATACATATTAAAAACTATCTCATCCACTTCAGCTTTTCTTTAAGCCGCCTTTCCCGCAGATTACAGCGAGACCGTGTCACTTCCGGTTTTGCATCACTTCCGGTTTTACGTTACTCCCGGTTTCGTGTCACTTCCGGTTTCGCGTCATTTCCTGTCCTTTGTTCTTATTCCATCATATTTCTGTGAGGAATTTGTAATCAGACGGAAATGTCCTCAGTACTGGCGGTGGCCATTTTGGGGTTGACAATCCCATTCAAAACCATAGT
The DNA here is from genome assembly GCF_028390025.1 of Pseudophryne corroboree. NCBI lineage: Eukaryota > Metazoa > Chordata > Amphibia > Anura > Myobatrachidae > Pseudophryne > Pseudophryne corroboree. Next base: position 1,204,632,513 of record NC_086444.1, read on the forward strand.
ATACGTCCATTTTTAAGTGGATTACTCTCTAAATAATAAAAATAAGTCAATATATATATTAGAAATTGAGACACAACGATCATAAATCTTTCTTAAACTTCAATAATAAAATTTAGAATATTCAAATAATATATAAAACTTCATAAAAACCATTTTAACTCAAAGTCCTTATTCAGTCCCAACGGTATTAAAGTTTTATACTAATAAATATATTGCATTTCTGTTTTGGCTAAAAATTGTGCACCATCTTTATTTCTAACACTTGATATCACCTTTGTATATGGGCAGTATCACATTGAGGAACTTGTTTAAAGTGCATAGATAGTGCATGTGTCTCCACAACTTTTTTAATATTTCTTAAATGCTCTGTAACTCGCACTTTTAATTAGAGATGAGCGGGTTCGGTTCCTCGGAATCCGAACCCCCCCGAACTTCAGCCTTTTTACACGGGTCCGAGGCAGATTCGGATCTTCCCGCCTTGCTCGGCTAACCCGAGCGTGCCCGAACGTCATCATCCCGCTGTCGGATTCTCACGAGGCTCGGATTCTATCGCGAGACTCGGATTCTATATAAGGAGCCGCGCGTCGCCGCCATTTTCACACGTGCATTGAGATTGATAGGGAGAGGACGTGGCTGGCGTCCTCTCCGTTAGAATAGATAGAGACACTTGAGTTGATTTACTACTAACTTAGTAATTTTGGGGAGCATTAGGAGTACTCAGAGTGCAGAGTTTTGCTGATAGTTAGTAGTGACCACCACCAGTTTTATTTATTATTTAATATAATCCGTTCTCTGCCTGAAAAAAAACGATACACATTCACATACCATATCTGTGCTCAGCCTCAGTGTGCTGCATGATAATATCATCTATGTATATCAGACTGTGCTGAGTGCTCACTGCTCACACAGCTGAATTGTGGGGGAGACTGGGGTGCAGTTATAGCAGGAGTACAGTGCACACTTTTGCTGCCAGTGTGACTGACCAGTGACCACCAGTATATTGTCTGCCTGAAAAAGTTAAACACTCCTGTGGTGTTTTTTTTATTTTTATTCTATAAACGCATTCTGCTGACAGTGTCCAGCAGGTCCGTCATTCATTATATTATATAAATATTTACCTGCAGTAGTGTTATATTTTTTTTTGTTCATCTCTATCATCTTTATCATCTCTATATTAGCAGACGCAGTATGGTAGTCCACGGCTGTGGCTACCTCTGTGTCGTCAGTGCTCGTCCATAATTGTATACCTACCTGTGATGGGGTTTTTTTTTCTATCTTCTCCATACTAGTAGTTTAGGAGTCTGCTGACAGTGTCCAGCAGGTCCGTCATTATATTATATATACCTGCAGTAGTGATATATATATATTTTTTATATCATTATCATCTCTATACTAGCAGATGCAGTACGGTAGTACACGGCTGTAGCTACCTCTGTGTCGTCAGTGCTCGTCCATAATTGTATACCTACCTGTGGTGGGGGTTTTTTTTCTATCTACTTCATACTAGTAGTTTAGGAGTCTGCTGACAGTGTCCAGCAGGTCCGTCATTATATTATATATACCTGCAGTAGTGATATATATATATATATATATTTTATATCATTATCATCTCTATACTAGCAGACGCAGTACGGTAGTCCACGGCTGTAGCTACCTCTGTGTCGTCAGTGCTCGTCCATAATTGTATACCTACCTGTGGTGGTTTTTTTTTTCTATCTTCTTCATACTAGTAGTTTAGGAGTCTGCTGACAGTGTCCAGCAGGTCCGTCATTATATTATATATACCTGCAGTAGTGATATATATATATATATTTTTTATATCATTATCATCTCTATACTAGCAGACACAGTACGGTAGTCCATGGCTGTAGCTACCTCTGTGTCGTCAGTCACTCGTCATCCATAAGTATACTAGTATCCATCCATCTCCATTGTTTACCTGAGGTGCCTTTTAGTTGTGCCTATTAAAATATGGAGAACAAAAATGTTGAGGTTCCAAAAATAGGGAAAGATCAAGATCCACTTCCACCTCGTGCTGAAGCTGCTGCCACTAGTCATGGCCGAGATGATGAAATTCCATCAACATCGTCTGCCAAGGCCGATGCCCAATGTCATAGTACAGAGCATGTAAAATCCAAAACACAAAATATCAGTAAAAAAAGGACTCAAAAATCTAAAATAAAATCGTCGGAGGAGAAGCGTAAACTTGCCAATATGCCATTTACCACACGGAGTGGCAAGGAACGGCTGAGGCCCTGGCCTATGTTCATTGCTAGTGGTTCAGCTTCACATGAGGATGGAAGCACTCAGCCTCTTGCTAGAAAAATGAAAAGACTTAAGCTGGCAAAAGCACAGCAAAGAACTGTGCGTTCTTCGAAATCACAAATCCACAAGGAGAGTCCAATTGTGTCGGTTGCGATGCCTGACCTTCCCAACACTGGATGTGAAGAGCATGCGCCTTCCACCATTTGCACGCCCCCTGCAAGTGCTGGAAGGAGCACCCGCAGTCCAGTTCCTGATAGTCAGATTGAAGATGTCAGTGTTGAAGTACATCAGGATGAGGAGGATATGGGTGTTGCTGGCGCTGGGGAGGAAATTGACAAGGAGGATTCTGATGGTGAGGTGGTTTGTTTAAGTCAGGCACCCGGGGAGACACCTGTTGTCCGTGGGAGGAATATGGCCATTGACATGCCTGGTGAAAATACCAAAAAAATCAGCTCTTCGGTGTGGAAGTATTTCAACAGAAATGCGGACAACAGGTGTCAAGCCGTGTGTTGCCTTTGTCAAGCTGTAATAAGTAGGGGTAAGGACGTTAACCACCTCGGAACATCCTCCCTTATACGTCACCTGCAGCGCATTCATCATAAGTCAGTGACAAGTTCAAAAACTTTGGGCGACAGCGGACGCAGTCCACTGACCAGTAAATCCCTTCCTCTTGTAACCAAGCTCACGCAAACCACCCCACCAACTCCCTCAGTGTCAATTTCCTCCTTCCCCAGAAATGCCAATAGTCCTGCAGGCCATGTCACTGGCAATTCTGACGAGTCCTCTCCTGCCTGGGATTCCTCCGATGCATCCTTGAGTGTAACGCCTACTGCTGCTGGCGCTGCTGTTGTTGCTGCTGGGAGTCGATGGTCATCCCAGAGGGGAAGTCGTAAGACCACTTTTACTACTTCCACCAAGCAATTGACTGTCCAACAGTCCTTTGCTAGGAAGATGAAATATCACAGCAGTCATCCTGCTGCAAAGCGGATAACTGAGGCCTTGGCATCCTGGGCGGTGAGAAACGTGGTTCCGGTATCCATCATTACTGCAGAGCCAACTATAGACTTGTTTGAGGTACTGTGTCCCCGGTACCAAATACCATCTAGGTTCCATTTCTCTAGGCAGGCGATACCGAAAATGTACACAGACCTCAGAAAAAGACTCACCAGTGTCCTAAAAAATGCAGTTGTACCCAATGTCCACTTAACCACGGACATGTGGACAAGTGGAGCAGGGCAGACTCAGGACTATATGACTGTGACAGCCCACTGGGTAGATGTATTGACTCCCGCCGCAAGAACAGCAGCGGCGGCACCAGTAGCAGCATCTCGCAAACGCCAACTCTTTCCTAGGCAGGCTACGCTTTGTATCACCGCTTTCCAGAATACGCACACAGCTGAAAACCTCTTACGGCAACTGAGGAAGATCATCGCAGAATGGCTTACCCCAATTGGACTCTCCTGTGGATTTGTGACATCGGACAACGCCAGCAATATTGTGTGTGCATTAAATCTGGGCAAATTCCAGCACGTCCCATGTTTTGCACATACCTTGAATTTGGTGGTGCAGAATTATTTAAAAAACGACAGGGGCGTGCAAGAGATGCTGTCGGTGGCCAGAAGAATTGCGGAACACTTTCGGCGTACAGGCACCACGTACAGAAGACTGGAGCAACACCAAAAACGCCTAAACCTGCCCTGCCATCATCTGAAGCAAGAAGTGGTAACGAGGTGGAATTCAACCCTCTATATGCTTCAGAGGTTGGAGGAGCAGCAAAAGGCCATTCAAGCCTATACAACTGACCAAGATATAGGAGGTGGAATGCACCTGTCTCAAGCGCAGTGGAGAATGATTTCAACGTTGTGCAAGGTTCTGCAACCTTTTGAACTTGCCACACGTGAAGTCAGTTCAGACACTGCCAGCCTGAGTCAGGTCATTCCCCTCATCAGGCTTTTGCAGAAGAAGCTGGAGACATTGAAGGAGGAGCTAACAATGAGCGATTCCGCTAGGCATGTGGGACTTGTGGATGGAGCCCTTAATTCGCTTAACAAGGATTCACGGGTGGTCAATCTGTTGAAATCAGAGCACTACATTTTGGCCACCGTGCTCGATCCTAGATTTAAAACCTACGTTGTATCTCTCTTTCCGGCAGACACAAGTCTGCAGGGGTTCAAAGAACTGCTGGTGAGAAAATTGTCAAGTCAAGCGGAACGCGACCTGTCAACATCTCCTCCTTCACATACTCCCGCAACTGGGGGTGCGAGGAAAAGGCTCAGAATTCCGAGCCCACCCGCTGGCGGTGATGCAGGGCAGTCTGGAGCGACTGCTGATGCTGACATCTGGTCCGGACTGAAGGACCTGCCAACGATTACGGACATGTCGTCTACTGTCACTGCATATGATTCTCTCACCATTGAAAGAATGGTGGAGGATTATATGAGTGACCACATCCAAGTAGGCACATCAGACAGTCCGTACGTATACTGGCAGGAAAAAGAGGCAATTTGGAGGCCCTTGCACAAACTGGCTTTATTCTACCTAAGTTTCCCTCCCACAAGTGTGTACTCCGAAAGAGTGTTTAGTGCCGCCGCTCACCTTGTCAGCAATCGGCGTACGAGGTTACTTCCAGAAAATGTGGAGAAGATGATGTTCATTAAAATGAATTATAATCAATTCCTCCATGGAGACATTCACCAGCAGCAATTGCCTCCACAAAGTACACAGGGAGCTGTGATGGTGGATTCCAGTGGGGACGAATTGATAATCTGTGAGGAGGGGGATGTACACGGTGATGAATCGGAGGATGATGATGAGGTGGACATCTTGCCTCTGTAGAGCCAGTTTGTGCAAGGAGAGATTAATTGCTTCTTTTTTGGTGGGGGTCCAAACCAACCCGTCATTTCAGTCACAGTCGTGTGGCAGACCCTGTCACTGAAATGATGGGTTGGTTAAAGTGTGCATGTCCTGTTTATACAACATAAGGGTGGGAGGGCCCAAGGACAATTCCATCTTGCACCTCTTTTTTCTTTCATTTTTCTTTGTGTCATGTGCTGTTTGGGGAGTATTTTTTGGAAGGGCCATCCTGCGTGACACTGCAGTGCCACTCCTAGATGGGCCATGTGTTTGTGTCGGCCACTAGGGTCGCTTATCTTAGTCACACAGCTACCTCATTGCGCCTCTTTTTTTTCTTCTTTGCATCATGTGCTGTTTGGGGAGTATTTTTTGGAAGGGCCATCCTGCGTGACACTGCAGTGCCACTCCTAGATGGGCCAGGTGTTTGTGTCGGCCACTTGGGTCACTTATCTTAGTCACACAGCTACCTCATTGCGCCTCTTTTTTTTCTTCTTTGCGTCATGTGCTGTTTGGGGAGTATTTTTTGGAAGGGCCATCCGGCCTGACACTGTAGTGCCACTCCTAGATGGGCCAGGTGTTTGTGTCGGCCACTAGGGTCGCTTAGCTTACTCACACAGCTACCTCATTGCGCCTCTTTTTTTCTTTGCGTCATGTGCTGTTTGGGGAGTGTTTTTTGGAAGGGCCATCCTGCGTGACACTGCAGTGCCACTCCTAGATGGGCCAGGTGTTTGTGTCGGCCACTTGGGTCGCTGAGCTTAGTCACACAGCTACCTCATTGCGCCTCTTTTTTTCTTTGCGTCATGTGCTGTTTGGGGAGTGTTTTTTGGAAGGGCCATCCTGCGTGACACTGCAGTGCCACTCCTAGATGGGCCAGGTGTTTGTGTCGGCCACTTGTGTCGCTGAGCTTAGTCATCCAGCGACCTCGGTGCAAATTTTAGGACTAAAAATAATATTGTGAGGTGTTCAGAATAGACTGAGAATGAGTGGAAATTATGGTTATTGAGGTTAATAATACTTTGGGATCAAAATGACCCCCAAATTCTATGATTTAAGCTGTTTTTTAGGGTTTTTTGAAAAAAACACTCGAATCCAAAACACACCCGAATCCGACAAAAAAAATTCGGTGAGGTTTTGCCAAAACGCGTTCGAACCCAAAACACGGCCACGGAACCGAACCCAAAACCAAAACACAAAACCCGAAAAATGTCCGGTGCACATCTCTACTTTTAATGCTCTACTGGTTCGCCCAATATTACATTTATTGCAGGAGCATTCAATTCCATATACAATGTTAGTAGAATGACATGTTATAAATTCTTTTATTTCAGCTTTCTTTCCATTAATATCAACACTTGTTTTTTTGTTTCCAAAAGTATTTTTAATGCTCTTACATCCCAAGCAAGATCCACATCTGTAGACACCAACCGATGTGATAATACTCTGTTTTGGGGATGAGGGGCAAAGGCTCCTCACTAATTTTGATCTTAAGTTTGGAGCCCTTCTAAAAATACACACTGGAACTGCAAGAAGATCTTGTCCTATTATAGGATCTTTCTGGAGTACTTTCCAGTGTTTTCTAAGGATATTTTGTACCTACTGGTATTGTGTTGTATAAGTAGTCGTGAAAGCCCATTTATATTAATCATTAATGGTATCTTTATCTTTCTGTTCCCTCCTACCAACTAATAAGTCCTTCCTCTCAATTTTTGAGACGGTTTCTAAAGTTGTCATTAAGGTTGTCTCGTCATAACAACAAGATTTGAAGTTATCCTTCATCTCAAGTGCCTGTGTTTGAAAGACTTCCTGACTTGTACAATTCTTTTTAAGACGTTTAAATTGGCCCGTCGGGATTGAGTCAAGCCAGTTTTTATGATGGCAGCTCTCCATATTTATATAGGCCCTTGAATCCGTAGTTTTTACAAAATTTCTGGTCTTAACTTGTCCTTCTTCTATATAAACAGTTAAGTCTAAAAAATCAACAGTTTCTTTACAATAATTAAAAGTTAAGACTAGATTTAAATTATTATTGTTTAAAAATATACAGAATTGTTCTAGAAGGTTAAGATCCCCTTTCCAAATAAAAATCACATCATCTATATATCTTCGCCAGGACACTAGGTTCGCCCCGTATGGATTATTATTCCATACTGATTCTTTTTCCCATATGCCCATAAATGCGAATCTATATAGTAGTAAAGAAACTGTTGAGATTTCCTCTTCTTTATCTCTTGAGCATATAGAAGCTGTGAGAATTTGTCCGCTTTGGAGAAACACCTGAGGAGGCAGAGTTTAGAAACTGTCATTCATCCGATCTAAAAGCACCGAAGGATAAAGTGGTGATATTGTTTGTTTGAGGTGGAATTCAACCCTCTATATGCTTCAGAGGATGGAGGAGCAGCAAAATGCCATTCAAGCCTAAACATCCACCTACGATATAGGCAAAGGAGGGGTAATGCACCTGACTCAAGCGCAGTGGAGATTATTTTCCGTCTTGTGCAAGGTTCCCCAACCCTTCAAACTTGCCACACGTGACTTCAGTTCAGACACTGCCAGCTTGAGTCAGGTCATTCCCCTCATCAGGCTTTTGCAGAAGCAGCTGGATAAATTGAAGGAGGAGCTAAGATGGAGAGATTCCGCAAAGTATGTGGGACTTGTGGATGGAGCCCTTAATTCGCTTTGCCAGGATTCAAGAGTGGTCAATCTTTTGAAATCAGAGCACTACATTTTGGCCACCGTGCTCAATCCTAGATTTAAATCCTATGTTATATCTCTCTTTAAGGCAGACACAAGTGTGCAGAGGTGCAAAGACCTGCTGGTGAGTAAATTGTCAATTCAAGCGGAATGTGACCCGTCAACAGCTCCTCCTTCAATTTCTCCCGCCACTGGGGCTGCAAGGAAAAGGATAAGATTTCCTAGCCCACCTGCTGGCGGTGATGCAGGGCAGTCAGGAGTGAAAGCTGACATCTGGTCCGGACTGAAGGACCTGCCAACGATTACTGACATGTCTACTGTCACTGCATATGATTCTGTCACCATTGAAAGAATGGTGGAGGATTATCAGTGACAGCATCTGAGCAGGCATGTCAGACAATCCGTATGTATACTGGCAGGAAAATTAGGCAATTTGGAGGCCCTTGCACAAACTGGCTTTATTTTACCTAAGTTTCCCCCCTCCTCCAGTCTGTACTCCGAAAGAGTGTTTAGTGCAGCCGGTAACTTTGTCATGGATTGGCATATGAGGTTACTTCCAGAAAATGTGGAGAAGATGATGTTCATCAAAATGAATTATAAATTCCTCTGGGAAGACCTTTACCAGCAATTGCCTACAGAAAGTACACAGGGACGTGTGATGGTGGATTCCAGTTGGGACGAATTAATAGTCAAACAAAAAAAGAGAAATACATCTGCACTCTTGTAAAATTATAACAGATTCTTATATATGGAAAAAAACTATAAAATCCCCACTATTCTTGTGTCTAAATTAGACCTTATACCTCTCGGGGGGTGCGACCCTAGTATAACCAAAATGTGAAACGATACAATAGGAGAACTAGAAGATGGTTGTTAAATTGGGTGCACAAAGTAAATTTATTGAATTGATTGGTATGATAAAACGTAGCTTTTATTGCTTATTTTAATATAAAGATGGTCCTTTTAGATAGGGCACACACAGCAAAATATAGAGGTTAAAATATGAAACATACAAACAGATAAGTGAAAAAGAATGAAATAATGTGAAAAAAGATTCTTAAAATGAGGCAACACCACAATGACTCCTGCAGTTGCAGATTTTTAATGTGTAATATCCGAGCCGGATAATTCCTTGAGAAGTTATTCCAAATTCATACCTAAATATACCTGTAGAGTATCGGCAAAAATAATGTAAACCTTATATGACTACTTAAGTTTTGGGATTCTATCTTATTCCTCATAGAAACAGTAGCCAGCCAATGTAATCTTTAACCCCTACCGTATCCCAGTCCTTATAGGGATATGAATATCTGTGTACCAATTGTGTTCAGCAATTATCATGCAATTATTATTATTATTATGCACTAACTGCAATAGGCATGATTGGTCCCAACCGTACTTTAAGTTGACTTTTATTCCACATAGAAGGTGTGTCGTATTTATATTTATATAATCATCAGCATTTGCAGGGATAGTTATTAAACCAGAGAGATGCACAAATTAATTAATGTGCTTCATGAAGTCACTTGTTACTCCTATACTGTGTCTAGGTCAATCACATAAATGTCTTTATAACAATTAGTTGACACAGTTCATTATAGGGGTGTTGGTACCTTATATAAGTACCATAGGTTATGCTCACTTTAAGTAAGAATAATCCCAGAAAATATGAGAATGAATTCCTATATATTGATATTACATATCACTTCTATAATAATTCTAGGGAAAATAGAATGGAGCTATACTTCATGTGTTGTTAATATTCAATGATGTTCCGATACAATCTGCACTGTCTATTAACTTATGCCAGAAAAATATTTCCCTTAGACCTTGTGCTTGTGATAAGAAGGGCAACAAATGTTGCAAATACCTTCTAGATAGGATTAAGAGATTTACAATGTATCCTTTTAATCGTAACTCATGCAGGTGTCTCTTGATCACACCCAACTATGTGGAAAAATAGTAGAGAAATAGGCCTTTACATATCATATTTATATACCTATAATAATATAGGCTCGGTGGCGCGGCACTCGGCTCTTCTATTTGGATAAATGATGCGGACCACAGTCTGCTGATCAACGTTTCAATATAATTAAATATTTTCGTCAGGATCAGGATATTTAATTATATTGAAACGTTGATCAGCAGACTGTGGTCCGCATCATTTATCCAAATAGAAGAGCCGAGTGCCGCGCCACCGAGCCTATATTTACATTTTAAAGCGAAGGCACCGGCACAAGTTATCATTAACTATGTAGTGCCAGACCCCCGAGATGACTATACCTATAATAAGGAATTATCTTAGTCAGCTACGGATGATTGTCGTCACCATTGTAGAATTATAATGTGGGTTTAACCCTAGGTATTCCCTTTTGCAATCGACTGTAGTATCCTGTGCTAGGTTATGCTGTTCTTATAAGCAATCTGCTGTTTCTATCCTGACTGCCGTAACTCTAATAGTAGCAGTCTAAATGCTCAATGCTAAAATCTGGATATATTTGCACAGCATGCAACAACACATTGGATCAACGGTAGATTGAGAGCAGTAAGATATTAACTTCTTATATGGGTCTAAAGCTAGGTAAATCCCCTGCAATAAACTTTAGTCACCCCTGCTGGGTTCTGTGACTCTTATGAGCAAGCTGCTATCTTAATAATTCTGATAGTGCCAGTATCGGTGCCCATTGAATTAACATTGATAATTTTTACACATTGTGCAACATTGCATTAACATATATAGAGTGTGGTGTGCCTCTGAAACGCCGACGTGCACGTTTCGCTGTACGGGAGCAGCTTTAACGAGGCTGAACCCGATTGTCTCCCGCCGTCGTTAGTTGAAAGGTAAGTATCACCAATCCCTACAGTGGAAAGGGTCATGTGTTTCTCACAGCCAATCCTGATGTCGGCACATCGGATCGGGGCGTAGTTACGGGACCCTCCACCAATGTCACAGACTGACGTGGATCTGGAGTGATGCTCCGATCATGTGATCAATGTTACGGTGCTCCGGTCACATGACCGGAGCTCCGCAACTTCTCGTACTGTAAATGACTCAATTAAACATAGAATAATCTAGATATTTCTAGGTAAGTATCGTATACAATATGAGCATATGTCTACATTCAACTGGACTTTGATAACTTAACATTAAGGAAACAGCTAGATTCAGACCGGTCATTAGACTTAAATTTGAAATTAATATTAATAGTAGAAATAGTATGATTAATTAGAATGCCTTAGGAAATCTGAAAAGTCTTGTTAGAATATAAATACGGCTGGACCAACCATCTATTGTATTTAACCTGGTACTCATGTCATGTGAATTCAAATATGAATATTAATCACTCCTTATACTGTAAGGATGTTGTTGTGGATTAGATAGACAATTGACTGCTAGATAAATATTATAAACAGTCTACAGTATACCAAACATCAATAAATTAATGCTAAGGAAGTGTTTACTGAGGATTAATCCCATGTACTAGACCAGAAATTAAGGATTACATATACCTCATTTAATAAATTATTATGAAGGTAATAGAAAGTCCTATTGGCATATACAGTAAGATAAGACAAATCCAATATATGCAATGTATTAGCTGTGCCTTAGAATGATATGTATTAATTTAGATTTAAGAGATAATGAGCTGATATGCACAGCTGTACTTCAAAAGTAATATACAATCCACCAAATTAATGCTATGAGAAAATTCCAAAAAATCACCAAAACAAAAAAATGAAACATTACATCTTTTAGAGTTGTTATATAGATTTTATTATAATGAAATCATGTATAATGTCACTTTTATTGTCTATATAAGTGCTTCCCTGTACTGAATAACTTTTGTAAATAGGTTTACTCATGTAGATATAAATATATCAAATGATAAACTGTGTGATCTACATCTACTGATAGAGGGGAGGTGAGGGAAAGGTGAAGCACGCGAAAATATTAAAGGAATGGAAAAGGGGAAGGTGAAGTTAACAGGTAAAGATCTTCCATATACAGGACACTGATTGAGGAGGAAGAATGTGCCAAATCATATATACAACAAGTGGGGGGGAAAGGGGAATTGTGCATTAAATTCAATTTCAAGGAAAAAATAGTAGATTGCGGTGATGTGATGTATAAAGGTGATGATCTGTTTAATACTTGAGTTGATTAGTGCTAATACGGTGTGTGAAATATTAAGATTGCTTAATTTAAAGTGAAATAATAATAAATCGTGATATTATCAATAAAAAGGAGGAAATTATAATTGAGAAATAATAAAATAATAGAATATATAGATATATGCTGGTTTGAATCCTTGATATAAAGGGAGGAACCCTATTGAATAGGGTGATTATATTCCCCCCATTTTGGGATCTGGTAGCTAATATAACTCTTACTGTGAAGCAATCTAAACTGATTAAGAGGATCAGAATATATCAAAGGTACAATATAAATGATATAGAGTAAATAGATGTTTCCATACAATTTTAATACTTCCATGCAATGTCTAGAGGATATTCCGGCCCACTTGTGGTGGGGTTGTATATTAAAATCCATTAACTTATCTACTTGTGGTCTACTGCTTGGAAACATGATGTTAATGTCTACTTATTTTGGGATTTCTACCTCATTGAGATTCAACTCCCACTGTATCAGTCTAAGTACCACAAGGGGTCAAAATCTTCAAGGATAATTCAGTTGATTGAGAGCGAAAATGACTCACAGATTTATAAGAATGGACTGTAGCTGTTAGCTACATTCAAGCCATCCGGATGTTGGCTATTTAGTAGAAATATAATTTTCGTCTCAAATCTTAAGAGTGCCTGATCCAGGTCCCCTCCACGGATCCCTAATTGGATGTGTCTCATGCCGAAGACTTGCAGACCTGTCGGGTCACCCTTATGAAATTTATGAAAGTGTCGTGCCACTGATGTCAGAGTTTTAAATCTTGACTGATCCCTATCTGCATTACGTATATTGCCTATGTGTTCTAAAATGCGTACTTTCAACGGTCTTGCCGTCTTGCCAATGTATATTTTATGGCATGGGCATTCCATGTGGTACACAGTTCCTATGGAGGTACAGGTTATGGGTGTTGGGATCATCCATATTTGATTGTATCTGTCATAAAACCATTTTTTGGGGATCATAAATTGGCATGCTTTACAGTGTCCACAACATTTTGATCCTTTCCTGGTGACTCTAGCCTCTTGTGGTCTTGATAGATGACTATGAACCAGGTGGTCCCTGATATTGCGTGACCTGCGCCAACTGCTTTGAACTTTCTTAGGCAAAATTGTCATAAGGTCATGATCTGTTTGTAGGACTGACCAATGATTTTGGAGGATGTTCTCAATTTCTTTCCAATGAGTATTGAAGGTACTGATAAATCTCACTGGCTCCTTCCTTTCCTCTTTGGGTTTAACTGTGAGGAGGGATTCTCTTGGATATTTTTCAACTTCACGTATCGTATTTTTGATGAGTGTTTTGCTACATCCCCTATTGTTGAATCTGGTACTTAATTCTTTTTGTCTGGAACTAAAAACCTCAGGATCTGAGATGTTTCTCTTGATGCGTAGCAATTCACCTTTGGGTACTGCTCTGATTGTGGAAGGAAGGTGTGAACTGGTACAGTGGAGGATACTATTTGTGGCAGTATGTTTTCTGAAGATATCAGTAGTGATATTCCCTTCATCATTGATGTGTATCGTGAGGTCCATGAAGTTGATCTTAGATTGACTGGCTTCATATGTGAACCTCAGATTTAAATCATTCGTGTTCAGAATGGAAATGAATTGAGTCAGTTCACTTAACTGTCCCTCCCACAGCATCAATATGTCATCTATGTACCAGAGATAGATTAAAATATTATCCGTGTACATTTCAAGTGACTCCTAGAAGACCACCTCCTTCTCCCACCACCCCAGGTAGATGTTAGCATAAGTGGGGGCACAAGCTGTCCCCATAGCTGTACCCCTTACCTGGAGGTAGTGGGATTCATTGCATGTAAAGTAATTTTTGGTTAAAATGAATTCCAAGAGTTGGATAAGGAAATCATTATGTTCACTAGGTCTTTCCATGTCCAAAAAATATTTGGTGGCTCTTATCCCTTTGTCATGGTTGATACTCGTGTACAAGCTCTCCACGTCACACGATACCAACCAGACTCCAGGATTCACATTGAGATTTCATAGTTTCAACAGGACATCCATTGTGTCACGTGTATATGATACAAGTGAGATGACATGTTTACGGAGGTACTGGTCAACGTAAATTCTGGCTTTTTTGGTCAGGCTCCCTTTTCCAGACACTATGGGCCTTCCTGGTGGCTTTGTCTCATTCTTGTGAATCTTAGGGAAGAGATATAGGCCCTCATTCCGAGTTGATCGGTCGCAAGGCGAATTTAGCAGAGTTACACACGCTAAGCCGCCGCCTACTGGGAGTGAATCTTAGCTTCTTAAAATTGCGACCGATGTATTCGCAATATTGCGATTACTAACTACTTAGCAGTTTCAGAGTAGCTTCAGACTTACTCTGCCTGTGCGATCAGTTCAGTGCTTGTCGTTCCTGGTTGACGTCACAAACACACCCAGCGTTCGCCCAGGCACTCCCACCGTTTCTCCGGCCACTCCTGCGTTTTTTCCGGAAACGGTAGCGTTTTCAGCCACACGCCCCTGAAACGCCGTGTTTCCGCCCAGTAACACCCATTTCCTGTCAATCACATTACGATCGCCGGAGCGATGAAAAAGCCGTGAGTAAAATTACTTTCTACATAGCAAAGTTACTTGGCGCAGTCGCAGTGCGAACATTGCGCATGCGTACTAAGCGGATTTTCATTGCGATGCGATGAAAAATACCGAGCGAACAACTCGGAATGAGGGCCATAGTGTCGGAGTTTTAGGTTTTGTCATTTTAAGAAATTCAAAATCTTGTTTTTTTATGACACCATTATTGAAAGCCGTCTGTATAATGATGTTATATTGTTTGAGAAATTTCTGGGTGGGATTGAAGATTAATTTCTCATAACAAACCCCATCCTCAAGTTGTTTTGTGATTTCCTCCATATACAGATTTCATGGCCACAACACTATGTTCCCCCCTTTGTCAGAAGGTTTGATCAGAATTTCTTCCCATTCCGCTATCTCTCGTAAAGCCAACCTTTCTCCAGTGCTGATGTTATCAGGGTGCCATTTCTTGTGACGAAATAAATCATCTAGATCTCTAGATACCAGATCTCGGTACACCCTCACTGGTGGACAGATTTTTGGGTCAAGGAAGAAGGTGGATCTTTTTTTTGATCTTGCTACCATCAAATGGAGAAGGTAGATCGGAACTACCATCTTGCTCTTGTTCCAGATCTTCTAATAATTGTATCACCTCTAAATCTTCTGGATTTGGGATCGAGGTTCCTATATCTGAATTTTCAGGGAGGGATTTTTTATTTTCTATGTTGTCAAAGAATTTTTTGAGGAGGATTTTTCTAGTAAACATATTAAGGTCTTTTTCACACTCAAAACGGTCCATTTCTTGGACTGGTGAGAATGAAAGATCTTTAGTAAGAATCATGATTTGATCACGGGTAACAATTTTGTCGGAGAGATTTATAATTCTCAAGTTGTCACTATTCGAAGATGTTACTTCGGGATCCATTAATAATATTTCCTGTCTCTCCTCTCCCTTGGTTCCTCCTTCCAATCTAAAGTGTCCCTCTTCCTTCTGCCTCTTCGTCCCCCTCCTGATCTTCCTCCATCTGTGCCTAAGCCTTCCCTCATGTCTTTCGGGGTTTTGCCTAAAAAATCCCGCCTGTAGGTTCTATTTGCCAGTGTTTTCTTAGAGAATTCCCCATCTGAGGATTCAGCTTCAGATGTAGAATAATATGAGGATTGGGTGTTTCTATTTCTTTGTATAGGGATGTTCCATTTGAAGATTCTGTTGAGTGAGAAATCAGTTCTATCCCTTTGAAATTTTCTCCTTTTTCTCTCGATGATTTCATTCTCATAGTCCTCCATCTCTTTCCTGTACTTTTTGTATCTCTGTTGAAATTGATCTAAACCTTCAAAACTTTTTAGTCTATAACTCAGTTTGGAAATTTCTTCCGTAAGTTGGGTCAGTATAATATCATCATGTTTGATGAGTATTTTCATTAACTCTCTTGAACAATGTAAGAGAGTATTTTCCCATTCTTTCATCATCATTCGCTAGCTCATAGGCTGGAATAAGTTTGGGCCTCAGACCCCTTGGTACCAGATCATTTTTTAAGTATTTTTCAGTTGTCGTCCTATTCCAGCAGATTCTGCTCTGTTTCATCAGAGCTAATTTTAATTCAAACAAATCATCTGTCCAGTCAGAATGAATGTTTCCAGATTGTTTGGATGTATCATTAAACACTGTTTCCATATCACTCCTAAGTTTGTCTCTTCTATTTTCCAGGTCTTTTGTAAGACTAAAATTCGACATTGTAAGCAGGAAAACAATTGGGTTCCAATTCAATTGAATTATTTGTAATTAGAAATTTGTTATAATATAGTAAGATTATAATAGAAGCAAGGTGCTAGATGTGAAAGAAAGCTGGATACCAGCAGACAACTAGTCAAACAAAAAAAGAGAAATACATCTGCACTCTTGTAAAATTATAACAGATTCTTATATATGGAAAAAAACTATAAAATCCCCACTATTCTTGTGTCTAAATTATTAACTATCCTTGCAAATGCTGATGATAATATAAATATAAATACGACACACCTTCTATGTGGAATAAAAGTCAACTTAAAGTACGGTTGGGACCAATCATGCCTATTGCAGTTAGTGCATAATAATAATAATTGCATGATAATTGCTGAACACAATTGATACACAGATATTCATATCCCTATAAGGACTGGGATACGGTAGGGGTTAAAGATTACATTGGCCGGCTACTGTTTCTATTAGGAATAAGATAGAATCCCAAAACTTAAGTAATCATATAAGGTTTACATTATTTTTGCAGATACTCTACAGGTATATTTAGGTATGAATTTGGAATAACTTCTCAAGGAATTATCCGGCTCGGATATTACACATTAAAAATCTGCAACTGCAGGAGTCATTGTGGTGTTGCCTCTTTTTAAGAATCTTTTTCACATTATTTCATTCTTTTTCACTTATCTGTTTGTATGTTTCATATTTTAACCTCTATATTTTGCTGTATGTGCCCTATCTAAAAGGACCATCTTTATATTAAAATAAGCAATAAAAGCTACGCTTTATTATACCAATCAATTCAACAAATTTACTTTGTGCACCCAACTTAACAACCGTCTTCTAGTTCTCCTATTGTATCGGGACGAATTAATACTCTGTGAGGAGGAGGATGTACACAGTGAATGGGGTGAGGAATCGGAGGATGAGGATGAGGTCGACATCTTGCCTCTGTAGAGCCAGTTTGTGCAAGGAGAGATTGATTGCTTTTCTTTTGGCTGGGGCCCAAACAAACCAGTCATTTCAGCCACAGTAATGTGGGAGACCTTGTCGCTGAAATGATTGGTTTGTAAAAGTGTGCATGTCCTGTTTATACAACATAAGGGTCGGCGGGTGGGCCCAAGGACAGTTCCATCTTGCACCTCTTTTTCTTCTTATCATCATGTGCTGTTTGGGGACTATTTTTTTAAAGTGCCATCCTGTCTGACACTCCCGTATATGTCCAGTGGCACTGCCATTTAATTCCCGTGATTTTGGCGTATAGTTCCAGTGATTTGGACGTATAATTCCAGTGATTTTGCCATTTTATTTCAGTGATATTGCCATTTAATTCCAGTGATTTTGTCGTATAATTCCAGTGATTTGGATGTATAATTCCAGTGATTTTGCCATTTAATTCCTGTGATTTGGATGTATAATTCCAGTGATTTTGCAGTATTATTCCAGTGAGTTTGCAGTATAATTCCAGTGATTTGGACGTATAATTCCAGTGATTTTGCAATTTAAATCCAGTGATTTGGAAGTATAATTCCAGTGATTTTTCCATTCAATTCCAGTAATTTGGACGTATAATTCCAGTGATTTTGCAGTATAATTCCAGTGAGTTTGCAGTATAATTCCAGTGATTTGGACGTATAATTCCAGTGATTTTGCAATTTAATTCCAGTGATTTGGAAGTATAATTCCAGTGATTTTTCCATTTAATTCCAGTGATTTGGACATATCATTCCAGTGATTTGGACATATAATTCCAGTGATTTTGCAATTTAATTCCAGTGATTTTGCAGTATAATTCCAGTGATTTTGCCATTTAATTCAATTGATTTGGACGTATAATTCCAGTGATTTGGGCGTATAATTCCAGTGATTTGGACGTATAATTACAGTGATTTGGACGCATAATTCCAGTGATTTTGCCATTTAATTCCAGTGATTTGGACGTATAATTCCAGTGGGAATTGTTTGTGTCACTTGGCTTACTCATACAGCTACCTCATTTCATCTCTTCGACATCATTGCATAAGGTGCTGTTTGGGGCCTAGTTTTTGAAAAGTGCCATCCTGTCTGACACTGCCGTATGAGTCCAGGGGTACTGATGTATTAGTCCTGGGGTACTGCTGTATAAGTCCATCAATTGCAGAATTTTAGAAAAATGGACCGAACAATTGCGGCCCACTTTCGACATTCAGCCATTGCCTCACACTACTAGATGGGCCAGGTGGTTGTATCACTTAGCTTAGTCATACAGCAACCTCTGTGCACCTCTTTTCTTCTTTGCATCATGTGCAGTTTGGGGCCTTTTTTGAAAACCTGCCCTCCTGTCTGCCACTGCAGTGCCACTCCTACGAGGGCCAATTGTTTGTGTCGCTTGGCTTACTCATACACTTACCTCATTGCACCTCTTCTACATCTTTGCATGAGGTGCTGTTTGGGGCCTAGTTTTTGAAAAGTGCCATCCTGTCTGACACCGCAGTGCCACTCCTAGATAGGCCGTGTTTGTGCAAAATCATCCAGATTCAAAACCGAAACCAAAACACGAAAGGGTGGTTTGGGCAAAACCAAGCCAAAACCAAAACAGGAAAGGGTGGTTTGGGCAAAACCAAGCCAAAACCAAAACACGAAAGTGGAATTAGAACCAAAACACAAAACATGAAAAGTGCCCGCCGCACATCTCTAGTTCATACACAGACCCCAGAAGTATATTTCTCCAAAAACATTTCTACGTACAGACACAACCATTACTACTTTATTATAAGCATAGATAACAGGGCTTTTCACTGCTTCCTCCTATTCACAGAAGAGATTACTGTGGAGAAATCTCAGATTTCCCCTGCAGTGCCCCAGATCCTTGTGAGGATTGCTTCCCCATACACTGGAATGGGGAGAGCAATTCATAGAAGCATGGAAAGCTTAGCTTTACATTTTTCACTACTAAAAAGAAATCACCTTCTCGGGATGGCGTAAGGAGGCTGCTGAGGAGAAGGGAGAAGAGTAATGAAGGCTGCTTTCACCCTTTCTCCCCCTCATCATCCTGCCCCCTTTACTAATGCCGGACAATCATAGGAGCACTAGGGAGAAAGTGGTACACAAATAAGTCTGCCCCTGTTCCCCGTGTGTTCGTGACATGCACTTTTTAATGTCCCCACTTTGTCTTCAAGTGACCACTCTTTACCACACCCCCAATCTTTAAATACTGGGACTTGTGAAGTTTTGACAAAGACACATATTTGTTCTTAAACTACACCAATTACTGGCAGGGTTGGACTGGCCCACAGGGGTACAGGGGAAACCCCTGGTGGGCCCCAATGCCTGGGGGCCCCACCTCCTCCTCTAAGGATCAGGTTCCAGACTGTGCACTTGAATTATATATTATACATATGTTACATTATACAGCACTGGACTATGGTGTATTTTCTATAGTACATTGTGTTACGTTCCTGGTGCTCAGAACAAGAGAGATGTTGCGTAGTGAGTCCAGAGCACCAGAACGTGACGCTGAAATAAGGTGTGGTGTGGAAATAGCCCCTAGCACCCTACCTCCATTGTTTCACCTGTGTGGTCAGTTCACGCCTGCGTGACTATGGTTTCTTGGGCCCACGGCAGCCGCGTTTGAAGGGCGGATTAGGTCTGCCCAACTCCGATGCCCCCAGGTCTTAGAGTGAGACAAGGCGTGAACCGAGACAGGATAATAACAAGGGGACCTCTAACTAAAGCAAACAGAAGGCTAGGGGCTACTAACAACCCTAAAACTAAATACATGTGCGGCACGCCGCCAAAGGATAAGAACAACAAAGGAAATGCTGTCCACACGCCGACACTACACTGTTGTGTACTGGCAGTGACAGCATATGCAGAACCCTCTGCAAAACACCAGTAACAGATATAACCAAGGAATACAGCGGCCTAGGCCAACGGATGCGGCAAAGCCGCTACTCACGGAACCGGTACAAATACTGGCAAATGGACAGGAACCCCCAATGTAGCTGACACAGGCTCTCAGAACCGGAGGACAGGCAGAATCCCAAACGACAGACCGGTGGACACCAAGAAGCCAGATACTCGACCAGGCACAGACAAAGCCACAGGACTTCTGGACAGGAAAGCTTCACGGCAGGACACAGGATCAGACACTGGATCAGACACTGGATCAGACACTGGATCAGACACTCAGAAACTGGCAGGAACTAGCTCAGAACTCAAGAACTATCACGGCGTCTGTGTATTGCACTGAGCCAGAATATAACAGAGAGCCCTAATTAATTATGTCGTGCAGCTGCCCTTTTGCATGACTCCAAACTGACAAGATGCAATTAGCAGACAGGTGGGGCCAAACACATGGAAACAGGCTGCAATTACACAGACTCACCACCGGCAGCAAACAAGAATCTCCTAAACCAGAGCAAAGGGAAATCCTGGCCTGCAAGAGAACTATAAACATAAAATAGGAATGAACCACTACCTGTGGTTCATAACACATTGCTGTTAATTAATTAGTCTGGTACATTATCATGCATGCACAAGCAGTATTTACTATATAAATTTGCCAAGGGGTCCAGTCCATAACTCTTTAATGGTTAGCCAAACATTTATGGTGGTTGGCCACACCCCCTCTGGAGACTAGCCACACCCCTAAATATGGGCCCTTACCACTGCATTCCCCAATTGGGCCCTTTATGCCCCAGGCCGACACTGATTACTGGCACCAAGCAAGTGTTTTATGATGGAAACTTCTTCTGCAAAATGCTTTAGGATGTATTCTTAATAAGTTTGTTGTTCTTTTTGTGTGTCAAGTAGAAATCTCGATAATTATCATATTTACCAAACATATTATGAATTTTAAGTTTATCAATATACTGTACTCGTGAGATTCCTTTCCTAGCTGTATTTTACAGATCCCTTTATAAATCCCTTCCTGTTTAAAATGACTAATCAGCAATGAGTTCCGGTCATCTCTCACGGTCACCCACACAGAAGTAGCCACTGAATTGTCAGCTCTGTGTCTCAATATAATCAGTTCCAGTGGCCGTGCCTCCATGGTTTGGTCGTGTCTTACCCCAGTACCCAGACCTATCCCACTCTCGACAGCCCAGGGTGTATGTTGGCGCTATAAAAAAAACTGTTAACAATTATAATTATACATTAATACTGTATGTCTGTACATTTTAAGAAAATGATCAGTATGGAATATTTTAAAGATTTGACAATGTTACTTATAGTCATACAGTAGCTATTTAATTGCGCAGTGGAGGAGAACCGGACAACAACACATAGGTAAAAGCAGGGGGGGCTTCCTGTTGCACGGAAACCCCCCTCCTCTTGGCCAGCAGCACAAATTATGACAATAGCAATAGTATTTAATATGATTACTTTAGCTGCCGCCACAAAATCTAGTTTAAGAGATGGAGCTGCTGCACATGGTCCAGTGTTAGCAGCTTCTCCTACCAAGTTTGTTGTGAGGGTGGATCTGAGCCCTCAATCAGTGTACTAGACCAGAGAGTAGCTACCAGGAAGAAGAGACAGGCGCCTTACCATGAGGTGGGAGAATGTGTGCTTAGAAAGTGCAGTTCTGTCTCGTACTGGTTCTCTTATGTTTGTGTATTTATCTGTTATGGGATGTTTAACCTTTTCCTGACCACTTATGTTATTTTCAATGAATTAAATATGTTTCCTATATTATGGACCATCTATAGTGTTAATTATTAATTCTGTATTCCATACACTATCCAGTGTATAAAAAAAACTAATGTGTATATTTATGTCCGGGGTTGTTACCATGTTGTTCTACTGCTCCCCTAGACTCCCGAACTGCTGCAATGTTCCATAGAGTGGGAGATTGTGGATTGCACTTGAAAACCCCCCTCTAGAAACCCTGCGTTTGCCCCTGCAACCGGCTGCTTGATGTTGCTGCTAATGGAAAGGCCAGCATCTTTAGTAACCAGTGCATACTTTTTTAAATTGCTTTCATTTTACTTTCCAATTGTACGACACGGAAAGCTTTCAAAAACAATATTCAGAGCAGGAGCTGGAAGCAAAAATATGTTTCTGCTATTTAAATAAGCCAAATAAAACCCAGTATCAAGTAAATGCAATTTACTGTGCTAAATTGGCATCTAGCGTATAATTAAACAACGAAAACGACCCAAATCAACAATAGCGGATTGCAGCTGCAGAATTGTTGGAGACAGATTATTTTATCAATATGCTAATTACCCACATTTTCCAGTGCAGGGACCGTTCCTAGGAAACGGTCTATGTAGCTGCAATACTTACTAGAGGGTTTTGGCATTTTTCCCCCGTGATCCGAGTCCTATAGTGACACAGTGCTTTGCAGAATTTACAGTTAAATAAAAAAATATATGTTTTTTTGATAAAACTACAGCTGTAGCTACAGCGTTCTGTGTCCCAGTGCAAAGATTCCTCGGAAACTTCAATCTGCTCCTCTGCACATTCACCAATATATATAGAAGTACAGGAGAAAATATAGGCTCACGCTGTAATATATCACAGTACAAGGTCTCCCAGGAGCATGGTTCATGTACTTCTTGTTTTCCTAGAATAGTACTGGAACTCACAGTCTTGGGGATCTTATTTACTGTATACTGTAGATCTGCTTTGATTTTTTTGATTTTTTTTTACATATATATTTAGACTCTCATATTTCAATATAATTTGCATTCAAACACCCCCAGATCCTTGTTTTACCACTTTATAAACCCAGTGGTTTTCTTACTTCCTGCAAAGTTCAAATGGAAATGACAAATAAAAAAATCTGAATCGACAGTAGTAAGTGAACTGTATCTGCAGTTAATTTACTAAGCTCAGTAATAGGTTCAAGCCTCTCTATCATATTGAATGAGTCCCTGCATAATATGACATATAAAAGATGCCTCTGTATATTACATACCTACCGACTTTTTGGCTGCTCTCTCCTGGAGAGAACAGCAGGTCGGATCAGCAGGGGGGCGGGAAAGGTAGTGGCGAGCAGAGGGGGCAGAGCAGAGGTGGAACGGGGGCGCTGCAGATGTGGGATGGGGGCGTGGCTGATGTATCACGTCATTTAAGCCACGCCCCCCGCTGTATAATGCCACTATTACCGACATTATACAGCAGGGGGCGTGGCTATGATGACAAGATTCAACTAGAATCGCGTCATTGACTGTCCGGACCGCCCACTTTACTCAGCAAGTGGACGGCCGGGCAGGGAGGAGCACAGAAGTCGGGAGACTTGCCTGCTTTTCGGGGGGGGCCTGGAGGGTCACCCGATTTTCGGGAGCCTCCCAGCCATTCCGGGAGAGTAGGCAAGTATGATATATTATCATATATAAAAAGTACAGTACTGTATGTCATTGAACTATGACATACAGTGTGGAAGACACATTTGCGTAGTATAACCTATGGATGGGGTGTCTGTATGGGAGCCAATCAAAATGACCGCTGCCGGGATCCCAGCGGCAGTGGTGCAAGTAGAAAATTTTTCTTAGTGGTACTGATAGTTCAAATGGGTGTGGTCATGTGTCATTATGGGGAGTGGTCACACAAAACTAGGGGAGTTGCTACGTGACAATAGGGGCATGGCCACATTATGCCACACACCGTAATGCCCCTGACACATTATGCAAAACACCGTAATGCCCATTACACATTATGCCAGACACCATAACACCCATTACACATTATGCCAAACACCATAATGCCTTACATATTATACCACTGGCTACTGCTACTGCTACAGACACCATTTTATGTCTCATACACAAAAATGCCCATTATAAATTATTTATAATAATTAGTGGAGGGCACTAGTGGAGGGCTGATGGTACAGCGTACCACCACCAAATTTCTTAATGGTACTCCGTACCACCCCGTACCACCCTACTTTCAGCACTGCTCAGCGGTCAGGATACTGATGCCTGAATCCCAACACTCGGTGAAATACCGGCGGCAAAAAGTATGCAGCAAAGTGAATGACTACATTGACAAAATTCTGTGTTTCTCGGCAACTAACATCTGTTGGAGTGCAAATAAATGATTTGATTGCTGCAGCAATATTATAGAACTTAACTGAGTTTGACTTACTAGATGGGGAGTTGGAGGAAAATACTGCAAAATTAACCAGAGACATACTGTAGTCAGAGCATAGTTACTACAGTTCCAAGAACGTGTGTCCTGTTATTCAAGTGCTGAGACTACTGCATTGCATATAAAAAGTAAAAAAAATGAAAAAATCAAGTTTAAGCGCTACAATCATCTCAAGATAGGTCACAAAGCATTTAAATGCAAGCAAAAGAATATTATTCCGACTGTATGCAAATCAAGAAATTCAACAGCATAGATAACTCAGCCCAGAGAGTTACAGAGAGCAGCAGAAAAGATTCCTGGTATACTGATTCAGGTGCAACAAGACATTTCAGTTGCAATGAGAAATGGTTCACTACATTAACCAATTATGACCCTATCACCATCAAAGAGATTGGTAAACTTGGTACTTACAGCTACTAAGGTTGGAACGATAGAAGCGCCCTTAAAAATAAAAATAAGGACAAAAGTCACAAAAGACTTGCAATATACCAGAGATACCTGTAGGAACAAATCTTATCACTATAAGGAGTACATTTACTAAGATTCGTATTTCACCCGTGTTTGACCAAGATCTAAACATACTGGGGAAAAATGTGTAGGGTTCCCCTATATTTAAAGAACCAGCAGCAGGCTCTTGGTCCAGTCCTGGTTCCAAAAATACAGGGTGGAAAAAGAAATAGTGGTCCCCGTATTTTTTTAACCAGCACTAGGCTCTACTAGCCAAGGAATTAATATCACAGCTGGGGGACACATTTATATTGGTCCCTGTGGTCATAGCATTAGTAAGTCCTGGCCAGGGCACCATGGGGGAGTGGGGACCCCCCAATAAAGGGGTCCACCCTACAAAACACCCATGGCCAGTGTGAAGATATCGGGTTCCAAATCACTCAAGCTTGGTGGTAGATGAAAAACCAACCATGGTTTATTGACAGAATAAGTTATAACTAGAGATGAGCGGGTTCGCTTCCTAGGGATCCGAACCCCCCGAACTTCACCTATTTTCCACGGTTCCGAGGCAGCCTCGGATATTCCCGCCTTGCTCGGTTAACCAGAACGCGCCCGAACGTCATCATCCCGCTGTCGGATTCTTGCGAGATTAGTATTTTATATAAGGAGCCGCGCGTCGTCGCCATTTTCACTCGTGCTTTGGAGATTGAACGGAGAGGACGTGGCTGCGTTCTCTCCCTGAAAAGCTAAGTAATCTTTGCTCAGTGTGCGGAAAATATCTGTGCTCAATGTGCTGCAAATAATCTGTGCTAAGTGTGCTGAAAATATCTACGTTCTCTGCCTGAAAACGCTCCATATCTGTGCTCGGTGTGCTGCAAATATCTGATCAGTGTGCTGCATTGTGGGGACTGGGGACCACCAGTATATAATATAAACTTTTCTATAGCTTCTATACTGCTTGTCAGGACACATGGTCACAGTTACACCGCTCTGTACTGATATACACAATAAAATATATACTTTTCTATAGCCTCTGTACTGCTTGTCAGGACACATGGTCACAGTTACACCGCTCTGTACTGTCTGATATACAGTAATATATATACTTTTCTATAGCTTCTATACTGCTTGTCAGGACACATGTGTCACAGTTACACTGCTCTGTACTGATATACAGTAATATTATATATACTTTTCTATAGCTTCTATACTGCTTGTCAGGACACATGGGTCACAGTTACACTGCTCTGTACTGATATACAGTAATATTATATATACTTTTCTATAGCTTCTATACTGCTTGTCAGGACACATGGGTCACAGTTACACCACTCTGTTCTGATATACAGTAATATTATAGATACTTTTCTATAGCTTCTATACTGCTTGTCAGGACACGTGTCACAGATACACCGCTCTGTACTGATATACAGTAATATTATATATACTTTTCTATAGCTTCTATACTGCTTGTCAGGACACATGGGTCACAGTTACACCGCTCTGTACTGATATACAGTAATATTATATATACTTTTCTATAGCTTCTATACTGCTTGTCAGGACACGTGTCACAGATACACTAGGGATGAGCGGGTTCGGTTCCTCGGAATCCGAACCCGCCCGAACTTCATGTTTTTTTACACGGGGCCGAGCGACTCGGATCTTCCCGCCTTGCTCGGTTAACCCGAGCGCGCCCGAACGTCATCATCCCGCTGTCGGATTCTCGCGAGGCTCGGATTCTATCGCGAGACTCGGATTCTATATAAGGAGCCGCGCGTCGCCGCCATTTTCACACGTGCATTGAGATTCATAGGGAGAGGACGTGGCTGGTGTCCTCTCCGTTTATAGAGAAGAGAGTGAGACAGTAGAGAGAGACACAGTAGTAATTTTGGGGAGCATTAGGAGGAGTAATAGTTACTTGCTGAAGTGATAGATAGTGTGACTGTATATTATCTGACTTGTGGGGGAGACACTGACAGTGGGGAGCAGTTAGAGTCTGAGAGCAGGACTCAGGAGTACATATAACGTACAGTGCACACTTTTGCTGCCAGAGTGCCACACTGCCATTGTGACCACACTGACCACCAGTATAATATATATTGTGATTGTCTGCTTAGGAGTACTACTTGCAAGTTGCTGATAGTGTGAAAAGTGACCTGACCACCAGTCACCACCAGTTTAATATATATATATATATATATATATATAATTGTATATAATATATATATAATATTGTATACCACCTACCCGTGTTTTTTTTTTTCTTTCTTCTTAATACATACTACTATAGTAGCTTACTGTAGCAGTCTGCGGTGCTGCTGAGCTGACTGTGTCCAGCAGGTCCGTCATCAGTCATTACATAATAAATATATATACCTGTCCGGCTGCAGTACTAGTGATATTATATATATATATATATTGATTTCATCTCATTATCATCCAGTCTATATTAGCAGCAGACACAGTACGGTAGTCCACGGCTGTAGCTACCTCTGTGTCGGCAGTCGCTCGTCCATCCATAATTGTATACCACCTACCCGTGTTTTTTTTCTTTTCTTTCTTCTTTATACATACTACTATAGTAGCTTACTGTAGCAGTCTGCGGTGCTGCTGAGCTGACAGTGTCCAGCAGGTCCGTCATCAGTCATTACATAATAAATATATATACCTGTCCGGCTGCAGTACTAGTGATATTATATATATATATATATATATATATATATATTGATTTCATCTCCTTATCATCCAGTCTATATTAGCAGCAGACACAGTACGGTAGTCCACGGCTGTAGCTACCTCTGTGTCGGCAGTCGCTCGTCCATCCATAATTGTATACCACCTACCCGTGGTTTTTTTTTTCCTTTCTTCTTTATACATACTACTATAGTAGCTTACTGTAGCAGTCTGCGGTGCTGCTGAGCTGACAGTGTCCAGCAGGTCCGTCATCAGTCATTACATAATAAATATATATACCTGTCCGGCTGCAGTACTAGTGATATTATATATATATATATATATATATATATATATTGATTTCATCTCCTTATCATCCAGTCTATATTAGCAGCAGACACAGTACGGTAGTCCACGGCTGTAGCTACCTCTGTGTCGGCAGTCGCTCGTCCATCCATAATTGTATACCACCTACCCGTGTTTTTTTTTTTCTTCTTTATACATACTACTATAGTAGCTTACTGTAGCAGTCTGCGGTGCTGCTGAGCTGACAGTGTCCAGCAGGTCCGTCATCAGTCATTACATAATAAATATATATACCTGTCCGGCTGCAGTACTAGTGATATTATATATATATATATATATATATATATATATATTGATTTCATTTCCTTATCATCCAGTCTATATTAGCAGCAGACACAGTACGGTAGTCCACGGCTGTAGCTACCTCTGTGTCGGCAGTCGCTCGTCCATCCATAATTGTATACCACCTACCCGTGGTTTTTTTTTTTCTTTCTTCTTTATACATACTACTATAGTAGCTTACTGTAGCAGTCTGCGGTGCTGCTGAGCTGACAGTGTCCAGCAGGTCCGTCATCAGTCATTACATAATAAATATATATACATGTCCGGCTGCAGTACTAGTGATATTATATATATATATATATATTGATTTCATCTCCTTATCATCCAGTCTATATTAGCAGCAGACACAGTACGGTAGTCCACGGCTGTAGCTACCTCTGTGTCGGCAGTCGCTCGTCCATCCATAATTGTATACCACCTACCCGTAGTTTTTTTTTTCTTTCTTCTTTATACATACTACTATAGTAGCTTACTGTAGCAGTCTGCGGTGCTGCTGAGCTGACAGTGTCCAGCAGGTCCGTCATCAGTCATTACATAATAAATATATCTACCTGTCCGGCTGCAGTACTAGTGTGATATAATATATATTGATTTCATCTCATTATCATCCAGTCTATATTAGCAGCAGACACAGTACGGTAGTCCACGGCTGTAGCTACCTCTGTGTCGGCAGTCGCTCGTCCATCCATAAGTATACTAGTATCCATCCATCTACATTGTTTACCTGAGGTGCCTTTTAGTTGTGCCTATTAAAATATGGAGAACAAAAATGTTGAGGTTCCAAAATTAGGGAAAGATCAAGATCCACTTCCACCTCGTGCTGAAGCTGCTGCCACTAGTCATGGCCGAGACGATGAAATGCAAGCAACGTCGTCTGCCAAGGCCGATGCCCAATGTCATAGTACAGAGCATGTAAAATCCAAAACACCAAATATCAGTAAAAAAAGGACTCCAAAATCTAAAATTAAATTGTCGGAGGAGAAGCGTAAACTTGCCAATATGCCATTTACCACACGGAGTGGCAAGGAACGGCTGAGGCCCTGGCCTATGTTCATGGCTAGTGGTTCAGCTTCACATGAGGATGGAAGCACTCAGCCTCTCGCTAGAAAACTGAAAAGACTCAAGCTGGCAAAAGCACCGCAAAGAACTGTGCGTTCTTCGAAATCCCAAATCCACAAGGAGAGTCCAATTGTGTCGGTTGCGATGCCTGACCTTCCCAACACTGGACGTGAAGAGCATGCGCCTTCCACCATTTGCACGCCCCCTGCAAGTGCTGGAAGGAGCACCCGCAGTCCAGTTCCTGATAGTCAGATTGAAGATGTCAGTGTTGAAGTACACCAGGATGAGGAGGATATGGGTGTTGCTGGCGCTGGGGAGGAAATTGACAAGGAGGATTCTGATGGTGAGGTGGTTTGTTTAAGTCAGGCACCCGGGGAGACACCTGTTGTCCGTGGGAGGAATAGGGCCGTTGACATGCCTGGTGAAAATACCAAAAAAATCAGCTCTTCGGTGTGGAAGTATTTCAACAGAAATGCGGACAACATTTGTCAAGCCGTGTGTTGCCTTTGTCAAGCTGTAATAAGTAGGGGTAAGGACGTTAACCACCTCGGAACATCCTCCCTTATACGTCACCTGCAGCGCATTCATAATAAGTCAGTGACAAGTTCAAAAACTTTGGGCGACAGCGGAAGCAGTCCACTGACCAGTAAATCCCTTCCTCTTGTAACCAAGCTCACGCAAACCACCCCACCAACTCCCTCAGTGTCAATTTCCTCCTTCCCCAGGAATGCCAATAGTCCTGCATGCCATGTCACTGGCAATTCTGACGAGTCCTCTCCTGCCTGGGATTCCTCCGATGCATCCTTGCGTGTAACGCCTACTGCTGCTGGCGCTGCTGTTGTTGCTGCTGGGAGTCGATGGTCATCCCAGAGGGGAAGTCGTAAGCCCACTTTTACTACTTCCACCAAGCAATTGACTGTCCAACAGTCCTTTGCGAGGAAGATGAAATATCACAGCAGTCATCCTGTTGCAAAGCGGATAACTGAGGCCTTGACAACTATGTTGGTGTTAGACGTGCGTCCGGTATCCGCCGTTAGTTCACAGGGAACTAGACAATTTATTGAGGCAGTGTGCCCCCGTTACCAAATACCATCTAGGTTCCACTTCTCTAGGCAGGCGATACCGAGAATGTACACGGACGTCAGAAAAAGACTCACCAGTGTCCTAAAAAATGCAGTTGTACCCAATGTCCACTTAACCACGGACATGTGGACAAGTGGAGCAGGGCAGGGTCAGGACTATATGACTGTGACAGCCCACTGGGTAGATGTATGGACTCCTGCCGCAAGAACAGCAGCGGCGGCACCAGTAGCAGCATCTTGCAAACGCCAACTCTTTCCTAGGCAGGCTACGCTTTTTATCACCGGTTTCCAGAATACGCACACAGCTGAAAACCTCTTACGGCAACTGAGGAAGATCATCGCGGAATGGCTTACCCCAATTGAACTCTCCTATGGATTTGTGGCATCGGACAACGCCAGCAATATTGTGTGTGCATTAAATATGGGCAAATTCCAGCACGTCCCATGTTTTGCACATACCTTGAATTTGGTGGTGCAGAATTTTTTTAAAAACGACAGGGGCGTGCAAGAGATGCTGTCGGTGGCCAGAAGAATTGCGGGACACTTTCGGCGTACAGGCACCACGTACAGAAGACTGGAGCACCACCAAAAACGCCTGAACCTGCCCTGCCATCATCTGAAGCAAGAAGTGGTAACGAGGTGGAATTCAACCCTCTATATGCTTCAGAGGTTGGAGGAGCAGCAAAAGGCCATTCAAGCCTATACAATTGAGCACGATATAGGAGGTGGAATGTACCTTTCTCAAGCGCAGTGGAGAATGATTTCAACGTTGTGCAAGGTTCTGCAACCTTTTGAACTTGCCACACGTGAAGTCAGTTCAGACACTGCCAGCCTGAGTCAGGTCATTCCCCTCATCAGGCTTTTGCAGAAGAAGCTGGAGGCATTGAAGGAGGAGCTAAAAGGGAGCGATTCCGCTAGGCATGTGGGACTTGTGGATGGAGCCCTTAATTCGCTTAACAAGGATTCACGGGTGGTCAATCTGTTGAAATCAGAGCACTACATTTTGGCCACCGTGCTCGATCCTAGATTTAAAACCTACCTTGGATCTCTCTTTCCGGCAGACACAAGTCTGCTGGGGTTCAAAGACCTGCTGGTGACAAAATTGTCAAGTCAAGCGGAACGCGACCTGTCAACATCTCCTCCTTCACATTCTCCCGCAACTGGGGGTGCGAGGAAAAGGCTCAGAATTCCGAGCCCACCCGCTGGCGGTGATGCAGGGCAGTCTGGAGCGACTGCTGATGCTGACATCTGGTCCGGACTGAAGGACCTGACAACGATTACGGACATGTCGTCTACTGTCACTGCATATGATTCTCTCACCATTGAAAGAATGGTGGAGGATTATATGACTGACCGCATCCAAGTAGGCACGTCAGACAGTCCGTACTTATACTAGCAGGAAAAAGAGGCAATTTGGAGGCCCTTGCACAAACTGGCTTTATTCTACCTAAGTTGCCCTCCCACAAGTGTGTACTCCGAAAGAGTGTTTAGTGCCGCCGCTCACCTTGTCAGCAATCTGCGTACGAGGTTACTTCCAGAAAATGTGGAGAAGATGATGTTCATTAAAATGAATTATAATCAATTCCTCCGTGGAGACATTGACCAGCAGCAATTGCCTCCACAAAGTACACAGGGAGCTGAGATGGTGGATTCCAGTGGGGACGAATTGATAATCTGTGAGGAGCGGGATGTACACGGTGATATATCGGAGGATGATGATGAGGTGGACATCTTGCCTCTGTAGAGCCAGTTTGTGCAAGGAGAGATTAATTGCTTCTTTTTCGGTGGGGGTCCAAACCAACCCGTCATTTCAGTCACAGTCGTGTGGCAGACCCTGTCACTGAAATAATGGGTTGGTTAAAGTGTGCATGTCCTGTTTATACAACATAAGGGTGGGTGGGAGGGCCCAAGGACAATTCCATCTTGCACCTCTTTTTTCTTTCATTTTTATTTGCGTCATGTGCTGTTTGGGGAGTGTTTTTTGGAAGGGCCATCCTGCGTGACACTGCAGTGCCACTCCTAGATGGGCCAGGTGTTTGTGTCGGCCACTAGGGTCGCTTAGCTTACTCACACAGCTACCTCATTGCGCCTCTTTTTTTCTTCTTTGCGTCATGTGCTGTTTGGGGAGTGTTTTTTGGAAGGGCCATCCTGCGTGACACTGCAGTGCCACTCCTAGATGGGCCAGGTGTTTGTGTCGGCCACTAGGGTCGCTTATCTTACTCACACAGCTACCTCATTGCGCCTCTTTTTTTCTTCTTTGCGTCATGTGCTGTTTGGGGAGTGTTTTTTGGAAGGGCCATCCTGCGTGACACTGCAGTGCCACTCCTAGATGGGCCAGGTGTTTGTGTCGGCCACTAGGGTCGCTTAGCTTACTCACACAGCTACCTCATTGCGCCTCTTTTTTTCTTCTTTGCGTCATGTGCTGTTTGGGGAGTGTTTTTTGGAAGGGCCATCCTGCGTGACACTGCAGTGCCACTCCTAGATGGGCCAGGTGTTTGTGTCAGCCACTAGGGTCGCTTAGCTTAGTCATCCAGCGACCTCGGTGCAAATTTTAGGACTAAAAATAATATTGTGAGGTGTGAGGTATTCAGAATAGACTGAAAATGAGTGGAAATTATGGTTTTTGAGGTTAATAATACTTTGGGATCAAAATGACCCCCAAATTCTATGATTTAAGCTGTTTTTTAGGGTTTTTTGAAAAAAACACCCAAATCCAAAACACACCCGAATCCGACAAAAAAAATTCGGTGAGGTTTTGCCAAAACGCGGTCGAACCCAAAACACGGCCGCGGAACCGAACCCAAAACCAAAACACAAAACCCGAAAAATTTCAAGTGCACATCCCTAAGATACACCGCTCTGTACTGATATACAGTAATATATACTTTTCTATAGCTTCTATACTGCTTGTCAGGACACATGTGTCACAGTTACACCGCTCTGTACTGATAAATACAATAATATATACACTTTTCTATAGCTTCTATACTGCTTGTCAGGACACATGGGTCACAGTTACACCACTCTGTGCTGATATATACAATAATATATATACTTTTCTATAGCTTCTATACTGCTTGTCAGGACACATGTGTCACAGTTACACTGCTCTATACTGATATACAGTAATATAATATACTAGGAGCTTCATCGTGCCCTACGGGCGCTCTTCACACCGTCGCAAGGGGCTATGCCCCCTTAACCCTTGCATGCCTTTCTGGGGTTCAATATTTGTGTTATATGGAGTATCACCTGCATTCCTTTGTTAGTGGTTAAATATTGCACAATGAAAGGGTGTGCGATGGTGAAGGAGGCGCAGCCCCTTGCGACGGCGTGAACAGCACCTGCAGGCCACAATGTACAGAATGTAGCGGGTCCGGGGGGTACTGCGGATGGTGTCTGTAGATGCTGCGGATGGAGGGGGGGCGGAAGTGGGGGTGGGGCCCGGATGGGGAAGGGTTGGGAGGTGCTGCGGGTGGGGGAGGGGCAGAGGAGTGGGGGATGCAGATGGGGGAGGGGTCCAGAGGCACTGCAGGTGGGGGAGGGGCAGGGGTGCCATGGGTGGGGGAGGGGCACGTGTGGGGATGTTGCAGATGGGTGAAGGGTTCCGGAGGTGCTGTGGGATGGGAAGGGGCGTTAGTGCCGCTGGTGGGGTAGGGGTCCGCAGGCGCCATGGGTAGGGGAGGGGCAGGTACGGGTGTTGCGGCGGATGGGGAAGGAGGTCCGGAGGTGCTGCAGGTGGTGGAGGGGCAGGTGCGGGGGTGCCATTGGTGGGGGTGGGGTGGGTGAGGGGGGGACCGCGGATGGAGGAGGGTGTCTGCAGATGCTGCGGGTGGAGGGGGGCAGGTGTGGGGGAGATATATAAGGGGGTGAATGGTGGAGGGGGCCTGGAGATTGCTGGGGGTGGTGAAGGGGCGGAGGAGTGGGAGCCACGGGTGGTGTAGGGGGTCTGGAGGCACAGCATGTTGGGGAGGGGTGGAGTGACGCATGTGGTGGAGGGGAAGGTGCGGAAGTGTGGTGCATTGGGGAGAGGTCTGGAGGTGCTGCGGGTACTGTACCTGCCTAAAAGGTAGTTGGAGGGTATGCAGTAACAGGGCCAGGACAGGGGTGACAGGGTCAGAACAGGGTTGACTGGGCCAGGACAGGGGTGACAGGGTCAGAACAGGGGTGACAGGATCAGAACAGGGGTGACGGGGCCAGGACAGGGGTGACGGGGCCAGGACACGGGCGACGAGGCCAGGACAGAAATGACAGGGACAGGATAGGGGTGACAGGGTCAGTGTAGGGGCGGCAGGACCAGGACAGGGGTGACAGGGCCAGTATAGGGTTGACAGGGCAAGCACAGGGGTGACAGGGCCAGGATAGGAGTAGCAGGGCCAGCATAAGGGTGACAGGGCCAGGATAAGGGTGAAAGGGCCAGGATAAGGGTGGCAGGTCAAGGCCAGGGGTGACAGGGACATGACAGAACACAGGGCACGGAAGAGATTGGTATTAGGGACAGAACAGTGGTGACAGACAGATGTGTCTTACCGGAGTCACTGCTGCTGGCTGCTGCTGTTCCACTCCAACCTGTTGGGATCTGCTGCTGGTGGAGACTTGGCATGGCTGACTCTCTTAGGCTGTAGTCCTGCTTCCTCTGCCCGTCCGCATCACTCCCCCCCTCCTCAGTCACACACCGCAGACCTCGCACAGCTGCCGGGCACTGTGGTAAGGTGAGACTGGGAGTGACTGGTTAGCCCCCAGGAGATGCTGCGGCTGGAGGCAGGAGGGGGTCATAGCATGCACGTGGCGCGGACCTCACGGCTGCTGGGCACTGTGGTAAGGGGAGACTGGGAGTGACTGGTTAGCTCCCAGGAGACGCTGCTGCTGGAGGGAGGAGGGGGTCAGAGCCTGCAAGCAGCGCGGACTTCTGCAGCGCTACCCGCCGGCTAAAATGTGTGAAGGAGCTGGGCGCACCTCACTGCGGGTGGCAGCGCTGCAGCTAGCGGTGGGGTTGCCGGGGCTGGAGATAACAGAGGCAGTACGGAAAGTGCACAGCGGCTGGTGACCCACAAAACTACAGCTAAGAAGCGTGGAGTGTGCCAGAAAGTGACGCTCCTCCGTGCCAGAGAGACCCTGCTGAGTATGCTGATGTGGGGGGTCAAGTATGGCATACCCCCTCACACACACCCATACCTCCCAAATGTCCCGATTTTCGCCGGACAGTCACATTTTTGGGGGTCTGTCCCGCTGTCCCACCCGCGGGTCGCAGTGTCCTGCGGTGGGGGGGGGGGGGCAGTTGGAAAGCTCCTGTACCGGCTGTTCCGCTTAGCAGAGCAGCGGTGAATAGTGGAGACAGAGGGAGAGGGGGCATCAGGGGGTACGGATTAAGGGGGGGTTCCAGCAGCAGAGCCGGATTAAGGGGGGGGGGGGGGGCAGGCGGTACGTACCATTGGCCCCACAGTTTTAGGGGTCCCCCCGGCTCGAGTAGCTCTGTCCCAGCTCAGAAGCTCCCCCAGCAACAACGGCAGCATTGTGCTACAGTCAGCACACGCTGCTGCGTATTGGCAGGTCTGTGGTGTTGCAGGGAGGCAGCAGTCTCCCTGCTTTCTTCTGCCTGTGCGGGTGTGTAGGGGGAGCGACCACCTCCTCTGGATTTAGCCCTAGCTGAGGGGCCAAAATTCCATTAAAAAAAACAACAAAAAAAAAACCCGGAATTTGCATAAGGGGGCGTGGCCTCGCGGGCGCGATTAGGCCACGCCCCCAACCCCACAGCAGGCACAGCAATGAGATAGGGCTTCCCTGTCTCAAGTACCCTGTCCCCCCCGGACTCATAATCAGCCCCTGGGGGCATGCCAGCAGCTCACAGAGCGCTGGGCATGCCCCCTCACTGACGAAAATGGGGACCCTCCCGTGAAGCCACGCCCCCTTTTCATTGTGTGTGTGTGTGTGTGTGTGTGTGTGTGTGTGTGTGTGTGTGTGTGTGTGTGTGTGTGAAAGCTGGGAGGTATGCACCCCTGCCTGTGCCATGTCCATACTATCTGCTTCTGCAGCTGCTCCTAGTGTCCTATAGATTTGGCCAGATCTGTGACTCATTTGACTAACTCCGCCCACTGTTGTGACTCCGCCCAGCGTTAGCAAATGAATCACAAAATCACAGATCTGGGCTATTATATAGGAGATACTTTTCTATAGCTTCTATACTGCTTGTCAGGACACATGGGTCACAGTTACACCGCTCTGTACTGATATATACAATAATACATACCTCCCAACTGTCCCGATTTTCGCGGGACAGTCCCGTTTTTTGGGGACTGTCCCGCTGTCCCACCCGCGGGCCGCAGTGTCCCGCGGTGGGGGGGGGGGGGCATGTTGGGAGTCTCTGTCACCCGCTGCCCTGCTTAGCAGAGCAGCGGTGAATAGACGCTGTGCGCATGCGCACAGCGTCTATTCAGTGCAGACAGAGGGAGAGGAGGCATGCCAGCGGCTCACAGAGCGCTGGGCATGCCCCCTCAGTGACGAAAACGGGGGCGTGACTCGCGATCGCGGGTCCTCCCGTGAAACCACGCCCCCTTTTCGTAGGCCACGCCCCCTTTTCGGGAGCACGCGCGGCTTCGCCGCGCGAGGGTCCCGCTTCCCCGAACAAGAAAGTTGGGAGGTATGATAATATATAAACTTTTCTATAGCTTCTATACTGCTTGTCAGGACACGTGTCACAGTTACACCACTGCTCTGTACTGATATATACAATAATATATATACTTTTCTATATCTTCTAGTATTACAGTGCAGCATTTTGATGACTAACAGTATATAGTTGTACAGTTGGCCATTGCTGAATCTTGCAGCTCTGTGTCACTGCAAGTATCCATCCATTCCATTTTCTTCCAGTGATTTGGACCAATAACACCATTGATTAGAACGAATAGTTCCAGTGATTTTGTCATTTTCTTCCAGTGATTTGGACCAATAATACCATTGATTAGAATGAATAATTCCAGTGATTTTGTCATTTTCTATCAGTGATTTGGACCAATAATACCATTGATTAGAACGAATAATTCCAGTGATTTTGTCATTTTCTTCCAGTGATTTGAACCAATAATACCATTTATTAGAACAAATAATTCCTGTGATATTGAGGTGTTTGTGTTGCTTAGCTTAGCCATCCAGCGACCACAGTGCACCTCTTTTTCTCTTTTCTTTGCATCATGTGCTGTTTGGGGCCAATTTTTTGAAGTGCCATCCTGTCTGACACTGCAGTGCCACTCCTAGATGGGCCAGGTGTTTGTGTCGGCCACTTGGGTCGCTTAGCTTAGTCATCCAGCGACCTCGGTGCAAATTTTAGGACTAAAAATAGTGGGCCTAATTCTGAGTTGATCGCAGCAGCAAATTTGTTAGCAGTTGGGCAAAACCATGTGCACTGCAGGG
Source organism: Pseudophryne corroboree (assembly GCF_028390025.1). Classification (NCBI taxonomy): domain Eukaryota; kingdom Metazoa; phylum Chordata; class Amphibia; order Anura; family Myobatrachidae; genus Pseudophryne; species Pseudophryne corroboree. Next base: position 1,204,670,181 of record NC_086444.1, read on the forward strand.
GGGACAGATATAACGTGCAGAGAAAGTTAGATTTGGGTGGGGTGTGTTCAAACTGAAATCTAAATTGCAGTGTTAAAATAAAGCAGCCAGTATTTACCCTGCACAGAAACAAAATAACCCACCCAAATCTAACTCTCTCTGCAAATGTTATATCTGCCCCCCCTGCAGTGCACATGGTTTTGCCCAATTGCTAACAAACTTGCTGCTGCGATCAACTCAGAATTACCCCCAGTATTGTGAGGTGTGAGGTGTTCAGAATAGACTGGAAATGAGTGGAAATTGTGGTTATTGAGGTTAATAATACTATAGGATCAAAATTACCCCCAAATTCTATGATTTAAGCTGTTTTTGAGGGGTTTTTGAAAAAAAATACCCGAATCCAAAATACACCCGAATCCGTCCAAAAATTTTCAGAGAGGTTTTGCCAAAACGCGTCCGAGTCCAAAACACGGCCGCGGAACCAAATCCAAAACCAAAACATAAAACCCGAAAAATTTGCGGTGCACATCTCTAGTTATAACACAGTTCAGCACACTTCTGTAATCCAATTCTACACAATGATTCCCTCTTGGAACTCCTGACAGAACATTACTTCTTAGTCAGTCACCTGCAACATTCTACCCTTACTACAGCTCACACTCTCCCTGTTCCTCAGTCGAGGTCAGGGCCGGACTGGGACTAAAAATAGGCCCTTGCATTTTTTAAGCACACAGGCAGACCTCGGCGACTCCTCCCCTTACTATTCCTGACTCCTCCTACTTCTTAGTCTATGCTTTTACACATATAATTAATATTATAACAACATACAAGGGTATATCATTCTCTATTAAAATACACACAACCAGTGGTTGAAGTGGAAATTTTGAAGTGGGGGTATAGAATAGTGAAGGTTTTAAAAAAGCTCCAGAAAAGGGGGCGTGGTCACTCAAAAGGGGTCGTGTCCTTCAGTGTAGTTTACCACACCATATACCCCCTATTCAAATTATGCACCACAATAGTAGGACCCCTTATACTATCTAGTACTGGTGCCTCTTTCACATTATACCACACAGTATGAGCCAAAATTCACATTATACCACAAGGTATGAGCCGAAATTCACATTATAGCACCCGGTATGAACCAAAATTCACATTACAGCACCCGGTATGAGCCGAAATTCACATTATAGCACACAGAATGAGCTGCAATTCACATGACAGGACACAGTATGAGCCGAAATTCACATTGTAGCACACTGAATGAGCCGAAATTCACATTATAGCACCCGGTATGAGCAGAAATTCACATTACAGCACCCGGTATGAGCCGAAATTTAGTGATGAGCGGATTCGGTTTTACTCGGTTTTACTCGGTTCTCAAAACGGCATCTTATTGGCTATCCAAAACACGTGACATCCGTGAGCCAATAAGATGCCGTTTTGAGAACCGAGTAAAACCGAGTAAAACCGAATCCGCTCATCACTACCGAAATTCACATTATAGCACACAGAATGAGCCTAAATTCACATTATAGCACACAAAGTGAGCCGAAAATAAGATTTTACTTACCGATAAATCTATTTCTCGTAGTCCGTAGTGGATGCTGGGGACTCCGTCAGGACCATGGGGATTAGCGGCTCCGCAGGAGACAGGGCACAAAACTAAAGCTTTAGGATCAGGTGGTGTGTACTGGCTCCTCCCCCTATGACCCTCCTCCAAGCCTCAGTTAGGATACTGTGCCCGGACGAGCGTACACAATAAGGAAGGATATTGAATCCCGGGTAAGACTCATACCAGCCACACCAATCACACCGTATAACTTGTGATCTAAACCCAGTTAACAGTATGACAAACGTAGGAGCCTCTGAACAGACGGCTCACAACAATAACAACCCGATTTTTTTGTAACAATAACTATGTACAAGTATTGCAGACAATCCGCACTTGGGATGGGCGCCCAGCATCCACTACGGACTACGAGAAATAGATTTATCGGTAAGTAAAATCTTATTTTCTCTGACGTCCTAAGTGGATGCTGGGGACTCCGTCAGGACCATGGGGATTATACCAAAGCTCCCAAACGGGCGGGAGAGTGCGGATGACTCTGCAGCACCGAGTGAGAGAACTCCAGGTCCTCCTCAGCCAGGGTGTGCCCCTGACCAAGTAGCAGCTCGGCAAAGTTGTAAAGCCGAGACCCCTCGGGCAGTCGCCCAAGATGAGCCCACCTTCCTTGTGGAATGGGCATTTATATATTTTGGCTGTGGCAGTCCTGCCACAGAATGTGCAAGCTGAATTGTACTACACATTCAACTAGCAATCGTCTGCTTAGAAGCAAGAGCACCCAGTTTTTTGGGTGCATACAGGATAACAGCAAGTCAGTTTTCCTGACTCCAGCCGTCCTGGAAATCTATATTTTCAGGGCCCTGACAACATCTAGCAACTTGGAGTCCTCCAAGTCTCTAGTAGCCGCAGGTACCACAATAAGCTGGTTCAGATGAAACGCTGACACCACCTTAGGGAGAAACTGGGGACGAGTCCGCAGCTCTGCCCTGTCCGAATGGACAAACAGATATGGGCTTTTGTGAGACAAAGCCGCCAATTCTGACACTCGCCTGGCCGAGGCCAGGGCCAACATCATGGTCACTTTCCATGTGAGATATTTCAAATCCACAGATTTGAGCGGTTTAAACCAACGTGATTTGAGGAATCCCAGGACTACGTTGAGATCCCACAGTGCCACTGGAGGCACAAAAGGGGGTTGTATATGCAGTACTCCCTTGTCAAATTTTTGGACTTCAGGAACTGAAGCCAATTCTTTCTGGAAGAAAATCGACAGGGCCGAAATTTGAACCCTAATGGACCCCAATTTGAGGCCCATAGACACTCCTGTTTGCAGGAAATGCAGGAATCGACCGAGTTGAAATTTCTTCGTGGGGCCTTCCTGGCCTCACACCACGCAACATATTTTCGCCACATGTGGTGATAATGTTGTGCGGTCACCTCCTTCCTGGCTTTGACCAGGGTAGGAATGACCTCTTCCGGAATGCCTTTTTTTTTTTTTTTCCCTTAGGATCCGGCGTTCAACCGCCATGCCGTCAAACGCACCCGCGGTAAGTCTTGGAACAGACATGGTACTTGCTGAAGCAAGTCCCTTCTTATCGGCAGAGGCCCTGAGTCCTCTGTGAGCATCTCATGAAGTTCCGGGTACCAAGTCCTTCTTGGCCCATCCGGAGCCACGAGTATAGTTCTTACTCCTCTACGTCTTATAATTCTCAGTACCTTTGGTATGAGAAGCAGAGGAGGGAACACATACACCGACTGGTACACCCATGGTGTTACCAGAACGTCCACAGCTATTTCCTGAGGGTCTCTTGACCTGGCGCAATACCTGTCCAGTTTTTTGTTCAGGCGGGACGCCATCATGTCCACCTTTGGTCTTTCCCAACGGTGCACAATCATGTGGAAACAACTTCTCGATGAAGTCCCCACTCTCCCGGGTGGAGGTCGTGCTGAGGAAGTCTGCTTCCCAGTTGTCCACTCCCGGAATGAAAACTGCTGATAGTGCTATCACATGATTTTCCGCCCAGCGAAGAATCCTTGCAGTTTCTGCCATTGTCCTCCTGCTTCTTGTGCCGCCCTGTCTGTTTACGTGGGCGACTGCCGTGATGTTGTCCCACTGGATCAATACCGGCTGACCTTGAAGCAGAGGTCTTGCTAAGCTTAGAGCATTGTAAATTGCTCTTAGCTCCAGTATATTTATGCGGAGAGAAGTCCCCAGACTTGATCACACTCCCTGGAAATTTTTTCCCTGTGTGACTGCTCCCCAGCCTTTCAAGCTGGAATCCGTGGTCACCAGGACCCAGTCCTGAATGCATAACTGTGGCACTTTAGTAGATGAGCACTCTGCAGCCACCACAGAAGAGACACCCTTGTCCTTGGAGACAGGGTTATCCGCTGATGCATCTGAAGATGCGATCCGGACCATTTGTCCAGCAGATCCCACTGAAAAAGTTCTTGCGTGAAATCGGCCGAATGGAATCGCTTCGTAAGAAGCCACCATTTTTCCCAGGACCCTTGTGCAATGATGCACTGACACTTTTCCTGGTTTTTGGAGGTTCCTGACTAGCTCGGATAACTCCCTGGCTTTCTCCTCCGGGAGAAACACCTTTTTCTGGACTGTGTCCAGAATCATCCCTAGGGACAGCAGACGTGTCGTCGGAGACAGCTGCGATTTTGGAATATTTAGAATCCACCCGTGCTGTCGTAGAACTACTTGAGATAGTGCTACTCCGACCTCCAACTGTTCTCTGGACCTTGCCCTTATCAGGAGATCGTCCAAGTAAGGGATAATTAAGACGCCTTATCTTTGAAGAAGAATCATCATTTCGGCCATTACCTTGGTAAAGACCCGGGGTGCCGTGGACAATCCAAACGGCAGCGTCTGAAACTGATAGTGACAGTTTTGTACCACGAACCTGAGGTACCCTTTGTGAGAAGGGCAAATTTGGACATGGAGGTAAGCATCCTTGATGTCCAGGGACACCATATAGTCCCCTTCTTCCTGGTTCGCTATCACTGCTCTGAGTGACTCCATTTAGAATAGGTCTCACCGAGCCGTCTGGCTTCAGTACCACAATATAGTGTGGAATAATACCCCTTTACTTGTTGTAGGAGGGGTACTTTGATTATCACCTGCTGGGAATACAGCTTGTGAATTGTTTCCAATACTGCCTCCCTGTCGGAGGTAGACGTTGGTAAAGCAAACTTCAGGAACCTGCGAGGGGGAGACGTCTCGAATTTCCAATCTGTACCCCTGGGATACTACTTGTAGGATCCAGGGGTCCACTTGCGAGTGAGCCCACTGCGTGTTGAAACTCTTGAGACGACCCCCCACCGCACCTGTTTGTACGGCCCCAGCGTCATGCTGAGGACTTGGCAGAAGCGGTGGAAGGCTTCTGTTCCTGGAAATGGGCTGCCTGCTGCAGTCTTCTTCCCTTACCTCTATCCCTGAGCAGATATTATGGGGACGAAAGGACTGAGGCTGAAAAGACTATGTCTTTTTCTGCTGAGATGTGACTTGGGGTAAAAAAGGTGGATTTTCTAGCTGTTGCCGTGGCCACCAGGTCCGATGGACCGACCCCAAATAACTCCTCCCCTTTATACGGCAATACTTCCATGTGCCGTTTGGAATCTGCATCACCTGACCACTGTCGTGTCCAGAAACATCGTCTGGCAGATATGGACATCGCACTTACTCTTGATGCCAGAGTTTCGCATATATAGAAATGCATCTTTTAAATGCTCTATAGTCAATAAAATACTGTCCCTGTCAAGGGTATCAATATTTCCAGTCAGGGAATCCGACCAAGCCACCCCAGCGCTGCCCATCCAGGCTGAGGCGATCGCTGGTCGCAGTATAACACCAGTATGTGTGTATATACTTTTTAGGATATTTTCCAACCTCCTATCAGTTGGCTCCTTGAGGGCGTCCGTATCTGGAGACGGTAACGCCACTGGTTTTTATAAGCGTGTGAGCGCCTTATCCACCCTAAGGTGTGTTTCCCAACGCGCCATAACTTCTGGCGGGAAAAGGTATACCGCCAATAATTTTCTATCGGGGGAAACCCACGCATCATCACACACTTCATTTAATTTATCTGATTCAGGAAAAACCACATGTAGTTTTTTCACACTCCACATAATACCCTTTTTTGTGGTACTTGTAGTATCAGAAATATGTAACATCTCCTTCATTGCCCTTAACAAGTAACGTGTGGCCCTAAAGGAAAATACGTTTGTTTCTTCACCGTCGACACTGGAGTCAGTGTCCGTGTCTGTGTCTGTGTCGACCGACTGAGGTAAAAGGACGTTTTAACGCCCCTGACGGTGTTTTAGACGCCTGGACAGATACTAATTGGTTTGCCGGCCGTCTCATGTCGTCAACCGACCTTGCAGCGTGTTGACATTATCACGTAATTCCTTAAGTAAGCCATCCATTCCGGTGTCGACTCCCTAGAGAGTGACATCACCATTACTGGCAATTGCTCCGCCTCCTCACCAACATCGTCCTCATACATGTCGACACACAAGTACCGACACACAGCACACACACAGGGAATGCTCTGATAGAGGACAGGACCCCACTAGCCCTTTGGGGAGACAGAGGGAGAGTTTGCCAGCACACACCAAAAACGCTATATTATACAGGGACAACCTTTATATAAGTGTTTTTCCCTTACAGCATTTTAATATATATATACATATCGCCAAATAAGTGCCCCCCCTCTCTGTTTTAACCCTGTTTCTGTAGTGCAGTGCAGGGGAGAGCCTGGGAGCCTTCCCACCAGCCTTTCTGTGAGGGAAAATGGCGCTGTGTGCTGAGGAGAATAGGCCCCGCCCCCTTTTCGGCGGGCTTCTTCTCCCGTTTTTCTGAGACCTGGCAGGGGTTAAATACATCCATATAGCCTCCAGGGGCTATATGTGATGTATTTTTAGCCAGAATAAGGTATTATACATTGCTGCCCAGGGCGCCCCCAGCAACGCCCTGCACCCTCCGTGACCGTTGGTGTGAAGTGTGTGACAACAATGGCGCACAGCTGCAGTGCTGTGCGCTACCTTCATGAAGACTGAAAAGCCTTCTGCCGCCGGTTTCTGGACCTTCAATCTTCAGCATCTGCAAGGGGGGTCGGCGGCGCGGCTCCGGGACGAACCCCAGGGTGAGACCTGTGTTCCGACTCCCTCTGGAGCTAATGGTGTCCAGTAGCCTAAGAAGCCAATCCATCCTGCACGCAGGTGAGTTGAACTTCTCTCCCCTAAGTCCCTCGATGCAGTGAGCCTGTTGCCAGCAGGACTCACTGAAAATAAGAAACCTAAAAACTTTTTCTAAGCAGCTCCTTAAGAGAGCCACCTAGATTGCACCCTGCTCGGACGGGCACAAAAACCTAACAGAGGCTTGGAGGAGGGTCATAGGGGGAGGAGCCAGTACACACCACCTGATCCTAAAGCTTTAGTTTTGTGCCCTGTCTCCTGCGGAGCCGCTAATCCCCATGGTCCTGACGGAGTCCCCAGCATCCACTTAGGACGTCAGAGAAATTCACATTACAGCACACGGAATGAGCGAAATTTGCATTATAGCACACAGCATGAGCTGAAATTAAAATTGTAGCACACAGAATGAGCCGAAATTCACATTATGCCACATGGAATGAGACAAAATTCAGGGAGAGTGACAGCAGGGACACAGGAACAGGGAGAGTGACAGAGGGACAGGGAAAGTGACAGCAGGGACATAGGGACAGGGAGAGTGACAGAGGGACAGGGAAAGTGACAGCAGGGACATAGGGACAGGGAGAGTGACAGAGGGACAGGGAAAGTGACAGCAGGGACATAGGGACAGGGAGAGTGACAGAGGGACAGGGAAAGTGACAGCAGGGACATAGGGACAGGGAGAGTGACAGAGGGACAGGGAAAGTGACAGCAGGGACATAGGGACAGGGAGAGTGACAGAGGGAAAGGGAAAGTGACAGCAGGGACATAGGGACAGGGAGAGTGACAGAGGGACAGGGAAAGTGACAGCAAGGACATAGGGACAGGGAGAGTGATGGAGGGACAGGTAGATTGACGGAGGGACAGGGAAAGTGACAGCAAGGACATAGGTACAGGGAGAGTGATAGAGAGAGGGACAGCAAGGGCATACAGTAGGGACTATAGAGAGAGAAAGGCAGCAGGGTAAGATTACCTATTTAGCAGAGGATGCTGTGGTGGCTGTGGTCGGCGTGGGGCGGAGGAGGCTGTGGGCCTCAAAGATGGTGCAGAGGAGAAGGCTGTGGGAGCTGACGGAGGTGCATAGAAGGACTGAGCGCACAGGTCTGTCCAGTTTAGCTCCTCACTGTACGCCCATCTAGAGCAAGGCAATCTATATTTCAAAGCCAAACAGAGAACGAGAGAGAGAGGTGAGGACAAGAGAGAGAGAGGGGTGAGGACAAGAGAGAGATAGGTGGGGACAAGAGAGAGAGGTGAGGACAAGAGGACGAGAGAGAGGGGTGAGGACGAGAGAGAGAGCGTGAGAGGTGAGGACAAGAGAGAGAGAGGTAAAGACAAGTAGGAGAGAGGTCAAGGCCTTAGAGAGAGGTGAGGGCATGAGAGAGAGGGAGAGGGGAGTGCAAAAGAGAGGTGAGGACGAGAGAGAGAGTGAGAGAGGTGAGGACAGAAGAGAGTAAAAGAGGTGAGGGCAGGAGAGACAGAGGTGAGAACGAGAGAGAGCGCGTGAGAGAGGTGTGGACAAGAAAGAGAGAGAGGCAAGGACAAGAAAGAGAGGGAGGGAGGTGAGGACAAGAGAGGTGAGGACGAGCTAGAGAGAGAAAGGTGATGACAAAAGACAGTGTGAGAAAGGTGCAGACAGAGAGAGAGGTTGGGACTTGAGAGAGAGTGAGGGGTGAGGGCAAGAGAAAGACAGGTGAGGATGAAAGTGAGAGGTGAGGGCAGGAGACAAAGGATGGGAGAGAGAGGTGAGGACAAGAGAGAGGGATTGGGTGAGAGGTGGGGACAAGAGAGTGAGAGAGAGGTGAGGACAGAGAGAGAGAGGGTGAGAACAATAGAGAGAGAATGAGAGACAGACAGCCATGGCATGGGTATACCCATACTCACCTTGGTGGGAAGCAGCGTTCTCCCTGTAGTGCTGATGCTGCAGCTGACCATGTGCTGTGGTGCTGCTGTGGCCGGGTTCCAGGACTGCATGGGTGGCGTGTCTCCTCCTCAGGGCCAGGGGCTCAGGCAGGCTGTAAACTGGGTGCTTGTGGGCGGACACCGTGCTGCTGCTCCTAGGACTTCTCTCCCCCATAGCCGCTCCCAGAATGCTCTGTGCTATGATGATAGAAAGAGAGAGAGGTGAGGCAAAAGGGGGGTGAAAACAAGAGATAGAGAAGTGAGGGCAAAAGAGGTGGTAAAGCTGAGAGAGAGGTGAGGACAAAAGAGAGATAGAGAGAGGTGAGGTCAAGAGAGGGGGTGAGAACAAAAGAGATAGGTGAGGACAAGAAAGAGACAGTGAGAGGTAAGGACTAGAGGGAGGGGGTGTGAGGACAAAAGAGAGGTGAGGACAAAAGAAAGAGAGGGGGTGAGGACAAAAAAGATGGGGTGAGGACAAAAAAGAGGGGGTGAGGACAGAACAAAGAGAGTCGGGGTGTGGACAAAAAGAGAGTGGGTGGGGACAAAAAAGAGGGGGTGAGGACAAAAGAAAGAGAGAGGGGATGTGGACAAAAAATAGAGGGGGTGGGGACAAAAGAAAGACGGGGTGAGGACAAAAAAGAAGGGGTGAGGACAAAACACGCCATGCTGGGGCTGCTGCTGCTGCTCCTCGGCCTTCTCCCATCACCGCGGCTGCTCCCAGAATGCTGTGCGCGATGACGTCGCACCCCCATCGGCATTCTGGTAAGGTGGGAAGAGAGAGTAGAGGACTTTTCCACGGAGCACAGTGGCCGCAGCGAGGAGGTGGGAGTGTCAAGAGGGAGGGATTGCAGCTGCCAGACCGGCCCACCTGGCCATCGGCCCTTCTGGCATGTGCCAGAAGTGCCAGATGGCCAGTCCGGCCATGGTCAAGGTCGCTCCCCTTGTTCCACCCCCCCATCTATGCCTCACACAAGCAGGTCAGTGAGGGTGTCACAGAGGAGTGGAGATGAGGTGTCTGGGTTCCTGCACACAATGGGGTGTACATCAGAGCCGGCCCTAAGCAATATGATGCCCTAGGCAAGATTTTGGCTGGTGCCCCCTAGTGCCACCACTAGTTCCGCCACTGACCCTGCACCCCTTTCCCATTACCATCACCCCCACCCATAGCAGTCCTTTTTTTTTTTTTTTTCTATCCCCTGTAATTAAAATAAGAACATTGTGCACATTCGGTGCACAGCCCAAAAAGGTATGTGTTTTTGCTGGCAAGGGGCATGGCCACACACTAGTACCCCAAATTTAAATTATGCCTCACAGTAGTGCAACTTTATTCACAATTTATCATGCAATAGTGTCCCTTATTCACATTACATCACACAGTAGAACCACTTTACCTTATATATGTTACTCCTCACAGTAGTGCCCCTCATTCACATAACGTCATACTGAATTGCTCCTTATTCTCATTACACCACACCATATTGCTCCTTATTTACATTACACTACACCATATTGCTCTTTATTCACATTAGACCACACAGTAGTGCCCTTTCTATACGTTACGCTACACAGCTTATACGCACCTTATACACATAATGCCACACTTGGTAATGCATTTATACACATAATACCACACAGTAATGCCCTTTACACATATGACACACATTACTAATGTCCTTATAAACATAATGCACCTTACATATTATGTCAACCCTTATTAATTCCCTTATACACATAATTTCCCTTACGCATATGCTGCACATTGTTAATGCCCTTATACACATAATGACACACATAATGCCCCTTACACATATGCCACACATTATTAGTGCCTTTATACACATAATGACACACATAATGTCCCTTACATATATGCCACACATTATTAGTGCCCTTATACACATAATGACACACATAGTGCCCCTTACACATATGTTACACATTATTAATGCCCTTATACACATAATGACACATATAGTGCTTGGCGTGAGTCAACTCTGCTAACGTCGGGTGCCTATTTCTTATGAAAATGCATCTTATTTGCATTGCCTGGTGGCTAGGATGCACAAGCAGCTTCTGCTGATAAAAATTATATGCGGCATGCCTATATACTGTGTGCGACTGTGGCTGTATCTGCATACGAAATGCTACACACAGAATATAGACATGCCGCATATCATTTTAATCAGCAGACGCTGCTTGTGCCCCTAGGCATACCAGATGCCCTAGGCAATTGCCTAGTTTGCCTATGCCTAGGGCCGGCTCTGATGTACATGATCAGATTATCTGCAGGCCTATACATAACCTGTTTACTGTTTAACTGCTCATCTTACTCCCATCTGATTGTGCAGCTAGGGGACTTAAATTACAATGGACTGCCTTAACTATATTAAACAACTCTGGCCTCCACTTATCCTGGTAACAGTTACATTGCACACAGTATAACTAAATAACCTACATCTCCCAAATATATCAGATAAACATAACTGTACACTGTAAGAATATCATCATACAATATAATACAATATTGCCTAGTATATAGCCAAATACAGATCGGCAATTAGTGTAGTCCATGGGATTGGACCAGGGCTAGGAAAGTAATTGCGTGTCTTTTACCACTGTGCAACACAACGCGCCAGCTGTGTCGTTACAGCCAGGCTGAAGCCAGAGGCTATGTTTGGCACCCTTGGGCTGTGGGTGCTGAGTTTATAGCATTAAAGTGTAAAAATTAGATTTATATTGACTTCAAAAGGTGGAACTACAGGTCCCAGCAAGCCTCCCCACATCCTGGTATTTGGAAAACCATATTAAAAGGCTCGCTGGTACCTGTAGTCCACATGTAAAAGAAATATTCCATAAACGCAATACACAAACACCATATTAAGTACAATTTCAATAAAGCATACATGCATACTCACACTCAGATAGATACACACACACACACACACACACACACACACACACACACACACACACACAATTACCTACAACCCCAGTTTCCCTTCAGTCCTCTTCTCCAGTAGAAATCCATGTCACCTGAAATCTGTGTCACCTGGTTCTTTAAATACCCCTGTATTTTTAGAGCCAGCCCTGGGCTGGTTATTCTTAGGAAGGGGGACCCCACATACTTTTTTTCTATTTTGTAACCATTTGAATACACTGTAACACAGATTCACTGCATAGATCTTACTGATCTGTGCAGGCTTCTGTAAACATGCTGTTGAGAGGGACATGTCATCTACAGTATTTGAAAAGTGCAATTTTATCAGAATTTGCTCAATTCATGGGTGTGTTTGCAGAAACAATTCTAGGTAAATTCCCATCTTTCAGTGTTGTCTATGGAAAGTACATCTGAGTTTGGCCAGTGGTGTGTTTGATCATATGTCATTAGAGATGTGCACCGGAAATTTTTCGGGTTTTGTGTTTTGGTTTTGGATTCAGTTCCGCGGCCGTGTTTTGGATTCGGACGCGTTTTGGCAAAACCTCCCTGAAAAATGTTTGTCGGATTCGGGTGGTTTTTTTCAAAACCCCCTCAAAAACAGCTTAAACCATAGAATTTGGGGGTCATTTTGATCCCATAGTATTATTAACCTCAATAACCATAATTTCCACGCATTTCCAGTTTATTCTGAACACCTCACACCTCGCAATATTATTTTTAGTCCTAAAATTTGCACCGAGGTCGCTGCAGTGTCAGACAGGATGGCACTTCAAAAAAATAGTCCCCAAACAGCACATGATGCAAAGAAAAAAAGAGGTGCAATGAGGTAGCTGTGTGACTAAGCTAAGCGACCCAAGTGGCCGACACAAACACCTGGCCCATCTAGGAGTGGCACTGCAGTGTCAGACAGGATGGCAGATTTAAAAAATAGTCCCCAAACAGCACATGATGCAAAGATAAATTAAAGAAAAAAGAGGTGCAAGATGGAATTGTCCTTGGGCCCTCCCACCCACCCTTATGTTGTATAAACAGGACATGCACACTTTAACAAACTCATCATTTCAGTGACAGGGTCTGCCACACGACTGTGACTGAAATGACTGGTTGGTTTGGGCCCCCACCAAAAAAGAAGCAATCAATCTCTCCTTGCACAAACTGGCTCTACAGAGGCAAGATGTCCACCTTATCCTCATCCTCCGATTCCTCACCCCTTTCACTGTGTACATCCCCCTCCTCACAGATTATTAATTCATCCCCACTGGAATCCACCATCTCTGGTCCCTGTGTACTTTCTGGAGGCAATTGCTGGTGAATGTCTCCACAGAGGAATTGATTATAATTAATTTTGATGAACATCATCTTCTCCACATTCTCTGGAAGTAACCTCGTACGCCGATTGCTGACAAGGTGACCGGCTGCACTAAACACTCTTTCGGAGTACACACTGGAGGGGGGGGCAACTTAGGTAAAATAAAGCCAGTTTGTGCAAGGGCCTCCAAATTGCCTCTTTTTCCTGCCAGTATACGTGCCTACTTGGATGCGGTCACTCATATAATCCTCCACCATTCTTTCAATGGTGACAGAATCATATGCAGTGACAGTAGACGACATGTCAGTAATCGTTGGCAGGTCCTTCAGTCCGGACCAGATGTCAGCACTTGCTCCTGACTGCCCTGCATCACCACCAGCGGGTGGTTTTGGAAATTTTATCCTTTTCCTCGCAGCCCCAGTTGCGGGAGAATGTGAAGGAGGAGCTGTTGACGGGTCACGTTCCGCTTGACTTGACAAGTGTCTCACCAGCGGGTCTTTGCACCTCTGCAGACTTGTGTCTGCCGGAAAGAGAGATACAACGTAGGTTTTAAATCTAGGATCGAGCACGGTAGCCAACATGTAATGCTCTGATTTCAACAGATTGACCACCCATAAATCCTGTTTAAGCGAATTAAGGGCTCCATCCACAAGTCCCACATGCCTAGCGGAATCGCTCCGTTTTAGCTCCTCCTTCAATCTCTCCAGCTTCTTCTGCAAAAGCCTGATGAGGGGAATGACCTGACTCAGGCTGGCAGTGTCTGAACTGACTTCACGTGTGGCAAGTTCAAAGGGTTGCAGAACCTTGCACAACGTTGAAATCATTCTCCACTGCGCTTGAGTCAGGTGCATTCCCCCTCCTTTGCCTATATCGTAGGTAGCTGTGTAGGCTTGAATGGCCTTTTGCTGCTCTTCCATCCTCTGAAGCATATAGAGGGTTGAATTCCAAATCGTTACCACCTCTTGCTTCAGATGATGGCGGGGCAGGTTTAGGAGTGTTTGCTGGTGCTCCAGTCTTCGGCACGCGGTGGCTGAATGCCGAAAGTGGCCCGCAATTCTTCGGGCCACCAACAGCATCTCTTGCACGCCCCTGTCGTTTTTTAAAAAATTCTGCACCACCAAATTCAATGTATGTGCAAAACATGGGACGTGCTGGAATTTGCCCAGATTTAATGCACGCACAATATTGGTGGCGTTGTCCGATGTCACAAATCCCCAGGAGAGTTCAATTGGGGTAAGCCATTCTGCGATGATGTTCCTCAGTTTCCGTAAGAGGTTGTCAGCTGTGTGCCTCTTATGAAAAGTGGTGATACAAAGCGTAGCCTGCATAGGAACGAGTTGGCGTTTGCGAGATGCTGCTACTGGTGCCGCCGCTGCTGTTCTTGCTGCGGGAGGCAATACATCTACCCAGTGGGCTGTCAGAGTCATATAGTCATGAGTCTGCCCTGCTCCACTTGTCCACATGTCCGTGGTTAAGTGGACATTGGGTACAACTGCATTTTTTAGGACACTGGTGACTCTTTTTCTGACGACTGTGTACATTCTCGGTATCGCCTGCCTAGATAAATGGAACCTAGATGGTATTTGGTACCGGGGACACAGTGCCTCAAACAATTCTCTAATTCCCTGTGAATTAACGGTGGATACCGGACACACGTTTAACACCACTGCAGCTGCCAAGACCCGAGTTATCCGCTTTGCAGCAGGATGACTGCTGTGATATTTAATCTTCCTCGCAAAGGACTATTGGACAGTCAATTGCTTACTGGAAGTAGTACAAGTGGTCTTCCGACTTCCCCTCTGGGATGACGATCGACTCCCAGCAGCAACAAAAGCAGAAGCAGCAACAGCAGGCATGCCACTCAAGGATCCTCCGGAGGAATCCTGGTTAGGAGAGGACTCCTCAGTCTTGACAGTGACATGGCCTGCAGGAGTACTGACGTTCCTGACTGAGGGAGTTGGTGGTGTGGCTTGCAGGAGCTTGGGTACAAGAGGAAGAAGAGATTTAGGTGTCACAACTTGACACTGACTTATGATGAATGCACTGCAGGTGACGTATAAGGGAGGATGTTCCTACATGGTTAACATCTTTACCCCTACTTATTACGGATTGACAGAGGCAACAGATGGCTTGACACCTGTTGTCCGGATTTGTGGAGAAATAATTCCACACCGAAGAGGTGGCTTTTTTGGTAGTTTGCCCAGGCATCACAATTGGCTTCTTCATCCCACGAACAACAGGTGTCTTCCCCGGTGCCTGACTGCTGTGATATTTCATCTTCCTCGCAAAGGACTGTTGGACAGTCAATTGCTTACTGGAAGTAGTACAAGTGGTCTTCCGACTTCCCCTCTGGGATGACGATCGACTCCCAGCAGCAACAACAGTAGCGCCAGCAGCAGTAGGCGTTACACTCAAGGATGCATCGGAGGAATCCCAGTCAGGAGAGGACTCGTCAGACTTGCCAGTGACATGGCCTGCAGGACTATTGTTTTTCATGTCTAATGAGGAAATTGACACTGAGGGAGTTGGTGGTGTGGTTTGCAGGAGCTTGGTTACAAGAGGAAGGGATTTAGTTGTCAGTGGACTGCTTCCGCTGTCACCCAAAGTTTTTGAACTTGTCAATGACTTCTGATGAATGCGCTCCAGGTGACGTATAAGGGAGGATGTTCCTAGGTGGTTAACGTCCCTACCCCTACTTATTACAGCTTGACAAAGGCAACACACGGCTTGACACCTGTTGTCCGCTTTTCTGTTAAAATAATTCCACATCGAAGAGGTGATTTTTTTTGTAATTTGACCAGGCATGTCAATGGCCATATTCGTCCCACGGACAACAGGTGTCTCCCCAGGTGCCTGACTTAAACAAACCACCTCACCATCAGAATCCTCCTTGTCAATTTCCTCCTCAGCGCCAGCTACACCCATATCCTCATCCTGGTGTACTTCAACAGTGACATCTTCAATTTGACTATCAGGAACTGGACTGCGGGTGCTCCTTCCAGCACTTGCAGGGGGCGTGCAAATGGTGGAAGGCGCCACCTCTTCCCGTCCAGTGTTGGGAAGGTCAGGCATCGCAACCGACACAATTGGACTCTCCTTGGGGATTTGTGATTTAGAAGAATGTACAATTCTTTGCTGTGCTTTTGACAGCTTAAGTCTTTTCATTTTTCTAGCAGGAGGATGAGTGCTTCCATCCTCATGTGAAGCTGAACCACTAGCCATGAACATAGTACAGGGCCTCAGCCGTTCCTTGCCACTCCGTGTCGTAAATGGCATATTGGCAAGTTTACGCTTCTCATCAGACGCTTTTAATTTTGATTTTAAGGTCATTTTACTGAACTTTTGTTTTTTGGATTTTACATGCTCTTTACTATGACATTGGGCATCGGCCTTGGCAGACGGCATTGATGGCATTTCATCCTCTCGGCCATGACTAGTGGCAGCAGCTTCAGCACAAGGTGGAAGTGGATCTTGATCTTTCCCTATTTTACCCTCCACATGTTTGTTCTCCATTTTTTAATGTGTGGAATTATATGCCAGTAATATATCAATAGCAATGGCCTACTGTACTGTATTGCTATATATATATATATATATATATATTTTTTTTATATATATATATATATATATATATATATATATATATAGATATATATAGATATATATAGATATATGTATATACCGGTGGTCAGCAAAATTCTGCACTGTCCTCCTACTATATACTGCGCACAACTACAATGCAGCACAGATATGGATAGTATACTTGATGACACAGAGGTAGAGCAATGGACTACTGTACCGTACTGCTATATATATATACTGGTGGTCAGCAAAATTCTGCACTGTCCTCCTACTATATACTGTGCACAACTACAATGCAGCACAGATATGGATAGTATACTTGATGACACAGAGGTAGAGCAATGGACTACTGTACCGTACTGCTATATATATACTGGTGGTCAGCAAAATTCTGCACTGTCCTCCTACTATATACTGCGCACAACTACAATGCAGCACAGATATGGATAGTATACTTGATGACACAGAGGTAGAGCAATGGACTACTGTACCGTACTGCTATATATATATATATATATATATATATGAACCAGATTTATTGACAGCATAATTCAGCTGTATCTTACAGCATATAGGGTATCTCGAACGTTTTCGGTCCCACACAGACCATCATCAGGAGAATATCAACCGTTGTCAGAAAAAGCTGTCTTATCCACACCCCAAATCATCAGCTGCATTTGGAGTGTGAATAAGACAGCTTTTTCTGACAACGGTTGATATTCTCCTGATGATGGTCTGTGTGGGACCGAAAACGTTCGAGATACCCTATATGCTGTAAGATACAGCTGAATTATGCTGTCAATAAATCTGGTGCATGTTTAAGGACTAAGACTGGTGAGTGCTCCATTTATTTGCTTTCTACAATTGGATGCTCGTGAGAGCTTCTTTGGATGACACCCCAGCGGATGGATTGTGATCTAAACGTGAGTGCGACCCATTTATCCATATATATATATATATATATATATATATATATATATACATATATATACATATATATATACTGGTGGTCAGCAAAATTCTGCACTGTCCTCCTACTATATACTGCGCACAATTACAATCCAGCACAGATATGGATAGTATACTTGACGACACAGAGGTAGAGCAATGGACTACTGTACCGTACTGATGTGTATAAATATATATATATATATATATATATATATATATATATGTACTGGTGGTCAGCAAAATTCTGCACTGTCCTCCTACTATATACTGCGCACAACTACAATGCAGCACAGATATGAAAAGTATACTTGACGACACAGAGGTAGAACAATGGACTACTGTACCGTACTGCTATATATATATATACTGATGGTCAGCAAAATTCTGCACTGTCCTCCTACTATATACTGCGCACAACTACAATGCAGCACAGATATGGATAGTATACTTGACGACACAGAGGTAGAGCAATGGACTACTGTACCGTACTGCTATATATATACTGGTGGTCAGCAAAATTCTGCACTGTCCTCCTACTATATACTGCGCACAACTACAATGCAGCACAGATATGGATAGTATACTTGACGACACAGAGGTAGAGCAATGGACTACTGTACCGTACTGCTATATATATATACTGGTGGTCAGCAAAATTCTGCACTATCCTCCTACTATATACTGCGCACAACTACAATGCAGCACAGATATGGATAGTATACTTGACGACACAGAGGTAGAGCAATGGACTACTGTACCGTACTGCTATATATATATTGGTGGTCAGCAAAATTCTGCACTGTCCTCCTACTATATACTGCGCACAACTACAATGCAGCACAGATATGGAGCGTTTTAAGGCAGAGAACGTAGATATTTGCAGCACACAGAGCACAGATACTTGCAGCACACTGAGCACAGATATTTGCAGCACACTGAACACATAAACTGAGAGAATGCAGCCACTGCCTCTCACTATCATCTCCAATGCACGAGTGAAAATGGCGGCGACGTGCGGCTCTTTATATGCAATACGAATCTCGCGAGAATCCGACAGCGGGATGATGACGTTCGGGCGCGCTCGGGTTAACCGAGCAAGGCGGGAAGATCCAAGGCTGCCTCGGAACCGTGTAAAATTGGTGAAGTTCGGGGGGGTTCGGATCTCGAGGAACCGAACCCGCTCATCTCTAATGTCAATATCCATCTGTGTTTTGTACTTCTATTTGAATAAACACTTCCTTATTTGTTATTTGGAAAATTCCTTGATTTAAAAAATGCCCTAATACTCCTGTATTTGCCAACTTAGTAAAGTTACCTATACGTGTCTAGAACAGAGAGGCCACTGAGGGGGTAATTCAGACCTGATCGCTGCTTTGAGTTTTTGCACAGCGGGCAATCAGGTACTAACTGCGCATGCATATGCACCACAATGCGCACCCGTGTCGGACAGCAACAAAGGGCATCGCCGGTCCGTGACGGGATGGTTCAAAAAATTCGATAGCACGGCGTTCGCAAGGTGATTGACAGGAGGGGGCCGTTTGTGGGTTGTAACTGACCGTTTATTGGGAACGTGTGGAAAAACGCAGACGTGCCCAAGTGTTTTCAGGGAGAGTGTCTGACGTCAGCTCCGGCCCCGATCAGCCTGTTGTGATCGCACTGTAGGAGTAAGTCCTGTTCTGCGCAGAGACTGCACAAAGTTGATTTTAGCAGCTCAGCGTACACATAGGATCGCACACTTGCACGGCGAATATACATTCCCCATGGAGGCGGTGACTATCTGAACGCAGGACTGCAAAGTTAGCAGCCCAGTGATCAGGTCTGAATCACCCCCCTGAGTTCACTCACTAAAGGAAAGTTTATTGTGAGCAATAGAAAAAAGACTGGCATAGGACAAGGCGTCAGCAATTGTATGTCCTTATTACACAGCACTGTTACACAATGATGACAAGTTAATTGCAGTCAATAGAACTCTGGCATAGAAGATTTGGTCACCTTGTATATGACAGTGTTCAAAAGCTACAGAATGGAATGGTCAGAGATATGCCAATGACTAACGCAGTGAAACCTGTATGACCATCGGACATCTGAGTAACCACGCAGTCCAGCGTAGGTCATTCAACGCTGGAAATTTACGTAAAAGTTGAATTTACATAAATTTCTAAGTCAGGCCCTTTGACCACAATAGAATTAAAAATAGTTTTTGAAACATGATCTACTGTAGGAATCAGTGAAATCAATTAATTACCCCCACTGGTTACAGTCATTGTAATGGAGACCGTGACAAAGGGTTGATTGACATTAATAATTCATTACTAAATAGATGACAGTGTGCTACAAGTAGATCTCAGCATTCCATAGTGTACAAGAAACGAGAAGAAAGATTACTGTAGAAATGTAGATACAGTTGGAGGTATGGGAAGTACAGTATGTGCTACAGTAGGGAGCTGTACAGTAGAGGGCTGTGTGTGTAGGACAGGGCCTGGAACTAGGGGGCATCTTCCCAGCCCATGAGAAGGAGTCAGGTTAGAAAGGGAATAAGGCAGGATTTGTGGTTGTACACTGTGCTTCTGCTTGTGTAGGTGGTAACTGAAGTGGGTGCAGACCCCAAACATATCTTTTTATTTTGTGCCCTGGCCAGGGCTGACTAATGCTGCGGCCACAGGGAACAATAGAAGTGTGTCCCCCAGCTGTGGCATTATCTCTTTGGCTAGTGTGGGATCAGTGTGATTTGCCGATGGACGGGATGCCATCTGTCAGTACACCGACAGCGGCATCCCGTCCATCAGAATCCCAACAGACCCCCATTAGTCCTCATAACCCTCAACTTTTCCCTACCCTAACCCTCCCCGGTGGTGCCTAACCCTTTCTGCTTGGTGCCTAACCCTCCCTTCCCTGCTGCCAAAACCTAACCCTGACCGGTGGTGCCTAACCCTAACCCATCCGCTTGGTGCCTAACCCTAACCTTCCCTTCCCCACTGCCTAAACCTAACCCTCCCCAGTGGTGGCTAACCCTCTCTGCTTGGTGCCTAACCATAACCCTCCCTTTCCTGCTGCCTAAACCTAACCCTGCCCGGTGGTGCCTAACCCTAACTCATCCGCTTGGTGCCTAACCCTAACCCTCCCTTCCCTGCTGCCTAAACCTAACCCTCCCCGGTGGTGCCTAACCCTAACCCTCCCTTCCCTGCTGCCTAACCCTAACCCATCCGCTTGGTGCCTAACCCTAACCCTCCCTTCCCTGCTGCCAATACCTAACCCTGCCCGCTTGATACCTAACCCTGACCTGCCCTTCTAAGTACCTAACCCTAACCTTCCCTCCCCGGTCCCTAAGCTTAACCTTCCCATCCCTGCTCCCTAACCCTAACCCCCTGTCTCCTGCCTAAACCTAACCTCCCCCCCCCCCTTCGACAGGACACCAGTGCATCCTGCTGTGATGACAAACGGGATGCTAGCTGTTGGTAATGGGACGCTGGCATCCCGAGCGGTGTTGGTATGTAGACAACGGCATTCTGTCCTTCCTCAGGATACCGGCTTCCCTCTAGTGGAACCTGGTGCTGGTTGCAAAAATACGGGGGACCCCTGGGTGTTTTCTCACCCTGTAAAATGTTTGAAGTTGTTTCAAAGTGTACCTCATATTTGCTACCTGGGACAGTTCTAAAATAAAAAAAAATAAAATAAAAATAAAAAAAAACATCGTTTTTTTTTCTACTTTTTTTTTTTTCATACTGCGAATTTCAAGTTTGAACTTTGAATTTAAGGTAAAACTTGAGCAAGTTTATCATGCATGAGAAAAAAATCATTTTGATATCCTCAAGACTGATATAAACCAAGAGAACTCAACTGAGTTTCAACGTTGCACGCAAAGTGGCTGTAGGTGGGGGCAGCCACAAACATCATTATTAGTATCTGCACTTTCTCCAGCCCCTTGCTAGGTGCAGGATCTCCGCCAAATCAGGCTTCCATTATCCATACACAGAGATGTACTGTATATTGGGGTTTATTCAGGTTTGTTAGCAAACCAAAAAAGCACACTAATGGGCAAAACCATGTTGCACTGCAGGTGGGGCAGATGTAACATGCGAAGAGAGAGTTAGATTTGGGTGGGTTATATTGTTTCTGTGCAGGGTAAATACTGTCTGTTTTATTTTTACACTGCAATTTAGATTTCAGTTTGAACACACCCCACTCAAATCTAACGCTCTCTGCACATGTTACATCGGCCCCACCTGCAGAGCACATGGTTTTGCCCATTAGAGAAAAATGTTGCTGTTGCAATCAGGTCTGAACTAAGCCCTTAGGACCAACACATACAGTATTTTGTCATCTCTACCAGTTAGTAAGGCCTTTAGCCATAAGTGACGACTACAGTACCATAACTAGGGATGTGTGAGCAGCGGCACCACCTGCAGCAGAGGGTCGAGGGAGTGGTACCCTCACTGGTCCACGGCACCTACATTTGGCATTCGGGGTGTCTGAAACAGCACCCTGCTACCCGAGAACCACCAGGAGCATCCTTAAATTAGTCTGTGCACTCCGCTTCTTCTTGATCTTGTTAATGACATCAGGTATTTGGGGGCAGGACAGTACAGTGCGCTACGGCCCGGTACAACTAAACATCTATACATCAAATATCAACCAGTGTATTTGTTTAAATGCACTGACTGGTGAAAACATACATTTTGCTGTATTTATCAGCAGTCTGTGATAGAGATGAGCGCCTGAAATTTTTCGGGTTTTGTGTTTTGGTTTTGGGTTCGGTTCCGCGGCCGTGTTTTGGGTTCGACCGCGTTTTGGCAAAACCTCACCGAATTTTTTTTGTCGGATTCGGGTGTGTTTTGGATTCGGGTGTTTTTTTCCAAAAACACTAAAAAACAGCTTAAATCATAAAATTTGGGGGTCATTTTGATCCCAAAGTATTATTAACCTCAAAAACCATAATTTACACTCCTTTTCAGTCTATTCTGAATACCTCACACCTCACAATATTATTTTTAGTCCTAAAATTTGCACCGAGGTCGCTGTGTGAGTAAGATAAGCGACCCTAGTGGCCGACACAAACACCGGGCCCATCTAGGAGTGGCACTGCAGTGTCACGCAGGATGTCCCTTCCAAAAAACCCTCCCCAAACAGCACATGACGCAAAGAAAAAAAGAGGCGCAATGAGGTAGCTGTGTGAGTAAGATTAGCGACCCTAGTGGCCGACACAAACACCGGGCCCATCTAGGAGTGGCACTGCAGTGTCACGCTGGATGTCCCTTCCAAAAAACCCTCCCCAAACAGCACATGACGCAAAGAAAAAAAGAGGCGCAATGAGGTAGCTGACTGTGTGAGTAAGATTAGCGACCCTAGTGGCCGACACAAACACCGGGCCCATCTAGGAGTGGCACTGCAGTGTCACGCAGGATGTCCCTTCCAAAAAACCCTCCCCAATCAGCACATGATGCAAAGAAAAAGAAAAGAAAAAAGAGGTGCAAGATGGAATTGTCCTTGGGCCCTCCCACCCACCCTTATGTTGTATAAACAAAACAGGACATGCACACTTTAACCAACCCATCATTTCAGTGACAGGGTCTGCCACACGACTGTGACTGATATGACGGGTTGGTTTGGACCCCCCCCAAAAAAGAAGCAATTAATCTCTCCTTGCACAAACTGGCTCTACAGAGGCAAGATGTCCACCTCATCTTCACCCTCCGATATATCACCGTGTACATCCCCCTCCTCACAGATTATCAATTCGTCCCCACTGGAATCCACCATCTCAGCTCCCTGTGTACTTTGTGGAGGCAATTGCTGCTGGTCAATGTCTCCGCGGAGGAATTGATTATAATTCATTTTAATGAACATCATCTTCTCCACATTTTCTGGATGTAACCTCGTACGCCGATTGCTGACAAGGTGAGCGGCGGCACTAAACACTCTTTCGGAGTACACACTTGTGGGAGGGCAACTTAGGTAGAATAAAGCCAGTTTGTGCAAGGGCCTCCAAATTGCCTCTTTTTCCTGCCAGTATAAGTACGGACTGTGTGACGTGCCTACTTGGATGCGGTCACTCATATAATCCTCCACCATTCTATCAATGTTGAGAGAATCATATGCAGTGACAGTAGACGACATGTCCGTAATCGTTGTCAGGTCCTTCAGTCCGGACCAGATGTCAGCATCAGCAGTCGCTCCAGACTGCCCTGCATCACCGCCAGCGGGTGGGCTCGGAATTCTGAGCCTTTTCCTCGCACCCCCAGTTGCGGGAGAATGTGAAGGAGGAGATGTTGACAGGTCGCGTTCCGCTTGACTTGACAATTTTGTCACCAGCAGGTCTTTCAACCCCAGCAGACCTGTGTCTGCCGGAAAGAGAGATCCAAGGTAGGCTTTAAATCTAGGATCGAGCACGGTGGCCAAAATGTAGTGCTCTGATTTCAACAGATTGACCACCCGTGAATCCTTGTTAAGCGAATTAAGGGCTGCATCCACAAGTCCCACATGCCTAGCGGAATCGCTCCGTGTTAGCTCCTCCTTCAATGCCTCCAGCTTCTTCTGCAAAAGCCTGATGAGGGGAATGACCTGACTCAGGCTGGCAGTGTCTGAACTGACTTCACGTGTGGCAAGTTCAAAGGGCATCAGAACCTTGCACAACGTTGAAATCATTCTCCACTGCACTTGAGACAGGTGCATTCCACCTACTATATCGTGCTCAATTGTATAGGCTTGAATGGCCTTTTGCTGCTCCTCCAACCTCTGAAGCATATAGAGGGTTGAATTCCACCTCGTTACCACTTCTTGCTTCAGATGATGGCAGGGCAGGTTCAGTAGTTTTTGGTGGTGCTCCAGTTTTCTGTACGTGGTGCCTGTACGCCGAAAGTGTCCCGCAATTCTTCTGGCCACCGACAGCATCTCTTGCACGCCCCTGTCGTTTTTTAAAAAATTCTGCACCACCAAATTCAAGGTATGTGCAAAACATGGGACGTGCTGGAATTGGCCCAGATTTAATGCACACACAATATTGCTGGCGTTGTCCGATGCCACAAATCCACAGGAGAGTCCAATTGGGGTAAGCCATTCCGCGATGATCTTCCTCAGTTGCCGTAAGAGGTTTTCAGCTGTGTGCGTATTCTGGAAAGCGGTGATACAAAGCGTAGCCTGCCTAGGAAAGAGTTGGCGTTTGCGAGATGCTGCTACTGGTGCCGCCGCTGCTGTTCTTGCGGCGGGAGTCCATACATCTACCCAGTGGGCTGTCACAGTCATATAGTCCTGACCCTGCCCTGCTCCACTTGTCCACATGTCCGTGGTTAAGTGGACATTGGGTACAGCTGCATTTTTTAGGACACTGGTGACTCTTTTTCTGAGGTCTGTGTACATTTTTTTCGGTATCGCCTGCCTAGAGAAATGGAACCTAGATGGTATTTGGTACCGGGGACACAGTACCTCCAACAAGTCTCTAGTTGGCTCTGCAGTAATGATGGATACCGGAACCACGTTTCTCACCACCCAGGATGCCAAGGCCTCAGTTATCCGCTTTGCAGTAGGATGACTGCTGTGATATTTCATCTTCCTCGCAAAGGACTGTTGAACAGTCAATTGCTTACTGGAAGTAGTACAAGTGGGCTTACGACTTCCCCTCTGGGATGACCATCGACTCCCAGCGGCAACAACAGCAGCGCCAGCAGCAGTAGGCGTTACACGCAAGGATGCATCGGAGGAATCCCAGGCAGGAGAGGACTCGTCAGAATTGCCAGTGACATGGCCTGCAGGACTATTGGC
The DNA here is from genome assembly GCF_028390025.1 of Pseudophryne corroboree. NCBI lineage: Eukaryota > Metazoa > Chordata > Amphibia > Anura > Myobatrachidae > Pseudophryne > Pseudophryne corroboree. Next base: position 1,204,695,360 of record NC_086444.1, read on the forward strand.
ATTCCTGGGGAAGGAGGAAATTGACACTGAGGGAGTTGGTGGGGTGGTTTGCGTGAGCTTGGTTACAAGAGGAAGGGATTTACTGGTCAGTGGACTGCTTCCGCTGTCACCCAAAGTTTTTGAACTTGTCACTGACTTATTATGAATGCGCTGCAGGTGACGTATAAGGGAGGATGTTCCGAGGTGGTTAACGTCCTTACCCCTACTTATTACAGCTTGACAAAGGGAACACACGGCTTGACACCTGTTGTCCGCATTTCTGGTGAAATACCTCCACACCGAAGAGCTGATTTTTTGGGTATTTTCACCTGGCATGTCAACGGCCATATTCCTCCCACGGACAACAGGTGTCTCCCCGGGTGCCTGACTTAAACAAACCACCTCACCATCAGAATCCTCCTGGTCAATTTCCTCCCCAGCGCCAGCAACACCCATATCCTCCTCATCCTGGTGTACTTCAACACTGACATCTTCAATCTGACTATCAGGAACTGGACTGCGGGTGCTCCTTCCAGCACTTGCAGGGGGCGTGCAAATGGTGGAAGGCGCATGCTCTTCACGTCCAGTGTTGGGAAGGTCAGGCATCGCAACCGACACAATTGGACTCTCCTTGTGGATTTGGGATTTCAAAGAACGCACAGTTCTTTGCGGTGCTTTTGCCAGCTTGAGTCTTTTCAGTTTTCTAGCGAGAGGCTGAGTGCTTCCATCCTCATGTGAAGCTGAACCACTAGCCATGAACATAGGCCAGGGCCTCAGCCGTTCCTTGCCACTCCGTGTGGTAAATGGCATATTGGCAAGTTTACGCTTCTCCTCCGACAATTTTATTTTAGGTTTTGGAGTCCTTTTTTTACTGATATTTGGTGTTTTGGTTTTGACATGCTCTGTACTATGCCATTGGGCATCGGCCTTGGCAGACGACGTTGCTGGCATTTCATCGTCTCGGCCATGACTAGTGGCAGCAGCTTCAGCACGAGGTGGAAGTGGATCTTGATCTTTCCCTAATTTTGGAACCTCAACATTTTTGTTCTCCATATTTTAATAGGCACAACTAAAAGGCACCTCAGGTAAACAATGGAGATGGATGGATTGGATACTAGTATACAATTATGGACGGGCTGCAGAGTGCCGACACAGAGGTAGCCACAGCCGTGAACTACCGCACTGTACTGTGTCTGCTGCTAATATATAGACTGGTTGATAAAGAGATAGTATACTCGTAACTAGTATGTATGTATAAAGAAAGAAAAAAAAAACCACGGTTAGGTGGTATATACAATTATGGACGGGCTGCCGAGTGCCGACACAGAGGTAGCCACAGCCGTGAACTACCGCACTGTACTGTGTCTGCTGCTAATATAGACTGGTTGATAAAGAGATAGTATACTCGTAACTAGTATGTATGTATAAAGAAAGAAAAAAAAACCACGGTTAGGTGGTATATACAATTATGGACGGGCTGCCGAGTGCCGACACAGAGGTAGCCACAGCCGTGAACTACCGCACTGTACTGTGTCTGCTGCTAATATATAGACTGGTTGATAAAGAGATAGTATACTCGTAACTAGTATGTATGTATAAAGAAAGAAAAAAAAAACCACGGTTAGGTGGTATATACAATTATGGACGGGCTGCCGAGTGCCGACACAGAGGTAGCCACAGCCGTGAACTACCGCACTGTACTGTGTCTGCTGCTAATATATAGACTGGTTGATAAAGAGATAGTATACTCGTAACTAGTATGTATGTATAAAGAAAGAAAAAAAAAACCACGGTTAGGTGGTATATACAATTATGGACGGGCTGCCGAGTGCCGACACAGAGGTAGCCACAGCCGTGAACTACCGCACTGTACTGTGTCTGCTGCTAATATATAGACTGGTTGATAAAGAGATAGTATACTCGTAACTAGTATGTATGTATAAAGAAAGAAAAAAAAACCACGGTTAGGTGGTATATACAATTATGGACGGGCTGCAGAGTGCCGACACAGAGGTAGCCACAGCCGTGAACTACCGCACTGTACTGTGTCTGCTGCTAATATATAGACTGGTTGATAAAGAGATAGTATACTCGTAACTAGTATGTATGTATAAAGAAAGAAAAAAAAACCACGGTTAGGTGGTATATACAATTATGGACGGGCTGCCGAGTGCCGACACAGAGGTAGCCACAGCCGTGAACTACCGCACTGTACTGTGTCTGCTGCTAATATATAGACTGGTTGATAAAGAGATAGTATACTCGTAACTAGTATGTATGTATAAAGAAAGAAAAAAAAACCACGGTTAGGTGGTATATACAATTATGGACGGGCTGCCGAGTGCCGACACAGAGGTAGCCACAGCCGTGAACTACCGCACTGTACTGTGTCTGCTGCTAATATAGACTGGTTGATAAAGAGATAGTATACTACTAATATTATATACTGGTGGTCAGGTCACTGGTCACTAGTCACACTGGCAGTGGCACTCCTGCAGCAAAAGTGTGCACTGTTTAATTTTAATATAATATTATGTACTCCTGGCTCCTGCTATAACCTATAACTGGCACTGCAGTAGTGCTCCCCAGTCTCCCCCACAATTATAAGCTGTGTGAGCTGAGCAGTCAGACAGATATATAATATATATAGATGATGCAGCACACTGGCCTGAGCCTGAGCAGTGCACACAGATATGGTATGTGACTGACTGAGTCACTGTGTGTATCGCTTTTTTCAGGCAGAGAACGGATATATTAAATAAACTGCACTGTGTGTCTGGTGGTCACTCACTATATAATATATTATGTACTCCTGGCTCCTGCTATAACCTATAACTGGCACTGCAGTAGTGCTCCCCAGTCTCCCCCACAATTATAAGCTGTGTGAGCTGAGCAGTCAGACAGATATATATAATATTATATATAGATAATAGATGATGCAGCACACTGGCCTGAGCCTGAGCAGTGCACACAGATATGGTATGTGACTGAGTCACTGTGTGCTGTGTATCGCTTTTTTCAGGCAGAGAACGGATTATATTATGTACTCCTGGCTCCTGCTATAACCTATAACTGGCACTGCAGTAGTGCTCCCCAGTCTCCCCCACAATTATAAGCTGTGTGAGCTGAGCAGTCAGACAGATATATATAATATTATATATAGATAATAGATGATGCAGCACACTGGCCTGAGCCTGAGCAGTGCACACAGATATGGTATGTGACTGAGTCACTGTGTGCTGTGTATCGCTTTTTTCAGGCAGAGAACGGATTATAAATAAAAGTGGTGGTCACTGGTCACTATCAGCAAAACTCTGCACTGTACACTACTGAGTACTCCTAATGCTCCCCAAAATTAGTAAATCAAGTGTCTCTCTAATCTATTCTAATTCTAAACGGAGAGGACGCCAGCCACGTCCTCTCCCTATCAATCTCAATGCACGTGTGAAAATGGCGGCGACGCGCGGCTCCTTATATAGAATCCGAGTCTCGCGATAGAATCCGAGCCTCGCGAGAATCCGACAGCGTCATGATGACGTTCGGGCGCGCTCGGGTTAACCGAGCAAGGCGGGAAGATCCGAGTCGCTCGGACCCGTGAAAAAAAACATGAAGTTCGGGCGGGTTCGGATTCAGAGAAACCGAACCCGCTCATCTCTAGTCTGTGATCCCACTTTCTAATTACAGACCTTTTTTCATTGTGAAGCTACGCATGAAATTTTTGGCTGACTAGCCCTTATTTGCAGTTTAAATGACAATGCAACTTCTGACATTTTATCATTTCCTTTATCAATTTGTGACACAGGTTTCTCTATTTAGTCAGAGCTTTGTGGAAAATATGTCAAATCATAACAGCGATGATAACTAATTACATGTGAAATGACTATTATATGTCAATGCCTCTTTACAGCATTTGGCAGGTGAATAAAGTGAGACAGTAATACTTCAATGTCATAGTCACACCATTCATTATTTACCAGGGATTTTTCCCCCCAAGAAAGAACAAATAATGATGCATTGTTTAACTCTTATTTATCAGAGCTATTTAACAATGCTTTCTTTTCCAGGACAAAGAAGCAAAGCACTTTCCCATTGAAAAGTCTATGGGGCATGTGCACTAAGCAGAGAAAAGAGTGGAGAAGTGAGCCAGTGGAGAAGTTGCTCATGGCAACCAATCAGCTGCTCTGTATACTTTTGTAGTATGCAAATCATAAATTTTACATCAATGCTAATTGGTTGCCATGGGCAACTTCTCCACTGGCTCCACTTCTTCACTCTTTTCACTGCTTAGTACATCTCCCCCTAAGGGCTAACTGCGCCGCCTCTAACCTCCGCCGCCGCATTAATTGCCTTTTTCTCTACGATCTGAGTCACCGCACCGCTGCCCGCCGCTACCCCTTAGCTCCCCGTCTGTATTCTCTTCTCTTCTCCCTCTTCATCACCGCTGCGGCCACTGAGTTCTCCTATCGCCGTAGAGCACAGTCTGCGCTGCGCTCCCCCTGGCCGTTTGTGCATGCGCACCTGTCACAGCTTCCGGGCATGCGCACACTTGAGCATACGGGCAAGCCGCATAGCGTGATGTTACCAACCACGTGACGCATGAACTAGTGTGCGCATGCCCGGAAGCTGTGGCCGCGGCGGTGATGAGGGTGAAGAGAAGAGAATGCAGACGGGGAGCTAAGGGGTAGCGGCGGGCAGCGGAGCGGTGATTCAGATTGCAGAGAAAAAGGCAATTAACGCGGTGGCGGAGGTTAGTACATCCCGCCCTAAGTCTGCTACGTAGCTTAGCGCAGTGGCAAAATACTTATTTTAATAATGGGCACTCCCGTGCTTGCGTAGCACATTTGTAAATGAAAAAAGGGCAATGCGGTCATATAACTATTATAATAGGAGAAGCAAAGCCAGTATCAGTGGTCCCGAAGCAAACAAAAGAGCCTACAATGCATTCTCAATGGATTTATGATGAAGAGCAAGCATGTCTGCACATAGATACACCCACCAGGTATAACATTACAACCATCTGCCTAATATTGCGTACTTCCTCTTGTGCCACCAAAATCGCTCTGTCCTGTCGAGGCATGGACTCCTCAAGACCTCTGCACTGCAGGTGCCCTGTGGTATCTGGCACCAAGATGTTAGCAGCACATCCTTTAAGTCCTGTAAGTTGTGAGGTGGGGCCTCCATGGCTCAAACTTGTTTTTCCAGCACATTGCACAGATGCTCAATAAGATTGATATCTGAGGAGTTTGGAAGCCAAGTCAACACGTTGTACCCTTTGCCGAGTTCCTCAAACCATTCCTGGATGTGTGCAGTGTGGCAGGGGGCATTATTTTGCTGAAAGAGGCCACAGCTATCAAGGAATACTGTTGTCATGAGGGGGTGTACTTGGCCTGCAACAATGTTTAGGTGGATATTACATGTCAAAGTAACATCCACATGAATGCCAGCACCCAAGACTTCCCAGCAGAACATTGACCAGAGCATCACACTGCCTCCGCTGGTTTGCCTTCTTCCCATACTGCATTCTGGTGCCATCACTTCCATGCATCCAGCCATCTACATGAGTAAATAGAAAATGTGATTCATCAGACCAGGCCACCTTGCTCCATTGTCCAGTTCTGATGCTCATGTGCCCATTGCAGGCACTTTTGGTGGTGGACAGGAACCAGCATGGGCACTCTGACCAGTCTACGGCTACACAGTACCATACACAGCAAGCTGCAAATCACTGTGGGTTCTACTTTTCTACCATAGCCAGCATTAACTTCTCCTGCAAGTTGCTCAACAGTAGCTCTTCTGTGGGATAGAACCAGATGTGCTAGCCTTCACTCTCCAAGTGCATCAATAAGACTTGGACACCCATGACCCTGTCACCGTTTCACCAGCTGTCCATCCTTGGATCACTTTTTAGTAGCTACTAACCTGCAAACTGGGAACACCCAACAAGATCTGCAGTTTTGAAGATATCTTGACCTAGTCATCTAGCCATCACAATATGGCTATTCTCAAAGTTGCTCAGATCCCTACGCTTGTCCTTTTCTTCCTGCTTTTAACGCTACTGTACTTCAAATATTGACTGCTCACTTGATGCTTAATATATCCCACCCTTTGCCAGATTCCATGGTAACAAAATAATCAATGCTATTCATTTCACCTGTCAGTGGCTTCAGTGTGATGGCTGATGGGTGTATAACGGCAATTCAGGAGGCATATACAGTATGCAGAAAATAAATGTCTGTATTTGCACTACTTTTTTTCTATGAAATAAGGTAACAATAAAAATTGTACAAGTATATATATATATATATAAAACAGGCGCCGGTACTGGCGGCCACAGAGTATCATCAAACTAGAGTGCACTGTAAGTGAAATCAACAATTCAATACCAAACAGCTGCGTAGTTTACAATTTATAAACTACTACTACTACTAGAAAGCTTCTTGTCCAAGAAATGTCAACCATACATCATTCAACAGGCCTGCCTGGTCTGGAAATTGATCAAATGTAACATGGATCACATTTCAATCCAAAGTGCTATGTACAGCATACAATGGGTGGTATTCAAATGATATATCACACCGAATCTCCTTTCTAAAATGACCCCCGTTATTGCAGATATCGCACCCGTAGTAATTAGGTTTAGCTGTGTAAAGGGATGGGTGCCTTGCTACCCTAGGGGTAGCAAGCTGAAATGATGATCCCACGCCCACGAGGGCAGAAACAGAACGGGTGTGGAAAAGGGTGAAAAGAATTGAATACCGCCCAATGTGTCGGCTCTAAGGTTGTAACTACTACACACAGTACACCAATATTGTTACCAACACTAATCGGCCAATCTCAAAATATCTTTGTACTCAGGTTCATGCCTCAACTAATGTAATTAGATTAGGTCTCGGGTGGGTGACTCTACAGATTTAATGAAGGTCTTCATCATTACCAACATCATCATCATCATTATTATCATCATCATCATTATCAATGTATTTGTATCGACCTTAGGGCCTAATTCAGACCTTGCTGCAAATTTGCAGAGGTCTGCGATCAGATAGTCGTCGCCCAGGGAGAGTGAATACCCGCCACGTGCAAGTGTGCGAATGCATGCGTACGCCGTGCAAAAATTCTGCCAGACAGTGGACATCTGCTAATCCGTTCCCAACTCACTCACCATCAAATGATTTTTCCCGTCTGTGCAATGTGTATATAGTCCAGGACCTACTCCTACAGTACGATACAAACAGGCTGATCGGGGCCGGAGCTGACGTCACACACCCTCCCTGAAAACGCTTGGGAATGACTGCGTTTTTCCTAACATGATATTTAGGAGCTGATTGGTTAGTACTTTATCTCCATACAGTTTATGACTCTCTAAGGCTTGATAAATCTTGGCCCTAGATCACATAAAATGTTAATGGAAAGCAAATAGTAAATTTATAACAAAATAATTAAAAAATAATAATAATGACAATGATGTAGAAAAGAAAGAAAGAAAGAATGAAAGAAAGAAAGAAAGAAAGAAAGAAAGAAAGAAAGAAAGAAAGAAAGAAAGAAAGAAAGAAAGAAAGAAAGAAAGAAAGAGAAAGAAAGAAAGAAAAAGAGAGAGAAAAATAAAGGGAGAAAGAAAGAAAGAAAGAAAGAAAGAAAGAAAGAAAGAAGAAAGAAAGAAAGAAAGAAAGAAAGAAAGAAAGAAAGAAAGAAAGAAAGAAAAAGAGACTAAAGAAAGAAAGAAAGAAAGAAAGAAAGAAAGAAAGAAAGAAAGAAAGAAAGAAAGAAAGAAAGAAAGAAAGAAAGAAAGAAAAAGAAAGAAAGAGACAAAAAAATAAAGGAAGAAAGGAAGAAAGAAAGAAAGAAAGAAAGAAAGAAGAAAGAAAGAAAGAAAGAAAGAAAGAAAGAGAAAGAAAGAAAGAAAACGCTTGGGAACGACCGCATTTTTCCTGACAAGCTCGGAAAACGGTCAGTTACCACCCACAAACGTCCTCTTCCTGTCAATCACCTTGCGGACGCCTTGAGATTTAAATTTTTACAACATCCTTTCGCTGTTTGGTGATGTGCGGTGCATACGCATGCACAGTCATTCGATAATCGGACTCTGTCCGATTTCGCACAACAGTAATTAGTTCTGAATCAGGCCCTCAGTTAGCACACTGCCACCCCAATTATGTTTAAATATAAAATGAGTTTTAGAAAAATTAATCCTAACTAAATTAAACTCCGGTGAACCTTTTAATCACTAATGATTAGAATTGAAGCATCTGATAATGGCCTGAAAAATCATCACGGCCCTCTGGTCTTGTGATAGTAAGTGACATTTCCAGGTTTTATTTATATGCTTAGCTTAATAGTACAGAGGTACTTGTGCACTTACCATGACATCAAAGGCGTACAGTACTTGCAATGTCAAGGAAAATCAGTTCCCATTATTGCCGATCATATTATATAAGGAATAATCTTACCAACTCGCAAAGAAAGAGCAATTTGCCCCATCAGCTCATATGTAATATCCTATCTAGATGGAATTCTACCATGTCTATCTTGTAGAGTAAAAAAAGAGAAGGCCATCAAGAAAATATGTTATAACAAAAACATTTAAAGGAAATATATCATCTGTCTAATCTGAAGCAATGCAAATAATGGATGATATCTATACAGTATCTCTCCATTGATGAGTCCAAGTATTATTTTTGCAGGGATAATTGTAACATTAGAAACATTTAAATTCTTATGTTGCTTTTTGAACAATCCCTGAACTGTATTTATCAAGATGACAGGGTTCTCGGAGCAATGAGCTGCTGTCCTGGCACACCCAACAATTGCAATTTGTATACTCGCGGTGAATAGGAATACCATGATGAAGATGGCACTGTTCAGATAGATATTGATGATGGGACTCAAGAACTGATCATTGATAAGGATAAAAAATACATAAACGACAATGATTTTACAACATCATGTTAGTTAATGAATTATAATGTAGCTAACTCATATAATAATTTTTTGCCATCCTAGGGCAATCCCTAGGTGGCCCCATGATATACCACCTCATCATCGCAGAACCTCTCAATATTGTAGGCTTCCACAGAATCCCATGTTTAAAGTTAATGGCTTTAAATAAAAAAATCTAGGCCCACATTTTTCAAGCCTTGGAGAGTGATAAAGTACCAACCAATGAGCTCCTAACTGACATTTTTCAAACACAGCCTGTAACATGACATTTAGGAGCTGATTGGTTGGTATTTTATCTCCATACAGTTTATCACTATCTAAGGCTTGATAAATCTTGACCCTAGATTACATAAAATGTTAATGAAAAGCAAATAGTAAATTATAACAAAATAATTAAAAAATAATAATATGATGTACAAAAGGTGGAGGCCCAAATATATTGTGGAAGAAATCTCAATCTGAAAAAAGATGAACTGAGAAAATATACCAAGCTAAAAAAAACATAATAAAGATAGCAGTATTTAAATAAAGTTTCTGTAAAGATGGATCACTGCTTATACTTATATCTTTTTTTAATAATGATCTGCTTCAATGTTTACATCAATGCCAATTCACACTCACTTGGACCAAATATTATTATCTCTTGCTTCCTGCAGTACTGTAGTTCTCTTATCATTTCAACATGGGCAGCAGATGGAGAGTTGCACATGCAGATATGTATTCCTTCCACGAGTTCTCCTGATTGTATCCCTGCAGGTACTCATTAGAGATCCACTATCTTAGCTATTTGCCCCTAGGGACCCACCTGGTCTGCATTTATTGCTCGGTAAAGAATGCATTGATTTATTGTACACTAGCACATATTTTGTAAGCTACATAAAGTCAATTATTAAGCATTTAAAGAAATGAAAGTATTATAAATACATTATCTCAGTGACTAATTATACTAATTAATATTTTGGGCAGTCGTAACATCTTTGTAGTCATTTACTATACGCACTTTATTTTCATTTATCAAGATTAAATCTATTAGGAAATATGATTCTAATGTAAATCCCAATGAATGTGCAAATGCAAAATAAAAAGCATGATATGCAAACCATGGAATAGCAGAATGCAGAATATCCAGCAAATCAGGTGATGGATTGTACTTGTTATAACCAGTGCCGTAACTGGGCATTTTAGTGCTATGTGCAAGAAACGGCATTGGCGCCCCCCCATGCAAGATAGGGGCAGTGCGCGCCGTAGGCAGGCAAAAAATATATAGGGTCGTGGCTTCGCGGGGAAGGGGCATGGCCACAAAATAATACCAATTCATACTACAGTGCACAGTAGTCTCCATTATTCAAATTATGCTGTACAGTAGCGCCACTACACCTTGTAGAGCCACTTTTACACCTTACAGCAGACAGTCCCCCTTTTTACACATTATGACAGACAGCGTCCTCTTTTTACACATTAGGACAGACAGCGTCCCCCTTTTTACACATTATGACAGACAGCATCCTCTTTTTACACATTACGGCAGACAGCGTCCCCCTTTTTACACATTATGGCAGACAGCGTCCCCTTTTTACACATTATGGCAGACAGCGTCCTCTTTTTACACATTACGGCAGACAGGGTCCCCCTTTTTACACATTATGGCAGACAGCGTCCCCCTTTTTACACATTATGGCAGGCAGTGTCCCCCTTTTTACACATTACAGCAGACAGCGTCCCCCTTTTTACACATTATGGCAGACAGCGTCCCCTTTTTACACATTACGACAGACAGAGTCCCCTTTTTACACATTACGGCAGACAGCGTCCCCCTTTTTCAAAATAGATAGAGAGAGGGAGGGGGAGAGAGAGAGAGAGATACTTACCATCGCTCCTCGAGCTGGCAGATCCCTCGGTGCAGGTAGCGGAGGAGGAGGGAGGGGGACTGGAGCCGCAGCAGCGCTATGTAATTAGAAGAGGCGCCGCTGCAGCAGTCCCCTCTCCTTCCGTATTGGCTGCCCGATGCCGCTGTGAATGCTGGCATGTATGAACCGCATCCCAGCATTCACAGCAGCGCCGGGCAGCCAATAAGGAAGGAGAGGGGACTGCTGCAGCGGCGCTACTACCAATTACATAGCGCTGCTGCCAGTACCAGATTAAGGTCCACATAGGCCTGGAGCTGAAATTTATGAAGGGCCTGTTGTATCCACTGAATCAGTTGTGACCAGCATGTCAGGTGTGTGACTACTGATATGGGGGAAGGTGCTTTACTTAAAAGCATCATCAAATCTGATTACATACAGTAGCATAAAAATCAAAACATTCATCTGCTAGAATATTGTTCCCAAGCAATGTCCCGCTGGGGCATAATGGGCTCACCTGGGGAATACAATAGCAGGGGGCCGCAGGGTGTGATCAGCCATTGGGTAAGTATTGACATAAACTATTGGGGTACGGCCAGCTCTCAAAGGACACATCATAGTTTTCTAATAATAATCTGTGCCCCTTTTTAGTCTACTAATATTATGCACTCTCTTCAGTAGAATAGTAATCATAAATGTTTGGTTTAGTTTTTCAACATAATGTTCCTCCCTATCAGTTTAATAAATAGAATGTGCGTCCCGCTAAGCCACACTCCCCAGCCCACACATATGTTATCCGCACACTTACTGAGCGATTAAGGCAAAAGTAATCAACACCACTATTAGTTACCAGATGGCCAAGTACACCCTGAGCACATTGATGCCAGTGTGCACCCACCTGATGACAGTGTGACCATCACAACAACAGATTAACACAGGCCTGTGACTTACCTGACCCAATCAGCAATCACTTCAATTGAGCTGGACTGCCTCCTTAGAGTTATGTTGGGTGGTATCGTAGCACCTATATTGCTTCACAAAGCCTGTAGAAGGCTATAAGACACTATTATGCAGCGCAGGAAGGACAAATGAAGTTTCCCACTGTTCTGCCATACAGATTGTGCTGGTGTTTGATCCATGGAAGGAGGGAGGTGCTCCGGCGGCTGTGCTGGTCTCCATGAGCCGCGCTGGCAGAAGGGGGAGGAGTGTCCCGGCGGCCACGCTAGCAGAGGAAGTAGGTCTCAGGTGGAATGAGGTCTCCTTGCTGCTGCTGGCAGAGGAGTGATCCGCCGGCTGCGCTGCCAGAGGGGAGACTCAAGGAGGGATCTGGCGGCTGTGCTGGCAGGACAAGGGGGCTCCGGTGGCTGCGCTGGCAGTATTCTGTAGCAGGAAAAAACTATTCCTGTCTACAGCAGTACCCTGCTCTCTCCTCTCCAGCACGGCGCACGGCACACAGCAGAGGTGGCATGTAATGAGTCAATTTGACTCATTACATGCCGCTGGCCGTTGCAGCCTCAGGGCAACTGCGCTGTGTGCCAAGCACACCTGGCACACACGTAGTTACGGCCCTGGTTATAACTTGTGTTGTCACAGTTCATCTATATATGATCAGCACTGAGTGGGAGAGATGCAGAGAAAACATTATGTGTTGTGGATTCTGGCCTATGTTGTATGCTGTAGGAAAGAAAGAAAGAAAGAAAGAAAGAAAGAAAGAAAGAAAGAAAGAAAGAAAGAAAGAAAGAAAGAAAGAAAGAAAGGAAAGAAAGAAAGAAAGAAGAAAGAGAAAGAAGGAAGGAAAGAAAAAGGGAGAAAGAAAGAGAGAGAGAGAGAGAGAGAGAGATTAGAAAGGGAGAAAGAAAGAAAGAAAGAAAGGAAAGAAAGAAAGAAAGAAAGAAAGAAAGAAAGAAAGAAAGAAAGAAAGAAAGAGAAAAATAAAGGGAGAAAGAAAGAAAGAGAGAGAGAGAGAGAGAGAAAGGGAGAGAGAAAGAAAGAGAGAGAAAGAAAGAAAGAAAGAAAGAAAGAAAGAAAGAAAGAGAAAGAAAGAAAGAAAGAAAGAAAGAAAGAAAGAAAGAGAAAGAAGGAAGGAAAGAAAAAGGGAGAAAGAAAGAGAGAGAGAGAGAGAGAGAGAGAGAGAGAGAGAGAGAGAGAGAGAGAGAGAGATTAGAAAGGGAGAAAGAAAGAAAGAAAGAAAGAAAGAAAGAAAGAAAGAAAGAAAGAAAGAAAGAAAGAGAAAAAATAAAGGGAGAAAGAAAGAAAGAGAGAGAGAGAGAGAGAGAAAGAAAGAAAGAAAGAAAGAAAGAAAGAAAGAAAGAAAGAAAGAAAGAAAGAAAGAAAGAAAGAAAGAAAGAAAGAAAGAGAAAAATAAGGGGAGAAAGAAAGAAAGAGAGAGAGAGAGAGATAAAGGGAGAAAGAAAGAGAGAGAGAGAAAAAGAGAAAAAGAAAGGGAGAAAGAAAGAAAGAAAGAAAGAAAGAAAGAAAGAAAGAAAGAAAGAAAGAAAGAAAGAAAGAAAGAAAGAAAGAAAGAAAGAAAGAAAAAGAAAGAAAGAAAATATAAATTGAAAAAACATAGTAAAATCAAAATGTGCTCTTATAATTCATACAATATATTTAGTGAAAAGTAGTGTAAAACACAAACATGCACTAGCTAACTAAAACAAAGACACACTCAGACATAAAGAATCACTACGAGTTTTCTCCCTAGTCCTACAGTAACGCTGTTCTGCAGTCTGGTTCTCATGCCGAGATTGAAAGATGGCTGACAGGAAACCAGGATGTGGGAAGAGGAAATTTGCAATGGGACCACGATTTGCTCACATTTGCTGATTTACTGGTAGAAACGTAAAATGTCACATATACACATAGGGGTATTTCTCTGACGTCCTAGTGGATGCTGGGACTCCGTCAGGACCATGGGGAATAGCGGCTCCGCAGGAGACAGGGCACAAAATTTAAAAGTTTGACCACTAGGTGGTGTGTACTGGCTCCTCCCCCTATGACCCTCCTCCAAGCCTCAGTTAGGTTTTTGTGCCCGTCCGAGCAGGGTGCAATCTAGGTGGCTCTCCTAAAGAGCTGCTTAGAAAAAGTTTGTTAGGTTTTTTATTTTCAGTGAGTCCTGCTGGCAACAGGCTCACTGCAACGAGGGACTTAGGGGAGAAGAAGTGAACTCACCTGCGTGCAGGATGGATTTGCTTCTTAGGCTACTGGACACTAGCTCCAGAGGGACGATCACAGGTACAGCCTGGATGGGTCACCGGAGCCGCGCCGCCGACCCCCTTGCAGATGCCGAATAGAGAAGAGGTCCAGAAACCGGCGGCAGAAGACGTCTCAGTCTTCATGAGGTAGCGCACAGCACTGCAGCAGTGCGCCATTGCTCTCCGCACACTTCACACCCAGTGGTCACTGAGGGTGCAGGGCGCTGGGGGGGGCGCCCTGGGCAGCAATGTAATATACCTATTCTGGCTAAAATATATCACATATAGCCCCTGGGGCTATATGGATGTATTTAACCCCTGCCAGGTTCCAAAAAAACCGGGAGAAGAAGCCCGCCGAAAAGGGGGCGGGGCCTATTCTCCTCAGCACACAGCGCCATTTTCCTGCCCAGCTCCGCTGCGAGGAAGGCTCCCAGGACTCTCCCCTGCACTGCACTACAGAAACAGGGTAAAAACAGAGAGGGGGGGCACTTATTGGCGATATTTATAATATTTGAGCTGCTATAAAGGGAACACACTTATTAAGGTTGTCCCTATATATATTTATAGCGCTTGGGTGTGTGCTGGCAAACTCTCCCTCTGTCTCCCCAAAGGGCTAGTGGGGTCCTGTCTTCTATCAGAGCATTCCCTGTGTGTCTGCTGTGTGTCGGTACGTGTGTGTCGACATGTATGAGGACGATGTTGGCGTGGAGGCGGAGCAATTGCCTGTAATGGTGATGTCACCCCCTAGGGAGTCGACACCAGAATGGATGGCTTTGTTTATGGAATTACGGGATAGTGTCAGCACGCTACAAAAGTCGGTTGACGACATGAGACAGCCGGCAAACCAGTTAGTACCTGTCCAGGCGTCTCAGACACCGTCAGGGGCTGTAAAACGCCCTTTACCTCAGTCGGTCGACACAGACCCAGACACTGACACTGAATCCAGTGTCGACGGTGAAGAAACAAACGTATTTTCCAGTAGGGCCACACGTTATATGATCACGGCAATGAAGGAGGCTTTGCATATCTCTGATACTGCAAGTACCACAAAAAGGGGTATTATGTGGGGTGTGAAAAAACTACCGATAGTTTTTCCTGAATCAGAGGAACTGAATGAAGTGTGTGATGAAGCGTGGGTTACCCCAGATAGAAAACTGCTAATTTCAAAGAAGTTATTGGCATTATACCCTTTCCCGCCAGAGGTTAGGGCGCGCTGGGAAACACCTCCTAGGGTGGATAAGGCGCTCACACGCTTATCAAAGCAAGTGGCGTTACCGTCTCCTGATACGGCCGCCCTCAAGGATCCAGCTGATAGGAGGCTGGAGAATACATTAAAAAGTATATACACACATACGGGTGTTATACTGAGACCAGCAATCGCCTCAGCCTGGATGTGCAGTGCTGGTGTGGCTTGGTCGGAGTCACTGTCTGAAAATATTGATACCCTGGATAGGGACAGTATTTTACTGACTATAGAGCAGTTAAAGGATGCATTTCTTTATATGCGAGATGCACAGAGAGATATTTGCACTCTGGCATCAAGAGTAAGTGCGATGTCCATATCTGCCAGAAGAAGTTTATGGACGCGCCAGTGGTCAGGTGATGCGGATTCCAAACGACATATGGAAGTATTGCCGTATAAGGGGGAGGAATTATTTGGGGTCGGTCTATCGGATCTGGTGGCCACGGCAACGGCCGGAAAATCCACCTTTTTACCCCAGGTCACCTCCCAGCAGAAAAAGCTGCAGGCTTTTCAGCCGCAGTCCTTTCGTTCCTATAAGAACAAACGAGCAAAAGGACATTCCTATTTGCCCCGAGGCAAAGGAAAGGGTAAGAGACTGCAACAAGCAGCTCCTTCCCAGGAGCAGAAGCCCTCCCCGGCTTCTACAAAGGCGTCAGCATGACGCTGGGACCTTACAAGCAGACTCAGGGGCGGTGGGGGGTCGCCTCAAACATTTCAGCGCACAGTGGGCTCACTCGCAGGTGGACCCCTGGATCCTGCAGGTAGTATCTCAGGGTTACAGGTTGGAATTCGAGAAGTCCCCTCCTCGCCGTTTCCTAAAGTCTGCTTTGCCAACGTCTCCCTCCGACAGGGCGACGGTATTGGAGGCCATTCACAAGCTGTATTCTCAGCAGGTGATAGTCAAGGTACCCCTCCTACAACAGGGACAGGGGTATTACTCCACGCTATTTGTGGTACCGAAGCCGGACGGCTCGGTAAGACCGATTCTAAATCTAAAATCTCTGAACCTGTACATACAAAAATTCAAGTTCAAGATGGAGTCACTCAGAGCAGTGATAGCGAATCTGGAAGAAGGGGATTTTATGGTGTCCTTGGACATCAAGGATGCTTACCTTCATGTTCCAATTTGTCCTTCACACCAAGGGTACCTCAGGTTCGTGGTCCAAAACTGTCATTATCAGTTCAGACGCTGCCGTTTGGATTGTCCACGGCACCCCGGGTCTTTACCAAGGTAATGGCCGAAATGATGATCCTTCTTCGAAGAGAAGGCGTCTTAATTATCCTTTACTTGGACGATCTCCTGATAAGGGCAAGATCCAGAGAACAGCTGGAGGTCGGAGTAGCACTAACCCAAGTAGTGCTCCAACAACACGGGTGGATTCTGAATTTTCCAAAATCCCAACTGATCCCGACGACACGTCTGTTGTTCCTAGGGATGATTCTGGACACTGTTCAGAAAAAGGTATTTCTTCCGGAGGAGAAAGCCAGGGAGTTATCCGATCTAGTCAGGAACCTCCTAAAACCAGGAAAAGTATCTGTGCATCAATGCACAAGAGTCCTGGGAAAAATGGTAGCTTCTTACGAAGCGATTCCATTCGGCAGATTCCATGCACGAACTTTTCAGTGGGATCTGCTGGACAAATGGTCCGGATCGCATCTGCAGATGCATCAGCGGATAAAATTGTCCACAAGGACAAGAGTGTCTCTGCTATGGTGGTTGCAGAGTGCTCATCTGTTAGAGGGCCGCAGATTCGGCATACAGAACTGGGTCCTAGTGACCACGGACAGAAGTCTTCCACATGATTGTGGTCCATTGGGAAAGACCAATGGTGGACATGATGGCGTCCCGCCTCAACAAAAAACTGGACAGGTATTGCGCCAGGTCAAGAGACCCTCAGGCAATAGCTGTAGACGCTCTGGTAACACCATGGGTGTACCAGTCAGTGTATGTGTTTCCTCCTCTGCCTCTCATACCAAAAGTACTGAGAATTATACGGCAAAGGGGAGTAAGAACGATACTCGTGGCTCCGGATTGGCCAAGAAGAACTTGGTACCCGGAACTTCAGGAGATGCTCATGGAAGATCCGTGGCCTCTACCTCTAAGACGGGACCTGCTTCAGCAGGGACCGTGTCTATTCCAAGACTTACCGCGGCTGCGTTTGACGGCATGGCGGTTGAACGCCGAATCCTAAGGGAAAAAGGCATTCCGGAAGAGGTCATCCCTACCCTGGTAAAAGCCAGGAAGGAGGTGACTGCACAACATTATCACCGCATTTGGAGAAAATATGTTGCGTGGTGTGAGGCCAGGAAGGCCCCAATGGAGGAATTTCAACTGGGTCGATTCCTACATTTCCTGCAAACAGGATTGTCTATGGGCCTCAAATTAGGGTCCATTAAGGTTCAAATTTCGGCCCTGTCGATTTTCTTCCAGAAAGAATTGGCTTCAGTTCCTGAAGTCCAGACTTTTGTAAAAGGAGTACTACATATACAGCCCCCGGTTGTGCCCCCAGTGGCACCGTGGGATCTTAATGTAGTTTTGGATTTTCTCAAATCCCATTGGTTTGAGCCACTCAAATCGGTGGATTTGAAATATCTTACATGGAAAGTAACCATGCTACTGGCCCTGGCTTCAGCCAGGAGAGTGTCAGAATTGGCGGCTTTATCGTATAAAAGCCCATATCTGATTTTCCATTCGGACAGGGCAGAACTGCGGACGCGTCCTCACTTTCTGCCTAAGGTGGTTTCAGCGTTTCACCTGAACCAGCCTATTGTGGTGCCTGCGGCTACTAGCGATTTGGAGGATTCCAAGTTGCTGGACGTTGTCAGAGCATTGAAAATATATATTTCAAGGACGGCTGGAGTCAGAAAATCTGACTCGCTGTTTATACTGTATGCACCCAACAAGCTGGGTGCTCCTGCTTCTAAGCAGACGATTGCTCGTTGGATTTGTAGCACAATTCAACTTGCACATTCTGTGGCAGGCCTGCCACAGCCTAAATCTGTCAAGGCCCATTCCACAAGGAAGGTGGGCTCATCTTGGGCGGCTGCCCGAGGGGTCTCGGCATTACAACTCTGCCGAGCAGCTACGTGGTCAGGGGAGAACACGTTTGTAAAATTCTACAAATTTGATACCCTGGCTAAGGAGGACCTGGAGTTCTCTCATTCGGTGCTGCAGAGTCATCCGCACTCTCCCGCCCGTTTGGGAGCTTTGGTATAATCCCCATGGTCCTGACGGAGTCCCAGCATCCACTAGGACGTCAGAGAAAATAAGATTTTACTTACCGATAAATCTATTTCTCGTAGTCCGTAGTGGATGCTGGGCGCCCATCCCAAGTGCGGATTGTCTGCAATACTTGTACATAGTTATTGTTACAAAAAAATCGGGTTGTTATTGTTGTGAGCCGTCTGTTCAGAGGCTCCTACGTTTGTCATACTGTTAACTGGGTTCAGATCACAAGTTGTACGGTGTGATTGGTGTGGCTGGTATGAGTCTTACCCGGGATTCAAAATCCTTCCTTATTGTGTACGCTCGTCCGGGCACAGTATCCTAACTGAGGCTTGGAGGAGGGTCATAGGGGGAGGAGCCAGTACACACCACCTAGTGGTCAAACTTTTAAATTTTGTGCCCTGTCTCCTGCGGAGCCGCTATTCCCCATGGTCCTGACGGAGTCCCAGCATCCACTACGGACTACGAGAAATAGATTTATCGGTAAGTAAAATCTTATTATTTACTAAAATTCGTATTTTCCCGACTGAGGTTAAAGTTCAATCACGAATGACATCGAAAGTGTAAAGTTGCAACTTTTAGAATTTATTACGACTAATTTACTAAGCTGTCGTATTCTGCATTTTCGTATTTACCGATGTCGATGTCATTCGTTTTTCTTTGCAGTGTTTTACGTGAGTGACTTGTAAAACACTGCCGACTTTCATACAATGAATCTCGGCCGGATCTGAGAGATCCGTGCTGGGCTTCATTGTGCACCTTTATTAAAATAGAAATCATTGTTAAAATAAAAAAAAAATTGCGTGGGGTCCCCCCTCCTAAGCAAAACCAGCCTCGGGCTCTTTGAGCCGGCCCTGGTTGAAAAAATATGGAAAAAAAAATGATAGGGGTTCCCCCATATTTAAACAACCAGCACCGGGCTCTGCGCCTGGTCCTGGTTCCAAAAATACGGGGGACAAAAAGCGTAGGGGTCCCCCGTATTTCTGAAATCAGCACCGGGCTCCACTAGCCAGATACATAATGCCACAGCCGGGGGACACTTTTATCTAGGTCCCTGCGGCCCTGGCATTACATAACCAACTAGTCACCCCTGGCCGGGGTACCCTGGAGGAGTGTGGACCCCTTCAATCAAGGGGTCCCCCCCTCCAGCCACCCAAGTGCCAGGGGTGAAGCCCGAGGCTGTCCCCCCCATCCAAGGGCTGCAGATGGGAGGCTGATAGCCTTTTTGTCAAAAATGGAATATTGTTTTTAGTAGCAGTACTACAAGTCCCAGCAAGACTCCCCCGCAAGCTGGTACTTGGAGAACCACAAGTACCAGCATGCGGTGGAAAACCGGGCCCGCTGGTACCTGTAGTACTACTACTAAAAAAATACCCCAATAAAAACAGAAGACACACACCTTGAAAGTAAAAGTTTAATACATACATCCACACCTCCATATACATATACTTACCTATGTTCACACGAGGGTCGGTCCTCTTCTCCATGTAGAATCCATGGTGTACCTGTTGAAAAAATTATACTCACAAAATCCAGTGTAGATGGCTCCTCTTTTTCTCCATTTGTAATCCTGGTACTTTGCAAAATAACAAAACGGACACCCGACCTCGCACTGAAAGGGGCCCCATGTTTTCACATGGGACCCCTTTCCCCGAATGCCAGGAACCTCCCCTGACTTTTGTCTAAGAGGATTCCATCAGCCAATCAGGGAACGCCACGTTGTGGCATCCTCCTGATTGGCTGTGTGCTCCTGTAGTGTATGACAGGCAGCACACGGCAGTGTTACAATGTAGCGCCTATGCGCTCCATTGTAACCAATGGTGGGAACTTTGTGGTTAGCGGTGAGGTTACTTTCGGTCAACCGCTGACCACAAAATTCCCACCATTGGTTACAATGGAGCGCATAGGCGCTACATTGTAACACTGCCGTGTGCTGCCTGTCATACACTACAGGAGCACACAGCCAATCAGGAGGATGCCACAACGTGGCGTTCCCTGATTGGCTGATGGAACCCTCTAAGACAAAAGTCAGGGGGGGTTCCTGGCATTCAGGGAAAGGGGTCCCATGTGAAAACATGGGGCCCCTTTCAGTGCGAGGTCGGGTGTCCGTTTTGTTATTTTGCAAAGTACCAGGATTACAAATGGAGAAAAAGAGGAGCCATCTACACTGGATTTTGTGAGTATAATTTTTTCAACAGGTACACCATGGATTCTACATGGAGAAGAGGACCGACCCTCGTGTGAACATAGGTAAGTATGTGTATATGGAGGTGTGGATGTATGTATTAAACTTTTACTTTCAAGGTGTGTGTCTTCTGTTTTTATTGGGGTATTTTTTTAGTAGTAGTACTACAGCTACCAGCGGGCCCGGTTTTCCACCGCATGCTGGTACTTGTGGTTCTCCAAGTACCAGCTTGCGGGGGAGGCTTGCTGGGATTTGTAGTACTGCTACTAAAAACAATATTCCATTTTTGACAAAAAGGCTATCAGCCTCCCATCCGCAGCCCTTGGATGGGGGGGACAGTCTCGGGCTTCACCCCTGGCCCTTGGGTGGCTGTAGGGGGTTCCCCTTGATTGAAGGGGTCCCCACTCCTCCAGGGTACCCCGGCCAGGGGTGACTAGTTGGTTATGTAATGCCAGGGCCGCAGGGACCTAGATAAAAGTGTCCCCCGGCTGTGGCATTATGTATCTGGCTAGTGGAGCCTGGTGCTGGTTTCATAAATACGGGGGACCCCTACGCTTTTTGTCCCCCATATCTTTGGAACCAGGACCAGGCGCAGAGCCCGGTGCTAGTTGTTTAAATATGGGGGAACCCCTATCATTTTTTTCCCCATATTTTTTCAACCAGGGCCAGCTCAAAGAGCCCGAGGCTGGTTTTGCTTAGGAGGGGGGACCCCACGCATTTAAAAAAAAAAAAAATAACACTTTCCCACCCCTTCCCACTTAAAAACATGCACGGATCTCATGGATCCGTGCATGCCTATCCGAACACGGTAAAAAAAAGCAGGTCTGGTTTTTTTTAGCACTTTTTCACGATTTGTATTTCAGCATGGCAGTGTTTGGCTATTGTCGGCAGTGTTTGTGATTTGCACTTTTTAGTAAATGACCGATTTCTACCAAATTCCAGGCGTATTTGACCGATGGTGTATTGATTCGTAATTTTTTCCTTGGACTTCCAAAATAATATGAATGCCCTCATCACTGCCGTGATTTCAGTTTAGTAAATTCCCGAGATGACACTTTGAAGAAAAAACATCATCTCGGTCAAAATCGGGACCTTAGTAAATATACCCCATAGAGTACATTTTGATGCAAAATTTAGATGTATCCTGGTGACAGAAAAAGAGACCTAGAACTAAGACACTGTTAAATCTTACAAGGTTAAAAAAAAACATGCATGAATCATAGCAGATAACGGCCTAATTCCAATAAGGAAGCTTTGCATTGTATTATAGTGGGATACCATAAAAAGAGACCCCATTTGGGAAGCAAGTAAAATTTAGTAAATTCCTCCAGGTTGGAAAACACATCTACAAGTTTGAAACTATTGATTTTAGTAACATTAGAAGCTCAGAACCGCTCAGGACATATCTGAAATCACTTCTAGGCGCCATGCACCGCTTGTGTGTTCACATTATTTTGCATCAAAGTTTTTGCTCAATTTCCCTTCATAACCACTTGCACAATGTCTATCTCTTCTGTTTATGCATGATGTTATATTGTGAGTTATAGATAGCTGGCACAACATTGCACTTACAGTAGTTAATTTGCTCCCTTAAGTACCGGATGTCTGAGGAATAAACATCCTTCTTGTATTTCGACAACATTTACAAAAGTTGACTTAAATCAGAACCTAAATAGGGAAAGAAAAAATTTAATTTAAAATAAATAAAAATGCTTTTAAGTAATGAAGTGAAACATGCCCATATTTATTATTTACAAATACAGAGAGCGCAAAAGTGAACCAACAAAAAGCATATAGAGCTTTGGGCAGCTGTATACCATTGCCACATTTCAGATGGCTAGAGAGTATTTATGTTGGTACAGGTTGAGTATCCCATATCCAAATATTCCGAAATACGGAATATTCCGAAATACAGAATTTTTTTGAGTGAGAGTGAGATAGTGAAACCTTTGTTTTCTGATGACTCAATGTACACAACCTTGTTTAATACACAAAGTTATCAAAAATATTGTATTAAATGACCTTCAGACTGTGTGTATAAGGTGTATATGAAACATAAATGAATTGTGTGAATATAGACACACTTTGTTTAATGCACAAAGTTATTAAAAATATTGGCTAAAATGACCTTCAGGCTGTGTGTATAAGGTGTATATGTAACATAAATGCATTCTGTGCTTAGACTTAGGTCCCATCGCCATGATATCTCATTATGGTATGCAATTATTCCATAATACGGAAAAGTCCAATATCCAAAATACCTCTGGTCCCAAGCATTTTGGATAAGGGATACTCAACCTGTATAATAAATGAATAATATACTGCTTATAGGAAAATGCATCCTTTGAATAGTAGATGTTCTGTATTGTTTGTTTTCCTACAAACAGTATGCCCAGTAAATTAGGAAAATTGACCCTTTGAATAGTAAACTTTCTGTATTTTTTATTTTCCTAGATACTGTAAGCGCAGTAAATTGCATGTAGTGACTTTACAGTTTATAAAACTGTTTATCACTTGTTTGTATTTACATTTAGCAAAGAAGAAGTTTTCAAAGTCTTTGTTACCTGTATCTAATAAGATGGCAGCATTTTAAAGACTGCACAGGAAGGAAACAAACTTGGTTCATTTGACTACTTTTTCAGGATGTTTTTCTTCTGTTTAAGAAATATTATATAAAATGTAACATTTATTTCCTGGATTGATTTCACCCTGTCCAGCTCAAATGCAGATGGTTACATACAGTACTTCATCTGGGGCATCCCTGAACTTCATCAGGCTCCCCATACCTCTTATGGCACAGTGTCGTGCTGCTTTACGGTAAGAAACAAAGGGATATATTTATGAGGGCCCTAAATCTGTTCTTCATGCTGCGTTGACTGATGGATACCAGAACCGGAAGTGACGATTCGTGAGCGTTAGCGCGCGCGTGGGCGCACGTGGGATGGAGCGGACGAGCTGGCTGCAAGCTGCAAGGGCAAGTACCGTAAGCTGGGAGCAGGGGAGCAAGGTGCCGGATGGAGGGGCAGTGAAGTGGAACCGAGCGGGAAGCAGGAATCCTGCAGCCGCAGGCTGGGCCGCGGCAACAGCAAGCAGCAAAGTGTAGGAGCCGGGGGCAAGCGCTGATCGGAGGACTTAACAGAGGTGCCGGGGACGGAGGTGCCAGGGTGAGGAGAGCTTATAGCAGGACTGGCCCAGACCGGCAACAGAGGAGCAGCAGTGAGACCGGAAGAATTGGGACAGAGGTGCAGGGAGCAGATGAGTATTAGCTTTTCCTACTTTTTTGTATAATTGATTGTCTCCCTTTGCCTGTTACAGTATTTTATTGTACTTAATTTGTTCTTTATTTATTTATTTATGTATTTATTGTCCTTTATTGTCCTTTACATATTGTCCGTTTTATTATATATATATATATATATATATATATATATATATATATATATTGTCCCTCTCTTTTTTTTTAAGGTAACGGGGAGTTAGCACTTATTAAAAATAGGTGGGGCTGCGATTGAGAATCTCACTCAGTGCATGTTGTGCATGATGTATGCGCACCTGGAACAACAGTCCAAGTGTGGGTACATCTGTGCGAGATGTGAGCGAACAGCTGACCTGGAAGCCCAGGTAACTGATCTAGAGCAGACCGTCACACGACTGAGGGATATTCACAATCTTGAGCAAAGTTTAGACAGAACGGTGGAGGAGTTGCAGGGGGGAACACTGGTAGACGAGGATGATCAGATAGACAGCTCGGTAATGGTTAGAAGGAAGAAAAAGAGGGGGAGACAGGACATCTCTGATCTGCCAAACCCCCAACAAATTTGCCCGACTGGACAAGGATTCTGAGGATGGCAGTCAGGAAATGACGTAGCCGGAGGAGACTGTTCCCTCTAGCAACCAGAGGAACGGTCCCACCGGTACTGATGAGTAAAAAGATAGTGAGGTACCTAGTCAGATTGTGGTGGTAGGAGAAACCAGGAGGAGGGGCTGAATCTAGGTGTGAAGAGATTAAGAGGAGGGGCTAAATCGGGACCAGTACGAAATCCCGCTGGACAGGATCCCGGCGGTCGAAATACTGACACCAGAATCCCGACCAACAGAATCCCGACAGGGGTGGCAAGCGGAACGCAGCCCCTTGTAGGCTCACTTCGTTCGCCACAATGCGGGCACGGTGCCTCGCTACGCTCGGCACACTATTTTATTTGCCCTCTATGGGTGTCGTGGACACCCACGAATGGAGAATATGTCAGGATTGTGTCGGTTGGGACTCCGGTGTCAGTATTTCAACCACCGGGATTCCATCTGGCGGGATCTTGACCGCATCCCGCTAAATCTAACAGCTGCCTGACATACTATTTACACAGTGACCAGACTCTTTGAGCTTGCTCATTGTAAGGAGTTTGCATTCTAAAGTGAAGCTTGGCTATGTAAGTGAATTGTGAGTTTGAAACAGCAGCAGGTGAGTTAGAGAATACAGAAAAAGGTGAGTTTTATAATACACAAACTGGAACACAAATATTTGCAATACCATTAACATCTGATACAATGTTTGGGCTAGTGCAGTGCAATGGATGTAATGCATTTGTTTGGAAAGAGGCATTGTGCAGACTCAGCTGCTGTCCAATCTGTGAGCAATTTTCCCTGCTGAAGGAGGAGATACAGGTGGAGCCCTGCTCATCTATCCCTTTAATACGATTAAGTGAGCCAGGGCAGTCGGACTTAATCCCCTGCTGTAATGACTTAATCCCCTGATGTATTGTTCTCTCTGTATTGTATTGCAGCTGAGAACAATAGATGAAAGGCTTATGCTAATATACCATGGTGTGCCTAGGTGCAGCAGAGAGGTTGCATGCCGAGATTTGAATAATGTCTGTGTATCTGAGGCCTCCACTGCCTCAGAGAACCACCAGTAGTCATTCTGCCTGGACTGCTGATGAATCACAAGGGAAGAGTTTTCCAGATGAACACAGACACCTCTCGCAAGCCGTGACACTGCAAAACACATATGCTGCTCTTGCAGGGCTGGAAGATACAACTCATAGAGGCACTACAGAACAGGAGGATATGGGGACTTCTACTAACTATAGGAACAGGCAAAGGAACAGGGAAATTGCGTCTCCAAAAAGGACTGCACTTCTCTTGTGAGATTCCATTATTAGAGGAATACATCTGGGAAATAAAAATGAAGTAGTGAAACAAGTAAGGTGCTTGCCTGGAGCCACAGCTCCAAGGGATAAATAGCGCTTGCTAAGAATTGTGAAGGCAGATTGGGAGGTGGATGTCATTGTCCACCTAGGGACAAATGACCTGGCAAATGCTGAACTCATGGCCATAAAAGATTAATTTAGGAAGTTAGGGACTGCTCTGAAGCAAGTGGCAACCACTGCAAACTTTTCAGAAGTATTGCCAGTACACAGAGGGGAAGACAGAACTCATTGCATCAGAAACTTCAATGTTTGGCTAAGGACATGGTGCAATGAGGAGAGATTTGGATTTATAAGCCATAGTCACACCATCTGGCTAGATAGGATCTTGTACAAAAGTGACGGCCTGCACCCATCTTCAAGGGGAACGAGAATACTAACTGAACAGTTTGGATGCTTCATCAAGAACTATTTAAACTAACAGAGGGGAATGGTGAACCAAAGAGGATTAAAGCAATCTGCTCCCCCAACACAGAGGTATTGTTTCTGCAGGAAAAGGGAATAGGAAGCATATCCACAGCAACAGAAGATAATTCAGATCAAAACCAAATAAACATATGCAGAGAGAAGAACATAGCTAGGAACAGGAAAAGCCAAAACAAAACTCTAAAAGCTATGTGTGCAAATGCTAGGAGCTTAGGAAATAAAATCCCAGAACTAATTGCAATAATGACAAGGGATGATCTAGATATTGTGGCAATTACAGAGTCATGGTGCAATGAAAATCATGACAGGGATATAGCTATACCAGGATACACTTTATTTAGGATGGACAGAATTGGAAAAATCGGAGGAGGGCTAGCAATATATGTAAAAAAAGCATAAATACTACCTTACTACAAAGTATTGAAGAAAAAACTGAGCCCTT
The DNA here is from genome assembly GCF_028390025.1 of Pseudophryne corroboree. Classification (NCBI taxonomy): domain Eukaryota; kingdom Metazoa; phylum Chordata; class Amphibia; order Anura; family Myobatrachidae; genus Pseudophryne; species Pseudophryne corroboree. Next base: position 1,204,722,034 of record NC_086444.1, read on the forward strand.
TGGGTGACCATAGAAACAGGAGAGAGGTTGATTATTCATATTGGTGTGATACACAGGCCACCAGATCAGGAAGAGGAACTGGACAAGAACCTAATGCAGGACATAACTAAAATGACATTAAAAGGAGAGGTAATAATCATGGGAGACTTTAATCTTCCTGATGTAACCTGTGAGGTGTCTGTTGCTAGTTCCATTAGAAGTAGGGGCATTTTAAATTCCCTTCAAGGAGAATCCCTCCATCAATTGGTGAGGGAGCCCACTCAGAAAGACACAATATTGGACCTAATACTTACAAATGGAGACAGAATATCAGATGTAAAAAAGTGGGTGAAAACCTGGGATCCAGTGATCATCAAGCAGTATGGTTCAGCATAAAGACAGAGACTGACTCATCCCATACAAAAACAAAAGTGTTGGATTTTAGGAAGGCTGATTTTGTAGGGATGGGAAAATGTGTAAGTGATTCTTCGGCAGAGTGGAGGAACTTGGAAGCAGTGCAGGAGAGGTGGTAAACATTAAAAAGTGCAATATTAAAGGCAACAGACCTTTGTATCAAAAGTGTTAGGAAAAACACAAGGAAAAGGAAGCCAGTGTGGTTTGCGAAAGAAGTAGCAAATATTGTGAAAGCAAAAAAGATGGCTTTTAGGAAATTTAAGCAGACACAAAATAATGAAGACAAATAGATATACACTGCTCAAAAAAATAAAGGGAACACTAAAATAACACATCCTAGATCTGAATGAATGAAATATTCTTATTAAATACTTTGTTCTTTACATATTTGAATGTGCTGACAACAAAATCACACAAAAATTATCAATGGAAATAAAATTAATTAACCGATGGAGGTCTGGATTTGGAGTCACACTCAAAATTAAATGGAAAAAAACACTACAGGCTGATCTAACTTTGATGTAATGTCCTTAAAACAAGTAAAAATGAAGCTCAGTAGTGTGTGTGGCCTCCACGTGCCTGTATGACCTCCCTACAACGCCTGGGCATACTCCTGATGAGGTGGCGGATGGTCTCCTGAGGGATCTCCTCCCAGACCTGGACTAAAGCATCCGCCAACTCCTGGACAGTCTGTGGTGCAACGTGGCGTTGGTGGATGGAGCGAGACATGATGTCCCAGATGTGCTCAATTGGATTCAGGTCTGGGGAACGGGCGGGCCAGTCCATAGCATCAATCCCTTCGTCTTGCAGGAACTGCTGACACACTCCAGCCACATGAGGTCTAGCATTGTCTTGCATTAGGAGGAACCCAGGGCCAACCGCACCAGCATGTGGTCTCACAAGGGGTCTGAGGATCTCATCTCGGTACCTAATGGCAGTCAGGCTACCTCTGGCAGCAAATGGAGGGCTGTGCGGCCCCCCAAAGAAATGCCACCCCACACCATTACTGACCCACTGCCAAACCGGTCATGCTGGAGGATGTTGCAGGCAGCAGAATGTTCTCCTTGGCCTCTCCAGACTCTGTCACGTCTGTCACATGTGCTCAGTGAGAACCTGCTTTCATCTGTGGATTCGCCACAGGGCACCAGTGGCGAATTTGCCATCTTGGTGTTCTCTGGCAAATGCCAAACGTCCTGCATGGTGTTGGGTTGTAAGCACAACCCCCACCTGTAGATGCCGGGCCCTCATACCACCCTCATGGAGTCTGTTTCTGATCGTTTGAGTAGACACATGCACATTTGTGGCTTGCTGGAGGTCATTTTGCAGGGCTCTGGCAGTGCTCCTCCTGTTCCTCCTTGCACAAAGGCGGAGGTAGCGGTCCTGCTGCTGGGTTGTTGCCCTCCTACGGCCTCCTCCATGTCTCCTGATGTACTGGCCTGTCTCCTGGTAGCGCCTCCATGCTCTGGACACTACACTGACAGACACAGCAAACCTTCTTGCCACAGCTCGCATTGATGTGACATCCTGGATGAGCTGCACTACCTGAGCCACTTGTGTGGGTTGTAGACTCCGTCTCATGCTACCACTAGAGTGAAAGCACCGCCAGCTTTCAAAAGTGACCAAAACATCAGCCAGAAAGCATAGGAGCTGAGAAGTGGTCTGTGGTCACCACCTGCAGAACAACTCCTTTATTGGGGGTATCTTGCTAATTGCCTATAATTTCCACCTGTTGTCTATTCCATTTGCACAACAGCATGTGAAATTGATTGTCAATCACTGTTGCTTCCTAAGTGGACAGATTGATTTCACAGAAGTGTGATTGACCTTGAGTTACACTGTGTTGTTTAAGTGTTCCCTTTATTTTTTTGAGCAGTGTATACTGTTAGACAGAAGGAGACTAAGAAGGTAATCAGATGTGCAAAGGCACAAGCTAAGGAGAAAATGGCCCAGTCAATGGTTAAAGGAGGCAAAAAAATTTCAGGTATATAAGCGAAAGGAGAAAAACAAAAGGCGGAATAATAAAACTAAAGACAGGGAGTCTTGTTGAGGGAGACAATGTTATAGCATATCATTTTAATAATTATTTTTGCTCAGTATTCACTACTGAAGGAGAGGAGAAGGGGCCACAGTTAAGTTGCATCAAGTACATTTATAGAGGAGAAGGTCCTAACAGAACTCTCAAAGCTGAAAGTGGACAAATCTATGGGGCCAGATGGGATACATCCAAGGATACTAAAAGAACTTAAAGAGGTGCTGGTAGCACCATTGACAGAATTATTCAACCAGTCGTCAGCTACAGGAGTAATTCCAGGGGACTGGAAAAAAGTGAATGTGGTTCCACTGCACAAAAGTGGAAGCAAGGAAGAGGCAAACAACTACAGTTTAGTGAGTGTTACATCAGTAGTAGGGAAATTGATGGAAACACTCTTAAAATAAAGCTTTGTAGATTATCTCAAATCCAGCAATTTACAGGATACCAAACAGCATGGATTCACTGGGGGGAGATCATGTCAAACACATCTAATTGACTTTTTTGACTGTGTGATTAAAGAGATGGAGAAAGGTGGAGCCGTGGATATAGCTTATCTAGACTTCAGTAAGGCTTTTGACACTGTTCCACATCGCAAACTGCTAAATAAACTTGAAAGCTTGGAATTGGATACTAGGATTATTGAATGGATAAGATCTTGGTTGCAGGATATAAAACAGAGTTGTGGTAAATGGAGTGCATTCACAGGAGGGAAATGTTACCAGTGGAGTACCCCAGGGATCTGTGCTTGGACCAGTGCTGTTTAATATCTTTATTGGTGACATTGCAAATGGCATTAAAGGGAAAGTATGCCTTTTTGCAGATGACACAAATGTATGCAACAGGGTAGACACACCAGGTGGTGTAATACAAATGATTGAGGATCTAGGTAGACTAGAGGAATGGTCAAGAGTGTTGCAATTACAGTTTAATGCCCAAAAATGCAAAATCATGCATTTGGGTCTCCAAAATCCAAAGGCTAAATATAGTATTAATGGCACTATATTGGAAACTACTGAGGAGGAAAGGGATCTAGGAGTCACTATTTCAGGTGACTTAAAGGCAGGTAAGCAATGTAACAAAGCAATGAGGAAGACTAGTCAGATGCTTGGCTGCATTGTGAGAGGAATCAGCAGCAGAAAGAAAGAAGTAATAATGTCACTGTATAGGTCATTGGTGCGGCCCTATCTAGAATACTGTGTTCAATTCTGGAGGTCATATCTTCAAAAGGATATTAATACATTAGAGACTGTACAAAGAAGGGCAGCTAAAATGGTGCATGGCCTACATCACAAAACATACCCAGAAAGACTAAGAAATCTCAATATGTATAGTTTGGAGCAGAGAAGGGAAAGGGGAGACATGATAGAAACTTTCAAATATATCAAGGGTTTTAACAAAGTCCAGGAGGGAAACATTCTCCAAATGAAGAGAAGCAATAGGACATGAGGACATGCACTGAGATTGGAGTGGGGGGAGGTTCAGAGGAAATTTGAGGAAAAATTACTTCACAGAAAGGGTAGTGGACAAGTGGAATAGCCTCCCATCAGAGGTGGTAGAGGCTAAGACAGTAAAGCAATTTAAACATGCATGGGATAGACATAAGGATATCCTTACAAAGAAATAAGGATCAAATCAGTTTTGAGATAATATGGTAAACAAAATAAAAAAAGGGGCAGACTAGATGGGACAAGTGGTTCTTATCTGCCATCAAATTCTATGTTATGTTTCTATTATCAGGAAGACAGACAGGGCAGTTTGCTACTGACACCGTGATCGCCGTACAGTCTGTTGTCTCCCGGGTGCTCGGGTATGGCACATCGTGAACTTTGTAGATAGATTGTTGGGAGGGTCTGGTAAATACCTGGTGGTCTCCGTGCATGTTGGTGCTAATGACAAAGTTAGTGGTAGGTGGGATGTCCTTAAGAAAGACTATGGGGAATTAGGCATGAAACTAAAGGCAAGGACATCTAGGGTAATATTCTCTGAAATATTACCAGTGCCACGCACCAGCCAAGGGAGGCAGAGGGAGATTAGGGAGGTAAATGTGTGGCTTAGAGACTGGTGTAGGATGGAAGGGTTTGTGTTCTTGGAACACTGGGTGGACTTCTCAGTCAGGCACTATCTTTTTTGTCACGATGGATTGCACCTGAATGAGGAGGGGGCTGCAGTGTGCAGTGCTGGGGGTCAGGATGGTTAGAAGGTTGGAGGAGCTTTTAAACTAGGAGCATGGGGGGAGGGTTTAGCTAGGAACTACAGGAAAAACAGTGAGAACAATAAATATGGGTGTAGTGAACAAAATGGGGGTGGAGAAGGGGGGAGGGAAAGATCAGCCAGCAAGGGCGAGGGTATTTACATGGGTATTGACACAGGAAATACTGACACAGGTATTGCCCAAAGTATTACCAAAATGATTACCTAATGATGATTATAGTTCATCAGTACGGAATATAGAAAATAATGTCCCTAGCTCTAGGGAAAATACTTACATGGGGGGGGGGGGAGATTAGAAAGACTTAATAGGTCAAACAGAGATAGTAGTAAGGAAGGCTGTATTAAGTATGATGGGGTGGAAAGGGAGGGAGGAGAATAAGTCGGTAAGAGTAATTCTAGAAAGGCACTTGTAAATAACGATAGGATCCCATTAAAACAAACAGGCAAGGGAAATACTAAGCTAAAATGTATGCTTGTGAACGCAAGAAGCCTATCAGGTAAAATGTGGGAATTGGAATGGCTTGTATCAAAGACTCAGTATGATATTATAGGTATTACGGAAGCATGGTGGGATGACTCTCACGACTGGGTTGCAAATTTGGTGGTATATTCTCTTTTTCGGAGGGACAGGGCTACCAAAAGGGGAGGAAGGGTATGTCTCTATGTTAAACCATCTCTAAAACCAAACTTCAAAGATGTTATTTACGAGGGGACTGGAGATAACGTGGAGTCGCTATGGGTTGAAGCAAAAAACTAGTCATTGACACGTGCTACAAACAACCGGATATTAGCATACATGAGGAGGAACAATTCTTGCAGCAAATTGAAAAAGCTGCGGGAATGGGGGACATCCTAGTGATAGGGGATTTTAACTAGCCTGATATAAATTGGAGTAACGATTCATGTGTAAAAGCTAGGAGCAACAGGTTCTTAAATACATTAAAGGATCAATATTTGTCTCAATTAGTCGAGGACGCAACTAGAGGTAAAACTATTTTGGACCTAGATGGTCATTCCGAGTTGTTCGCTCGCTAGCAGTTTTTAGCAGCCGTGGATACGCTATGCCATCTCCCACTGGGAGTGTATTTTAGCTTAGCAGAAGTGCGAACGAAAGGATCGCAGAGCAGCGTCAAAGTTTTTTTGTGCAGTTTTAGAGTAGCTCAAAACCTACTCAGCGCTTGCGATCACTTCAGACTGTTCAGTTCCTGTTTTGACATCACGAACACGCCCTGCGTTCGCCCAGCAATGCTTGCGTTTTTCCTGGCACGCCTGCGTTTTTCCGAACACTCCCTGAAAACTTTCAGTTGACACCCAGAAACGCCCACTTCATGTCAATCACTCTGCGACCAGCAGTGCAACTGAAAAACTTTGCTTGACCTTGTGTGAAACGACATCGTTCGTTGCAATAGTACGATGCGCGTGCGCATTGCGCCGCATACGCATGTGCAGTAGTGCTTTTTTTTGCCTCATCGCTGCGCAGCGAACGAATGCAGCTAGCGATCAACTCGGAATGACCAACCTAGTTATTGCCAATAATGTGGAATTATATAAAACACTAAAGTTGAGGAGACCTTGGGAAACAGTGATCACTATATGATCACATTCAACATCAGTTTCAAGAGACATAGCTATAAGGGATCAACCAAAATATTAAACTTTAGAAAAGCTAACTTCAATATGCTGAGACGGGCACTAAATGACATTGACTGGGAAGTTTTGTTTCATGGTAAAGGCACAATGGAAATGTGGTAGCTTTAAAAGGGTTGCTTGATAGCAATATTCACAAATTAATTCCCATGGGCAGTAAATGTAGGAGTACTAAACACAAACCAATGTGGCTTAATAAGGAGGTCAAAAAAGTAATGGCTAAAAAGAGGCATGCTTTCAAAGTATTTAAATCTAATGGAGGGGAGGAGTCATTCCAGTATTACAAGGAATGCAATAAAAGATGAAAAAAGTTATGAGCAGCTAAAATTGTAAAAAAAAATCAAATAGCTATAAAGAGTAAAACCAATTCCAAAACTTTTTAGCAATACATGAACAGTAAAAGGTTAAGGAAGAAGAATGTAGGCCCATTAAAAGATGAACTGAGAGCCTTGATAAACAATGACAAAATAAAAGCAGATATACTGAACAATTTTTTTTTCATCTGTATTCACCAGGGAGGATCAGACGGTGATAGTAGTGCATAACGACAGTGAAGGTAATGACTTTTGGCTTAATGCTTGTTTAAGTGAGGAAGTAGTCCTGGAGAGACTAAGCAACTTAAAGATTAATAAATCACCAGTCCCAGATGCTTTTCATCCAAGGGTTATTATGGAGCTTAGGTCACAGTTAGCAAGACCCCTATACTTGATTTTCTATAGTTCAATTAGATCAGGCATGGTTCCAAAGGATTGGCGTATAGCTGAGGTAGTGCCATTATTTAAAAAGGGACCTAAAAATCATCCTGGTAACTATAGACCAGTTAGTTTAACCTCTATAGTGGGTAAAAAATTGGAAGGAATTTTGAGGGATAGTATAAAGGATTATTTGCAGGCTACTAAGATTATTAGCAAGAGTCAGCATGGGTTTGTGAGGGACAGATCATGTCAAACTAACTTAATTAGCTTCTACGAGGAAGTGAGCAATAATCTTGACCAGGGAAAAACAGTGGATGTGGTCTATTTAGATTTTGCAAAAGCCTTCGATACAGTGCCTCACAGGAGACTGATCATTAAATTAAGGGAGCTTGGCCTAGCAAATACTATTTGTACATGGATAAGTAATTGGCTGGATAACAGGGTACAACAAGTAGTGGTCAATGGGATGTTCTCCAGCTGGGCACCAGTAGTCAGCAGAATACCACAAGGGTCCGTACTTGGCCCGCTACTGTTCAATATATTTATTAATGATCTAGGAATAGGCCTGGAAAGCACAGTGTCAATCTTTGCAGATGATACTAAACTGTGTAAGGTAATTTATTCAGAAATCGATGTGGAGTCTCTACAGAATGACTTATTTAAACTTGAAACCTGGGTGTCTAAATGGAGAATTAGGTTCAATACAGAAAAATGCAAAGTTATGCATTTTGGGATAAAAAACAAACTTGCATCCTACACACTAAATGGGGAAAATATAGGGGTAACAATAGTGGAAAAAGAATTGGGGGTGTTCATAGATAATATGCTTAATTACAGTACACAATGTCAAAATGCAGCAAAGAAGGCAAGTAAAGTGCTTGCGTGCATAAAACAGGGTATTGAGACCAGGGACGAGGATGTAATCCTGCCACTGTACAATTCATTGGAACGTCTTCACCTGGAATATTGTGCTCAATTTTGGGCACCATATTATAAAAAAGATATCGGGGAACTCGAAAGAGTTCAAAGGCAAGCTACTAAACTGATTAAAGGATTAGAGACACTGGAGTACTAGAGAAGGCTTACTAGGCTAAATATGTATACACTAGAAAAGAGGAGACTAAGAGGAGACATTATTAATATCTTCAAATATGTAAAGGGTCATTACAAGGAGTTAGCAGGGGATTTGTTTATTAAAAGAACTCTGTATTGGACACATGGGCACTCGCTGAGGCTAGAGGAGAGAAAATTCCATACACATCGTAGGAAAGGGTTCTTCACAGTAAGGGCAATAAAGATTTGGAACTCCCTGATGGAGAAGGTAATAATGGCGGACTCTGTAAATGCATTTAAAAACGGATTGGACAAATTTCTAACTGAAAAAGTATCCAAGGCTATAGCATTTAACATATTGACATTAAATATCTGGGAGTGGACATTAAATATCTGGGAGTGGTGCGAATTATAGTTGTCAATTGGTACTAAACCACTACTTCAGCAGGTGCTTTATAATGTGCACAGCTTAACACAGAATACAGGTTGAACCCGATGGGCATTTTGCCTCTTTTCAACCTCATTAACTACGTTACTATGTTGCTACTGTATGTTACTAAATGTCAGTTTTACTATTTTGCCAGGACTGCGGCATTCTGCAGGTGCTGACAACCCAGAAGACTGTCTACAACCCCTCAATCTGCTTTCCCAGCTAAAAAATTTTCACTGCTCGTGTGAGACCAATGACGAGGCAGACGTCTGACATGACAGCTGCTGCCCGTTGTAGAGCTTTAGCTCTAACCAGTAATCATCCAGCTGCAGGACTATTTTCAGCCTCTCCACCATATCGGTAGAGGGAGGGACAGGGAGAGGGCGGGATTTCTCTCAGTCTTGTTAAGCTCCATGCTGAGTTCTGCTTTCTAAGTACATCATGTGTTTGTGTTGCTCATTCCTGATTAAACCACCTGTGAGTACCTGGCAGAACCCTGTGTACAGTATCTAGGTCCCTCTGTGCATTGTTTTCAGCAACCATGTTTACTGGTCAGCTGACCGGATTGTTTACCAATAGGAGTGCTAGAAATCCTCAGCTGACACCTTCCTCCAATGGCAACCTACCTTAGGGTATAAAGCCGGTCTCTGAGAAGAGAAGGGGGCCTGAACAACTTCCTTCTTCAGGGAATGCTGTTGTGTGTTGCTGCTCCAGGTTCCAGGCTCCACTCTGTGTTTCCCAGAGCATTTCAACATTGATTATCGCCCAGAGATATTTAACATCGATCCAATATCCATCAACGCTCAGAGTTATTAAACACCGAACTTCTCCAAGTGCTTTCTGGTGCTGTGTGCTTCAGTAAAGCAGCAAAAATCTCTACATGTTCTCCAGTACCGATTACCATCGGAAACTTATTCGCGTTCTCCAGTGCCAATTACCATTGGATATCTCTATGCGTTGCTGATTACCATTGGATATCTCTATGCGTTCTCCAGTGCCAATTACCATCGGATATCTCTACTCGTTCTCCAGCGCCAATTACTATCGGACATCTGTATGTGTTCTCCAGTGCCGATTACCATCGAAAATCTCTACGTGTTCTCCAGTGCCAATTACCATTGCATATCTCTACGTGCTCTCAAGTGCCGATTACCATCAGATATCTCTACGTGTTCACCAGTGCCGATTACCATTGGATATCTCTACGTGTCAATTACCATCGGACATCTGTATGTGTTCTCCAGTGCCGATTACCATTGGAAATTTCTATGCATTCTCCAGTGCCGATTACCATTGGATATCTCTATGCGTTCTTCAGTGCCGATTACCATTGGATATCTCTACACGTTCTCAGTGCTGATTACCATTGGATATCTCTACGTGTTCTCCAGTGCCAATTACCATCATACATCTGTATGTGTTCTTCAGTGCTAATTACCATTGGATATCTCTACGTGTTCTCCAGTGCCAATTACCATCATACATCTGTATGTGTTCTTCAGTGCTAATTACCATTGGATATCTCTACGTGTTCTCCAGTGCCAATTAACATCAGACATCTGTATGTGTTCTTCAGTGCTAATTACCAATGGATATCTCTACGTGTTCTCCAGTGCCAATTACCATTGTACATCTATATGTGTTCTCCAGTGCTGATTACCATCGGATATCTCTATGTGTTCTCCAGTTGCTATCATTTGTTTCTGCAAGTAACTAGTGCCATTGGTTACCATCAATTGCTTCTTCAAGTGTTTTCTAGTTCCTCAGTGTCTCAAGTACCGAGTGCCATCAGATACTATCAATTGATTCTTCAAGTGTTTTCTAGTTCTTCAGTGTCTCAAGTACTGAGTGCCATCGGTGGGCATCGATTGCTTATTCAAGTATCTTCTAGCTCTACAGTGTCTCAAGTACTGTGTGTCATCGATCACCATTGATTGTTTCTTCAAGTATCTTCTAACTCTCCAGTGTCTCCAGTACTGTGTGCCATCGATCACCATTGATTGTTTCTTCAAGTATCTTCTATTTCTCCAGTGTCTCAAGTACTATGTGCCATCAGTTTCCAGCAACCATGTTACCTGGTCAGCTGACTGGATTGTTTACCAATAGGAGTGCTAGTAAATTGATTGCTTATTCAAGTAACTTCCAGTCCTCCAGTGCTTCAAGTATCATCAGACATTCTATATATTGTCATTTGTTATTTCTCCTGATTCTCAGGTCCTCCAGGCAATCAGTGCCAAGCAGCTGATTTCTGACTGTTCCACCAGAGACTAATTAATATCTCATGGACTAACTTTAGCTATCTATCCTCTGACTCCTCCGGGTACCTGTCCAGGGGGCCTTGTGACGTTGGACAGAGCTTTGAGACATCACCTCCCCCAAGCGTGTGCCAGTTACCGTGTAAGCGGCTCCAGTGATCCGGCCCGCAGTGGTCCCCGGTGGAGATCAGCGGCGGGTAGTGAGATTCCTGGGTGTCCTGCATCGGAGTTCCTGACATTGCCATGAGGTTTTATCATTCTGCCATGTGGTAACCAGCCCACACTGGTTGCATTGCGGTACAGGGCATATACATCTCATGCTGTACCATGCATTATATGTTTTAATAATTAAAATTGTCCATTTTACGCTATGAGGCGCTCTCTCTATATTTGATTACTGTATATATATATATATATATATATATATATATATATATACATACTGTGACAGTACAGTCCAGATGCCAACCCGGATGTTTGCAGGACAGGGCACAACAGTTCGGTTGCCCAAGGCCAAAATTACCTGGGTTTAGGATTGGACCAAGATAAAGCCCAAGGGAGGTGTTGGGACACAGCAGCAGTGCCGTTTCTAGCGGCACTTTGCGTGTCCTTGTCTCCCCCTCCTCCCTCTTCCCGAGCACTCCTGCTCGGGGGGTGGAGTTTCACGGAATGAAGCGTTTGCGTCGTGATGTCACGACGCAATCGGGTCATTCCACGAAACCCCGCCCCCCGAGCAGGAGTACTCGGGAAGAGGGAGGAGGAACAGACAAGCTGGAAGGAGGAGGCTGCCTGCGCGAGGGAGGTGAGGCGGCCCGACCCGAAGAGCGGGAAGATCCTCTATATGTAAGTAGTCTCTCTCTCTCCCCCTCCCTCTCCCTTCCCCCCCCCACTTGACACTTGCCTGCCGTACTGTGTAAAATGGGGACACCTGCCTGCCGTAATGTGTAAAATGGGGACACCTGCCTGCCGTACTGTATAAAATGGGGACACCTACCTGCCGTACTGTATAAAATGGGGACACTTGCCTGCTGTAATGTGCAAAATGGGGACACTTGCCTGCCGTACTGTGTAAAATGGGGACACTTGCCTGCCGTACTGTGTAAAATGGGGACACCTGCTGCCGTAATGTGTAAAATGGGGACACCTGCCTGCAGTACTGGATAAAATGGGGACACTTGCCTGCCATACTGTGTAAAATCATGGGGACACTTGCCTGCCGTACTATGTAAAATGGGGACACCTGCCTGCCGTAATGTGTAAAATGGGGACACCTGCCTGCAGTACTGGGTAAAATGGGGACACTTGCCTGCCATACTGTGTAAAATCATGGGGACACTTGCCTACCGTACTATGTAAAATGGGGACACCTGCCTGCTGTAATGTGTAAAATGGGGACACCTGCCTGCAGTACTGGGTAAAATGGGGACACTTGCCTGCCATACTGTGTAAAATGGGGACAATTGCCTGCCGTACTGTGTAAAATGGGGACTCTTGCCTGCCGTACTGTGTAAAACGGGGACTCTTGCCTGCCGTAATTTGTAAAATGGGGAGTCTTGCCTGCGTAATGTGTAAAATGGGGACACGTGCCTGCTGTACTATGTAAAATGGGGACCCCTGCCTGCCGTACTGTGTAAAATGGGGACACTTGCCTGCCGTACTGTGTAAAATGGGGACACCTGCCTGCCGTAATGTGTAAAATGGGGACACCTGCCTGCAGTACTGGGTAAAATGGGGACACTTGCCTGCCATACTGTGTAAAATCATGGGGACACTTGCCTGCCGTACTATGTAAAATGGGGACACCTGCCTGCCGTAATGTGTAAAATGGGGACACCTGCCTGCAGTACTGGGTAAAATGGGGACACTTGCCTGCCATACTGTGTAAAATCATGGGGACACTTGCCTACCGTACTATGTAAAATGGGGACACCTGCCTGCTGTAATGTGTAAAATGGGGACACCTGCCTGCAGTACTGGGTAAAATGGGGACACTTGCCTGCCATACTGTGTAAAATGGGGACAATTGCCTGCCGTACTGTGTAAAATGGGGACTCTTGCCTGCCGTACTGTGTAAAACGGGGACTCTTGCCTGCCGTAATTTGTAAAATGGGGAGTCTTGCCTGCGTAATGTGTAAAATGGGGACACGTGCCTGCTGTACTATGTAAAATGGGGACCCCTGCCTGCCGTAATGTGTAAAATGGGGACACCTGCCTGCAGTACTGTGTAAAATGGGGACTCTTGCCTGCCGTACTGTGTAAAACGGGGACTCTTGCCTGCCGTAATTTGTAAAATGGGGAGTCTTGCCTGCGTAATGTGTAAAATGGGGACACGTGCCTGCTGTACTATGTAAAATGGGGACACCAGCCTGCCGTAATGTGTAAAATGGGGACACCTGCCTGCAGTACTGGGTAAAATGGGGACACTGGCCTGCCATACTGTGTAAAATGGGGACAATTGCCTGCCGTACTGTGTAAAATGGGGACTCTTGCCTGCCGTACTGTGTAAAATGGGGACTCTTGCCTGCCGTAATTTGTAAAATGGGGAGTCTTGCCTGCGTAATGTGTAAAATGGGGACACGTGCCTGCTGTAATGTGTAAAATGGGGACACCTGCCTGCCATAATGTGTAAAATGGGGACACCTGCCTGCAGTACTGGGTAAAATGGGGACACTAGCCTGCCATACTGTGTAAAATGGGGACAATTGCCTGCCGTACTGTGTAAAATGGGGACTCTTGCCTGCTGTACTGTGTAAAACGGGGACTCTTGCCTGCCGTAATTTGTAAAATGGGGAGTCTTGCCCGCCATACTCTGTAAAATGGGGACTTTTGTTTTATTTTTTTTCCCCCTGTGGTGGCCGTGATACCAGATGAGGTCAGGTCACGCCCACTTTAATGAGACCACGCCCATTTTAATGCAGTCACGCGTGCTTTTTCTTTTTTACAGCTATGGGGGGGCACATTTTTTTTTTATGTCAATGGGGGTGGGGGCGCATTATGAAATCACGCACCGGGAGCCAAATTGGCTAGAAATGGCCCTGCACAGCAGGTTGTCATTTGGCCTTAGCATGGCTGGATTTGGGTCCCTGGTGTTTGGATGGGATTGAGAGTGGTCAGGCTCCCATCCATGCAGGTCCAGTTCAGGTTTTGGAGCAGACAATCCCAGCAATCAGTCACACCTGTGCGACACTTTTTTAAAGCTCGTTAGGGAAAGGGCTCAGGGCTCCTGATGCCAACACGTGGCCAGATGATAGAGGGCGGACCAGTGGGTTAGAGACAGTGATCCTGAGATTTGTGTACATGCTGGTTGAAGACCGGAGCCTGGTCAAGGTACCCAGTAAACTTGCCATGATAAAGATCTGTTTGCTGTGCTGTGAAAAACAGACTACTTTCCCTATTGTCAGCGTCTTGTCTGGTGGAAGGTTGCTTTGTTACAATATATAATTCTATAGAACGGAGCTGGCCATAAAATGGATAGATGTTCTAGCGGCTACATGCACCAATTACCACTTATATCTAAAGTAAGGTGCTAATGCAGTTCAAATTCACGGGATTAATACCAATAGTCTGGTCCCACAATAGAATATTCAGTTTTAAGTTCGACTTCGGGGGATATATCAGCCACACCTCTCACTGGCATCCCAGTGCAGGATCAATCCCTGGTGTTTGGTTTACCCAATAATAACATAGGGTGTCTGTTTTAATAATTACCCCTCCGATGGGCACTCAGCATTAGTGTAGAAGACACAACTCTTTGAGGTCCATGTTATATGCCTCTTCCAACCTGTTCTTCTTCAAGAACATTAGCTGTCATTTACCGTCCCCCTGGCATTCCCCCCAAATTTCTTGACAATTTGCTTCCTGACTTCCTCTCTTCTTACATTCCCTCTATTATCTTAGCCAATTTCAAAATCCCTACTGTTGTGATATTTCTGATTTCTCCAACTCTTCATTGCCCCTCTCAGACCATCACCTGTTCTCTTTTATCTTATCTCTCTCTGCTTTCCCATCTCTACCTCCAAAGGCTACAATCCCTAAGCGTAACATTGAGGCTATTGACACCACATCCATATCCTCCCTGCCTGACTCATTTCTCCCGCGTTTTCTCTCTCTCATGCCCTGAATAAGCCACTTCCCAATAAAGGTTGGGGATGGAATCCCAGCAGCCGAGATCCCAGAGATCAGAATACAGGCACCGGGATTCCTACCACAAGAATGCCGGCATCAGGTCAAGCGCTCCCCCCTATATAATGCATCCCTTACTCCTGCTCTTGACTCTGTCGCTTCACCAACCACTTTTCAATCTCACAGTTTAACACCTCAACTCTGGCACACCAAATGCACCAGATATCTGAAAAACTGCTCAATTACTACCCAGCAACAATGGAGGAAATCACGCTCTAAAGTAGACTTCCTCCATTTCAAACTTATGCTCTCATCCTTCAGTGCTGCCCTTCCCCTTGCTAAATAGTCATACTTCAAGAACCTCATCTTCTTACAGTCTTCGAAGCCCCAACATCTCTTTGCCACTGTCAACTCCCTCCTCTGCCAACTCCCACCTCATCTCCCCACCTCACTCATTGACAGTGGTGCAAGTAGAAAAAATGTCTTACGGGTACTGTGTGCGCGCTTCTTCGGCGCGCGTGCAAAAAAAATGGGTGTGGTCAAATGCCACATGGGGCGTGGCCAGTGAAAATGGGGGCGTGATACACATATGGGGGAGGGACAGATACACGTATGACCCCAATAGTGTCAGATACACGTTGCCCCACAGTGCTAGATATACATTGCCCCACAGTGCCAGATACATATAACCCCACAGTGCCAGATACACATTGCCCCACAGTGCCAGATACACAAATGTCCCCAGAGTGCCAGATACACAAATGTCCCCAGTGTCAGATACACATTGCCTCACAGTGCCAGATACACATTGCCCCACAGTGCCAGATGCACATTGCCCCACAGTGCCAGATGCACATTGCCCCACAGTGCCAGATACACAAATGTCCCCAGAGTGCCAGATACACATTGCCCCACAGTGCCAGATACACATTGCCCCACAGTGCCAGATACAGAAATGCCCCCAGAGTGCCATACATTGCCTCACAGTGTCAGATACACATTGCCCCACAGTGCTAGATACACAAATGCCCCCACTGTGTCAGATATACATTGCCCCCCGTGCCAGATACAGAAATGCCCCTACAGTGCCAGATATGCCCCCAGTGCCAGATATCCTCCAGTGCCAGGTATACATGCCCCCCTGTGCCAGATATCCCCCAGTGCCAGGTATATATGCCCCCCTGTGCCAGATATGCCCCCAGTGCCAGATATCCCCCAGTGCCAGGTATACATGCCCCCCCCAGTGCCAGATATCCCCCAGTGCCAGGTATAACATGCCCCCCCAGTGCCAGATATCCCCCAGTGCCAGGTATAACATGCCCCCCCAGTGCCAGATATCCCCCAGTGCCAGGTATAACATGCCCCCCCAGTGCCAGATATCCCCCAGTGCCAGGTATAACATGCCCCCCCCCAGTGCCAGATATCCCCCAGTGCCAGGTATACATGCCCCCCTGTGCCAGATATCCCCCAGTGCCAGGTATATATGCCCCCCTGTGCCAGATATGCCCCCAGTGCCAGGTATACATGCCCCCCTGTGCCAGATATCCCCCAGTGCCAGGTATATATGCCCCCCTGTGCCAGATATGCCCCCAGTGCCAGGTATATATGCCCCCCTGTGCCAGATATGCCCCCAGTGCCAGGTATACATGCCCCCCTGTGCCAGATATCCCCCAGTACCAGGTATATATACCCCCCCTGTGCCAGATATGCCCCCAGTGCCAGATATCCCCCAGTGCCAGGTATAACATGCCCCCCCAGTGCCAGATATCCCCCAGTGCCAGGTATATATGCCCCCCTGTGCCAGATATGCCCCCAGTGCCAGGTATACATGCCCCCCCAGTGCCAGGTATAACATGCCCCCCTCCCCTACTCACCGCTGCCGTCGCTGTCCTCCTGTTTGTCATGTGAGGGAAGGAGAGTGCAGCCTGCGCCTCTCGTTCCCCTCAGTCTCCGGCGGGTGTCTCAGTTTAATTCAGCGCCGATCCGTGAGCCAATCAGAGCTCGCGGGTGCGAGCTCTGATTGGCTCACGGATCGGCGCTGAAGTAAACTGAAACACCCACCGGAGACTGAGGGGAACGAGAGGCGCAGGCTGCACTCTCCTGCCCTCACATCAGCGGCGGTGCGGCGTGTGCGGCGGTGCGGCGTGGGGGAGGGAGGGAAGGAAGAGGAGCGGCGGCCCGTCGGTGTGGGTACGGCGTACCCACGGCTAAATTCTTACAGGTACGCCGTACCCACCCGTACCCGCCCAGTTGCACCACTGCTCATTGACCTTTACTTTGCCACTTACTTCACATCCAAAATGGACTCTATACGTCAGGACATGAAATCCCAAAAAAGCATCAGCAACAGCCACCTCCTTTTCCCTACCACCCCTCCCCATCCCTCCTACCAACTCCGACATGTATCTGGTGAGGAAGTCATGGCCCTCATCTGTTCCTCCAACCCCTTCATCTCACCACATGACCCTATCCCCTCCCACTTCCTCTATTCCGAAGTGATGGCCCTCATCCATCCCCCCCTCCATCTCACCACATGACTCTATCCCCTCCCACCTCCTATCCCCTCTCGCCTCACCTCTCTTTCTACCTGTTCCCATCTTGTCCACATCCTCAATCTCTCCATCTCAACAGTCACTGAACATCTGCATGCACTCATCTCTATTCTTGAAAAACCTACCCTTGATTATAACACCCTCTCCAACTACCGACCCATCTCTCTCCTTCATTTTGCCTTCAAACTCCTTGAGCAAATTGTTTACAACCGCCTTACTGTCTTTCTTTCATTGCACTCACTTTTTGACCCATTCCAGTCTAGCTTCTGTCCTCTCCACTCCACTAAAACAGCCCTCCCAAAAGTCTGCAATGACCTCCTTTCTGCTAAATCCAATGACCACTACTCTCTGCTTATTCTTCGTGACCTCTCTGCTGCTTTTGGCACTGTGCACCATCCTCTCCTTCCGCAAGTCCTTCACTCCCTTGGTCTGTGTGATACTGCCCTCTCCTGGCTGTCATCCTACCTCTCTGACTATTCCTTTTGTCTCCTCTCATGACTCCACCTACCTCCCACTTCCGCTAGCAGTTAGTGTCCTCCAAGGTTTTGTTCTTGGTCCTCTCTTTTACTCTGTCTATATGTCCTCTTTAAGTGAACTCATTAGCTCTTTTGACTTACAATATCATTTCTATGCTGATGATACTCAAATCTACTTTTCCTCCCCTGTCCTTTCCTCCACTCTTCTCACTAGTATCTTCAATTGTCTCTCTACTATCTCTTCTTGGATGTCTTAGTGCTTTCTTAAACTCAACTGAGCTAAACATCTTTCCTCCTTACTGCACAACCCCACCTCCCACAATTTCATTATCTATCTGTCATGCTCCTAAGTACTTTCTTACATTTGAAATGTCTGTCCTGGTTGGTGAATAGGGCTGGTTGTGCTGCTTCCGTGCATCGCTCCTGGTTCAAGCAGGGATCTGCTGGCGCTGTTCTCAGGTGAAGTCCCGGTCTCAGTGAGAGGCGCTGCGCTGTGTCTGCTGCTGATGCCCGCTGTCACAGCATTATTCTTCATGATGTCTGCTTCCTGGTGTTTGGGCCTAATTCAGAGTTCACTCCAAAACCGGACCTGGGCGCTGCCATCTTGGATTCAATCAACTGATCCTCCATTATCCAATCCTGGAGCCCCTTCCAGCCAGTTTATTGCAGCATCCAATCTCTGAGCACTATTGGGTATAAACAGTGGTACAAGTAGAAAAAAATGTCATATAGGTACTGTGCGCGCGCTCCAAAGGTGCATGCGCCAAAAAATGGTTGTGGCCAAATGCCACATGGGGCATGGCCAATGAAAATGGGGGCGTGATACACATATGATGGAGCCAGATACACACATGACCCCAATAGTTCCAGATACAGGTTGCCCCACAGTGCCAGATATACATTGCCCCAGAGTGCCAGATACACAAATGCCCCCACAGTGCCAGATACACAAATGCGCCCACAGTGTCAGATACACAAATGTCCCCACAGTGCCAGATACACAAATGCCCCCACAGTGCCAGATACACATTGCCCCACAGTGCCAGATACACAAATGCCCCCACAGTGTCAGATACACATTGCCCCACACTGCCAGATACACAAATGCCCCCACTGTGCCAGATACACAAATGCCTCCACAGTGCCAGATATACATTGCCTCACAGTGCCAGGTACACAAATGCCCCCACAATACCAGATATACATTGCCCCACAGTGCCAGATATACAAATGCCCCCACAGTACCAGATACACAAATGCCCCCACAGTGCCAGATATACATTGCCCCACAGTTCCAGATATACATTGCCCCAGAGGGCCCCCTCCCCTTCTCACCGCTGCCTCTGTTTGTTCTGTGTGAGGGGAGGAGAGCACAGCGCCTCTCCTGCCCCTCTATACTCGTGAAGTCCGGTCTCTGCAGCTGCGGGTATCTCAAATGAGGTTCCGGTTCATTAGCCAATCAAAGCTTGCGGACCGGCAGCCAATAAGGAGCCATGGCTGCCGGGCCGCGAGCTCTGATTTGCTAAAAAACTGGTGCCTTATTGAAATTCGTCCCCCGCCGCCGCAGCCGCCGGAAACCGGACATCACAGAGAATTGAGGGGCAGGAGAGGCACTGCGCTGCACTCTCCTCCCCTCACATAACAGCCAGTGGGATGCAGGTATGGTGGACGGCCCGGTGGTACGGCATACCAGCTGGGAATTTCTTAACGGTACGCGTACTGCCATGCTTGCAGCACTGGGTATAAAGGTGATTTCCTGCTGACATCAGATAGTCAGTACAATGGTCTCTACGCAGGAAGTAACAGCTCTGTGCTGATCTCTTACATACAGTACTCAGTGTTTGCTATGATCCAGTTACAGCCTGATGAATGTCAAGTCCAAGTATATCTGCTACTACATCTGCATCTCTCTAGGACTTTCAGTGTCATCATTCCATATCCAGCCCGGTCCACACTTCAGTCCAGTTCTAGTACCATGCTGGTCTCCATTCTCTGCAAGTATATCTGCATCTTTCAAGGACTCTCCAGTGTCATCATTCCGGACCCAGCCTGGTAATCACTTCAGACTGTTTCAGATCCATTCTGGTTACCATTCCAGATCCATTCCAGCCAACATCCTAGTTGCATTCTGGTCACCAATCCGGTTCTATTCTGGTCTGCATTCTGGTCACCAATCCGGTTCTTCTTACAGCATCAGCAGTGATCGACAGTTCCAGTTTAATAAAGTTCTTGCTCATGTTATCTGCTTTCATGCTTATCATTGCTAGAACATCAACAATCCTTCTAAAGAATATATCCTCAGTACCTGCCTAAATTTAAGTTCCATGCCAAAACCTGATTAAAGCCTTCTCGCTTCACTCACACTCCCCCCAAGTCAGCTCCAAGCATAAACGCCTGCCCAAGCCAAACCCTACCCTCAGGCATGACACTATTGATGGTACTACTATCTCGCTAATGCATGCTGCCTCTCCTGCCCACTGATTACTTTCTCCCACTCCTACCGCCAAGATTTATCACATGCTGCTCCCT
The DNA here is from genome assembly GCF_028390025.1 of Pseudophryne corroboree. NCBI lineage: Eukaryota > Metazoa > Chordata > Amphibia > Anura > Myobatrachidae > Pseudophryne > Pseudophryne corroboree. The sequence continues at coordinate 1,204,742,429 of NC_086444.1, forward strand.
GTCTCTTGAATTCTCTACCTCTCCCCAGACTCTCCGCCTCTCTTCAAAACTTTAAATGGGCATTTAAGACCCACTTTTTCACCAAACCCAGCAGTCTCTCATTGTAACCCTCTGTTCCACTCTCACTGTCTAGTCCGTTTGTGTCACCCCTGTCTGTCTGCTCCTCTCCTTTAGAATGTATACTCTCACGAGCAGGGCCCTCTTCCCTCACATGCCTTTCCTTCTCTTCCGTAAACCATACTTCCTTCAAAGGCACCTAACCCCTTGGTTTTCTGCCACTCTAATAATTATTTCCGTGTCATCTGCTGATGCAGATATGTTTATATACCCTTTACTTTTCTTATGTTGTCTTGAACTGTAAGTCACTGTTTTCTTGTTTTGCTTGTTTGTTTATGTACTCTGTAATTGGGCAATTGGGCTCTGCGGATCCATCTTTGCAGTGCCATATAATTAAAGTATAATAATAATAATAATAATAATAATAATAATAATGTATTACATGGCAGTCACTGATTCTCAAGATATTATATGGTAGTCACTGATGCTCTCTGTGTATATAGTGCAGTTGCTGATGTTCTCTGTATTATATGACATTCACTAATGCTCTCTGTATTATATGAGGGTCACTGATGCTCTTTGTATTATGTGACCATCACTGATGCTCTCTGTATTGTATAGTGGTCATTGATGCTCTCTGTTTTATATGTGAAACATTGGTGTTCTCTGTATTTTATGATGTTCACTGATGCTTTCTGTATTGTATGGCAGTTACTGATGCTTTCTGTATTATACGGCGCTCACTGATGCTCTCTTTATTATATGACAGTCGGTGATCCTCTCCTTTTTGTGTCACTGATTCTCTCTGTATTTTACTTTGTGGTCGCTGATGTTTTCTGTATTAAATGGCTATCACTGATGCTTTCTGTATTATAATGGTGGTCACTGATGCTTTCTGTATTATAATGGTGGTCACTGATGCTTTTCACTGTACAGATGGAGCCAAGCTCATCTGAGGCGTCTCTGTCCAGGCAAGTGGATGGAGAGTGGAGACGCTCTCCATTAAAGTGAATGGGGTGCGTCTCCATCAGGGGCGCGCATGCCCAGGCGGACGGGGACGCTCTAGGTGATAGGCGTGGCCCTAGTCACATACAGAGCCATGACTAGCATGGATACATCTGTATTTTATGCCACGCCCTATATTGTATGGAGGTCACTGCAAGGCTCTATGTGACTCTATGCCCTCTAAGACCAAACATGTTAAGGAGAGGGGAGGGGGGTCACTGAGCTGAGTCTATGCCATGGGTGACAGATATCTTAATTGCACCCCTGTAGCTACTGTAGGTGTTTTGTGTCTTTAGTGTGCTTCACTTCTGTGCAGGGGGAATCAGATGAGGTCTAATTAGCTTAACATAATTGAAACACATCCTATTAGATTATAACAACAAGCAGAACTGTTATTTTAAACAAAAGTTTAGGACCACGACTGGTCCAGATAAAAAAAACAAGCTTGCAGAAAGTGTACGCATTGCTGGAGGGAACGCAAGATAGTTGTAACAGAACTAGAGATGAGCGAGTCCATTTCTCCAAGAACCGGACACACCCGAACTTCATGAACTGAGTCCGGCTTTGGGTTCTCCCGACAGACTCGGATACCAATATTAGGCAAAACATCATCATTTGGCTGTCAGATTCCGTGGGATTTTAATTCGATAAAGGTCCCCGGTGATCGGCGCCATCTTCACTCTGGCTGTGGAGAGTGTACTGGACGGACGTGTCCGTCTCAGTACTGTGTTGCCTGGCGTGGGGCAGGTGCTCTGTCTGCTGTATCAGTCCAGGGGTTCCCTGTCTGCTATATTAGTCCTGGGGTGCCCTGTTTGCTGAATCAGTCCAGGGGAGCTAAGCCTGCTGTATAAGTCCAAGGGTGCTCTGTCTGCTGTATCAGTCCAGGTGGGGTGCTCTGTCTGCTGTATCAGTCCAGGTGGGGTGCTCTGTCTGCTGTATCAGTTCAGGTGGGGTGCTCTGTCTGCTGTATCAGTTCAGGTGGGGTGCTCTGTCTGCTGTATCAGTTCAGGTGGGGTGCTCTGTCTGCTGTATCAGTCCAGGTGGGGTGCTCTGTCTGCTGTATCAGTCCAGGTGGTGTGCTCTGTCTGCTGTATAAGTCCAAGGGTGCTCTGTCTGCTGTATCAGTCCAGGTGGGGTGCCCTGTCTGCTGTATCAGTTCAGGTGGTGTGCTCTGTCTGCTGTATAAGTCCAAGGGTGCTCTGTTTGCTGTATCAGTCCAGGGGTGTCATGTCTGCTGTATCAGTCCAGGGGTGCCCTGTCTGCTGTATCAGTCCAGGGATGCTCTGTCTACTGTATCAGTCCTGGGGTGCTCTGTCTGCTGTATCAGTCCAGGGGTGTTCTGTCTGCTGTATCAGTCCAGGGGTGCCCTGTCTGCTGTATCAGTCCAGGGATGCTCTGTCTGCTGTATCAGTCCAGGGATGCCCTGTCTGCTGTATCAGTCCTGGGGTGCCCTGTCTGCTGTATCAGTCCAGGTGGGGTGCTCTGTCTGCTGTATCAGTCCAGGTGGGGTGCTCTGTCTGCTGTATCAGTTCAGGTGGGGTGCTCTGTCTGCTGTATCAGTTCAGGTGGGGTGCTCTGTCTGCTGTATCAGTTCAGGTGGGGTGCTCTGTCTGCTGTATCAGTCCAGGTGGGGTGCTCTGTCTGCTGTATCAGTCCAGGTGGTGTGCTCTGTCTGCTGTATAAGTCCAAGGGTGCTCTGTCTGCTGTATCAGTCCAGGTGGGGTGCCCTGTCTGCTGTATCAGTTCAGGTGGTGTGCTCTGTCTGCTGTATAAGTCCAAGGGTGCTCTGTTTGCTGTATCAGTCCAGGGGTGTCATGTCTGCTGTATCAGTCCAGGGGTGCCCTGTCTGCTGTATCAGTCCAGGGATGCTCTGTCTACTGTATCAGTCCTGGGGTGCTCTGTCTGCTGTATCAGTCCAGGGGTGTTCTGTCTGCTGTATCAGTCCAGGGGTGCCCTGTCTGCTGTATCAGTCCAGGGATGCTCTGTCTGCTGTATCAGTCCAGGGATGCCCTGTCTGCTGTATCAGTCCTGGGGTGCCCTGTCTGCTGTATCAGTCCTGGGGTGCTCTGTCTGCTGTATCAGTCCTGGGGTGCTCTGTCTGCTGTATCAGTCCTGGGGCGCCCTGTCTGCTGTATCAGTCCAGGGGTGCCCTGTCTGCTGTATCAGTCCTGGGGTGCCCTGTCTGCTGTATCAGTCCTGGGGTGTTCTGTCTGCTGTATCAGTCCTGGGGTGCTCTGTCTGCTGTATCAGTCCAGGTGGGGTGCTCTGTCTGCTGTATCAGTCCAGGTGGTGTGCTCTGTCTGCTGTATAAGTCCAAGGGTGCTCTGTCTGCTGTATCAGGCTAGGGGTGCCCTATCTGCTGTATCAGTCCACGGGTGTCATGTCTGCTGTATCAGTCCAGGGATGCTCTGTCTGCTGTATCAGTCCTGGGTGCCCTGTCTGCTGTATCAGTCCTGGGGTGCTCTGTCTGCTGTATCAGTCCAGGTGGTGTGCTCTGTCTGCTGTATAAGTCCTGGGGTGCTCTGTCTGCTGTATCAGTTCAGGTGGTGTGCTCTGTCTGCTGTATTAGTCCAAGGGTGCTCTGTCTGCTGTATCAGGCTAGGGGTGCCCTATCTGCTGTATCAGTCCACGGGTGTCATGTCTGCTGTATCAGTCCAGGGATGCTCTGTCTGCTGTATCAGTCCTGGGGTGCTCTGTCTGCTGTTTCAGTCCAGGTGGGGTGCTCTGTCTGCTGTATCAGTCCAGGTGGGGTGCTCTGTCTGCTGTATCAGTCCTGGGGTGCTCTGTCTGCTGTATCAGTCCTGGGTGCCCTGTCTACTGTATCAGTCCTGGGTGCCCTGTCTGCTGTATCAGTCTAGGGGTGCCCTGTCTGTTGTATCAGTACAGGGGTGCCCTGTTTGTTGTATCAGTCCAGGGGTGCCCTGTCTACTGTATCAGTCTAGGGGTGCCCTGTTTGTTGTATCAGTTTTATGGGTGCCATGTCTGCTGTATCAGTCCAGAGGTGCTCTGTCTGCTGTATCAATCCAGGAGTGATATGTCCGTCCATCCAAGGGCTCCATCCCAGTGTAAAAGTAAAATAATAAAAGCTAAAAACAAAAAGCCTAAAAATATAATTATAATTCATTTATTTTGTTTGTGCTGTTCCCCAGCGTACTATACAATTTTTATTTTATTTTCATAAATACTGACAGCTGCTGGTCAGACCGCAGTATATTATTATTTTGTACTCATACACTTATTGTGTGACACTGTTGGTGAAGGTCAACCGCAGTGTTCGACCACTACTTCTGATGCACACATGTATTGTGTGACACTGTGGGTGAAAGTGGTACCACATCATTATATTTTATTTCCTACTCATACACGTATTGTGTGACACTGTTGGTGAAGGTCAACCGCAGTGTAGTATATATTTTTTAGTACTCATACACATATTGTGTGACGCTGTGGTTGAAGGTGGTACCACAGTCATTTATTTTATTTCCTACTCATACAGGTATTGTGTGACACTGTTGGTGAAGATCAACCGCGGTGTAATATATTTAATTTCGGACTCATAAACGTATTGTGTGATGCTGTGGGTGAAGGTGGTACCACAGTAATATATTTTATTTCCTACTCATACACATATTGTGTGACACTGTTGGTGAATTTAAACTGCAGTTTTCCATTACTATCTCTGACTCATACACATACTGTGCCACACTATAGGTGTTACATTTTTTGTACAAATTGTGTGTGCTGTACCCCACTTCATTTGTGTTTGTGGATAGATATGGAAGACAAACAATGGAGAGGAGAGCAGGAAGCACATACTAGTGGTGCAGGTGCTGCCAGCAGTCATGACGATACAAGTCCATCAACATCATCTACTAAGGGTGATGCCCAAGCGCATAGACTGCTTAAATCAGGGCATGTAAAATCAAAGAAGCATTATCATTTTACAGTGTGCAAAGAAAAAAACATCAAAAATAAAGTTAGCTACCGACAAAAATAAAACTGCCAACATGCTATTCACCACACGCACTGGCAGGGAAAGGCTAAGGCCATGGCCTTTATTTATTTCTGGAGGTTCTGCCTCTTATGATAATGTAAGCCCCTCTCTTCTCTCTGTCTGAAATTAGGAGGCGTGGCCTTGCAAAGGGTGACATGATTGCGGGCCATGTCCCATTTGTCATCTACAAACATTAGCACTCTGTGAGCAGCTGGCATTCTACCTATCCCTCTTTCCCAGTAAGCAGAGCAGCGAGTGAGAGAGGGTCTCCCAACTGCCCCACTGCAGGACACTGCAACCTGCGGGTGGGACAGCGGGACAGTCCTGGAAAAACGGGACTGTTCTGGCAAAATCGGAACAGTTGGGAGCAATGCAGTATAGCGGGTTTCAGTATTTAATGTTCAGTGCCCACAGTCCATGGGAGATGATGTGGTATAAGCGCAGAGTTCACAAGCGGTCATGCTTTGCCTGTGATTTAACTACATCTTCTATATCATTATCTTACCCTTATCTCATTATATTTCCCATTGTATTGAGTGATAAAAGTTGTTTGAAGCTCGTTCTTGTTTCTTGTTTATCTTCTCTTAGCTAGTTTATCAATTTTCTTCTTTCAAGCATTGATACATTGTTGATTCTCTGTTTTAGAAGGTGATCTTTATATCCTTTTTGTAGTCATTTTCTTTTCAATTCCATACTCTGATTCTCAAATGTGAGATCATATCTGCAGTTCCTCTTCAGTCTTCGGAATTGTCCTTCCAGTATGTTTTCAGGGGTTCAGTATGCTATCCCGGTTGTCGGGATGCCGGCGGTCACATGACTGATATCGGCATCCCGGCATTTAAGATCACAACGGTGGAGGGGATAAGTAGTTTTACCCCACTCCCCTAGCCTAACCCTAATCCTCAGGTGGTGGCGGCTAGAACTACCCAGGTGGGGGTGGTGGCTACAGCTAACCCCCTCCTGTGCCTAACCCTTACCCCCACACCCTCCTCACCCTAACATTAATCACTCTCCCACCAGTGAGTAAATTCACCTCAAAGTATTGATTGTTACATGAATTCCCATGGCAATCACATAATGAAAATCCATTTTGTTTGGTTAGGTGACCAGCCATTTTTTACATCCCATAGTATATTACAGGTTGAGGCAAAATAAAAACATCCCAGATTTTGAAGGTTGACAAAAAAAGGCATTGTATGTGCTATTCAAATTTTAGTACATAATCTGAAAGTGCATAGAATACAGTTTTTGTCAATTGGTTTTGAGTATAACATCCAGATGGTGGCCTTCATTCACCTTCATGCGTTATACACATTTGAGGTCAATTTCTGAAGTTTCGCATCACTCGTTGGGTCATTTCTAGCGTTATCGCTGCAATTTCTTGATGAAGCTCACATCAATTTATCTGGCCATGTTACAAAGCAGAATTTTAATTACTGCGTTGAAAACAATCCTCATCACCTTCATGAAAGGCCTCTACACGAAGCCACCTGAAAGCTGAAATCTACAAACATTAGCCAAGAACCATTAATGGCTAATATACACCAAGAAATGACGATGTCATATTCGAAACCCCAAAAAAGAAACTGTATTCTTTACACTTTTAGATTATCTACTAACATTTTAAATAGCATTTATCATGCCTTTTTTATTCATCTTAAAAATCTGAGAGTTTTTTTTGTCTCACCCTGTAGAACGACTATGAACCCTTGGTGAAACTTTGCAACAGCACAGAATAGGGATAATACAGTAGCTCTTGTTGGGCAGGGTTGAGATTGTTCTGGTGAATTGGGTTGCCCAAGCCTCCTTGGACCTTGCTACTTTGTGCATCTGATAAAAGCAGCAAGACATCGACATCGGTCTCTATATTGGAAGAGTGAATGTGGGGCTCAGAATTCGTATCGTCACTCCAAGGAATTAGAGATGAGAGAATCGGTTCTCTGAGAACCGAACCCTACCGAACTTCATGTGTCAAACACGGGTCCGAGTCAGGCTTGGTTGTTCCCGCCTGACTCGGAAAACCCAAACGAAGCAAAACGTCATCATCCCGCTGTCGGATTCTCGCGAGATTTGGATTCCATATAAAGAGCCGCACGTCGCCGCCATTTTCACTTGTGCATTGTAGAGGGTACAGAGAGGACGTGGCTATGTTCTCTCAGTGTCAAATCTCAGTATCGTGCTCAGTATCAGTGCTTATTGCTGCTCAGTAATACTAGTACAGTGTCTCTCTTGTGCTGCATCTTGATGCTGTATGGTGCTGTGGTAGTAGTGTCCTGTGACTGTGCATCGGTCATCATCATTCCAGTCACAGTGGTATCTGGGGGGTGACAATTCCAGAGTGCTTTTGTGCTTCTCACTAATACTAGTACAGTGTCTCTCTTGTGCTGCATCGTGCTGTTCAGTGTCTGTTCTCCGTAGTATCAGCAGTACTCAGTATCAGCAGTGCTCAGTATCATCAGTGCTCAGTATCACTGCTCATTGTCTTGTGGTGCTCATTAATACTACATTTCTAATACTAGTAAAGTGTCTTGTGCTAATCGTGCTGCTCAGTGTCAGTTCTCCGTAGTATCATCAGTGCTCAGTATCATCAGTGCTCAGTATCACTGCACATTTTTTAAGTGCCATCCTGTCTGAAACTGCAGTGCCACTCCTAGATGGGCCAGGTGTTTGTGCCGCCCACTTGGGTCACTTAGCTTAGTCATACAGCGACCTCGGTGCAAATTTTAGGACTACAAAATATTATTGTGAGGTGTGAGGTGTATAGAATAGATTGGAAATGAGTGGAAATTATGGTTATTGAGGTTAATAATACTATAGGATCAAAAAATTACCCCCAAATTCTATGATTTTAGCTGTTTTTGAGTTTTTTTAATAAAAACACCCGAATCCAAAACGCATCCGAATCGGACAAAAATCTGAAAGGGTGGTTTTGCCAAAATGCGTCCGAATCCAAAACACGACCACGGATCTGAATACAAAACCAAAACACAAAACACGAAAAATGCCCGCTGCACATCTATACAAGGAATACAAGGAAGATATCTCCTTTACTATAAGGTGGTTTAGAAGATTTACAATATGACTTTTCTGAAGTCCCCTTTATTAGAAACAATGTCAAAAATTCTCAAAAATGTGTCCAAACTTCTAGAAAGAGTAATTTTGGCAAGACACTCTAAGTACTATGCTGTTTTGAATTCTTTTGATGTTTTTTTTTTTTGCAGCTATGCATTTAAGATGACAATACCTTTTGAAGGATCCCACATATTCGTTCTTTAGGCTTCAAGATCTCATTGTGTTGCCTAGCAATACCTAGATCTGTAATACAGATGTCACCAGATTATGTACTAAATTAATATTTTGCAATTACCACATTGAAGCCACATGTAGACTCTTGGAAAACAACCTTGATATGAAGGTACCAGAACTGAGTTTTCGCACACAATTACCCCAGCTTACATGTCATTTACTAGGATTTTTTTCTGTTTTGATGGAGTATTCTATCTGCCATATTCAGGGATTACCTAGGGCACAAACATGGCACCATCTTCCGCAAATGTATTCATGTTCACTATTTAAAAGTATTCAAAAACAGTTTTGCTTGTGACCATAGCTGACCTGTTCAAGTTTAGGCAGGGGACATAAGAAGAGTTTGAAAGTGAATCCAAGGAACACACCTTGCGCCTTTCTACTAGAGATAAGCTGGTTCGGTTCTCTGAAAACTGACCCACCTCCCCTCGAACTTCACATCCCGAGCCCAGATCCGTGCTCGGGTCGGGACTTCCCGCCAGACTCGGAATCCAGAACGAGGCAAAACGTCATCATCCCGCTGTCGGATTCTCGCAGGTTTTGGGATTCCATATAAGGAGCCGCATGACTCCGCCATTTTAACTCCAGTACTGGAGAGTGTAGCGAGAGGACGTGTCTCTCTCCTCAGTGTGTCTGTGCGGGAAAGTGGTGTGACAACCTGCTCTGTCTTATGTGTCATTCCAGTGCTGTCTTGTGCTGCATCAGTCCAGTCACAGTGGTGGTGTCATCTGCTGCCATATGTCCAGTGCTGCTGTATAAGTCCAGTCCATTGCAGTGGTGGTGTGTTGTCCTGCATCAGTCCAGTGGTGGTGTCTTGTGCTGCAGCAGTGCAGTCACAGTGGTGGTGTCCTCTGCTGCCATATGTCCAGTGCTGCTGTATAAGTCCAGTCCATTGCAGTGGTGGTGTGTTGTCCTGCATCAGTCCAGTGGTGGTGTCCCTGTGCTGCATCAGTCCACTCACAGTGGTGGTTTCCTCTGCTGCCATAAGTCCAGTGCTGCTGTATAAGTCCAGTCCAGTGCAGTGGTGCTGTGTTTTCCTGCATCAGTCCAGTGGTGGTTTCCCTGTGCTGCCATAAGTCCAGTGATACTGCCGTTGAAGCCCAGTCAAGTGGTACTTCCATATAACTCCAGTGGTACTGCCATATAAGTCCAGTGATACTGCCGTATAAGTCCAGTGATACTTCCGTATAAATCCGGTGGTACGGCCATATAAATCCAGTCAAGTGGCAGTGCCATAAAAGTCCAGTCAAGTGGTACTGTCGTATAAGTCCAGTGGTACTGCCATATAAGTCCAGTGATACTGATGTATAAGTCCAGTGATTCTGCCGTATAAGTCCTGTCAAGTGGTACTGCCGTATAAGTCCAGTGGTACTGCCGTATAAGTCCAGTGGTACTGCCGTATAAGTCCAGTGATACTGCAGTATAAGTTCATTCAAGTGGTACTGCCGTATAAGTCCAGTGGTACTGCCATATATGTCCCGTATTACTGCCATATAAGTCCAGTGGTACTGCCATATAAATCCAGTCAAGTTGTACTGCCATATAAGTCCAGTCAAGTGGTACTGCTATATAAGTCTAGTGGTACTGCTGTATAAGTCCAGTGGTACTGCCGTATAAGTCCAGTGGTACTGCCGTATAAGTCCAGTGATACTGCCGTATAAGTCCAGTCAAGTGGTACTGCTGTATATGTCCAGTGGAACTGCCGTATAAGTCCATTCAAGTGGTACTGCCGTATTAGTCCAGTGGTACTGCCGTATAAATCCAGTGGTACTGCCATACAAATCCAGTCAAGTTTTACTGCCGTATAAGTCCAGTCAAGTGGTACTGCCGTATAAGTCCAGTGGTACTGCCGTATAAGTCCAGTGAAACTGCCGTATAAGTCCAGTCAAGTGGTACTGTCGTATAAGTCCAGTGGTACTGCCATATAAGTCCAGTCAAGTGGTACTGCCATATAAGTTCAGTGGTACTGCCGTATAAATCTAGTGGTACTGCCATACAAATCCAGTCAAGTGGTACTGCCGTATAAGTCCAGTGGTACTGCTGTATAAGTCCAGTGATACTGTCGTATAAGTCCAGTCAAGTGGTACTGCCGTATAAGTCCAGTGGTACTGCTGTATAAGTCCAGTGATACTGCCGTATAAGTTCATTCAAATGGTACTGCCGTATAAGTCCAGTGATACTGCTGTATAAGTCCAGTGGTACTGCTGTCAAAGTCCAAAAATATTGCAGAACACACAGCACGTATAAACTGCACACACATGCCCACTGCGCGTGCACTTGTTCTGCCGTGCGTGCACATATCCGCAATTTGCGTATGGTCGCTCCCGCGGACCTGAGCATCGGCGCATGGTATGGGTATTTACGGCAGAGTTTGTGTACGCATGGAGAGCCATCAAAACACATTACATATTTAATCCAAATAGTGCACAATGTGCACATAGTCTCCTTGCACCACATCAGAAAGTTATAGCTGTTTAAATGGTTGCAGAACAAGGGGATTCACCTTTACAGGATAGGAGGGGACAGACTAAGGTTATAAGGTGGTATTTGGTATCCAGCTGTAGGGTATTTTAAGGGTAACATTCCGGTGTTGGTCTGCGGAAGATCGCATGTTCCTGCGGATAGTTATGTGCAAAAGCAGAATATAGATATAAACTGTATTTACTGTATATTATGTATGCAGCGGGAATCCAGAGGAGACCACCCACAAGAGCAGTTGAGAAAGACATCGCCTACCTTTTCAAATCAACCTATGACCTCTCCTGTACTGTAAAAGTACATCCCTGTGTCCAATGGACAAAGGGATTACAGTATCCATTGTATTGCTTTTGGAAGACTTGTATAAATAAAGCCTGCTGCAGCCCGGCCACACACAAGACTCACAACGTTATCTATTTGATGACGGAGGACCGGACCGGGAAGCGCACGCAAATATTCTCACATATGTACATTGACTTGTAGCCATTATTCTGTTATATATTGTCTTGTATTGTAGTGTATAATTTGTATTGTAAACCCCCTTTCAGAAATAATCCACTGTGGTGTCGGAACCCAGCGGTAAAATCACAATTGGTGTCGTGTGCTCATTGCCCTGCTAAGGTTTAAAGTATATTATTATTGTTATTGCATTGCTGTAGAAGGTTTTATGGGTATCTCTGGGTGTGTATGCGCTGTGAGTACTTTGTACCGTCAGCGCGGCGTGTGTACGCAAAGTCCATACACTGTACGGGACTCTGTACACTAATAGCATAAAAGGTGCATAGAGTGTGAATTAAGTATAGCGGCCGCAGCGGCTAAAGGTTTTTAAGTGTATTTACGGTGTGTTTAAGGTATAGCTTTTATTCCTGTAAAGATAATCAGCATTATCAATTGGGGGCATCGTCCGATTTTCCACATTTTTACTGCTTAACAGGTCACAAGCAGACATAATCTATCAGCATAAGGGTGGACGGGGATCCTACGTATCCTTTTCTTGGTCGGTGGATATACTGAAAACCCTACTTAATTGCTGATTAGATGGTGTCTGCTCTGTATGGTTTGTAGGGATGCTGGTAAGAACTCGTAAGGTAAGCAGGTAAAAAGTTATTTAAAATCTGTGAATTTATTTTTGGCGCCAAATGCGTACACAACAAAAGCGTACACCCATACCCTGTGCATACTCTCCCACATTGTTGCCATAACTAGATTCATAATGTAAATATTAAGGAAGTAAGTGTAAAACACAAACGCAGTCTGGCCTAGTTATAAAGGTTTATACAGAAAAGAAACTGTGTGGCGTGTTAAGTGAGTGATTATAGTTAATATTGCTCAGATTTATAGAAATTGTGTGAGTTGTTTTATTGCGTCCGCACATTGGTACACGTGGTACGGAACGTGAGGACAGCGTACACAAAACGTGCATGTAGTGCAAGGCCGCACATGTGGCATTAAGGTACGCAAGGTTGCGTAATTACGCAAGCTTGCGTAGCATTGTGTGCGCATAATAAAACCACACGATAGTTCGTAGTTTAAAGGTGGGATAGTAGCCACGCTACAATAACACAAGATTGCCCAGCTTCCAAAGTTTAGTATAAAACCCTTATTTACTATATTGCCTCTGGGAGTAAAGCTGCTTGTCTGAATGATAATTTTCTGTACAGAAAAATAAAGTGTATTTGAGTGAGCGAGTGCAGGAGTGAGTGGATACTGAACCCAAGAACTAGGTGAACTAGGTGGACTATTAGGTGGTCTAGGTGTGCACACTGGGTTAGTAGAGACCCGGTGGCATAGGGTTCGCAACCCTGCATTATTAAGAGTGGACTAGGTGGTCTTGGTGGACTGAGTGGTATCCCATACAACTCTAGGTGGTCTACTAGGTGGTCTACTAGGTGGTCTACTAGGTGGTCTACAACAATCGTAGTGCATATAGATAACTAGTATCTATAGGCTGTGCTATTGCATAACATGTCCGTTTGTTCTGCATAGCGCAAGGTGATATTATTGTGTTACATTTGCTGTGGAAGAGCATACGCAGACGTGATTGTATAGACTAAGGGGTTTTTCTTTGATAACTTCGGGAAATCTCCCTGGTGGGCTTCACTGGAAAGGGTGAAGGATAGTTATCTAATTTCTCTGTTTTTCACCCTACAAACAATTCCAGTTGAAAGATACCGAAAAGGAAATTTTCACTGCCTCTCTCAGGAAAATATTCCAAACAGAACTTCCACCGAAAGAAATTACGGTGTAAGGTCTGATAGAGCCCTAAGTTGGGTACATTGCCTTCGCTATCAACAGTGTATGGTAGTACTGGCCAGCGTGGGCGCGAGCGAGTGGAAGGCGCTCAGGTATACTTCCACCGTCTACTTATATTGAGTATTTTGGTGTTTGTGGGGATTTTTTTAAAGGTATTAGAAGAGACCCACAAATATGGGAGCCAGTTGCTCAAGTATGAGACGTTTAGACAGGGTTCAGGCAGAATTGTGGCCAAAAGGCTCCGCAAGGTTTATCATGTGTGAAAAATATGGTTCACACACAGAAGGTTTATGCAATGAGTGGATATGTATGACCAACAATGATAAGGTACCATTCCCTAGAGTGGGCAGCTTTGAACCAGAGGTATTATAGAACTTAAGGTTAAGGAAATGTCTGATAAAATCCAAGAAACAAAGGATTAAACATACAGACTGTTTAAATTTATGGCAACAGGAGGGGGATATACAAAAGGAATTAGCTCGCGCAGCAGGTTCCAAACCTAGCGGGAAAACAATGGCGACGGCACCACCACCATATATTGTTGGGGAGAAAATGGCTACAGGCAATGATACATTGGTACAGAATAAGAGTGTAATTGCAAAATGTACTAACCCTAACCCTTGCCAGTTGTGCCCTGTTTTAAATTTTCCCCAGGATTGCGAACAAGAAGATGAGCCCAGCACGATATCGGCACTATCTCTAGCAGCCACCATACAAGACACTCAGGTGGGCACGGCCCAACCAACAAGAGCAGTAGTCAGGCCCCCTAGCGGAGGGATAAGTGAGGTCGTGTCCACAGGTAGATACGGTACCGTACATTATGCAGAAACCATAGCACCCCACATTGTAGAATCAAACCAGAAGGATGTAATTGAATTAAATCCTGTCAGGGTGATTGCAGTCCCCAATGGGATGACTGACGCTCAGGGAGTCACTCCCATCAGGAACATTGCCATGCATTGTCCCTGGTCCCGGACAGAATTGAGGTCAATTATGTCAGAATTTCCCGATCCCAGAAAGGATCTAGTCACATGCCAGAGGTTCAATAAAGAGTTAGGTAACGCCACCGAACCCACAAACAAAGATTGGCGAACAGTGCTACGGGTATGTTTACCCTCCAATATTGACCCAGCGAAGTTCATAACTGATTGCAATTTATACGAAGAAGTACCTATCACTGATGAGTACACTCAGGAGAAGGTACGACAAATCAATCTGCAATTAGGAATATATTTCCCTACTATTGTCAAATGGAATAAAATCTTTTCCATAAGACAAAAGGAAGGTGAAACGGCATCCGAATATTTCCATCGAGCACTGCAGGAAATGACTAGATACACTGGGATCGAGGACTTTAGAGACAATGCACATCATAGGGAGGTAGCTGTTTCAGTATTAATGGACGGGTTGAAGGAGGCACTCAGAACAAGGGTACAGACCTCTCTACCAAACTGGAGAGGTATCTCAGTGGCTGCATTGAGAGAGTCCGCTGTCGAGCATGACAGGAACATCATTAAACCCAGGGAGTCACAGGGGGGAAAAACTGATGACGGTAAGTATACAGGCCCTTACGGCAAAACCCCATCAGCCGAAAACCCGGACCCCTGTTGTTTGGGACAGACCTAGGACATGCTACATTTGTAGGAAGGAAGGGCATTTTGCCAAAGACTGTAGGAGTAGTAGAGCGCATAGCCAAGATAGAACCCTAGACAGAGAATACGAACCACACTACTACTCACATAATTGGGATCAGGGACCAAATAGGACAAGTTACGAGCCACATGCAGGGGACACAAGGAGGAACCCCCCAAGGAGAGATGGGCAGACCTCCGGAAATTCTCAGCTACCTCCCCCACATATCGTAGCTGCCAACGCGCTGTGGGAGGGTCTCGCCACACAATAGGGGTTGGGCCACACCTGTAGTCTGCAGCCAGTGAAGTTGATTGCTAGCCTTGGTAGTGAACCTGAGGTCATGGTTGATGTAGCTGGTGTACCATTACCTTTTCTTGTAGACACAGGGGAGGCCAGGTCAGTGTTAAATTCAACTGTAGGTATGAAAACCACGGGTAAAACAATTTCGGCAATGGGAGTAACAGGAATAGTGCAACACTACCCTTTGAGTAGACCTGCAGAGATTACGATAGGGCGCTTGCAAACCAAGCATACCTTTTTGCTGGCTGCAGCGGCTCCGACTAACCTGCTTGGAAGAGATTTATTGTGTAAAATGCGGTGTGTCATATACTGTACTCCTGAGGGTGTATTCTTGGATATACCTGAGAATCACGTTTAGGAAGTGCAAGATATATTAGACACCCCTCAAAGGCTAATGTCGCATTCTGCTGTTATAGACAAGTGTCCATTAAAGGTAGAGGAAATGATCTCACAAATACCGGGTTTTCTTTGGACCAAAGATGGACAAGACACTGGATTGATGGCGAATGTAGCTCCGGTAGTAGTGCAAGTAAAAGACGGTAGGATAGCTCCAAAAATCCCTCAGTATCCTCTGAAGCCAGAGGTAGAATTAGGAGTGTACACGTCATAGAGCGATTGCTACAACAGGGCATACTAGTCAGGACGTCCAGCACTGCCAATAGTCCCATCTCCCCTGTGAAAAAGAGTGGGGGGAGGGGTTACAGGCTAGTGCAGGATCTAAGGGGGATAAACAAGATAGTTGAGAGCTAATTCCCCGTAGTGCCCAATCCAGCTGTCATCCTCATGCAAATTCCCCCTACTGCAAAAATTTTTACTGTCATTGACCTCTGTTCTGCCTTCTTTTCTGTCCCTCTGCACCCTGACAGCCAATACCTCTTTGCATTTACATACAGGGGAGTACAGTACACCTGGACTCGTCTCCCCCAAGGCTTCATTGACAGCCCAAGTATTTTCTCCCAGGCTTTGCATGACTGTTTACAATCCTTTCAACCTGAGAGCGGGTCAGTATTAATACAGTATGTCGATGACTTATTGCTGTGTTCTGATTCACTCGAATCATCCTTGAAAGACACGAAACAGCTTCTGTTTCACCTTTCTAATATGGGACACAAGGTTTCAAAGGATAAGTTGCAGCTGTGCCAGACCAGGGTAAAATATTTGGGACATTGCTTGACTCAAGGAATTAGCACTAATAGCCCCTGTAAACATCATCATAAAGAGATGCAGCGCACTAAATCCTGCAACTTATCTGCCAAGTGTGCCTGGACAGGCACAAAGGGTGGAGGATGAGAATGATGGTGAAGGAGGATTTAGTACAGATACTGATACGCATGATAGAATACAGGAGATTCGCGACATGACCCTGCCACAAACCCAGCAACAGATCTGCACTTTCCTTGGAATGTGTGGGTACTGCCGAAACTGGATCCCAGGATTCTCCATACTGGCTTTACCTTTGCAAGAAATGGTCTCCTCGAACAAACCAGATCGGATCTCGCACACAGATGAGTCCGAATTGGCCTTTGAGAGACAAAAAACAGTGCCTATCACAGGCACCTGCATTAGGTATGCCAGATTATGGGAAGCCTTTTGAATTATACGGTACAGAAAGTGCAGGGTGCGCAGCAGGAGTTTTAACCCAGGGACATGGTGATGCCAGCAGGCCGGTAGCTTACTACAGTGCACAGTTAGACACCGTAGCACGGTCTCTCCCAACATGCTTGCGAAGTGTTGCAGCGATAGCTTTGCTAGTATGTAAAAGCGAAGACGCAGTGTTAGGACACAACCTGACCATCCATACACCTCATGCAGTATCAGCCTTACTGAACTCCGCCCAAACCAGACATGTCTCATCAGCACGGTTTACAAAGTGGGAATTAGCACTAATAGCCCCTGTAAACATCATCATAAAGAGATGCAGCGCACTAAATCCTGCAACTTATCTGCCAAGTGTGCCTGGACAGGCACAAAGGGTGGAGGATGAGAATGATGGTGAAGGAGGATTTAGTACAGATACTGATACGCATGATTGTATGGAATACCTGAATCAGACTTTCACTGCAAGACCTGACATCAGTGACAACCCACTGGAAGGCATAGACTTTACCTTTTACACTGACGGTAGTTGCCACAGACAGACGGACTCGGGAGACTTGTGTACTGGATACGCAGTTGTAGACGACAGAGGTATCATAGAAGCTGAACCCCTGGGCCCACTGCACTCAGCACAAGTTGCTGAGCTGGTCGCCCTAACCAGAGCGTGTGAATTGGCCAAGGGTAAGTCAGCCAATATATACACACAGATTTTAGGTATGCCTTTGGAGTAGTGCATGATTTCGGGGCCCTATGGCGCCTCAGAAATTTTATGACGGCAGCTGGCACACCTGTAGCGCATGCATCCCACATAAAAAGGCTTCTAACAGCGATACAAGAACCAGACAGAGTGGCTGTTATCAAGTGCAAAGCACACACTTACAACCAAGACCCAATCTCACTTGGTAACAGCCGGGCAGACGAAGCTGCTAAATCAGCAGCCAGCACCCCCATACAAAAGAACATCACATCACTGATGACATTCAACACAATCAACACACAAAAATTAATTTAAATGCAAAATTTGTGTTCTCCACAGGAAAAGGTGGTCTGGAGGTCAAAGGGGTATGGCCAGGAGTCCTCAGGACTCTGGACAGGTAGACACGGTAAGCCAGTGGCCCCCAGAGCATATCTTCCAAGCTTAGCTGAGGCGGCACACGGTCTGACTCATCTGGGTAAAGAGGGTATGTGTAAGCTGGTGAGAGCCTACTGGTGTGCGCCAGGATTCTCTTCTCATGCGGGTAAGAGAGCAATGACATGTCTTACTTGCTTGAGGAAGAATATTGGAAAGTCAATACCAACAGAACCATCCCATATCCCTCCGACAGACTGCCCTTTTCAGGTAATACAAATTGATTTCATACATTTACCACCCTGTAGGAATTTAAAATATGTGTTAGTCTGTATTGATGTATTTTCCAATTGGGTAGAAGCGTTCCCTGCTGCCACAAATACTGCTACGTTCACTGTAAAGAAAATTGTGCAGGAATTTGTGTGTAGATATGGTATCCCTAGAATAATTGAAAGCGATAGGGGTACCCATTTTACAGGTGAAGTCTTTCAGGTAATGTGCAAACTGATGGGAATTATTAGTAAGCTGCATACTCCATACCGCCCACAGGCGAGTGCGAAGGTGGAAAGAGTAAACAGCACTATTAAGAACAAGCTGAGCAAAGTGATGGCTGAGACTGGATTGTTGTGGCCAGAAGCTTTGCCACTAGTATTGTACAGCATCAGAACCACTCCCAGGTCCCCCCTTAACCTATCACCCTTTGAGATTCTTTTTGGCCGACAACCTCATGTAATGATAGACCCACAGGATGATTTGAAATGCAATAACGGAGTGACTGTAAAATATTTGGTTAGGATGAACCAGCAGCTGAGGAATCAAAATAGAAATCTAAAGCTGGTGATTCCTGACCTACCGAACAGTAATTGTCATGACATTGAACCTAGGGATTATGTAATAATTCGAAATTTTTTACGCTCAGGTTGCCTCATTGACAGGTGGGAAGGACCGTACCAAGTCTTGCTAACCAGCACGACAGCATTAAAGGTTGCCGAAAGAGAGACTTGGGTCCACTCGTCCCACTGTAAGAAGGTCGCTGACCCAGAGAGAACCCGTGACAAAGAACAGAGTGTAAAGAACATCGTATCACTGGAGTGTCTGTTCCGGGAAGGTTGAGAGGCAGTACTGTTGAGACGGCACCTGAGCGCGGAGAACAACAAGACCAGAGGCGGTTGTCGCACCAGTTTTTTTTTTATTTCCTGCATCCCCCACTACCCTCCTTCTCTCCTTCTCTTTCTCCCCCTTCTTGTTTCCCTTCTCTTCCCTTAACAAGATGGACTTACCCCAAGAGAAAAAAAGGGTAAAAAAGTGGCCGCTGAATTTTATATATATCAATTGAGAATAATGTAATCTAGGACGGCGGCTCAAACAAAGAGGTTCTGGATACCCTCAAATATAGGACACAAGGTCCAAAAAATTATATAAAAAAATGTAAGCGCACTAATAGATGCAATGATAAATATAATTTAGTCAAGGCTGCTGATCTGATAAAAATATATATACCTTTATTAAACTATTAAAAACAAAGAATAACCCATAAAACCATCATGGTACCAAGACAATCAAGACTGAAAGGCAATTAATGGATATTAATACGAGCTCTCGCCAATTGGACTTTGGTTGCAATATATGACATATATACCGGTATATTAATACTTTTAGCACAGTATTTTTATAAGAGTCCTGATGGTTAATAACTGTTATCCCTCTCCAGAGGATTTATTAAAAGCTGTATTTGTCGTTGCTAGATAAGCATAAATAAAGCCATAGTAGAGAATACACAGTCCCACATTGGTTAGGTATTAAAGGTGTATGTTTGGCTTTATATAGTTCTGTTCCAACAATATGCTGAGCAACAGTTATAGTTACGTAATACTGGTAATTGGTGTCTCCGCGGCACGATACTCCCGTGGGCGATGCTCACCCTCCGCTCTGCGGCGGTTCAGAGTGTCCGTTGCCTAGTTGTAGCAGCTGTCTCGAACTGCAAGTGAGACGCTGAAAGCATGTGGTGTGGCAGGGAACGCTTGGTCGCGGACCGCGACTTCCGGGTTAGACGGAGCTTTCTGCTTCCGGTGCGTTCCACCTGCGTTCCACCTGGCGTATCTCAATCACTTGACGCGGTTCTCTGCCCTTGGTAGATGGCGGTTTCCTCAGAAGGTGGAATGCAGGTGGAACGCACCGGAAGCAGGAAGCTCCGTCTAACCCGGAAGTCGGTGACCAAGCGCTCCCTGCCACACCACATGCTTTCAGTGTCTCACGTGCAGTTCTAGACAGCTGCTACAACTAGGCAACGGACACTCTGAACCACCGCAGAGCGGGGGGTGAGCATCGCCCACGGGAGTATCGTGCCGCGGAGACACCAATTACCAGCACTGTATTACGTAACTATAACTGTATGGGTTATTCTTTGTTTTTAATAGTTTAATAAAGGTATATATATTTTTATCAAATCAGCAGCCTTGACTAAATTATATTTATCATTGCATCTATTAGTGCGCTCACATTTTTTTATATAACTTACCCCAAGAGACTGCGTTTTGGGTTTTCCTGTTAATCCTGTTGTTGACCAGGACAGTCTGTTTCGGTGAGGGTCCCAGAGAGGTCGAGAAAGGATCTGGAATGGGTTCTGATGGCGAGGATGGATTTGTAGAATCTCAAGAGCAACACATCACTTGAGCAAAGGCGAGTATCAGAAAGCGATCTGGTAGTCAGGGAGCTCAAAGGCACTGTGAAGGGTTATTGTCTGAGGAAAATTGCATTTGTAGGAATTGTGAGAACATAGTCGAGGATGGGTGCATCCAGAGATGTCAGTCCAGCCTTAATATCGACATGGACAGTCATCCGTTGAGTGATTACCACTCACTAGTGGGTAAGGTCTTAAACCAGACAGAATGCTGGGTGTGCTCACAAGTACCTCAAGGTCAGAGCAAGTCAGGATTAGTACCGTACCCTTTAGCAATAGATGAGGTACTCGAATTACTGGGTGGGAGACCGGTGGACAAGAAATTCAATATTTCTAGGCCCCCTAGTTTGAAGCTCCACCAGTATCATGTAGATAGATCCTTATTATGTTTCAATATTTCCAATTACCGAAAACCGGGATATTGGGAACTGACGTGGAATAACCAGACAATGGCCTTTTCGCATAGAGCTGATAGGATACCCATAGACTCTGAACTTGTACGCCAAATAGTCAACAGTGGAAGGTATTTTCGGTATAGGTATACTCGAGGAAGCAAGACCATGTGGGTTGGAGAAGTATCACCAGGGTACTGTGCTATATCATCCAGCCTGATACTTGTACTGAGCAGATGGGAGAACTAGGGATTGTGTTTTTCACTTGGAAAGTTTGTAATATGGTAATGTCATATTCTGTCCCCTATGTTCTCCCCGATGATGCCTATTTCATATGTGGGAGGTAGGCGTATAAGTGGCTTGCCCCGAACTCAGAGGGATTGTGTTATGTTGGAAGAGTGTTGCCAGAGGTCATGACCATAACCCATGATAAGATGAAAGATGTTCACCGCAGTGCTCAGGTTCCTTATACTCATACTCACTATGAACACATCGTCAAGAGTCACCTCATAGAGAGGACAGAGCACGTAGCCTCTGATTTGATCCACGAATCCACCGGGACTCAATTCCTTCTTGCATTAGACATCACCCGTACTGCCAGAGGAATTATAAATTATAGGTATATCCATGCGCTAGCGAACTTGATAGATAATATTACTTAGTGATGAGCGGATTCGGTTTTACTCGGTTTTACTCGGTTCTCAAAACCGAATCTTATTGGCTCACTGATGTCACGTGTTTTGGATAGCCAATAAGATTCGGTTTTGAGAACCGAGTAAAACCGAGTAAAACCGAATCCGCTCATCACTAAATTATTACTGAGATGTATGACGACACCCTCAGGTATACGGGAAGGGAGTTACAAGCTTACAAGATGGAATTGAACCTGCCCAGGATGGTCCTTAATTATATCACAGCCGTGACGGGTGGGTACTGTGTCACTTTGGCAACTCAGTATGGTGTGAAGTGCTGTACGTATATTACAAACAGCACTGATGACCCCACGGAGATCATTGATCAAACGATGGACGATATCTTGCAGTTGAAGTGGGAGTTCCGGAGGAGACACAACCTTGCCCTAACCGCTGTGGGTAATGAGCTGACCGGCTTGGTCTCATGGTTGAACCCACGAAATTGGTTCTCAGGATTAGGAGAGTGGGCTCAAAATGTTTTTATGAGTGTAGGAAAGTTTCTCCTTTGTATCCTGGAGTCGTCATAATTATTGGCTTGATATTTAGGTGTGTTCGAATTCTGATGCGGCACAAGCACGGCACAAATTTGATGTGTCTAAGGAGTGAGGGCATTGTTATAGCAGCAGATTTAATTTACGACCCATCCATAGAGACAGTGTTATGATAAGGATTGCAAATGGATTCCATGGCCTATTTTTTTCACCCGTTTTTCCTTTGTCTCCCCTCTGCCCAGATACACCCATCCGGAAAAGACATTAGCCCTACCCAAGAATGTTTATGAAAATGTTATGTGAATGTATTTTAGATATGTGTCTTATCTTCATCTCTACAACCTTCAGTTAATGACACACATAGTCGACAGGTGATATCCACTTATACTAGCACTCACATATGTTCCCCCTCCATGTATCATCAACTAAATGTGCACCCCATTTGTTGGAACAAGAAGCCGAAAAGAGCTCGGTAGTGTTTGTCAGCCCACTTACAGACCCTTAATACGGGATAAGAAGGATTTAATGTATACTTTGCAATACCTCGAAGCTTATCTAAAACATATACGGCACAATGATACATGCCCCTCAGACATGGATTCATACATACATGCTTTTTACTATCCCACTAGGTCATACATTTCCCGCCTACAACTCTCCTCCGACCATCCAATCGTCTGTAGATATTGTATTGATATTTTTCTGTTTAGTGATTAGATAGTGGCAGTTATTGGTGACTGCCAAAGGGTGGACTGTCAAAGTCGAAAAATATTGCAGAACACACAGCACGTATAGACTGCACACACATGCCCACTGAGCGTGCACTTGTTCTGCCATGCGTGCACATATCCGCAATTTGCGTATGGTCGCTCCCGCAGACCTGCGCAGCGGCGCGTGGTATGGGTATTTACGGCAGAGTTTGTGTACGCATGGAGAACCATCAAAACACATTACATATTTAATCCAAATAGTGCACAATGTACACATAGTCTCCTTGCACCACATCAGAAAGTTATAGCTGTTTAAATGGTTGCAGAACAAGGGGATTCACCTTTACAGGATAGGAGGGGACAGATTAAGGTTATAAGGTGGTATTTGGTATCCAGCTGTAGGGTATTTTAAGGGTAACATTCAGGTGTTGGTCTGCGGAAGATCGCATGTTCCTGCGGATAGTTATGTGCAGAAGCAGAATATAGATATAAACTGTATTTACTGTATATTATGTATGCGGCGGGAATCCAGAGGAGACCACCCACAAGAGCAGTTGAGAAAGACATCGCCTACCTTTTCAAATCAACCTATGACCTCTCCTGTACTGTAAAAGTACATCCCTGTCTCCAATGGACAAAGGGATTACAGTATCCATTGTATTGCTTTTGGAAGACTTGTATAAATAAAGCCTGCTGCAGCCTGGCCTGACACAAGACTCACAACGTTATCTATTTGATGACGGAGGACCGGACCGGGAAGCGCACACGAATATTCTCACGTATGTACATTGACCTGTAGCCATTATTCTGTTATATATTGTCTTGTATTGTAGTGTATAATTTGTATTGTAAACCCCCTTTCAGAAATAATCCACTGTGGTGTCGGAACCCAGCGGTAAAATCACAATTGGTGTCGTGTGCTCATTGCCCTGCTAAGGTTTAAAGTATATTATTATTGTTATTGCATTGCATTGCTGTAGAAGGTTTTAAGGGTATCTATGGGTGTGTATGCGCTGTGAGTACTTTGTACCGTCAGCGCGGCGTGTGTACGCAAAGTCCGTACACTGTACGGGACTCTGTACGCTAATAGCGTAAAAGGTGCATAGAGTATGAACTAAGTATAGCGGCCGCAGCGGCTAAAGGTTTAAAGTGTATTTACGGTGTGTTTAAGGTATAGCTTTTATTCCTGTAAAGATAATCAGCATTATCACTGCCGTATAAGTCCAGTCAAGTGATACTGCTGTATAAGTCCAGTGGTGCTGCCATATAAGTTCAGTGGTGCTGTCCTGTGCTGTATACTATTTACTCAAAATAAAGTGGTTATTAATATTTAATCCAAATATTGTTTTACAGGGTTTGCCCCGTGTCGTGTAGAGGTACGCTCTCCTGTGCTGCATATTGTTATATAACTCCAGGAAAATAATGGAGAACAAAAATTTGGAGGATAAAATAGGGAAAGATCAAGAACCACTTCCTTCTACTGCTGCTGCTGCTGCTGCCGCTGCTGTTGTTGCCGCTGGGAGTCGATGGTCATCCCAGAGGGGAAGTCGTAAGACCACTTGTACTACTTCCACCAAGCAATTGACTGTCCAACAGTCCTTTGCGAGGAAGATGAAATATGACAGCAGTCATCCTGTTGCAAAGCGGATAACAGAGGCCTTGAAAGCTATGTTGGTATTAGATGTGCGTCCGGTATCCATCATTAGTGCAGTGGGATTTAGACAATTGATGGAAGAAGTGTGTCCCTGGTACCACATCCCATCTAGATTCCACGTCACTAGGAAAACGATTCCAGGACTCTTCAGGTACATTAAGAAAAGTGTTCTCAGTGCCCTGAAAAATGCAATTGTACCCAGTGACCACTTAACCACGGACATGTGGACAAGTGTCGCAGGGCAAACTAAGGACTACATGACTGTGACAGCCCACTCAGTAGATATATTGCCTCCCGCAGCAACAGCAGCGGCACCAGTAGCAGAATCTGACAAACGCCAGCTCGTTCCTAGGCAGGCTACACTGTGTATCACCGATTTCCGTAAGAGGCACAACGCTGACCTCTTACGGAAACAATGGCTTACTCCACTTAGACTCTCCTGGGGATTTGTGTTATTGGACAACACCACCAATATTGTGTGTGTATTACATATGGGCAAATTCCAGCAAGTACAATGTTTTGCACATACAGTGAATTTGGTGGTGCAAATTTTTTTGAGAAATGATAGGGGTGTGCTGCAGATCTTGTCGGTGGCCCGAAAAATTGTGGCCCACTTTCAACATTTAGCCACTGTGTGCCACTCCTAGATGGGCCAGGTGTTTGTGCAGCACACTTGTATCGCTTAGCTTAGTCATACAGCAACCTCATTGCACCTATTTTACTTCTTTGCATGATGTGCTGTTTGGGGCCTAGTTTTTTTAAATGCCATCCTGTCTGCCACTGCAGTGCCACTCCTAGATGGGCCAGATGTTTGTGTCACACACTTGTGTTGCTTAGCTTAGTTATACAGCAACCTCGGTGCACCTCTTTTTCTTCTTTGCATCATGTGCTGTTTGTGGACTAGTTTTTTAAGTGCCACCTTGTCTGACACTACAGTGCCACTCCTAGATGGGCCAGGTATTTGTGCCGCACACTTGTGTCACTTAGCTTAGTCATACAGCTACCTCATTGCACCTCTTTTACTTCTTTGCATCATGTACTGTTTGGGGCCTAGTTTTTTTAAGTGCCATCCTGTCTGCCACTGCAGTGCCACTCCTAGATGGGCAAGGTGTTTGTGCCACACACTTTTGTCGCTCAGCTTAGCCATCCAGCGACCTTGGTGCACCTCTTTTTTTCTTTGCATCATGTGCTGTTTGGGGCCTGGTTTTTTTAAGTGATATCCTGTCTGCCACTGCAGTGCCACTCCTAGATGGGCCAGGTGTTTGTGCCGCACACTTGTGTTGCTTAGCTTAGTCATATAGCTACCTCATTGCACCTATTTTACTTCTTTGCATGATGTGCTGTTTGGGGCCTAGTTTTTGAAAAGTGCAATCCTGTCTGCCACTGCATTGCCACTCCTAGATGGGCCAGGTGTTTTTGCCGACCACTTGTGTTGCTTAGCAAAGTCATCCGCTACCATTGGCCTAAAAACAATATTGTGATGTGTTCAGAATAGACTGGAAATGAGTGGAAATTAAAGTTATTGAGGTTAATAATACCGTAGGATCAAAATTACCCCCAAATTCTGTGATTCTAGCTGTTTTTGTGGTTTTTTTCAAAAATCATCCAGATCCAAAACCAAAAACCCGAAAGGGTGGTTTTGGAAAAACCAATCCAGATCCAAAACACGAGCGAGGATCCAGATCCAAAACCAAAACACAAAACACGAAACATGCCTGCCGCACATCTCTACTTTCTACAATATGTAGCATAATGCCTCCCAAGGCATCTGTAAATGTGACAAACCTTAAACCAGCAGAAGCACATTTGCTTGGCAAAGAGGATGTTGCAAATATATACCTTGGATGCATCACTACATGGACTGTGGAAAATATATCATGAACCTTCATTCTGGATGGAAGTTTGAGAGCAAACATTCTTCCAAACGTTGTCTATATAATGACATGTCCTTGTGGCTTATGCAACATAGAGAAAGCAATCCAAAGAGCTAATTGAGTTACATTGCTCTTCCAACAGAACAAAAGACAGAATCAAAATGCACAGTAGACAAAACAAATTTTAACTTACGTTTAAGTTAAGACTACACACAATACGTCAAGACAACGTCCAGAAATCACTATAAAACTCACCAAAAAGCTCTCGAACCTTATCTCCCCAACCACCAACTTATTCCAACCACCTCACTAACCCTTACAGTGTGCTTGCTCTGGGGGTAATTCCAAGTTGATCGCAGCAGGAAATTTTTTAGCAGTTGGGCAAAACCATGTGCACTGCAGGGGGGGGGGGGGGGCAGATATAACATTTGCAGAAAGAGTTAGATTTGGGTGGGTTATAGTGTTTCTGTGTAGGGTAAATACTGGCTGCTTTATTGTTACACTGCAAATTAGATTGCAGATTGAACACACCACACCCAAATCTAACTCTCTCTGCAAATGTTATATCTGCCCCCCCTGCAGTGCACATGGTTTTGCCCAACTGCTAAAAAATGTCCTGCTGCGATCAACTTGGAATTACCTCCTCTGTTTGGAGCTTTTTATTAAAGGGTTTGTAATGCAGAAATAGCATGTGGTATGTTTTGGCCAATTAACAAGCATGAGGAAGTGTTTGTCATTTTTTAGTCAGTTTTGTTTGGTTTTTAGTCAGTTCTTCATGTTTATTGGTTTTGAATGGAAAAGTCAAAACCTACGGACTTAGCAGCAAAAAACGGCTGACATCGAAGTCAGCTTTCAATTGAAACTGAAAACTGATGGATAGTAACTAGACATTTTTTAAGATGCAAACATGCCAACTATACCCGTCAGTTAGTAAATTTACACCACAGTGTAATTTACATATTGCAATTGAACGGCAATTTTTAAGCCCTTTGGCAGTTAATTGAAGGGTGCACTGTGTACCTATAAATGTGGTCCCCCACTGCAGTGAAATGTGCAGGTGGAACAAGTGTCCTTTGGAAATGTGAGACAAGACACACATCCCCCCCCCCCCCCCCATTCTGTAAATATCCTATTTACATCTTCTTCATGTTGTGCAATTATTGAAAAAATAAAATTGCTACAAATAGGAGGCATACTGTATAAAAAAAGAAAAGCATGAACAATTTCAATCCTTGACATTTGAAGGGTTTGTTTATCTGTATGTCATATTGGCGTAAGTGGAAAATAACATAAGGGGGTTTACGATTGAAATGACTCATGAAATCATCACATAAAATCACGGCTTCTGGCTTTTGTAGTTACTAAAAATGACAGTGACTTAGCCAAGTCCAGAAATACAGTATGCCTTCCTCAAGTCTCCGTGCAGCCTTTTCACTGGAGTCAGGGATTCTGATAATGATATGCAAATTAGTGTTTAGCGTGCCTTCCGTTTTTGATTTAGCGCACACAGGCATCAAGGTATTTGTCGCTTCAACTGTCTACTCCAAGGAGTTTTATTCATGTGGAAATTGTGTTTTTTTCTGCTTTTCTGTCATGTTATAAATTGACCAGCGTTCTATTTTGTTTTATTTTGTGTTTTACGTTTCATTGACATATGATTGGCGAAACAGGAGACAGCTGCCCAGTTTATTTGATGGGAAAGTTGCAGTAAAGAAGTACACGGTGTAAATATTTTAACCAGTCAGAAGTTGGGAATATCTGCAATTAGATAAATGGGATGTGGCCAATTTACCTACAATCAAAATCCCGACGGTCAAACTACTGACAACCATTGACCGCCATGGCCAAAATACCAACATTTAAAATACAGACATTGTCAAAATACCGACATTTAAAATACAGACGCAGTTAAAATACCAACATTTAAAATACAGACGCGGTTAAAATGCCTACAATTAAAATGTCAACAGGTCAAAAAGTCGACATAAGGTTTTCATGATTTTTTCATTGAAACCGACTTGTTCATACTTTACCATCCCGGTGGACCTGGAGGGGGAATATAATAGTGTGCCGAGTGCAGTGAGGCACCATGCCCGAAGCATGGCGAGCGCAGCGAGGCACCGTGCCCGAAGCATAGCAAGTGCAGTGAGCCATACAAGGGAATGCGGTACACTTATATGGAGTCCATGTTGACCTATGTCAACATACAAAAAATATATGAAAACCGTGTGTCGACTTTTTGACCTGTCGACAATTTAAATGTCACTATTTTGACCTTGTCGGTATATTAAATGTTGGTATTTTGACCTTGAAGGTATTTTAAATGTCGGTATTTTGACCTTGTAGGTATTTTGACCTTGTTGGGATTTTGACCGTCGGTCAAGTGTTGTTGGGATTTTAATTAGAGATGTGCACCGGACATTTTCAGGTTTTGTGTTTTGGTTTTGGATTCGGTTCCGCGGCCGTGTTTTGGAATCGGACGCGTTTTGGCAAAACCTCCCTGAAAATTTTTTGTCGGATTCGGGTGTGTTTTGGACTCGGGTGTTTTTTTACAAAAAACCCTCAAAAACAGCTTAAATCATAGAATTTTGGGGTCATTTTGATCCCATAGTATTATTAACCTCAATAACCATAATTTCCACTCATTTCCAGTCTATTCTGAACACCTCACACCTCACAATATTATTTTTAGTCCTAAAATTTGCACCGAGGTCGCTGTGTGACTAAGCTAAGCGACCCAAGTGGCCGACACAAACTCCTGGCCCATCTAGGAGTGGCACTGCAGTGTTAGACAGGATGGCACTTCAAAAAATAGTCCCCAAACAGCACATGATGCAAAGAAAAAAAGAGGTGCACCAAAGTCGCTGGATGGCTAAGCTAAGCGACCCAAGTGGCCGACACAAACACCTGGCCCATCTAGGAGTGGCACTGCAGTGTCAGACAGGATGGCAGATTTAAAAAAATAGTTCCCAAACAGCACATGATGCAAAGAAAAAAAGAGGTGCACCAAGTTCGCTGGATGGCTAAGCTAAGCGACCCAAGTGTTCGACACAAACACCTGGCCCATCTAGGAGTGGCACTGCAGTGTCAGACAGGATGGCAGATTTAAAAAATAGTCCCCAAACAACACATGATGCAAAGAAAAAAAGAGGTGCAATGAGGTTTCTGTGTGACTAAGCTAAGCGACCCAAGTGGCGGACACAAACACCTGGCCCATCTAGGAGTGGCACTGCAGTGTCAGACATGATGGCAGATTTAAAAAATAGTCCCCAAACAGCACATGATGCAAAGAAAAAAAGAGGTGCGATGAGGTAGCTGTGTGGCTAAGCTAAGCGACCCGAGTGGCCGACACAAACACCTGGCCCATCTAGGAGTGGCACTGCAATGTCAGACAGGATGGCAGATTTAAAAAATAGTCCCCAAACAGCACATGATGCAAAGAAAAAAAGAGGTGCACCAAGGTCGCTGGATGGCTAAGCTAATCAACCCAAGTGGCCGACACAAACACCTGGCCCATCTAGGAGTGGCACTGCAGTTTTCTAGCGAGAGGATGAGTGCTTCCATCCACATGTGAATCTGAACCACTAGCCATGAACATAGGCCAGGGCTTCAGCCGTTCCTTGCCACTCCGTGTCGTAAATGGCATATTGGCAAGTTTACGCTTCTCATCAGACGCTTTTAATTTTGATTTTTGAGTCATTTTACTGAACTTTTGTAGTATACTTGACGACACAGAGGTAGAGCAGTGGACTACTGTACCGTACTGCTATATATTATATACTGGTAGTCAGAAAAATTATGCACTGTCCTACTACTATATATATACTGCGCACAACTTAAATGCACCACAGGTATGGATGGATAGTATACTTGATGACACAGAGGTAGGTAGAGCAGTGGCCTACTGTACCGTACTGCTATATATTATATACTGGTGGTCAGCAAAATGATGCACTGTCCTACTACTATATATATACTGCGCACAACTTAAATGCACCACAGGTATGGATGGATAGTATACTTGACGACACAGAGGTAGGTAGAGCAGTGGCCTACTGTACCGTACTGCTATATATTATATACTGGTGGTCAGCAAAATTATGTACTGTCCTAATACTATATATATATATATATATATATATATATATATATATATACTGCGCACAACTTAAATGCACCACAGGTATGGATGGATAGTATACTTGACGACACAGAGGTAGGTAGAGCAGTGGACTACTGTACCGTACTGCTATATATTATATACTGGTGGTCAGCAAAATTATGCACTGTTCAACTACTTTATATATATATATATACTGCGCACAACTTAAATGCACCACAGGTATGGATGGATAGTAGACTTGACGACACAGAGGTAGGTAGAGCAGTGGCCTACTGTACCGTACTGCTATATATTATATACTGGTGGTCAGCAAAATTATGCACTGTCCTACTACTTTATATATATACTGCGCACAACTTAAATGCACCACAGGTATGGATGGATAGTAGACTTGACGACACAGAGGTAGGTAGAGCAGTGGCCTACTGTACCGTACTGCTATATATTATATACTGGTGGTCACTGGTCAGCAAAATTATGCACTGTCCTCTTACTATATACTACAATGCAGCACAGATATGGAGCATTTTTCAGGCAGAGAATGTATAATACTGTTGGTCACTGGTCAGCAAAACTCTGCATTGTCCTCCTACTATATAATACTGGTGGTCCCCAGTCCCCACAATAAAGCACACTGAGCACACATATTTGCAGCACACTGAGCACAGATATGGAGCGTTTTTCAGGCAGAGAACGTAGATATTTGCAGCACACTGAACACAGATACTGAGAGAACGCCAACCACGTCCTCTCACTATCATCTCCAATGCACGAGTGAAAAATGGGGGTGACGCGCGGCTCCTTATATAGAATACGAATCTCGCGAGAATCCGACAGCGGGATGATGACATTCGGGCGCGCTCGGGTTAACCGAGCAAGGCGGGAGGATCCGAGTCTGCTCGAAACCGTGAAAAATAGGTGAAGTTCGGGGGGGTTCGGATTCCGAGGAACCGAACCCGCTCATCTCTAGATTTTATCCATCGGTATTTTGCTTGTAGGTATTTCATACTAAACCCAGATAAACAATATCATGTACAAAGAGCAGGGTTACAATTCGATGTGTATCTGCATCCTCTGCAAGAATGGACTTATGATTTCCTTTTATTTTTGTCAAAATATAAATATTCAGACAACATATCAAGTGTAAAATCTACTTTGCTCCACCCTCTTTTAGTCTACAAGCAGGTGGATGGGGGGGGGGGAGGGGGGGAGTGGATGTGTGTGGCAAGTGTGCAGGCGGATGCAAGGGGAGGGGAGTGTGGGGGTCAGATGACAGACTTTGGGAACCTTGCTTTTTTTCCGGGTGGCCTGGGATGCCACTGATTTTTGGAAGCCTCCCAGCCATTTCGGGAGAGTAGGCAAGTATTATATATAGTGATGTGCACCGGACATTTTTCGGGTTTTGTGTTTTGGTTTTGGATTCGGTTCCGCGGCCGTATTTTGGATTCGAGCACGTTTTGGCAAAACCTCCCTGAAATTTTTTTGTCGGTTTCGGGTGTGTTTTGGATTCGGTTTGATTTTTAGAAAAAAAACCCTCAAAAACAGCTTAAATCATAGAATTTGGGGGTCATTTTGATACCATAGTATTGTTAACCTCAATAACCATAATTTCCACTCATTTCCTGTCTTTTCTGAACACCTCACACCTCACAATATTATTATTAGTCCTAAAATTTGCACCGAGGTCGCTAGATGGCTAAGCTAAGCGACCCAAGTGGCCGACACAAACACCTGGCCCATCTAGGAGTGGCACTGCGGTGTCAGACAGGATGGCAGATTTAAAAAATAGTCCCCAAACAGCAGATGATGCAAAGAAAAAAAGAGGTGCAATGAGGTAGCTATGTGGCTAAACTAAGCGACCCAAGTGGCCGACACAAACACCTGGCCCATCTAGGAGTGGCACTGCAGTGTCAGACAGGATGGCAGATTTAAAAAAATAGTCCCCAAACAGCACATGATGCAAAGAAAAAAAGAGGTGCAATGAAGTAGCTGTGTGACTAAGCTAAGCGACCCAAGTGGCCGACACAAACACCTGGCCCATCTAGGAGTGGCACTGCAGTGTCAGACAGGATGGCAGATTTAAAAAATAGTCCCTAAACAGCACATGATGCAAAGAAAAAAAGAGGTGCAATGAGGTAGCTGTGTGACTAAGCTAAGCGACACAAGTGGCCAACACAAACACCTGGCCCATCTAGGAGTGGCACTGCAGTTTCAGACACGGTGGCAGATTTAAAAAATAGTCCCCAAACAGCACATGATGCAAAGAAAAAAAGAGGTGCAATGAGGTAGCTGTGTGGCTAAGCTAAGCGACCCAAGTGGCCGACACAAACACCTGGCCCATCTAGGAGTGGCACTGCAGTTTTCTAGTGAGAGGATGAGTGCTTCCATCCTCATGTGAATCTGAACCACTAGCCATGAACATAGGCCAGGGCCTCAGCCGTTCCTTTGCCACTCCGTGTCGTAAATGGCATATTGGCAATTTTACGCTTCTCATCAGACGCTTTTAATTTTGATTTTTGGGTCATTTTACCGAACTTTTGTAGTATACTTGATGATACAGAGGTAGAGCAATGGACTACTGTACCGTACTGCTATATATATACTGGTGGTCACAGCAACTTTCTGCACTGTCCCCTCCAACTATATACTGCGCACAACTAAAATGCAGCACAGGTATGGATGCATAGTATACTTGACGACACAGAGGTAGAGCAGTGGACTACTGTACCGTACTGCTATATATATATATATATATATATATATACTGGTGGTCACAGCAACATTCTGCACTGTCCCCTCCTACTATATACTGCGCACAACTGAAATGCAGCACAGGTATGGATGCATAGTATACTTGATGACACAGGGGTAGAGCAGTGGACTACTGTACCATACTGCTATATATATATACTGGTGGTCACAGCAACATTCTGCACTGTCCCCTTCTACTATAAACTGCGCACAACTAAAATGCAGCACAGGTATGGATGCATAGTATACTTGACGACACAGAGGTAGAGCAGTGGACTACTGTACCGTACTGCTATATATATACTGGTGGTCACAGCAACATTCTGCACTGTCCCCTCCTACTATATACTGCGCACAACTAAAATGCAGCACAGGTATGGATGCATAGTATACATGATGACACAGAGGTAGAGCAGTGGACTACTGTACCGTACTGCTATATATATACTGGTGGTCACAGCAACATTCTGCACTGTCCCCTCCTACTATATACTGCGCACAACTAAAATGCAGCACAGGTATGGATGCATAGTATTCTTGACGACACAGAGGTAGAGCAGTGGACTACTGTACCGTACTGCTATATAATACTGGTGGTCACTGGTCACAGCAACATTCTGCACTGTCCTCCTACTATATACTACAATGCAGCACAGATATAGAGCGTTTTTCAGGCAGAGAACGTAGATATTTGCAGCACACTGAGCACAGATATTTGCAGCACACTGAGCACAGATATTTGCAGCACACTGAGCACAGATATTTTCAGCACACTGAGCAGATATTTGCAGCACACTGAACACAGAAACTGACAGAACGCAGCCACGTCCTCTCGCTATCATCTCCAAAGCACGAGTGAAAATGGTGGCGACGCGCAACTCCTTGTACAGAATACGAATCTTGCGAGAATCCGACAGCGGGATGATGACGTTCGAGCATGCTCGGGTTAACTGAGCAAGGCGGGAGGATCCTAGGCTGCCTCGGAACCGTGTAAAATGGGTAAAGTTCAGGGGTGTTCGGATCTCGAGGAACCGAACTCGCTCATCACTAATATATATATATATATATATATATATATATATATATATATACCAGCAAATAGAAAACCACAGCACTCGCCACCCCAGAAGTGGGGTGCAGTGTCCGCACTCGCCACTAATAGGGTGGGCTGCATGTAGCCCATGGCCACCTACTCAAAAATATAGAAACAAAAAGTACAGTACTCACCAAAATGAGCTCACTTATCCTCACAACATCTATGGATAAATGATGGGGGTTTAGTTAGTGAATTGGCCAATGCACGGAAGCCTGCTCCTTGTATAGAATCCGAATCTCGCGAGAATCCGACAGAGGGATGATGACGTTCGGGCACGCTCGGGTTAACTGAGCAAGGCGGGAGGATCCTAGGCTGCCTCGGAACTGTGTAAAATGGGTGAAGTTCAGGGGGGTTCGGATCTCGAGGAACCGAACTCACTCATCACTAATGTATATATATATATATATATATATATATATATATATATACACACACACACACACACACTGTATATATGCAATTGGTCATCTGGCACATATGGTGATGCCGGGGTGCCCTCCTTGAATTAATATAACAGCAGTTTTCTGAAACCTATTGCTGGGTTCTGCTAGGAAAAAGTTAAGGGCGGTACTCCACCGACTTTTATAGGAACATGTATTAAAAAAATCAGATCACGACAAAAACGTTCAACAAGAAGGGTTACATGACAACAACGTTTCAAAGTAAAGTGCCTTTTTTCAGGTTGTGTTACCGTAGTGTAAAGAAACAAAGCCATGAACCAAACCAAATAAAACTCACCTTACCTGTTAAATAGGGTGTTGTACTGTATGTGGAGTCCTCCCAGCGTCTGCATCTACCTATCTATCTATCTATCTATCTATCTATCTATCTATCTATCTATCTATCTATCTATCTATCTATCTATCTCTCTATCTATCTCTGAATCAGATTTGTTGACCAAGTATAAATGAACATATACAAGAAATTATTTCTGGTGAACCACATCTCTTAAGACAAGAAACATTGTCATCAACAATAAACAACAACAGCCAACCGACACTCATCCATAAATAGGCCACTAACAAAATATGAATTGTTGTCAAGAGGTTGCACCCTCATCCCATTCTAATTGTTTAGCAAGGATAACGCCTGTGGAAAAAAATGATGTAAATGTCTCAAGTTCTAACCCGGCATGATCTAAATTTCCTACCCGATGGAGGCAAATGGAACTGGACATGACCTGAGTGAGTTACATCCTCCACAATATTACTCGCCCGTCTACCAGCTCTCAACAAATATAGATCCTGAATAGGGGGAAGGTCAGCGCCAACCATTCTTTCCACAGCTCTTATCACCATTTGGATTATAGATACAGGTTGAGTATCCCTTATCCAAAATGCTTGAGACCAGAAGTATTTTGGATATCGGATTTTTCCGTATTTTGGAATAATTGCATACCATAATGAGATATCATGGTGATGGGACCTAAATCTAAGCACAGAATGTATTTATGTTACATATACACCTTATACACACAGCCTGAAGGTCATTTTGGCCAATATTTTTTATAACTTTGTGCATTAAACAAAGTGTGTGTACATTCACACAACTCATTTATGTTTCATATACACCTTATACACACAGCCTGAAGGTCATTTAATTAGAGATGAGCGGGTTCGGTTTCTCTGAATCCGAACCCGCCCGAACTTCATGGTTTTTTTCACGGGTCCGAGCAGACTCGGATCCTCCCGCCTTGCTCGGTTAACCCGAGCGCGCCCGAACGTCATCATGACGCTGTCGGATTCTCGCGAGACTCGGATTCTATATAAGGAGCCGCGCGTCGCCGCCATTTTCACACGTGCATTGAGATTGATAGGGAGAGGACGTGGCTGGCGTCCTCTCCATTTAGATTATAAGAGAGAGAGATTTACTGGAGCTTAGGACTAGGAGGAGTACTGTAGAAGTGTAGAGAGTGCAGAGAGTTTACTAGTGAGTGACCACCAGACAGTGCAGTTTATTTAATATATCCGTTCTCTGCCTGAAAAAAGCGATACACACAGTGACTCAGTCACATACCATATCTGTGTGCACTGCTCAGGCTCAGCCCAGTGTGCTGCATCATCTATATATATTATATATCTGTCTGACTGCTCAGCTCACACAGCTTATAATTGTGGGGGAGACTGGGGAGCACTGCAGTGCCAGTTATAGGTTATAGCAGGAGCCAGAAGTACATAATATTATATTAAAATTAAACAGTGCACACTTTTGCTGCAGGAGTGCCACTGCCAGTGTGACTGACCAGTGACCTGACCACACTGACCACCAGTATAGTTAGTAGTATACTTATATTGTGATTGCCTGAAAAAGTTAAACACTCGTCGTGTGACTTCACTTGTGTGTTGTTGTTTTTTTTATTCTATAAAAATAAAACTCATTCTGCTGACAGACAGTGTCCAGCAGGTCCGTCATTATATAATATATAATATATACCTGTCCGGCTGCAGTAGTGATATATATATATTTTTTATATCATTTATCATCCAGTCGCAGCAGACACAGTACGGTAGTTCACGGCTGTGGCTACCTCTGTGTCTGCACTCGGCAGGCAGTCCGTCCATAATTGTATACCACCTAACCGTGGTTTTTTTTCTTCTTTATACATACATACTACTACGACATCTCTTTATCAACCAGTCTATATTAGCAGCAGACACAGTACAGTACGGTAGTTCACGGCTGTGGCTACCTCTGTGTCTGCACTCGGCAGGCAGTCCGTCCATAATTGTATACCACCTAACCGTGGTTTTTTTTTCTTTCTTCTTTATACATACATAGTTACATAGACATCTCTTTATCAACCAGTCTATATTAGCAGCAGACACAGTACAGTACGGTAGTTCACGGCTGTGGCTACCTCTGTGTCTGCACTCGGCAGGCAGTCCGTCCATAATTGTATACCACCTAACCGTGGTTTTTTTTTCTTTCTTCTTTATACATACATAGTTACATAGACATCTCTTTATCAACCAGTCTATATTAGCAGCAGACACAGTACAGTACGGTAGTTCACGGCTGTGGCTACCTCTGTGTCTGCACTCGGCAGGCAGTCCGTCCATAATTGTATACCACCTAACCGTGGTTTTTTTTTCTTTCTTCTTTATACATACATAGTTACATAGACATCTCTTTATCAACCAGTCTATATTAGCAGCAGACACAGTACAGTACGGTAGTTCACGGCTGTGGCTACCTCTGTGTCTGCACTCGGCAGGCAGTCCGTCCATAATTGTATACCACCTAACCGTGGTTTTTTTTTCTTTCTTCTTTATACATACATACTACTACGACATCTCTTTATCAACCAGTCTATATTATTAGCAGCAGACACAGTACAGTACGGTAGTTCACGGCTGTGGCTACCTCTGTGTCTGCACTCGGCAGGCAGTCCGTCCATAATTGTATACCACCTAACCGTGGTTTTTTTTTCTTTCTTCTTTATACATACATAGTTACATAGACATCTCTTTATCAACCAGTCTATATTAGCAGCAGACACAGTACAGTACGGTAGTTCACGGCTGTGGCTACCTCTGTGTCTGCACTCGGCAGGCAGTTCATAATTGTATACTAGTATCCATCTCCATTGTTTACCTGAGGTGCCTTTTAGTTGTGCCTATTAAAATATGGAGAACAAAAATGTTGAGGTTCCAAAATTAGGGAAAGATCAAGATCCACTTCCACCTCGTGCTGAAGCTGCTGCCACTAGTCATGGCCGAGACGATGAAATGCCAGCAACGTCGTCTGCCAAGGCCGATGCCCAATGTCATAGTACAGAGCATGTCAAATCCAAAACACCAAATATCAGAAAAAAAAGGACTCCAAAACCTAAAATAAAATTGTCGGAGGAGAAGCGTAAACTTGCCAATATGCCATTTACGACACGGAGTGGCAAGGAACGGCTGAGGCCCTGGCCTATGTTCATGGCTAGTGGTTCAGCTTCACATGAGGATGGAAGCACTCAGCCTCTCGCTAGAAAAATGAAAAGACTCAAGCTGGCAAAAGCAGCACAGCAAAGAACTGTGCATTCTTCGAAATCCCAAATCCACAAGGAGAGTCCAATTGTGTCGGTTGCGATGCCTGACCTTCCCAACACTGGACGTGAAGATAATCTGTGAGGAGGGGGATGTACACGGTGATATATCGGAGGGTGATGATGAGGTGGACATCTTGCCTCTGTAGAGCCAGTTTGTGCAAGGAGAGATTAATTGCTTCTTTTTTGGGGGGGGTCCAAACCAACCCGTCATATCAGTCAGTCGTGTGGCAGACCCTGTCACTGAAATGATGGGTTGGTTAAAGTGTGCATGTCCTGTTTTGTTTATACAACATAAGGGTGGGTGGGAGGGCCCAAGGACAATTCCATCTTGCACCTCTTTTTTCTTTTCTTTTTCTTTGCATCATGTGCTGATTGGGGAGGGTTTTTTGGAAGGGACATCCTGCGTGACACTGCAGTGCCACTCCTAAATGGGCCCGGTGTTTGTGTCGGCCACTAGGGTCGCTAATCTTACTCACACAGTCAGCTACCTCATTGCGCCTCTTTTTTTCTTTGCGTCATGTGCTGTTTGGGGAGGGTTTTTTGGAAGGGACATCCTGCGTGACACTGCAGTGCCACTCCTAGATGGGCCCGGTGTTTGTGTCGGCCACTAGGGTCGCTAATCTTACTCACACAGCTACCTCATTGCGCCTCTTTTTTTCTTTGCGTCATGTGCTGTTTGGGGAGGGTTTTTTGGAAGGGACATCCTGCGTGACACTGCAGTGCCACTCCTAGATGGGCCCTGTGTTTGTGTCGGCCACTAGGGTCGCTAATCTTACTCACACAGCTACCTCATTGCGCCTCTTTTTTTCTTTGCGTCATGTGCTGTTTGGGGAGGGTTTTTTGGAAGGGCCATCCTGCGTGACACTGCAGTGCCACTCCTAGATGGGCCCGGTGTTTGTGTCGGCCACTAGGGTCGCTAATCTTACTCACACAGCTACCTCATTGCGCCTCTTTTTTTCTTTGCGTCATGTGCTGTTTGGGGAGGGTTTTTTGGAAGGGACATCCTGCGTGACACTGCAGTGCCACTCCTAGATGGGCCCGGTGTTTGTGTCGGCCACTAGGGTCGCTTATCTTACTCACACAGCGACCTCGGTGCAAATTTTAGGACTAAAAATAATATTGTGAGGTGTGAGGTATTCAGAATAGACTGAAAATGAGTGTAAATTATGGTTTTTGAGGTTAATAATACTTTGGGATCAAAATGACCCCCAAATTCTATGATTTAAGCTGTTTTTTAGTGTTTTTTGAAAAAAACACCCGAATCCAAAACACACCCGAATCCGACAAAAAAAATTCGGTGAGGTTTTGCCAAAACGCGTTCGAACCCAAAACACGGCCGCGGAACCGAACCCAAAACCAAAACACAAAACCCGAAAAATTTCAGGCGCTCATCTCTACATTTAATACAATATTTTTAATAACTTTGTGTATTAAACAAAGTTTGTGTACATTGAGCCATCAGAAAACAAAGGGTTCATTATTTCACTCTCACTCAAAAAAGTCCGTATTTCGGAATATTCCGTATTTCGGAATATTTGGATATGGGATACTCAACCAGTATATAGATATATAATGATTGTGTGTGTAAATGCAATGGACCCTTTCCCCAACATGAAAAAGTAATCCTCCATTTAACTGATAAAACTAATAAAACATTGATGATTATTAATAGGTAAGACTACTTTTGGGAACCCAGCCCTGGTGCCAAGTGGCCTGGAGCTGGTGAAGCAATGGTGGGAAGTCCTCTCCCCTCTAAGGTTCCAGCAGCCCTGGCTTTTGAAGTCTACTGCTGGATTCCACTACTAGTCTAGGCTTTAAGTCCTAGGGCTGATTACAAATCTGGGAGGACCCCACCTCTTTATGTTTTCTTAGTTTGTGCAATTATTTGCATTTCAAAAACAAAACATACAAGCATACACATATACTAGGGATTTGTGCAGTGCTTTGGGCAAAGCCAGCCAGTTGCAGCTTGAGGTGGGTTTGCAGCGGTAAACAATCCCCTGCTAAACAGAAGCATACTCACCGGTCTCTGAAACGGGCCATTCTGTAAATTTCCCCATAGATATTTTTGTGCACTTGATTCTTTTGTTCTGTAATATTTGTGCCGTTTGTTATGTGCTGTTAGTTATGCATAAAGTTTAATAAAGCTCACTCCTTCCGTTTATTAAGGAGACAGGCATGAGGTGGCTCTAGGATAGTATTCCAGTAAGGGTAAATGCACGGCAGCAGTATTACAGTATAAGGTAATAGATTCACACAATGCAGTTCAATTGTCCAATGTCTTAGAATGTAATAGAACAGTTCAATAGATAAAATACAGTATAGCTAATACGCAAGCCCAGAACATATCCAGTCTTTTGGTGGTGCACATTCAGAATTAAATGAATGTGGTACCTAAAGCTAGTTTCATATTATGTGATTGTTTGATTGGACCAACAAATGGCCCAATTTTTCTGTCAGTGGTAGGTCCCGTCCCAATATCGGTGTGATACACTGAGCATGTTTTTTTTTTATTTTTTTTAGATAACTGATTTTTTTACCGCACTGAGAGCCCGATTCAAACCTGATCGCTAGGCTGTGTTTTCTCATAGCCTGCAATCAGATCTGAACTGCGCATGTGTATGTACTGAAATGCATAGGTGTGGTGGACCGCAGCAACGTGGATCGCCGGCCAGCGACGGGGTGGTGCGAAACTTATGAACGCACCGGCAATCGCAAGGCAATTGACAGGAAGAGGGCGTTTGTGGGTGGCAACTGACCATTTTCAAGGTGTGTCTGGAAAAAACGCAGGCATGTCCATGC
This sequence comes from Pseudophryne corroboree, assembly GCF_028390025.1. NCBI lineage: Eukaryota > Metazoa > Chordata > Amphibia > Anura > Myobatrachidae > Pseudophryne > Pseudophryne corroboree. The sequence goes on from NC_086444.1 coordinate 1,204,783,420, forward strand.
GTTCGCAAGGAGGATGTCTGACGTCAAATCCGGTCCCGGACAGGCTGAAGCGATCGCAGCGGCTGAGTAAGTCCTGGGCTGCGCAGAGACTGCACAAGATCTGTTTGTACAGCTCTGCTACACATGCGTTCACATAATTGCACAGCTCAAATACACTCCCCCCGAAGGCGGCGGCTATCTGATCAAGTCTGAATTACCCCCCGAATTTGCACATGTCCGCTCACATGGATAAGGTAATCAGGATAAATAGTAGGAAATATGGGCAGATTATTGCAAATGCAGGCACACTGCATGATACTGGGGCCCGTTCAGCCAACGGGATCTGGTCTGAAGATCGACAGTGTCTAGGTCGACAATGTTTAGGTCGACCACTATAGGTCGACAGTCACTAGGTCGACATGGATGGAAGGTCGACAGGGTTTCTAGGTCGACATGTGCTAGGTCGACAGGTCTAAAGGTCGACATGAGTTTTTCAAATTTTTTTGCTTTTTTTGAATTTTTTCATACTTAACGATCCACGTGGACTACGATTGGAACGGTAAAGTGTGAGCGAAGCGGTAGCGGAGCGAAGGCACCATACCCGAAGCATGGCGAGCAAAGCGAGCCATGCGAGGGGCCGCGGTGCACTAATTTGGGATCCCGGTCACTCTACAAAGAAAACGACAAAAAAAAAAAAATCCTCATGTCGACCTTTAGACCTGTCGACCTAGCACATGTCGACCTAGAAACCCTGTCGACCTTCCATCCATGTCGACCTAGTTACTGTCGACCTATAGCGGTCGACCTAAACATTGTCGACCTAGACACTGTCGATTTGATGAACCACACCCCAGCCAACGCTTTCTGGAAAGTCTGACCAATTTGCTAATAGAAACAGGGCATTTCTGGCTACACACTACACCAAAAATACAGGCTGATAACCTGATTATTGGCAAATTGTCCCAATAATTATATAGTTTATACCAAGCCAGTGCATAATCGAATTTAATCCATCTACTGAATGATTATAAATCACGTGCTGACCACCTTTGCCTGTACCACCTTCCATTACTTCTACCAGCTAGGAGAAATGTATAAATACTGCAGAAGAGTGTTGCAGCGCAGCCAGAAACATGACTCCATATATAATACCACAATCCCGCAGTTCCGGGGCTCCTTTCCCTGCCTCCTATTCTGCATCTCTCCTCCTTGATGTTCTAGCCAGGACTTGACTTGTTTATGAAGTCGGTAATGACACACAGTCACACACATAGCAGGACAGTCACCACATTGTAACAAACCATCATATGCTATCGTGCCATATTGATTTATACAGTTCGTTTTTGGGTGAAGGTGGGCGGGTGGGGACTTTAATTGGACTTCTACAGAAGAACACTTATTTCTTAAAATGCCCTTGTCTAAATCTGGCTACTTACTGTACTCCCCCTAACCACCTAACCCTAACTTTACCTTCCCGTAGCCTAAAAGCCAACCCTCCCCCAAGCCTAACCCTTTTAAGGGAGGATTGCTTCAACATTTAGGGATTCAGTCCGAGGAGTGCGGTAGTCCGGACTTCGTCACTCTCCAGGTCTGTGATTTGTTTACATCTATCCCATTAGTTGGAAGTGTTCCTCTTTTTAAATATTGAGCTGCATTTATGTTATTTTAAAAATAAATGGATACACTTTTACAAGCCCCTTTCTCTCTCCGGGTTATTCTGTCACTATAACCATCATCCCGGCTGATGAGGAAGAAGAAGAAGAGGAGCATTAAAGATACCTTGAAGTGCGTGTTCCATATCCCGTTGAACGTAACTTGGGGTACGCTTCATTCAATCATCTTTAAAGATACCTTTAGATGAATGTATTTTTCCGTACTTATGTAAGTACGGTACGTTTCACATATTGAATATATCGTGGGGGGGACATTGTACTATTTGAACGTACTACACCATTGGTCTCCTGTTTCCCCTTTTCTTTTATTCTTGGGATCCATGAAGATTAGCCCACAGAGGGGAACATCCGCATCACGAACTTCTAGAATTAAGGGGCAAAGATACCTTTCCGAGCATCTTACACGCACTGCACATGCGAGTACGGTAGGTGCATCATTTTGAGGTTCTGCATCCATTGTAGATCTGAAGGACTTACAAGAAAATTTAGGACCACAAAGCATAAACTTTCTTCTATGGACCTATGTTTAGCGCACATTGATAGTATATTTTTGTTTCTTGGTACACTATTCTTTGGAGAAAGAGTGACTTCTCCCTTATACATCTCTTTGTAGCCATCCACTAGCGCAGTGACCCTTCACCACCCCCTTTTTTTGTACGTTCTACCCTAAACCTCCCCGGTGGTGCCTAACCCTAACCCCCCCTCCCCATATCCTAATCCTAACATTGCCTTCCTTGCAGCTTAACCCTAACCCTCCCCCCCCCCCGTCCTGCAGTCTAACCCTAACCTTCCCTTACCCGCAACCTACCCTAACCTCCCGGATGTGCCTAAAGCTACCCCCCCAACCCAATGGCCTAACCCTAGGCTCACCAGGCATACTTACGGGTCAGCTGTCAGGATTCTGGCATTGGCATTCTGATTGATGGTAGGAATCCGATGCCTGCATTCTGGGCCACGTATTGGGATTCTGTCTCCGCATCCCGTATTTAATTTTCTGGAACGGGGCAGTGGCGGATCTAGACTTAACTTTTAGGGGGGGCGGTTTAAGAATTATGACTCATCTCCCTAATCATAGCTCCTCCCACTTAGAGATGCCCTTCCCGTTTGCTTCTAAAATTTCCTATTGCTGCCATTACTAATAAAATGTTGCCAGTTAGTGGAGAGAACCCTGCGCACTGGTGATACAGACTGGCGATTCACCATTCCTGCATAGCACACAGAATGAGCCGAAATTCACATTATACCACGCGGTATGAGCCAAAACTCACATTATAGCACACAGAATGAGCCGAAATTCACATTATACCACACAGTATGAGCCGAAACTCACATTATAGCACACAGAATGAGCCGAAATTCACATTATACCAGACAGTATGAGCCGAAATTCACATTATAGCATACTGTATGAGCCGAAATTTACATTATAGCACACGGAATGAGCCGAAAATCACATTATACCTAGTGATGAGCGGGTTCGGTTTCTCGGAAACCGAACCCCCCCGAACTTCACCCTTTTTACACGGGTCCGAGCCATACTCGGATTCTCCCGTATGGCTCGGTTAACCCGAGCGCGCCCGAACGTCATCATCCCGCTGTCGGATTCTCGCGAGATTCGGATTCTATATAAGTAGCCGCGCGTCGCCGCCATTTTCACTCGTGCATTGGAAATGTTAGGGAGAGGACGTGGCTGGCGTCCTCTCCGTTTATTCATTGTTGAGTTGATGCAAATATTTGTGCTTGCTTATATCATTGTGGGGACTGGGGAGCAGCTGTATTATATAGCAGGAGTACAGTGCAGAGTTTTGCTGACAGTGACCTCCAGTATACGTTGTCTGCCTGAAAAACACTCCATATCTGTGCTCAGTGTGCTGCTTTATTGTGGGGACTGGGGAGTCGGGACCACCAGTATAATATTATATAGGAGGAGTACAGTGCAGAGTTTTGCTGACACAGTGACCACCAGTATATATAGCAGTACGGTACGGAAGGCCACTGCTGTACCTACCTCTGTGTCGTCATTAAGTATACTATCCATCTACATTCTAATTCTATACCTGTGGTGCATTTTAGTTTTGCAGTTTGCTGACACAGTGACCACCAGTATATATAGCAGTACGGTACGGAAGGCCACTGCTGTACCTACCTCTGTGTCGTCATTAGGTATACTATCTGTGACAGGACGGTCCCGTACGAAAGCACTCGCCGCTTTCGCGTCCTGTTGGCTGCGCACAGAATGGAAGGTCAAGTCACACGAGGCCTGACCACATAGGGGATTCCCGCTTACCGTCAGTAACCGCCTGTTACTGACTCCACCCACTGCATTGTGGGCGGGTTTATGCTGCCACCACCAAACTCCTAACCTGCCGTGGCGTTTGGAACCACGGTTCTGCTCTGTATGTGCCGACGCACTGCCTTACCACACCTGTGTGGTGCTGACGAATCCCCACTAGCCACTTGCTAGGCCTCTACCGGTAGCTGGCGGAAGGCGGAACTTGGAGACGTTAGGTGCTTCCCTGGACAGCCAGAGGACGGGGCTAGGTTTGGCCTAACCCTGTAGGTCACAAGATGAAGCAATCTTCTTGAGGCAATGATGTTTTATTTGCTCAATAGTTCTAAAGAGAACTCTTCCCTATTGCTAGGGGCAACAGCATACAGTAAGATGTTCCAGCAGAATAAGATGGCACTACTACAACCTGGAGGCTCACAGGCATCCTCTTTTTATCTCGGTTCTACACACAGTACCACATGGGGGGTAAGCCCTCACTGTCTTCTCCAACCAATCAGGTTATCGCAGAAAATATAAAGAAATACAAGTTACATTTCAAAAGTTAAGAATTAGATAAAGCACATTCCTGCTCCTCTTCATATATAACCAAACCAGTGGCTATCCCAAACACAATCTGATTATCATGTTCCTGTCTCTTTCACAAATGTAAATGTAACTTGCATTTCAATTGCATTCACCCTCTCACACATAGACAACGTTCTTATACTGTAAATTAAACATAATCTGCATCACACATAATGCAGCCTAAGAAATGTTACATCAAACTGTTGTTGAATGAAACCCACTAGTTTGCATTTGTAAAACACAATCTGATTAACATGTTCCTGTCTCTCTAACATCTCCATGCAAACCCAGTTCACACAATATTCAGAGAAGACAGCAACAAATCCTTTCACCTGCATGTGTCTATAAAGTTACACAGACACACATCTCAATCTCAAAGAAATGGCTTGTCTATACACCCCTTTCCAGGTGCCTAGGTGAGAAGCTTCCAAGCCATTTGTCCACAAACGTAAATGCATTTTAAAACCAACACAGCTTACACATTCCTTCTAAGTGCTGGCATTTGCATGCAATGTAAATGTGCAATCTTACAACTGTGCCTATTGCCTTAAATAGAACATTGGTGAAAACACAGTATTAAATATATTTTTAAATACCCGGTGCCTAGCATCCACACTACATTTAAAGATGGCAACTAGCGCCAGTGCACAGTTTAAAAGTGGCGGCAAGAGCCCATTGTCCTCCTAATGGCGCCGGGCACTAGGGGTTAACCCCTTCAGTGCCGCGGCGGCCATTTCACGTGTGGCTGGTTAGTCTCTCCGGTCACACTCCCCCCCCCCCCCCCATTCAAGCGGGTCAACCAGGGACCCATGTCCCAACGATTTGGGTCCTGGTCCCGCAGTCCGTTGGGGTGAAGGGGACGCTACCTGGGGGGTGTAGGCTCCGGCCTAGACAGTTCATCCCTAGTGTAGTGGGCCTCTCTTCGTGGGTGCACAATGTGCAAATAGTCCACCTGAAGTCCAAGTTCAAGGCTCCACCACAAAAGTCTGTCCAATTTCCCCAAGGAAGGTTGCCGCCACCTAACGGGTGGGTGGTAAGTCACCACGGTGGGGGGCTGGTTACAAACAAGTGCCACCCAAGGTGTCCCAATTGTGGCATACCCCACCTCCCACCATAGCAGTTTTCTGCTCAAACAGGCCACAGGGTGCTACTGCCCATATGGCTCTTTCTGGCTCGGTACTGCTCCCAGTCCGTGCAGTGGCGCAGTAGTTCGTAACACACAGTCCTGGTCAAGAATGTGCGCCATCAGCACTGGAGCGGGTACCAGAGCCTCCTTCAATGACTGGAATGCCAAGTCGCAAGCGGGTGCAAAGTCCAGTGACTTGGGAATGCCCTTCCTAGCCATCTCTGTCAAGGGGTTCACTACAGGACTAAAGTCAATGACAACATGTCCGTAGGGCCTTACAGGTTCTATGGTCTGTACCGGTCTGGGTGATGTGGGTCGGGGACAGCCTCTGGTTGCCTCCACCCCCTCTGGTTTGGGCCTACCCCTGTCTCCTCCCACATGGTGCCCCAGGCACTGCACCTCCGTCATACCTATCTGGTAACTGTCTGCCCTAACCGTCAGACCTGCCCTCCCATCCTCCTCTGTCGACCTATGACTCGGGAAACCTACCCTGTCACCTAGGCCTACTCTTCCCTCCTCGTCCGCTACCTGTGCCACAGTGATGGCGGCCAGACCACCAGCCTCTGGATCCTGTGTGGCATCCACTACAGGGAGGCTGCGTGTCTTCCCCGATCTACTGTGCACAGGCAAGGGACCTGCTATGTCCACAGCAACTTGCTGCAAGGGTTCTCCTATGGGCAGAGGCCCAGAGACAACACAACCGCTGGAGTGCCCCAGCTGCCAACGCATGGCACCAGCCTTACAGTTGGTCTGGGCGTCATCCGACGTTCCAGACCAGGGTAAGCACTGTGTCAGGCACTTCAGGGTACGGTCTATCTCAGGGTTACTGCCCAAAGGGGTTTCGCTGGCAACCGACACCGGTTGTGCAGGAAAGTTCCCTGGGGGGACCAGTTGGACACAATCCCTATCTGGTCTATCCCCTCCCACTTTCCTGTCTACCCTGTACCTTAACCCTTCCCGCCAGGTCAAACTTCCCGCCCCAGCCCTGTCAAGGCCGCTGCCAGAGTGGCGCCTCATGCCTTTCAGGGTTGGGTCAGAGAGTTGAGCCTCCCTAAACTCCTGCCTGTGGCCCTCAATCTCTCCTAAATTGGGACACTCTACAGGGGGATCTAGGTGGGGACTACTAGGGTCAGTCTGGTAGGGGTCAGTCATGGAAAAGTCAGTGTGGTTTCTCATACTCACCGCCAGAGTTGGCAAACCATTTGGGTCAGGAGCATCAGTGGGCACCCCCACAGGATCAAACGAGCTGGAACCGACATCCTCTGCATTTCTAGTGGACGTAGGCATACCAGAGGCAAAAGGCATGCGGGGTCGATGTGCTGATCTAGCCGCTGTAATCTTTTCCTCTGGGCTGGTTGAAGCTGTGGTTGGCTGTGCTGGCAGTTGTCTAGCAGCTGTAGTCTTTTCCTCTGGGCTGGGCTGTGCTGGAGCAGCTGATGTCAACGGTGGTTGTGGAACTTGACTCCGGGGAATGGCGCCAACAAACATAGTGACGATCCCACCACCCAGATCATTTCCTAGGACCACATCAGTTGGGAGACCATCCATGATGGCAACTTCTCGCAACTCTGGTCCAGCTCCCCAGTCCAGGTAGACTCTTGCCATGGGAACCGCTTTCTCCATTCCATCTGCCAGGGTGACCTTGGCAGTGCGACCCTGCAATACTGCAGCAGGATCTATAAGGTGGGGGCTCACCACAGTGATTGAGGCCCCAGAGTCTCTTAGGCCTTCCCCCTGCAAGGGTCCCACGTGGACCGGCTGCAGGTGCCTCCACATGTTGTGTAGGGGCTGTTTGGCCATGCAGGTGACTCTCTCCGCAGAGTGCACCTGTCTCTCGCCACACTCCATCGGACTGACTGGAGGGGGAACAGTCTCTGTAGGCTCATCTCCTCTCGTCAAACAAGCGATCCGGGCTACAGCACTCGGATTTGGGGCACGAGTCTGGGGTGCTTGGGATGCAGGACAGTTCATCCTCAGATGTCCGATTTTCCCACAGCCGTAGCACTTCTTCTCCAGTCATGGCACCGATGATCTCTGATCAGTTGCAGGGACGCTGCGGTGCGGTTGCTGGCCAAGAGCACCCGGGTTGGAAGATGCTTGTCTTTGGGGGTGATGAGCTGAAGAGGGGGGTCCCCTTGGTGGTGCAGTCTTTTGGAGCTGGCTGCTGGCTGGGCGCTTCTGCCCCTGTGGCCGAATTGCCACATACTTGTCCGCTAACTGGGCAGCCATCTTTAAGCTGGGTGGCTCCCGATCTAGCACCCACTCCTTCACTTCTGGGGCGCACCTGCGGTAGAACTGCTCCCTGCTGATCAGGTCGATCACTGCGTCCCATGTAGTGGCTTCAGAATCCTTCACCCACTTCACCACGTACTGCCGCTGCTGGGTGGCAAACTGCCCATGGGTGCTGCTAGGATTCTTGGGCAAGTCTCTGAACTTCTTCCTGTAAGACTCTGGAGTGATGAAGAATCGCTGGAGGAGGGCCTTCGCGACTTCGTCGTAATCCCCACAGTCCTCAGTGGCCACTCCTCGATAGGCCTCCAAGGCCTCTCCATGCAGAGTGGGCACAAGGTGTCTCACCCACTCCGACTTGGGTAAATCGTGTAGTTTGCAAGTCCTTTCAAAAACTTGCAAATGTCCACCAATGTCCCCATCACTGTCTGCAAACTTGGCAAACTGAATGCGTCCTGATCTGTGTACTACAGCTGACAATGGCTCCCGGGGTACCACGGCTGGTGACGCCCGCTCCGCATGCCACATCCGGATGACAAGCATGCATTCTTGCTCCGTTGCCCTTTCCCCCAATTCCGCTAGCCGATCTGCTAGGGTATCCGGGCCGCCCCCCTTGGGATGTTGGGATCCTGGCCCTGCTAGGGATTGCTGGGAAACATTGCTGCTGTGAGAGAGGGCGGGGCTTGTGGGTCTCACCGGTTCCTTACGAAGGTCCACTGTTGGGCCGTCCTCTGCGATGCTGACGCCGTCAGTGCTTTCCACCTCCGCCCGATCGGACTCCTCCAAGCTCATGAGCGCCGCCTTCATGACGCTTCTGGACGCGTTGAAAGGGATATCCACACCCTTCTCCTGGCACACGATCTCCAGATCATCCTTGGACATTCCGCTGAATTCCGCCATCTTGTGCGTTCTCCTGCGCTGCAGTTACTCCTCTCCTGAGTAACTCGGCTTCTCCAATCGGGTGATGAAAAGCCGCCTGGGATAATCCCACCGCTATGCCAACAATTTCTGTGACAGGACGGTCCTGTATGAAAGCACTCGCCGCTTTCGCGTCCCGTTGGCTGCGCACAGAATGGAAGGTCAAGTCACACGAGGCCTGACCACATAGGGGATTCCCGCTAACCGTCAGTAACCGCCTGTTACTGACTCCACCCACTGCGTTGTGGGCGGGTTTATGCTGCCACCACCAAACTCCTAACCTGCCGTGGCGTTTGGAACCATGGTTCTGCTCTGTATGTGCCTTACCACACCTGTGTGGTGCTGACGAATCCCCACTAGCCACTTGCTAGGCCTCTATCGGTAGCTGGCGGAATGCGGAACTTGGAGACGTTAGGTGCTTCCCTGGACAGCCGGAGGACGGGGCTAGGTTTTGCCTAACCCTGTAGGTCACAAGATGAAGCAATCTTCTTGAGGCAATGATGTTTTATTTGCTCAATAGTGCTAAAGAGAACTCTTCCCTATTGCTAGGGGCAACAGCATACAGTAAGATGTTCCAGCAGAATAATATGGTACTACTACAACCTGGAGGCTCACAGGCATCCTCTTTTTATCTCGGTTCTACACACAGTACCACAGGGGGGTAAGCCCTCCCTGTCTTCTCCAACCAATCAGGTTATCACAGAAAATATAAAGAAATACAAGTTACATTTCAAAAGTTAAGAATTAGATAAAGCACATTCCTGCTCCTCTTCATATATATAACCAAACCAGTGTGCTTTCCCAAACACAATCTGATTATCATGTTCCTGTCTCTTTCACAAATGTAAATGTAACTTGCATTTCAATTGCATTCACCCTCTCACACATAGACAACGTTCTTATACTGTAAATTAAACATAATCTGCATCACACATAATGCAGCCTAAGAAATGTTACATCAAACTGTTGTTGAATGAAACCCACTAGTTTGCATTTGTAAAACACAATCTGATTAACATGTTCCTGTCTCTCTAACATCTCCATGCAAACCCAGTTCACACAATATTCAGAGAAGACAGCAACAAATCCTTTCACCTGCATGTGTCTATAAAGTTACACAGACACATCTCAATCTCAAAGAAATGGCTTGTCTATACACCCCTTTCCAGGTGCCAGGGTCATCAGCATCTCAATTCCTAGGTGAGAAGCTTCCAAGCCATTTGTCCACAAACTTAAATGCATTTTAAAACCAACACAGCTTACACATTCCTTCTAAGTGCTGGCATTTGCATGCAATGTAAATGTGCAATCCTACAACTGTGCCTATTGCCTTAAATATAACATTGGTGAAAACACAGTATTAAATATATTTTTGAATACCCGGTGCCTAGCACCCAAACTACATTTAAAGATGGCAACTAGAGCCAGTGCACAGTTTAAAAGTGGCGCCAAGAGCCCATTGTCCTCCTAATGGCGCCGGGTACTAGGGGTTAACCCCTCCAGTGCCGCGGCGGCCATTTCACGTGTGGCTGGTTAGTCTCTCCGGTCACTCTATCCATCTACATTCTATACCTGTGGTGCATTTTAGTTTTGCAGTTTGCTGACACAGTGACCACCAGTATATATATCAGTACGGTACAGAAGGCCACTGCTGTACCTACCTCTGTGTCGTCAAGTATACTATCCATCTACATTCTATACCTGTGGTGCATTTTAGTTGTGCACAGTATATATAGTAGTAGGCCATTGCTATTGATACTGGCATGTAATTCCACACATTAAAAAATGGAGAACAAAAATGTGGAGGTTAAAATAGGGACAGATCAAGATCCACTTCCACCTCGTGCTGAAGCTGCTGCCACTAGTCAAGGCCGAGACGATGAAATGCCATCAACGTCGTCTGCCAGGGCCGATGCCCAATGTCATAGTAGAGAGCATGTCAAATCCAAAAAACAAAAGTTCAGTAAAATTACCCAAAAATCAAAATTGAAAGCGTCTGATGAGAAGCGTAAACTTGCCAATATGCCATTTACGACACGGAGTGGCAAGGAACGGCTGAGGCCCTGGCCTATGTTCATGGCTAGTGGTTCAGCTTCACATGAGGATGGAAGCACTCATCCTCTCGCTAGAAAAATGAAAAGACTTAAGCTGGCAAAAGCACAGCAAAGAACTGTGCGTTCTTCTAAATCACAAATCCCCAAGGAGAGTGCAATTGTGTCGGTTGCGATGCCTGACCTTCCGGGAAGAGCTTGCGCCTTCCACCATTTGCACGCCCCCTGCAAGTGCTGGAAGGAGCACCCGCAGTCCAGTTCCTGATAGTCAAATTGAAGATGTCACTGTTGAAGTACACCAGGATGAGGATATGGGTGTTGCTGGAACTGGGGAGGAAATTGACAAGGAGGATTCTGATGGTGAGGTGGTTTGTTTAAATCAGGCAACCGGGGAGACACCTGTTGTCCATGGGGTAAATATGGCCATTGACATGCCTGGTCAAAATACAAAAAAAATCAGCTCTTCGGTGTGGAATTATTTCAGCACAAATGCGGACAACAGGTGTCAAGCCGTGTGTTGCCTTTGTCAAGCTGTAATAAGTAGGGGTAAGGACGTTAACCACCTCGGAACATCCTCCCTTATACGTCACCTGCAGCGCATTCATCATAAGTCAGTGACAAGTTCAAAAACTTTGGCTGACAGCGGAAGCAGTCCACTGACCACTAAATCCCTTCCTCTTGTAACCAAGCTCCTGCAAACCACACCACCAACTCCCTCAGTGTCAATTTCCTCCTTACCCAGGAAAGCCAATAGTCCTGAAGGCCATGTCACTGGCAAGTCTGACGAGTCCTCTCCTGCCTGGGATTCCTCCGATGCATCCTTGAGTGTAACGCCTACTGCTGCTGTTGTAGCTGCTGGGAGTCGATCGTCATCCCAGAGGGGAAGTCGGAAGACCACTTGTACTACTTCCAGTAAGCAATTGACTGTCCAACAGTCCTTTGTGAGGAAGATGAAATATCACAGCAGTCATCCTGCTGCAAAGCAGATAACTCAGGCCTTGGCAGCCTGGGCGGTGAGAAACGTGGTTCCGGTATCCACCGTTAATTCACAGGCAACTAGAGACTTGATTGAGGTACTGTGTCCCCGGTACCAAATACTATCTAGGTTCCATTTCTCTAGGCAGGCGATACCGAAAATGTTGAATAAGAAAGAGGTCGCGCTATAGAGCCAATTAATTGTTCCACACCATTCTCAATTGTTAATATTTATTTAAAACATATAACCATATAAAAACATATATATATATTTTATTTTTGTGATATTAAGATCTGGTGTGGTCACAACACCCTCAACTACATAACAATTATAAAAAGATGGTTCTCATTCATAAAAATAAGTGTGCTGAATAGTAAAATGTCCAGACTGGCAAAAAATTATGCCACAAGTTCAGTCCGTAATAGGATCCTCCGTATTAATTTGCACCCAATGATAGAGTCCAGAGGACACTGATATTTTTGTCCAAAGACTGTGCACCACAAATGTAAAGAGTCACAGGTACCTTTGCTCACTCTGTCCCTTGTGCTTATAATATGGGACCTGTTTGCCAGTTTGAGGAGCTTTAAGTGTGGCCCGAGCGTCCCCGGGATTGCACGGTGTAATAAACAACTGTTACCTGTGGATTGTAGCGGTGTGGTGCAAATGAGTTGGCGGCTTCTGTCCGTATGGCAGGATGAATCACACTGATGGGAGGTTTCCGTACGGGCAGCCCGACAGTTCCAACGAGCGGGCTAACACTGTTGCTAAAACCCGCTCGAGCGGTCAGCCGCACAGCCGCTCCGGCTTCCAGGAAACACTGTTCTCTCCGGCACTGAGTGATGGTAACTTCCACGGTTTGCTGGTAACAGGTGCCGAGTGTTCTGGAAATGCCGGGCGAAGGTCTGAACTATTCAGCAATCACTTAATCAGGGAGTCCTAGACGCGTTTCGTAACATCCAGTTACTTCTTCCATAGGCGATACCGAAAATGTACACAGACCTCAGAAAAAGAGTCACCAGTGTCCTAAAAAATGCAGTTGTACCCAATGTCCACTTAACCACGGACATGTGGACAAGTGGAGCAGGGCAGACTCAGGACTATATGACTGTGACAGCCCACTGGGTAGATGTATTGCCTTCCGCAGCAAGAACAGCAGCGGCGGCACCAGTAGCAGCATCTCGCAAATGCCAACTCGTTCCTAGGCAGGCTACGCTTAGTATCACCGCTTTCCAGAAGAGGCACACAGCTGACAACCTCTTATGGAAACTGAGGAAGATCATTGCAGAATGGCTTACCCCAATTGGACTCTCCTGGGGATTTGTGACATCGGACAACGCCAGCAATATTGTGCGTGCATTACATCTGGGCAAATTCCAGCACGTCCCATGTTTTGCACATACATTGAATTTGGTGGTGCAGAATTATTTAAAAAACGACATGGGAGTGCAAGAGATGCTGTCGGTGGCCCGAAGAATTGCGGGCCACTTTCGGCATTCAGCCACCGCGTACAGAAGGGGATCCGGTCTGAAGATCGACAGTGTCTAGGTCGACAATGTTTAGGTCGACCACTATAGGTCGACAGTCACTAGGTCGACATGGATGGAAGGTCGACAGGGTTTCATGGTCGACATGAGTTTTTCACATTTTTTTTCTTTTTTTGAATTTTTTCATACTTAACGATCCACGTGGACTACGATTGGAACAGTAAAGTGTGCAGAGCGAAGCAGTAGCGGAGCGAAGGCACCATGCCCGAAGCATGGCGAGCGAAGCGAGCCATGCGAGGGGACGTGGTGCACTAATTTGGGATCCCGTTCACTCTACGAAAAAAACGACACAAAAAAAAATAATCATGTCGACCTTTAGACCTGTCGACCTAGCACATGTCGACTTAGAAACCCTGTCGACCTTCCATCCATGTCGACCTAGTGACTGTCGACCTATAGTGGTCGACCTAAACATTGTCGACCTAGACACTGTCGATTTGATGAACCACACCCGTACAGAAGACTGGAGCACCACCAAACAATCCTGAACTTGCCCTGCCATCATCTGAAGCAAGAGGTGGTAACGAGGTGGAATTCAACCCTCTATATGCTTCAGAGGATGGAGGAGCAGCAAAAGGCCATTCAAGCCTATACATCTGCCCACGATATAGGCAAAGGAGGGGGAATGCACCTGACTCAAGTGCAGTGGAGAATGATTTCAACGTTGTGCAAGGTTCTGCAACCCTTTGAACTTGCCACACGTGAAGTCAGTTCAGACACTGCCAGCCTGAGTCAGGTCATTCCCCTCATCAGGCTTTTGCAGAAGAAGCTGGAGACATTGAAGGAGGAGCTAAAACAGAGCGATTCCGCTAGGCATGTGGGACTTGTGGATGGAGCCCTTAATTCGCTTAACCAGGATTCACGGGTGGTCAATCTGTTGAAATCAGAGCACTACATTTTGGCCACCGTGCTCGATCCTAGATTTAAAACCTACGTTGTATCTCTCTTTCCGGCAGACACAAGTCTGCAGAGGTTCAAAGACCTGCTGGTTAGAATATTGTCAAGTCAAGCGGAACGTGACCCGTCAACATCTCCTCCTTCACATTCTCCCGCAACTGGGGGTGCGAGGAAAAGGCTAAGAATTCCGAGCCCACCCGCTGGCGGTGATGCAGGGCAGTCTGGAGCGAGTGCTGACATCTGGTCCGGACTGAAGGACCTTCCAACGATTACTGACATGTCGTCTACTGTCACTGCATATGATTCTCTCACCATTGAAAGAATGGTGGAGGATTATATGAGTGACCGCATCCAAGTAGGCACGTCAGACAGTCCGTACGTATACTTGCAGGAAAAAGAGGCAATTTGGAGGCCCTTGCACAAACTGGCTTTATTCTACCTAAGCTGCCCTCCCTCCAGTGTGTACTCCGAAAGAGTGTTTAGTGCAGCCGCTCACTTTGTCAGCAATCAGCGTACGAGGTTACTTCCAGAAAATGTGGAGAAGATGATGTTCATAAAAATGAATTATAATCAATTCCTCCGTGGAGACATTCACCAGCAATTGCCTCCAGAAAGTACACAGGGATCTGAGATGGTGGATTCCAGTGAGGACGAATTAATAATCTGTGAGGAGGGTGATGTACATGGGCGGATCCAGAACAAAATGACAGGGGGGGCACCATGATAGTGGAAGTCGGTGGGGGCGGGGGGGGTTCTTTTGCTCATGCTCCTGAATGTGGCCTCACAGGGAATGGCATGCCGACGAGCCACAACCTCAAAATGACAAGTCTGGTAGGGGACAAGGTGAATGTGCGGGGACAGGTCTGCTAGGGGACAGAGTGAGTGTGCAAGGACAGGTTTGGTAGGGTACAGAGTGAGTGTGCAGGGACAGGCCTGGTAGGGGACAGGGTGAGTGTGCAGGGACAGATCTGGTAGGGGTCGGAGCGAGTGTGCAGGGACAGGTCTGGTAGGGGACAGGGTGAGTGTGCAGGGACAGGTCTGGTAGGGATAGGAGTGAGTGTGCAGGGACAGGTCTGGTAGGGGACAGGGTGAGTGTGCAGGGACAGGTCTGATAGGGGACAGAGTGAGTGTGCAGGGACAGGTATGGTAGGGGACAGGGTTTGTGTGCAGGTACAGGTCTGGTAGGGGTCGGAGTGAGTGTGCAGGGACAGGTCTGGTAGGGGACAGGGTGAGTGTGTGGGAACCAGTCTGGTATGGGTCAGGTTGAGTGTCTGTAGGGCAGATGTTTGGGTGACAGGGTGAGAGAGTATGTAACTAGTTCTGGGCAGAGCACCGCTACCCGCCCTTCAATGCCTACCTCTCAGCACTCCGCTTCAATGCACTCTCCACGCTTCATTACATCACAGCTCCCCCATTCCTTCAATATTCAAATTACAATATCCTCCATTACACACCTCACAGCACAGAAGACCCCCCCCCCTACCCCCAAATGGGTGTAGTATGGTATGCCGGTGGCTGGGCTCCCGGCAGCCAGCATACCAGCGCCGGAATCCCGACCACCGGCATTCCGACAGCTGGGTGAGCACGGTGGCACCCCCAAGAGGGAGAATAGGTGTCGGTATGCCGGGTGTTGGGATTCTGGCGCCGGTATACTGTTGGCTGGGATCCTGACAGCCGGCAAACTGAAAGACCACCCCCCCCCAAATAGATAATCTTCCCAAGCACAGAAGACCCCCCCTCCCCATATTACCAAAGGTCCAGTGCTGCTTTGTGGATGCCTCCTCACCCCTCTGCACTGCTAGTTGACACTGTATGGTGCAATCAGGGTAAGGAAGCATGTGTGCATGCAAATAATGCAGGATGTGGGATACAATGAGGGTAGATGCTAGAATAGAAACAACCATACAATGAGTGACACAGAGTGGGGAGCGGGAGGTGGCACGGAGGTTTGTAGTCAGAGGTTTACCAATCTCACTTACAGTGGTCAGAACTAGGGGAGCCGTTGGTGAAGATGCCGGTTCTGGCTCCTTGATCAACTGGGGTCTCCAGAAAGGCGAGAGAGCACCAGAGAGGAGTTTGGAGACCCTGAGCTGCCCAGCACCCAGCCTGCGTGACAGGGAATGCTGGATACGAGAGCTTCACCCTGTCACTGTGCGGGCAGCGGCGGGATCCGGCGGCGGCAGCAGCAGCAGTCCCCCCCGCCGCACCTCCGCCGGAGACGAGAGCTTCACTGTGCCGAGTACGGGCAGCGGCGGGATCCGGCGCCGGCAGCAGCAGGCCACCCCGCCGCACCTCCGCCGCAGACGAGAGCTTCACTGTGCCGAGTACAGGCAGCGGCGGGATCCGGCGGCAGCAGCAGTCCGGGCTGAAGGGAGGTAGAGGGAGTGCCTCCAAATCACGCCCACGCTCTCCACCATATCCACCCACCCCCCCGCACTGCCGCGCAGCTCCGGCCAGTATAGTTAATATGAAGGATTCAAAAATCATCCTAAACGACAGGGGGGGCACGTGCCTGGGTGCCCCCCCCCTGAATCAGCCACTGGTGATGTACACAGTGAAAGGGTGAGGAATCGGAGGATGATGATGAGGTGGACATCTTGCCTCTGTAGAGCCAGTTTGTGCAAGGAGAGATTGATTGCTTCTTTTTTGGTGGGGGCCCAAACCAACCAGTCATTTCAGTCACAGTCGTGTGGCAGACCCTGTCGCTGAAATGATGGGTTCGTTAAAGTGTGCATGTCCTGTTTATACAACATAAGGGTGGGTGAGAGGGCCCAAGGACAATTCCATCTTGCACCTCTTTTTTCTTTCATTTTTCTTTGCATCATGTGCTGTTTGGGCCAGGTGTTTGTGTCGGCCACTTGTGTCGCTTAGCTTAGTCACACAGCGACCTTGGTGCGCCTCTTTTTTTCTTTGCATCATGTGCTGTTTGGGGACAATTTTTTTGAAGTGCCATCCTGTCTGACACTGCAGTGCCACTCCTAGATGGGCCAGGTGTTTGTGTCGGCCACTTGTGTCGCTTAGCTTAGCCATCCAGCGACCTCGGTGCAAATTTTAGGACTAAAAATAATATTGTGAGGTGTGAGGTGTTCAGAATAGACTGGAAATGAGTGGAAATTATGGTTATTGAGGTTAATACTATGGGATCAAAATGACCCCAAAATTCTATGATTTAAGCTGTTTTTTAGGGTTTTTTGAAAAAAACACCAGAATCCAAAACACACCCGAATCCGACAAAAAATTTTCGGTGAGGTTTTGCCAAAACGAGTCCGAATCCAAAACACGGCCGTGGAACCGAATCCAAAACCAAAACACAAAACCCGAAAAATGTCCGGTGCACATCACTAATTATACCACACGGTATGAGCTAAAATTCACATTATACCACACAGAATGAGCTGAAATTCACATTATAGCACACAGAATGAGCCGAAATTCACATTATAGCACACAAAATGAGCCGAAATTCACATTATAGCACACAAAATGAGCCGAAATTCACATTATAGCACACAAAATGAGCCAAAATTCACATTATAGCACACAAAATGAGCCAAAATTTACATTATAGTACACAAAATGAGCCAAAATTCACATCAGATCCACAAATGACCCCAGCGGTGCCAGATACTCAAATGCCACCTGCGGTGCCAGATACACAAATTCCCCCAGCGATGCCAGATACACATGACCCCAGCAAGGCCAGATACACATGACCCCAGTGGTGCCAGATACACATGACCCCAGCGGTGCCAGATACACATGCCCCCAGCGGTGCCAGATACACATGCCCCCAGCGATGCCAGATACACATGCCCCCAGCGGTGCCAGATACACATGCCCCCAGCGGTGCCAGATACACAACTGCCCCCAGTGGTGCCAGAATACAAATGCCCCCTGTGGTGCAAGATACAAATGCCCCCAGTGGTGCCAGAATACAAATGCCCCCAGTGGTGCCAGAATACAAATGCTCCCAGTGGTGCCAGAATATAAATACCCCACGTGGTGCCAGAATACAAATGCCCCCAGTGGTGCCAGTGCCCCCAGTGATGCCAGATACATATGCCCGCAGTGGTGCCAGATACAAATGCCCCCAGTGGTGCCAGATATATATTCCCCCAGTGGTGCTTACCCTCCTGCTGCCAGTGCCACAGCCGCCGATTCCCGTCTCTGATGCTGAGGGGGAGCAAGCGCACCGCGTGTCTCTTCTGCGCCTCCCCTCACTGAGTACATGTCTCCGGCGGCCATTTGAAATATAGCGCCGGCTTGTGAGCCAATCAAAGCTCACGGGCCGGCAGCCAATCAAGAGCCGGTCCGTGAGCTCTGATTGGCTGACAGCCACAGACATTTAAAATGACTGCCGGAGACGGGGACACAGAGGGCAGGAGAGGCGCGCGCAGCGCTCTCCTCGCTTCAGCGTCAAGGAGACGGGAATTAGCGGCAGCAGCAGGCGTGTGTGCATGGGGGGGGATGCCTGTGCGCACCAGGCATCCCCCTTGCGCACGCCTACACTGTCTCTCTTCGTCTCCCCTTCCCCCGTCGCGCTGCACCGCTCTCCAGTTCGGCACCGTGGCGGGACCCGGCCATCCATCCCGGTGCCGGTATGTGTAGGGGGGGGCGTTCGCCCTGAACGCCCCCCGCTAAATCCGCCACTGGAACGTGGTACACTGGGATTCCATAGGGAATAACATCGGGGGGTGTAGAGTTGGATCTTGATCCGAGGCACCAACAGGCTAATGCTTTGACTGTTCCCAAGATGCAATGCACCGCCTCCGCTATATTTGGTGCCTGCAGTGCAGGCAGCTAACAGGGAGGGCTGCGCTAGGCAGCCCTGAAAAGAGCTTTTTTTGAAGAAAGAAGACTTCAAGGGCAACAGCACAGGCAGACAACCACCATAGATGCTGCAACTTGGAAAAGCACTGGTAGCATAGTTTGTTATACAGGAAATGCTGTATATACAGAGTTTGCAGATTTGCTATTTAGGAGCAGCAGATAGGATAATCCGACAGGAATTCTTTGCTTAAGTACAAACAGAATCAAACACATGCTGCAATTTTATTATGCTGCTTTCAACTGATTATCTCTATGTAAAATCAGCAACTAAGATAAAACACTAAATTAAGTCTCAGGAGCATTTACATACTGTATGGAGGGAAAAGAAACCATAATGTTGTATTTTATTAAAAACACCATTAAAATCCTTGTTGTCTCCCATTCTCTCACCCACATCATAAACAAATGGTCGATTAACTGTTTTGACTTTAGTAAATACAACGGACACTAAACACCATTCAGTAAATTGACCCCAAAGTCTTAAATGGGTCAAACGTCACCCCATACCCCTACTAAAACAACTACGTAAGACTACACCTATTTCTGCTCTCACCGTTGATTGACATTTTTTCAACTCAAGCGCTTAACCATAATCTCTAAGACCTTTCCATGAATTCGCTTTGTAGACGTTCATTGCCGTAGGACAAAATATAATTAATTTTACATTTTACATTTTGAATTTTAAAAAGGATTAGTCTGTCAAGAGTCTTTCACTTTCTTGTCTTTGTTCACATAAAAGTTCCATTGTATCCATGACACGATCACTCGGAGAATTTCTTTTGTTCAAAATATACAACTTCTCTAAAGATTCCTTCATATGCCAATCATTAAGTTCATTAGCAACTTGTAATTTTGTGAGGGATAAATAATGTATTACACAGCTTGGTTTAAATTCTTTCTTTACTTTTTTGGCAGTTTTGGACTTTCTCTTTAACTTTTTAGATTTGATAAATTATTTATTACAAGTACAAGTAATAGAAAATGCGTTGCACATAATGATGTACAGCCAAAATAGTGTATTCAATTTCCTACGGGTGGCCAGTCATATGTATAAGTCAATTTGTTCAGGAAATCCGTTAGCACAATATATTTACTTAAAGGGAACCTAGGACCCCAGCATTTGCAAATATGGACCGGGATCCGGATTGAAAGTTGACAGTACCTAGGTCGACAATGTCTAGGTCGACCACTATTGGTCGACAGTAACTAGGTTGACAGGGTGTCTAGGTCGACAGGGTGTCTAGGTCGACAGGTCAAAAGGTCGACATGAGTTTTTTTCAATTTTTTCTTTTCTTGAACCTTTTCATACTTAACGATCCACGTGGACTATGATTGGAACGGTAATCTGTGCCGAGCGAAGCGAAGCGAACCATGCGAGGGGACGCGGTGCACTAATTGGGGTTCCCGGTCACTCTACGAAGAAAACGACACCAAAATAACATTAAAAACTCATGTCGACCTTTTGACCTGTCGACCTTGAACATGTCGACCTAAAGACCCTGTCGACCTAGACACCCTGTCCACCTAGTTACTGTCGACCAATAGTGGTCGACCTAGACATTGTCGACCTAGTTACTGTCGACTTTCAATACCACACCCCTGTGGGACAGTTACCGAAAAATCCAGACAGTTAGGATTAATGCTCTTAGCAGCTCTATTCACCTCACAAGTAAATAGTATAACAGGGCCAGTTCTAGACCTTGTGGCGCCCAGGGCGAAAGTCCCCACGGCAGGTCAAATAGGGTTAGTGTGCGCCGTAGGGGCATGGCTCCATAGGGAAGGGGTGTGGTCACCGTTTTTTGCCCCCTGTAGAGTTGTGCCCCCTGTAGAGTTGTGCCCCCAGTAGCTGTGCCCCCTGTAGCTGTGCCCCCAGTAATTTTGCCTTCAGTAGTTTTGCCCCCATTAGTTGTGCCCCCCAGTACTGCGCCCCCATTAGTTTTGTCCCCAGTACTGTGCCCACCAGTAGCTGTGCACCGCTTGCAAAAAAAAATACTCACCAGCCCCGCTCCTGCTTCCCGACCGCAGCTGCCCTTTGTCTCCAGCTGCCGGCTCGGCTCCTCTGATCTATGGGAGAGACATCATGACATCTCTCCCATAGCACCTCACAGACATCTGCGGCCGCTCCCACAAAGCCGTGCGGTACGCGATGACATCAAGCGCACCACGCGCCAGGCACCAGTAGCGGGGAAAGGTCGTCTCCATGAAGGGAAACTAGACACTACAGCGTCTAGTTTCCCTTCATGGAGAGGACATTTCCTACTGCGTCGTCCCCGGCACAGTGGCGACCCGAGCAAAAAGAGCCGCTACTGTAGTATAACTACCCAACATTAGTATCACACTGCAGGATTGGTATTACGTCTCTGCTCCACTTCAGCCAGTGGTGTACAGATGGGACCCAGCCAGGTCATAAAGCTCAGAATACTGATTTTAGAGTTGCTGTAATTGGGCATGAATGTAAATCAACCAATTGGCCAATCTCGAACATTTTTTAAAGCAGCAAGTCGGTTTTGCCTTGCAAAATGATTGCCATTAAGAAAAAAAAAAAAACATCTGATATCGGCCGGCATCCAACACTTCCGGCAAACTCTGACCCTGCTACATAAGCCCCCAAGTGAGTGTCTGCCATGCTAGAGAAACACCTCCATTGCCGCAGAGGAGTGAAGGAGAGCATGGAGGATTACTTACAGTAGATACATAAAACACTCCCACAATTACAATAATTACAGGTATATTATCCAGGCCATTAATCGGGTGTGGATCATAGGGCCGACAGTAACTAGGTTGACAGTCATTAGGTCGACCACTGTTGGTCGACACTGACTAGGTCGACACCTGAAATAGGTCGACACGGTCATTAGGTTGACATGGACTAGGTCGACATGGAAAAAGGTCAACATGATTTTTGTCCTTTTGTGTCGTCTTCTTCGGAAAGTGACAGGGAACCCCAATTAGTGCACCCTATTCCCTTGCATGACTCGCACTTCGGGCAAGGTGCCTCGCTCTGTTACCACTGCGCTAGGCACAGGTTACTAATTCCAATCGTAGTCCACGTGGATTGTAAATTATGGAGAAAAAAATAAAAAATTATCAACCTAAATACCGGATCCCCATTAAGCCACAGTCAAATTCTTTTTAATGGTGCATCTTGAACTGTCAACTCTCGCTTTGTGACCCCCATACCCAGAGCTCCTGCACTTCACATAAAGAAAACTGAAGGCCCTCTGGTATGCCCAGTCAGGTCAGTCCTTTGTAATGCCAGATCTATAAGAAACAAGACTGCAACAATTGCTGACCTTATTGAATCTGCAGATCTAGCCTGTATTACAGAGACCTGGCTAGATGAAAATGCAGCACCTATATTGGAGGCTGCAGTACCAACAAACTACTCTGTCATCCACAACCCAAGACTGGACCGCAGGGGTGGCGGGGTGGCTATCTGCTTCAAAAAAGAACTTAAACTTAGGGTCCACCCTATTGAAACTACTCGCTCATTCGAGTGCATTGCTACCCGGAGTTCGACAGGATTAGGTTTCAGAGTACTTCTCATTTACCGGCCACCTGGAGATGGAAATATATTTCTACAAGACATTGCAGACACTGTTGCTGGCCTGGTTCTGGAACATCAAAGATGGCTCATCCTCTGGGATTTCAATGCATGGGTGGATGATGAGCTCTCACGCCTTGGCCAAGACCTCCTGTGCACAATGAATGGTCTGGGCTTCACACAAGTCATTCCCTCTGCCACACATAAAAGTGGTCACACTCTCGATCTTGTCTTTCAGATTGGATTAGAAGTCACTGACCTAAAAATAAACCCAGTCATCTGGTCAGACCACTACTCCCTTTGGTTCTCAGTTGCAACCCCTCAAATAAGATCTATGCCCGTGGAGTTGACCAGGTATCGTCCAAGGAGGGGTATGACTCCCCAGGCTCTTGCAGCAAATCTGGATCTATCTGCTATACTGGGTGCCTGTGAAGATCCCTGTTCCCTAGTCTGTTATTATAATAGGGATGTTATGGCTGCAATTGATATTATTGCCCCTGTGTGTAGAAGACCTCGTAAACCACAACGTCAAGCTTCATGGTTCGACAATAGTGTTAGTGAGCTCAAGAAAAGGGGGCGTAGTCTGGAAAGATGATGGAGGAAGGCTAACCAAGTGGATGACAAAATAAAACTAATAAAACATAACGAAGAATATCAATCGACAATCACTCGTAAGAAATCACAGTTCCTGTCAAATGAGATCACAGCAGCAAACAAAAGGCCAGCTCAATTTTTCCGCACAGTGGAGATGCTTTGCAAGCCAGCATGCCTGCAGACTGATGAGACCCTCTCCCAGGCAAGATGCAATGAGTTTGCAAACTTCTTTGCAGATAAAATATCCACCATCCGGGCTGGAATCTCCACAGTGCCATCAAAGGAGTGCCAAACTACAAAGCCTGCCAATATAAGCTACCTGCCTTCATGGACCAGCTTTGACCCAGTGGATGTAAAGGACACTGCTGAAATTGCTCGGATTATGCGTCCCACCACCTGTGATCTGGACCCAGCCTCAACCAAGCTTCTAATAGGTTGTATGGATATAATTGGTCCTGTCTTTGAAAAAATTGTTCAATGCTCTTTGCAGACAGGCATTTTTCCTGGACCCCTAAAGGAAGCAATTGTTAGACCGATTCTAAAAAAAAACTAATTTAGATCCCAACTGCATGACCAACTACAGACCGGTATCAAACCTTCTTGTCCTAGGAAAGGTTATTGAGAAAGTGGTTGCAAATCAACTGGAAAACCAGTTGGTTGCAAACCACCTGACAACCCATGATATTTATGATCCATTCCAATCAGGATTCAGGAGAAGACATAGCACTGAAACAGCCCTGGTGTGTGTGTTAAATGATCTTCTGATGGCAAGAGACAGAGGTGACTGTTCAATATTAATCCTTCTGGATCTCTCTGCAGCATTTGGTACAGTGGACCATGGGCTTCTGATTGAGCGACTGATACATTTCTGTGTTCTGGATGGCACAGTCCTAAGCTGGTTCAAATCATTTCTCACAGGCAGGTCACAGAGAGTATTGTCTGGATTATACTCATCACCACCAGTGCCATTGCCATGTGGTGTCCCACAAGGTTCTATACTATCCCCCATGCTTTTTGCAGTATACATGCTCCCATTGGGCGAAATAATCAGGCGCCATGGCCTGGTCTACCACTGCTATGCAGATGATACACAACTGTACTTGTCCTTTGCTCCGGGCACTGATAACCAAATAGCAACCCTAAATGGCTGTCTAGCTAAGCTACAGGAGTAGATGAGCGCCAGCTGGCTGCGACTGAACCCGGATAAAACAGAGGTCCTTATGATACGACCGCAACATCAAAGGACAAGACTGCAGCATAGCCAACCAATTGGACTTACACTCGGGGATTCAGGATTACAGACCAGTGATCGTGTGCGGAATCTTGGCGTTGTCCTGGATGGTGGCTTGACACTTAAACATCAGATATCAGCCACAATCAAATCCTCATTCTTTCACTTGAGGAACATAGCCAGAATAAAGCACTTAATTCCCTCAGATGATATGCCAAAAGTCATACATGCATGTGTATCATCTCGATTAGACTACTGTAATGCCCTCTACCTTGGTCTCCCAGCAAAAGAATTGCAGCGCTTACAGCTGGTGCAAAACACAGCTGCCAGGCTATTAACCAACCAGCCCCGTTCTAGCCACATAACACCCATCCTCTACTCCCTTCACTGGCTGCCTGTAAGATGGCGAATCATCTTCAAGATTGGCTTACTGAGTTTCAAAGCATTACATGACCAGGGCGCAAGGTACCTAAAACAGCTTCTGACCCCATACTGCCCCACTCGATTATTGCGATCTGTAGATGAAGGACTTTTAGCAGTACCTAGAATCTACCGTAATTCATCTGGGTTTCGAGCTTTTAGTCATGCGGCTCCAACTCTATGAAACTCACTTCCCCGCACAGTGCGAGAGGCCCAAACTATAGAATCCTTCAAAAGTAGACTCAAGACTTTCCTGTTTACTCAAGCATTCCCATAATGTCCCTTTTAGTGTCTTCATGCTTCTGTATTTTATGAAAATGTACTTCATTATTTTCTGTACTATATTATGCTATGTATCTGTTAAGCGCCTCGAGTCCTATTGGAGAAAGAGCGCTATATAAATAAAATTATTATTATTATTATTCTTATTATTATTATCACGATATACACAGATCTGTATTATTATTATTATTATTATTATTATTATTATTCTGTTCCTAAGAAGTTTAAGGAGTTGTGATTTAATATTCTCTTGCAGTAAGTACAAAAGACAATTGTAGCAGTAATTTGATAGTAAGCGAACAGAATGGCGGTGTCTGTATAGGTGAGAGTACAAAGACAGAAAATCATTGAGAGCTAAGGGGATCGTGATCTATGTGAAATGAGTTGTGGATTCAATTAACACAAGTAAGAGAAAGTGTCAGACAGACACCTTCGAATCTACTCTGCAAGCTATACTGATAGAAGATGTCTAGGCTTAAGCATGGCAGTGTACTCAGGTATGTGCATGTAATGATTATAATACTTCATATTTACCATCCATTACTATCCACACCTGTGCTATAGTCTTAGCAGACTGAATGCATGATAAAGGCTCAGTCTAACAATTCTTTCCTATCTCTGTAGTGCTACAAGGAGTCTAACTATAGTAGTGAATAGTCTTCTTCTTCTTCTTCATCTTCTTCTTCATCTTCTTCGTCTTCTTCTTATTATTATTATTATTATTACATTTTATTTACAGGGCGCCACAAGTGTTTCGCAGCACCGTACATATGGCAGACAATACAGGGTACACAGAACTTAACAATACAGTAACAGAAAA
Organism: Pseudophryne corroboree; assembly: GCF_028390025.1. Classification (NCBI taxonomy): domain Eukaryota; kingdom Metazoa; phylum Chordata; class Amphibia; order Anura; family Myobatrachidae; genus Pseudophryne; species Pseudophryne corroboree. The sequence continues at coordinate 1,204,809,388 of NC_086444.1, forward strand.
ACTAAAACAGAGCACAGGTAACAATTAGCAACAAAGTTCTAATTACAGACTACAGCCAAGATAAAAAGGAGTAGTCGTCAAAGTACTAGGGGCAGGCAGCCACTGGTAGAGATAAATAGCAATGAGCGAGAGGAGATGCAGGTATAGACATTCGCTACTGTATGTAGGCTGTAATTGAAGTGTGAGAGAAGAGGGTTGTGGGAACAGAAGGGAAGAGGGCCCTGCTCCAAGGAGCTCACAATCTAGGGGGTGGTGGAAGACAGAATGGTGACATGAGGTACAAGCAAGCGAAGGCAGCCTGATGATAGGAAGAAAGGGAGGCATAGATGGCCAAGGCACGAGGCAGGGGGTTGGGAGAGTGGCCTCGAAACTAGATTATGCGGAAGGGTACGCTTTGATGCACAGGTGGGTTTTCAGTGCCCGTTTGAAGATTTTCAAGGTTGGGGAGAGTCAAACAGAGCGAGGGAGCTCATTCCAGTGAAGAGGGGCAGCACGGGTAAAATCTTAAATTCGCACATGGGATGCAGTGACCACGGTAGAGGTAAAGCGGCAGTCGTTGGCCGACAAGAGTGGGTGGGAGGGAGTATGTTGGGAGATGAGGTTGGAGATGTAGGGAGCAGTGGAATTAAATAGGGCCTTGTATGTTAGGGTGAGGAGCTTGAGGAGGATCCTGTAGGGGGATGGGAGCCAGTGTAGGTTTTGTTGAAGAGGAGTGGCATATGTAGAGTTTCGGGAAAGAAAGATAAGTTGAGCTGCGGAGTTGAGAATAGATTGGAGTGGATCGAGATGGGAGCATGGGAGGCCAGTGAGAAGAATGTTAAAATACTGAGACGTGAGATGACCAGTGAGAGGATAATAAGTTTAGTCGCACTCTGGGAGAAGAACGTCCTGATCCAAGCGATGTTGCGTACCTGTAACCAACTGGATTGAGCCAGAGACTGAACATTAAGGGGTGAAGGAGAGGGAGTAGTCAAGAGTGACGCCCAAGCAGCGGAGTTGGGGAACAGGAAGGATGATGGTGTTGTCTGCATTGACAGAGATATTAGGGAGGGTGAAGACCCTGGATGGGGGAAAGATGATGAGTTCAGTTTTGTCCATGTTGAGCTTCAGAGAGTGCTCAGACATCCAGGAGTAGATGGCAGAGAGGCAGCTGGATACCAGAAAGAGGACAGAGAGGGAGAGTTCAGGAGAGGAGAGGTATAGTTGCGTATCATCGGCATAGAGGTGGTATTGAAAGTTGAAGCAGCTTTCGAGCACACCCATGGCAGAGGTGTACAGGGAGAAGAGAAGGGGGCCCAGAACAGAGATACATTGAAAAGGATCAAGAATGAAGTTGTCAAAGTTGTAGCTGGTGATCCATCTGTACACCAGCCTCTCAGGTAATTTGGAGGCTAATGGGAGAAGAGACATGGGGTGGTAGCTAGCAGGTGAGAAAGGGTCAAAGTTGGTTTTTTTAAGAATAGGTAAGACAAGAGCATGGCGAGAGAAAGATGCTTTTAGAGAGTGATAGTTTGAAGAGATGAGCAAGGTGGGAGCAGGCAGTGGGGGAGAGGAAGTGGAGGAGGCAGGAAGGTAGGGGGACCAGGGGGCATGTAGAGGGGGGAGAGTATAAGATGAGGGAGTGGACTTCCTTGTCTGTGGTGGGGTGGAAGGAACACAAGGTGGGATGGCTGAAGGGCAGGGATGGTGGGGGCAACGGGGCTGATGAGGCGAGACAGGAGGAGATTTCTCTGCAGATAGCTTCAATTTTGGAGGAGAAGAAGGAGGCAGTAAGGGAGGATGGGAGGGGAGGTATATGAAGTTATATCTATACTAGACATGTGTAGTTCTCCAGAAATCTGAATCCAACCAAATGTTGTGAATCCGAACTGAACCAAAACCGGGTCCAGATCTCCCAAGGAGATCCAATCAGAACCTAGTCCCAGTTCGTATCTTCCTGCGGTTTGGAATTGATTTTAAATTTGAATTTCAGGTTCTATATTGCAAAAATTACATGATTTTAGCTGTTTATATAATTTTTTGTTGATTTTTATCAATGATTATCAATTTTTTAACCAACCCAAAATCCGAATCTGAATCAAAACACTTGATGGTGGCCCTCATTCCAAGTCGTTCGCTTGGTAATTTTCTTCGCATCGCAGCGTTTTTCTGCTTAGTACGCATGCGCAATGTTCGCACTGCGACTGCGCCAAGTAATTTTGCTATGAAGATAGTTTTTTTACTCACAGCTTTTTCTTCGCTCCGGCGATCGTAATGTGATTGACAGGAAATGGGTGTTACTGGGCGGAAACACGGCGTTTTATGGGCGTGTGGATAAAAACGCTACCGTTTCCGGAAAAAACGCGGGAGTGGCTGGAGAAACGGAGGAGTGTCTGGGTGAACGCTGGGTGTGTTTGTGACGTCAAACCAGGAACGACAAGCACTGAACTGATCGCAGATGCCGAGTAAGTCTGAAGCTACTCTGAAACTGCTAAGTAGTTTGTAATCGCAATATTGCGAATACATCGTTCGCAATTTTAAGAAGCTAAGATTCACTCCCAGTAGGCGGCGACTTAGCGTGTGTAACTCTGCTAAAATCGCCTTGCGAGCGAACAACTCGGAATGAGGGCCGGTGTTTTTACCAAAACCAAAACACAATGATGCATTAGAGCCAAAACAAAGGGGTGCACACACATCTCTAAAATATAACTGTCTAAAGGTCTGTACACATTAGACAATGTCGCTGTGTGAGCGACGTCGTCTAATGTTTCCCCTCCCGGGCAGGCCGGTCGGCGGCCGACTGTACACACTGAACGATATGACCGCTCATATCGCTCAGTGACATCATGCCTCCGCCAGCCCTGCATGCAGGTCGTGGATGACAGTCCAGATCCTGCATGCATGCACTGGCGACAGCGACGATAGTTGCCGACCCGCGGGGCCGCGCATCGGTCATCGCTGGCGGCATACACACTTGCCGATAAAATGAGCGACGTCGTTCAGGGAGGGGGAAAATGAGCGACGTCGCTCATTTTATCGGCAAGTGTGTATGGGCCTTTAGTTTCCCTGCATACTGCAGTTGGCATGAGTGCTGGGATGGTATCCAGACTCCAGGTTGACACCACTTAGGTTGACACCAATTAGTCGACACATCTTAGGTCGACACCAGAAATAGGTCAACACTGACAAAGGTCGACATGAACAAGGTCGACATGGAACAGGTCAACATTTCTTTAAATTATTTTGAACTTTTTCATAGTTTCCGATCCACGTGGACTACAGCTGGGAACGGTAACCTGTGCTGAGTGCAGCAGTAGCAGAGCGAGGCACCTCGCCCGAAGCATGGCAAGCAAAGTGAGCCATGCGAAGGGACATGGTGCACTAATTGGGGTTCCCCATCACTTTACAAAGAAAACGACACCAAAAACAGTAAAAAAAAACTCATGTAAACCTTTTTCTATGTCAACCTTGTTCATGTCGACCTTTCGTCTGTGTCAACCTATTTCTGGTGTTGACCTAATGTGTGTCGACCAATTGGTGTTGACCTATGTGGTTTCAGCCTAATTGATGTCGACCTTGAGTCCCAGACCTGCTGGGACTGTGGCCATGTGCACAAACTCCAAAGTCAGTACATTTGTATTTCCTATGAGAAAAATAATATTTATGACAAAGTGACTTGGGCATAGCTTTACTGAGTGCTAAGCGGGCCATTGCTATGGGTGTCACCTCTGGGGTCTGACTCAACTGAAGCCAAGACATACAGTAAGTTGTCTATTAGGTTTCCAGAACTGCCTGCTAAGCACTGTGTGGCATCATGTGAACTGATGGCACTTTGTGGTATAATGTAAAATAGGACACTGCTATGGTTCTTAAAATTAACTAGGGCACTACTATGGGGCAGGAAAAGAACTAGGAGACTATTATGATCCATAAAGTTAACTTGGGCACTGCTATGGGGCATAACATGAACAACAACACTGCTATGGGGCATATCATGAACAATGGCACTGCTATGGGGCATAACATGAACTACTGTAGGGCACTACTATGATGCATAGATGAGCAACTGCTGCTGAGAGAGTCTCTAGAATCATTTGGGATGGAGGTCATTCAAAATGATGCTATCGGGCCCACAAAGTTCTGGCTATGCCTCAGTGCAGAGCTGTGGATGTGAAGGTATTTTATTGTCTATAGTGCCAGACGATCTTCTGCCCTACTTTGATATTGTCAAGCTAATTTGTTTACTTACATCTCCTTTTTAGTATTAGCGGTGAATGGGGATTTTCTCTTCTTCATTTGAGTCAGTTAGATACAATCAAAGAAATAGAGCTGGAGCTTTAATTAAAATCAGACAAACACAGAATAGACAAAAAAAAGAGAAAGAACAACAGTCACAAACAATAGCAGTGAGATACATATATATAAACTAACCAAGGATGCATTATTATCATATGCATTATTCCATTATTATTGTTCTGTGTGTTAGTTTTATGGGACAGCCTAATTATTGATATTAAATATAAATAGCTATTTAATGGTCATCCGTACTATTCTTATCCCTCCTATGGGCCTTATTCAAGTTTGTTATCACACCAAAACAGCGCACTAATAGGCAAAACCATGCTGCACTGCCGGTGGGGCAGATGTAACATGTGCAGAGAGATTTTAGAATTCGTTGATGTGTGTTCAAACTGAAATCTAAACTGCAGTGTTAAAATAAAGCAGACCGTATTTACCCTGCACATAAACAATATCACCCACCCAAATCTAACTCTCTCTGCACGTTACATCTGCCCCACCTGCAGTGCAACATGACATTGCCCATTAGTGTGTTTTTGGTTTGCTAACAAACAGAGGTGTCACCAGGTGTGGGTACACCCAGTGCGCACTCTGCATTACTACACCCCCCCTCCCCCTTCCCACACTCACCCCGCCAGAGCCGCGGCCGGACAAAAAGGGGGCGTGGCCTAATTTAAAGGGGTGTTGTCACGCGGGTCTCCTCTTCTTCACTCCAGGGGGTGTATCCAGCTTCCTCTGAAATGCTGGCTGCCCCCAGAGACTAGGCAGTGTGCAGTGTCGGCTCCTTTTCTGTGACAGGAGCCGATGCTGCAGAGGATTATCACACTGCAGCACTCGGCTCCTGTCACTGCAGGAGAGCCAGCACTTGGTGTCACCCCATCCGTGGGTGATACCTGGGTGCAGACCGCACCCCCTGCACCCGCCTTCTGATGCCACTGCTAACAAACCTGAATAACCCCCAAAATCCCCAATCTTTTTACTGAAAGTGTGAAATAGGTGCGCTGTGTATCACCAGTGCCGTAACTAGACATTTTAGCGCTGTGTGAAAGAATCAGCATTGACGCCCCCCATACACATACCATATAAAAAAAGGGCCAATGCGCGCCGTAGGCACGCAAAAATATAGGTGCATGGCTTCAAGGGAAGGGGCATGGCCACAGAGCTCCCTTTTACACATTGCGGCAGACAGTCTCCCTTTTTACACATTATGGCTGACCGTGTCCCCCTTTTTACGCATTACGGCAGACAGTGTCCCCCTTTTTATACATTACGGCAGACAGCGTCCCCTTTTTATACATTACGGCAGACAGCGTTACCTTTTTACACATTACGGCAGACAGCGTCTCCCTTTTTTACACATTACGGCAGACAGCGTTCCCTTTTTACACATTGCGGCAGACAGTCCCCCTTTTTACACATTATGGCAGACAGTGTCCCCCTTTTTACGCATTACGGCAGACAGTGTCCCCCTTTTTATACATTACGGCAGACAGCGTTCCTTTTTACACATTACGGCAGACAACGTCTCCCTTTTTTACACATTACTGCAGACAGCGTACCCTTTTTACACATTGCGGCAGACAGTCCCCCTTTTTACACATTACGGCAGACAGCGTCCCCCTTTTGACACATTACGGCAGACAGCGTCCCCCTTTTTACACATTACAGCAGACAGCGTCCCCTTTTTACACATTACGGCAGACAGCGTCCCCTTTTTACACATTATGGCAGGCAGTCCCCCTTTTTACACATTACAGCAACAGGGCCCCCGTTTTTTTACACATTAGGCACAGTGAAAGAGAGACTGTGTGGTGTGTGGTGTGTGTGGTGTGTGTGTGTGTGTGTGTGTGTATGTGTGTGTGTGTGTGTGTGTATGTGTGTGTGTATATAGTGTGGTGGGGTGTGTGTGTCACCTGTGCAATGATCCGTCTTCCACAATTTCCAGCCGGCGCCCCGTCCCTTACACAAGCGCCGGGACTCACAGGCTGCAGAAGGGATGCGGAGGAGAGGTGCGATGCGGGGGTGAGACGCTGGGACTCACAGGCCGCAGGCAGGATACGAGGGTGAGCAGCGCCTCTCCCCATCCCTTAGCCGCTCATACGGGGGATGACTGAGGTGCGCTACCCAGGTGCCGGGACTCGCAGGGCGCAGGCGGGATACAGGGGGATGAGGTGCGCTACCATGCCGACGCCAGTCGGAACCTTAACTAGTGCTTCACTGGGTACAGCGGCCATGCGGGGGAAGGGGGGGTGCCGATGGTGCGCCTTCAGTGCATTTGCGCTGTGGGCAAGGCACCATCGGCACACACCTAGTTGCGGCTCTGTGTATCACCAATTGTCGTATTTTAAAAATCTACAGGTGACCTGCAAAACATAAACCATGTGGTGTGCTGAGGAATGAGTTTGAGAACCTGTGCTCTAGTTTCATCACTTACTGCAGAAAACCAAGTCTCTATATAAAACTGTCCAGTAAGTTACTTGAGTGTGAAGAAGAGTGTTACTGGAATAGCAATCATTAACTTCCAACAGCCAATAAAACAAAGGCTGTCATCCTATCACACAGCCCTCAACAGGCGCTGCCTCCTCCTTATTCCACAGAACGTATTTTATGCAAATGTAAGCAATACCTGACATAGCTAGGCAGATGTGAATCAGCTGCAAATCTAAAAAGCCTTGAAGTCGTGCCAGGTAAAGCAAATTAAAATGTATAAATCTAGGACCATTCTGGCAGAGGAAATAAATGGCCACCATATATTCTGATTAGGAAGCCTGCATGGATGTAGCACGATGTTCGTAGGGTTGCAGACGCTGCAATGAGAACTGATGAATAGATAGTATATGGTGCTTTTAAAGTACCATAGTAAAATTACCTTAGCTCAGTAGATGAGCGTTGCAAATATAAAACCAGAATATGGGGCATTCTGGAAGGATTATAAAATGTTCATTCTCGTTTTAAAAATTTCTGTTTCCTATGTGAATTACAGTATTTAAAAAAAACATCTAGCTGACATATTGGGATGGCAGGAAAACACAATGCAATCATTTACTAAATGCATGAAAATGAAGGGTAAAACTCAACACTTGACCATTACAGACTGGCGGAACTGGCGGTTAAACATAGTAGGGGGAGAAAATCACTGTGATCTCAGGTCAGGCAGAGCTTTGACATTTAAATCTGCATCGTTTGATCTTAACGTGTACAATTAACTGACTGCAAATGTCAAGTTGACTTGACCATTTCCTTAAACCCATACACCTTACAGTACAGCACAAAAATGTGAATTATAGCAATTATGTATTGTTGTGTCCCTTATTTGCATGCTACAAAGGTACAGAAACCTAACTTTGGCCATTTTAATGTGTATCTTGGGTGACTTCACACTGGACAGGCCCAGGATGCCATTGTGCATAAGCACATGTACTGACACAACTGCCTTCACCTGGATGGGTGGAACAGATTGGGGGGAGGGGCATTCTATCATATGACAAGCACAGTAAATGTATGTTCAAACACTTTGCAAATGCATGGATATGAAATATGGCCATCAACAATGCTCGATTAAAAACCATCAATGATTTTTCTATCTTCGGCAGGGATCCAATGGTTCTCCATAGTAACATAGTAACATAGTAACATAGTATCTGAGGTTGAAAAAAGACAATTGTCCATCGAGTTCAACCTATTTGTGGTGTCCTCTGCATGATGATTTGATTAAATAGTAACTATAATGCATGACTATGCACCATACCCCTGGATATCCTTATCCAATAGGAATTTATCTAACCCATTCTTAAAGGTGTTGACAGATTCCGCCATTACAACTCCCTCGGGCAGGGAATTCCAAACACGTATTGTCCTTACCGTGAAAAAGCCTTTACGCCGTATTGTGCGGAATCTCCTCTCCTCTAACCTGAGCGAGTGTCCACGAGTCCTCTGTGTTGATCTAACCAAAAACAGGTCCCGCGCAAGCTCTGAGTATTGTCCCCTTATATATTTGTAGATGTTGATCATATCCCCTCTTAGTCTCCGCTTTTCCAATGTAAACATGCCTAGTCTTTCAAGCCTTTCCTTGTATTCCATCGTCTCCATGCCCTTAATTAGTTTGGTCGCCCTCCTTTGTACCTTTTCAAGCTCCAGGATATCCTTTTTGTAGTACGGTGCCCAGAACTGTACACAGTATTCAAGGTGTGGCCTCACTAGTGATTTATATAATGGGAGTATAATACTCTCGTCCCTAGCATCAATACCCCGTTTTATGCATGCTAATATCTTATTAGCCTTCTTTGCTGCAGTCCTACTTTGGGTACTACTGCTTAGCTTGCTATCTATGAGGACACCTAAGTCCTTTTCCAGTACAGAATCCCCTAGTTTTACCCCATTTAGTAGGTAGGTGTAATTTTTGTTCTTGTTACCACAGTGCATTACCTTACACTTGTCTGTGTTGAAGCGCATTCTCCATTTGGCTGCCCATGCTTCTAATTTAACTAAGTCGTTCTGAAGAGACTCGGCATCCTCCTCTGTATTTATAGCCTTACACAATTTGGTATCATCTGCAAAAATTGACACCATGCTCTCTAGACCTTCTGTTAGGTCGTTAATGAAAATATTGAACAATAGCGGTCCTAATACTGAGCCTTGCGGCACACCACTTAGCACTTCAGTCCAAGTTGAAAAATATCTATTAACCACAACGCGCTGCTTCCTATTATCTAACCAGTTTTTGACCCAAGTGCATATTGTGCTTCCTAGCCCTGATTCTTGTAGCTTGTATATAAGTCTCATGTGTGGTACAGTATCAAACGCTTTGGCAAAGTCTAAAAAGATTACATCCACGTCTTTACCCTGATCTAGATTTGCGCTTACTGTTTCATAAAAGCCAAGTAAGTTGGTTTGACAGGATCTGTCCTTCATAAACCCATGTTGATTCCTTTTAATGACCTTATTGGTTTCAAGGAACTTCTGAATACTATCTCTTAGAATACCTTCCAATACTTTCCCCACTATAGATGTAAGACTAACTGGTCTATAATTACCTGGTTCAGCTTTACTTCCCTTTTTGAATATAGGCACTACTTCCGCTATACGCCAGTCTTTGGGAACCATACCTGATATAACTGAATCCTCAAAGATCAGAGATAGCGGTTTTGCCAGTTAAGAGTGAAGCTCCATTAGAACCCTTGGATGAATACCATCGGACCCTGGTGATTTATTAATCTTTAAATGTTTTAATCGGTGACAGACTACTTCCTCGCTTAAATAAGTACCTATCAGTGTGATATTGTCCTTATTGAGATTGTGTGTCAGTCCCTGAATTGGGTCCTCTCTAGTGAATACTGTTGAAAAAAACTCATTTAGTGTGTTCGCTATGTCATTATCATTTTTGCTTAAGACTCCCAACGTGTCCTTCAAAGGGCCTATACTCTCCTTTTTTAATCTCTTGCTATTGATGTATTTAAAGAATTTTTTGGGATTTGCTTTGCTTTCCTTTGCTACTAGTTTTTCAGTTTCTACTTTAGCCGCTCTTATTTCCTTTTTGCAATTTTTGTTACATTCCTTAAAGTGCTGAAATGACTCTGCTTCCCCGTCAGATTTGTATTTTTTAAATGCTCGCCTTTTCTTGCCCATAAGTTCCTTAATCTTTTTGTTAAGCCACATCGGTTTATGATTTTTATTCCCTTTTTTGCTACTCATAGGAATATATTTGAGTGTATTTTTAGCTAGCAGGAATTTTAGTACCTCCCATTTCTCCGTAGTATTTTTTCCTAAAAACAAACCTTCCCATTCAATATCCCTGAAAAATACCCTCATCATTTCAAAATTTGCTTTGCTAAAATTTAAAGTCCTAGTTGAGCCAGTATAGGGCTGTTTGTAGAAACTGATATTGAATGTGACCATATTATGGTCGCTGTTTCCTATGGGTTCCCCTACTATAATACCCGATACCAAATCCTGATTGTTTGTTAATACCAGGTCTAAGATTGCATTGTACCTAGTTGGTTCCTCAATTAGTTGGACTAGGTAGTAATCATTTAGTGTGTTTAAAAACATACTGCCCCTAGCAGTATCACATGAATCGTTTTTCCAGTTTATCTCTGGATAGTTAAAATCTCCCATCACTACTATGTCTCCTACTCCTGCTGCTTTTTCAATTTGCTTTAGTAACAATTCATCATCAGATGCGTTGATACCAGGCGGCCTATAGCATACACCCAATACTAACTTTTTTGTTACTTTTTCCCCGCATGCAATTTCTACCCATAGTGTCTCAACAGTGTCTACAGTACCCTCCTGAGTATCTTCCCATATATTAGGTTTTAAAAACGGCTTTACGTACAGACACACCCCTCCACCCTTTTTATTTAGTCTGTCTCTCCTAAACAGTGTATAGCCCTCTAGATTGACTGTCCAGTCATGAGATTCATCCCACCAAGTTTCAGTAATGCCTATAATATCATACTGTTTGCTTGCTGCAAGTATTTCTAGTTCACCCTTTTTACCAGTAATGCTTCTGGCGTTTACATACATACAACTAAGATAAGTATTTTCCCTTGCATTAGGGACATCTTTCACCTTATGTGGCAAGGATGACCTGTAATCGTCATTGGTTAGTGCTTTGGTAAAATCCCTTTTAGTACCCATGTTAATAACCTTACTGCCTGCTCTTACCCTCCCCCCAACTTCTCCCCCATTTTGTTTACTACCGCCATCCCCACTATTCTCACTGCATGACCAGTAGTTTTTAGCTAAACCCTCCCCCCAGGCTCCTAGTTTAAAATCTCCTCCAACCTTCTAACCATCCTTCCCCCCAGCACCGCTGCCCCCTCCTCAGTCAGGTGCAATCCGTCACGACAAAAGAGATGGCGTCTGACTGAGAAGTCCGCCCAGTGTTCCAGGAACACAAACCCCTCTTTCCTGCACCAATCCCTAAGCCACACATTTACCTCCCTAATCTCCCTCTGCCTCCCTGGACTAGCGCGTGGCACGGGTAATAATTCCGAGAATATTACCTTAGATGTCCTTGCCTTCAGTTTCTTTCCTAAGTCCCTATAATCTTTCTTAAGGACATCCCACCTTCCGCTAACTTTGTCATTGGTGCCAACGTGCACCAAGACCGCCGGGTCTTTGCCAGCCCCTCCCAACAATCTATCTACCCGGTCCGCGATGTGCCGTACCCGAGCACCCGGGAGACAACAGACTGTACGGCGATCACGGTCCCGGTAGCAGATTGCCCTATCTGCCTTCCTGATGATAGAATCCCCTACCACCACCATTTGACTAGGTACCTCTCTATCTTTTATCCCAACCGCGCCAGAGGGACCGCACCTCTGGATGCTAGAGGGAGCAGTCTCCTCCGGCACCGTCATTTCTTCGCTATCATCCTCCGATTCCTCGTCCAATCGGGCAAATTTGTTCGGGTTTGATAGTTCGGAGATGTCGTGCCTCCCCCTGTTATTCTTCCTTCTAACTGTGACCCAACTGGCTACCTGATCATCATCCTCTTCTACCAGTGACCCCTCCCGCAACTCCTCCACCGTTCTGTCTAAACTACGCTCGAGATTGTGAATCTCCCTCAGTCGCGTAACCGTTTGCTCTAGATCAGTTACCTGGGCTTCCAGGGCAACAGTTCGCACACACCTCGTGCAGATGTATTCACACTGGGCCGGTAGCTCCAGGTGTGCATACATCTTGCACGACATGCACTGAGTGAGGTCCTCAATCACAGCCCCTCCCATATTGTTTGCAAGGTCTAACTCCCTGTTACACTCAAAGAAAAAGCAGCAAAAATAAAAAATAGAAGACAAGCAATATCACTTATACAATAATTAAGCTGGCTTATACTTATCTATCTTTGTGCGGTTCTTGGTCCTTCACTTTTATGCAGCCGTAGTGCTCTCACCTGCGGCACCTATACTCCACTTAGCAGTTGCAGTTGTACCAGCTCACTGCTCCTCCTTTTCACTCGGCTTCCAGCTCCTGCTAAGAAAAAAAATAAAAAATGCCCCTCACACCCGCACAATCACAGCCCCTCTGCTACTCCAAGTAAGAGACCCTCTCACTCACTCACAAGGTCAGCCCCTTGCAGTCTCACCAGAAGTTTGATGGTACTGTAAATGTGTGTTCCTGATTGTGTATTAAAAAACTCACCTTTATCTGTATTCTAACTCACCTTTATACTGTTTCCAACTCACTTAGAAATCCCAGCAGCACTTTGAAGAGACCAGCCCCACAGAGCAGGCTCAAAGAGTCTGGTCACTGCTTATATAGGCTCACCCAGCTGTTTCAATCAGCCCCTCACCCTCCTGATTACTCCTGATTACTCACACCTGAGTTAACCCCTCAGGCTATCACCTCACACTTTTTTTTTTTCCCTCCAAAAGAAAAACAACACAAAAAAAAACCCCAGTACAGATGTATTAAAACAAAAAGAAACAGTATAGATACGATACAATCAATCAATCAATCAATCAATCAGAATCAGATTACTTTCTCTCACAAAATTAATATCTCTGTATGGATAGACAGAGATTAATCAGAGTTCACCTTTATACTGTTTCCAACTCACTTAGAAATCCCAGCAGCACTTTGAAGAGACCAGCCCCACAGAGCAGGCTCAAAGAGTCTGGTCACTGCTTATATAGGCTCACCCAGCTGTTTCAATCAGCCCCTCACCCTCCTGATTACTCCTGATTACTCACACCTGAGTTAACCCCTCAGGCTATCACCTCACACTTTTTTTTTTTCCCTCCAAAAGAAAAACAACACAAAAAAAAACCCAGTACAGATGTATTAAAACAAAAAGAAACAGTATAGATACGATACAATCAATCAATCAATCAATCAGAATCAGATTACTTTCTCTCACAAAATTAATATCTCTGTATGGATAGACAGAGATTAATCAGAGTTCACCTTTATACTGTTTCCAACTCACTTAGAAATCCCAGCAGCACTTTGAAGAGACCAGCCCCACAGAGCAGGCTCAAAGAGTCTGGTCACTGCTTATATAGGCTCACCCAGCTGTTTCAATCAGCCCCTCACCCTCCTGATTACTCCTGATTACTCACACCTGAGTTAACCCCTCAGGCTATCACCTCACACTTTTTTTTTTTCCCCTCCAAAAGAAAAACAACACAAAAAAAAACCCAGTACAGATGTATTAAAACAAAAAGAAACAGTATAGATACAATCAATCAATCAATCAATCAATCAGAATCAGATTACTTTCTCTCACAAAATTAATATCTCTGTATGGATAGACAGAGATTAATCAGAGTTCACCTTTATACTGTTTCCAACTCACTTAGAAATCCCAGCAGCACTTTGAAGAGACCAGCCCCACAGAGCAGGCTCAAAGAGTCTGGTCACTGCTTATATAGGCTCACCCAGCTGTTTCAATCAGCCCCTCACCCTCCTGATTACTCCTGATTACTCACACCTGAGTTAACCCCTCAGGCTATCACCTCACACTTTTTTTTTTTCCCCTCCAAAAGAAAAACAACACAAAAAAAAAACCCAGTACAGATGTATTAAAACAAAAAGAAACAGTATAGATACAATCAATCAATCAGAATCAGATTACTTTCTCTCACAAAATTAATATCTCTGTATGGATAGACAGAGATTAATCAGAGTTCACCTTTATACTGTTTCCAACTCACTTAGAAATCCCAGCAGCACTTTGAAGAGACCAGCCCCACAGAGCAGGCTCAAAGAGTCTGGTCACTGCTTATATAGGCTCACCCAGCTGTTTCAATCAGCCCCTCACCCTCCTGATTACTCCTGATTACTCACACCTGAGTTAACCCCTCAGGCTATCACCTCACACTTTTTTTTTTTTTCCCTCCAAAAGAAAAACAACACAAAAAAAACCCCCAGTACAGATGTATTAAAACAAAAAGAAACAGTATAGATACGATACAATCAATCAATCAATCAGAATCAGATTACTTTCTCTCACAAAATTAATATCTCTGTATGGATAGACAGAGATTAATCAGAGTTCACCTTTATACTGTTTCCAACTCACTTAGAAATCCCAGCAGCACTTTGAAGAGACCAGCCCCACAGAGCAGGCTCAAAGAGTCTGGTCACTGCTTATATAGGCTCACCCAGCTGTTTCAATCAGCCCCTCACCCTCCTGATTACTCCTGATTACTCACACCTGAGTTAACCCCTCAGGCTATCACCTCACACTTTTTTTTTTTTCCCCTCCAAAAGAAAAACAACACAAAAAAAAACCCAGTACAGATGTATTAAAACAAAAAGAAACAGTATAGATACAATCAATCAATCAATCAGAATCAGATTACTTTCTCTCACAAAATTAATATCTCTGTATGGATAGACAGAGATTAATCAGAGTTCACCTTTATACTGTTTCCAACTCACTTAGAAATCCCAGCAGCACTTTGAAGAGACCAGCCCCACAGAGCAGGCTCAAAGAGTCTGGTCACTGCTTATATAGGCTCACCCAGCTGTTTCAATCAGCCCCTCACCCTCCTGATTACTCCTGATTACTCACACCTGAGTTAACCCCTCAGGCTATCACCTCACACTTTTTTTTTTTCCCTCCAAAAGAAAAACAACACAAAAAAAAAACCCAGTACAGATGTATTAAAACAAAAAGAAACAGTATAGATACAATCAATCAATCAATCAGAATCAGATTACTTTCTCTCACAAAATTAATATCTCTGTATGGATAGACAGAGATTAATCAGAGTTCACCTTTATACTGTTTCCAACTCACTTAGAAATCCCAGCAGCACTTTGAAGAGACCAGCCCCACAGAGCAGGCTCAAAGAGTCTGGTCACTGCTTATATAGGCTCACCCAGCTGTTTCAATCAGCCCCTCACCCTCCTGATTACTCCTGATTACTCACACCTGAGTTAACCCCTCAGGCTATCACCTCACACTTTTTTTTTTTCCCCTCCAAAAGAAAAACAACACAAAAAAAAAACCCCAGTACAGATGTATTAAAACAAAAAGAAACAGTATAGATACAATCAATCAATCAATCAATCAATCAATCAGAATCAGATTACTTTCTCTCACAAAATTAATATCTCTGTATGGATAGACAGAGATTAATCAGAGTTCACCTTTATACTGTTTCCAACTCACTTAGAAATCCCAGCAGCACTTTGAAGAGACCAGCCCCATCATCGGTAGCAGCCTCTCAGAGATGGTTTTGTGTTTTTCTTGATGCAGGGAGCTTACCGTTGTCATGCCACTAAGCTCTGCCCCGGTACCTGACTGGCCCTCCATGCCCCACAGCAGGGATGGTCATTGATGGAATAAACCATCAGTGGCTGTCTGTTTATGGTTTCCTGCCATCATTCCTAAACACCAATGATATCATCGTTGGTGACCATCAATGTGCAACCTTTCCTAGGCCATCCCTAATGAAGAACAAGGATGCCTATAGACCTACAAATAGGGATGGCCATCGGTGTGTTTGCCATCGATGGTTACTATCGATGGCAAAACTGTGAGTCACCATCAATGGTCACTAACTATGCTATGGGAGACCATCAATGGTTTCACTCATTGATGTTCATCCCTGTTATTTCTGTAAATGACCCACAGGGCCAATCACAGCCCGGGGACGGGGCTTTGTGGGTATTGGGGGTGGAGCTTGTAAAAGAAAATTTTAAAAAAATTGTTTAGGCTAAGCCATTGATGGAGGAAAATATCTGTTTCTCTCCCATCGATGGCGAAAACCGTTCAACATCAGCCTTAAACCATCAATGATTAGGAATAATCGATGGTCGATGGCCATCCCTACATAGAAAATGAATATGATTTGCAGTTTGTTTGCAAATATAGTTGGTTTATTGCAAATAGTGCATAGTTATGATAAGAGTCACCAGCACTAGTGAACCACTTGTGTTTTGCTGTTTGCAAACAGATTATGCTTTTGCAAGTGTGACACTTTGGGGGAGATGTACTAAGCCTTGGAGAGTGATATAATGGAGAGAGATAAAGTTAAAGCTAATGATGGTTGTTAACATGGTAATGACTACAGTAAGCTACTTATGCAGCTTTGGTGCTCTAGGGGAGACTCCTCAGAAGGAGCCACACCAGGACTGGTAAATCCTCTTGAAGCCCTGGAGATTATTGTGAAAAGCACAAGGTCAAGAAACATCTGCCAGAGTACCCCTACTGGTCATCGATGGTGCCAACCATCAGTGGTTGTCTGTTAATGGTTTCATGCCATAGTTTTTAAGCACTGATGGCATCATCATTGCTGCCCATCATGGCATAACCATTCCTATGAAGACCACGTCACATGGTATCCTGCACCGACTGACTGATCACTCATCCATCAGAATGACAGATTGCTTCTGACTGGCTCTCTGCCTATTAAGTTAACAGTCATACATAAACTCATGAGTGTTCCTTGGGAGCTGTATGTGCCACTTAAATGGTTATATATTTTTTCCTCCCAATCTATTACAGGGTATCAGGAAAACATACAGCTGTGTCCACTTACATCTTTGCTATTTTGCTTAATTTGGCACAACATGCAAACGGCTAAGCTGTTTTTCACGAGAAGCGAGTGGATGGATTTTAAAGAAGCAAATTAAGAAAAATCACAAGACATGGCTAAATCTCTGAGTTTATGGCATGCAAAACAAAACCATAAAGGGCCGGATTAAGCCTTAGGGGGGCCCGGAGCACTTAAGACAGGAAGGCCCTCCCCTCTTGTCAGTACCGCACAGCATGATGAAATAAATTGCTCTTTACTACAAGCTGCAGAGTCGTGCTGTGTGGCATTGCTCCTGCATTATCCACACCTGGACTAGATAGATTAGACAGATTAGATAGATAGATAGAGATACATATATATATATATATATATATATATATACTGTATATATATATATATATATATATATATATAGAGCTCAGTTTATATATTCCATAACTATATATATATATATATATATATATTAGAGATGAGCGGGTTCGGTTCCTCGGAATCTGAACCCCCCCGAACTTCAGCCTTTTTACACGGGTCCGAGGCAGACTCGGATCTTCCCACCTTGCTCGGCTAAACCGAGCGCGCCCGAACGTCATCATCCCGCTGTCGGATTCTCGCGAGGCTCGTATTCTATCGCGAGACTCGGATTCTATATAAGGAGCCGCGCGTCGCCGCCATTTTCACACGTGCATTGAGATTGATAGGGAGAGGACGTGGCTGGCGTCCTCTCCGTTAGAATAGATAGAGACACTTGAGTTGATTACTTAGTAATTTTGGGGAGCATTAGGAGTACTCAGAGTGCAGAGTTTTGCTGATAGTTAGTTACTAGTGACTGACCACCACCAGTTTTATTTATTATTTAATATAATCCGTTCTCTGCCTGAAAAAAAACGATACACAGTCACATACCATATCTGTGCTCAGCCTCAGTGTGCTGCATGATTGATAATATCATCTATGTATATCTGACTGTGCTGAGTGCTCACTGCTCACACAGCTGAATTGTGGGGGAGACTGGGGTGCAGTTATAGCAGGAGTACAGTGCACACTTTTGCTGCCAGTGTGACTGACCAGTGACCACCAGTATATTGTCTGCCTGAAAAAGTTAAACACTCCTGTGGTGTTTTTTTTTTTATTCTATAAACGCATTCTGCTGACAGTGTCCAGCAGGTCCATCATTCATTATATTATATAAATATTTACCTGCAGTAGTGTTATATTTTTTTTGTTCATCTCGATCATCTTTATCATCTCTATATTAGCAGACGCAGTACGGTAGTCCACGGCTGTGGCTACCTCTGTGTCGTCAGTGCTCGTCCATAATTGTATACCTACCTGTGGTGGGTTTTTTTTTCTATCTTCTTCATACTAGTAGTTTAGGAGTCTGCTGACAGTATCCAGCAGGTCCGTCATTATATTATATATACCTGCAGTAGTGATATATATATATTTTTTATATCATTATCATCTCTATACTAGCAGACGCAGTACGGTAGTCCACGGCTGTAGCTACCTCTGTGTCGTCGGTGCTCGTCCATAATTGTATACCTACCTGTGGTGGGTTTTTTTTTTCTATCTTCTTCATACTAGTAGTTTAGGAGTCTGCTGACAGTGTCCAGCAGGTCCGTCATTATATTATATATACCTGCAGTAGTGATATATATATATATTTTATATCATTATCATCTCTATACTAGCAGACGCAGTACGGTAGCCCACGGCTGTGGCTACCTCTGTGTCGTCAGTGCTTGTCCATAATTGTATACCTACCTGTGGTGGGGTTTTTTTTTCTATCTTCTTCATACTAGTAGTTTAGGAGTCTGCTGACAGTGTCCAGCAGGTCCGTCATTATATTATATATACCTGCAGTAGTGATATATATATATTTTTTATATCATTATCATCTCTATACTAGCAGACGCAGTACGGTAGTCCACGGCTGTAGCTACCTCTGTGTCGTCAGTGCTCGTCCATAATTGTATACCTACCTGTGGTGGGGTTTTTTTTCTATCTTCTTCATACTAGTAGTTTAGGAGTCTGCTGACAGTGTCCAGCAGGTCCGTCATTATATTATATATACCTGCAGTAGTGATATATATATATTTTTTATATCATTATCATCTCTATACTAGCAGACGCAGTACGGTAGTCCACGGCTGTAGCTACCTCTGTGTCGTCAGTGCTCGTCCATAATTGTATACCTACCTGTGGTGGGGTTTTTTTTTCTATCTTCTTCATACTAGTAGTTTAGGAGTCTGCTGACAGTGTCCAGCAGGTCCATCATTATATTATATATACCTGCAGTAGTGATATATATATATTTTTTATATCATTATCATCTCTATACTAGCAGACGCAGTACGGTAGTCCACGGCTGTAGCTACCTCTGTGTCGTCAGTCACTAGTCATCCATAAGTATACTAGTATCCATCCATCTCCATTGTTTACCTGAGGTGCCTTTTAGTTGTGTCTATTAAAATATGGAGAACAAAAATGTTGAGGTTCCAAAAATAGGGAAAGATCAAGATCCACTTCCACCTCGTGCTGAAGCTGCTGCCACTAGTCATGGCCGAGACGATGAAATTCCATCAACGTCGTCTGCCAAGGCCGATGCCCAATGTCATAGTACAGAGCATGTAAAATCCAAAACACAAAATATCAGTAAAAATAGGACTCAAAAATCTAAAATAAAATCGTCGGAGGAGAAGCGTAAACTTGCCAATATGCCATTTACCACACGGAGTGGCAAGGAACGGCTGAGGCCCTGGCCTATGTTCATGGCTAGTGGTTCAGATTCACATGAGGATGGAAGCACTCAGCCTCTCGCTAGAAAAATTTAAAAGACTTAAGCTGGCAAAAGCACAGCAAAGAACTGTGCGTTCTTCGAAATCACAAATCCACAAGGAGAGTCCAATTGTGTCGGTTGCGATGCCTGACCTTCCCAACACTGGACGTGAAGAGCATGCGCCTTCCACCATTTGCACGCCCCCTGCAAGTGCTGGAAGGAGCACCCGCAGTCCAGTTCCTGATAGTCAGATTGAAGATGTCAGTGCTGAAGTACACCAGGATGAGGAGGATATGGGTGTTGCTGGCGCTGGGGAGGAAATTGACAAGGAGGATTCTGATGGTGAGGTGGTTTGTTTAAGTCAGGCACCCGGGGAGACACCTGTTGTCCGTGGGAGGAATATGGCCATTGACATGCCTGGTGAAAATACCAAAAAAATCAGCTCTTCGGTGTGGAATGATTTCAACAGAAATGCGGACAACAGGTGTCAAGCCGTGTGTTGCCTTTGTCAAGCTGTAATAAGTAGGGGTAAGGACGTTAACCACCTCGGAACATCCTCCCTTATACGTCACCTGCAGCGCATTCATCATAAGTCAGTGACAAGTTCAAAAACTTTGGGCGACAGCGGAAGCAGTCCACTGACCAGTAAATCCCTTCTTCTTGTAACCAAGCTCACGCAAACCACCCCACCAACTCCCTCAGTGTCAATTTCCTCCTTCCCCAGGAATGCCAATAGTCCTGCAGGCCATGTCACTGGCAATTCTGACGAGTCCTCTCCTGCCTGGGATTCCTCCGATGCATCCTTGCGTGTAACGCCTACTGCTGCTGGCGCTGCTGTTGTTGCTGCTGGGAGTCGATGGTCATCCCAGAGGGGAAGTCGTAAGACCACTTTTACTACTTCCACCAAGCAATTGACTGTCCAACAGTCCTTTGCGAGGAAGATGAAATATCACAGCAGTCATCCTGCTGCAAAGCGGATAACTGAGGCCTTGGCATCCTGGGCGGTGAGAAACGTGGTTCCGGTATCCATCATTACTGCAGAGCCAACTATAGACTTGATTGAGGTACTGTGTCCCCGGTACCAAATACCATCTAGGTTCCATTTCTCTAGGCAGGCGATACCGAAAATGTACACAGACCTCAGAAAAAGACTCACCAGTGTCCTAAAAAATGCAGTTGTACCCAATGTCCACTTAACCACGGACATGTGAACAAGTGGAGCAGGGCAGACTCAGGACTATATGACTGTGACAGCCCACTGGGTAGATGTATTGACTCCCGCTGCAAGAACAGCAGCGGCGGCACCAGTAGCAGCATCTCGCAAACGCCAACTCTTTCCTAGGCAGGCTACGCTTTGCATCACCGCTTTCCAGAATACGCACACAGCTAAAAACCTCTTACGGCAACTGAGGAAGATCATCGCAGAATGGCTTACCCCAATTGGACTCTCCCGTGGATTTGTGGCATCGGACAACGCCAGCAATATTGTGTGTGCATTAAATATGGGCAAATTCCAGCACGTCCCATGTTTTGCACATACCTTGAATTTGGTGGTGCAGAATTATTTAAAAAATGACAGGGGTGTGCAAGAGATGCTGTCGGTGGCCAGAAGAATTGCGGGACACTTTCGGCGTACAGGCACCACGTACAGAAGACTGGAGCAACACCAAAAACGCCTGAACCTGCCCTGCCATCATCTGAAGCAAGAAGTGGTAACGAGGTGGAATTCAACCCTCTATATGCTTCAGAGGTTGGAGGAGCAGCAAAAGGCCATTCAAGCCTATACAACTGACCACGATATAGGAGGTGGAATGCACCTGTCTCAAGCGCAGTGGAGAATGATTTCAACGTTGTGCAAGGTTCTGCAACCTTTTGAACTTGCCACACGTGAAGTCAGTTCAGACACTGCCAGCCTGAGTCAGGTCATTCCCCTCATCAGGCTTTTGCAGAAGAAGCTGGAGACATTGAAGGAGGAGCTAACACTGAGCGATTCCGCTAGGCATGTGGGACTTGTGTATGGAGCCCTTAATTCGCTTAACAAGGATTCACGGGTGGTCAATCTGTTGAAATCAGAGCACTACATTTTGGCCACCGTGCTCGATCCTAGATTTAAAACCTACGTTGTATCTCTCTTTCCGGCAGACACAAGTCTGCAGGGGTTCAAAGAACTGCTGGTGAGAAAATTGTCAAGTCAAGCGGAACGCGACCTGTCAACATCTCCTCCTTCACATTCTCCCGCAACTGGGGGTGCGAGGAAAAGGCTCAGAATTCCGAGCCCACCCGCTGGCGGTGATGCAGGGCAGTCTGGAGCGACTGCTGATGCTGATATCTGGTCCGGACTGAAGGACCTGACAACGTTTATGGACATGTCGTCTACTCTCACTGCATATGATTCTCTCACCATTAAAAGAATGGTGGAGGATTATATGAGTGACCGCATCCAAGTAGGCACGTCAGACAGTCCGTACGTATACTGGCAGGAAAAAGAGGCAATTTGGAGGCCCTTGCAGAAACTGGCTTTATTCTACCTAAGTTGCCCTCCCACAAGTGTGTACTCAGAAAGAGTGTTTAGTGCCGCCGCTCACCTTGTCAGCAATCGGCGTACGAGGTTACTTCCAGAAAATGTGGAGAAGATGATGTTCATTAAAATGAATTATAATCAATTCCTCCATGGAGACATTCACCAGCAGCAATTGCCTCCACAAAGTACACAGGGAGCTGTGATGGTGGATTCCAGTGGGGACGAATTGATAATCTGTGAGGAGGGGGATGTACACGGTGATGAATCGGAGGATGATGATGAGGTGGACATCTTGCCTCTGTAGAGCCAGTTTGTGCAAGGAGAGATTAATTGCTTCTTTTTTGGTGGGGGTCCAAACCAACCCGTCATTTCGGTCACAGTCGTGTGGCAGACCCTGTCACTGAAATGATGGGTTGGTTAAAGTGTGCATGTCCTGTTTATACAACATAAGGGTGGGTGGGAGGGCCCAAGGACAATTCCATCTTGCACCTCTTTTTTCTTTCATTTTTCTTTTCGTCATGTGCTGTTTGGGGAGTGTTTTTTGGAAGGGCCATCCTGCGTGACACTGCAGTGCCACTCCTAGATGGGCCAGGTGTTTGTGTCGGCCACTAGGGTCGCTTATCTTAGTCACACAGCTACCTCATTGCGCCTCTTTTTTTTCTTCTTTGCGTCATGTGCTGTTTGGGGAGTATTTTTTGGAAGGGCCATCCTGCGTGACACTGCAGTGCCACTCCTAGATGGGCCAGGTGTTTGTGTCGGCCACTAGGGTCACTTATCTTAGTCACACAGCTACCTCATTGCGCCTCTTTTTTTTCTCCTTTGCGTCATGTGCTGTTTGGGGAGTATTTTTTGGAAGGGCCATCCGGCCTGACACTGCAGTGCCACTCCTAGATGGGCCAGGTGTTTGTGTCGGCCACTAGGGTCGCTTAGCTTACTCACACAGCTACCTCATTGCGCCTCTTTTTTTCTTTGCGTCATGTGCTGTTTGGGGAGTGTTTTTTGGAAGGGCCATCCTGCGTGACACTGCAGTGCCACTCCTAGATGGGCCAGGTGTTTGTGTCGGCCACTTGGGTCGCTGAGCTTAGTCATCCAGCGACCTCGGTGCAAATTTTAGGACTAAAAATAATATTGTGAGGTGTGAGGTGTTCAGAATAGACTGAAAATGAGTGGAAATTATGGTTATTGAGGTTAATAATACTTTGGGATCAAAATGACCCCCAAATTCTATGATTTAAGCTGTTTTTTAGGTTTTTTTGAAAAAAACACCCAAATCCAAAACACACCCGAATCCGACAAAAAAAATTCGGTGAGGTTTTGCCAAAACGCGTTCGAACCCAAAACACGGCCGCGGAACCGAACCCAAAACCAAAACACAAAACCCGAAAAATTTCCGGTGCACATCTCTAATATATATACTGTATATGTATATATTTATATATATAAAAAAAATATATATTTATATGTATATATATATATATATATATATATATATATGTGTATACATGTAGATATATGTACTGTATGTATACATGTGTTTATATATAAAACATGTGGGAGGGCATGGTACAATGTTTACCTCAGGGAGCACCCCTTTGTCCCCCACATCACAGCAGGCAGCCGTTGGCACCCCCTCCTTCCCGATGAGGTAGAGGTCAGCAACTACAGTACCTCTGCCCCACAGCACTGGCAGCTGTCGGCACTCCCGTCCACCTCCCTACACCGTTGGGACACAGCAGTAGCCAGCACACTGCACCCCCATCAGACAGCTCATCAATTCGCCGCAAACTCAGTCAGCTCACAAGTGGGGGCGGAACACTCACCCACCATACAGCAGCTGCTGCAGCTCTAACCGGCTACAGTAAACCAGGAAAGAGGTAGCCGGTAGAGAACCAGAGACAGCTTCGGAGAAGCAAAGTTGCTCTCTGTGGACTTTGCCGGGGCAGACCATTTGCGAAAGATCTGTACCAGCTTCCAGCAGTAGGGACAGTATTTATGCTATTCTGGTCAGGGGGCCCCCTGAGATAGTGGGGCCCGGGGTACTAACCCCCTGAGCGCCCCCCCCCTCTAATCCGGCACTGGTGCCATACTTGGCGGGATATAGCAAAGATGTAGACACATCTGCATGGACAACAAGAATAATAGCATAATATCAGCAAAGAAAATAGTTGTTCCCAAACTCAGTCCTCAAGGCACCATAAGAACAGGGCCGTAACTAGATGTGCGGGGAGTTGTCACCGCACATAGCACTGCAGGGTGAGGGGCGCTGTTGGTGGCACTTGTCAATTATCTGTGTTAATTACTTTCACTCGCAGCTTCCCCCCTCTTTGAAGCCCAGCATCTCCTGACCGCCCCTGTCTCCTACCCCCACCACTTCTGTCGCTAATAACTATACAACATTCATGAACTCAGCTTGAGAGCTCTCTGTTATTCAGTCACACTGTCCTTTATTACATCTCAAAATGCTGACATACCCGGGATTCTAACCCATTGTCTGTGGCATTGCAGTCAGACACTCTATACATTGAGATATCTGCCCTTGCATAGAAAGGTAGATATTTCTAAGCTAGAGAATTCTATCTATTTGAAGCTTACCTTGTACCTTGTGAAAAAGTGATCAGCATTGCGGCTGAGCAGATCTATGTAGTGTGTGGCTGCAAGAGATTGGATCAGTGGCTGCACACTACATAGATCTGCTTTATTGTAATGCTGGTTGTTTTTTTTTTACAAAGTACCGGTAGCTTCATATAGTGTTCATAATTTTTATGCAGGATCCAGTAGCTCAGTGAGGAGGGTGTTTGATTAGAATTCAACAGGTTATAGGTTTGAAACCTGGGTATGGCAGCATATTAAAATGTGTCATTTAAAGGGTAATTGTATAATAAAGGATATTGTAACTGAATAACAGTGAGCTCTCAAGTTAAGTGCATGAATGTGGTATAAAGAGGATTTGTGTCCAAATCCATTTTCTTGCAGTGTTCTATCTATAAATGTGTGTGTATTATTTATATATACAGTTTATTAATAAATTACACCAAAAAAAAATAAGATTTTAAACCTACCGGTAAATCTTTTTCTCCTAGTTCGTAGAGGATGCTGGGGACTCCGCAAGGACCATGGGTTATAGACGGGCTCCACAGGAGACATGGGCACTCTAAAGACTTTAGAATGGGTGTGCACTGGCTCCTCCCTCTATGCCCCTCCTCCAGACCTCAGTTAGAGAAACTGTGCCCAGAGGAGACAGACAATATGAGGAAAGGATTTTTGTTAATCTAAGGGCAAGATTCATACCAGCCCAAACCATCCACACCGTATAACCTGGAATATACGCAACCAGTTAACAGCATGAACAAAAACAGCATCAGCCAAAGACTGATCTTAACTGTAACATAACCCTTATGTAAGCAACAACTATATACAAGTCTTGCAGATGTAGTCCGCACTGGGACGAGCGCCCAGCATCCTCTACGGACTAGGAGAAAAAGATTTACCGGTAGGTTTAAAATCTTATTTTCTCTTACGTCCTAGAGGATGCTGGGGACTCCGTAAGGACCATGGGGATTATACCAAAGCTCCAAACCGGGCGGGAGAGTGCGGATGACTCTGCAGCACCGATTAAGCAAACATGAGGTCCTCATCAGCCAGGGTATCAAACTTGTAGAATTTTGCAAAGGTGTTTGAACCCGACCACGTAGCTGCTCGGCAAAGCTGTAAAGCCGAGACGCTTCGGGCAGCCGCCCAAGAAGAGCCCACCTTCCTAGTGGGATGGGCCTTTACCGAATTTGGTAACGGCAATCCAGCCGTACAATGAGCCTGCTGAATCGTGTTACAGATCCAGCGAGCAATAGTCTGCCTAGAAGCTGGAGCGCCAACCTTGTTGGCTGCATACAGGACAAACAGTGCCTCTGTTTTCCCAACCCGAGCCGTCCTGGCTACGTAAATTTTTAAGGCCCTGACTGCATCAAGGGACTTGGAATCCTCCAAGTCTCCTGTAGCCACCGGCACCACCATAGATTGGTTCATATGAAACGATGAAACCACCTTAGGCAAAAATTGAGGACGAGTCCTCAATTCTGCTCTATCCACATGGAAATTCAGATATGGGTTTTTGTGAGACAAAGCCGCCAATTCGGACACCTGCCTTGCAGATGCCAAGGCCAACAACATGACCACCTTTCAAGTGAGAAATTTTATTTCAACTGTTTGAAGAGGCTCAAACCAGTGAGATCTTAGGAACTGTAACACGACGTTAAGGTCCCATGGTGCCACTGGGGGCACAAAAGGAGGCTGGATGTGCAGTACTTCCTTTACAAAAGTCTGGACTTCTGGAAGAGAAGCCAATTCCTTCTGAAAGAATCTAGATAGGGCCGAAATCTGTACCTTAATGGAGCCTATCTTCAGGCCCATATCCACTCCTGTCTGTAGAAAGTGGAGAAAACGGCCCAAGTGGAAATCTTCCCAAGGAGCATTCTTGGTTTTACACCAAGAAACATACTTCCTCCAGATACGGTGATAATGTTTCGCCGTCACCTCCTTCCTAGCCTTTATCAGAGTAGGGATGACTTCCTCCGGAATACCTTTCCCAGCTAGGATTCGGCATTCAACCGCCATGCCGTCAAACGTAACCGCGGTAAGTCTTGGAATACGCAGGGCCCCTGCTGCAACAGGCCCTCCCTGAGAGGAAGAGGCCATGGATCTTCTGTGAGCATCTCCTGAAGATCTGAATATCAGGCCCTTCGAGGCCAATCTGTAACAATGAGTATAGTCTGCACTCCTTTTTGTCTCATGATTCTCAATATTTTTGAGATGAGAGGAAGAGGAGGGAACACAGAGACCGACTGGAAACACCCATGGTGTCACCAGGGCATCTACCGCTACTGCCTGAGGGTCCCTTGACCTGGCACAATACCTCCGAACCTTCTTGTTGAGGCGTGACGCCATCATGTCTATTTGAGGAAGTCCCCAAAGACTTGTTATCTCTGCAAAAACTTCTTGATGAAGTCCCCACTCTCCTGGATGGAGATCGTGTCTGCTGAGGAAGTCTGCTTCCCAGTTGTCCACTCCCGGAATGAAGACTGCTGACAGAGCGCTTACGTGATTTTCCGCCCAGCGAAGAATCCTGGTGGCTTCCGCCATTGCCACTCAGCTCCTTGTCCCACCTTGGCGGTTTACATGAGCCACGGCTGTGACGTTGTCTGATTGAATCAGAACCGGTAGGTCGTGAAGAAGATTCCCCGCTTGTCGTACGCCATTGTATATGGCCCTTAATTCTAGAATGTTGATGTGTAGACAAGCCTCCTGGCTTGACCATAGTCCCTGAAAATTTCTTCCTTGTGTGACTGTTCCCCATCCTCGGAGGCTCGCGTCCGTGGTCCCCAGAAACCAGTCTTGAATGCCGAACCTGCAACCCTCTAGATGGTGAGCACTCTGCAGCCACCACAGGAGAGACACCCTGGCCCTGGGGGACAGGCTTATTTTCTGATGAATTTGAAGATGGGACCCGGACCATCTGTCCAGAAGGCCCCACTGAAATGTCCTCGCATGAAAACCTGCCGAAGGGGATGGCCTAGTAGGTCGCTACCATTATTCCCAGCACTCGAGTGCATCGATGGACTGACACTCTTTTAGGCTTTAACAGGTCTTTGATCATGTTCTGGAGTTCCTGGGCTCTTTACTACCGGGAGAAAAAAACCTCTGTTTTTCCGTATCCAGAATCATGCCCAAAAAAATACAACCGGGTTGTCGGAACCCACTGCGACTTTGGCAGATTTAGAATCCTGCTGTGCTGTTGTAGTACTCTCAGGGAGAGAGACACTGTTTTTAATAACTGCTCCCCTGAACTCGCTTTTATCAGGAGATCGTCCAAGTATGCGATACTTGTGACCCCTTGTTAGCACAGGAGACCCATTATTTCAGCCATTACCTTGGTGAAATTCTCGGGCCCGTAGAAAGCCCAGACGGCAACATCTGAAACTGATAATGACAATCCTGTACAGCGAACCTTAGGTACGCCCGATGAGGAGGATATATGGGGACATGAAGGTATGCATCCTTTATGTCTAGTGACACCCTAAAATCCCCCCCTTTCCAGGCTGGATATCCTTGCCTTGAGAGATTCCATCTTGAATCTGAACCTCTTTAAATGTAGGTTTAGGAATTTTAGATTCAGAATCGGTCTGACCGAGCCATCCGGCTCCGGGACCACAATAGGGCTGAATAAAATCCTTTTCCCTGTTGCTCCAGGGGAACCATGATAAACACTTGCTGTTGACCAGCTTTAGCATGGCAGCCAAAATAATTTTCCTCTCCAGGGAAGTAGCTGGCAAGGCCGATTTGAAAATCGGTGTGGAAGCACCTCTTTGATGGATGTTGTAGAGGCCGGGGAGGACACTTTTCCTGTGAACTGGCCGTAGCCGGTGATCTTTTCCCTCTACCTCTACCTCAGGCGAGGAACTAAAGCCACGCCCCGTTTCTGAACTTACGCGACCGTAAGGACTGCATCTGTTATTAGGGTGTTTCCTTTTGCTGCGGGGGAACATAAGGCAAAAAAGACGACTTACCCGCGGTAGCTGTGAAAACCAGGTCCGCGAGGCTCTCCCCAAATAAAACTTCACCCTTGCAAGGTAAAGCTTCTATATGACTCTCCGAGTCAGCATCACCTGTCCATTGACGGGTCCGCAGGGACCTTCTAGCAGAACCTGCCAGGGTCTTAGCCCTTGAACCCAAACACCCAATATCTCTCGCAGCCTCTCTCATATATAGTGCTGCATCCTTGATGTGACCTAAGGCCAACACCATACTATCTTTTTCTAGGGTGTCAATGTTAGACGACAAGTCATCAGCCCAAGCTGTAATTGCGCTACCTACCCATACCGACGCTACTGCAGGTCTAAATAGGGCTACGGCAGTCGCATAAATTTTATTTTAAGGTAGATTCCTGCCTACTATCCGCAGGATCCTATAGGGCCACCGTATCAGGGGACGGTAATGCTACCTTCTTGGACCAGGGCGTTAAGGCCTTGTCCTGCGTGGGCGAGGATTCCCACCGTAACCTGTCCTTTGAGGGGAAAGGATCCGCCATAATAATACTCTTGGGAACTTGCAGTCTAATGTCAGGAGTCTCCCAAGCTTTTTTTTTTTTTTTTTTTTTAAATGGTCAGCTCATGAGATGAGTTAGGTTATTTTTCTTTAAATATGCAGACCCTCGTGTCAGGGACAGAGGAGTCCTCTGAGAAATGCAAAACAACGTTTATTACAATAAACCTAAATTGAATACTGTCGCGACTCATGGGTGCAACCTTGCATCATCCTAGTCGACACTGGAGTCGGAATCCGTGTCGGTATCAGTGTCTGCTAACTGGGTAAAGGGACATTTATGGGACTCCGAAGGGTCCTGGGACACAGTAAAAGCCATGGGCTTATTCCCTGCTTGTCTTTGGACTCTGCTTTGTCCAATCTCTTATGTAATAAAGCCACATTATCATTCAAAACATTCCACATGTCCACCCAATCAGGTGTTGGCTGTGCCGACGGAGGCACCACCACCATCTGCTCTGCTACCTACCAAGACGAGCCTTCCGCTTCAGACATGTCGACACACACGTACTGACACCCCCCACACACACTGGGATAAATAAATATGGGGACTGACCCACAATAAGGCCCTTTGGAGAGACAGAGAGAGAGAATGCCAGCACACACCCAGCGCCACAATTTGCTGAAACCACGTTCCCAGCCTACAGTAAATAGCGCTTTATATATAAATATATGTACAAACTGCACCAAATAAATGTGCCCCCCTCGTTTTTATACCCTGTAACTGTTCAGCAGGGGAGAGTCAGGGAGCACTTCACTGCAGCATGCTGTGGAGAAAAATGGCGCTGGTTAGTGCTGGAGGATCAAGCCCCGCCCCCTCGACAGCGGGCTTCGGTCCCGCTCAATTTCTTTATACTGGCGGGGGGTTTTATATTGTATTGCCTCAGCAGTATCTAATATCTCTGCCAGTGCTGTTTATGAGGTAAAAATAGCTGCCCAGGGCGCCCCCCCCCCCCCCTGCGCCCTGCACCCGTACAGTGCTGTGTGTGTGTGTGTGTGTGTGTGTGTGTGTGTGTGTGTCGGGAGCAATGGCGCTCAGCGTTACCGCTGCGCTGTACCTCAGTGAAGATCTGAAGTCTTCTGCCGCCTTTGAAGTCTTCTTTCTTCTCATACTCACCCGGCTTCTATTTTCTGGCTCTGTGAGGGGGACGGCGGCGCAGCTCCGGGACAAACGACGAGGATGAGACCTGTGTTCCGACCCTCTGGAGCTAATGGTGTCTAGTAGCCTAAGAAACAGAGCCTATCACTTAAGTAGGTCTGCTTCTCTCCCCTCAGTCCCACGATGCAGGTAGCCTGTTGCCAGCAGTGCTCCCTGAAGATAAAAACCTAACAAAAAGTCTTTTTCAGAGAAACTCAGGAGAGCTCCCCTGTAGTGTGCCTCTAGTCTCCTCTGGGCACAGGATCTAACTGAGGTCTGGAGGAGGGACATAGAGGGAGCAGCCAGTGCACACCTATTCTAAAGTCTTTAGAGTGCCCATGTCTCCTGCGGAGCCCGTCTATACCCCATGGTCCTTACGGAGTCCCCACCATCCTCTAGGACGTAAGAGAAAAATTAAATAAAAAAATAAATATATATATATAAATGTGTGTAAATATAATGTGGGAAGGGTCATCATAGCATGGGCTTTCTCTGGGATCAAGCTTATCCAACCCCTACCCCATGAGCCATGCGCATTATGTCCCTATCGGAAAAATTGGGGGAGGGGGGTGCCAATTCTCTCTCTGCTACAGGGCACCACAAAGTCTAGTTATGGCTCTGCCTGACAGTACAGGGTTTAAGAATATCCATACATCTGCACAAGTTGCTTAATTAGTACTAAGTTTAGGAACCACTGCAATAGTGCCAAGTTTCAGTATGTAATACTTTCATCAGGTATATACCCTGATGATAGTATTATATACTGAAACATTGGTACTATATGTTATGGTCTTAGAGTAGTTTTTTTTTTTTTAAAGTAAATCCGAATACAATCTCCCAGACATTACATGAGCCATGTATGACCGAGATATACAGTATGAACATTTTCAACAGTATAATAGCTCACCCCGTTGCAATGCAAATTAAAACATGTGAAAGGCAAATATGTATTGTCACATTTGGCAGAACGATTTCGATTTTTACATCCACTTAAATGCACTTAGCCGGCATTAAAGCATGATATATACGTGGGTAAGCAACATTACACATCGCTAAGGCTTGCAGTATCCGTACAGTGCATTACAGAAGCTGTGAGGAATCAGCCCATTTAGAAGGTGGTTGAAAGAGTTTCACAGACATTGGCTTAATGATGACAGCAGAGTGCGTTAAGTACTGGCCTGCTGTGCGTAGCTTCTTCAAACAACCTTAAAGTGTTCATCATTTGTACAAGAGGGTGACAAGTAGCTGATGTTCTGCTGAAATTCCTCATCACAGCTGAGGGATGGTGGCTCTTTTGAACCTTAAGTGAAGTATTATTGGCAAAATAAAAAGTACAGGTCACTGAAGATAAAAATATCAGAAACATGTACTGTACAGTAATAACACCAATATACACATTGGGAGCGGCAGAACCTTACATGACTAAAGATGCAATTAAAATAATTTGACTCATACAGACCAGTACAGATGTCAGAGCTTATTGTGTGTTTCCCCAGGATAGTATACAGTCTGTCTAATGTTAATGAAAGCCTCCATAGCTGAAATGAATGGAAAATGCTGCAGCTATTACTGGGATGTGCACTGTTATTTTTGCTGATAATAAATGGAAGGACGCTTTTCTTATAGTAAGAAAACCTATAGCAACCCCTACCTGCAGCTACTCCGTCCTGGCTCTCAGCCCATTCCCATGAAAGAGGCAGGCTCAGTGTTGGACTGGAGCATGAAGGGCCCACGGGGGGATGTAGCAATAGGGGCCAATGTTTAGGGGTGTGGCCATTCTTCAGAGGGGGTGTGGCCAGCTGCCTCAGAGGCTTGATTAACTATTAGAGAGTGAATGGTCAGGGCCCCTTGACAGGGTCGGACTGACCCACAGGGGTACCAGGGAAACCACCGGTAGGCCCCACTGCCTGAGGGCCCACTCCTTCCTCTAGGGACTAGGTTCCAGACTGTGCACTTGTATTATACATGGTAGATAAGACACATTACATTGCACTAAACTATTGTGTATTTCAAGCCTCTGTGGAGGCTGGCTACACCCCCTTTGTAGGCTGGCCACACCCCTAAGTATAGGCCCCTTTAACTGCATTCCCCCGGTGGGCCTTCATGACCCAGTCCGACACTGCCCCTTGATAAATATATAGGGTGATTCAAAAGTCACAGTACACCCTTTTGTTTAAAAAAAAACTATGCTGGAAATGTGAAAACTGAATACTCCAGTAAAGTATGGGTGAGGTGGGCTATCTTTTAGGGTATCTACCAAACATGGGCGCCATCTTGAAATCGGCCATCTTGAATCTAAGTCAGTTTTTTCAAATGAAAAGGGGGCCGTGCAGGGCCGGACTGGGACTAAAAATAGGCCCTGGCATTTTTGAAGCACACAGGCCCACCTCTGTGACTCATCCCCTTACTATTCCTGACTCCTCCCACTTATTAGTCTATGCTTTTACAAATATAATTAATATTCTAACAACATACAAGCGTACATCATTCTCTATTATAATAAACACAACCAGTGGTTGAAGTGGACATTTTTAAGTGGGGGTATGGAAATGTGAAGTTTGTAAATAAGCGCGCGCCTCCGGAAAAGGGGGCGAGCCACTCAAAAGGGGGCGTGGCCTTCAGTGTCGTTTACCACACCATACACCCCTTATAAGCATTATGCACCACAATAGTAGGACCCCTTATACTATACTAGTGCCTCTTTCACATTATACCGCACAGTATGAGCCAAAATTCACATTTTAGCACCCGGTATGAGCCGAAATTTACATTATATGCCCCCAATAGTGCAGTGCCAGATCCACAATTGCCCCCACAGTGCCAGGTATACAAATACCCCCACAGTGCCAGGTATACAAATGCCCCCACAGTGCCAGATCCACAAATGCCCCCACAGTGCCAGATCCACAAATGCCCCCACAGTGCCAGATCCACAAATGCCCCCACAGTGCCAGATCCACAAATGCCCCACAGTGCCAGGTATACAAATGCCCCCACAGTGCCAGATCCACAAATGCCCCCACAGTGCCAGATCCACAAATGCCCCACAGTGCCAGGTATACAAATGCCCCCACAGTGCCAGATCCACAAATGCCCCCATAGTGCCAGGTATACAAATGCCCCCACAGTGCCAGATCCACAAATGCCCCCACAGTGCCAGATCCACAAATGCCCCCACAGTGCCAGATCCACAAATGCCCCCACAGTGCCAGATCCACAAATGCCCCCACAGTGCCAGGTATACAAATGCCCCACAGTGCCAGATCCACAAATGCCCCCACAGTGCCAGTTCCACAAATGCCCCCACAGTGCCAGATCCACACATGCCCCCACAGTGCCAGATCCACAAATGCCCCCACAGTGCCAGATCCACACATGCTGCCACAGTGCCAGATCCACACATGTCCCCACAGTGCCAGGTATACGAATGCCCCCCACAGAGCCAGATCCACAAATGCCCCCCACAGAGCCAGATCCACAAATGCCCCCACAGTGCCAGGTATACAAATGCCCCCACAGTGCCAGATCCATAAATGCCCCCACAGTGCCAGATCCATAAATGCCCCCACAGTGCCAGATCCACAAATGCCCCCACAGTGCCAGGTATACAAATGCCCCCACAGTGCCAGGTATACAAATGCCCCCACAGTGCCAGATCCACAAATGCCCCCACAGTGCCAGATCCACAAATGCCCCCACAGTGCCAGATCCACAAATGCCCGCACAGTGCCAGATCCACAAATGCAAATGCCCGCACAGTGCCGGATCCACAAATGCCCGCACAGTGCCAGATCCACAAATGCCCCCACAGAGCCAGATCCACAAATGCCCCCCACAGAGCCAGATCCACAAATGCCCCCACAGTGCCAGGTATACAAATGCCCCCACAGTGCCAGATCCATAAATGCCCCCACAGTGCCAGATCCACAAATGCCCCCACAGTGCCAGGTATACAAATGCCCCCACAGTGCCAGGTATACAAATGCCCCCACAGTGCCAGATCCACAAATGCCCCCACTGTGCCAGATCCACAAATGCCCGCACAGTGCCAGATCCACAAATGCCCGCACAGTGCCAGATCCACAAATGCCCGCACAGTGCCAGATCCACAAATGCCCGCACAGTGCCAGATCCACAAATGCCCCCACAGTGCCAGATCCACAAATGCCCCCACAGTGCCAGATCCACAAATGCCCCCACAGTGCCAGGTATACAAATGCCCCCACAGTGCCAGGTAAACAATTGCCCCACAGTGCCAGCCAATTGCCCCCACAGTGCCAGCCAGGTATACAATTGCCCCCACAGCAGCCAGTGCTGCAGCTGCTTACCACTGCTGCTGCTGCTGCTGCTGCTGCTCCTCCTCCGGGCTCCGGCTGTGAGGGACGGGTGAGTCAGGAGAGGTAGCGCCCACCAGCGCGGCTGTGTCTGGCGCGGCGGCGTTTAGCGGACTTCGTTCAAACCAGCCGCCGGTTCGTGAGCCAATCAGAGCTCGCGGACCGGCGGCTTCTCATTGGCTGCCGGTCCGCGAGCTCTGATTGGCTCACGAACCGGCGGCTGGTTTGTCCGCTTTACGCCGCCGCGCCAGACACAGCCGCGCTGGCGGGCGCTCTCCTCTCCTGACAGCTGAGACACGCTGCTGCCGGACTGAGCGGCAGCGTGTCTCAGTCAGCGCTGGGCCGGCCACGTGGCCATCGGCCCTTCTGGCATTTGCCAGAAGTGCCATATGGCCAGTCCGGCCCTGGAGCCGTGTAACATGTCAAACAACATCAGAATTTGCTAAAAAGTTTATTGGGGGTTGATTGGGTTTTTGGGGTGTTTTGTCTCTTTTCTGCCATAAAAAAGTCCCATTAGTGTGCTGCGTTCCCTCGCTTTTCTCGCTTCACTCGTCATGCGAGGGCGAGGAAACTATTCCCAATCGAAGTCCACATGGATGGTATGAATAAGTTGAAGAAATAAATAAATAAAACTTGTGTTGACCATATGTGTGTCAACCATTGTCCTGTTGACCTTTTGAACTGTCTAACTTTTACATGTTGTCCTTTTGACCATGTTGACCTTTTGACCCTGTCGACATAATGCATGTCAACATTAGTCATCGACCTATTGACTGTAGACCTTTTTAATGTAGATCCATAGACCATCTTGGCCTTTGGAGAAGAACATGGATCTCGGCATGGATAAAAGCCGCAGTCGCTGCATTGTAGCACTTCATATCATACTTGTCTACTCTTCCGGAATGGCCGGGAGGCTCCTGAAAATCAAGTGGCCGTATCCACTAGCAACCCCCCCACGTGCTGTCCAAAGTGTGAGGCACGGGGGTCCGATGACGCATTTTGCGTCATCCCGGCCACGCCACCCTGCCTATCAATGCTTGTAATTTCGGCATTGCGTAGCGTGGGTGGGGCCACGATGACACAATCGTGTAACCACGCCCCCTATAAAACCCCCTATACATCGATGGTCATCATTGCCCCTCTGCTGCATCAGGCTCCCCCGTGGCTCCGACCTGGCTGCCCCCTCCTGGAAGGGTCAGCCAGAATGTCGGTAAGTATGCTTCATATAAAGATTCAAAGACCAAGTGGCACACAGATTCACATATCGGATTAATCAGCACAGTCTCCTGGTGCGTGCTGGTCACATTGCATTGCGACTAAGACTGTATTATTTTAAAAAAAATCAAAGCTTGAAAAGTCTCAAAGGACTTGGCGTACCCACAGGTGCTGTTTGACACGACTGCAGTGAGGAGGTATGCGGACGCATCTGCTGCAGCTAACGCGGGTCTCCCTTTCCTACGTGACACTATCTTCCCAGTGACATCTTTGGAAAGATGGCGCCGCACAGTGAAAGCAAAGACTCTGTAAGAGCATGTCTTATAGGTGCTGTGTGTGCACGCCAAAGACGCGTGCGCCCAAAAATGGGTGTGACCAAATGCCACATGGGGTGTGGCCAATGAAAATGGGGGTGTGATACACATATAGAGGCAGGGGCAGATACACATATGACCCCAATAGTGCCATATATACATTGACCCCAGTGCCAGATATACCCCCAGTGCCAGGAATACATGCCCCCTTCCCCTGCTGCTCCTGCGGTCCTGTCTGTGTGTGAGGGGAGGAGAGCGCAGCATGCTCCTCTCCTGACCCTCATTCTCCGGCGGCGGCGCGGGTGTCTTCCTTCAATTCAGTGCTGATCTGTGAGCCAATAAAAGCTTGCGGTCTGGCAGCCTTGGCTGCTGGTCCGCGAGCTCTGATTGGCTCACGGGCCGACGCTGAATTGAAGGAAGACAGGGGCAGGAGAGGCAAACGCTGCGCTCTACTCCCCTTGCAGCAGCAGCGGTGAGCAGCGGAGGGAGGGAGGGGCGAGGAGCGGCGGCCCGGCGGCGGTGGGTATGGCGTACCCACGGCTAAATTCTTAAGGATACGCCGTACCCACCCGTACCCGCCCACTTGCACCGCTGAGTGCGACTTAGGGGGTAATTCAGACCTGACCGCTAGGGTGCGTTTTTTGCATCCCTGAGATCAGGTAGTCGCCGCCTACAGGGGGAGGGGTAATTCGCTGTGCAAGTGTGCAGAGCTGCACAAACTAATTTTGTGCAGTCTCTGCTCAGCCCAGGACTTACTCTGCTGCTGCGATGATCGGGAATTTTCGTACCATCCCGTCGCTGCCTGACGAGCCACGTTGCTGTGGTCCATCGCACCTGTGCATTGCGGTGCATACGCATGTGCAGTGCAGACCTAATCGTCCGCGTGCAAAAACGCAGCCTAGCGATCAGGTCTGAATTAGCCCCTTTGATGTATGTGCAGTGGCAAAAAAACAACAGTGTATCCATCTCTGGTGGCCACAGACTGAGAGTTATATAGTGGGAGGAGCAAGGATTCTCAGCAGAACAGAGTACATCAGGAGATGAGTGATGTGTCAGTGAGGACAGAGCTGCATGTGATAGGGGCAGTGACATGATGTGAGGAGGGGAATGGAGGCAGCAGGAAGCCACAGACTAGGAGTTAAATAGTGGGAGGAGCAGGGTCCCCAGCAGCACAGAGTATATCAGGAGATGAGTGATGTGTCAGTGAGGACAGGGCAGCCTGTGACAGGGGCAGTGACATGATGTGAGGAGGGGAATGGAGGCAGCAGGTAGCCACAGACTAGGAGTTATATAGTGGGAGGAGCAGGGTCCCCAGCAGCACAGAGTATATCAGGAGCTGAGTGATGTGTCAGTGAGGACAGGGCTGCATGTGACAGGGGCAGTGACATGGAGTGAGGAGGGGAATGGAGGCAGCAGGAAGCCACAGACTGAGAGTTATATAGTGGGAGGAGCAGGGTCCCCAGCAGCACAGAGTATATCAGGAGATGAGTGATGTGTCAGTGAGGACAGGGCTGCATGTGACAGGGGCAGTGACATGATGTGAGGAGGGGAATGGAGGCAGCAGGAAGCCACTAAGAGTTATATAGTGGGAGGAGCAGGGTCACCAGCAGCACAGAGTATATCAGGAGATGAGTGATGTGTCAGTGAGGACAGGGCTGCATGTGACAGGGGCAGTGTCATGATGTGAGGAGGGGAATGGAGGCAGCAGGAAGCCACAGACTGAGAGTTATATAGTGGGAGGAGCAGGGTCCCCAGCAGCACAGAGTATATCAGGAGATGAGTGATGTGTCAGTGAGGACAGGGTTGCATGTGACAGGGGCAGTGACATGATGTGAGGAAGGGAATGGAGGCAGCAGGAAACCACAGACTGAGAATTATATAGTGTGAGGAGCAGGGTCCCCAGCAGCACAGAGTATATCAGGAGATGAGTGATGTGTCAGTGAGGACAGGGCTGCATGTGACAGGGGCAGTGACATGATGTGAGGAGGGGAATGGAGGCAGCAGGAAACCACAGACTGAGAGTTACAGAATATAGTGGGAGGAACAGGGTCTCCCAGGATCTAGGCTAAGGGGCAGTGTGAATGGGGCGAGTCCCTTTAACACCCTACATTGCAGCATTTTAAATCATTGACCTTACACACAGTTCGAGTTTTAAGTTGAGCATCAAAAGCCTGAAATTGGATAAATGACATGATTAGAAATATGCAGCGATTAGTATCTCCTGTGAAACAGCAAGAATTTTTTTTTAAAATATATTACGTTGTAGACATTACCTTTTCCAACTAGCTCTTCTTTTTCTTTTTCTCTCTTCTATGCATTTGTCGATTTGTCTAGAACAGAGGTTCTCAAACTCAGAGCCTAATTCAGACCTGACCGCTGGGCAGTGATTTTTGCTGTCCTGCGATCAGATAGTCGCCGCCTACAGGGGGGTGTATTTTAGCTGTGCAAGTGTGTGAACGCATGTGTAGCAGAGCTGTACAAACAGATTTTTTGCAGTCTCTGCGCAGCCCAGGACTTACTCAGCCGCTGCGATCACATCATCCTGTCCGAGACCGGAATTGACGTCGGATACCCTCCCTGAAAACGCTTGGACATGCCTGCATTTTTCCAGATACTCCCAGAAAATGGTCAGTTGCCACCCACAAACGCCCTCTTCCTGTCAATCTCTTTGCGATCACCCGTGCAATCTTTTTTTTGCACCATACCGTCGCTATGCACCGATGCCCGGTGCAGTCGTCCGACGCACCTGCGCATTGCGGTGCATACGCATGAGCAATTCGGACCATCTCGCAGGCTGTGAGAAAACGCAGCCTAGCGATTAGGTCTGAATTACCCCCTCAGTCCTGTCACATTTGAAAATCCACAGGTCACCTGGAAAGTGGAAACACGAACCGTGTGGGGTCCTGAGGACCGAATTTGAGAACCTGTGTTCTAGAAAAACTAACATTTATATAATCAATACTTCTGCTGACTGTGCAATGACAAAACCCAGCAATACCCCAGGAATAGGGTTTATACATCAGTCTACCTTAATTTCCATTATGCATTTATTAAGCATACATGAACAGAATAATATTTTTCTAATTCAACAACAATGTAATATTTGCTCCGCCAGTGGCTCTTCGGGTTTTTGTTTTTTTCTAGTTGGTGATCAAAAGGTTTCTTAACATTTCAGTTGCCGGGTGAAACTTGTCGGAGAGTCCCTTTAGTGCTAAGAAACAGAAAATGGCAAGATAAAAAGTCGTTAACTGAAAATTAGCTCTAGTGGAAAGAACAATATCATTTCAGTGCACTCCTACTGTTCCTACTCAAGTTCTGCAATTCCAATTACATTGTCTGGGCTTCTGGGAAATAATATTTAATGTGATTTTGTTTTTGCTTTTTCTTGTTCATTTTTTTTTTAATTATAGTCAGTCTATGGTTTTTCCACAACTGTTTCTGCTTCTTGAAAATATTTATTTTCATTTCTTCTGTCTACGTTTTACGTCACACGTTTCCCGTTTCTATGTTGAGAACGCAAAACTTTGTGCACCCAATGTAGAAACAAAATATAGACAATATTAGGATTAATGATGCATTAAAAGCATTATGTCATTGCAAGATTATTTCATTATGCATTGCACTACAGATTACTATACAAGGGTTTAAAGATTCTAAAATAATAATAAAAAAAATACATACTCTGTTCTGTGCAACATAACAAGAATCAGGCAGTTGTATCGTCAGACCTTATATACAACAGGGTAGAAAATAACCCGGGTTATGGACACCCAGCGACCTGGGTTGCGGCGCAATCTGAAAGAGGCCACGGGAAAAAACCCAGGTCGAGCAACACGGTTTTTCAACCCAGGTAGCGAGCAGGGTTCAACACGGCTTACGGTGTAGTGTGAATGGGTAAGCCGGGCTGAAAGGTATGTGATATGTTTTACTGCCAGTCGGGATCCCAGTGGTCAGAAGACCGACTGTGGTATGCCGATAGAAAGAACCCCGAAAGGGGCTAGGTGAGTATACTTACCCTCCCCCAATACCTCCCCTTCCCACAGCATAATCCTAACCCTCCTCCCCTAGCACACCTGTGAATGATGTGGGACAGGTACATGGAGGATGTGAATGATGTGGGACAGGTATGTGGACGTGTAAATGATGTGGGACAGGTATGTGTAGGTGTGAATGATGTGGGACAGCTGTGTAGAGGTGTAAATGATGTGGGACAGGTATGTGGAGGTGTGAATGATGTGGGACAGGTATGTGTAGGTGTAAATGATGTGGTAAATTATGCGTGTAGAAAGTAGAAACTAGTGTTTGTCAATGTTGGAGGTGTGAGCAGCCCGGGCCGGGACAGCCAGTGTATGATATTTTCAATCTTTGGGAGAATCTGAATCACTGAATGGAGTAGAAGACTCAAGAGGCCAATACATCAATTGGCTCACAAAGCCGGCCACGGACAGCCCTCACAGCGATACCAAGGGCTGAGGAATCCCCGTGGGTAAGTTAGGGACAGTTAGATTCCGGACTTTTACATCTATATCTGGATACCACCAACCTAACCATTTCTCAAAAGAACTGTAAACAGAAGTTTTTAAGTATTAATCATTATTCTTTTTTACAGGTGCCACACTCACTTTCTACACGCATAATTTAGCGCTCGTTTTAACCTACAATTATCCATTTTATCTGAGCTGCTTTTACATAAGCGCAGACAACATTTTTTTTATTTTAGTAAATGATGTGGGACAGGTATGTGGAGGTGTAAATGATGTGGGACAGGTGTGTAGAGGTGTAAATGATGTGGGACAGGTGTGTAGAGGTGTAAATGATGTGGGACAGGTACGTGGAGGTGTGGATGATGCGGGGCAGGTATGTGTAGGTGTGAATGATGTGGGACAGGTGTGTAGAGGTGTAAAGATGTGGGACAGGTATGTGTAGGTGTGAATGATGTGGGACAGGTGTGTAGAGGTGTAAATGATTTGGGACAGGTATGTGGAGGTGTGGATGATGTGGGACAGGTGTGTAGAGGTGTAAATGATTTGGGACAGGTATGTGGAGGTGTGGATGATGCGGGGCAGGTATGTGTAGGTGTGAATGATGTGGGGCATGTACTCTATGTGGAGGTGTAAATGATGTGGAACAGGTGTGTAGAGGTGTAAATGATGTGGACAGGTATGTGGAGGTGTGAATGATGTGTGACAGGAATGTGGAGGTGTGAATAATGTGTGACAGGTTTGTGGAGGTGTGAATGATGTGGGACAGGTTTGTGGAGGTGTGAACGATGTGGGACAGGTATGTGGAGGTGTGAATGATGTGGGACAGGTGTGTAGAAATGTACATGATGTGGGACAGGTGTGTAGAGGTGTAAATGATGTGGGACAGGTATGTGGAGGTGTGAATGATGTGGGACAGGTATGTGGAGGTGTAAATGATGTGGGACAGGTACATGGAGGTGTAAATGATGTGTGACAGGTAGGTGGAGGTGTGAATGACGTGGGACAGGTAGGTAGAGGTGTAGATGATGTGGGACAGGTATGTGTAGGTGTGAATGATGTGGGACAGGAATGTGGAGGTGTGAATGATGTGGGACAAGTATGTGGAGGTGTGAATGATGTGGGACAGGTATGTGGAGGTGTTAATGATGTGGGCAGGTTTGTGGAGGTGTGAATGATGTGGGACAGGTATGTGGAGGTGTGAATGATGTGGGACAGGTATGTGTAGGTGTAAATGATGCGTCGGGACTTGTAACAGTCTAACCCCCAGAGACAGCACACAGAGAGTAAATGCAGTGTTATAATATTACTGTACTGTATGTAAATAAATGCAATCATGGCTTCATTCTATCTATCTATATATCTATATATATATATATAGGAACGAGGGGGGATAGGGGTATCAGCGACAGACAGTGTCTGAACAATTACAGATATATATGAAGAAATGGCGGGATACGTGGTGGTGGAATATAATAATTTAACAATATATTTATTACAAAAATATGGGACAAGATAAAAAAGGACTAAAATTAAGGGGTAAGGAAGAGCCCAATTCAAAATAGCTAGCACCGTATGCTTAAAACATATATAAAAGGAAGAACAAACAGGTATAAAAAATATAAAATTGCCACTGTTAATAAATAATTATATGATAAGAGAATGCTGCTTATCTTGGTATCTAGAGTCACATGGGGTACACACAACGCGTTTTGTCAATCTGACTTCATCAAGATGAAGATTCGAGTCGAGAGAAAGATGGATGGTGCTAAATACAGGGATATTCTTCAGAAAAACCTGTTTCTGTGATTTGAGACTGGGACACTCAAGTGATTTAAGGGGAAACATTTAAATGTGTTAGAATGGCCTAGTCAAAGCCCAGATCTCAATCCAATTGAGAATCTGTGGTCAGACTTGAAGATTGCTGTTCACAAGCGGAAACCATCCAACATGAAGGAGCTGGAGCAGTTTTGCCTTGAGGAATGGGCAAAAATCCCTGTGGCAAAATGTGGCAAGCTCAAAGAGACTTATCCAAAGCGACTTGCAGCTGAAATTGCCGCAAAAGGTGGCTCTACAAAGCACTGACGTTAGGGAGGTGAATAGTTATGCACGCTGAAGTTTTCTGTTATTTTGTCCTATTTGTTGTTTGCTTCACAATAAAAAACAAAAAACATCTTCAAAGTTGTAGCCATGTTCTGTGAATGAAATTATGCAAACCTTCAAACAATCCATTTTAATTCCAGGTTGTGAGGCAACAATACATGAAAAATGCAAAGGGGGTAAATACTTTAGCAAGGCTCTGTACATACTGTATATATGATCCTTTACCTTTACAAATAAGTAAAGCTCTGTCTCTTGTGCTCATCCCTACTACCTTAACTAACATATGTAATCTCTCTCTCTCTCTCTCTCTCTCTCTCTCTCTCTCTACTGGTATTTTTCCTTCACTGTTCAAGCATGGAGTGATTACTCCCAATTTAAAAAAAACAAAATTCTGACCATAACTCTCTTAAACTACTGCCCCATCTTTCAGTTCTCTTGCCTCTATAAGCTACTTGAGACTTGCCTACACTCGACTCACACACTTTCTTAACTCACACAACTTTTTGGACCCACTTCAGTCAGGCTTCCGTTCCTACCACTCCACAGAGACAGTACTGACTAAAGTGGTTAATGATTTGGTCACTGCGAACTCTAAAGACCACTACTCACTTCTTATTCTTCTAGATCTATCTGCTGCTTTTGATACTGTTGACCACTCTCTTCTCATACAAACACTACAATCCCTAGGTCGTAAAGGTCTTCAAGACACAGCCCTTTCTTGGTTCATAACCTACCTATCTAATCGCTCCTTCAGTGTTGGCTTCTCTGAATCTGCATCTGCATCCTCTTCGCTACCTCTTTCAGTTGGAGTACCGCAAGGCTCAGTCTTGCGTCCTTTGCTTTTCTCCATCTATACCTCATCTCTTGGTAAACTAATCAGCTCTTTTGGATTTCAGTATCATCTGTACGCTGATGATACTCAAATCTACCTATCCTCCCCTTATTTGTCTCTATCTGCACTGGGCCGTGTCACTGAATGCCTCTCTGCCGTTTCATCTTGGATGACATCTCGCCACCTCAAACTTAATATTTCAAAACAGAGTTAATTAAATTTCTACCAGCCAATAGTAGTTACCAACCTGATGTCTCTATCACTGTTGAAAACTCGACAATCAACCCCACAAGCTTGCTGCCTGGGTGTCATTCTTGACTCAGAACTGTCCTTTGTTCCCCACATCCAATCTGTCTCAAAATCAGGTTACATGCATCTAAGAAACATATCCAAAATACGACCATACCTTACACAAGACACAACAAAAAAGGAGATTTATGGTAGACTTACCATAGTTAAATCTCTTTCTGCGAGGGAATAACATTGGGGTGTAGAGTTGGATCTTGCTCCCAGGCACCAACAGGCTAAAGCTTTGACTGTTCCCAGGATGCATTGCACCGCCTTCTCTATAACCCCGCCTCCAAGCACTGGAGCTCAGTTTCGTTAAATAGTCCAATGCAGTAGCAGGCAAAACAGAGGGTAGATGTTAGTCACATAGAACCACATTCTCACAACAGGAGAAGGGACTAATGCCACACAAACCCAAAGAAGCGAAGTGCATCAGGGTCGGCACCCTGTGGAATCCAGTGTACCTCGCAGAAAGAGATTTAACTATGGTGAGACTACCATAAATCTCCTTTTCTGCAGTAGGGTAGACTGTGATGCCACAGGGAATAACATCTGGGATGTCCTATAGCAGTTCCTCATGGGAGGGGACGTACTGTAGCGGGTACAAGAACCCAGCGTCCAAAGGAAGCATCCTGGGAGGCGGAAGTGTCAAAGGCATAGAACCTAATGAACGTGTTCACTGAGGACCACATAGCCGCCTTGCACAATTGTTCAGTGGACGTTCCACGGCGAGCCACCCAAGAAGGTCCAACAGACCGAGTAGAATGGGCCTTGAAAGCAGCAGGAGCTGATAAACCAGTCTGCGCATAAGCTTGTGCAATCACCATTCTAATCCATCTGGCCAAGGTTTGCTTATTTGCAGGCCAGCCACGTTTGTGAAAACCAAAAAGTACAAAAAGGGTATCTGACCTCCTGATGGAAGCAGTCCTCTCTACGTAAATACGGAGAGCCCATACCACATCCAAAGACCGCTCTTTCAT
Source organism: Pseudophryne corroboree (assembly GCF_028390025.1). Classification (NCBI taxonomy): domain Eukaryota; kingdom Metazoa; phylum Chordata; class Amphibia; order Anura; family Myobatrachidae; genus Pseudophryne; species Pseudophryne corroboree. The sequence goes on from NC_086444.1 coordinate 1,204,854,237, forward strand.
CTTAACCAAGAGATAAAGGCCAGAACCACAATCTCTTGGTTAAGATGAAAAGATGATACCACCTTAGGTAGATAACCAGGGCGAGTTCGAAGAACTGCCCGGTCACGGTGAAAAATCAGAAAAGAGTGGACGACAGGACAGGGCGCCTAAGTCCGACATGCTCCTAGCAGAGGCAATAGCCAGTAAAAACACGACCTTAAGTGTGAGACATTTAAGATCCACAGACTCAAGAGGTTCAAATGGAGACTCTTGTAGGTCATTTAAGACAAAAGACAGATCCCATGGAGCCACAGGAGGGACATAGGGAGGCTGAATTCGTAAATCGCCCTGAGTGAAAGTATGAACGTCAGGAATAGACGTAATTTTTCTCTGAAACCACACTGACAAGTCAGATATATGAACCTTGAGGAAGACCAGACGAAGGCCTAAATCTAGGCCTTGTTGAAGAAAAGTCAAAAGCCTGGAAGTAGTGAATGATTAGGCATCATAATTCTTAGCAGCACACCATGTGATGTCAGAGCTCGAGACCCTGTAATAAATCCGTGCAGAAGCTGTATGCGGACCTTCAACATAGTTTGAATAACCGCCTCAGAGAATCCCTTGGCCCTCAGGAGTGAAACTTCAAGAGCCATGCCATAAAAGCCAGTCTGGCCAGGTCCGGATAGACACAAGGGCCCTGAACGAGGAGGTCTAGGTATTGAGGAAGTAGAAGAGGACGCTCTATCGATAAACCTTGCAGGTCTGAGAACCAATGCCGTCTGGGCCACGCTGGAGCGACTGGAAGTAGTATTCCTATTTCTTGATTGAACTTCAGTAAAACCCTGGGCAGGAGTGACACTGGACGGAACACGTATGGCAGCCAAAATTCCATGGAATTGCCTGCTCGTCCACAAACGCTGCTTGAGGATCCCTTGTCCTTGATTCAAAGACCGGAACCTTGTGATTGTGTCGAGACGCCATCAGGTCTACATCTGGTAGGCCCCACTTGTCCACTAGGAGTTGAAAGACTTCCGGATGAAGACTCCACTCTCCAGCGTGAACGTCCTGACGACTGAGGAAATCCACTTCCCAGTTGAGGACTCTGATGGATGAAAACTGATATTGCTGGCAGATGGCGTTCCGCCCAACGGTGGATTTTTGATACTTCCATCATTGCCATGCGGCTTCGAGTGCCGTCTTGATGATTTATGTACGCCACTGGGGTGGCGTTGTCTGATTTGTACTTGAACAGGCCTGTTCTGTACTAGAGGCAGGGCCAGAGTCAATGCATTGAACACTGCCCTCAATTCCAGAATGTTTATCGGGAGGAAAGATTCTTCCCTGGTCCACCGACCCTGGAGAAAGTGTTGCTCCAACACCATGCCCCAACCCCACAGACTGGCATCCATTGTCAAGAGGACCCAGTTGGAGTTTCAAAAGGGACCACCCCTGCTCAATTGTTGGTTCTGTAGCCACCAGCTTAGTGACAGATGAACCTCCAGAGTCAAGGAGATCATTAGAGACCTGATCCGATGAGGCAGGCCATCCCACTTGGAAAGGATTAACCTCTGCAGAGGGCGGGAATGAAATGGAGCGTACTCTACCATGTTGAAAGCCGACACCATGAGGCATAGTACTTGCATCGTTGGTGTAGCAACACTCTTGGGTGAGAGAGGAAATATCTGATCCTGTCCTGAAATTTCAGTACTTTCTCTGGAGACAAAAACAATCGTTGGTTGTGTGTGTCCAGTAGTGCCCCCAGGTGCACCATGCTCCGAGCAGCGACCAGCGAGGACTTTTTCCAGTTGATGAGCCACACAAGGGCTTGTAGGAATTGGACCATCAGTTCCAGATGACTGAGGAGAATTTCTTGGGAGTTCGCCAGGATCAGCAAGTCGTCCAGATATGGCAGGATCCTCATTCTCTGACAGCGGAGAAGAGCCATAATCACAGCCATGACCTTGGTGAAGGTCCGAGGGTCCATGGCCAATCCAAAAGCCAGTGCTTGGAATTGATAATGTAGGTTGCCAATAGCAAACCGCAGATACTGCTGATGCGACATGGCAATAGGTATGTGCAGGTAAGCATCCTGCATGTCCAGGGATACCATATAGTCTTCGGGTTCCGTGGCCAGCAATATAGAGCGCAGAGTTTCCATATGGAATTTGGATACTCTCACAAACTTGTTCAATGATTTGAGGTTGAGTATAGGCCGGAAGGACCTACTTGGCTTCGGAACTAGAAACAGGGTCAAATAGTATCCCCTGCCTTTCTTTGACAGAGGCACCGGCACTACCACTCCTGTATCCAGGAGGGATTGTACAACCAAGCGTAGAGCTTGCGCTTTTAACGGATCTACAGGGATAACCGTTGTGCAAAACTGGCGAGAGACAACTTCCCGCACCCAGGCGTCCAAAGTAGTCTCTAACCAGGCCTGGGCGAACTGCAGAAGTCGGCCTCTCACCCTGGGGTCCCCCAGGGGGAGGCCCGCTCCGTCATGCAGCAGGCTTGTCCTGTTTGGAAGCAGGCTAACGGACGGCCCAGGATTGTTTAGATTTAGGTTTAGTGGTCGAAGATACACCTGATCCCTTTGCTTTTCCTGGAGGTCGAAGGGAACGAAAGGTGGCAGTCTTAGCTTTTGGAACAGAAGGATTAGTATTTTGGAGACACGCAGTCTTGGCAGTAGCCAAGTCAGTTACAATCTTGTTCAGATCCTCCCCAATTAGGATTTCTCCCTTAAAAGGGAGCACCTCCAAAGTCTTTTTGGAGTCCAGTTCCACATTCCAGGACCTCAACCACATAATTCGATGAGCCAGGATGGACGTAGTAGATGCCTTGGTCGCCATTACACCTGCATCAGAGGCCGCCTCCTGAATATAGTGGGAGGCTGTGGTAATATAAGACAGATATTGTCTGGCAGTGTCAGATAAATCCTGTTGTAGCTCATCCTCAATTGCCTGAATGCATGCTTCAATACCTTTCGCAGCCCAGGAGGCTGCCATAGTGGGTCTATGTACAGCGCCATAGACTTCAGGCATCCCTCCACACGCTTATCCGTCGGTTCCTTCAGTGAGGTGACAGTGGTGACACGCAGAGTAGATGACGCCACAAGACGGGTGACATGAGAGTCCACTGGCGGTGGAGTTTCCCACTTGTTACTCAACTCCACAGGGATAGGATAACAAGCTAGCATCTTTTTAGACAGGGAAAATTTCTTTCCTGGAGACGACCATGATTCCTGACATATGTCAATTAAATGGTCAGAATGTGGTAAAACTACTGTAGCATCCTTCTGACGTGTCAACTGATCAGCTTTCTTAGATGCAGTAGTAGGCTCAATGTCATCATGTCAGGATTCTGTAACTTTGTCTGTCCCCAGAGGGGGCACTAGTGGGTCAGTGTAGGAGTGATAGAGGAAACGGGGAGACTGATGAAAAGTTCCGCGCATGTGCGCTTGATATTTATTATCACACAGGGATAACGGATGACAGGAAAAATGAATTATAACTTAATCCGATAAATGAATATTTCAAAAGTCACTGGTAACAAATGAGCAATGAAGATGAACTTAACTTGATATAAATGATGAGGCAATAATGAAATCAGATGCAGCAAACGAAACTCCGATATATAACAAATAGCAATCAAAGCACACAGTCTCTGTAGAAGCACACGTCTTTAAGCCAAGCAAGGCCCTAGCAGGAGACAGTTCTAACACAGCAAGTTGTTAAGTGCTGAATGCAATGCACAATGCTAGATGCTGGTAATCAGGTTCACAGGCTGAGTAATGGAAGAACACCTGAAGAAAGTCTCTTACTACAAGTTGTTGTGGCAGACTGTAGCTGGAGTTTGTAGGAAACTGGAACAATGAAGACTGGAGATAGGAACACAGGAACCAGAAGAACTTGTACATCGAATGTGACTAGTAGGAAAGCTGGAGTGGATGCTGGTACTTGTAGTTCCACAGGAACAATGGAACAGGGAAAAAACTTGGAGATGCCAGAAATAGGAGATCGCTGGAAACAGGGGTTTGAAGACTGGAACTGGAAACTGCTGGGACCTGTAGTTCCACAGGCCCAATACACAGGGGAATCTCTGCAGACAGAGAACTGGAACTGGAACTGCTGGGACCTGTAGTTCCACAGGTCCAACACACAGGGGTATCTCTGCAGAGGACTGCAAACAGGAACCGCCTGTTCACAGAATGTGACGTGTTGTCCAAGGCGATGAGACTGAGCCAGGAACTGGAGTTTATACCCCTTGGTCTGTGATGATTGGATGTTGCATCTCTGTGAGAACACACCCTGCTGGATTGGGTGTTCAGATCAGCTGTGAGTTAGGCCGTGTACACACGGTGAGATTCGGACTTATCCGATTCTCACTGTGTGACGGGGGCCCGGGTCGGCACTTAGCCAGTATCGCAAGCACATAATGAGTGTGCTTGCGATCCTGGTTCTGTGCGATTTTGGCTAAGTGTCAATCCTGACTATCTCTTCTATAAAGATAGTCAGGATTGACTTGCCTGCACAGCCTATTTTTTCGGCCGATGCCGACCGCGCAGGGCCGCGCATCGGCATCGAATCATGATCGCAAGGTGACTGTCACCTTGCGATCTGCACTATCTTTTCTTCCGATTCTGACTATATAGTCAGAATCGGAAGAAAAGATCTTACCGTGTGTACACACCTTTAGCTGAAGTTAATGATTCATCAGGAGAGTAATTCTGCAATGCTCTGCTGATTGCTGGCTGGGCTCAGTAGTGCACCGGGAGTAAATGCTGTTAACTAGAAGCACTGTGTACTACAGGCTGCAGTAGACTGAAAACTGGAACTGAACTGAACTGCTGGAACCCGTAGTTCCACAGTAAGTGATGCGATGGAGAATGCAGATTCCTGACACATCATCTATTTGAAGAATTAGCTTGATAGCCTCCACTAGGTCAGGAACATCAACCTGGGTTGTAGAGTCCTCATCAGAAGCAACTGTATCAGTGTCTGACGGATCAGTATATTCCCCATCCTCATCGGAAGTGTGATAGCCCACTAGTATTAGGTATGCAAGATCTGCAGTCACTGTGTATAGTACATCACCCTTACCTTGCCCCGGCTGGTCATGGGTTCAGGCACAGTTACCAGAGGGTCCCCTGAAGAATCAGGTCTTTAACTACAAGTACATTGTGGGTGTGGACTACAGGTGTCGGTGCAGCGCATAAAGAATTGGGCGCCAGGCCATCTCAGATAAACAGCATAAAGTTTATTCAAACATCAAACAGGGAGATTGCAGGGATAACTTGTGAACACTCCTCCAGCACAAAGCATAAGTTACAGTGGATCACACATCAGGGCACCTCCTCCAGCGCATCGCTTAGTCACAGCGGCATATACATGGCAAACAGCATTACGTACCAGGGCATTCTGTGACCAGTAGTGCTACACATCAGGTGACCGTCTCTCTCTCTCTCTCACTTAGCGAGGATTCTTTTCCTTGGGGGCGCTTACTCACGCCGCGTGGCTTTCCGCCCACTTCACCCAGATACCTCTCGAGATACTTTTCCATGGGGGCGCTTACTCACGCCGCGTGGCTTCCGACCACTTCACCCAGATACCTCTTGAGACTCACACCATTAGCACACTTTTCTCCTGGTATCACCCTTTCACTGGATTCTGCATACTGCTGCTCTTACGCTGCGATGTCTCCCTCTGTCATCAAGTGCTTTGCTGTGGCTGGCATCACTCCCCACCTAAACATGTGGGGAGCCCTCACTGGGGCTATATCTTTCTGGCTAATCCACCTCACTGTCTGCTCACTCTCCTCACTGACTGTCCTCTTCCTAGGCTGCTGCAGGACAACCTTTTTATAACCCTGCATTCCCAGGTACACATTCTATCTGGGATTTCCCGCTCTGTGTTTCCCGCTCTCAGTTTCCCGCTCTGAGTCTGCAAATGAGTGAGTCATGCCCTTTGCATTTTGCAGACTAATCTGTATAGCTATGAGCTGTGCTGTTAACTCCTTCTGTGCTGCAAGCCGTAGGCTGCTGGCACAGTGCTATGCAACTCCAGCAAACATTTTACTTTTATTAAAGTCATGCTGGCACCTGTAGTGCCACAGTTGATTTGGGCTGCAGTTTCAGGGTATCACAGAAGAATTATCCAAATTATTAGTGGATTGTGAGGAAGAAATTGCCCATTTAGATGATCCCTTGGCCCCAGAGGGGCGTGGGGTAGACTTTTGTCTAACCAAAGATTGATTTAATTGTTGTAATTGGGTAAACAGAGTATCCGACCAGGGCGGATTAACTACAGGGACAATATGTGGCTACAATGGCACAGGAGGTCCCACAGGGGGCATAAGATGTGTCAGAAGTGTAAAATGACATGTAAAATACTTAAATGTCTGTAAAAGCACAGCGCTGATGAGGCAGACGGCTTTACAGAGGAGACAGAGCCCTGCAGTCCCGGAGATTAGCTCAGCTAGTAGTGAAGATGGCGCCAAAATCTCAGTCAGGGAGTGAGTGAGAGAGAAATGCAGCTCCAGGGCGGGAACACCAGCAGTAGATGGCGACCGAAGCTGGGGGAGGGGCTACAGGTCAGCACCTTATCCCCTATGTTGATCCACCCCACCGGGTACTGTGGAGTCTATACCAAACGGATTTTAGTAAATCCGACCTGTGCTCCCTTGCCCTGGTGGATATAGTGGGGTTCCTGTGCAGTACAGTGTCCACGCCAGCAGCGCTACCCATCTCCTGGGACCGTGACCGGATCCCGATTTTCCGGTGGGCCCCACTTGAGGAACCCTCTTACCTCCTCCCTGATGTGCAGCCACGTGATCCAGGAGAGTGTCAGCGGGGTGTGCCTGAAGCCCGGGGCGCCTCCGCCGCAAGTACCCGGGAACCAGGCTGCGGGAGTATGCAGCGCTGCTGGGGAGGTGATGGAGCCGCAGTACAGAATGTCAGAATTACATAAAAGTGCTGCGGCCCTTGAAGTCTTCAAAAAAAGCTCTTTTCAGGGCTGCCTAGCGCAGCCCCACCTGTTAGCTGCTTGCTCTGCAGGCACCAACTTACAAACTGAGCTCCAGTGCCTGAAGGAGGGGTTATAGAGGAGGCGGTGCAATGCATCCTGGGAACAGTCAAAGCTTTAGCCTGTTGGTGCCTGGGATCAAGATCCAACTCTACACCCCAATGTTATTCCCTGTGGAATCCAGTGTACCTCGCAGAAAGAGATTTAACTATGGTAAGTCTACCATAAATCTCCTTTTTTGCAGTGTCTTGTGTAAGATATGGTCGTATTTTGGATATGTTTTTTAGATGCATGTAACACCCTGTTGTTATTCCCTGTGGAATACTCTAATCCACGCTCTCATTACCTCCTGCATTGATTATTACAATAGTCTCTTAACTGGTCTTCCCAAAACGAGACTCTCATCACTGCAATCCATTCCGAATGCAGCTAATCTTCCTCGCTAGATGTTCATCGTCTTCAAATCCACTCTATCAGTCCCTCCATTGGTTATCTGTATTCTACCATATTCAATATAAAATACTTTTACTCACACACAAGGCCATTAACCATACTACACCAACGTACATCACTTCACTCATCTCAAGATATCTTCCTAACCGACCTCTCCGCTCTGCACAAGATCTGCGTCTCTCATCCACACTCATTACTCGCTCCCACTCACGATTGCAGGACTTTTTTCGGGCTGCACCCACTCTGTGGAATGACCTACCATGCACAATAAGACTCTTCTCTAGTCTCCAAACCTTCAAGCGTTCCCTGAAAACTCACCTCTTTAGGCTAGCTTATCACATTCCAGACCTGCTCACATAACTTTCATAAAATTTCCTATCAACTTGCATCCACTCTGCACAGTCCACATATATCCTCACGTCTTCTCATTTTTCACTTTCCCTTCCTCCCGACCGCGGTTCATCATGGCTGTATGACCATATCATACAGCCCACAAAGAACCTTTGCAATCTGGTGGACCATTATGTAATAGATAGCACCTATCCTTGTGTATCAATGCCTATTTCCCTATAGATTGTAAGCTTGCGAGCAGGGCCTTCCTACCTCTATGACTGTTTGTTATCACCTAGTTTTGTTATATCATTGTTATTTCCAATCGTAAAGTGCAATGGAATTTGCTGCACTATATAACAAACTGTTAATAAATAATAAATATATTGTACCTTTCTGGTTCACAAACAGTATAATTTCAGAATAAAATGTATTTTTATATACAAGGCCGTTTACTCGCTGACAGGTATTGTAGGGAGATAATGCTGGAATGAATTGGGGAACTTGTGCACAAAATCCGTGTGACATATGAATTTTGCAGAACACAGAGTGGAAGTCTTTGGCAGCGGAAATAAGCCCTTTCTGGCATCCACTGTGACACCAAGCAGACTAAGGCACTTGTGGTGTTCTGGAGGTGTCTCATTGTGTTAGACATGCTAGTACCACAGGCACACAGTTGTCTGGGAATGCCGTACTGCATTCATCATATTGTGCTGCAGAGAGCCCGTCTGAGGAGCAAGAAATCTACAAAAACACTTAACACATTGGTACATTAGTAAAATGCTAAATGGGGCGAAGAGAGGTCTGAAAAGATTCTTTTTCATTTATTTTTAAATTATTGTGAGTTTTTTTCTTGCTTTACTGTCAGAAACGTTGAATTATTTTTTGCTGCAGTTTTGATCGTGTAGAACACACATATAGTATATACTGTAACTAATAATAATAATAATGTTTATATAGTGCCTCTCATATTATACAGTGTGGTACAGATAATATGAAGCACACACATCAGTTCATATTCCATTGGAGATGTGAATGAGTGGAGAATTGGACCAGTGACGAAGAAGCCCAAAGCCAGCAGTTTCCACCTATCACTTTATAGTGAGTATGTGATAAATGCTGATTGGTTTCTATGGGCAACTTCTCCACTGGCCCAATGCTCCACTCTTTTCAGACCTTGATACATCAACTCCTTTATCTTCCACCTGTCCTATGTTAAATTGGAGAGTCCCAACTACCAGACCTCTAAAGGGGAAGATCATTTTAGTCTAAAATTGGGCATTTCTGAGTTTTGTTATGTAGTCCTTATTTACATGTATGTATGTATGTTGGGAAGTACTTGTATGCTAAAAAACTACAATTATGTTGTGAGAAGCTTATACGGTGTGGTACGAAAAGTGATTCTGATCTGGAAGTAAAGCAAAAAAATGACAGTAACTGTGCAGAATTAGTATGGATGACCGCCGTACGGGAGCCTGGCGTTCATAATACAGACGCCGTGATCTCGATGTTCAAAATACCGACAGGGGTGAGTAAAGGGTGTTTCCCGCTCTCCCCTATCTCCTAACCCTAACCCAGTGGCGTAACTAGAAATTTTTCTCCCCCCAAGCCAAATCATTCTCTGGTGCCCCCCGCCCCTCCCCCCCATAATTGCCACTAGTAAAGAGATGAATCTGCGTGCGCCGAAGGCGCGCGCCGCAAAAAGGGGGAGTGGCCTTGCTGAAATAAGTGTGGCTTTGCATAAAGGGGCATGGCATTGCAGGAAAAGATTACCCCAGTTTTGCAACCTGCACGCCCAGAACGTTGGCCACCACAGGAAAAAAAATAATCCTGATTCATGCCCCTTACATTATTTGTCATTTTTCCTACTTATAGTAATGCCCAGTATACATTATGCCACACACCGTAATGCCCGACACATTATGCCACACACCGTCATGCCTGTGACACATTATGCTACGCATCGCAATGCCCGTTATACATTATGCTACACACTGCAATGCCCCTGAGACATTATAGCACATACAATGCCTGTGATACAGTACACCACACACCGTCATGCCTGTGACATATTCTAGAGATGAGCGGATTCGGTTTTACTCGGTTTTACTCGGTTCTCAAAACCGAATCTTATTGGCTATCCAAAACACGTGACATCCGTGAGCCAATAAGATTCGGTTTTGAGAACCGAGTAAAACCGAGTAAAACCGAATCCGCTCATCTCTATGACACACACCGCAATGCCCGTTATACATTATGCCACACACTGCAATGCCCCTGAGACATTATACCACATACTACAATGCCTGTGATATAGTATACCACACACACCGTAATGACTGTGACACATTATGACATGCACCACAATGTCCGTTATACATTGTGCCACACACTGCAATGAACGTTATACATTATGCCACACACTGCAATGCCCCTGAGACATTATACCACATATCACAATGCCCGTGATATAGTATACCACACACCATAATGCCTGTGACACATTATGACACACACCACAATGTCCGTGATACATTATGCCACACACCGCAATGTACGTGATACATTATGCCACACACCGCAATGCCCATTACACATTAAGTCCTACAGCAAGGCTTCTAATTACTTTTAAATTACCTGCTCGTTGCCAGAGTTTTCATGCTCTTGGTTCCATGCACGGTGCCAGGGGTTTTCATGCTCAGGGTGTAATGCTCGTTGCCAGGGGTTTCATGCACTAGGTGTTATGCTTGTTGCCAGGGGTATCATGTGTTGGGTGTCAAGCTAGTTGCCAGGGGGTAATATTCATTGCCAGGGGTTTCATGCACTGGGTGTCATGCTTGTTGCTAGGGGGTAATGCTTGTTGCCAGGGATTTCATGAGCTGGGTGTTGTGCTTGTTACCAGGGGGTAATGCTTGTTACTAGGGTTGTGCTACCGGTGCCATATATGCCATATATTCCCCCACAGTGCCAGATAAAAATATGCCCCCACAGTACCAGATACACATATGCCCCCAGTGCCAAATATGCCCCCCCCCCCAGTGCCAGATACACATATGCCCCAAGTGCCCCATATGCCCCCCCAGTGCCAGATACACATATGCCCCCAGTGCCACATACGCCCACCCCAGTGGCAGCTATACATATGCCCCCAGCAGTGGCGTGCGGTGAGGTCAGTGGCTGGGGAGGCACAAGTAGCTAATAATCCCCCCCCCACGCAATAGCGTGGAAAAAAAAAGTGTAGCCCCCCCCCCCCCCACTTCAGTGGTGAAACCAGCACCAGGCAGAACCAGGGGGGGGGGGGTAATGCCATAGCAGGGGAGACACTCGGTATGGGGTCCCCCTGCCATAGCATTAATCTGACCCCCCCAAACTAGTCAGCCCAGGGCTGGTGTTCCTCAGAAGTGGGGACCCCAAAAAATAAAAATGGGGTCCCCCTCCTGAGCAATAACCAGCACTGGGCTGATAGCCTAGTGCTATGCCCCACACCCCTGGTGGCGGTGGGTGCGGGGTTCATTGTTTGTTAGTATTGTTCTTTACAGGTGGCCTACAGGTCCCAGCAAGCCTGCCCCAGCATGCTGGCACTTGGAGAACCACAAGTGCCAGCATGCCCGGACACAAATTGCCCGCTGGCACCTGTAGTCCACCTGCAAAGAATAGTAATATTGTTCTTTACAGGTGGCCTACAGGTCCCAGCAAGCCTTCCCCAGCATGCTGGCACTTGGAGAACCACAAGTGCCAGCATGCCCGGACACAAATGGCCTGCTGGCACCTGTTGTCCACCTGTAAAGAAAATATTAAAATAAAAACAACCACACAGTCTTTAAAAAAAAGTTTATTACACAGGGTCTTCACCTGGGGGCGGCGGCCTTTAAGCTCTTTTGCATGGCCGCCGCCTCCCCAGGGCTTCCGACGTCTTCACCTGGGGGGCGCCAACTCCCCAGGGCTTCCAGCGTCTTCCTCCGGCGTCTTCACCTGGGGGGCGGCGGCCATTAAGCTCTTTTGCATGGCCGTCGCCTACCCCAGGGCTTTAAGCGTCTTCACCTGGTGGGCGGCGGCTGCTAAGCTCTTTTGTATAGCCGCCGCCTATCCAGGACTTCCGGCGCCTTCAGCCTTCGGAGCTCTTCTCCGCTCCTCCTCCGCCGTCGGACTGACAGCCGCTCCCTCGCGCTGACTTATATAAGTCAGCCAGAGGGGGCGGAGCGATGATGCGGCGAGCCATGATTGGCTCGCAGCGGCCATCTTCAATTTAAAAAATGACACCGAGGCGCCATTTTTGAAATGGGTTTCCGCTCCGCTGCCAAACTCTGCATCGCCGCCGCCACCCGCCCTCCGCACCTCCGCCGCCTACCGCCGCTTACACCTCCGCCGCCTGCACCTCCGCCGACACCTGCATCTCCTCCGCTGGCCAATCACTGTGGCCTCACTGACAGGGACGTGCTTTCATAGGTTGAAAACACGTCCCTGTATGAAAGCGGCACCTCTAATGGTGCTGCTTTCCTATGTTATTTCAATGGGCTTTTAATGCCCATTGCTAGGCCCCGCCCGTGCCCGCCCCCTGCTCCCCATACCTTTCCCTATCTGACCGGGAGGCACCACGATCGGTTCCTCCCAACCCCATTTAGACAGGGATAATGATTACATTAATATAAAGCAGATAGTTATGACACAGAATATGTGTCATAAGTATCTTCTTTATATTATTTTAATCATTGCCTCCCCTGACTGCACGTCCCTGGCCCCCAGTGCCAAATATGCCCCCCCCCCCCCCAGTGCCAGCTACACACCCTCCCCCCGCTGCTGTACTGTCCAGGAAGGAAGGTAGTGGTACAGTCTGGGAAGGAGCCGGAGGGCACAGCGAGCACCTCTCTTGTGTCCGTCCTGTGTCTCCAGCGACGTGACTGTCAAATGAAGTGCCGGTTCATGAGCCAATCAGAGCTTGCGGACCAGCAGCTGCGGCTCTTGATTGGCTGCTGGTCCGCGAGCTCTGATTGGCTCACAAATCGGCACTTCATTTGACAGACATGCCACCGCCGGAGACCCAGGAGGGACACAGGAGAGGCGCGTGCTGTTCCCTCCGGCTTCTTCCCAAACTCACAGCAGCCCCAAGCCTCCGCAGTGGCTGCGGGGGTGGTAGTTGCGCCACTGCCCTAACCCTTTGATCCCGTAGCCTAAACCTAACCTCCACCTTTAGTGCCTGAACCTAACCATCCCGCAATGTTAGGTGCGTAAACCTAACCTTCCATCCTTGCTGCCTAGACCTAACCCTACATTCCCAGAAGCCTAACCCTAGCCTCCACTAAGGGTGCCTTACCCTAACCACCCCTCCCCGCAGCCTAACCCTAACCACCCCAGGTGGCACCTAAACCTAACCCTCCCTTCCCGTCCCTAAACCTAACCCACCGGCTGGTCTAATGGACGGGATGCCGGCCTTGGTCTCCTGACACTTTTGAAGTTCCGACTTCGGGATTCCAACGGGTGTCGGGATTCCGGTGTCAGTATTCCGGCTGTCAGGATCAGAGCTGGCCCTAGCTAATATGATGCCCTAGGCAAGATTTTGGCTGGTGCTCCCTAGCACCACCGCTAGTTCTGCAGGAGATGCCCGGCATGAGTCAGCTGGCAGTTCTGCTAACGTCGGGCGCCTTTTGTTTATGAAAATGCATCTTATTTGCATTACTATGTGGCTAGGATGCACAAGCAGCTTCTGCTGATTAAAATGATATGCAGCATGCCTATATTCAGTGTGTGACTGTGGCTGTATCTGCATACGAAATGCTACATTACAGTGATTTCCAGGAATATAGGCATGCCGCATATCATTTTAATCAGCAGAAGCTGCTGGTGCCCCTAAGCATACCAAATGCCCTAGGCATTTGCCTAGTTTGCCTATGCCTAAGACCGGCTCTGGTCAGGATCCTGACAGCCAGCATATTCACCACATCCCAACTGTGCACCTGGGCAAAACTAGGCAGATGTAACAGGAATGCCAGCACCAGAACACCGCCAGCCGACATCCCATAGATAAGTATTGGGGTGACAGGATTAGGGGCTGGGGGGGAGAGAAGTTAGCATTAAGCACTAGAGGGGGGTAGGGGGTTAGTCTAGCCGCTATCCCCAAGTCTTAGCCCTGACCACTAACCCCTGAGTCTTAGCCCTGGCCACCAACCCCGATGTAACATGTGCAGAGAGAGTTAGATGGGTTGGGTGTGTTCAACTTCAAACTGGAATCTAAATTGCAGTGTAGATATAAAGCAGCCAGTATTTGTGGGCTGCATGCAAAAGCAGCCAGTATTTACCCTGCACAGAAACTATATAAATGTCTTTATTCCTCTTGCATTGCAATATGGTTTTGCCCACTGTGTCACTTAATAATCTTCACACTCGTTTTTTTTTGTAGTAAAGGAACTGGTCCTAGTGGCGGTGGGTGCGAGGTTAATAGTTTAAAAGTAAAGTCTAATAGTGTTCTTTACAGTGGGACTACAGGTCCCAGGAAGCCTGCCCTGGCATGCTGGCCCTTTTAGAACCACAAGTTCAAGAATGCCCTGACAGTGCTTGCTGTCACCTGTAGTCCACCTGCAAAAAAATATATAAAAATAAAGACAGTGCTCGCACACCAAATGGAGTATAACTTTATTAAATATATATATATATATACAACACATGGATCGGATCCTCTTCATTTCACTTTTCTAAAACAAAAATAAAAAATGCATAACCTGATCCCAGACACACAGACAGTACAGAAGAACCCTCCGTACAATACTTGCCCAAAATGAAGGCCATTCCCAGACACTGGCATTAGAACACATGGGAGAAGCAATGACTGGCTGAGATTGTGGGAAGCGGAGCTGTCAGCCAATCAGCACTTACCCTATTCATACTGACCTGCGCAGTGCTTTGGACAAATCCTCCGCTCACACGCGGACCTATGTAAGTCTTCTATTCTGATATGTTTCTGGTGCGATTTTGATAATTTTTAACAACACAATTCTTAGTCAATCCATGATTGCTAATGTGATCCATGTAAATCATACACTGCTTTTTACTGATGGTGTAACGCCATCTATTGTCGTCTAAGGTTGTGTTTCACCTGTCATTTCCCAGATGCTATGCTTTAGTAAATCTTTACTTTCTACAATTAATTTACAATTTGGTAAACCAATAATAGCTCTTGCACTAAATTAAATATTTGAGTTACCAATGTCGAAGACAAATTCTGTGAACCAGGGACCGAATTCAGATCGCAGCAGCAAAATTGTTCTCTAATGGGCAAAACCCATGTTGCACTGCAGGTGGGGCAGATGTAACATGTGCAGAGAGAGTAAAATTTGGGTGGGGTATGTTTAAACTGAAATATAAATTCAGTTATATTGGGTTATATTGTTTCTGTGCAGGGTAATACTGGCTGCTTTATTTTTACACTGCAATTTAGATTTCAGTTTGAACACACCCCACCCAAATCTAACTCTCTCTGCACATGTTAAATCTGCCCCACCTGCAGTGCACATGGGTGGTCATTCCGAGTTGTTCCCTCGCAAGCTGCTTTTAGCAGCTTTGCACACGCTAAGCCGCCGCCTACTGGGAGTGAATCTTAGCATAGTAAAATTGCGAACGAAAGATTAGGAGAATTGCGAATAGACACTTCTTAGCAGTTTCTGAGTAGCTCCAGACTTACTCGGCATCTGCAATCAGTTCAGTCAGTTTCGTTCCAGGTTTGACGTCACAAACACACCCAGCGTTCGCCCAGACACTCCTCCGTTTCTCCAGCCACTCCCGCGTTTTTCCCAGAAACGGCAGCGTTTTTTCACACACACCCATAAAACGTCCAGCTTCCGCCCAGAAACACCCACTTCCTGTCAATCACATTACGATCACCAGAACGAAGAAAAAACCTCGTAATGCCGTGAGTAAAATTCCTAACTGCATAGCAAATTTACTTGGCGCAGTCGCAGTGCGAACATTGCGCATGCGCAATTAGCGGAAAATCGCTGCGATGCGAAGAAAATTACAGAGCGAACAACTCAGAATGAGGGCCCTGGTTTTACCCAACTGCTAACAAATTTGCTGTTGCGATAAACTCTGAATTAGGCCTTTAGTACCCTTAGAAATTGGAGTGTTTGCATTAAACTGCCTGGTTCTCTGTCATTCTTACTTAAGCAAAGCTAAACATGCATTGAGAATCCACAATATTGATAGAAAGCCTAATTATTCCTTGTTTCCTGGTGCATTTCCAAATGGAGCCTTCCTTATCTATGCCTGCCTATTCGCAGGCGTGCACTCCCAGTGTCCACCTAGCCACGCCGGTGGTGCACAGAGCCGCTTCCCATTGTGAGCGTCTCTGTCTGGGCGCGCCCGCCCACCCGGACGGAGGCGCTTTCTATTCCAATGAATGGGGCACGTCTCCATCCGGGCGCGCGCGCCCATCCAGACGGAGACGCTCAAAGCGTCCAGGTAGTCACAGAGGGAGCCATGACTAGCATGACTCCATCTGCTGGAACCATGGGGGTAATTCTGAGTTGATCGCAGCAGGAAATTACCTAGCAGTTGGGTAAAACCATGTGCACTGCAGGGGGAGGCAGATATAACATGTGCAGAGAGAGTTAGATTTCGGTGTGGTATGTTCAATCTGCAATCTAAATTGCAGTGTAAAGATAAAGCAGTCAGTATTTACCCTGCACAGAAACAAAATAACCCAACCAATATCTAACTCTCTCTGCACATGTTATATCTGCCTCCCCTGCAGTGCACATGGTTTTGCCCAACTGCTAACAAACTTGATGCTGCGATCAACTCAGAATTACCTCCCATAAAATGAAATTTTCCTATGCATAACCTCAGTGTATATTCTGTACGAAAATGTTATTTGCAAACTGTATGCCAAATTGCCATTCTGTAATTTACTCTATCTAACTGAATGGAGTCAGGGGATTTTTGGATGTAAAAGAAATGTATGTTTACTATGCCCAGCAGGAGATCCCGTGCAGGTGGTACTGTCTTCCTAAACATCCTCTTCCCTGACTATGGGCCGAATTCAATTACAGTAGCTGCAAAACCGCAGCTTTTTTTCTCATCATCCTGTATTTTTTCACCCATCTTTATTGGGCAATTAAAAATAATTAAAAACTTCTTTGTGCCTAATTAGTCATTCAGGGGAATGTCTCAGGGGTTCTGAACTAAATCCCAACATTTGTAACTTAAAATAGGGATCTTCCCCAAGTTTATCATCTGCTCAGAGTTGATGAATTGAAAATTGCGGTAAAATCTGTTTCCACTGACAATTGAATAGGCCTTTTTGCGAATTTACCACGATTTACTCACATTTTTGCAGCTAATTGAATTCGGCCCTAAAACCATAAATCTGTCCAATATATGGACAAGTCACAGACCTTAGCTTTAAAACAAATTGAAATAAAATAAGTAAGGATCCTGCTTGTTTGATAGTGAACACCTGTGGTAAAAGAACAAAGACACAAATGTCACAATCAATTACTTTTGGTTTTGAAAAAGTTAAAACCCACAAGGGTGGGGGTCAAAGACCAAGACTGGAGCGATATATATGTTTATTTCACTGAATCCAGTGTGCACTGTTTCGGGACAGCCATGCATTGAGGTTACCCAATACCTCTTATCTTTGAGAAGCCCCCACAATGGAAACCTAAGGTCTTTGTAGTAAGTGCTGGAATTTCTAAAAACTTTGTTCCTTTAATTTTTTTCTAAAATGACTGCAATATAATCTGTGTGTCTGTACTTTGTAATATTTTCACCATAGACTTTGGTTACATTGTCCAGATTAAGGGGGACATTTACTAATCAGTGATAAGAGCGGAGAAGTGAGCCAGTGGAGAAGTTGACCCATCAACCAATCAGCAGCTCTGTATAATTTTATAGTATGCAAATTATAGATGTTACTTCAGTGCTGATTGGTTGCCACGGGCACTACTCCACTGGCTCACTTCTCCGCTCTTATCATTGCTTAGTAAATGTCCCCCTAAATACCTTGATCTAGCGTATTCTCTGTGTTCTCATTATACTTATGCGCCTGTGTGGCTCATGGTACCTGTTTTGTGAAATACTGTATTAATAATTGTGTATATAGGTTGAAGCTAAAGGCTTCCTAGTGTCATATCACTGAATTCCCCTTTGCTGGTGGCAATTACTATGTCTGATTAACCGAATGTGCTTAAGTAACCATAAGTCACTGGCGGCAATTTTCAAACTGTTGTATCTGGAGAATCGGCCGGCCAGTCATGACAATCATACTCACCATTAGTCAATCTATGCACCCCCAATCTGAGGCTCCTCCATTTAGATCTCTATATTAACAACTTAAGCAGAAAAACTAGCCACATGTAGACAGTTATAGTCACATAAGAAATTGTTCCAAGACAGGGGTCAATGTTAAACCCTGCAACATTTAGGCATTAGCAGGGTTCTGGCGAGTCTGCCCAATGTTTTAAAGTGGCAATCATTTAAAAGGCAAAACCATTTCCCTCACAGTGGTTAATGTATATACTGTAGTTGAATTTGGCACTCTCTTCAGAGAGTCATTACGCATATGTACCGGACCTCATTGCTACATTATCTGCATGTCTTTGCGTGTGGCAGCTATCTATCACCCACCTGTGCAACCCAAACAACAATTTCTAGAAGATTTTTCTGCCTGGCTCCCGCACTACTTATCCTCTGACATCTTCACCATCATCATTGGCGATTTCAATATTGTTCTTTAAAGTCCACAATCTGTTCATGCCTCCAAACTCCTTTCTCTAACCTCCTCTCTTGGCCTCATCTTGTGTTCACCAGGCTCTGCTCAGTCTCTGAATTCATTAACACTCCTTTCCCTCTCTCTGATCGCAACCTGATCACCTTCTCAATCTCTTCCATTACTCCAAACTCTATGACACTATAACCAAGCAAGCCTCTTCTAACTAGTGATGTGCACCGGAAATTTTTCGGGTTTTGGTTTTGGATTCGGTTCCGCGGCCGTGTTTTGGATCGGACGCATTTTGGCAAAACCTCCCTGAGATTTTTTTGTCGGATTCGGGTGTGTTTTGGTTTCGGGTGTTTTTTTTTTAAAAAAAAACTCAAAAACAGCTTAAATCACAGAATTTGGGGGTAATTTTGATCCCATAGTATTATTAACCTCAATAACCATAATTTCCACTCATTTCCAGTCTATTCTGAACACCTCACACTACTATTTTTAGTCCTAAAATTTGCACCGAGGTCGCTGGATGACTAAGATAAGCGACCCAAGTGGAAGACACAAACACCTGGCCTATCTAGGAGTGGCACTGAAGTGTCAGACAGGATGGTACTTCAAAAAATAGTCCCAAAACAGCACATGATGCAAAGAAAAAAAGAGGTGCACCATGGTCGCTGGATGGCTAAGCTAAGCGACCCAAGTTGCCGACACAAACACCTGGCCCATCTAGGAGTGGCACTGCAGTGTCAGACAGGATGGCACTTCAAAAAATAGTCCCTAAACAGCACATGATGCAAAGAAAAAAAGACGTGCACCAAGGTCGCTGGATGGCTAAGCTAAGCGACCCAAGTGGCCGACACAAACACCTGGCCCATCTAGGAGTGGCACTGCAGTGTCAGACAGGATGGCACTTCAAAAAATAGTCCCCAAACAGCACATGATGCAAAGAAAAAAAGAGAGGTGCTCCAAGGTCGCTGGATGGCTAAGCTAAGCGACCCAAGTTGCCGACACAAACACCTGGCCCATATAGGAGTGGCACTGCAGTGTCAGACAGGATGGCACTTCAAAAAATAGTCCCCAAACAGCACATGATGCGAAGAAAAAAAGAGGTGCACCAAGGTCGCTGGATGGCTAAGCTAAGCGGCCCAAGTGGCCGACACAAACACCTGGCCCATCTAGGAGTGGCACTGCAGTGTCACAGGATGGCACTTCGAAAAATAGTCCCCAAACAGCACATGATGCAAAGAAAAAAAGAGGTGCACCAAGGTCGCTGGATGGCTAAGCTAAGCGACCCAAGTGGCCGGCACAAACACCTGGCCCATCTAGGAGTGGCACTGCAGTGTCAGACAGGATGGCACTTAAAAAAATAATCCCCAAACAGCACATGATGCAAAGAAAAAAAAAGATGCACCTAGGTCGCTGGATGGCTATGCTAAGCGGCCCAAGTGGCCGACACAAACACCTCAAACACAAGAGAGGTGTTATTCACACCCCAACTCCCGGCGCAATTAATTAATTTAATTGTTTGAATTCAGCTGCACACATTAAAGGATTAGCTAAATCCTATGACAATTATATTAAAGAAAAAAGAAAGACAATGGTGCGCTTGAATTTAAACCAATTGTAATTATTTAAATATATATATATATCTCAGTAGGTGTCCGCTTTCACTCACCACCGAAATAAACAACAAAGAGTCTGCCTTGATTCATATATAATTATTTTACTAAAATAAATAAATAGACACACATACATAAATAACTAAAATTCTGTATGTTCCACACACTACAATGAAAGGCAGATAGAATCCACTAATACGGAAAGAGCTTGGCAGCAGTAGTATAATTGTATTGATGGCAACAATATATAAGTGACACTAAACAGACTTATCCAAATCTGTTACATCCAATTATGTCACACTGAATATAAATACTGTAACAACTGCCAATATGTATCACATGCAAGTTTCACACAACCTCCTGCGACTGGCGTCCCAGTGCAGAGGATTGATTACTGAATTCTTACCCGACCTGCGGGAAATGTCCGGTATTAGGATGCACGCACCCGGAGGGATAGAAATTCTGTATGACTTCAAAACTGTAATGCTCACCACCGGTGAGCAGTATGTTAATTTCAGTCCTGGCGGGCAGGTAGATCGGTGTGATACCAGTGCACTGTTTGCAGTATGAGCGCTGAGATATTGCACTCTCAGGTCCTGGCAAGCGGACAACGGGAGCTCCAGTCAGCGTCTCAGGTGTAACCACCGCTTGTAAGATGACCGCTGGAGATAGCACACTCTCGGGTCCTAGCAGGTGGACAGCGGATTTTCTGATCAGCGTCTGAGATAGGGCTGCCGCTTGTGCTCAGACCGCTGAAGGTAAAACACTCTCAGGTGCTGGCAGGCTGACAATCGGGAACTCCGGTCAGCGGCTCTGTGCGTGTGGATCCTTCCGTCAGTGTGTGGTCGGACAGACAGGGAGATGACGTCAACGCGTTTCGTCCCGGGACTCGGGACTTCCTCAAGACTATAGGGCTCATTCTGTCTTGGCCCTTATTTAACTCCCATATGGACCGCCTTTAATTGCAAATACTTGCACCTGTGTGCTCAGAAATGGTCCTTCAAAGTGCATGTGTAATAGCAGCAATAAACACAAATAAATAATTAAACCATAAGCAGACTCTCCGTTATTATTAAAAAACAGACTATTCACTGTTAAGCGATCATTCTATTTCATACATTCTATAGTAACCCTAAAAACTTTCCACGGCTACCACATTTAATTAATTATAAAAAACAAAAACCAAACAAATTTAATTCATAATATTACTAATAGCGATGGTATTCTCATTAGTTATATCACCATTATTCTACTAACATCATTTATAGGATCTAATTACAAGTTACATATTATCCGAGTAATAAAAATGCATACAAACACAGGCTAATCCAGACAGGTGTAATCAATAGCCTCGTTTAACCCCTTAGGGCTCAGGGTGTCTAATTTAAATATCCATGCGGATTCTCCAATACAAAGCTGTCGAAATCTATTCCCTCCCCTCCTAGTATTGCCAAATTGTTCCACTACTGTCAAAGACAAACCTTTGGGGTCCCCATTATGGCACTTAATAAAATGTCTTGAAACATTATGTTTAATGGATCTATTTATAATATTGCGTCTATGTTCTCTGAAACGACTTTTTATTGTTCTTATGGTCCTGCCGACATATTGCAGTCGACAGGGGCATTGCAGGACATATACAGAATATATGGATTCACAATTAAGATATTGTTTTATCGGAAAAGACACCCCACTACTATTTGAAGTGATACTAACTGACCCATTATTCATAAACCCACATGTGAGACAAATGGGTTTATTACACCTATAACTACCACACGGTCTATTTGGAAGCCAAGATTTGACTTGATCTTTATTGGGTGATTTTGTTCTCCTCAGGTCACTTGGTGCCAATAGATCTCTTAGGTTGGTATTTTTCTTATAAATGATCCTTGGCTTGTCATTTAATTGACTATTCAGTATGGGGTCTTGTTTCAAGATATCAAAATTCGTATTGATAATTTTCTTTATCTTATTTGATTTGGAATTGAATTTGGAAATGAATTTTACTTCTTCTGGTATACCATTGGTAGATTGAGCTGTTCTTTTGCAAGGTTCAGTTTGAATGTCTATATTATCAGACATTCCATAGTTAGGGTCTATTTCTTCTATTCCTTTAGTTATGTTAAAAACTTCTTTAGTAGAGGTCAATGCCTCTTCCAGAAGCTTTTGTGGATAACCCCTTCTCCTAAAATTACTGATCATAATATCTGATTGTTTAACAAAGTCCTCATCTCTTGTGCAATTACGCCTTATACGCATTAGCTGATTCTTAGGTATATTTTTGATCCAAGGTTTGAAATGGGCACTTTCATAATGTAAATAATTGTTAGTCCCTACAGGTTTAACCTAATTATTGGATACAATAACCTCATCTTGGATAGAGAAGGCCACATCCAGAAAATTGATCACCTCAAAATCAAAAGTGTGTGTAAATGTGAGATTACACTTGTTGTTATTAACAAAGGCAACAAACTCTTGTGCTAATAAAGGTCCCCCATCCCAAATTATAAACAAATCATCAATGTAACGGCCATAGAGGACCAGGTTATCTCTATATGGGCCGCTCCATATGTACTCCTCTTCGAAGCGACCCATATAGAGATTCGCAAAACTAGGTGCGAACCTGGTCCCCATGGCCGTCCCAAGTGCCTGCAAATAATAAGTGTCACCAAACAGAAAATAATTATGAGTGAGAATGTACCAAATAGATTGAGTAATGAAATTTTGTCGCTCCTTTGTCAAACTGTGATCCTTGTTTAGATAATAATTGACTGCGTCGATGCCGGCTATATGCGGAATATTAGTGTAAAGAGCTTGGACGTCTAGGGTGAGAAAACCCCACCCCTTCTTCCAGCTCTTCCCTACCACTCTTTGTAAAATATGCTTGGTGTCCTTAATATGTGACTGTAAGTTACCAACATGATTTTGTAAATGTGCATCAACAAAATGTGACAAATTAGAAGTGAGGGAACCAACACCTGAAATTATGGGACGCCCAGGGGGTGAGATAAGTGACTTGTGAATTTTGGGAAGGTGATAAAATATAGGAGTGATAGGATGTGCACATACTAAAAAGTAAAATTCATCTTCTGATATGGTCTTCTCAATCCTGGCCAAATCCAACAGGATCTGATACTCCTTTTGAAATTTAAGTGTGGGATTGCATGACAAAGAAGTGTAATATCTAGTATCTTGCAATTGTCTATTTGCCTCCAATATATAATCCTCTCTATTCTGTATGATGATCCCCCCTCCCTTGTCCGCTGGTCTAATTACAAGGGAGAGGGTCTCCTTTAACTCTCTCAAAGCTAGCCTTTCTTTTTTAGACAGGTTATGGGAGAAGTTATGGTGACAAAAAGTTTGACCTTTCTTAGGTTTATGACATAAAGATTTAAAGTCACTAAGGGTTTTATTGTAAAAAATGGTAATGGCTGAGCTTTTATGTTCTAACGGAAAAAATTGTGATTTCTTCTTAAATTTAGGTAGAGAGGTCAAATCACTTGCCATATCTATATCAAATAGTCTGACCTCCTCCGTAGTTTCACTCAGTAATTGTTCCAAACAATATACACCTTCTTTATCAGATTCGTCTAGAATAATGGGTGTTTCAATGAATTCCTGGCATTCAGGATTTCTATTGAGTTTTTTTGCTGCAAAAAAACGCTTCCTACATAAATCCCTAGTGAATCTATTTAAATCCAAAAAAAGGTCAAAAAGATTAGGCTCTTTGGTAGGGGCAAAATTTAGCCCTTTTTGTAATAAGGAGATTTGGTCATTAGTAAGTTTATGGTTGGAAAGATTAAAGACCCCATTGGTGTCTATCTGAATTTTGTTCGTCTGCTTTCTCTTTCTTCCTCCTCTATTCCCTCTCTTTCTCTGCATTTTTTTGGGGTTGGAAGATTTAGAGCATCGTATGGATTGGGGTGATGGAATTTGGGTTGAGAAAAATCCTTAGATTGATCCATATTTATTCTATCCCCTGATTGTCTTCTCTTAGGTCTAGTACCTATATCACGATATGGAGGTTCTCTTGATTCCTGATAGTTTATTTTTCTAGTCCATTTATTGGGTTTGGGGGAAAAATAATTATTATGTCTCTGTGGATAATTGGTCTTAATGGCTGGCTTTAGAGGGGTTTTTGATTGATATTCCGAATTACTAATACTCCTTTGTTTGTTATAAGTTCTAACTGTATCAGATTGATAATCTGCCAGATCTCTGGAAAATTTCTGTTTTTTGGAATATACCATTTCTTTTTCAAATTTTTCCACTCTTAAGTTTATCTGTTCATCCTTTTCTCTGAAAGATGCCAGATCTTTAAATTTCAAAAGATCTTCTTTAATAACATCAATTTGTCCAGTAATCTTGGCTACTTTCTCATTCCTGTATTGAACAAGCAGTTTCATCAATGAGAATGAGCATAAATCCAATGTCTCATTCCATTTCTTTTGTAATTCAGGATTTTCATTAATGGAAAGATGTTTGAAGATTCTCAAACCTCTCGGTATAATTTTAGCATCTATATATTTCTGAAGTGATACACCGTCCCACCAATTCCTCATCTCATCCTTAAGGAGGTCCTCTAATTGAAAAAACTGCTTGTTCATATCAGGGTCAATCTTGATGGAGAGATCCACCTGATCCTTATTGTGCATAAAGGACAGGTAGGATTCCCGTCTGGTTTTTCTATCAAAGTAACTTTTAAAATCAGCCATGAGTGAAAGCACACACTTCTATCAATAAATGACAGTCAGGTGATGAATTTTAAGAATATGCTGCCTGGGAGAAAAGCACACTTTGAACCACAAACACAAGAGAGGTGTTATTCACACCCCAACTCCCGGCGCAATTAATTAATTTAATTGTTTGAATTCAGCTGCACACATTAAAGGATTAGCTAAATCCTATGACAATTATATTAAAGAAAAAAGAAAGACAATGGTGCGCTTGAATTTAAACCAATTGTAATTATTTAAATATATATATATATCTCAGTAGGTGTCCGCTTTCACTCACCACCGAAATAAACAACAAAGAGTCTGCCTTGATTCATATATAATTATTTTACTAAAATAAATAAATAGACACACATACATAAATAACTAAAATTCTGTATGTTCCACACACTACAATGAAAGGCAGATAGAATCCACTAATACTGAAAGAGCTTGGCAGCAGTAGTATAATTGTATTGATGGCAACAATATATAAGTGACACTAAACAGACTTATCCAAATCTGTTACATCCAATTATGTCACACTGAATATAAATACTGTAACAACTGCCAATATGTATCACATGCAAGTTTCACACAACCTCCTGCGACTGGCGTCCCAGTGCAGAGGATTGATTACTGAATTCTTACCCGACCTGCGGGAAATGTCCGGTATTAGGATGCACGCACCCGGAGGGATAGAAATTCTGTATGACTTCAAAACTGTAATGCTCACCACCGGTGAGCAGTAAGTTAATTTCAGTCCTGGCGGGCAGGTAGATCGGTGTGATACCAGTGCACTGTTTGCAGTATGAGCGCTGAGATATTGCACTCTCAGGTCCTGGCAAGCGGACAACGGGAGCTCCAGTCAGCGTCTCAGGTGTAACCACCGCTTGTAAGATGACCGCTGGAGATAGCACACTCTCGGGTCCTAGCAGGTGGACAGCGGATTTTCTGATCAGCGTCTGAGATAGGGCTGCCGCTTGTGCTCAGACCGCTGAAGGTAAAACACTCTCAGGTGCTGGCAGGCTGACAATCGGGAACTCCGGTCAGCGGCTCTGTGCGTGTGGATCCTTCCGTCAGTGTGTGGTCGGACAGACAGGGAGATGACGTCAACGCGTTTCGTCCCGGGACTCGGGACTTCCTCAAGACTATAGGGCTCATTCTGTCTTGGCCCTTATTTAACTCCCATATGGACCGCCTTTAATTGCAAATACTTGCACCTGTGTGCTCAGAAATGGTCCTTCAAAGTGCATGTGTAATAGCAGCAATAAACACAAATAAATAATTAAACCATAAGCAGACTCTCCGTTATTATTAAAAAACAGACTATTCACTGTTAAGCGATCATTCTATTTCATACATTCTATAGTAACCCTAAAAACTTTCCACGGCTACCACATTTAATTAATTATAAAAAACAAAAACCAAACAAATTTAATTCATAATATTACTAATAGCGATGGTATTCTCATTAGTTATATCACCATTATTCTACTAACATCATTTATAGGATCTAATTACAAGTTACATATTATCCGAGTAATAAAAATGCATACAAACACAGGCTAATCCAGACAGGTGTAATCAATAGCCTCGTTTAACCCCTTAGGGCTCAGGGTGTCTAATTTAAATATCCATGCGGATTCTCCAATACAAAGCTGTCGAAATCTATTCCCTCCCCTCCTAGTATTGCCAAATTGTTCCACTACTGTCAAAGACAAACCTTTGGGGTCCCCATTATGGCACTTAATAAAATGTCTCGAAACATTATGTTTAATGGATCTATTTATAATATTGCGTCTATGTTCTCTGAAACGACTTTTTATTGTTCTTATGGTCCTGCCGACATATTGCAGTCGACAGGGGCATTGCAGGACATATACAGAATATATGGATTCACAATTAAGATATTGTTTTATCGGAAAAGACACCCCACTACTATTTGAAGTGATACTAACTGACCCATTATTCATAAACCCACATGTGAGACAAATGGGTTTATTACACCTATAACTACCACACGGTCTATTTGGAAGCCAAGATTTGACTTGATCTTTATTGGGTGATTTTGTTCTCCTCAGGTCACTTGGTGCCAATAGATCTCTTAGGTTGGTATTTTTCTTATAAATGATCCTTGGCTTGTCATTTAATTGACTATTCAGTATGGGGTCAACACAAACACCTGGCCCATCTAGGAGTGGCACTGCAGTGTCAGACAGGATGGCACTTCGAAAAATAGTCCCCAAACAGCACATGATGCAAAGAAAAAAAGAGGTGCACCAAGGTCGCTGGATGGCTAAGCTAAGCGACCCAAGTGGCTGACAAAAACACCTGGCCCATCTAGGAGTGGCACTGCAGTGTCAGAAAGGATCGCACTTCAAAATATAGTCCCCAAACAGCACATGATGCAAAGATAAATTAAAGTAAAAACATGTGCAAGATGGAATTGTCCTTGGGCCCTCCCACCCACCCTTATGCTGTATAAACAGGACATGCACACTTTAACAAACCCATCATTTCAGCGACAGGGTCTGCCACACGACTGTGACTGAAATGACTGGTTGGTTTTGGCCCCCACCAAAAAAGAAGCAATCTATCTCTCCTTGCACAAACTGGCTTTACAGAGGCAAAATGTCCTCCTCCTCATCATCCGATTCCTCACCCCTTTCACTGTGTACATCCACCTCCTCACAGATTATTAATTCGTCCCCACTGGAATCCACCATCTCAGGTCCCTGTGTACTTTCTGGAGGCAATTGCTGGTGAATGTCTCCACGGAGGAATTGATTATAATTCATTTTGATGAACATCATCTTCTCCACATTTTCTGGAAGTAACCTTGTACGCCGATCGCTGACAAGGTGAGCGGCTGCACTAAACACTCTTTCGGAGTACACACTGGAGGGGGGGCAACTTAGGTAAAATAAAGCCAGTTTGTGCAAGGGCCTCCAAATTGCCTCTTTTTCCTGCCAGTATACGTACGGACTGTCTGACGTGCCTACTTGGATGCGGTCACTCATATAATCCACCACCATTATTTCAATGGTGACAGAATCATATGCAGTGACAGTAGACGACATGTCAGTAATCGTTGGCAGGTCCTTCAGTCCGAACCAGATGTCAGCACTCGCTCCAGACTGCCCTGCATCACTGCCAGCGGGTGGGCTCAGAATTCTTAGCCTTTTCCTCGCAGCCCCAGTTGTGGGAGAATGTGAAGGAGGAGCTGTTGACCGTCACGTTACGCTTGACTTGGCAAGTGTCTCACCAGCAGGTCTTTGCACCTCTGCAGACTTGTGTATGCCGGAAAGAGAGATACAGCGTACGCTTTAAACCTAGGATCGAGCACGGTGGCCAAAATGTAGTGCTCTGATTTCAACAGATTGACCACCCGTGAATCCTGGTTAAGCGAATTAAGGGCTCCATCCATAAGTCCCACATGCCTCGCGGAATCGCTCCGTTTTAGCTCCTCCTTCAATGTCTCCAGCTTCTTCTGCAAAAGCCTGATGAGAGGAATGACCTGACTCAGGCTAGCAGTGTCTGAACTGACTTCACGTGTGGCAAGTTCAAAGGGTTGCAGAACCTTGCACAATGTTGAAATCATTCTCCACTGCGCTTGAGTCAGGTGCATTCCCCCTCCTTTGCCTATATCGTAGGCAGATGTATAGGCTTGAATAGCCTTTTGCTGCTCCTCCATCCTCTGAAGCATATAGAGGGTTGAATTCCACCTCCTTACCACCTCTTGCTTCAGATGATGGCGGGGCAGGTTCAGGAGTGTTTGCTGGTGCTCCAGTCTTTGGCACGCGGTGGCTGAATGCCGAAAGTGGCCCGCAATTCTTTGGGCCACCGACAGCATCTCTTGAACGCCCCTGTCGTTTTTTAAAAAATTCTGCACCACCAAATTCAATGTATGTGCAAAACATGGGACGTGCTGGAATTTGCCCACAAGTAATGCACGCACAATATTGATGGCGTTGTCCAATGTCACAAATCCCCAGGAGTGTCCAATTGGGGTAAGCCATTCTGCGATGATGTTCCTCAGTTTCCGTAAGAGTTTGTCAGCTGTGTGCCTCTTATGGAAAGCGGTGATACAAAGCGTAGCCTGCCTAGGAACGAGTTGGCGTTTGTGAGATGCTGCTACTGGTGCCGCCGCTGCTGTTCTTGCTGCGGGAGGCAATACATCTACCCAGTGGGCTGTCACAGTCATATAGTCCTGAGTCTGCCCTGCTCCACTTGTCCACATGTCCGTGGTTAAGTGGACATTGGGTACAACTGCATTTTTTAGGATACTGGTGACTCTTTTTCTGAGGTCTTTGTACATTCTCGGTATCGCCTGCCTAGAGAAGTGGAACCTAGATTGTTTTTGGTACCGGGGACACACTTACTCAATAAATTGTCTAATTCGCTGGGAATTAACGGTGGATACCGGACACACGTTTAACACCACCACAGCTGCCAAGTCCTGAGTTATCTGCTTTGCAGCAGGATGACTGCTGTGATATTTCATCTTCCTCGCAAAGGACTGTTGGACAGTCAATTGCTTACTGGAAGTAGTACAAGTGGTCTTCCGACTTCCCCTCTGGGATGACGATCGACTCCCAGCAGCAACAACAGCAGCACCAGCAGCAGTAGGCGTCACACTCAAGGATGCATCGGAGGAATCCCAGGCAGGAGAGGACTCGTCAGACTTGCCAGTGACATGGCCTGCAGGACTATTGGCTTTCCTGTCTAAGGAGGAAATTGACACTGAGGGAGTTGGTGGCGTGGTTTGCAGGAGCTTGGTTACAAGAGGAAGGGATTTAGTTGTCAGTGGACTGCTTCCGCTGTCACCCAAAGTTTTTGAACTTGTCAATGACTTCTGATGAATGCGCTCCAGGTGACGAATAAGGGAGGATGTTCCTAGGTGGTTAACGTCCTTACCCCTACTTATTACAGCTTGACAAAGGCAACACACAGCTTGACACCTGTTGTCCGCATTTCTGTTAAAATAATTCCACACCGAAGAGGTGATTTTTTTTATGTAATTTGACCAGGCATGTCAATGGCCATATTCGTCCCACGGACAACAGGTGTCTCCCCGGGTGCCTGACTTAAACAAACCACCTCACCATCAGAATCCTCCTTGTCAATTTCCTCCTCAGCGCCAGCAACACCCATATCCTCATCCTGGTGTACTTCAACAGTGACATCTTCAATTTGACTATCAGGAACTGGACTGTGGGTGCTCCTTCCAGCACTTGCAGGGGGCGTGCAAATGGTGGAAGGCGCCACCTCTTCCCGTCCAGTGTTGGGAAGGTCAGGCATCGCAATCGACACAATTGGACTCTCCTTGGGGATTTGTTATTTAGAAGAACGCACAGTTCTTTGCTGTGCTTTTGTCAGCTTAAGTCTTTTCATTTTTCTAGCGAGAGGATGAGTGCTTCCATCCTCATGTGAATCTGAACCACTAGCCATGAACATAGGCCAGGGCCTCAGCTGTTCCTTGCCACTCCATGTCGTAAATGGCATATTGGCAAGTTTACGCTTCTCATCAAACGCTTTTAATTTTGATTTTTGGGTCATTTTACTGAACTTTAGTTTTTTGGATTTTACATGCTGTCTACTATGACATTGGGCATTGGCCTTGGCAGACGACGTTGATGGCATTTCAGTGTCTCGGCCATGACTAGTGGCAGCAGCTTCAGCACGAGGTAGAAGTGGATCTTGATCTTTCCCTTTTTTACCCTCCACATTTTTGTTCTCCATTTTTTAATGTGTGGAATTATATGCCAGTAATATATCAATAGCAATGGCCTACTGTACCGTACTGCTTTATATATATATATATATATATATATATATATATATACTGGTGGTCAGCAAAATTCTGCACTGTCCTCCTACTATATACTGCGCACAACTACAATGCAGCACAGGTATGGATGGATAGTATACTTGACGACACAGAGGTAGAGCAATGGACAACTGTACCGTACTGCTATATATATACTGGTGGTCAGCAAAATTCTGCACTGTTCTCCTACTATATACTGCGCACAACTACAATGCAGCACAGGTATGGATGGATAGTATACTTGACGACACAGAGGTAGAGCAATGGACTACTGTACCGTACTGCTATATATATACTGGTGGTCAGCAAAATTCTGCACTGTCCTCCTACTATATACTGCGCACAACTAAAATGCAGCACAGATATGGATGGATAGTATACTTGACGACACAGAGGTAGAGCAATGGACTACTGTACCGTACTGCTATATATATACTGGTGGTCAGCAAAATTCTGCACTGTCCTCCTACTATATACTGCGCACAACTAAAATGAAGCACAAGTATGGATGGGTAGTATACTTGACGACACAGAGGTAGAGCAATGGACTACTGTACCGTACTGCTATATATATACTGGTGGTCAGCAAAATTCTGCACTGTCCCCCTACTATATACTGCGTACAACTACAATGCAGCACAGGTATGGATTGATAGTATACTTGACGACACAGAGGTAGAGCAATGGACTACTGTACCGTACTGCTATATATGTACTGGTGGTCAGCAAAATACTGCACTGTCGTCCTACTATATACTGCGCACAACTAAAATGCAGCACAGGTATGGATGGATAGTATACTTGACGACACAGAGGTAGAGCAATGTACTACTGTACCGTACTGCTATATATATACTGGTGGTCAGAAAAATTCTGCACTGTCTTCCTACTATATACTGCGCACAACTAAAATGCAGCACAGGTATGGATGGGTAGTATACTTGACGACACAGAGGTAGAGCAATGGACTACTGTACCATACTGCTATATATATACTGGTGGTCAGCAAAATTCTGCACTGTCCTACTACTATATACTGCACACAACTACAATGCAGCACAGGTATGGATGGATAGTATACTTGACGACACAGAGGTAGAGCAATGGACTACTGTACCGTACTGCTATATATATACTGGTGGTCAGCAAAATTCTGCACTGTCCTCCTACTATATACTGCGCACAACTACAATGCAGCACAGGTATGGATGGATAGTATACTTGACGACACAGAGGTAGAGCAATGGACTACTGTACCGTACTGCTATATATATACTGGTGGTCAGCAAAATTCTGCACTGTCCTCCTACTATATACTGCGCACAACTAAAATGCAGCACAGATATGGATGGATAGTATACTTGACGACACAGAGGTAGAGCAATGGACTACTGTACCGTACTGCTATATATATACTGGTGGTCAGCAAAATTCTGCACTGTCCTCCTACTATATACTGCGCACAACTAAAATGAAGCACAAGTATGGATGGGTAGTATACTTGACGACACAGAGGTAGAGCAATGGACTACTGTACCGTACTGCTATATATATACTGGTGGTCAGCAAAATTCTGCACTGTCCCCCTACTATATACTGCGTACAACTACAATGCAGCACAGGTATGGATTGATAGTATACTTGACGACACAGAGGTAGAGCAATGGACTACTGTACCGTACTGCTATATATGTACTGGTGGTCAGCAAAATACTGCACTGTCGTCCTACTATATACTGCGCACAACTAAAATGCAGCACAGGTATGGATGGATAGTATACTTGACGACACAGAGGTAGAGCAATGGACTACTGTACCGTACTGCTATATATATACTGGTGGTCAGAAAAATTCTGCACTGTCTTCCTACTATATACTGCGCACAACTAAAATGCAGCACAGGTATGGATGGGTAGTATACTTGATGACACAGAGGTAGAGCAATGGACTACTGTACCATACTGCTATATATATACTGGTGGTCAGCAAAATTCTGCACTGTCCTACTACTATATACTGCACACAACTACAATGCAGCACAGGTATGGATGGATAGTATACTTGACGACACAGAGGTAGAGCAATGGACTACTGTACCGTACTGCTATATATATACTGGTGGTCAGCAAAATTCTGCACTGTCCTCCTACTATATACTGCGCACAACTAAAATGCAGCACAGGTATGGATGGGTAGTATACTTGACGACACAGAGGTAGAGCAATGGACTACTGTACCGTACTGCTATATATATATACTGGTGGTCAGCAAAATTCTGCACTGTCCTCTCCTACTGTATACTACAATGCAGCACAGATATGGATGGATAGTATACTTGATGACACAGAGGTAGAGCAATGGACTACTGTACCGTACTGCTATATATATACTGGTGGTCAGCAAAATTCTGCACTGTCCTCCTACTATATACTGCGCACAACTAAAATGCAGCACAGTTATGGATGGATAGTTTACTTGACGACACTGAGGTAGAGCAATGGACTACTGTACCGTACTGCTATATATATACTGGTGGTCAGCAAAATTCTTCACTGTCCTCCTGCTATATACAATGCAGCACAGATATGGAGCGTTTTTCAGGCAGAGAACGTAGATATTTGTAGCACACTGATCACAGATATTTGCAGCACACTGAGCACAGATATTTGCAGCACACTGAACACAGAAACTGAGAGAACGCAGCCACGTCCTCTCGCTATCATCTCCAATGCACGAGTGAAAATGGCGGCGACGCGCACCTCCTTATATAGAATACGAATCTCGCGAGAATCCGACAGCGGGATGATGACGTTCGGGCGCGCTCGGGTTAACCGAGCAAGGCGGGAAGATCCGAAGCTGCCTCGGAACCGTTTAAAATAGGTGAAGTTGGGGGGGGGGGGGGTTCGGATCTCGAGGAACCGAACCCGCTCATCTTTACTTCTAATCCGCAGAAATACTAACAATATAACTTTTCAACAACTTTCCACTTCTCTGCAACAACTGCTCTCACCAATTTCTACATTTACCACACCTGAGACTGCTGTATCCCACCTGAACCAGACTGTAGAGAGTGCCCTTGATGAAGTGGCTGTAGCTACCCATGACACTCCACGTAGGCTTCGATGCCAACCGTGGCACTCTAAATCAACAAGACACCTACAAAAACTGTCACGTAAAGTAGAACATCAGTGGCATAAATCTCGGAATCCAAGTGACTTTTTCACATATAAAACCACCTTCCACTCCCATCGTCAGGCCCTGGACACTGCCAAACAAACATATTTCTAATCTCTCATCTCTTCTCATGCCACCAACACCAAGCAACTTTGTAATACATTTAAATAACTTCTTTACCCTCCGTCCACAATCCCCCTCCCCCCCCCCCTTACCCCCCGAACTAGCTACTATCAGTGCAAAAGAACTCGCTTCCTACTTCATGGATAAGATTGATAAAATCCGAGTTGAACTGGTATGCTCTAACCCAGCCAGTGACCTGCTCAATTCCCTACCTGGCATGTTCTTTTCATTTAATCCCACCAGTGAAGATGAAGTATCAACTTTCTTCTCATCCTCCTACTCCACTACTTTTCCTCTTGATCCTATATCCTCAGAAGTCAGTAAAACTTTGTCTCCTGTGCTTATCCCAACCTTAACTACAATAGGTAGTCTTTCTCTCTCTAATGGTATCTTTCCTTCTCTGTACAAGCATGCAGTTATTACTGCCATTCTGAAACAACACAATTCTGACCCAAACACTCTCTAATTATTGTTCCATCTCTCAGCTCCCATGTCTCTCCAAGCTACTTGAGAGGCTTGCCACCACTCGCCTCACACACTTTCTTAACTCCCACAACACACTGGACCAACTTAAGTCAGGCTTTTGTGCCCAACACTCCACAGAGACGGCACTGACCAAAGTAGTGAACGATCTGGTCACTGCTAGATTGAAAGGCCATTACTAGAGATGTGCTGAGGGCACTTTTCATGTATTGTGTTCAGGTTCTGGTTCTGGTTCCATGCTCGTGTTTTGGATCTGGATTGGTTTTGCCAAAACCACCCTTTTGGGTTTTGGTTTTGGATCTAAATGATTTTTTTGGAAAATTATCCCTGGGGAACCAGAGATATCCAACTTCAAAGCAGTGGTCCCCATCCAAGCCTGTTAATTGCTCATCCCAGCCATATATCTTGGGTTCTGTCTGTCTTACCGTTTTTCTGAGGACATACTCCAAAAGCTGGGACTCTCCCCTTTCTGTGGACACTGGCAGCTTGTTTCTAGTGTATCCAGAACCAGAGATATCAAGCTTCAAGCAGCTGGTCTCTGCTCCAGATCCACACACCTAATATGCAGTTTTATATTTTCATTGGTGGGGTGCTCAGGCTCCTGAACTCTGATCCCCAAGTCCCCAGTACCTCCTGAAAGGTGGGACTCTCTAGTTTTTTTTATCCCATTCAAAGCTAAGAAATCTATTTCCAGGAACTTGAGATATCTGCGGTCAAGCAAGCTGCCCTCTCACCAGAAACTTATCAATATTAAGCCCATTCCACTATCGACTCCTCCCCTACGTATTAAACATCCCCTACCACCCTGGAAGTCATGTTCCAGGGCTTCTTCATTCAACCCAATGTCCCTTCTACAGTTTACTGTTCTCCCTCCCGCCCCATCTGTGCAGTAAAGGAATAATTAGCAGAAATTATTCCTCCAGGTCCTACATGCTGAGTAGAAGATAGAACACACCTTACCACCCGAAGGACATCAAAGCTGCTGCTGATAGCAACCACACCCCTACCACTGGATTATGGGTAGGGGCCCCAGTGCATTGCTTTGCCCAGGGGCCTACACTGCTGTTAAGACGGCCCTGATTATGAACACCTCACACTATTGTTTTTAGGCCAAAAGGTTGCACTGAGGTGTCTGGATGGCTAAGCTAAGCGACACACGTGTGCGGCACAAACACCTAGCCCATCTAGGAGTGGCACTGCAGTGTCAGACAGGATGGCAGATTTAAAAAATGGTCCCCAAAGAGCACATCATGCAAAGAAGAAAAAGAGGTGCAATGAGGTAGCTGTATGACTAAGCCAAGCGACACAAGTGTGCGGCACAAACAACATGGGACTTACTGGAATTTGCCCAGATGTAATACACGCATAATATTGCTGGCACAAGAGAGCGTAGCCTTAAACCACACACACGGCAAAGCCTGTAAAATTAATTTGGATAATAATAACCCTTTTATTTGGAGCTATTATAATGATATGCAGCACAGGTGAGCATACCCCTACACCACACAGGGCAAACCCTGTAAAAATTATTTGGATAATAATATAAGTAATGTATGTAACCCTTTTATTTGGAGTAAATAATATACAGCACAGGACACCACCACTGGACTTATGGCAGCACAGGACACCACCACTGGAGTAATACAGCACAAGACACCACCACTGGACTGGACTTATACGACAGTACCACTGGACATATACGGCAGTATCACTGGACTGGATTTATACAACAGTACCACTGGAATTATATGGCAGTACCACTGGATATATACGGCAGTATCACTGGACATATACGGCAGTATTACTGGACATTTGTGATGTGCACCGGAAATTTTTTGTGTTTTGTGTTTTGGTTTTGGATTCGGTTCCGCTGCCGTGTTTTGGATTTGGACGCATTTTGGCATAACCTCCCTGAAATTTTTTTGTCTGATTCGGGTGTGTTTTGGATTCTGGAGTTTTTTTACAAAAAAAAACTCAAAAACAGCTTAAATCATAGAATTTGGGGGTCATTTTGATCCCATAGTATTATT
Organism: Pseudophryne corroboree; assembly: GCF_028390025.1. Classification (NCBI taxonomy): domain Eukaryota; kingdom Metazoa; phylum Chordata; class Amphibia; order Anura; family Myobatrachidae; genus Pseudophryne; species Pseudophryne corroboree. The sequence continues at coordinate 1,204,890,697 of NC_086444.1, forward strand.
AACCTCAATAACCATAATTTCCACTCATTTCCAGTCTATTCTGTGAACACCTCACAATATTATTTTTAGTCCTCAAATTTGCACCACTGGATGGCTAAGCTAAGCGACCCAAGTGGCCGACACAAACACCTGGCCCATCTAGGAGTGGCACTGCAGTGTCAGACAGGATGGCAGATTTAAAAAATAGTCCCCAAACAGCACATAATGCAAAGAAAAAAAGAGGTGCACCAAGGTCACTGGATGGCTAAGCTAAGCGACACAAGTGGCCGACACAAACACCTGGCCCATCTAGGAGTGGCACTGCACTGTCAGACAGGATGGCACTTCAAAAAAATAGTCCCCAAACAGCACATGATGCAAAGAAAAAAGAGGTGCAATGAGGTAGCTGTGTGACTAAGCTAAGCGACCCAAGTGGCCGACACAAACACCTGGCCCATCTAGGAGTGGCACTGCAGTGTCAGACAGGATTGCAGATTTAAAAAATAGTCCCCAAACAGCACATGATGCAAAGAAAAAAAGAGGTGCACCAAGGTCGCTGGATAGCTAAGCTAAGCGACACAAGTGGCAGACACAAACACCTGGCCCATCTAGGAGTGGCACTGCAGTGACAGACAGGATGGCAGATTTAAAAAATAGTCCCCAAACAGCACATGATGCAAAGAAAAAAAGAGGTGCAATGAGGTAGCTGTGTGACTAAGCTAAGCGACCCAAGTGGCCGACACAAACACCTGGCCCATCTAGGAGTGGCAATGCACTGTCCTACTACTATATATATACTGCGCACAACTTAAATGCACCACAGGTATGGATGGATAGTATACTTGACGGCACAGAGGTAGCTAGAGCAGTGGCCTACTGTACCATAATGCTATATATTATATACTGATGGTCAGCAAACTGTGCAAAACTGAAATGCACCACAGGTATGGATGGATAGTATACTTGACGACACAGAGGTAGGTAGAGCAGTGGCCTACTGTACCGTACTGCTATATATTATATACTGGTGGTCAGCAAACTGCAAAACTGAAATGCACCACAGGTATGGATGGATAGTATACTTGACGACACAGAGGTAGGTAGAGCAGTGGCCTTCTGTACCGTACTGCTATATATTATATACTGGTGGTCAGCAAACTGTGCAAAACTGAAATGCACCACAGGTATGGATGGATAGTATACTTGACGACACAGAGGTAGGTAGAGCAGTGGCCTACTTTACCGTAATGCTATATATTATATAATGGTGGTCAGCAAAATTATGCCCTCTACTCCTACTATATATACTACAATGCAGCACAGATATGGAGCGTTTTTCAGGCAGAGAACGTATAATACTGGTGGTCACTGGTCAACAAAACTCTGCACTGTACTCCTATATAATACTGGTGGTCCCCAGTCCCCACAATAAAGCAGTGTGAGCACAGATATTTGCAGCACACTGAGCACAGATATGGAGCGTTTTTCAGGCAGAGAACGTAAATACTGGTGGTCACTGGTCACTGGTCAGCAAAACTCTGCACTGTACTCCTCCTATATAATACTAGTGATGAGCGGGTTCGGTTCCTCGGAAACCGAACCCCCCCGAACTTCACCCATTTTACACGGGTCCGAAGCATACTCGGATTCTCCCGTATGGCTCGGTTAACCCGAGCGCGCCCGAACGACATTATCCCACTGTCGGATTCTCGCGAGATTCGGATTCTATATAAGCAGCCGCGCGTCGCCGCCATTTTCACTCGTGCATTGGAAATGTTAGGGAGAGGACGTGGCTGGCGTCCTCTCCGTTTATTAATCTTGAATTCTTGATGCAAAAATATTTGTGCTTATTGCTTAATTGTGGGGACTGGGGAGCAGCTGTTTTATATAGAAGGAGTACAGTGCAGAGTTTTGCTGACCAGTGACCACCAGTATACGTTGTCTGCCTGAAAAACACTCCATATCTGTGCTCAGTGTGCTGCATATATCTGTGCTCACACTGCTTTATTGTGGGGACTGGGGACCACCAGTATATTATATAGGAGGAGTACAGTGCAGAGTTTTGCTGACCAGTGACCACCAGTATACGTTGTCTGCCTGAAAAACACTCCATATCTGTGCTCAGTGTGCTGCATATATCTGTGCTCACACTGCTTTAATGTGGGGACTGGGGACCACCAGTATATATATAGGAGGAGTACAGTGCAGAGTTTTGCTGACCAGTGACCACCAGTATATATAGCAGTACGGTACGGAAGGCCACTGCTCTACCTACCTCTGTGTCGTCAAGTATACTATCCATCTAGATTCTATACCTGTGGTGCATTTTAGTTTTGCAGTTTGCTGACAGTGACCACCAGTATATATAGCAGTACGGTACGGAAGGTCACTGCTCTACCTACCTCTGTGTTGTCAAGTATACTATCCATCTAGATTCTATACCTGTGGTGCATTTTAGTTTTGCAGTTTGCTGACAGTGACCACCAGTATATATAGCAGTACGGTACGGAAGGCCACTGCTCTACCTACCTCTGTGTCGTCAAGTATACTATCCATCTAGATTCTATACCTGTGGTGCATTTTAGTTTTGCAGTTTGCTGACACAGTGACCACCAGTATATATATCAGTACGGTACGGAAGGCCACTGCTGTACCTACCTCTGTGTCGTCATTAAGTATACTATCCATCTACATTCTATACCTGTGGTGCATTTTAGTTTTGCAGTTTGCTGACAGTGACCACCAGTATATATAGCAGTACAGTTCGGAATGCCACTGCTCTACCTACCTCTGTGTCGTCAAGTATACTATCCATCTAGATTCTATACCTGTGGTGCATTTTAGTTTTGCAGTTTGCTGACAGTGACCACCAGTATATATAGCAGTACGGTACGGAAGGTCACTGCTCTACCTACCTCTGTGTTGTCAAGTATACTATCTATCTAGATTCTATACCTGTGGTGCATTTTAGTTTTGCAGTTTGCTGACAGTGACCACCAGTATATATAGCAGTACGGTACGGAAGGCCACTGCTCTACCTACCTCTGTGTCGTCAAGTATACTATCCATCTAGATTCTATACCTGTGGTGCATTTTAGTTTTGCAGTTTGCTGACACAGTGACCACCAGTATATATATCAGTACGGTACGGAAGGCCACTGCTGTACCTACCTCTGTGTCGTCATTAAGTATACTATCCATCTACATTCTATACCTGTGGTGCATTTTAGTTTTGCAGTTTGCTGACAGTGACCACCAGTATATATAGCAGTACAGTTCGGAATGCCACTGCTCTACCTACCTCTGTGTCGTCAAGTATACTATCCATCCATACCTGTGGTGCATTTCAGTTGTGCGCAGTATATATAGTAGTAGGCCATTGCTATTGATACTGGCATATAATTCCACACATTAAAAAATGGAGAACAAAAATGTGGAGGTTAAAATAGGGAAAGATCAAGATCCACTTCCACCTCGTGCTGAAGCTGCTGCCACTAGTCATGGCCGAGACGATGAAATGCCATCAACGTCATCTGCCAAGGCCGATGCCCAATGTCATAGTAGAGAGCATGTTAAATCCAAAAGACTAAAGTTCAGTAAAATGACCCAAAAATCAAAATTGAAAGCGTCTGATGAGAAGCGTAAACTTGCCAGTATGCCATTTACGGCACGGAGTGGCAAGGAACGGCTGAGGCTCTGGCCTATGTTCATGGCTAGTGGTTCAGATTCACATGAGGATGGAAGCACTCATCCTCTCGCTAGAAAACTGCAGTGCCACTCCTAGGCCAATATTTACTAAGAATTCGAGTTTGTCCGATTTGTGTTTTTTTTCCTAAGTCCCAATCCGGGAATTCACTAAGCACCAATCTCGGCAGTGTTTGGACTATTCGTAATGGTTTGAATGACAACGTTCAGAAATACGAATGAATAGACCATCGGTCAAACGCGGCTGTTATTTCATAGAATACGGGAATTCACTATTCATGCGTATTTGGGTGTTAGTTTCTGAGTGCTCAAGTGCGGGTCTGTTTTTTTTTCGAATCGTTAAAAAAAGCAGCAAAAAAATAGACCTGCTTTTTCCAGTCGAGTTTGGATAACCATGCATGGATCAGTGAGATCTGTGCATGGTTATCTATGGGAAAGGGTCTGTTTAGTGTAAAAACTGGAAAAAAAAATTGCGTGGGGTCCCCCCTCCTAAGCATAACCAGCCTCGGGCTCTTTGAGCCGGTCCTGGTTGAAAACATATGGGGGGAAAAATGACAGGGGATCCCCCATATTTAATCAACCAGCACCGGGCTCTGTGCCTGGTCCTGGTTCCAAAAATACAGGGGACAAAAAGCGTAGGTGTCCCCCGTATTTTTGAAACCAGCACCGGGCTCCACTAGCCAGGTACATAATGCCACAGCCAGGAGACAGTTTTATACTGGTCCCTGCGGCCCTGGCAATACATACCCAACTAGTCACCCCTGGTCGGGGTACCCTGGAGGAGTGGGAACCCCTTAAATCAAGGGATCCCCCCTCCAGCCACCCAAGGGCCAGGGGTGAAGCCTGAGGCTGTCCCCCCCCCCCATCCAAGGGCGGCGGATGGGGGGCTGATAGCCTTGTGAAAAAATGTGAATATTGTTTTTAGTAGCAGTACTACAAGTCCCAGCAAGCCTCCCCCGCAAGCTGGTACTTGGAGAACCACAAGTACCAGCATGCGGTGGAAAACCGGGCCCGCTGGTACCTGTAGTACTACTACTAAAAAAAATACCCCCAAAAAAACAGGACACACACACTGTGAAAGTATAAGTTTATTACATACATGCACACCTCCATACACACATACTTACCTATGTTCCCACGAGGCTCGGTCCTCTTCTTCATGTAGAATCCTCGGGGTACCTGTGAAAAAAATTATACTCACATAATCCAGTGTAGAATCAGACCTTTGTATAATCCGCGTACTTGGCAAAATAATAAAACGGAAACCCGATGTCCGATGTTTACACATGGGGCCCCTTTTCCCCGACTGCCAGGACCCCCCCTGACTCCTATCAAAGAGGGTCCCTTCAGCCAATCGGGGAGCGCCACATTGTGGCACTCTCCTGATTGGCTGTGTGCTCCTGTAGTGTCTGTCAGGCAGCACACGGCACAGATACAATGTAGCGCCTATGCGCTCCACTGTAGCCAATGGTGGGAACTTTGCGGTCAGCGGTTGACCGAAAGTAACCTCACCGCTGACCGCAAAGTTCCCACCATTGGCTACAATGGAGCGCATAGGCGCTACACTGTATCTGTGCCGTGTGCTGCCTGACAGACACTACAGGAGCACACAGCCAATCAGGAAAGTGCCACGACGTGGCGCTCCCTGATTGGCTGAAGGGACCCTCTTTGACAGAAGTCAGGGGGGGTCCTGGCAGTCGGGGAAAGGGGTCCCATGTGTAAACATGGGACCCCTTTCAGTGCGTGGTCGGGTTTCTGTTTTATTATTTTGCCAAGTACGTGGATTATACAAAGGTCTGATTCTACACTGGATTCTGTGAGTATAATTTTTTTCACAGGTACCCCGAGGATTCTACATGGAGAAGAGGACCGAGCCTTGTGGGAACATAGTTAAGTATGTGTGTATGGAGGTGTGCATGTATTTAATAAACTTATACTTTCGCGGTGTGTGTGTCCTGTTTTTTTGGGGGTACTTTTTTTAGTAGTAGTACTACAGGTACCAGCGGGCCCGGTTTCCAACCGCATGCTGGTACTTGTGGTTCTCCAAGTTCCAGCTTGCGTGGGAGGCTTGCTGGGACTTGTAGTACTGCTACTAAAAACAATATTCACATTTTTACAAAAAGGCTATCAGCCCCCCATCCGCCGCCCTTGTATGGAGGGGACAGCCTCGGGCTTCACCCCTGGCCCTTGGGTGGCTGGAGGGGGGGACCCCTTGATTTAAGGGGTTTCCACTCCTCCAGGGTACCCTGGCCAGGGGTGACTAGTTGGGTATGTAATGCCAGGGCCGGCCCGCAGGGACCAGTATAAAAGTGTCCCCCAGCTGTGGCATTATGTACCTGGCTAGTGAAGCCCGGTGCTGGTTTCAAAAATACGGGGGACCCCTACGCTTTTTGTCCCCCGTATTTTTGGAACCAGGACCAGGCGCAGAGCCCGGTGCTGGTTGATGAAATATGGGGGATCCCTTGTCATTTTTCCCCCCCATATTTTTTCAACCAGGACCGGCTCAAAGAGCCCGAGGCTGGTTGTGCTTATGAGGGGGGACCCCACGCAATTTTTTCCAGATTTTTTTAGACTTTAAACAACTTTTTAAGGTACACAATGAAGCCCTGCACGGATCTCACAGATCCGGCCGGGATTCCTTGTGTTTTGTCAGGCAGTGTATTACTCATCACTCCCGTAAAACACTGCCTGATATTACGAATCACATCGACATCGGAAAAAACGATTGTGCAAAACTCGGCAGCTTAGTGAATGATCGTATCAGGATTCAAAAAGTTGCAGTAAAATGCACCCGATACCATTCGAGTTCAAACACCCTTCAAAACGGCCAAAACACGAATCTTTGTAAATATAACCCCTAGATGGGCCAGGTGTTTGTGTCGGCCACTTGTGTCGCTTAGCTTAGTCACACAGCGACCTTGGTGCGCCTCTTTTTTTCTTTGCATCATGTGCTGTTTGGGGACAATTTTTTTGAAGTGCCATCCTGCCTGACACTGCAGTGCCACTCCTAGATGGGCCAGGTGTTTGTGTCGGCCACTTGTGTCGCTTAGCTTAGTCACACAGCGACCTTGGTGCACCTCTTTTTTTCTTTGCATCATGCGCTATTTGGGGACTATTTTTTTTAAGTGCCATCCTGCCTGACACTGCAGTGCCACTCCTAGATGGGCCAGGTGTTTGTGTCGGCCACTTGGGTCGCTTAGCTTAGTCACACAGCGACCTTGGTGCGCCTCTTTTTTTCTTTGCATCATGTGCTGTTTGGGGACAATTTTTTTAAGTGCCATCCTGCCTGACACTGCAGTGCCACTCCTAGATGGGCCAGGTGTTTGTGTCGGCCACTTGTGTCGCTTAGCTTAGTCACACAGCGACCTTGTTGCGCCTCTTTTTTTCTTTGCATCATGTGCTGTTTGGGGACTATTTTTTTAAATCTGCCATCCTGTCTGACACTGCAGTGTCACTCCTAGATGGGCCAGGTGTTTGTGTCGGCCACTTGTATAGCTTAGCTTAGTCACACAGCGACCTTGGTGCGCCTCTTTTTTTCTTTGCATCATGTGCTGTTTGGGGACAATTTTTTTGAAGTGCCATCCTGCCTGACACTGCAGTGCCACTCCTAGATGGGCCAGGTGTTTGTGTCGGCCACTTGTGTCGCTTAGCTTAGTCACACAGCGACCTTGGTGTGCCTCTTTTTTTCTTTGCATCATGTGCTGTTTGGGGAGTATTTTTTAAATCGGCCATCCTGTCTGACACTGCAGTGCCACTCCTAGATGGGCCAGGTGTTTGTGTCGGCCACTATTGTCGCATAACTTAGTCACACAGCGACCTTGGTGCGCCTCTTTTTTTATTCTTTGCATCATGTGCTGTTTGGGGACAATTTTTTGAAGTGCCATCCTGCCTGACACTGCAGTGCCACTCCTAGATGGGCCAGTTGTTTGTGTCGGCCAATTGTGTCGCTTAGCTTAGTCACACAGCGACCTTGGTGCGCCTCTTTTTTTTCTTTGCATCATGTGCTGTTTGGGGACTATTTTTAGCTTAGTCACACAGCGACCTTGGTGCGCCTCTTTTTTTTCTTTGCATCATGTGCTGTTTGGGGACTATTTTTTTGAAGTGCCATCCTGCCTTACACTGCAGTGCCACTCCTAGATGGGCCAGGTGTTTGTGTCGGCCACTTGTGTCGCTTAGCTTAGTCACACAGCGACCTTGGTGCGCCTCTTTTTTTCTTTGCATCATGTGCTGTTTGGGGACTATTTTTTGAAGTGCCATCCTGTATGACACTGCAGTGCCACTCCTAGATGGGCCAGGTGTTTGTGTCGGCCACTTGGGTCGCTTAGCTTAGTCACACAGCTACCTCATTGCACCTCTATTATTCTTTGCATCATGTGCTGTTTGGGGAGTGTTTTTTTAAAGTGCCTTCCTGTCTGACACTGCAGTGCCACTCCTAGATGGGCCAGGTGTTTGTGTCGGCCACTTGTGTCGCTTAGCTTAGTCACACAGTGACCTAGGTGCGCCTCTTTTTTTTCTTTGCATCATGTGCTGTTTGGGGACTTTTTTTTTGAAGTGCCATCCTGCCTTACACTGCAGTGCCACTCCTAGATGGGCCAGGTGTTTGTGTCGGCCACTTGTGTCGCTTAGCTTAGTCACACAGCGACCTTGGTGAGCCTCTTTTTTTCTTTGCATTATGTGCTGTTTGGGGACTATTTTTTTGAAGTGCCATCCTGTCTGACACTGCAGTGCCACTCCTAGATGGGCCAGGTGTTTGTGTCGGCCACTATTGTCGCATAGCTTAGTCACACAGCGACCTTGGTGCGCCTCTTTTTTTCTTTGCATCATGTGCTGTTTGGGGACAATTTTTTGAAGTGCCATCCTGCCTGACACTGCAGTGCCACTCCTAGATGGGCCATGTGTTTGTGTCGGCCAATTGTGTCGCTTAGCTTAGTCACACAGCGACCTTGGTGCGCCTCTTTTTTTCTTTTCATCATGTGCTCTTTGGGGACTATTTTTTGAAGTGCCATCCTGTCTGACACTGCAGTGCCACTCCTAGATGGGCCAGGTGTTTGTGTCGGCCACTTGGGTCACTTAGCTTAGTCACACAGCGACCTTGGTGCGCCTCTTTTTTTATTTGCATCATGTGCTGTTTGGGGACTATTTTTTTGAAGTGCCATCCTGTCTGACACTGCAGTGCCACTCCTAGATGGGCCAGGTGTTTGTGTCGGCCACTTGGGTCGCTTAGCTTAGTCACACAGCGACCTTGGTGCGCCTCTTTTTTTCTTTGCATCATGTGCTGTTTGGGGACTATTTTTTTGAAGTGCCATCCTGCCTGAAACTGCTGTGCCACTCCTAGATGGGCCAGGTGTTTGTGTCGGCCACTTGTGTCGCTTAGCTTAGCCATCCAGCGACCTCGGTGCAAATTTTAGGACTAAAAATAATATTGTGAGGTGTGAGCTGTTCAGAATAGACTGAAAATGAGTGTAAATTATGGTTATTGAGGTTAATAATGCTATGGATCAAAATGACCCCCAAATTCTATGATTTAAGCTGTTTTTGAGGTTTTTTTGTAAAAAAACACCCGAATCAAAAACACACCCGAATCCGACAAAAAAATTTCATGGAGGTTTTGCCAAAACGCGTCCGAATCCAAAACACGGCCGCGGAACCGAATCCAAAACCAAAACACATCACTATATAATACTGGTGGTCCCCAGTCCCCACAATAAAGCAGTGTGAGCACAGATATTTGCAGCACACTGAGCACAGATATGGAGCGTTTTTCAGGCAGAGAACGTAGATATTTGCAGCACACTGAGCACAGATATTTGCAGCACACTGAGCACAGATATTTGCAGCCCCCTGAACATAGAAACTGAGAGGACGCCAGCCACGTCCTCTCACGATAATTTCCAATGCACGAGTGAAAAATGGCGGCGACGCGCGGCTCCTTATATAGAATCCGAATCTCACGAGAATCCGACAGCGGGATGATGACGTTCGGGCCCGCTCGGGTTAACCGAGCAAGGCGGGAGGATCCGAGTTGCTCGGACCCGTGCAAAAAAAGGTGAAGTTCGGGCGGGTACTGGACATATACGGCAGTACCACTGGACATATACAGCAGCACAGGGACACCACCGCTGGACTGATGCAGGACAGCATCTTTAACACTGTTTTTCCATTTTAATTACATCTCATTTTTGTATTACCTACTTTATAGCTTCGGCTTCCTAACACTAATTTACTAACACTATAGTTTTTTCACTGGCATGCTGCCCTGGGATTTCTGTCTTATGCTAGTGTTTTGGGGTGCCACACCCTGCACCTAGATATAGCGCTAGGGAAACCAAATATACAGAGACGCCTTGATGTGGCTTTGGGGCTTATTCATACATTTGCGCAAATATATGTAACCGAGATCTCTGAATTCTAATATTGTGTGGGATTTACATCTGGTTACTGTTATCATTCAGGGTGCTGGGGGAAACAAAATGCCTTTTTTTTCTTGCTTAGAAATACCCTTCCTTTCAAGCACCTGAATGATATCACTAAGCTAATTGAGCATCTGCCACATTATATAATACAAACATGCAACATATTCTTAATCTAGTATGATCCATTTAACCCAGGGAACAATTGATATTCGTGTGTATTCCCTATGGGGAGAGATGTATCAAAGTTCAGAGAGTGATAAAGTGGAGAGAGATAAAATGGCAACCGATCAGCTCCTAACTGCCATGTTACAGGCTGTGTTTAAAAAATGACAGTGGGAGCTGATTGGCTGAAACTTGTCTCCAAGCTTTGATACACATCCCCCTATAGGAGTTTTCCCCTTCCAAACTAAGCATTATTTAACAAATCCATTTACAAATCATTTCATTCAGCTCAGGTTGGTCCAATGTGTGAAGAGAGTGCAGTGCTGTATATAGCAGCTAGGATGTTATTAGCCATAAATAGAAGTAAAATCTGCATCTACATTCATAGGATACATAGACCAAACCAGCCAACAGCTGGGGGAAGGAGACTAATTTATCAAAGTTATGCCTGGGCTGTGATTTTACAGGTGGCGTATAATTTATCTGGGAATGTCTTCTGTCAAAATCAATAATTCACATAATAAAACATGGATTCCAGCTCCCTTAGGGTTAAATCTCTAGTCTACCATCGGGTTTTTTTCTTCACTTTATATTAATGGTTTGCCATCTGTTAGCGCAGAATGTAGCACGTACTTGGATACTATCTGTGAAGCGATTGCAGGCCTATAGGCAAGTGACTGGTTAATAAGAGCGGCCTTTCCTAGATAGCATCGCTGTACTCGGCACTGGTGCTTGTAAGGCATTCCCGCAGGAAGGGGCCTTTTTTCTACATCTCCTGGAACATAATCAGGTGACCTTTCATGAATTCATCTGTGATCGCCCACAGGCTAAAACAATAATATTTTTATTCCAATGGAATTACTTGTGGACCAAAGAATGGACAGGAATCGAGGTATCACTAACTCCTCTTTCCCACTAAAAACCTGAGTCCGACCCGGGTAAGTGAACATGGGTTTCTAGCCGTGATTGTCAAAGCGTCTAGAAAACCCATTCACGCCACAGGCTGGACCTGGGTTAATGGCAGGTCTACTTTCTGACATCATCTCCAAGTGCCAGTGAGCGGCTCTCCATAGGGTTTTAACGGGACTTGAGTTGGATGTCTCTGGTCATCCATTTACTGTACATTGCACCCTATAAAAAAATGGTACCAAGGTCACCCCAAATTAGCAGTACAGCAGTGTTGGATGATGTTCCATCCACACTGTTACGGGACTCTGGAGAGGCCAGGGCCGCCCAGCTGCTCCCAGAGCAACATGATGAGAATGGAGGCGTGAAACAAGGTCATGCCCCAAAATGTCTTCCAGCACAGTGCGGAATTCTTGTGTGCACCAAATATGTTTGTGCACGAAAGGAGTGTGGGCTCGCTGCTGTGCAATGCTTTTGTGGTTTTATTGGGGGGTTGGGCCTGACTTGCGGAGCGGACTAGCCCCTGTGCTGGGTCCCCCCCCCCCCACAAGTCTGTGTGACTGATCGTAGATGTGCTAAATTTAGGACTAGGCCCCAAGTCTACATCAGGTCCAGAGTAATAGCTAGAATAAAGCTGTCTTCCTTCAAATACTGGCATCCATTTGCTGCCCATGAGGTACACTCTTCATTTAATACAAGGTACGTTTAATAAGACGACTATGAACAACATTGAATTGTTGCTAGAGTGGGATTTCAGTGCAATTATACGTTATGCATTGCAGGTGTTTCTATATCCCATACTGTGATCAAGGTTCCTGGAGGGAATTCAGTGCGAGGTTTGGAAGCACGCTAAATACGTCGTGTTCCTGGCTGCCTGCGAGTGTGAGCCAACCCAAGATACGATGCGGAAAGCGCAGTAAACTGAACACAGTGAAATTATATATTGAAAGGAAGCAGGTGTTCTACCTGGGCTCGTGTCAAGTGCAGGACTCTCAACAGTTCCAAAGCAAATTCAATTCTTTACACCAGCATTACCTTGGAGATTATATTAACTATTAAAATTAAGTTTAAAATTCATGTCAGCGAACAAAAACTATTTACAATGTGGAAATACAGCAGGTGTTATGCTTATTTTTCCCTCTCTTCTTTCTTTTTATTTTGCTAAATCTGCCGGACCCCCTGGCAGCCATTTCCAGATGCAGCCTCTGAATCGTCTGCCGTGCATGTGAATGTGTTTCTCTCCCTCCCAGGGGCCCAGCGTTGTTTATTATAATTTACTCCCCTGTATTTATTTCCTAACGGCAGGTATGAAGAGATTATACCACAATTTTCTGGGCTGTCATTCAGGCTGGGAGAGGAAAACAGAGCGTTTCATAATTACATCTAGTGATAATAAAATGGAGAATCAGCCGTTGCGGTTACTGGGATAGGTGACAGATTTATGCCATGCGTCTTCCTTATGCATAATAAAACATCTAACATCCTAGGCTGAGCTTTGCTTCTACAAACAAGACCTAAAGAAGTGCGTTCCCATCAGATTTCTTGTAAATCTTTGTCTGGTTACATCTCTTGGCTTTGTTAACATCGTACACCCTTGGTAGTGACTATTCCGCAATTTTATTGTGTTACCCTTCAATGAATGATGAACAAGACGGGACAGCAGGAATGCTCAATTCCTGGGGAATATGCATCATTGCTTTGAGAGAGATAAAAAAGAAATAGATACGCAAAGTACCAACTAATCAGCTCCTAACTGCCATGTTACAGGCAGCGTTTCAAAAATGACAGCTGATTGGCTGGTACTTTGGGTTCTATGGAGGTCATTCCGACCCGATCGCTCGCTGCAGTTTGTCGCAGCACAGCGTTCGGGTCGGAACAGCGTGTGCACCGGGGCATGGCAGGCGTTGTTGCCCAGCGATCGCCTCTGAGACAGAGGCAGTTGCTGGGCGGGAGGTGGCTGGACGGCGGCATTAAGCCGCCATTTAGGGGGCGCAGTCCGGCCAACGCAGGCATGGCCGGACCGTTGGGGGGGGCGGGCCGCGGCGGTTGCGTGACGTCTCACGCAGCCGCTGCGGCCAGTGGCAGCGACAATCAACTCCCGGCCAGCTGTAGGAGCTGCGCTGGCCGGGAGTTACTCCACAAATACAAAAGCATCGCCGCTGTGCGATGCTTTTGTATTTGTGCGGGGAGGGGGGGCCAGACTGACAGGGTGGACTAGCCCTGTGCTGGGCGTCTCCACGCATGTCAGGGAAGATGATCGTAGCTGTGCTAAATTTAGCACAGCTTCGATCAACTCGGAATGACCCCCATTGTATTAAGCCTTGGATAGAGAGATAACGTGGACCAGCCAATCAGCTCCTAGCTGTTCTTTTTCAAACAGTCTGCAACATGGCAGTTAGAGACTGATTGGCTGGTACTTTATCTCCCTCCACTTTATCACTCTCCACGCATTAATATGACCCCCTGTCTTATCAAATAGAGCACTTTTCTCAAGTATTTCTCATAAATGGTGTTTAACGTATTTTCTAAACCAACAACAAGTGAATACTGTAGATTTATTCGGCAGGATCATTATTTATCCAGGGACAGCGCTGCCACTAGGTACATGAAACAGTGGCACGAAAATCCCAGCGGCACAGGTGCGATTGAGATCCACAGTACCAAAACATGTATTGGAAATGAGCTGGGCATTTCTGTGCGGTGACTGAGAGGTGGCTATTCCCATGCCTGAAAAATTTCCATTTTATGGGCGTCTTATGGTAGCTAGAGATGAGCGCCTGAAATTTTTCGGGTTTTGTGTTTTGGTTTTGGGTTCGGTTCCGCGGCCGTGTTTTGGGTTCGAACGCGTTTTGGCAAAACCTCACCGAATTTTTTTTGTCGGATTCGGGTGTGTTTTGGATTCGGGTGTTTTTTTCAAAAAACACTAAAAAACAGCTTAAATCATAGAATTTGGGGGTCATTTTGATCCCAAAGTATTATTAACCTCAAAAACCATAATTTACACTCATTTTCAGTCTATTCTGAATACCTCACACCTCACAATATTATTTTTAGTCCTAAAATTTGCACCGAGGTCGCTGTGTGAGTAAGATAAGCGACCCTAGTGGCCGACACAAACACCGGGCCCATCTAGGAGTGGCACTGCAGTGTCACGCAGGATGTCCCTTCCAAAAAACCCTCCCCAAACAGCACATGACGCAAAGAAAAAAAGAGGCGCAATGAGGTAGCTGACTGTGTGAGTAAGATTAGCGACCCTAGTGGCCGACACAAACACCGGGCCCATCTAGGAGTGGCACTGCAGTGTCACGCAGGATGTCCCTTCCAAAAAACCCTCCCCAATCAGCACATGATGCAAAGAAAAAGAAAAGAAAAAAGAGGTGCAAGATGGAATTGTCCTTGGGCCCTCCCACCCACCCTTATGTTGTATAAACAAAACAGGACATGCACACTTTAACCAACCCATCATTTCAGTGACAGGGTCTGCCACACGACTGTGACTGATATGACGGGTTGGTTTGGACCCCCCCCCAAAAAAGAAGCAATTAATCTCTCCTTGCACAAACTGGCTCTACAGAGGCAAGATGTCCACCTCATCTTCACCCTCCGATATATCACCGTGTACATCCCCCTCCTCACAGATTATCAATTCGTCCCCACTGGAATCCACCATCTCAGCTCCCTGTGTACTTTGTGGAGGCAATTGCTGCTGGTCAATGTCTCCACGGAGGAATTGATTATAATTCATTTTAATGAACATCATCTTCTCCACATTTTCTGGATGTAACCTCGTACGCCGATTGCTGACAAGGTGAGCGGCGGCACTAAACACTCTTTCGGAGTACACACTTGTGGGAGGGCAACTTAGGTAGAATAAAGCCAGTTTGTGCAAGGGCCTCCAAATTGCCTCTTTTTCCTGCCAGTATAAGTACGGACTGTGTGACGTGCCTACTTGGATGCGGTCACTCATATAATCCTCCACCATTCTATCAATGTTGAGAGAATCATATGCAGTGACAGTAGACGACATGTCCGTAATCGTTGTCAGGTCCTTCAGTCCGGACCAGATGTCAGCATCAGCAGTCGCTCCAGACTGCCCTGCATCACCGCCAGCGGGTGGGCTCGGAATTCTGAGCCTTTTCCTCGCACCCCCAGTTGCGGGAGAATGTGAAGGAGGAGATGTTGACAGGTCGCGTTCCGCTTGACTTGACAATTTTGTCACCAGCAGGTCTTTCAACCCCAGCAGACCTGTGTCTGCCGGAAAGAGAGATCCAAGGTAGGCTTTAAATCTAGGATCGAGCACGGTGGCCAAAATGTAGTGCTCTGATTTCAACAGATTGACCACCCGTGAATCCTTGTTAAGCGAATTAAGGGCTGCATCCACAAGTCCCACATGCCTAGCGGAATCGCTCCCTTTTAGCTCCTTCTTCAATGCCTCCAGCTTCTTCTGCAAAAGCCTGATGAGGGGAATGACCTGACTAAGGCTGGCAGTGTCTGAACTGACTTCACGTGTGGCAAGTTCAAAGGGCATCAGAACCTTGCACAACGTTGAAATCATTCTCCACTGCACTTGAGACAGGTGCATTCCACCTACTATATCGTGCTCAATTGTATAGGCTTGAATGGCCTTTTGCTGCTCCTCCAACCTCTGAAGCATATAGAGGGTTGAATTCCACCTCGTTACCACTTCTTGCTTCAGATGATGGCAGGGCAGGTTCAGTAGTTTTTGGTGGTGCTCCAGTCTTCTGTACATGGTGCCTGTACGCCGAAAGTGTCCCGCAATTTTTCTGGCCACCGACAGCATCTCTTGCACGCCCCTGTCGTTTTTTAAAAAATTCTGCACCACCAAATTCAAGGTATGTGCAAAACATGGGACGTGCTGGAATTTGCCCATATTTAATGCACACACAATATTGCTGGCGTTGTCCGATGCCACAAATCCACAGGAGAGTCCAATTGGGGTAAGCCATTCCGCGATGATCTTCCTCAGTTGCCGTAAGAGGTTTTCAGCTGTGTGCGTATTCTGGAAAGCGGTGATACAAAGCGTAGCCTGCCTAGGAAAGAGTTGGCGTTTGCGAGATGCTGCTACTGGTGCCGCCGCTGCTGTTCTTGCGGCGGGAGTCCATACATCTACCCAGTGGGCTGTCACAGTCATATAGTCCTGACCCTGCCCTGCTCCACTTGTCCACATGTCCGTGGTTAAGTGGACATTGGGTACAACTGCATTTTTTAGGACACTGGTGAGTCTTTTTCTGACGTCCGTGTACATTCTCGGTATCGCCTGCCTAGAGAAGTGGAACCTAGATGGTATTTGGTAACGGGGGCACACTGCCTCAATAAATTGTCTAGTTCCCTGTGAACTAACGGCGGATACCGGACGCACGTCTAACACCAACATAGTTGTCAAGGACTCAGTTATCCGCTTTGCAGTAGGATGACTGCTGTGATATTTCATCTTCCTCGCAAAGGACTGTTGAACAGTCAATTGCTTACTGGAAGTAGTACAAGTGGGCTTACGACTTCCCCTCTGGGATGACCATCGACTCCCAGCGGCAACAACAGCAGCGCCAGCAGCAGTAGGCGTTACACGCAAGGATGCATCGGAGGAATCCCAGGCAGGAGAGGACTCGTCAGAATTGCCAGTGACATGGCCTGCAGGACTATTGGCATTCCTGGGGAAGGAGGAAATTGACACTGAGGGAGTTGGTGGGGTGGTTTGCGTGAGCTTGGTTACAAGAGGAAGGGATTTACTGGTCAGTGGACTGCTTCCGCTGTCACCCAAAGTTTTTGAACTTGTCACTGACTTATTATGAATGCGCTGCAGGTGACGTATAAGGGAGGATGTTCCGAGGTGGTTAACGTCCTTACCCCTACTTATTACAGCTTGACAAAGGGAACACACGGCTTGACACCTGTTGTCCGCATTTCTGGTGAAATACCTCCACACCGAAGAGCTGATTTTTTTGGTATTTTCACCTGGCATGTCAACGGCCATATTCCTCCCACGGACAACAGGTGTCTCCCCGGGTGCCTGACTTAAACAAACCACC
The DNA here is from genome assembly GCF_028390025.1 of Pseudophryne corroboree. NCBI lineage: Eukaryota > Metazoa > Chordata > Amphibia > Anura > Myobatrachidae > Pseudophryne > Pseudophryne corroboree. The sequence continues at coordinate 1,204,907,909 of NC_086444.1, forward strand.
TCACCATCAGAATCCTCCTGGTCAATTTCCTCCCCAGCGCCAGCAACACCCATATCCTCCTCATCCTGGTGTACTTCAACACTGACATCTTCAATCTGACTATCAGGAACTGGACTGCGGGTGCTCCTTCCAGCACTTGCAGGGGGCGTGCAAATGGTGGAAGGCGCATGCTCTTCACGTCCAGTGTTGGGAAGGTCAGGCATCGCAACCGACACAATTGGACTCTCCTTGTGGATTTGGGATTTCAAAGTACGCACAGTTCTTTGCGGTGCTTTTGCCAGCTTGAGTCTTTTCAGTTTTCTAGCGAGAGGCTGAGTGCTTCCATCCTCATGTGAAGCTGAACCACTAGCCATGAACATAGGCCAGGGCCTCAGCCGTTCCTTGCCACTCCGTGTGGTAAATGGCATATTGGCAAGTTTACGCTTCTCCTCCGACAATTTTATTTTAGGTTTTGGAGTCCTTTTTTTACTGATATTTGGTGTTTTGGTTTTGACATGCTCTGTACTATGCCATTGGGCATCGGCCTTGGCAGACGACGTTGCTGGCATTTCATCGTCTCGGCCATGACTAGTGGCAGCAGCTTCAGCACGAGGTGGAAGTGGATCTTGATCTTTCCCTAATTTTGGAACCTCAACATTTTTGTTCTCCATATTTTAATAGGCACAACTAAAAGGCACCTCAGGTAAACAATGGAGATGGATGGATTGGATACTAGTATACAATTATGGACGGGCTGCCGAGTGCCGACACAGAGGTAGCCACAGCCGTGAACTACCGCACTGTACTGTGTCTGCTGCTAATATATAGACTGGTTGATAAAGAGATAGTATACTCGTAACTAGTATGTATGTATAAAGAAAGAAAAAAAAACCACGGTTAGGTGGTATATACAATTATGGACGGGCTGCCGAGTGCCGACACAGAGGTAGCCACAGCCGTGAACTACCGCACTGTACTGTGTCTGCTGCTAATATATAGACTGGTTGATAAAGAGATAGTATACTCGTAACTAGTATGTATGTATAAAGAAAGAAAAAAAAACCACGGTTAGGTGGTATATACAATTATGGACGGGCTGCCGAGTGCCGACACAGAGGTAGCCACAGCCGTGAACTACCGCACTGTACTGTGTCTGCTGCTAATATATAGACTGGTTGATAAAGAGATAGTATACTCGTAACTAGTATGTATGTATAAAGAAAGAAAAAAAAACCACGGTTAGGTGGTATATACAATTATGGACGGGCTACCGAGTGCCGACACAGAGGTAGCCACAGCCGTGAACTACCGCACTGTACTGTGTCTGCTGCTAATATATAGACTGGTTGATAAAGAGATAGTATACTCGTAACTAGTATGTATGTATAAAGAAAGAAAAAAAAACCACGGTTAGGTGGTATATACAATTATGGACGGGCTGCCGAGTGCCGACACAGAGGTAGCCACAGCCGTGAACTACCGCACTGTACTGTGTCTGCTGCTAATATATAGACTGGTTGATAAAGAGATAGTATACTCGTAACTAGTATGTATGTATAAAGAAAGAAAAAAAAACCACGGTTAGGTGGTATATACAATTATGGACGGGCTGCCGAGTGCCGACACAGAGGTAGCCACAGCCGTGAACTACCGCACTGTACTGTGTCTGCTGCTAATATATAGACTGGTTGATAAAGAGATAGTATACTCGTAACTAGTATGTATGTATAAAGAAAGAAAAAAAAACCACGGTTAGGTGGTATATACAATTATGGACGGGCTGCCGAGTGCCGACACAGAGGTAGCCACAGCCGTGAACTACCGCACTGTACTGTGTCTGCTGCTAATATATAGACTGGTTGATAAAGAGATAGTATACTCGTAACTAGTATGTATGTATAAAGAAAGAAAAAAAACCACGGTTAGGTGGTATATACAATTATGGACGGGCTGCCGAGTGCCGACACAGAGGTAGCCACAGCCGTGAACTACCGCACTGTACTGTGTCTGCTGCTAATATATAGACTGGTTGATAAAGAGATAGTATACTCGTAACTAGTATGTATGTATAAAGAAAGAAAAAAAAAACCACGGTTAGGTGGTATATACAATTATGGACGGGCTGCCGAGTGCCGACACAGAGGTAGCCACAGCCGTGAACTACCGCACTGTACTGTGTCTGCTGCTAATATATAGACTGGTTGATAAAGAGATACACGTAACTAGTATGTATGTATAAAGAAAGAAAAAAAAACCACGGTTAGGTGGTATATACAATTATGGACGGGCTGCCGAGTGCCGACACAGAGGTAGCCACAGCCGTGAACTACCGCACTGTACTGTGTCTGCTGCTAATATATAGACTGGTTGATAAAGAGATAGTATACTCGTAACTAGTATGTATGTATAAAGAAAGAAAAAAAAACCACGGTTAGGTGGTATATACAATTATGGACGGGCTGCCGAGTGCCGACACAGAGGTAGCCACAGCCGTGAACTACCGCACTGTACTGTGTCTGCTGCTAATATATAGACTGGTTGATAAAGAGATAGTATACTCGTAACTAGTATGTATGTATAAAGAAAGAAAAAAAAAACACGGTTAGGTGGTATATACAATTATGGACGGGCTGCCGAGTGCCGACACAGAGGTAGCCACAGCCGTGAACTACCGCACTGTACTGTGTCTGCTGCTAATATATAGACTGGTTGATAAAGAGATAGTATACTCGTAACTAGTATGTATGTATAAAGAAAGAAAAAAAAACCACGGTTAGGTGGTATATACAATTATGGACGGGCTGCCGAGTGCCGACACAGAGGTAGCCACAGCCGTGAACTACCGCACTGTACTGTGTCTGCTGCTAATATAGACTGGTTGATAAAGAGATAGTATACTACTAATATTATATATACTGGTGGTCAGGTCACTGGTCACTAGTCACACTGGCAGTGGCACTCCTGCAGCAAAAGTGTGCACTGTTTTAATATAATATTATGTACTCCTGGCTCCTGCTATAACCTATAACTGGCACTGCAGTAGTGCTCCCCAGTCTCCCCCACAATTATAAGCTGTGTGAGCTGAGCAGTCAGACAGATATATAATATATATTATATAGATGATGCAGCACACTGGCCTGAGCCTGAGCAGTGCACACAGATATGGTATGTGACTGACTGAGTCACTGTGTGTATCGCTTTTTTCAGGCAGAGAACGGATATATTAAATAAACTGCACTGTGTGTCTGGTGGTCACTCACTATATAATATATTATGTACTCCTGGCTCCTGCTATAACCTATAACTGGCACTGCAGTAGTGCTCCCCAGTCTCCCCCACAATTATAAGCTGTGTGAGCTGAGCAGTCAGACAGATATATATAATATTATATATAGATAATAGATGATGCAGCACACTGGCCTGAGCCTGAGCAGTGCACACAGATATGGTATGTGACTGAGTCACTGTGTGCTGTGTATCGCTTTTTTCAGGCAGAGAACGGATTATAAATAAAACTGGTGGTCACTATCAGCAAAACTCTGCACTGTACTGAGTACTCCTAATGCTCCCCAAAATTAGTAAATCAAGTGTCTCTCTAATCTATTCTAAACGGAGAGGACGCCAGCCACGTCCTCTCCCTATCAATCTCAATGCACGTGTGAAAATGGCGGCGACGCGCGGCTCCTTATATAGAATCCGAGTCTCGCGATAGAATCTGAGCCTCGCGAGAATCCGACAGCGTCATGATGACGTTCGGGCGCGCTCGGGTTAACCGAGCAAGGCGGGAAGATCCGAGTCGCTCGGACCCGTGAAAAAAAACATGAAGTTCTGGCGGGTTCGGATTCAGAGAAACCGAACCCGCTCATCTCTAATGGTAGCGTTGCTGAAATGGTTACATATACCGTACAGACACTTTATCGCTCTCATTGGAGGTATCCATAGTCAGGGGAAGATGTGACTGGGGCAAAAGGTGCTAAAGCGGACACTGCAGCAGGCAACGCAGAACCAGGTCCTGAATGGGAAGCAGTTAGCTTTCCGACAGATGGGATCTTGGCTGTCGATATATCGACGCCGGGATCCCGAAAGAGGATGCAATCCCGTCGTCTAAATACCGACAGCTGGCATCCCAGTCATTGTTACAGTGGGACGCACTTGCGTCCTGCCGCGCTTTCAGGTTTAGGCAGGAGAAGGGGGGTTAGGGTGCAGGTCCAAGAAGGTTATGGTTAGGGACCGGGGAGGGATGGTTAGGGTTTGGCACATAGAAGAAGAAGTTAGGGTTAGGTATCAAGCAGGAAGGGTTAGGTTTAGGCAATGGGAAAGGGAGGTTTAGGGTTAGGCACCACCCGGGAGGGTTAGGTTTAGGCACCCAAAAGGGGGGGGTTAGGGTAGGGGGCAAAGAAGGCTTAGGGGACTTTAGAGGGGGCTGTCGGGATTCTGATGGATGGTATGCCGCTGTCGGTATTATGACCGTCGGCATCCCGTACATCGGTAAATCATACTGAACCCACCTGAATGCGTGATATTCTATGGGGGCAGTGCCGTAACTAGACATTTTAGTGCTGTGTGCAAGAAAATCATCAGCGCCCACCCATATTCAAAACAGGGCCAGTGCATGCCGTAGGCGTGCGACAAACATATAGGGGATTGGCTTCATTGGGAAGGGTGTGGCCACAAAATAATATCAATTCATATTATGCTGTACATAAGTCTCCATTATTCAAATTATGCACACAGTAGCACCACTTACACACATTACACCAAGTAGAGCCCCTTTTACACATTACGCCAGGTAGAGTCCCATTTTACACATTACTCCATATAGAGCCCCTATTACATATTATGCCAGGTAAAGTCCCCTTTTACACAGAACAGCAGGTAGAGTCCCCTTTTACACAGTACTGCTGGAAGAGTCCCCTTTTACACAATACGGCAAAGTCCCCTTTTTACATATAATGGCAGGCAGAGTGCCCTTTTACACATTATAGCAGGAAGAGTTCCCTTTTACAGAATACTGCAGGTAGCATCCCCTTTTTATTTATACAGTACAGCAGGTACAGTAGCATCCCCTTTTACACAGTATGGCAGGTAGAGTCCCCTTTTACACATAAGGCAGGCACAGTCCCCTTTTACACATTACAACAGGCAAAGCTCCCTTTTACACAATACGGCAGGCAGAGTCCCCAATTACACATTACGGCAGGCATAGTCCCCTTTTACACATTATGGCAGGCAGAGTTCCCTTTTACAGAGTACGGCAGGTAGCATCCCCCTTTTTTACACAGTATGGCAGGTACAATAGCATCCCCTTTTACACAGTACGGCAGGTAGAGTCCCCTTTTACACATAAGGCAGGCAGAGTCCCCTTTTACACATTACGAGAGGCAAAGCTCCCTTTTACACAGTCCGGCAGGTAGAGTCCCTTTTTACACATTATGGCAGCAGAGTCCCCTTTTACACACCATGGCAGGCAGAGTTTCCTTTTACAGAGTACGGCAGGTAGCTTACCTTTTTTTTACACAATATGGCAGGTACAGTAGCATCCCCTTTTACACAGTATGGCAGGTAGAGTCCCCTTTTACACATAAGGCAGGCAGAGTCCCCTTTTACACATTACGAGAGGCAAAGCTCCCTTTTACACAGTCCGGCAGGTAGAGTCCCTTTTTACACATTACGGCAGCAGAGTCCCCTTTTACACACCATGGCAGGCAGAGTTTCCTTTTACAGAGTACGGCAGGTAGCTTACCTTTTTTTTACACAATATGGCAGGTACAGTAGCATCCCCTTTTACACAGTATGGCAGGTAGAGAGGCAAAAGGCAAAGTTCCCTTTTACACAGTACAGCAGGTAGAGCCCCCTTTTTAAATATAACGGCAGGCAGAGTCTACCTTTTTACACATTAGGCAGGCAGAGTCCCCCTTTTTTACACATTACAGTAGTAGAGCCCCCTTTTTACACATAAGGCAGGCAGAGTCCCATTTTTACACAAAATGGCAGCAGAGTCCCCTTTTTAGTATAATATTTACCTGTGACCAGTCAGCAGGCCTGTCTTCTCCTCCTTCTGCCCTTCAATGTGCTCTTCGCACCTCAGGGCATTGTGGGTGGGCTGAGGGCGGACTGGGAGAGACATCTCTCCCAGCACGAGGGGGAGCTGCAGTGCTGCCCGGCTACCTATGTGAGAAGAGGTAGCCAGGTAATGCAGCTGGGCGGTGTGGTGGTGGCAGAGTGGCCAGACGGGTGTTGCTGGTGGTCCTGTGCCCACAGTGCATCTGCGCTGTGTGCCAGGCACCACTGGCACACACCTATGGGTATATTTTCTAAGCTCCCGATTTTGACCGATTTGGTGTTTTTTCTTCAAAGTGTCATCTCGGGAATTTACTAAACCAAAATCTCGGCAGTGATGGGGGCATTCGTATTTTTTTGGAAGTCAAAGAAAAAAAATATGAATGAATACATCATCGGACAAATGCGGCTGTTTAGGTATACAACTCGGTAATTTACTATGCATTCGTATTTGAAATCTCTACCGTGAAAGTGCATTGGCGGCCGTGAAAAAAAGCGAATCGTAAAAAAAGGCTGGAAAAAAATAGACCTGCTTTTGAGAAGCGTGTTTACATGTGTTTCCAATTCTACATTAATCTCACCTGCATTTTTGGCCCTTTAAAAGTGACCCAAGCACATTTTTCAAATCTCTCACTCTGAAATGGCTGCTGCCGTGTGTAGTACTGATTTCTTGTTTGCTGTGGGATACCTGAGACTGCTCCATGAGGCTACAATAAACCAGGGCCAGGAAACTGAACATGGTCAGCAGGTTGTCCAGGTGCCGCGCTGTGACTGGCGATGTAATTGGTATTTCACAGCCCACCTTTTCTAAATATTTAAATAAGGTGAGTTAAAACATACATACTCCCCAAGTGGTGCTTCTGTTATGTAATATAACACAGTATTGTATTTATTACAGGTCATGACACTCACCTTATATTTTGTAATGTCCACTCAGGTTTTGGATGCTTTGGATACACACATAGATGCCTCTATCTGCTTCCCTACCCAGGAGTCGCAGTGGCATGCAGTCAGGGTAGCTTTCTATGAGCTTGCTGGCATGCCCAATGTGCTGGGTGCCATAGATTGCACACACGTTGAGCTGAGACCACCTAGGGGCAGGCAATACATTTATACCAATAGACATCTGGCCCACTCCACTAATGTCTAGGTGGTTTGTGATGCAAATCTAAAATTTAGTGTTGTTGCGGGTTACCCTGGTGGCTGCCATGACTCCTTCATCCTCAGTCAGTCATCCCTCTTTGATAAATTTGAGGCCGGACAAATGCCTGATGGATGGCTGCTGGGTATGTTCCAAGTTTGTTGTGTGTATGTGTGTTAACATCAACATCGTCATTATGTAAGGTATTTTTTGCCTAAACCACATGTCCTAATGTTGGCTATATCTGTCTTTCAGGTGATGGGGGATATGGCTGCTTCTCTTGGCTTCTTACTCCATTGTCCCAACCTGATTCCCCTGCTGAACACAATAACAATAATGCACATAAGTCCACACGGAATGTGATAGAAAGATGTTTTGGGGTGCTGAAATCTAGGTTTCGGTGTCTGGATAAGTCTGCAGGGCTTTTGTTGCATAGTCCCTCAAAGGTGACATTGCACATATAGCGTTTGAGTCATTTATTGCCTTAAACACTTGCTTTTGCTTGGGCACAATTCTATATTGCTGAAATATGGTTGACAATACTGTATATACTGTTGCAGGGTTGCTCATTTCCTAGGTTTTTTTTTGTTGGCTGCAGAGGATTGTGATGGAACATTGGGTCGTGTTCTGCTGGATCGTCTAACTGAGGAGGTAACTGGGGTCTAGCTAGGTGTGGTTGTCCCTGAGCTTGAGCCTTGTTGCTGGGATGCCAACACATTTATGTTTTGGCTCAGGTTGTTGAGGCTTGCTGTGAGTTGTGTGGTTGCGGCTGTGTTGTGGGAGATGATTCTGGACAGGCTTTCGGTGATTAATTGATTGTTCTGAATGATTTGAATGAGGGCTTGTTGATGGCGGTGTTGTTCGTCCATTATGCGCTGAAAACTTGCTATCAGTTGGCTGTTGTCTGCTCTCATCTGCTCCATGGTATTGGCCACTCTGCCAAGTTGCACAATCATCCTGCCTGAGTTTCTACTGAATCTAGGTAGATGATGGGGCAGACTGGCAAGATATTGGCTGTGTGTGTTGAGACAGGCATAGTTTTGTGCCTGTTGTGTGGCCCAACTGGACCAAAACTCTGGTACCATTTGTGGCTGGAAGTGATGAGCGGGTTCGGTTCCTCGGGATCCGAAACACCCCCCCCCCCCCCGAACTTCACCCTTTTTTGCACGGGTCCGAGAAGACTCGGATCCTCCCGCCTTGCTCGGTTAACCCGCATGCGCCTGAACGTCATTATCCCGCGGTCGGATTCTCACGAGATTTGTATTCTATATAAGGAGCCGCGCGTCGCCCCCATTTTTCACTCATGCATTGGAGATGATCGTGAGAGGACGTGGCTGGCGTCCTCTCAGTTTCTATGTTCAGTGTGCTGCAAATATCTGTGCTCAGTGTGCTGCAAATATCTGTGCTCAGTGTGCTGCAAATATCTGTGCTCAGTGTGCTGCAAATATCTACGTTCTCTGCCTGAAAAACGCTCCATATCTGTGCTCAGTGTACTGCAAATATCTGCGCTCAGTGTGCTAATTGCTTTATTGTGGGGACTGGGGACCAGCAGTATTATATAGTAGGAGGACAGTGCAGAGTTTTGCTGACCAGTGACCACCAGTATACATTCTCTGCCTGAAAAACGCTCCATATCTGTGCTGAATTGTAGTATATAGTAGGAAGACAGTGCAGAATTTTGCTGACCACCAGTATATATATAGCAGTACGGTACAGTAGTCCACTGCTCTACCTCTGTGTCGTCAAGTATACTATCCATCCATACCTGTGGTGCATTTAAGTTTTGCACAGTATATACATAGTAGGAGGACAGTGCATCATTTTGCTGACCACCAGTATATAATATATAGCAGTACGGTACAGTAGGCCACTGCTCTACCTACCTCTGTGTCGTCAAGTATACTATCCATCCATACCTGTGGTGCATTTAAGTTTTGCACAGTATATATATATATATATATATATATATATATAGTAGGAGGACAGTGCATAATTTTGCTGACCATCAGTATATAATATATAGCAGTACGGGACAGTAGGCCACTGCTCTACCTACCTCTGTGTCGTCAAGTATACTATCCATCCATACCTGTGGTGCATTTAAGTTTTGCACAGTATATATATAGTAGGAGGACAGTGCATAATTTTGCTGACCACCAGTATATAATATATAGCAGTACGGTACAGTAGGCCACTGCTCTACCTACCTCTGTGTCGTCAAGTATACTATCCATCCATACCTGTGGTGCATTTAAGTTTTGCACAGTATATATATAGTAGGAGGACAGTGCATAATTTTGCTGACCACCAGTATATAATATATAGCAGTACGGTACAGTAGGCCACTGCTCTACCTACCTCTGTGTCGTCAAGTATACTATCCCATCCATACCTGTGGTGCATTTAAGTTTTGCACAGTATATATATAGTAGGAGGACAGTGCATAATTTTGCTGACCACCAGTATATAATATATAGCAGTACGGTACAGTAGGCCACTGCTCTACCTACCTCTGTGTCGTCAAGTATACTATCCATCCATACCTGTGGTGCATTTAAGTTTTGCACAGTATATATATAGTAGGAGGACAGTGCATAATTTTGCTGACCACCAGTATATAATATATAGCAGTACGGTACAGTAGGCCAATGCTCTACCTACCCCTGTGTCGTCAAGTATACTATCTATCCATACCTGTGGTGCATTTCAGTTGTGCGCAGTATATATAGTAGTAGGCCATTGCTATTGATTTATTACTGGCATATAATTCCACACATTAAAAAATGGAGAACAAAAATGTGGAGGGTAAAATAGGGAAAGATCAAGATCCACTTCCACCTCGTGCTGAAGCTGCTGCCACTAGTCATGGCGGAGACGATGAAATGCCATCAACGTCGTCTGCCAAGGCTGATGCCCAATGTCATAGTAGAGAGCATGTAAAATCCAAAAAAATAAAGCTCAGTAAAATGACCCAAAAATCAAAATCAAAATCGTCTGAGGAGAAGCGTAAACTTGCCAATGTGCCATTTACGACACGGAGTGGCAAGGAACGGCTGAGGGGCCTGGCCTATGTTCATGGCTAGTGGTTCAGCTTCACATGAGGATGGAAGCACTCATCCTCCTGCTAGAAAACTTAAAAGAGTTAAGATGGCAAAAGCACAGCAAAGAACTGTGCATTCTTCTAAATCACAAATCCCCAAGGAGAGTTCAATTGTGTCGGTTGCGATGCCTGACCTTCCCAACACTGGACGGGAAGTGGTGGCGCCTCCACCATTTGCACGCCTCCTGCAAGTGCTGGAAGGAGCACCCGCAGTCCAGTTCCTGATAGTCAAATTGAAGATATCACTGTTGAAGTACACCAGGATGAGGATATGGGTGTTGCTGGCGCTGGGGAGGAAATTGACAAGGAGGATTCTGATGGTGAGGTGGTTTGTTTAAGTCAGGCACCCGGGGAGACACCTGTTGTCAGTGGGACGAATATGGCCATTGACATGCCTGGTGAAAATGCAAAAAAAATCACCTCTTCGGTGTGGAATTATTTCAACAGAAATGCGGACAACTGGTGTCAAGCCGTGTGTTGCCTTTGTCAAGCTGTAATAAGTAGGGGTAAGGACGTTAACCACCTAGGAACATCCTCCCTTATACGTCACCTGGAGCGCATTCATCAGAAGTCATTGACAAGTTCAAAAACTTTGGGTGACAGCGGAAGCAGTCCGCTGCCAACTAAATTCCTTCCTCTTGTAACCAAGCTCCTGCAAACCACACCACCAACTCCCTCAGTGTCAATTTCCTCCTTAGACAGGAAAGCCAATAGTCCTGCAGGCCATGTCACTGTCAAGTCTGACGAGTCCTCTACTGCCTGGGATTCCTCCGATGCATCCTTGAGTGTAACGCCTACTGCTGCTGGCGCTGTTGTTGTTGCTGCTGGGAGTCGATCGTCATCCCAGAGGGGAAGTCGGAAGTCCACTTGTACTACTTCCAGTAAGCAATTGACTGTCCAACAGTCCTTTGCGAGGAAGATGAAATATCACAGCAGTCATCCTGCTGCAAAGCGGATAACTCAGGCCTTGGCAGCCTGGGTGGTGAGAAACGTGTTACCGGTATCCACCGTTAATTCACAGGGAACTAGAGAATTGATTGAGGTACTGTGTCCCCGGTACCAAATACCATCTAGGTTCCATTTCTCTAGGCAGGCGATACCGAAAATGTACACAGACGTCAGAAAAAGAGTCACCAGTGTCCTAAAAAATGCAGTTGTACCCAATGTCCACTTAACCACGGACATGTGGACAAGTGGACCAGGGCAGACTCAGGACTATATGACTGTGACAGCCCACTGGGTAGATGTATTGCCTCCAGCAGCAAGAACAGCAGCGGCGGCACCAGGAGCAGCATCTCGCAAACGCCAACTCGTTCCTAGGCAGGCTACGCTTTGTATCACTGCTTTCCATAAGAGGCACACAGCTGACAACCTCTTACGGAAACTGAGGAACATCATCGCAGAATGGCTTACCCCAATTGAACTCTCCTGGGGATTTGTGACATCGGATAACGCCACCAATATTGTGCGTGCATTACATCTGGGCAAATTCCAGCACGTCCCATGTTTTGCACATACATTGAATTTGGTGGTGTAGAATTATTTAAAAAATGACAGGGGCGTGCAAGAGATGCTGTCAGTGGCCCGAAGAATTGCGGGCCACTTTCGGCATTCAACCACCACGTGCCGAAGACTGGAGCACCAGCAAACACTCCTGAACCTGCCCTGCCATCATCTGAAGCAAGAGGTGGTAACGAGGTGGAATTCAACCCTCTACATGCTTCAGAGGATGGGGGAGCAGAAAAAAGGCCATTCAAGCCTATACAGCTACCTACGATATAGGCAAAGGAGGGGGAATGCACCTGACTCAAGCGCAGTGGAGAATGATTTCAACGTTGTGCAAGGTTCTGCAACCATTTGAACTTGCCACACGTGAAGTCAGTTCAGACACTGCCAGACTGAGTCAGGTCATTTCCCTCATCAGGCTTTTGCAGAAGAAGCTGGAGACATTGAAGGAGGAGCTAAAACAGAGCGATTCCGCTAGGCATGTGGGACTTGTGGATGGAGCCCTTAATTCGCTTAACCAGGATTCACGGGTGGTCAATCTCAGTGCCGTTTCTAGCGGCGGGCGAGCCGTGCAACCGCACGGGGCGCCCGCCGCAGCACTTTGTTACTCCTTCTCGCCTCTCCCGAGCGCTCCTGCTCGGGGGGCGGAGTTTTGCGGAATGACGCGTTGCGTCGTGACGTCACGACGCAAACGCGTCATTCCGCAAAACTCCGCCCCCCGAGCAGGAGCGCTCGGGAGAGGCGAGAAGGAGATAAGCATGAAGGAGGAGGCGGCCGGCGCTAGGGACGTGAGGCGGCGGGACCGAAGAGCGGGAAGATGTAAGTATTCTCTCTCTCTCTCTCCCCCTCTCCCCCTTCCTTCCCCTCAACTTGAAACCTGCCTGCCGCTGCCACACTGTGTAAAATGGGGACACCTGCCTATGGGGATACCTGCCTGCCGCACTGTGTAAAATGGGGGCACCTGCCTGCGTACTGTGTAATATGGGGGCACCTGCCTGCGTACTGTGTAATATGGGGGCATCTGCCTGCGTACTGTGTAATATGGGGGCATCTGCCTGCGTACTGTGTAATATGGGGGCACCTGCCTGCGTACTGTGTAATATGGGGGCATCTGCCTGCGTACTGTGTAATATGGGGGCACCTGCCTGCGTACTGTGTAATATGGGGGCACCTGCCTGCGTACTGTGTAATATGGGGGCATCTGCCTGCGTACTGTGTAATATGGGGGCATCTGCCTGCGTACTGTGTAAAATGGGGGCATCTGCCTGCGTACTGTGTAATATGGGGGCATCTGCCTGCGTACTGTGTAAAATGGGGATATCTGCCTGCCGTGCTGTGTAAAATGGGGATATCTGCCTGCTGTGCTGTGTAAAATGGGGATATCTGCCTGCCGTGCTGTGTAAAATGGGGATATCTGCCTGCCGTGCTGTGTAAAATGGGGATATCTGCCTGCCGTGCTGTGTAAAATGGGGATACCTGCCTGCCGCACTGTGTAAAATGGGGAAACCTGCCTGCTGCACTTTGTAAAATGGGGGCACCTGCCTGCGTACTGTGTAAAATGGGGATACCTGCCTACCGTACTGTGTAAAATGGGGATACCTGCCTTCCGTACTGTGTAAAATGGGGACACCTGCCTGCCGCGCTGTGTAAAATGGGGACACCTGCCTGCCGCGCTGTGTAAAATGGGGACACCTGCCTGCTGCGCTGTGTAATATGGGGACACTTGCCTGCTGTAATGTGTAAAAAGGGGACTTTTTTATTTGTATTTTTCCCCCCTGTGGTGGGTGTGATGATATCAGATGAGGCCATGCCCACTTTAATGAGACCACGCCCATTTTAATCAGGCCACACACCCTTGTCGGGAGCGCGCGCATGCTTTTTCTTTTTATGGCTATATGGGGGGGCACACATTTTTTTTTTTAGAGCAATTAGGGGGGGGGGGCGCATTTTGAAATCTCGCACTGGGAGCCAAATTGTCTAGAAAAACGGCCCTGGTCAATCTGTTGAAATCAGAGCACTACATTTTGGCCACCGTGCTCGATCCTAGATTTAAAACCTACGTTGTATCTCTCTTTCCGGCAGACACAAGTCTGCAGAGGTTCAAAGACCTGCTGGTGAGAAAATTGTCAAGTCAAGCGGAACGTGACCCGTCAACAGCTCCTCCTTTACATTTTCTCGCAACTGGGGCTGCGAGGAAAAGGCTAAGAATTCCGAGCCCACCCGCTGGCGGTGATGCAGGGCAGTCTGGAGCGAGTGCTGACATCTGGTCCAGACTGAAGGTCCTGACAACGATTACTGACATGTCGTCTACTGTCACTGCATATGATTCTGTCACCATTGAAAGAATGGTGGAGGATTATGAGTGACCGCATCCAAGTAGGCACGTCAGACAGTCCATACGTATACTGGTAGGAAAAAGAGGCAATTTGGAGGCCCTTGCACAAACTGGCTTTATTTTACCTAAATTGCACCCCCTCCAGTGTGTACTCCGGAAGAGTGTTTAGAGCAGCCGCTCACCTTGTCAGCAATCGGTGTATGAGGTTACTTCCAGAAAATGTGGAGAAGATGATGTTCATCAAAATGAATTATAATCAATTCCTCCGTGGAGACATTCACCAGCAATTGCCTCCAGAAAGTACACAGGGACCTGAGATGGTGGATTCCAGTGGGGACGAATTAATAATCTGTGAGGAGGGGGATGTACACAGTGAAAGGGGTGAGGAATCGGATGATGAGGAGGAGGTGGACTTCTTGCCTCTGTAGAGCCAGTTTGTGCAAGGAGAGATTGATTGCTTCTTTTTTGGTTGGGGCCCAAACCAACCAGTCATTTTAGTCACAGTTGTGTGGCAGACCCTGTCGCTGAAATGATGGGTTTGTTAAAGTGTGCATGTCCTGTTTATAAAACATAAGGGTGGGTGGGAGGGACAATTCCATCTTGCACCTCTTTTTTCTTTCATTTTTCTTTGCATCATGTGCTGTTTGGGGACTATTTTTTGAAGTGCCATCCTGTCTGACACTGCAGTGCCACTCCTAGATGGGCCAGGTGTTTGTGTCGGCCACTTGGGTCGCTTAGCTTAGTCACACAGCTACCTCATTGCGCCTCTTTTTTCTTTGCATCATGTGCTGTTTGGGGACTATTTTTTTGAAGTGCCATCCTGTCTGACACTGCAGTGCCACTCCTAGATGGGCCAGGTGTTTGTGTCGGCCACTTGGGTCACTTAGCTTAGTCACACAGCTACCTCATTGCGCCTCTTTTTTTCTTTGCATCATGTGCTGTTTGGGGACAATTTGTTTAATCTGCCATCCTGTCTGACACTGCAGTGCCACTCCTAGATGGGCCAGGTGTTTGTGTCGGCCACTTGGGTTGCTTAGCTTAGTCATCCAGCGCCCTCGGTGCAAATTTTTGGACTAAAAATAATATTGTGAGGTATGAGGTGTTCAGAATAGACTGGAAATGAGTGGAAATTATGGTTATTGAGGTTAATAATACTATGGGATCAAAATGACCCCCAAATTCTATGATTTAAGCTGTTGTTGAGGTTTTTTTTGTAAAAAAACACCTGAATCCAAAACACACCCGAATCCGACAAGAAATTTTCAGGGAGGTTTTGCCAAAACGCATCCGAATCCAAAACACGGCCGCGGAACCGAATCCAAAACCAAAACACAAAACCCGAAAAATTTCCGGTGCACATCACTAGTGGCTGGGGTGGTGTTGGGCTCAATTGGGGGGTGAGGGTTGTTTGGGCTGGTGGAGATATGTGAGCCGGCGTGGTTGCCTGGTTATTATCAATTGCTTGCAGGTGGAGTATGAACGTTTGCTGCAAGTCAGTTTCCTGCTGGGTATCCTGGGGCATGATGTCTGGATCTGTATGGGGTTGAAGACAGCCACAATTTAGTTACTGTTGGGCTTCTGGTTGGTTTCAGCTTTACGTCAACATGCATTACTTCTTAATATGCATGTTGTAAATTATAAATAGAATGTGGGCTAAACTTAAAATATTATTGTACATTATTTTAGAATCATGTGGCTTCTTAGGTACCCTACTCATTCCAACAATTTTTAAGGTAAATGTTGGACTATGAGCATTACTTAATGGCCAAATACGTAGAACTATAAAAATTAAAAATTCCACCATTGACATATTATGTTTAAAGCTTCCTTTTGCCAAACAAACACAATACATTAAATGTGTTCAACAATACTCTCATGCATTGTTAAAGGCTGTCAGTCATGCCCAGTAAACTTTTTCAATTATAGTGAAAAAACATATGTTTACAAATATGGTTGGCAGAAGTGGGCACACCTATTTTGCGCATATTGTTAAGTTGAGATGTGAACCATGAAATAATGCTTACCATGGGGTCAAATTACTGTACTAAGATGGAAGTTGGTTTTAAGTTGGGATGTTGTCCATAGCAACCAATCACATTGCAGGGATTATATTCGAGAAGGTGCTGTATTAATGTAACGTAAAATAGGATTGGTTGCTATGTGCAACATCACATCTTAAATAGAGATGAGCGCCTGAAATTTTTCGGGTTTTGTGTTTTGGTTTTGGGTTCGGTTCCGCGGCCGTGTTTTGGGTTCGAACGCGTTTTGGCAAAACCTCACCGAATTATTTTTGTCGGATTCGGGTGTGTTTTGGATTCGGGTGTTTTTTTCCAAAAACACTAAAAAACAGCTTAAATCATAGAATTTGGGGGTCATTTTGATCCCAAAGTATTATTAACCTCAAAAACCATAATTTACACTCATTTTCAGTCTATTCTGAATACCTCACACCTCACAATATTATTTTTAGTCCTAAAATTTGCACCGAGGTCGCTGTGTGAGTAAGATAAGCGACCCTAGTGGCCGACACAAACACCGGGCCCATCTAGGAGTGGCACTGCAGTGTCACGCAGGATGTCCCTTCCAAAAAACCCTCCCCAAACAGCACATGACGCAAAGAAAAAAAGAGGCGCAATGAGGTAGCTGTGTGAGTAAGATTAGCGACCCTAGTGGCCGACACAAACACCGGGCCCATCTAGGAGTGGCACTGCAGTGTCACGCAGGATGGCCCTTCCAAAAAACCCTCCCCAAACAGCACATGACGCAAAGAAAAAAAGAGGCGCAATGAGGTAGCTGTGTGAGTAAGATTAGCGACCCTAGTGGCCGACACAAACACCGGGCCCATCTAGGAGTGGCACTGCAGTGTCACGCAGGATGGCCCTTCCAAAAAACCCTCCCCAAACAGCACATGACGCAAAGAAAAAAAGAGGCGCAATGAGGTAGCTGACTGTGTGAGTAAGATTAGCGACCCTAGTGGCCGACACAAACACCGGGCCCATCTAGGAGTGGCACTGCAGTGTCACGCAGGATGTCCCTTCCAAAAAACCCTCCCCAAACAGCACATGACGCAAAGAAAAAAAGAGGCGCAATGAGGTAGCTGTGTGAGTAAGATTAGCGACCCTAGTGGCCGACACAAACACCGGGCCCATCTAGGAGTGGCACTGCAGTGTCACGCAGGATGTCCCTTCCAAAAAACCCTCCCCAATCAGCACATGATGCAAAGAAAAAGAAAAGAAAAAAGAGGTGCAAGATGGAATTATCCTTGGGCCCTCCCACCCACCCTTATGTTGTATAAACAAAACAGGACATGCACACTTTAACCAACCCATCATTTCAGTGACAGGGTCTGCCACACGACTGTGACTGATATGACGGGTTGGTTTGGACCCCCCCCAAAAAAGAAGCAATTAATCTCTCCTTGCACAAACTGGCTCTACAGAGGCAAGATGTCCACCTCATCTTCACCCTCCGATATATCACCGTGTACATCCCCCTCCTCACAGATTATCAATTCGTCCCCACTGGAATCCACCATCTCAGCTCCCTGTGTACTTTGTGGAGGCAATTGCTGCTGGTCAATGTCTCCGCGGAGGAATTGATTATAATTCATTTTAATGAACATCATCTTCTCCACATTTTCTGGATGTAACCTCGTACGCCGATTGCTGACAAGGTGAGCGGCGGCACTAAACACTCTTTCGGAGTACACACTTGTGGGAGGGCAACTTAGGTAGAATAAAGCCAGTTTGTGCAAGGGCCTCCAAATTGCCTCTTTTTCCTGCCAGTATAAGTACGGACTGTGTGACGTGCCTACTTGGATGCGGTCACTCATATAATCCTCCACCATTCTATCAATGTTGAGAGAATCATATGCAGTGACAGTAGACGACATGTCCGTAATCGTTGGCAGGTCCTTCAGTCCGGACCAGATGTCAGCATCAGCAGTCGCTCCAGACTGCCCTGCATCACCGCCAGCGGGTGGGCTCGGAATTCTGAGCCTTTTCCTCGCACCCCCAGTTGCGGGAGAATGTGAAGGAGGAGATGTTGACAGGTCGCGTTCCGCTTGACTTGACAATTTTGTCACCAGCAGGTCTTTCAACCCCAGCAGACCTGTGTCTGCCGGAAAGAGAGATCCAAGGTAGGCTTTAAATCTAGGATCGAGCACGGTGGCCAAAATGTAGTGCTCTGATTTCAACAGATTGACCACCCGTGAATCCTTGTTAAGCGAATTAAGGGCTGCATCCACAAGTCCCACATGCCTAGCGGAATCGCTCCGTGTTAGCTCCTTCTTCAATGCCTCCAGCTTCTTCTGCAAAAGCCTGATGAGGGGAATGACCTGACTCAGGCTGGCAGTGTCTGAACTGACTTCACGTGTGGCAAGTTCAAAGGGCATCAGAACCTTGCACAACGTTGAAATCATTCTCCACTGCACTTGAGACAGGTGCATTCCATCTCCTATATCGTGCTCAATTGTATAGGCTTGAATGGCCTTTTGCTGCTCCTCCAACCTCTGAAGCATATAGAGGGTTGAATTCCACCTCGTTACCACTTCTTGCTTCAGATGATGGCAGGGCAGGTTCAGTAGTTTTTGGTGGTGCTCCAGTCTTCTGTACGTGGTGCCTGTACGCCGAAAGTGTCCCGCAATTTTTCTGGCCACCGACAGCATCTCTTGCACGCCCCTGTCGTTTTTTAAAAAATTCTGCACCACCAAATTCAAGGTATGTGCAAAACATGGGACGTGCTGGAATTTGCCCATATTTAATGCACACACAATATTGCTGGCGTTGTCCGATGCCACAAATCCACAGGAGAGTCCAATTGGGGTAAGCCATTCCGCGATGATCTTCCTCAGTTGCCGTAAGAGGTTTTCAGCTGTGTGCGTATTCTGGAAAGCGGTGATACAAAGCGTAGCCTGCCTAGGAAAGAGTTGGCGTTTGCGAGATGCTGCTACTGGTGCCGCCGCTGCTGTTCTTGCGGCGGGAGTCCATACATCTACCCAGTGGGCTGTCACAGTCATATAGTCCTGACCCTGCCCTGCTCCACTTGTCCACATGTCCGTGGTTAAGTGGACATTGGGTACAACTGCATTTTTTAGGAGACTGGTGAGTCTTTTTCTGACGTCCGTGTACATTCTCGGTATCGCCTGCCTAGAGAAGTGGAACCTAGATGGTATTTGGTAACGGGGGCACACTGCCTCAATAAATTGTCTAGTTCCCTGTGAACTAACGGCGGATACCGGACGCACGTCTAACACCAACATAGTTGTCAAGGACTCAGTTATCCGCTTTGCAGTAGGATGACTGCTGTGATATTTCATCTTCCTCGCAAAGGACTGTTGAACAGTCAATTGCTTACTGGAAGTAGTACAAGTGGGCTTACGACTTCCCCTCTGGGATGACCATCGACTCCCAGCGGCAACAACAGCAGCGCCAGCAGCAGTAGGCGTTACACGCAAGGATGCATCGGAGGAATCCCAGGCAGGAGAGGACTCGTCAGACTTGCCAGTGACATGGCCTGCAGGACTATTGGCATTCCTGGGGAAGGAGGAAATTGACACTGAGGGAGTTGGTGGGGTGGTTTGCGTGAGCTTGGTTACAAGAGGAAGGGATTTACTGGTCAGTGGACTGCTTCCGCTGTCACCCAAAGTTTTTGAACTTGTCACTGACTTATTATGAATGCGCTGCAGGTGACGTATAAGGGAGGATGTTCCGAGGTGGTTAACGTCCTTACCCCTACTTATTACAGCTTGACAAAGGGAACACACGGCTTGACACCTGTTGTCCGCATTTCTGGTGAAATACCTCCACACCGAAGAGCTGATTTTTTTGGTATTTTCACCTGGCATGTCAACGGCCATATTCCTCCCACGGACAACAGGTGTCTCCCCGGGTGCCTGACTTAAACAAACCACCTCACCATCAGAATCCTCCTGGTCAATTTCCTCCCCAGCGCCAGCAACACCCATATCCTCCTCATCCTGGTGTACTTCAACACTGACATCTTCAATCTGACTATCAGGAACTGGACTGCGGGTGCTCCTTCCAGCACTTGCAGGGGGCATGCAAATAGTGGAAGGCGCATGCTCTTCACGTCCAGTGTTGGGAAGGTCAGGCATCGCAAACGACACAATTGGACTCTCCTTGTGGATTTGGGATTTCAAAGAACGCACAGTTCTTTGCGGTGCTTTTGCCAGCTTGAGTCTTTTCAGTTTTCTAGCGAGAGGCTGAGTGCTTCCATCCTCATGTGAAGCTGAACCACTAGCCATGAACATAGGCCAGGGCCTCAGCCGTTCCTTGCCACTCCGTGTGGTAAATGGCATATTGGCAAGTTTACGCTTCTCCTCCGACAATTTTATTTTAGGTTTTGGAGTCCTTTTTTTTCTGATATTTGGTGTTTTGGATTTGACATGCTCTGTACTATGACATTGGGCATCGGCCTTGGCAGACGACGTTGCTGGCATTTCATCGTCTCGGCCATGACTAGTGGCAGCAGCTTCAGCACGAGGTGGAAGTGGATCTTGATCTTTCCCTAATTTTGGAACCTCAACTTTTTTGTTCTCCATATTTTATAGGCAGAACTAAAAGGCACCTCAGGTAAACAATGGAGATGGATGGATTGGATACTAGTATACAATTATGGACGGACTGCCACGGTTAGGTGGTATAAAAAAACCACGGTTAGGTGGTATATATTATAATAATAATACAATTATGGATGGACGGACTGCCTGCCGACTGCCGACACAGAGGTAGCCACAGCCGTGAACTACCGCACTGTACACTGGTTGATAAAGAGATAGTAGTATACTCGTAACAACTAGTATGACACTATGACGACGGTATAAAGAATGAAAAAAAAAACCACGGTTAGGTGGTATATATTATAATAATAATACAATTATGGATGGACGGACTGCCTGCCGACTGCCGACACAGAGGTAGCCACAGCCGTGAACTACCGCACTGTACACTGGTTGATAAAGAGATAGTAGTATACTCGTAACAACTAGTATGACACTATGACGACGGTATAAAGAATGAAAAAAAAACCACGGTTAGGTGGTATATATTATAATAATAATACAATTATGGATGGACGGACTGCCTGCCGACTGCCGACACAGAGGTAGCCACAGCCGTGAACTACCGCACTGTACACTGGTTGATAAAGAGATAGTAGTATACTCGTAACAACTAGTATGACACTATGACGACGGTATAAAGAATGAAAAAAAAACCACGGTTAGGTGGTATATATTATAATAATAATACAATTATGGATGGACGGACTGCCTGCCGACTGCCGACACAGAGGTAGCCACAGCCGTGAACTACCGCACTGTACACTGGTTGATAAAGAGATAGTAGTATACTCGTAACAACTAGTATGACACTATGACGACGGTATAAAGAATGAAAAAAAAACCACGGTTAGGTGGTATATATTATAATAATAATACAATTATGGATGGACGGACTGCCTGCCGACTGCCGACACAGAGGTAGCCACAGCCGTGAACTACCGCACTGTACACTGGTTGATAAAGAGATAGTAGTATACTCGTAACAACTAGTATGACACTATGACGACGGTATAAAGAATGAAAAAAAAACCACGGTTAGGTGGTATATATTATAATAATAATACAATTATGGATGGACGGACTGCCTGCCGACTGCCGACACAGAGGTAGCCACAGCCGTGAACTACCGCACTGTACACTGGTTGATAAAGAGATAGTAGTATACTCGTAACAACTAGTATGACACTATGACGACGGTATAAAGAATGAAAAAAAAACCACGGTTAGGTGGTATATATTATAATAATAATACAATTATGGATGGACGGACTGCCTGCCGACTGCCGACACAGAGGTAGCCACAGCCGTGAACTACCGCACTGTACACTGGTTGATAAAGAGATAGTAGTATACTCGTAACAACTAGTATGACACTATGACGACGGTATAAAGAATGAAAAAAAAACCACGGTTAGGTGGTATATATTATAATAATAATACAATTATGGATGGACGGACTGCCTGCCGACTGCCGACACAGAGGTAGCCACAGCCGTGAACTACCGCACTGTACACTGGTTGATAAAGAGATAGTAGTATACTCGTAACAACTAGTATGACACTATGACGACGGTATAAAGAATGAAAAAAAAACCACGGTTAGGTGGTATATATTATAATAATAATACAATTATGGATGGACGGACTGCCTGCCGACTGCCGACACAGAGGTAGCCACAGCCGTGAACTACCGCACTGTACACTGGTTGATAAAGAGATAGTAGTATACTCGTAACAACTAGTATGACACTATGACGACGGTATAAAGAATGAAAAAAAAACCACGGTTAGGTGGTATGTATTATAATAATAATACAATTATGGATGGACGGACTGCCTGCCGACTGCCGACACAGAGGTAGCCACAGCCGTGAACTACCGCACTGTACACTGGTTGATAAAGAGATAGTAGTATACTCGTAACAACTAGTATGACACTATGACGACGGTATAAAGAATGAAAAAAAAACCACGGTTAGGTGGTATATATTATAATAATAATACAATTATGGATGGACGGACTGCCTGCCGACTGCCGACACAGAGGTAGCCACAGCCGTGAACTACCGCACTGTACACTGGTTGATAAAGAGATAGTAGTATACTCGTAACAACTAGTATGACACTATGACGACGGTATAAAGAATGAAAAAAAAACCACGGTTAGGTGGTATATATTATAATAATAATACAATTATGGATGGACGGACTGCCTGCCGACTGCCGACACAGAGGTAGCCACAGCCGTGAACTACCGCACTGTACACTGGTTGATAAAGAGATAGTAGTATACTCGTAACAACTAGTATGACACTATGACGACGGTATAAAGAATGAAAAAAAAACCACGGTTAGGTGGTATATATTATAATAATAATACAATTATGGATGGACGGACTGCCTGCCGACTGCCGACACAGAGGTAGCCACAGCCGTGAACTACCGCACTGTACACTGGTTGATAAAGAGATAGTAGTATACTCGTAACAACTAGTATGACACTATGACGACGGTATAAAGAATGCAAAAAAAACCACAGTTAGGTGGTATATATTATAATAATAATACAATTATGGATGGACGGACTGCCTGCCGACTGCCGACACAGAGGTAGCCACAGCCGTGAACTACCGCACTGTACACTGGTTGATAAAGAGATAGTAGTATACTCGTAACAACTAGTATGACACTATGACGGTATAAAGAATGAAAAAAAAACCACGGTTAGGTGGTATATATTATAATAATAATACAATTATGGATGGACGGACTGCCTGCCGACTGCCGACACAGAGGTAGCCACAGCCGTGAACTACCGCACTGTACACTGGTTGATAAAGAGATAGTAGTATACTCGTAACAATTAGGATGACACTATCACGGTATAAAGAATGAAAAAAAAACCACGGTTAGGTGGTAGGTATATAATAATAAATAATACAATTCTGGTCGGACGGACTGCCTGCCGTGTGCCGACACAGAGGTAGCCACAGCCGTGAACTACCGCACTGTACACTGGTTGATAAAGAGATAGTAGTATACTCGTAACAATTAGGATGACACTATGACGGTATAAAGAATGAAAAAAAAACCACGGTTAGGTGGTAGGTATATAATAATAAATAATACAATTCTGGTCGGACGGACTGCCTGCCGTGTGCCGACACAGAGGTAGCCACAGCCGTGAACTACCGCACTGTACACTGGTTGATAAAGAGATAGTAGTATACTCGTAACAATTAGGATGACACTATGACGGTATAAAGAATGAAAAAAAAACCACGGTTAGGTGGTAGGTATATAATAATAAATAATACAATTCTGGTCGGACGGACTGCCTGCCGTGTGCCGACACAGAGGTAGCCACAGCCGTGAACTACCGCACTGTACACTGGTTGATAAAGAGATAGTAGTATACTCGTAACAATTAGGATGACACTATGACGGTATAAAGAATGAAAAAAAAACCACGGTTAGGTGGTAGGTATATAATAATAAATAATACAATTCTGGTCGGACGGACTGCCTGCCGTGTGCCGACACAGAGGTAGCCACAGCCGTGAACTACCGCACTGTACACTGGTTGATAAAGAGATAGTAGTATACTCGTAACAATTAGGATGACACTATGACGGTATAAAGAATGAAAAAAAAACCACGGTTAGGTGGTAGGTATATAATAATAAATAATACAATTCTGGTCGGACGGACTGCCTGCCGTGTGCCGACACAGAGGTAGCCACAGCCGTGAACTACCGCACTGTACTGTGTCTGCTGCTAATATAGACTGGTTGATATTTAAAGAGATATTAGTAGTATACAACAATACTATACTGGTGGTCAGGCACTGGTCACCACTCCTGCAGCAAAAGTGTGCACTGTTAATTAATATAATTGTACTCCTGGCTCCTGCTAACAACCTGCAGTGCTCCCCAGTCTCCCCCACAATTAATTATAAGCTTTTAATTTATACATTGATGACTGTGCAGCACACTGGGCTGAGCTGAGTGCACACAGACTGAGTCACACTGTGTGACTGACTGTGCTGTGTATCGTTTTTTTTTTCAGGCAGAGAACGGATATAGCAGAGAGAAGTGAACGGATATATTATATTAAATAAAAGTTAACTAGCAACAGCACTGGTCACTGACTGTGGTAAACTAACTCTGTCTGCGACTCTGCACAATCTCTCTCTATCTAATCTATCTATCTCTATTCTAATGGAGAGGACGCCAGACACGTCCTCTCCCTATCAATCTCAATGCACGAGTGAAAATGGCGGCGACGCGCGGCTCCTTATATAGAATCCGAGTCTCGCGATAGAATCCGAGCCTCGCGAGAATCCGACAGCGTCATGATGACGTTCGGGCGCGCTCGGGTTAACCGAGCAAGGCGGGAAGATCCGAGTCGCTCGGACCCGTGGAAAAAAAAGTGAAGTTCGTGCGGGTTCGGATTCAAAGAAACCGAACCCGCTCATCTCTAATCTTAAATAGAACTCCCATCTTAGTAACGTTACCCCC
Source organism: Pseudophryne corroboree (assembly GCF_028390025.1). Classification (NCBI taxonomy): domain Eukaryota; kingdom Metazoa; phylum Chordata; class Amphibia; order Anura; family Myobatrachidae; genus Pseudophryne; species Pseudophryne corroboree. The sequence goes on from NC_086444.1 coordinate 1,204,933,133, forward strand.
ATGTGTTTGCTGGTGTGGATTAGTACAAGGATGAGTGTGTGCTTTTGGACATGTTTTTTTGTGTGCAAAAACACTGTGTAAAATGCATATTTTAAATTTATTTTATGTTTACTCACCAGACAGCTGAGGGGATTGTGGTTCCTCGCTTTGTGGACAGGCCAAAATGGCTTCTGGTGGCTGAGCCAACACAGTGGAGATGCGCCGTTGTGGTGGTGAGGATGCGGGGGTAGTTACCGCCTCAAGACAGCGTCTCTTGCTACCCATCTTCTGGAGACTGGCAGACCCCTGTGAATGGCGTCTTAGTGGAGTGTGGTGCGATGATGAAGTTCCTATGGGATAAAATAGACATTATAATTCTGTCTATGTGTTTTCAGAGTATGTGTATCCACAAAAATATTACCTGCATCGCCAGCACCCGCATCTCTTGGCAGTGTGGTTTGTGTCCTGGCTGTGCTGGCTCTCTTTCGTACTGTAGAAATATGAAGTTTGACCTGATGATCATTATATTGTGATTAGATATTTAATAAAAAACCTTATTGTGATGTGGACATATGAAGAACATTATGAGAATTAATTAAAACTTTGGTTATGCTTTTCTGGCTGACTTCACTGGGTGTGTATACTTTAATTATGAACCAATTACACCAACCAATCCATACCCTAAGGTGCAGAATTAACAATATTATACAACTACAAAACCAACCATGGATGTTTAACACAACAAGAAGATTAGTCTGTAACCAAAAAAATTATTTTTGACAAAAATAACTCACAACAACCAAATATATTATTGAAAAAAAAAAAAAAAAAAAAAAAAGATTGAGCGGCAATAATCACATCTTGCACACAAAGGCCTATCCACAACAACATACATTAACCATAAATACATTAACGAAAATGGAATAAACATTCAAGAAAACACGAGTCACACTTCATTTAAAGTACCACCCAAAAATGCCCCCCCAAAAAAACAACAGAACAGAATAAATTGATGCAGCAAAAGGGCCAGGACAACTGCTGACTTCACAATACAAAGGAAAAAAACATAACTATTTATGTACAAAACTACATCACCATCACATTAGAACAATGAACCAACTTACAAACACAAATATCTACAATACATTTCAGACAACTAAGGACAAAGCACATATGTTAAAAGAATATAAATTTTGTACAACAAACTCACCATCCTGCCTTGGATGATCCGAATCCCGGACATTACTCGCACCAACCACTTCTGGCGGAATAAGGGACCGCACAGGCTCCTCCCACTCCCGATACGACGCTCTGAAGGGATGGCCACCCCCTGTTTGTCTGGCTGACTTTGCCTCCTTGGCCATCTTAGCCTTGACACGGTGCTTGATGTCGTAAAATCGTTTACGACACGTGTCCTCTGTCCTCCTCACCACACCCTCACTGTTAACTGCCGCTACTACCTTCCCCCATAGAACACTCTTCCTGCGTGAAGGAACCTTGGAGGCATCAGGCCCAAACAGCTGACGATGATGGGTCATCAGCTCCCGCACCAATGCAACATTCTCTGCATAGCTGAACTTCACATTGCGCCCCGTCTTTGTAGTGGTGCGTGGCAGCGGAGCCACAGCACCATCACTGTCACTCTCACTCGAGGCCGCAGCACCAACCTCCCCCTCCTCCTCCCCCTCACTAACCTCCTCCACCTCACTCACCTCCTCCCTCTCACTCACCTCCTCCACCTCACTCACCTCCACCCTCTCACTCACCTCCTCCACCTCACTCACCTCCTCCCTCTCACTCACCTCCTCCACCTCACTCACCTCTGACTGGGACATATTCAGGACAAACAACAAATAACACTGATAAAAATAAAACACAAAACACACTCCTCCACTATCACTACACACCACACATCAAACACACACACACACACACACACACACACACACACACACACACACTCACAAACAATGACAACAGACTGAATTTTTTTTTACAAAGACAAAAAACTAAACAAACTTTTAAATAACTACACAAGTATGACAAGACTACTTACATACACAGTACAGCACTCAGCAATCACAAAAAAACACCTCAAATCCACCAAAAACTCCAAACAACTCTCCAACACCAAACACCACTTCCTCTCACCTCTCCACTAGCTAAACCCACGAGGTTCGGTCGGTTTGGGGAGGTTTTATAGTAATGAGCACAGACACTCCTCCATCAGAAAACAAACCAATCACGGACGAGTGACAAAAACAAAAGTTAGAAAAAAATCGCGGCCGCGAACGGAAAAACACTGCCGTAACATTCAAATGAAGAATTCGTAAAAAAAAAACCCAACACGGCCGCAAAAACACTAAATCGGCCACATTCTACCTTTGAAAAACACGAATGACATCGACATCGAAAAATGAAAATAATCAAAATACGACAGCATAGTAAATGAGGCATAAAAATTTCAAAAAGTTGCAAATTTACACGTTCGATGCCAATCGTGATTCATCTCCCACCAAATCGACATAAATACGAATTTTAGTAAATATACCCCCTAGTTACGGCCCTATATAAGGGCATATTGTACGTACTAATCCTTGGAGAGTCTATTTACTAAGCCTTAATGGAGATAAAATGGATGGATATAAAGTACCAGCCAGTCAGCTCCTAACTGCTGTGTCATAGGCAGTTAGGAGCTTTTTTTTTTTTTGTATTTAATCTCAGTCCACTTGACCAATATCCAAGGCTCAGTACATAGACTACTGCATCAATATTACTCAGTGCAGGGAGGGGGCTCATCTCCTGAGCCCCATTGGCAGCTTCTCCTGGGGACATCTTTAAAAAATTATTATCCAGGTAAGTGGTTCAAAAAATGTAAAAAATAACTAGTAGAACATGTTTGTTTTTTAAATAGTAAAGGAAAAACAGCTTTATTTTTATAAAAAATATTTATTTTCTGCGGTCGCCCCCCGGCTAATGCCTTTGTGAGATGGAGTTAGCAATCACAAGCCAGCTGCAGCTCTTGTTTCATGCGGACCCCCTATGGAGCATGAATGAACAGCAATACTGTATATCAAACTTTTGTTGATGCGTTTTATGAATGTATCTCATTGATATTATTACCACGATCTTCTCTGAGTTATTTACACTGAATGCAATTATCATTGAATACGTTAATTAATTACCAGAGCAAACACAATTGTTTACTTTAAAGGTTTGCAAACTTTAAGAGTAGCAGACAAAACATCAATGTAATTAATATGTTCAAAAACAGTACATACAGTATAAGTAATTTGTTGTTTCTTTGGATGTGCGCAAAGACGTTTTTAGAATCTATGACCCATCACCAGCACAACTTTGTAGAAACGTGGATACTGCAATATAATATGGTAAGGGTTCGGCATGTAATACCAATGGTCACATGACTGACAGTGACATCCCAGCACTGAAGATCCCAACATCAGAGGGGGTAAGTATTTTAACCCTCCCCCTCCACTCACCTAACCCTCCGGGGTTGGAAGCTAAGGCTAACCCACAGGGGGTGTTGGCTAGACCTAATCCCCCCGCTCCCCCAGTGACATATCCCTAAACTCCCCAGGCCCTAACCCTTACTTGAACCCCGATACTTACCTTTGGGATGTCGACTGTCGGTGTTCTGGCGCTGGTCTCCTGAGTGTTATAGGGATTCCGCCGTAAGTCACATGACCGCCGGCCTCCCAACCACCATCCCTACTGTAAGTCTGCTAGCAGTTGATGGTGTTGCCTAGGCAGTAGAACCTTCTTACAACTTTCTCCTGGTCTAAAGTGAAAGATTTATAAAGGTTATATTGTAGCTATATTAAGAAAGTAACATAATTAAAGAAAGGTGGCAGAGTAGCATTGCATCCAATCAGCTAATGCCAATAAAACTATTATCCAATGGAGATGTCCGTTTGTCCCTGATACATGGTTGAAGTTAGAACTGGAACTGAAAACCATCTCTCCTTTCTTCACAGGTAAAAACACCATCCTCGTGCTTGTATATCTGAGACTATCACCTCTCTCTGGCTACACTTTTCACACCCCAAGAAAGTTTGTCTGCAAATGTCTATGATCTGTCTTCAATGCAAAATCCCCTCTGTTAATTAGCTGAACTTGTGATTGCACACCTCCCCCTTTGCCAACGGATATAGGGGGTCATTCTGACCTGATCGCACGCTAGCTATTTTTTGCAGCGCTGCGATCAGGACAAAACTCGGCAAAACTGAGCATGCGTATGCATCGCAATGCGCAGGCGCTTCGTATGGGTACAAAGCGGATCGGTGCTGAGCGATGGATTTAACAAAGAATCCATTCGCACAGCCGATCGCAAGAAGATTGACAGGAAGAGAGTGTTAATGGGTGTCAATTGACCGTTTTCAGGGAGTGGCTGGAAAAACGCAGGCGTGTCCAAGCATTTGCAGGGCGGGCTTCTGACGTCAATTCCGGGACCGGACAGGCTGAAGTGATATCAACAGCTGAGTAAGTTCAGACCTACTCAGAAACTGCACAAAACTTTTTTGTACCGCATGGCTGCAGTGCACAAGCGTTCGCACAGTTGCAAAGCAAAAATACACTCCCCCATAGGCGGCGACTATCTGATTGCAGCGCTGCAAAAAATAGCTAGCGAGCGATCAACTCGGAATGATCCCCAAAGTGTGTAGCATTTAAGAGCAATATCCTCAAGGCCTGCAATCTGGACTTGGCCTGCTTGCATTTGTGAAGTATGCATTTGTTAAGGATGTATTTTAAGGATGAAGTTAGAACCGGAACTGAAAACCAGTTTAAACTGGATTTGGACTACGCTAGATCTCTAATTAACCTAGTTCCCCAAACACTGCAACTCAGGACTATTATGTGGCCTCTCCTCACCTCAGCCTCAACACCAGGACCAATGCCTATTACTCCTCTGTCCAAGAACATCATGACTGCCCCCGGGACTACCGCACAAGCTGAACAGGGAACTGAGAGGCTTGCGTATCAGGACCAGACTTTTTTGGGTCATTTCCATTGGACATTAGTGTGCTCCCCACATTCTCACACCAACCTGCAATGCTCCCATGAGACCAGGACATTTATAATTTTCGCCAACTAATGTTAGTACAGTTTTCCTGCAAATGTGTTTTTCTCTTCTTTTTCCTCTTACAGCGTACTTCCACCCGACTGTGTGCTATTCCTGTAATGGTTACTTCCATTGGTTGCACGCCCTGTCAACAGTGACCTATGCAGTATGCCCCACATGGCTGCCTCGGATAGTTCCTCCGTGGGCAGAGTGTGCTTCGTTCGGATCTTTCCATGCAGGGTATAGCATACTCCTATACGTGTCAGTTTTCCTATACATGCATTTGGCCCTTGTCTTGCTCATCTCCTACTGTGTAACCTTTGTAGTGCACTCAACATGGCTGCCTTATCTGGTGCGCTTGTGGATGGGAGGAAAAATACATGGACCTGATGGTTTTGTGGGAACCCAACTCTGAACTTTAGGACTCTGCAATCTCCCCATTTTGTGTCATCTCTTCTAGGGGTGGAGTATTGCAACCTGGGTAATCCTACGCAGTGCTGCACCTGGTACCTTGTGAGGGTGGAATACACAACCCTTGGAGGTTATTACTTAAAATTCCTCCACCAATCATGCATTATTCTTTCTGTGTGCTCAGGGTTTTTTTTTTATGTCTGTGTGGTTTATCTTATGATGTATTACTTAAATCTTCTTCATAGTTTGAGTTCGTCATTGTTTGAGTTCAAGATGGTGCCACGGATGGCTGCCTCAGTGCTGCTCTGTCAGTCAAGCAGCCCTCATTTTTAAAAACTGTGTACTGCACTGGGACTGGTTATGCTGGTTGCCTGGCTGGGACCGGCTAAACTGGGTGCATGGCTAGGCCGGACGCCAGGCAGGACTGGCTAGGCTGATTGCCGGACTAGGAGCGGCTAATCTGTTTGCTGTACTGTGGTTGGCTAGGCTAGTACTGTACACTGGATTGGTACCAATAATGTTACATGCTGTTCTGGAGCCAGTAGCAGAGGAGCTCAGACTGGATCTGGAATCTCAGCAGTCTAGACTGGAATCCATGGAATTATTATTTATTATTCACAGAGTGGCTGATTTATAGTCGGTAGAAAAGCAAAGAAAAGAGGAATAACTCTGACAAACCATGTTGCTAAACAGGGGGAGAAAATAAATTTTGTTGTGTTTTTTTTTTTTTTTTGCATGTAAATATTGCCTGCTTTCACATATAGGAGCAGATGTACTAAACCTTGAAGTGTACCAACCAATCAGCTCCTGTCATTTTCATACATAGCTGGAATGTTTTAGTCTTACACTTTTAGTTCTTACAAGTTAGTTTAGTTTTTAGCTAGGACACGGGCCTTCCAAATCTTGCGGTAAATATCCTAAAGTTGGATGCTAATTGATTTTAAATCAATGTAACCCCCCTTTTTCCCTCAAAGGAATTGGTTTAACAAGAATGTGCTTTCACCCAAGCAATGAGTGCAATGCGTTAGATGGATTGTACCTAGATAGCTTGGGATAGCTAAAAGGACCTTGAATTGTAAGAACAAAATATAGTCACCCTTTTTCCTACCTGATGTCTCTTGTTTTTTTCACTGGGGTCAGGTAACTTCTTCTGCAAAGAATACACTTCAGTGGGTAAGTATTGGTTTGTTTTATAATGATGCAGTCCGTTTAATATACACCTATTACAGTAAATAACATCAGCTTAGTAACTATTCCTATCTAAGGTTCCAATGTATAAATCAGTATCACTGGACATGATTTACACTCCTTAAACTAGTTATATATATGTATTTGCTAGTTACAATACACATGCACAACAAAAAAATCTTAATACCTTCCATCTATAGTCAGAAGGACTATAGACCTGGGATTTGGGTGAATGAAAAAATATGGTACCGTTGGGGCCTTTCTATAACTGTGCAGAGAGCAATGTCATGTGACTTGAGTCACTCAAACGAAACTGCAAAAGTTGGTCAAGCTTGCACATGAGATGGTGACGTCTATGAGATATGACAGTTCCTCATAGTGATGTGTTTATATCCATTATAAACAGATGAAGGTGTGCCCTGCTGCCGGGTTGGCGATCTATCCACCGATGTCTCTTGGGTGTTAGATTGAGTTAGGTTGGTAATCTACTGGTACTTAGGGGTCTATTTACTAAGCCTCGGATGGAGATAAAGTAGCAGCCAATCGACTCCTTACTGCCATGCCGCAGGCTGTGTTTGAAAAATGACAGTTAGGAGCTGATTGGCTGGTACTTTGTCTCCATCCAAGGCTTAGTAACTAGAACTCTCAGTTGTGGACGTTGCTCTCCTGACAGTTGCCCTCCTCCTCACAGTTTACTCTGTAGCTGAGTCCGCCTCATTTTATTACTGGCTTGTTGGAATAGTAATAGTCACTCACAAGACCGAACTCACTGTCGTCCCAATGTTACCAAGGGTGGTGGTTGATAAGTCATAATAAAAAGGCAGAAGTCCCTTAAGTGCTGTATATTCTGGCGTACCACTGTCTGGTCACTGATTGCAGCTCCTGCACACTGGCAGGGAGCTACCCGTCGCAGCCCGGGTCGCAGCGGCTGCATGTGATGTCACGCAGCCGCCGTGGCCCACCCCGTCTGGGCACGCCTGCATTGCCCGGACCACGCCCCCTTAAAGGCGGCTAAATGCCGATGGCCCGCCCCCTCCTGCCCAGCAACCGCCTTTGCCTGTCAATCAGGCAGAGGTGATCGCAGGGCTAAGACAGCCGTCAGCTGTCTGCCGTGCACCGGCACACTGCGGCACCGGTGCACTGCGGCACCGGCGCATGCACAGTTCAGACCTGATCGGCTGCTGTGTGAACACGCACAGCACCGATCTGGTCTGAATTAGCCCCTAAGTACACTTACCCTTTTGGCAGTTAGTTTTGCTTCTCTGGGCCAAACTCCCCCGACTCACTGCTATTGGGCTGTGATTATGAAGTTTATTATGCAGGATACTGTAGATTATTCCAGCTAAAGAAGTAATAGTCGCCTTTCTGTCGGTGTTAACCACTGTCCTCTCACCTCCCAGTCTAAATGCCTCCTCTCTGTAGATGCTGATAGCCTCAAGTCAGTTTATGTAGTGCTAACTAGGAGCTGCCTCTCACTTCCTGCATACCCTCCACCTGTACCTTTTTGGCAGGTACAGTAGCTTTTTTTTAGAGATGAGCAGCTTCGGTTCTCAGAGAACCAAACCGTACTGAACTTCACCATTTGAGTCCGGTTCCGAGTCAGGCTTGGGTTTTCCCACATGACTCGGAAACCAGAACGAGGCAAAACGTCATCATCCCGCTGTCGGATTCTCGCGGGGTTTGGATTCCATATAAGGAGCCGCGCATCCCCACCATTTTCACTCCGGCATTGGAGAGTGTACAGAGAGGACGTGTCTCCGTTCTCTCAGTGTCCATGTCTTGTGCTGTATTTGTCCAGTCACAGTGGTTGTGTCCTCTTGCTGCCATATGTCTATTGCTGTTGTATTGTGCTGCATCAGTCCAGTGGTAGTGTCCTGTGCATCAGCCATCAGTCATTCCAGTGACCAGGCAGTCACAGTGTTTGTGTCCTCTTGTTGCCATATGTCCATTGCTGCTGTGTTGCGCTGCATCAGTTCAGTGTTGATATGTTGCATCAGACCAGTGGTAGTGTCCTGGCCATCAGTCATTCCAGTGACCAGGCAGTCACAGTGGTATACGCTGCTGGTATATGTCCACTGCTGCCGTTTAATAATAACAACAACAAGTCCCTTACATTGTTGCTGTGTTGTGCTGCATCAGACCAGTGGTAGTGTCCTGGCCATCAGCTATCAGTCATTCCAGCCATCAGCCATCAGTCATATTGTGTTATATAACTCCAAAAAAATAATGGAGAACAAAAATTTGGAGGATAAAATAGGGAAAGATCAAGAACCACTTCCTCCTAGTGCTGAAGCTGCTGCCACTAGCCATGACATAGATGAAATGCCATCAACGTCGTCTGCCAAGGTCGATGCCCAATGTGATAGTAGAGGGCATGTAAAATCCAAAAAGCCAAAGTTCAGTAAAAAGACCCAAAAAAATAAATGTAAATGGTCTGAGGAGAAACGTAAACTTGCCAATATGCCATTTACGACACAGAGTGGCAAGGAGCAGCTGAGGCCCTGGCCTATGTTCATGACTAGTGGTTCAGCTTCACATGACGATGGAAGCCCTCATAACTGAGGCCTTGACACTTATGTTGGTGTTAGGCGTGCATCCGGTATGGAGGTATTGTGTCCCCAGTACAAAATCCCATCTAGATTCCACTTCACTAGGCAGGCGATACCGAGATTTTGCCATTTAATTCCAGTGATTTGGACGTATAATTCCAGTGATTTTGCCACTTAATTCCAGTGATTTGGACGTATAATTCCAGTGATTTTGCAGTATTATTACAGTGATTTTGCAGTATAATTCCAGTGATTTTGCCATTTATTCCAGTGATTTGGACGTATAATTCCAGTGATTTTGCCATTTAATTCCAGTGATTTTGTCATTTAATTCCATGGATGTATAATTCCAGTGATTTTGCCATTTAATTCCAGTGATTTGGACGTATAATTCCAGTGATTTGGACGTATAATTACAGTGATTTTGCAGTATAATTCCAGTGATTTTGCCATTTGATTCCAGTGATTTTGCCATTTAATTCCAGTGATTTGGACGTATATTTCCAGTGATTTGGACGTAAAATGGCAGTGGTAATTGTTTGTGTCACTTGGCTTAGTCATACAGCTACCTCATTGCACCTCTTCGACATCTTTGCATGAGGTGCTGTTTGGGGCCTAGTTTTTGAAAAGTGCCATCCTGTCTGACACTGCTGTATGAGTCCAGGGGTACTGCTGTATTAGTCCTGGGGTACTGCCGTATAAGTCCACCAATTGCAGATTTTTTTTTAAATGACAGGGGCATGCTGGAGATGCTGTCAGTGGACCGAACAATTGCGGCCCACTCTCGACATTCAGCCACTGCGTGACACTACTAGATGGGCCAGGTGGTTGTGTCGCTTTGCTTAGTCATACAGCAACCTCGGTCCACCTTTTATTCTTCTTTGCATCATGTGCTGTTTGGGGACTATTTTTTTAAAGTGCCATCCTGTCTGACACTTCCATATATGTCCAAAGGTACTGCCATTTACTTCCAGTGATTTGGACGTATAATTACAGTGATTTAGCAGTATAAATACTAGTGATGAGCGGGTTCGGTTTCTCGGAAACCGAACCCCCCCGAACTTCACCCTTTTTACACGGGTCCGAGCCATACTCGGATTCTCCCGTATGGCTCGGGTAACCCGAGCGCGCCCGAACGTCATCATCCCGCTGTCGGATTCTCGCGAGATTCGGATTCTATATAAGCAGCCGCGCGTCGCCGCCATTTTCACTCGTGCATTGCAAATGTTAAGGAGAGGACGTGGCTGGCGTCCTCTCCGTTATTGTTGAATTTGATTGTGCATTATTGCTTAATTCATTGTGGGGAGGACTGGGGAGCAACTGTATAATATAGGAGGAGTACAGTGCAGAGTTTTGCTGATCAGTGACCACCAGTAATCCGTTCTCTGCCTGAAAAAAACGCTCCATATTTGTGCTCAGTGTGCTGCATATATATCTGTGCTCACACTGCTTAATTGTGGGGACTGGGGAGCAGCTGTATTATATAGCAGGAGTACAGTGAAGAGTTTTGCTGACAGTGACCACCAGTATACGTTGTCTGCCTGAAAAACACTCCATATCTGTGCTCAGTGTGCTGCTTTATTTTAATGTGGGGACTGGGGACCACCAGTATAATTAATATTATATAGGAGGAGTACAGTGCAGAGTTTTGCTGACAGTGACCACCATTATACGTTGTCTGCCTGAAAAACACTCCATATCTGTGCTCAGTGTGCTGCTTTATTGTGGGGACTGGGGAGTCGGGACCACCAGTATAATATTATATAGGAGGAGTACAGTGCAGAGTTTTGCTGACACAGTGACCACCAGTATACTATATATAGCAGTACGGTACGGAAGGCCACTGCTGTACCTACCTCTGTGTCGTCATTAAGTATACTATCCATCTACATTCTATACCTGTATTGCATTTTAGTTTTGCAGTTTGCTGACACAGTGACCACCAGTATACTATATATAGCAGTACGGTACGGAAGGCCACTGCTGTACCTACCTCTGTGTTGTCATTAAGTATACTATCCATCTACATTCTATAGCTGTGGTACATTTTAGTTGTGCGCAGTATATATAGTAGTAGGCCATTGCTATTGATACTGGCATATAATTCCACACATTAAAATATGGATAACAAAAATGTGGAGGTTAAAACAGGGAAAGATCAAGATCCACTTCCACCTCGTGCTGAAGCTGCTGCCACTAGTCATGGCCGAGACGATGAAATGCCATCAACGTCGTCTGCCAAGACCGATGCCCAATGTCATAGTAGAGAGCATGTAAATTCCAAAAAACAAAAGTTCAGTAAAATGACCCAAAAATCAAAATTAAAAGCGTCTGAGGAGAAGCGTAAACTTGCCAATATGCCATTTACGACACGGAGTGGCAAGGAACGGCTGAGGCCCTGGCCTATGTTCATGGCTAGTGGTTCAGCTTCACATGAGGATGGAAGCACTCATCCTCTCGCTAGAAAAATTAAAAGACTTAAGCTGGCAAAAGCACAGCAAAGAACTGTGCGTTCTTCTAAATCACAAATCCCCAAGGAGAGTCCAATTGTGTCGGTTGCGATGCCTGACCTTCCCAACACTGGACGGGAAGAGCTTGCGCCTTCCACCATTTGCACGCCCCCTGCAAGTGCTGGAAGGAGCACCGGCAGTCCAGTTCCTGATAGTCAAATTCAAGATGTCACTGTTGAAGTACACCAGGATGAGGATATGGGTGTTGCTGGCGCTGGGGAGGAAATTGACAAGGAGGATTCTGATGGTGAGGTGGTTTGTTTAAGTCAGGCACCCGGGGAGACACCTGTTGTCCGTGGGACGAATATGGCCATTGACATGCCTGGTCAAAATACAAAAAAAATCAGCTCTTCGGTGTGGAATTATTTCAACACAAATGCGGACAACAGGTGTCAAGCCGTGTGTTGCCTTTGTCAAGCTGTAATAAGTAGGGGTAAGGACGTTAACCACCTCGGAACATCCTCCCTTATACGTCACCTGCAGCGCATTCATCATAAGTCAGTGACAAGTTCAAAAACTTTGGGTGACAGCGGAAGCAGTCCACTGACCACTAAATCCCTTCCTCTTGTAACCAAGCTCCTGCAAACCACACCACCAACTCCCTCAGTGTCAATTTCCTCCTTACCCAGGAAAGCCAATAGTCCTGCAGGCCATGTCACTGGCAAGTCTGACGAATCCTCCCCTGCCTGGGATTCCTCCGATGCATCCTTGAATCTAACGCCTACTGCTGCTGGCACTGCAGTTGTAGCTGCTGGGAGTCGATCGTCATCCCAGAGGGGAAATCGGAAGACCACTTGTACTACTTCCAGTAAGCAATTGACTGTCCAACAGTCCTTTGCGAGGAAGATGAAATATCACAGCAGTCATCCAGCTGCAAAGCAGATAACTCAGGCCTTGGCAGCCTGGGCGGTGAGAAACGTGGTTCCGGTATCCACCGTTAATTCAGAGGCAACTAGAGACTTGAATGAGGTACTGTGTCCCCAGTACCAAATACCATCTAGGTTCCATTTCTCTAGGCAGGTGATGCCGAAAATGTACACAGACGTCAGAAAAAGACTCACCAGTGTCCTAAAAAATGCAGTTGTACCCAATGTCCACTTAACCACGGACATGTGGACAAGTGGAGCAGGGCAGACTCAGGACTATATGACTGTGACAGCCCACTGGGTAGATGTATTGCCTCCCGCAGTAAGAACAGCAGCGGCGGCACCAGTAGCAGCATCTCGCAAACGCCAACTCGTTCCTAGGCAGGCTACGCTTTGTATCACCGCTTTCCAGAAGAGGCACACAGCTGACAACCTCTTACGGAAACTGAGGAAGATCATCGCAGAATGGCTTACCCCAATTGGACTCTCCTGGGGATTTGTGACATCGGACAACGCCATCAATATTGTGCATGCATTACATCTGGGCAAATTCCAGCACGTCCCATGTTTTGCACATACATTGAATTTGGTGGTGCAGAATTATTTAAAAAACGACAGGGGCATGCAAGAGATGCTGTCGGTGGCCCGAAGAATTGCGGGCCACTTTCGGCATTCAGCCACCGCGTACAGAAGACTGGAGCACCACCAAACAATCCTGAACCTGCCCTGCCATCATCTGAAGCAAGAGGTGGTAACGAGGGGGAATTCAACCCTCTATATGCTTCAGAGGATGGAGGAGCAGCAAAAGGCCATTCAAGCCTATACATCTGCCCACGATATAGGCAAAGGAGGGGGAATGCACCTGACTCAAGCGCAGTGGAGAATGATTTCAACGTTGTTCAAGGTTCTGCAACCCTTTGAACTTGCCACACGTGAAGTCAGTTCAGACACTGCCAGCCAGGTCATTCCCCTCATCAGGCTTTTTTTTTTTATATATTACATTTTTATTGAGGTTTCACATGAAATACAGTTACATGTAAAATTGGTAAATAAAAGTAAGAGGGGAAAAAAAAAAAACACATACACAACAAAACTAATAAAGACAAGGGGGGGAAGGGTATGCATCAGGCAAATCGCAATACAACAATGAGCATTCTAAAAGAGAGGAGATCTGCATCACTTAGCAAATCATGGTCCAGCATGGATCGGAGAGCGAAGCACAGAAAGATCTGGTAACGCAATCGTGGCGCCAGATACACCTACTTAGCCCGATCTCTCCTTATATAAGAACCATTTAAACCATTTCTTCCCAGTAGAGGTAATCTCTGATGAGGATTAATCTCCCTCTGCTGTTTCAAAGACATAATGTTGATGGACCTTATGTTCTATCATCAATAAAGTAGGGACTACCGCCGACTTCCATTTGGAGGCGATGGCGGCTTTAGAAGCTATAAGAATGTGGCCTAGAAGATATCTATCACTACTCGACATCTCACCATAGTAACAGTGAAAGAGTGCCAGAAGGGGTCCGGTGTTAGAGCCACTCCTAATACGTGGGAAATGAAAAGGAACACCTCCCTCCAGAGTGACCTGATCGCCGGACATAACCAAAAAATATGTAGGATATCTCCCACCATCCCACAATTCCTCCAGCAACTAGCGGAGACATCCGGCCAAATCTTGTGTAAACAATCCGGTGTAAAATATACCCTGTGAACCAATTTATAGTACATCTCACAATGGTTTACACATTTTGATATTTTAAAGCAAGATTTAAAGACATCTTTCCAGATATCTTCGGTGAAGACGGCAGGGAGGTCTTTTTCCCATTTGGTCTGTGAGGGGAATACTCGCTGGCATGTCTCTGTCACAAGATGTTGATACCATCTGGAGATGCCACTCCTATTACCGCTAGGCACTAGGAGAGACAACAGTAGTTTAGGGAGGCCTGTAAGGGGGCTCGGCTGGGAGAGCAGCTTTGAAGCCAGTGCCTCACCTGCAAATATTTATGAAAGTCTTGCCTAGGTACCTGAAATTGTTCCTGGAGTGAGGAAAAGGGGACTAAAACACCATCCCGAAGGACATCCTTTAGGGTGAAGAGACCTATGTCCCGCCAATGATTTAAGTGCAAATCTGGAATCAACAGGGCTGTAGCGTGGAGAGACAGCTGGGGGGCGGGCAGGGCGCCCGCAGGGAGAGATTTAAGTACGGTTTTCCATGCAGATAACGTAGCTTGGACCGCGGAACATTCAGCAGCTCTAGCAGGGATTGAAATGGTGGGGAACCAGAACAAATCCGGCAATGTGAAGGGGGATACAGCATTCTGTTCTAAGGACACCCATGGTTTCGGAAAGTCTTGGGTGAACCAATCTTTGGCCTGGGCGAGTAAACAAGCAGTATGGTATTTCTCTAAATCTGGATATGCAACTCCCCCGGCACACTTTGGAGCAAGTAATGTGGATTTCGCTATTCTCGGCCTTGAGCCCCCCCATACATATTTGGTTTATAATCTATTGAATTTATTACAAATGTCTTTAGGGAAGGTCCTGGGGATGGTACGGAAAAGGTACATCAATTTAGGCAAAAGAACCATCTTCGCAGCTGCCACTCGTCCAACCCAGGAAACCTCCTGCATCATCCAATCTTTAATAAATAATTCAAATGTCCGAAAGAGTGGGTCATAGTTACACCCCACCAAGTCCCGCCCCCTAGATATATGAACACCCAAATATTTAAGCGATCTGAGTTGCCACGCGTACTTGTAATCATTCTTTAGACAACTAAGAGCTGTATCCGAAATATTCAAAGGGAGGGCCTCAGTCTTAGTAGTGTTCAACCTGTAGTAGGAGACCGCTGCAAAGGAGTCTAGAAGAGAGTGTAAATGTGGTAAAGACGATTCAGGCTCTCTAAGACATACTAAACTATCATCCGCAAAAAGACAGATTTTATGGGGTATCCCTCCCACCACTGGACCAACAATTGAGTCAAGCATCCTAATCCGCTCCGCCAGAGGCTCAACAGCTAGAATAAAGATGAGGGGTGATAAAGGGCAGCCCTGACGAGTCCCATTAGTAATATTAAATGTAGATGAATTGCAACCATTGGTGAAAACCGAAGCCGAGGGTGAGGAATACAGAGCCAAAATAGTCAAGTATCCTGCCTGCAAATCCAAAATGGGCCAGTGTAACCCGCAGATAGTCCCAGTGGAGCCTGTCGAATGCTTTTTCTGCTTCCAGAGAAAGGAGCAAGAGAGGCTCGCCCCGAGCCTGGCAGTATTCAATCAAATCAATAACCCTGCGTGTGTTATCTGACGCTTGCCGGCCCATGACAAAACCTACTTGATCAGGATTTATCAAGCTAGGCAAGAGGGGGCATATTCTATTTGCCACCATCTTAGCGAACAATTTAAGGTCATTGTTCAGCAATGCTATTGGGCGATAATTCTGGACCGCTGTAGGAGATTTGCCCGGCTTAGGGATGGTAACTATTCGAGCCTCTAACATCTCCTTCGGGAAACCTGTGGAGTCAGAGGCTACATTGAAAACCGACATTAAAAGTGGGGCGAGGGTAGATTTAAATGCTTTATAAAAGTTAGATGGGTACCCATCTGGGCCAGGGGCTTTATTCATTGGACAGGAATCTATGGCCACTTCGACCTCTTCGAGCCGCCAGGGTGAGCTAAGGCTTTCACGAGTCTGAAAATCAATAGTAGGGAGCGACAACCCATCCAAAAACCCAGCAATATCTGACAAAGAGGGCTGAGGAGTGCTAGGGTCATCTCTAAGGTTATAAAGCTGCGCATAATATTCAGCAAACACATTAGCTATCGCAACCGGATCGGTTACTTTAACTCCAGAAGAAGTATGGATAGCATGTATTCGTTCCTTAGCTCTATGTCCCCTCAATTTACATGCCAGCAAGCGTCCCGCTCTGTTACCAAGCCTGTAGTATTGTTGATTAAGCCGCTGCAAATTTCGGTGAACTTCAGTCAAGGCGAATTTATTCACCTTTTCACGGGCAGCAAGGAGTTGCTTAAAGAGGGATTTATTATCAGGGCTAATCTTATGCGCAGATTCCAGTTGGGCAGCCTCTCTCTCACCCGAGGCATATCTATTTCTATACTCACGTTTGAGTCTGGCCGCTATCTGGATTGCAGAGCCTCTAACCACAACCTTCAAGGAACACCAATGGGTGAAAACGGATGTGTCGGTGGGGCTGTTAGTAGCCAAATATAAATCTAATGATTGCTGAATAGCCTGGTGAGCCTCCGGGCGGGCAAGAAGAAACCGACCCAGCCTCCAGGGGCCATGAGGGACGTCCCTCTTACTTATATCCCAAACTACAACAAGTGGCGAGTGATCTGACCAAGACATAGGCAATATATCCACTCTACTTATAGCCGCCAACGTCCACTTATCAGCTAATGCAAAATCTATTAGTAGTATGAGCTATGCACGTGGGAATAGAAAGTGTAATCTCGCTCTGCAGGATGTCTGGCTCTCCACACATCATATAACTCATATTCAGCTAGCAATTGACCAAATTTGCCTGAGGGATCCTGGGTCGGACTGCTACGAAGGGTTCGGGTTGGGCGGGAACGATCCATAACGGGATCCAGTACCATATCGAAGTCTCCAAGGATCAATAGGGCTCCCCTAGTATGCTCCTGGAGAATTCTACAAAAGGTTCTAAGGAATGAAATTTGTTTAGTATTGGGGGCGTAACAAGAGACCAGAGTGGTCTCCACATTATCAAGCTGACCCACTAAAATTAGATATCTCCCATCAGGATCTTCATATTTAGAAGACAGAACGAACGGGCAGTGTTGTGCGATAAGAAGAGCTACGCCGGCTTTCTTGGTGGGTCCATTCGCAGTATAGCAAATGGGGTAACGTGAGTTAGTAAAGAGAGGGGGATTTTGACTCTGAAAGTGGGTCTCCTGTACTGCCACCACATGCGCCTTAAGCTTATGAAAGTAATTCAAGGCTACTCTTCGCTTTTGGGGAGAATTGAGCCCTTTAGCATTAATAGAGACTATATTAACCATATTCAGCCTCCAGTAGAGCTAATGACTTCGCTAACCAATTTTCATGCAGAAACTGAGTTACCTGAGAGGGGGGGGGGGGGGGGGAACACATCAGAAAACATGAGGGAAGACATAAGATAATTAATAATACAAACAAAACTAAATTGATCTCTCTTGAGATCACGACCAGTCGCCATAACGTGGCGGCTGTGTAAGCTAAGGGGGGGGGGGGTTAGTGACATAACTCCCACCCGCCGCCATACTTTGATACTAGCAACTAAAAAACATTAGAACATCCTGATAGTTTGAGTGCAGAGAAATGTACGCTCGTACAAACAAAACGGTAGGAACAGATAAGGTGGAACATATATGTTCCAACATGTGGACAGACCATAGAAATCAAACATTATAGGCAGTCCAGCAACTCTCACTTCATATTAAACTCTTAAACCATCCCGGTAAAACACTTCCGAAACCGGGGCGTATCGCCCACACTATTCAGCGCCTCCCCCGACACACTACGGCCCCCAGACAGGGGCAAGGATAATACTGACATAGTAAACCACCATATCAGGAGAGTCACTGGAGTCATAACAGTAGAAACATAGTATCTATGGAAACAGTCCGACCCAGAGCAGGGATCCTCACTTCACCGAGGACCAGTCCTGCTGAAGTCGACGGGGGGAGGAGTCTGCGGTGGGATCCGCAATGTTCCATGATCTCAGCAATTTCGTTCCTTCATCTACGGAAGAAATAGAGACAGTGGAGCCATCTCGGGGAATCAGCAACTTGGTAGGGAAACCCCAACGATATGGGATGTCAGCCTTTCTGAGGGCCGCAGTGATCTGGTGAAATGACCGTCTTTTGTAGAGGGTGGCAGCAGACAAGTCACCGAAGAGTTGAAGCCATTGAAGGGCTGATGATGTGTCAGACGACGGTCTAGAT
The DNA here is from genome assembly GCF_028390025.1 of Pseudophryne corroboree. Lineage (NCBI taxonomy): Eukaryota > Metazoa > Chordata > Amphibia > Anura > Myobatrachidae > Pseudophryne > Pseudophryne corroboree. The sequence goes on from NC_086444.1 coordinate 1,204,951,687, forward strand.
GCTTTCAGTAATGCCTCTTTAACGTGGAAGTAGTGCAGTTTCATTAGGACATCTCTAGGGGCATCTCCTGGGGCCGCTCTGGCCTTCGGCAACCGGTGTATCCGATCAATAAGGAAGTCTGCAGATGGAGACTTAGGTAACAGAGCTTTAAATAGGGCCACGGCATAACCGTGTAGACTGCTGTGTGACACCGATTCGGGGACTCCACGCAATTTAAGATTGCTACGAAGCGACCTGTCCTCCAGATCTGTGACTTTGTCCAGCAAAAGCTTCACTTCCGCCTCTAATGCATCATGAGAGTCCAATAGACCGTTATGAGACCCCACGACTTCCTCCATTTTAGTTTCTAAATGGTCAGTGCGGCCACCCAGGTCGTCTATAGATTGTTGGCATGCCGTTAATGTGGTACGGAACTCAGCTGCTACCTCCTCCTTAAATCGAGACAGAAGTAGCTTCATAGTGCCCACAGTGAGGGCTTCTCCATCTCCCACCGTGTCCAGACTCGCAGCTGCTCTGGATGTGGAAAGGGGCACTTCCAATGGGGGAGGAGCCTGAGGGACTGCTCCTTTTGTAGAGGACCCGACGACTTTAGAGCCAGACATTTTCGGAGACGACTTGAAAAATGAAAGCTGTTGTACAGGCTTCGACGGTTTGTTGCGTCTTGTAGGCATATTAAGGCCCCGAGGAAGAAAGCTCAGCGGTTTCAAACACAAAAGATGGAAAGATCTGAAGGCTCCACTGTCACAGGGACTATCAAGACATCACGCAGATAATGGCAGGGGTAAGAGAAACCTCTTGTATTACATTGGCATGAGCAGGGCTGACATGGCTATGAGGCTAGCCATCCTCTTTGCACAAAAGGAAACACTGGGGAGAGCTCCGGCCTCCGCACCCCAAGCGCTCCAGGGAGACTCAGGTTGGGACAGCAGATTATATAGGATCCGGGCCCTCCAAGGGCTATTATAACTTGAGGAGAATTAATTCCCGGTATCTTCAGGTACAGGTATAGGGGTGCCGCCCATCCACAGGGGAAGGTTTCAGACAGTGGAGGGATGTGCCGATAGTGCTGGGGTCTGGGTCTGCCAAATTAGCCCCTATGGCCGTGCAATTGTGGGCATCTACCCTCAACCCCCGTGTCTAACGCGGCTTGGCTGAAGGCTGTGCCGGCCTCTTTATCTGCCCAGCGGGTGAACTCGCAGCGGGGCAGGGGTGTTACGGGCCCTCCAAGTGCCCAAGGGTGAGCCGGGAGGGGGGGGGGGAGGGTCCTCGCCGTCCACTCGGGCTGCTCTCACCTCAGGGCGCTGGAACAGACTGGTAATGGGTCCCGGGTATGCAGGATGGCACCCGCAGCAAGAGCTGTTGATCCTCTGGCTGGCAGGAAGGGGGTTGCGGCCGAGTCAGCCGCGCCACACGGGTGCTCAGGAAGGACACACTGGCAGGAGATGGTGCAGTCGTCTCTTAGGAGCCAAGGCTGCCAGCCGCATCCAGCCGGGGGCCGGCGGACGTCTCCTTCGCGCTGCCGCTGGATCCCCTCACGTCCCCAGCACTCAAGATGGCCGCCGCCCAGGCTTCGGAGCGCGCGGTCCGGCTACACTCCGGTTCCGGAGTATCTCCGTCGAGTAAGAAGGAGCACTGGGTAGGGTAGAGTGGTGTTCCAGCAGGGGCAGAGTCCCGGCGGGTACCGCCGGCGTCCCGGGAGGGAAGTTCACACAGCCGGGGGTATGTTCAGAAATTGAGGCCCCGGCTTCAGGGCAAGGAGCAGGCCGCAGTCCGCGGGAGCCAGGAAACCGGCTCCCCGACTCCGCAGCACCAACTCCCTGCTTGCACTAACGGGGCAAGACGGTGACCCGATCCCCTAGTGCAAATAATAGGCGTGCGGAGGTTAGTTTAGTGCAATTAAACTCCCAGATCCCTGGGAGCTCATATATAATGCAGCTTGTTCAGTCAGCCTCCAGGCCACGCCCCCCCTCATCAGGCTTTTGCAGAAGAAGCTGGAGACATTGAAGGAGGAGCTAAAACAGAGCGATTCCGCTAGGCATGTGGGACTTGTGGATGGAGCCCTTAATTCGCTTAACCAGGATTCACGGGTGGTCAATCTGTTGAAATCAGAGCACTACATTTTGGCCACCGTGCTCGATCCTAGATTTAAAACCTACGTTGTATCTCTCTTTCCGGCAGGCACAAGTCTGCAGAGGTTCAAAGACCTGCTGGTGAGAAAATTGTCAAGTCAAGCGGAACGTGACCCGTCAACATCTCCTCCTTCACATTCTCCCGCAACTGGGGGTGCGAGGAAAAGGCTAAGAATTCCGAGCCCACCCGCTGGCGGTGATGCAGGGCAGTCTGGAGCGAGTGCTGACATCTGGTCCGGACTGAAGGACCTGCCAACGATTACTGACATGTCGTCTACTGTCACTTCATATGATTCTCTCACCATTGAAAGAATGGTGGAGGATTATATGAGTGACCGCATCCAGGTAGGCACGTCAGACAATCCGTACGTATACTGGCAGGAAAAAGAGGCAATTTGGAGGCCCTTGCACAAACTGGCTTTATTGTACCTAAGTTGCCCTCCCTCCAGTGTGTACTCCGAAAGAGTGTTTAGTGCAGCCGCTCACCTTGTCAGCAATCGGCGTACGAGGTTACTTCCAGAAAATGTGGAGAAGATGATGTTCATCAAAATGAATTATAATCAATTCCTCCGTGGAGACATTCACCAGCAGCAATTGCCTCCACAAAGTACACAGGGACCTGAGATGGTGGATTCCAGTGGGGACGAATTAATAATCTCTGAGGAGGGGGATGTACACAATGAAAGGGGTGAGGAATCGGAGGATGATGATGAGGTGGACATCTTGCCTCTGTAGAGCCAGTTTGTGCAAGGAGAGATTGATTGCTTCTTTTTTTGGTGGGGGCCCAAACCAACCAGTCATTTCAGTCACAGTCGTGTGGCAGACCCTGTCACTGAAATGATGGGTTCGTTAAAGTGTGCATGTCCTGTTTATACAACATAAGGGTGGGTGGGAGGGCCCAAGGACAATTCCATCTTGCACCTCTTTTTTCTTTCATTTCTCTTTGCATCATGTGCTGTTTGGGGACAATTTTTATGAAGTGCCATCCTGCCTGACACTGCAGTGCCACTCCTAGATGGGCCAGGTGTTTGTGTCGGCCACTTGTGTCGCTTAGCTTAGTCACACAGTGACCTTGGTGCGCCTCTTTTTTTCTTTGCATCATGTGCTGTTTGGGGGCAATTTTTTTGAAGTGCCATCCTGCCTGACACTGCAGTGCCACTCCTAGATGGGCCAGGTGTTTGTGTCGGCCACTTGTGTCGCTTAGCTTAGCCATCCAGCGACCTTGGTGCACCTCTTTTTTTCTTTGCATCATGTGCTGTTTGGGGACTATTTTTTTGAAGTGCCATCCTGCCTGACATTGCAGTGCCACTCCTAGATGGGCCAGGTGTTTGTGTCGGCCACTTGTGTCGCTTAGCTTAGTCACACAGCGAAATTGGTGCGCCTCTTTTTTTCTTTGCATCATGTGCTGTTTGGGGACTATTTTTTTGAAGTGCCATCCTGCCTGACACTGCAGTGCCACTCCTAGATGGGCCAGGTGTTTGTGTCGGCCACTTGTGTCGCTTAGCTTAGTCATACAGCCACCTCGGTGCAACTTTTAGGCCTAAAAACAATATTGTGAGGTGTGAGGTGTTCAGAATAGACTGGAAATGAGTGGAAATTAATGTTATTGAGGTTAATAATACCATAGGAGCAAAATTACCCCCAAATTCTGTGATTTTAGCTGCTTTTATGTTTTTTTTCAAAAATCATCCAGATCCAAAACCAAAACATGAAAGGGTGGTTTTGGCAAAACCAAGCCAAAACTAAAATACGAAAGTGGAATTAGAACCAAAACCAAAACACAAAACATGAAAAGTGCCAGCCGCACATCTCTAATTTTTTTATGGTTTGTACCGATTTTTAGCGCTGCAAACTTCCATTGAAAGTATAGGAAAAAGCCTTTACCCATGGCCACGCCCCCTTTTCGAATTTGTACGGATTTTTATGTGTAAAATGTTGGCGGGTATGTTCCTGTAGTTTAATTTCAGGCTACAGCTGACTACTAGTACCCTCCTATCACCACTCATAAACATTCACAGGCCGGAATTGCTGGGTACTCATTGTTGATCATGTCCCCGCCTCTCCTCTCCATCAACTCTGCCTCCCGATGCGCTCAGCTTCCTGCACTGCCAGATAAGTACAGCCACGGTCACGACTCCCGATACTATCCCCCATCGTCCTCATGCCTCTCTAACTGCCTAACTGCAGAGTTACCTACTTTTTTTAGCTCCTCCTGGGAGAAGCCCAGGGGCAAGACCAGAGTGCTATGTCATTAGGCCCCGCCCCAAAATGAGGAAATGCCTGTGATTCGCGGGCCAGCAAGTAGGGGTGGGGCTAAATTATGTGAATGCTACTATAAGTCCCGCCCCTCCACCCCATAGCAGTGATTTTTGTGTCTTTCTCTTCATCCTGCTTGCTTCATTAGGAAGCGGCAGGGTGCGGGCAGAATGTGGGAGAGCCACATATCCTACCGGGGTTGTGAGGGACTACTCCAAAAATTGGGAGCCTCCCACAGCTTCCGGGAGGGTAGGTAAGTAAGCCTATCTGCCTGCGTCTTAAGCTGTATATTGTGCATGTGCTGCTACTGGAGCTTTCTCTCACATTGCCCATCAATGAATGCATATATTAACATCAGAGCAATATGCACATATATCTATATTGCACATATTATTTTACTGTTAAACATTTATGGACAGTTGAGTTTTGTCTACAATACATTCTTAAGTAATGTATAAAGTAGTATATAGCCTAAGTATATAGCCCACAGAGTCAGTGGCGGATTTAGGGGGGGGGGGCACCAAGGCACGTGCCCCCCCTGTCATTTTTAGTTGATTTTTGTATTTTTATTTTATTTTGTGCGCACGCCGCAGCCCTCGCGGTGGCTTGGGGGCGAGGGGCTGCGGGGGCGCCACTGATTTAGTGCAGACTGACATGCGGACGAGCGTCCGCATGTCAGTCTGCGGTCTCGTTTCCTCCCCTGCTGTTAGGAGGGACACGGAGGGCACAGTGCACGCCTCCCTGTGTCCCTCCTGGGTCTCCGGCGGCCGCGGGTCTCATAAAGGAAGTGCCGTTCGTGAGCACTTCCTTTATTAGAGTGACCCGCGGCCGCCGGAGACCCAGGAGGGACACAGGGAGGCGTGCGCTGTGCCCTCCGTGTCCCTCCTAACAGCAGGGGAGCGGGGGGAGCGGCGGCGGAGGAAGCGGGGGGGGGGGGACGCACTGAGGGGGCATATCTGGCACTGGGGGGGGAATATCTGGCACTGGGGGCATATTTGGCAGGGAGGGGGGGGGGAATATCTGGCACTGGGGACATATATGGCACTGGGGGGAATATCTGGCACTGGGGGCATATATGGCACTGGGGGGGGAATATCTGGCACTGGGGGCATATGTGGCACTGGGGGGGGAATATCTGGCACTGGGGGCATATGTGGCACTGGGGGGGAATATCTGGCACTGGGGCATATGTGGCACTGGGGGCATATATAGCACTGGGGGGGATATCTGGCACTGGGGGCATATGTGGCACTGGGGGGGTATATGTGTACCTGGCACATGGGGGGGGGCTATATTTGGCACTGGGGGCATGTGAGTACCTGGCACCCTGGGGGAATATCTGGCACTGGGGACATAAGTAGCACTGGGAGCACAGCCCTAGCAACAAGGACTACCTCCTAGCAATGAGCATGACACCCAGTGCATGAAACCCCTGGCAACGAGCATGACACCCAGTGCATGAAACCCCTGGCAATGAGCATGACACCCAGTGCATGAAACCCCTGGCAACGAGCATGACACCCTGAGCATGAAAACCCCTGGCACCGTGCATGGAACCAAGAGCATGAAACCCCTGGCAACGAGCATGACACCCAGTGCATGAAACCCCTGACAACGAGCAGGTATTTGAAAAGTAATTAGAAGCCTTACTGTAGGACTTAAAGTGTAATGGGCATTACGGTGTGTGGCATAATGTATCACGGACATTGCGGTGTGTGTCATAATGTGTCACAGGCATTACGGTGTATGGTATACTATATCGCTGGCATTGTGATATGTGGTATAATGTCTCAGGGTCATTGCAGTGTGTGGCATAATGTATCACGGACATTGCGGTGTGTGTCATAATGTGTCAGGCATTACGGTGTGTGGTATACTATATCACGGGCATTGTGGTATGTGGTAGAATGTCTCAGGGTCATTGCAGTGTGGCATAATATATAACGGGCATTGCGGTGTGTGGCATAGGGTATAACGGGCATTGCGGTATGTGTCACAGGCATTACGGTGTATGGTATACTATATCACGGGCATTGTGGTATAATGTCTCTAGGTCATTGCAGTGTGTGGCATAATGTGTCACAGGCATTGTATGTGCTATAATGTATCGGGCATTGCAGTGTGTGGTATAATGTATCACGGACATTGCAGTGTGTGTCATAATGTGTCACAGACATTGTATGTGCTATAATGTATCAGGGGCAGTGCAGTGTGTAGCATAATGTATAACGGGCATTGCAATTCTTGTCATAATGTGTCACAGGCATTATAGTGTGTGGCATAATGTGTCGGGGGCATTACGGTGTGTGGCATAATGTGTCGTGGGGCATTACGGTGTGTGCATACTGTGTCATGTGCATTATTGTGTGTGGCATAATGTCTAAGGGCCATTGCAGTATGTGGCATAATGTATACTGTTACTGGACATTACTATAAGGAGGAAAAATGACAAATAATGTAAGGGGCATGAATCAGGATTATTTTTCTTTCCTGTGGTGGCTAACGTCTGGGCGTGCAGGTTGCAAAACTGGGGTATAAGGTAGTCTTTTCCTGCAATACCACGCCCATTCCAACGAAGCCACGCCCATTCCAACGAAGCCACGCCCCTTATGGTGCCCCCCCCCCCTGTAATTTTTTTCTGGATCCGCCCCTGCACAGAGTGACCACATCAATATAAAGCGAACAACATCGATGTTGTATTTCAGGGTCTAAGGGGTAAATGTATGAAGCAGTGATAAGAGTGGATAAGTGAGCCAGTGGAGAAGTTGCCCATGGCAACCAATCAGATGCTCCGTACAATTGTATAGTATGCAAATTATAAATGTTACTTCCTTGCTGATTGGTTGCCATGGGCATCTTCTCCAATGGCTCACTTCTCCTCTCTTATCACTGCTTCATACATTTACCCCCCCGGTCACACATTTCTTATCGGACAAAGGTTTTACATAATTTTTTTCAAAGTGAAGCAAAAAATTGTAATGAAATGTGCGACCCCGAAACACAACATCGATGCTGATTGATATAAAATCGTAGCCCTAAATCTTTCTGCTCATGTTACATCATACTTGCCTACTCTCCCGGAAGCTGTGGGAGGCTTCCGGTTTTTTGGGTAGCCCCCCACATCCCCGAAAGAGTAGTCATGTCTCCCGCATCCTGCTCGCACCCTAGTGATGCGGGCAGGATGAAGGGGTAGAAATAATTTTAACCCCGACCCCTTCCCATGGACCCGCAAATAGCGGCATTTTCCCGATGTGGGGAAGGGGCTTAATGATGTCACAGGCCCCCCCCCAAGTCTCCTGCAGAGGACAGATATTTGAAGTAGGCAAGTATGTGTTGCATCTGTCCCACCTGCAATGCAGCGTGGCTTTACCAAGGTGGAAAGTTACTCATTTTTTTTATGCTTATTTCATAACTGAAGAGTCAGCCCCAAAATGAGCATGAGTGTAACGTAACAAGTCTTATTAATATAACCATAGCTCCATGATGCCAGGAGAGAACTGAGAGGGCATGATTACACAGTAATAATCTTTTCAAAATATACAGCCGCACGATCTGACTCACAGCAGGTAAATAGACAGCATATTATTTTGTAAGAACATCTGCTTGTTTTTACCCGTTTCCTGAGCAGTCCATTATTTTATGTCTCTCAGAAGATATGATACTGAAAGCATGCAACATACAGGGGATCCAGTCAAGTACTGACGGCAGAATTCCGACACTGCTCGGAATGCTGTCACTCGCATCCCAACTAATAGGGGCGTCTCTAAAGAGGAGGGGACCTGTGTGCAGACTCCGTGTGTGGGCCCCCTCCTCTCCTATAGCCGTCACGTCGCTGCTAGCGCTCTGAGTGCTGTAGACTCTGGCACATTGCCAGAGTCTACAGCGCATGTGCATGACCCCGAAAAATGGCCGCTGCACCAGTTTTTCAGAGTCCTGCGCATGCGCTGTAGACTCTGGCACTGTGCCAGAGTCTATAGTGGTCAATGCACTAGCAGCGGCGGTGACGGCTACGGTAGAGAAGGGTGTCGAAGTCGAAAATATTATACCCACATGCATCACGTGCAAACACCACACAGTGGGGGTAATTCCAAGTTGATCGCAGCAGGATTTTTGTTAGCAGTTGGGCAAAACCATGTGCACTGCAGGGGAGGCAGATGTAACATGTGCAGAGAGAGTTAGATTTGGGTGGGGTGAGTTCAATCTGCAATCTAATTTGCAGTGTAAAAATAAAGCAGCCAGTATTTACCCTGCACAGAAACAAAATAACCCACCCAAATCGAACTTAACAAGGGGGCCAACATAGGTCAGCAATGGATTCCAGAAAGGTAAGTATAGAAGAAATGGGTGCAGTGTGTGCGGTGAGTGTCCCCCCCCCCCCGGGACTCAAGTGCCCGTGTGCACCGCACACACTGCACCCATTATAGAAACGCCAATGCCGACTAGGATAACAATACCGGTGCCCAGGGCCGGATTAAGGTGTGTGGGGGCCCATGGACAGCAAACTTGTGGGGGCCCCTATCGATAAAAGTAATTTTCAAGCTATCAAAGAGTGACGGATTTCTATAATATGTAGAGGCAAACGTAGGATATATATATATATATATATATATAAAACCCCAACCCATTGCAAATGTATGAAAGAGGGGAATAGAGAGTGGGGTGCATGGGGGGAAAGAGAGGGAGGGGAGCATGGGGAGAGAGAGGCTTGGGGGAAAGAAGGAGAGTTACCATCAGCAGCAGAATGAGGTGGGTGCCCGGGAGAGCAGTTACCTGAGGGTCGGGGGAGTGCTGAACCGTCTCTCCAGCCAAGTACGCAGGTTGGGCAGTGGCTCTGGTGGGCTCCCACTGCCCGGCAAGACTTAGACTGGGCAGCTGTGGGGGGATAGGCAGAAATGTGGGAGGAGGGGATAAGCACTGATGTGGGGGGGGGGGGCACAGGCACTGGTGCTGGACACGGGAGGTGGAAGATAGGAAGAGACCTGGCCAATGCAGGATGGCGTGTGGGAGGAGCACTGCTGTGTTGCAGTCACTGAATGCTTAAGTTCCTCGTCTAAAAACAAAATATATATCGGTCAGCTGTACGCGGTACTGGGAACCCACCCCTGTGTGTGTATGTGTGTGTGTGTGTGTGTGTGTGTGTATATATTAGAGATGAGCGCCTGAAATTTTTCGGGTTTTGTGTTTTGGTTTTGGGTTCGGTTCCGCGGCCGTGTTTTGGGTTCGAACGCGTTTTGGCAAAACCTCACCGAATTTTTTTTGTCGGATTCGGGTGTGTTTTGGATTCGGGTGTTTTTTTCCAAAAACACTAAAAAACAGCTTAAATCATAGAATTTGGGGGTCATTTTGATCCCAAAGTATTATTAACCTCAAAAACCATAATTTACACTCATTTTCAGTCTATTCTGAATACCTCACACCTCACAATATTATTTTTAGTCCTAAAATTTGCACCGAGGTCGCTGTGTGAGTAAGATAAGCGACCCTAGTGGCCGACACAAACACCGGGCCCATCTAGGAGTGGCACTGCAGTGTCACGCAGGATGTCCCTTCCAAAAAACCCTCCCCAAACAGCACATGACGCAAAGAAAAAAAGAGGCGCAATGAGGTAGCTGTGTGAGTAAGATTAGCGACCCTAGTGGCCGACACAAACACCGGGCCCATCTAGGAGTGGCACTGCAGTGTCACGCAGGATGGCCCTTCCAAAAAACCCTCCCCAAACAGCACATGACGCAAAGAAAAAAAGAGGCGCAATGAGGTAGCTGTGTGAGTAAGATTAGCGACCCTAGTGGCCGACACAAACACCGGGCCCATCTAGGAGTGGCACTGCAGTGTCACGCAGGATGGCCCTTCCAAAAAACCCTCCCCAAACAGCACATGACGCAAAGAAAAAAAGAGGCGCAATGAGGTAGCTGACTGTGTGAGTAAGATTAGCGACCCTAGTGGCCGACACAAACACCGGGCCCATCTAGGAGTGGCACTGCAGTGTCACGCAGGATGTCCCTTCCAAAAAACCCTCCCCAAACAGCACATGACGCAAAGAAAAAAAGAGGCGCAATGAGGTAGCTGTGTGAGTAAGATTAGCGACCCTAGTGGCCGACACAAACACCGGGCCCATCTAGGAGTGGCACTGCAGTGTCACGCAGGATGTCCCTTCCAAAAAACCCTCCCCAAACAGCACATGACGCAAAGAAAAAAAGAGGCGCAATGAGGTAGCTGACTGTGTGAGTAAGATTAGCGACCCTAGTGGCCGACACAAACACCGGGCCCATCTAGGAGTGGCACTGCAGTGTCATGCAGGATGTCCCTTCCAAAAAACCCTCCCCAAACAGCACATGACGCAAAGAAAAAAAGAGGCGCAATGAGGTAGCTGACTGTGTGAGTAAGATTAGCGACCCTAGTGGCCGACACAAACACCGGGCCCATCTAGGAGTGGCACTGCAGTGTCACGCAGGATGTCCCTTCCAAAAAACCCTCCCCAATCAGCACATGATGCAAAGAAAAAGAAAAGAAAAAAGAGGTGCAAGATGGAATTGTCCTTGGGCCCTCCCACCCACCCTTATGTTGTATAAACAAAACAGGACATGCACACTTTAACCAACCCATCATTTCAGTGACAGGGTCTGCCACACGACTGTGACTGATGTGACGGGTTGGTTTGGACCCCCCCCAAAAAAGAAGCAATTAATCTCTCCTTGCACAAACTGGCTCTACAGAGGCAAGATGTCCACCTCATCTTCACCCTCCGATATATCACCGTGTACATCCCCCTCCTCACAGATTATCAATTCGTCCCCACTGGAATCCACCATCTCAGCTCCCTGTGTACTTTGTGGAGGCAATTGCTGCTGGTCAATGTCTCCGCGGAGGAATTGATTATAATTCATTTTAATGAACATCATCTTCTCCACATTTTCTGGATGTAACCTCGTACGCCGATTGCTGACAAGGTGAGCGGCGGCACTAAACACTCTTTCGGAGTACACACTTGTGGGAGGGCAACTTAGGTAGAATAAAGCCAGTTTGTGCAAGGGCCTCCAAATTGCCTCTTTTTCCTGCCAGTATAAGTACGGACTGTGTGACGTGCCTACTTGGATGCGGTCACTCATATAATCCTCCACCATTCTATCAATGTTGAGAGAATCATATGCAGTGACAGTAGACGACATGTCCGTAATCGTTGTCAGGTCCTTCAGTCCGGACCAGATGTCAGCATCAGCAGTCGCTCCAGACTGCCCTGCATCACCGCCAGCGGGTGGGCTCGGAATTCTGAGCCTTTTCCTCGCACCCCCAGTTGCGGGAGAATGTGAAGGAGGAGATGTTGACAGGTCGCGTTCCGCTTGACTTGACAATTTTGTCACCAGCAGGTCTTTCAACCCCAGCAGACCTGTGTCTGCCGGAAAGAGAGATCCAAGGTAGGCTTTAAATCTAGGATCGAGCACGGTGGCCAAAATGTAGTGCTCTGATTTCAACAGATTGACCACCCGTGAATCCTTGTTAAGCGAATTAAGGGCTGCATCCACAAGTCCCACATGCCTAGCGGAATCGCTCCGTGTTAGCTCCTCCTTCAATGCCTCCAGCTTCTTCTGCAAAAGCCTGATGAGGGGAATGACCTGACTCAGGCTGGCAGTGTCTGAACTGACTTCACGTGTGGCAAGTTCAAAGGGCATCAGAACCTTGCACAACGTTGAAATCATTCTCCACTGCACTTGAGACAGGTGCATTCCACCTACTATATCGTGCTCAATTGTATAGGCTTGAATGGCCTTTTGCTGCTCCTCCAACCTCTGAAGCATATAGAGGGTTGAATTCCACCTCGTTACCACTTCTTGCTTCAGATGATGGCAGGGCAGGTTCAGTAGTTTTTGGTGGTGCTCCAGTTTTCTGTACGTGGTGCCTGTACGCCGAAAGTGTCCCGCAATTCTTCTGGCCACCGACAGCATCTCTTGCACGCCCCTGTCGTTTTTTAAAAAATTCTGCACCACCAAATTCAAGGTATGTGCAAAACATGGGACGTGCTGGAATTGGCCCAGATTTAATGCACACACAATATTGCTGGCGTTGTTCGATGCCACAAATCCACAGGAGAGTCCAATTGGGGTAAGCCATTCCGCGATGATCTTCCTCAGTTGCCGTAAGAGGTTTTCAGCTGTGTGCGTATTCTGGAAAGAGGTGATACAAAGCGTAGCCTGCCTAGGAAAGAGTTGGCGTTTGCGAGATGCTGCTACTGGTGCCGCCGCTGCTGTTCTTGCGGCGGGAGTCCATACATCTACCCAGTGGGCTGTCACAGTCATATAGTCCTGACCCTGCCCTGCTCCACTTGTCCACATGTCCGTGGTTAAGTGGACATTGGGTACAGCTGCATTTTTTAGGACACTGGTGACTCTTTTTCTGAGGTCTGTGTACATTTTCGGTATCGCCTGCCTAGAGAAATGGAACCTAGATGGTATTTGGTACCGGGGACACAGTACCTCCAACAAGTCTCTAGTTGGCTCTGCAGTAATGATGGATACCGGAACCACGTTTCTCACCACCCAGGATGCCAAGGCCTCAGTTATCCGCTTTGCAGTAGGATGACTGCTGTGATATTTCATCTTCCTCGCAAAGGACTGTTGAACAGTCAATTGCTTACTGGAAGTAGTACAAGTGGGCTTACGACTTCCCCTCTGGGATGACCATCGACTCCCAGCGGCAACAACAGCAGCGCCAGCAGCAGTAGGCGTTACACGCAAGGATGCATCGGAGGAATCCCAGGCAGGAGAGGACTAGTCAGAATTGCCAGTGACATGGCCTGCAGGACTATTGGCATTCCTGGGGAAGGAGGAAATTGACACTGAGGGAGTTGGTGGGGTGGTTTGCGTGAGCTTGGTTACAAGAGGAAGGGATTTACTGGTCAGTGGACTGCTTCCGCTGTCACCCAAAGTTTTTGAACTTGTCACTGACTTATTATGAATGCGCTGCAGGTGACGTATAAGGGAGGATGTTCCGAGGTGGTTAACGTCCTTACCCCTACTTATTACAGCTTGACAAAGGGAACACACGGCTTGACACCTGTTGTCCGCATTTCTGGTGAAATACCTCCACACCGAAGAGCTGATTTTTTTGGTATTTTCACCTGGCATGTCAACGGCCATATTCCTCCCACGGACAACAGGTGTCTCCCCGGGTGCCTGACTTAAACAAACCACCTCACCATCAGAATCCTCCTGGTCAATTTCCTCCCCAGCGCCAGCAACACCCATATCCTCCTCATCCTGGTGTACTTCAACACTGACATCTTCAATCTGACTATCAGGAACTGGACTGCGGGTGCTCCTTCCAGCACTTGCAGGGGGCGTGCAAATGGTGGAAGGCGCATGCTCTTCACGTCCAGTGTTGGGAAGGTCAGGCATCGCAACCGACACAATTGGACTCTCCTTGTGGATTTCGGATTTCAAAGAACGCACAGTTCTTTGCGGTGCTTTGCCTTTTGCCAGCTTGAGTCTTTTCAGTTTTCTAGCGAGAGGCTGAGTGCTTCCATCCTCATGTGAAGCTGAACCACTAGCCATGAACATAGGCCAGGGCCTCAGCCGTTCCTTGCCACTCCGTGTGGTAAATGGCATATTGGCAAGTTTACGCTTCTCCTCCGACAATTTTATTTTAGGTTTTGGAGTCCTTTTTTTACTGATATTTGGTGTTTTGGTTTTGACATGCTCTGTACTATGCCATTGGGCATCGGCCTTGGCAGACGACGTTGCTGGCATTTCATCGTCTCGGCCATGACTAGTGGCAGTAGCTTCAGCACGAGGTGGAAGTGGATCTTGATCTTTCCCTAATTTTGGAACCTCAACATTTTTGTTCTCCGTATTTTAATAGGCACAACTAAAAGGCACCTCAGGTAAACAATGGAGATGGATGGATTGGATACTAGTATACAATTATGGACGGGCTGCCGAGTGCCGACACAGAGGTAGCCACAGCCGTGAACTACCGCACTGTACTGTGTCTGCTGCTAATATATAGACTGGTTGATAAAGAGATAGTATACTCGTAACTAGTATGTATGTATAAAGAAAGAAAAAAAAACCACGGTTAGGTGGTATATACAATTATGGACGGGCTGCCGAGTGCCGACACAGAGGTAGCCACAGCCGTGAACTACCGCACTGTACTGTGTCTGCTGCTAATATATAGACTGGTTGATAAAGAGATAGTATACTCGTAACTAGTATGTATGTATAAAGAAAGAAAAAAAAACCACGGTTAGGTGGTATATACAATTATGGACGGGCTGCCGAGTGCCGACACAGAGGTAGCCACAGCCGTGAACTACCGCACTGTACTGTGTCTGCTGCTAATATATAGACTGGTTGATAAAGAGATAGTATACTCGTAACTAGTATGTATGTATAAAGAAAGAAAAAAAAACCACGGTTAGGTGGTATATACAATTATGGACGGGCTGCCGAGTGCCGACACAGAGGTAGCCACAGCCGTGAACTACCGCACTGTACTGTGTCTGCTGCTAATATATAGACTGGTTGATAAAGAGATAGTATACTCGTAACTAGTATGTATGTATAAAGAAAGAAAAAAAAACCACGGTTAGGTGGTATATACAATTATGGACGGGCTGCCGAGTGCCGACACAGAGGTAGCCACAGCCGTGAACTACCGCACTGTACTGTGTCTGCTGCTAATATATAGACTGGTTGATAAAGAGATAGTATACTCGTAACTAGTATGTATGTATAAAGAAAGAAAAAAAAACCACGGTTAGGTGGTATATACAATTATGGACGGGCTGCCGAGTGCCGACACAGAGGTAGCCACAGCCGTGAACTACCGCACTG
Organism: Pseudophryne corroboree; assembly: GCF_028390025.1. Taxonomy (NCBI): domain Eukaryota; kingdom Metazoa; phylum Chordata; class Amphibia; order Anura; family Myobatrachidae; genus Pseudophryne; species Pseudophryne corroboree. The sequence continues at coordinate 1,204,966,901 of NC_086444.1, forward strand.
TACTGTGTCTGCTGCTAATATAGACTGGCTGATAAAGAGATAGTATACTCGTAACTAGTATGTATGTATAAAGAATGAAAAAAAAACCACGGTTAGGTGGTATATACAATTATGGACGGGCTGCCGAGTGCCGACACAGAGGTAGCCACAGCCGTGAACTACCGCACTGTACTGTGTCTGCTGCTAATATATAGACTGGTTGATAAAGAGATAGTATACTCGTAACTAGTATGTATGTATAAAGAAAGAAAAAAAAACCACGGTTAGGTGGTATATACAATTATGGACGGGCTGCCGAGTGCCGACACAGAGGTAGCCACAGCCGTGAACTACCGCACTGTACTGTGTCTGCTGCTAATATATAGACTGGTTGATAAAGAGATAGTATACTCGTAACTAATATGTATGTATAAAGAAAGAAAAAAAAACCACGGTTAGGTGGTATATACAATTATGGACGGGCTGCCGAGTGCCGACACAGAGGTAGCCACAGCCGTGAACTACCGCACTGTACTGTGTCTGCTGCTAATATAGACTGGTTGATTAAGAGATAGTATACTACTAATATTATATACTGGTGGTCAGGTCACTGGTCACTAGTCACACTGGCAGTGGCACTCCTGCAGCAAAAGTGTGCACTGTTTAATTTTAATATAATATTATGTACTCCTGGCTCCTGCTATAACCTATAACTGGCACTGCAGTAGTGCTCCCCAGTCTCCCCCACAATTATAAGCTGTGTGAGCTGAGCAGTCAGACAGATATATAATATATATAGATGATGCAGCACACTGGCCTGAGCCTGAGCAGTGCACACAGATATGGTATGTGACTGACTGAGTCACTGTGTGTATCGCTTTTTTCAGGCAGAGAACGGATATATTAAATAAACTGCACTGTGTGTCTGGTGGTCACTCACTATATAATATATTATGTACTCCTGGCTCCTGCTATAACCTATAACTGGCACTGCAGTAGTGCTCCCCAGTCTCCCCCACAATTATAAGCTGTGTGAGCTGAGCAGTCAGACAGATATATATAATATTATATATAGATAATAGATGATGCAGCACACTGGCCTGAGCCTGAGCAGTGCACACAGATATGGTATGTGACTGAGTCACTGTGTGCTGTGTATCGCTTTTTTCAGGCAGAGAACGGATTATATTATGTACTCCTGGCTCCTGCTATAACCTATAACTGGCACTGCAGTAGTGCTCCCCAGTCTCCCCCACAATTATAAGCTGTGTGAGCTGAGCAGTCAGACAGATATATATAATATTATATATAGATAATAGATGATGCAGCACACTGGCCTGAGCCTGAGCAGTGCACACAGATATGGTATGTGACTGAGTCACTGTGTGCTGTGTATCGCTTTTTTCAGGCAGAGAACGGATTATAAATAAAAGTGGTGGTCACTGGTCACTATCAGCAAAACTCTGCACTGTACACTACTGAGTACTCCTAATGCTCCCCAAAATTAGTAAATCAAGTGTCTCTCTAATCTATTCTAATTCTAAACGGAGAGGACGCCAGCCACGTCCTCTCCCTATCAATCTCAATGCACGTGTGAAAATGGCGGCGACGCGCGGCTCCTTATATAGAATCCGAGTCTCGCGATAGAATCCGAGCCTCGCGAGAATCCGACAGCGTCATGATGACGTTCGGGCGCGCTCGGGTTAACCGAGCAAGGCGGGAAGATCCGAGTCGCTCGGACCCGTGAAAAAAAACATGAAGTTCTGGCGGGTTCGGATTCAGAGAAACCGAACCCGCTCATCTCTAGTATATATACATAGAATGATCCACAATCCGGCACTCCCATGTAAGCACAATAAGACCTGCCAGGGTGCCCTCCACAGGGCCAGCAAACCCCATACAATATATAAACAACAGAGGCGGCACTCCCGAGCTTAGTACTTGGTGAAGAACAAAGTGCTTTACTTCAACGTTTTGGGGTACTCCCCCCGTCATCAGGACACACTTACAACAAGAACAGTGCAAAACAGTATTTATATACACTATCTACAGAACACGCTAAAGTTTGGTTCAATTATTGCTAGAGATGTGCGGCGCCCACTTTTCGTGTTTTGTGTTTTGGTTCTAATTCCCCGCTCGAGTTTTGGTTTTGGATTGGTTTTGCCAAAACCACCCTTTCGTGTTTTGGTTTTGGATCTGGATGGTTTTTGAAAAAAACAAAAACAGCTAAAATCACAGAATTTGGGGGTAATGTTGATCCTACAGTATTATTAACCTCAATAACATTAATTTCCACTAATTTCCACATCTCACACCTCACAATATTGTTTTAGGCCAAAAGGTTGCACCGAGGTTGCTGTATGACTAAGCTAAGCGACACAAGTGTGCGGCACAAACATCTGGCCCATCTAGGAGAACACTGCAGTGGCAGACAGGAGGGCAGATATAAAAAAATAGGCCCCAAACAGCACATGATGCAAAGAAGAAAAAGAGGTGCAATGAGGTTGCTATATGACTAAGCTAAGCGACACAAACAATTGGCCCATCTAGGAGTGGCACTACAGTGTCAGACAGGATGGCACTTTAAAAAACTAGTCCCCAAATAGCACATGATTTAAAGAAGAAAAAGAAGTGCACCAAGGTTGCTGTATGACTAAGCTAAGCGACACAACCACCTGGCCCATCTAGTAGTGTCACGCAATGGCTGAATGTCGAGAGTGGGCCGCAATTGTTAGGTCCACTGACAGCATCTCCAGCACGCCCCTGTCATTTTTTTCAAATTCTGCAATTGGAGGAATTATACGGCAGTACCCCTGGACTAATACAGCAGTACCCCTGGACTTATACGGCAGTGTCAGACAGGATGGCACTTTTAAAAAGCCATGCCCCAAACAGCACATGATGCAAAGATGAAAAAGAGGTGCACCAAGGTTGCTGTATGACTAAGCTAAGCGACCCAAGTGTGCGGCAGAAACACCTTGCCCATCTAGGAGTGGCACTGCAGTGGCATACAGGATGGCACTTAAAAAAAACTAGGCCCCAAACAGCACATTATGCAAAGAAGAAAAAGAGGTGCAATGAGGTAGCTGTATTGGTACACATACACTTGTGCGATTGCTTTCGACGCGAGATCAGGCCCGATTTCCCTTGAAGCTCACCTTGAGACAAATCTCATTGAAAGTGCATTTTTAGTGCATTCGATGCGCATACAATCCTGAGATTTATCTCATGCCCCTTACGACCGGAAATCGTGTGGTATTGGTTGATCGAATTCGAGCGCATCTCATGCTGCCCAAAAGCATACCAGATTTATCTGCCAGATTAAGAAAAATTTAAATAGTGGGCTGGAATATCTGGGGGATATATAAACAAGCAACCATTTTATAGTCTGTGCACTTCTGTTTGCTCTGTGACTAGAGAAGTTTGGTTTATACCTGCTACTTGTTCCACATTGCTAGCTATGCATTTGTCATTCTCAGCAACCGGTTCAGGATCTTCCACAAACCCATTAACATGAGGCTGGACAAAATTGACTGTGTAGTAACAGCATGTTGTAGACTACACAACATGCTCCGTCGCAAGGCCACGAGGCAAATGCCTTTGCTCCCGGCCGGAACGGAAGATCCCAACAAGCCTGTGGTGACAGCGCCAATTTCCTCGTTGGGACCACCTGCAGCAACTATACGCGGCACTGCAAGGGCAAAAGAGGTCAGGGAAAAATATAATGCCTTCTTCAATGGGGAGGGAGCTGTGGCATGGCAGGAGGAATGTATGAGGTAAAAACAATTTAAAAGGCAACTTACCCCTTCGACCTCCTCCACGTCCAGACTTCCCTCCTCAAACTCGGCCATCACCACCATGGACTCCTTAGCAGACCTTTTCTCCAGGAAGAAGTTGAGATTTTAAAAAGTACCACAGCTGCGGCACATACACCTTGTCTGCGCTGGCCCCTGACCTCTTGGACTCCTCCACCTTGCGATTCTCTTTCACAAAGACTGTCCGTAGATTGGAAATCTTCTTTCGGACCCAGGCCACCGAGGCAGCAGAGAAGGTGTGCTTGGAGTACTCCACCATGCGCGTATAAGCAGCCTCCCTCTTCTGCTTGTTGCTGTAGTCCGGTGAGGACGTCAGCCACAGACACTCCTCCTCATGGTATTGGCTGATGAAGCCGGAAAGAAAATTGCGGTTCTCATAGGACATCTGCAGAATGCAAAAGAAGGAAAATAAAAAAACATGAAAAAGGTTAAACTATTCTGGTTAAATAAAGTTTGTTTTCTAGTTACTGGTGTGAGTTATCTGAAATATGTTGTGAGAATACATTGGTGGCCAGTGGCGTAGTATAATGGCGTTTAGGGCGCGGCCGCATGGGGCTTGCAGTAGTGCAGCATTTTGGGCAGGGGGCCTGTATAATCGTGGGTAGAGCAGCAGAAACGGTGGGCAGTGGTGGTAAAAAAAGAATAGTAGTCATTGGTGGCCAGTGGCGCAGTATAATGGCGTTTAGGGCGCGGCTGGTTGGGGCTTGTAGTGGTGCAGCATTTTGGGCAGGGCCCTATATAAATATGGGAAGAGCAGCATAAAGGGTGGGCAGTGTTGGTAAAAAAAAAAGGAATAATCATTGGTGGCCAGTGGTATAGCCTGCCTACCTTGTGCAGTGTTTGTGCGGAGCTCAGCAGCGTGCTTGCAGCCTCCTCTCCAGTCATGTGCACAGTGAGGGGAAGAGGAGTGGCCAGGAATTCGTCTCCAGTCTTGACATATTGCACATCGCGGTGTGATACATCGAAAGTGGTAAAAAAACAGCATGCGATCACACCCCGATTCGATAAATATTAAGTGCAGCACATAATATCTTGAGACGCGAGATTCGACCGGCGTGCCCGCGCATCGCGTTGAAAGGTACCTAAAATGTGCATATAATCCCTCACAGATGTGGTTGAAATCGAAGGCTAGTACCGATAATCTCACAAGTGTATGGGCAAGATATGACTTTCTTAGCTAAGCGACAAAAACAATTGGCACATCTAGGAGTGGCATTGCAGAGTCAGACAGGAGGGCACTTAAAAAAAAAAATAGGACCCAACAGCACATCATGCGAAGAAGTAAAAGAGGGCAATGAGGTGGCTGGATGACTAAGCTAAGCGACACAAGTGTGCGGCACAAACACCTGGCCCATCTAGGAGTGGCACTGCAGTCCCACTGCACTAATGGCGGACACCAGACGCACGTCTAACACCAGCATAGTTGTTATGGCCTCAGAAATCAGCTTTGCAACAGGATATATATATATTATATATATATATATATTATATATATACGGCAGGATCACTGGAATTATATGGCAGGATCACTGGATTTATATGGCAGTACCGCTAGACATATACGGCAGTATCAATGGACATATACGGCAGGATCACTGGACTTATACGGCAGTACCACTGGATTTATACGGCAGTACCGGTGGACATATACGGCAGTACCGCTGGACATATACGGCAGTATCACTGGACATATACGACAATATCACTGGACTGGACTTATACACCAGTACCACTGTAATTATATGGCAGGATCACAGGACTTATATGGCAGGATCACTGGATTTATACGGCAGTACCGGTGGACATATACGGCAGTATCAATGGACATATACAGCAGGATCACTGGACTTATACGCCAGTACCACTGGAATTATACGGCAGGATCATTGGATTTATACGGCAGTACCGCTAGACATAAACGGCAGTACCGCTGGACATATTCGGTAGTATCAATGGACATATACGGCAGGATCCCTGGACATATACGGCAGTACCACTGGACATATAAGGCAGCACAACACAGCACCACTGGACTGTACTTATACAGCAGCACTGGACATATGGCAGCAGAAGACACAACCACTGTGATTGGACTGATGCAGCACAAGACACCACAACTGGACTGATGCAGCACAACACCGCACCACTGGACTGTACTTATACAGCAGCACTGGACATATGGCAGCAGAGGACACCACCACTGTGACTGGACAGATGCAGCACAAGACACGGACACTGAGGACACTGAGAGGACGGAGACACATCCTCTCTCTACACTCTTCAATGCCAGAGTGAAAATGGCGGGAAAGCGTGGCTCCTTATTAGGAATCCAAACCCTGCGAGAATCCGGCAGCAGGATGATGATGTTTTGCCTCGTTCTGGTTTCCGAGTCAGGCGGGAAAACCTGAGCCTGACTCGGATCCAGACTCGTGACGTGAAGTCCGGTAAGGTTCGGTTCTCTCGAGAACCGAACCCGCTCATTTTCTAATATATATATATATATATATATGCGAAAGCCCTCACTCACTCATCACTAATTCTCTCACTTCCCGATACGTTAGGAAGATGAAATGTAACATAAGTATTCTTCAGGTGGGAAATAGGAAAATGAACAGGGGGTTGTCATAATGACATCATTACCGATGCATGGCTTGCGTTACGTGAATGATAACGCCCAAACGGACAATCGTAACAAAATTTGAATTGCACCTCCAGTGTGTAGTATTTAATAAACTACAAAAATGGTCCTGTGACTTTTTACCGTATCTGCTACGGGTGCTCCTCGGGTAACGCCAAGAACCATGGATTCATATTTACTAACATTAAGACGTCTCAAATTTATATCTCTATATATTTACCACATTTTTAGCACTCATTTATATTTACAACCGTGCGAAGAACGGGTAGAACAGCTAGTATCTCTCGTGTTGAGAAAATATAGGACAGATCACCTGTTCTTAGAAGAAAAGAAAGAACACCAATTTCATGTCATGGTTTTTTTATAATGTAGCTCAAGGACTAAAAATAAAAAGAGGCTCTGCCTCCTACTGAAGTAATAATGACATAAAAACAGTGTATTGAAGGCGGAAGGAAAGGCTGAGCTATGGGGTCTTGAACTCCTACAGGTGGTGAAAATGAAAATAGCTAGAGATAATAATAAATCTGCAAGCTTAGACAGAAAAAAAACACGTTCTTTCATTTCTGTCATTATTATAATTCAATGCACTTGTCAGCATAATCCTTTTTGTCTTCCAGAGTGCAATTTCTGAGCCTCCGACACATTGGGTGAGTAGGAGGCAACCCATTGGTCCTACGTCTTAGTCTACATTATTGTCACATCATTCTGCCACTCTGCAGCAAAATGACATACAGTATTTATGAAATTAAAAGAGAGGTACTGAAATAAAACATTTTATATATCAAATTAAGGTAACATTTTCAAATACGTCTAAACATACAGATCTGCTTACTCTCTGTGGGGGATTCATCCTGCCTGTTAGAAATGATGTGATAGGATGAGACTAGAGAGAAGAGGAATGTTTTCGAGAAATGTACGTGGTTTGTGAATGTCGGGGTGTCCTGGATGGCGTATGAGGTTGCCGGGCAGAAAACAGAACACCAGTGATTTTACATTGTCTTAATGTACAGATGGGTTCACGGTTATCTTAGTTAGTTTGCTGCGCCTAGGCACAACATGATTTATTAACATAAACCCTTCATCTATTGTTCTCAGCTGCAATACAATACAGAGAACAATACAGCAGGGAATTAAGTCCGACTGCCCAGTCTCAGTCAATCCTATTAAAGGTCAAGATAAACATGGACCCATCTGTATATGATTTTTGAAAACAAACATATTTTGGATTTACAAATAAATAAAACTACCCTAGTGTCCGACATTGAATGAGCTACAGAACTGAGTGGCTGCAATGAAAATCGATGTACATGGCTCAGTAATCTCCTAGTGGGTTGGATTTGGGTGAACAGCAGTTCGGAGACCGCCGGTCACCATACCGACGCTGGGATCCCGGTTGTTAGATGGCTGGCAGGGGGGGCGAGCACAACAAAGCTTGCAGCTCTCCACAGGTTCTGTTCCCACTGTATGGGTGTCGTGGACACTCACGAGTGGGAATAGTCCCTGTTGGTCGTCATGCCGACCGGCGGGCTTTTCAGCGTTCGGGATCCCGGAGTCAGTATTGTGACCAGCGGTCGGGAGACCGCTGGTCACATAACCGCATCCTCTCCTAGTCATTCCAAAAGCATGGGCTGTGCAAAAAAATTATCCATCTACCCATCTAGTGCAGGGACAGATCTAGAGATGTGTGGGCCCATGTGCAGCCTCTCTTCAGTCCCCACTCCCCTCTCTCTATCACCAGCATTTTCCTCAGAAGTCTCTGGTACTTGCCCCTGCGCCATGTTTCCATTGATATCTGCGGTGCAGACCTCTGGAAATATGGTGAACCGGGAAGGTCGACAGACAAGTATTGCAAAAGACTGAAGGGTGTTCTCTCTGGGACCCTCTGGACCCAAGGGCCCATGTACACCGTACACCTTACATCCATTACAGATACTCCCATGAACTGGTGGTTTAACCAAACTAAAGTAGAAATCTTGTTTTGCTGTAACCACCAGCCAGGTAACATTTCCAACATCAAGTGAAGAACAGCACTGGTAGAGCTGGGATGCAGTCAGTTTACCGGCTGTCAGGATCCCGATGTACAGAGACTGACGCCAGAATCCTGACACCACCATGGTATTCTCACGCGATTTGTGGATCTATGAACCTGTGGCGAGCACAGCAAGTGACCGGGCCCAATGCGTGGCGAGCATAGCTAGACTGCTAGGGGACTCGCTGCCGGGATACCGACATACGGAATGCCACTGTCAGTATAGTGACAGCCGGTATCCCGTCTGCCGGAATATTGTGTGTATCCTAGTAGAGTTATGTTATGGGAACCCTACCAGTGGCAGTCTCTTACAATCTCTTCAGGATCGATGACTAAACAGAACTGACTAAAAACAAAGGACTTCTTGGCTCAAATCAAAACCTGAACACTAGTGATATACAGTAACACAAATCCCACCTAGTAGGGCGGTGGAAAATGGATGTTTTTCCTTTTTTACTTTTGGATTTCAGGGTTAGGGGCTGGCCAATCTTGTCAGGAATTGTCAGGAACAATACTCCCATGACACTTATGTGCCATTAAGCTTGCCATCAGCACTACCACTCATGGTCACAGTGGCCATGTATCACCCCTCTTGTCCTCTAACCTCTCCCCAGAGGCACGAGTCACAGTGGGAACTGATCATCAGCAATTGTGCACAGGTGGGAACCTCAGTTGCACTCCAGAATGTTCCTCGCAGTCTGTCACTCATTGCCAGGGGCTGTAGAAGGAGGATGAGACCAGTAACAAAGTCGCATGGGATCTGACTATGGGGTCTATTTACTAAGCCTTGGATGGAGATAAAGTCGCTGGAGATAAAGTACCAGCCAATCGGCTCCTAACTGCCATGTCACAGGCTGGGTTTGAAAAATGACAGTTAGGAGCTGATTGGCTGGTACTTTATCACTGTGCAAGGCTTAGTAAATAGACCCCATGTCAGCAAAAGTCCAGCTGACTGCAGTGATATCAGATGCAACCATACCAGGTGAGAATAAGCTCCTTATCCAACGGATCATCCAGGTACCGTAGCCGCAGAGCACAGCGCAGAAGGTGACAGCAAGAAATAGGATTACCGGAAGCCTCTGATGATAAAAGACTCAGTTTAAGGTTACATGAAATTCTGATTCATTTACAGACATTCAGCATTGTTGTCTGTGGAAAATGAGATAACACCATTAGATGGACATAGGATATCCGTCAGATAGAGAATGGGATTTCATCTGTATTATTGTGAGTCATCGCAAAGCAAGTGTCAAGATGCAGGAGGACCAAAGAAAAAGAATGGCAGCACCGCTATTATTTGCATATAAATTGTTAGGGAGAGGTTTATGCTGTGCCTGAGATTTATTGCTAAATTGGTTGTAGCAATAAGAAGTTATTGAGTTATTAACATGTATCAATTTGTTATTTAAAACTGACATTGCAATTTTTTTCCTTATCATTTACTGAATCAACTTCATATTCTAACCATGGGGTTTATTTACTAATATTCGTGTTTTGGCCGTTTTGAAGGGTGTTTGAACTCGAATGGTATCGGGTGCATTTTACTGCAACTTTTTGAATCCTGATACGGTCATTCACTAAGCTGCCGACTTTTCACAATTCGTATTTTCCGATGTCGATGTGATTCGTAATATCAGGCAGTGTTTTACGGGAGTGATGAGTAAAACACTGCCTGACAAAACACAAGGAATCCCGGCCGGATCTGTGAGATCCGTGCAGGGCTTCATTGTGTACCTTAAAAAGGTATTTAAAGTGTTTAAAAATCTGGAAAAAATTGTGTGGGGTCCCCCCTCCTAAGCATAACCAGCCTCGGGCTCTTTGAGCCGGTCCTGGTTGAAAAAAATATGGGGAAAAAATTGACAGGGGTTCCCCCATATTTGATCAACCAGCACCGGGCTCTGCTCCTGGTCCTGGTGCAAAAAATACGGAGGACAAACTGCGTAGGGGTCCCCCGTATTTTTTGAACCAGCACCGGGCTCCACTAGTCAGAGAGATAATGCCACAGCCGGGGGATATTTTTATATAGGTCCCTGCGGCCCTGGCATTAAATCACTAACTAGTCACCCCTGGCCGGGGTACCCTGCAGGAGTGGGGACCCTTAAATAAAGGGGTCCCCCCCTCCAGTCACCCAAGGGCCAGGGGTGAAGCCCGAGGCTCTCCCCCCCCCATCCATGGGCTGCGGATGGGGGGCTGATAGCCAAGTGTAAAATAAAAGAATATTGTTTTTTGCACAAGAACTACAAGTCCCTGCAAGCCTCCCCCGCAAGCTGGTACTTGGAAAACCACAAGTACTAGCATGCGGGGGTTAAACGGGCCCGCTGGTACCTATAGTTCTTCTGCAAAAAAAATACCCAAATAAAAACAGGGGACACACGCCTTGAAAGTACAACTTTATTACATACATTCCGACACACACATACTTACTTACCTATGTTCAGATGCCGACTCGGCCCACGTCTCGACGTCGATTCCAGGGTACCTGAAAATAAAATTATACTCACCTAAATCCAGTGTGTCGTGTCCTTTTTTAATAATCCACATACTTGGCAAAACAAAAAAACGGAAACCCGACCACGCACTGAAAGGGGTCCCATGTTTACACATGGGACCCCTTTCCCCGACTGCCAGGACCCCCCCTGACTCCTGTCAAAGAGGGTCCCTTCAGCCAATCAGGGAGCGCCACGTCGTGGCACTCTCCTGATTGGCTGTGTGCTCCTGTAGTGTCTGTGAGGCAGCACACGGCAGAGATACAATGCAGCGCCTATGCGCTCCATTGTAGCCAATGGTGGGAACTTTGCGGTCAGTGGTGAGGTTACTTTCAGTCAACCGCTGACCGCAAAGTTCCCAGGAATCGACGTCGAGACGTGGGCCGAGTCGGCATCTGAACATAGGTAAGTATGTGTGTGTCGGAATGTATGTATTAAAGTTGTACTTTCAAGGTGTGTGTGTCCTGTTTTTATTTGGGTATTTTTTTGCAGAAGAACTATAGGTACCAGCGGGCCCGTTTAATCCCCGCATGCTGGTACTTGTGGTTCTCCAAGTACCAGCTTGCAGGGGAGGCTTGCAGGGACTTGTAGTTCTTGTGCAAAAAACAATATTCTTTTATTTTACACTTGGCTATCAGCCCCCCATCCGCAGCCCATGGATGGGGGGGGACAGCCTCGGGCTTCGCCCCTGGCCCTTGGGTGGCTGGAGGGGGGGGGGACCCCTTGATTTAAGGGGTCCCCACTCCTCCAGGGTACCCCGGCCAGGGGTGACTAGTTATTAATTTAATGCCAGGGCCACAGGGAGCAATATAAAAGTGTCCTCCGGCTGTGGCATTATCTCTCTGACTAGTGGAGCCCGGTGCTGGTTCAAAAAATACGGGGGACCCCTACACTTTTTGTCCCCTGTATTTTTTGCACCAGGACCAGGTGCAGAGCCCGGTGCTGGTTGATTAAATATGGGGGAACCCCTGTCATTTTTTCCCCCATATTTTTTCAACCAGGACCGGCTCAAAGAGCCCGAGGCTGGTTGTGCTTAGGAGGGGGGACCCCACGCAATTTTTTTTTCTGTTTTTACACTAAACAGACCCTTTCCCATAGATAACCATGCACAGATCTCACTGATCCATGCATGGTTATCCAAACTCGACTGGAAAAAGCAGGTCTATTTTTTTGCTGCTTTTTTTAACGAATCGAAAAAAAAGAGACCCGCACTTGAGCACTCAGAGACCAACACCCAAATACGAATGAATAGTGAATGCCCGTATTGTATGAAATAACAGCCGCGTTTGACCGATGGTCTATTCATTCGTATTTCAGAACTTTGCCAATCAAACCATTACGAATAGACCAGAGTTTTCTGCTTAGTGAATTCCCGGATTGGGACTTAGAAAAAAAAACACAAATCGGCCAAACTCGGATTTTTAGTAAATACTGGCCCATGTTTCTTTATCCTGTGTCTGTGTGTTCCTACATCACTCCTTCCCGTTACCTGGCCCTATTGATAAACACACCGTGTTGATAGACATATACAACAGTAATCAGTGTCAGATGAGACAGGCTGACAGCAGTGTCTGAAGTCTTTATTGATTACCTGCTGAGAGTTTAGAGAGACTGGTATGCAGTGCTATTGGCTAGTGAGACACCAATCAATGCTTCACTCCACTTGAGAAGGCCCGTCTAGGGGATGCCGCAAACATAGTGAACAGGTCTGTGTTAAAGTGGTGCTGCCTACCAGTGCTGCATGAATTGCTCCCATACTTCAAAAACAAACTAAAAAAGATTTACACGAAAACTGAGGGCTCTAAAGAGCGGTGCCATGGGGGTCATGGCGGCATCCGTAATATTGTGAGCCCTACAGTATGTGCTCTGGCCACATATTGAGGCCCCCATGGAGAGGCGTCACTGCCCTAACCAACACCACACAGGAACAGGGATTACACACATATAAAGTCACAGATGTGAGAAAATTGGACTTTAATTACCTACTTGTAAATCCTTTTCTCGTAGTCCGTAGAGGATACTGGGAATCCATTTAGTACCGTGGGGTATAGACGGGTTCACTAGAAGCCTTGGGCACTTTAAGAATTTGATCGTGTGCGCTGGCTCCGCCCTCTATACCCCTCCTACCAGACTCAGTCTAGAAACTGTGCCCGCGGAGACGGACATACTTTGAGAGAAGGATAGATAAGGAAAGTGGTGAGATTCCGAACAGGGCCGGTTATAGACCTTGTGGCGCCCAAGGCGAAAGTTTCCTTTGCCCCCCCCCCCCCCCCGAGATGGCGAAATAGAGTTAGTGCGCGCTGCAGGCACGCGTAAAATAATGGGGGCGAAGCTTCATAGGAAAGGGGCATGGTCAGTTTTGTTCCCTGTAGTTTTGCCCCCCATAGCGTTGTGCACCCTGTAGAGCTGTGCCCACAGTAGCTGTTCTGCCCCCTGAAGCTGTGCCCCCAGTAGCTGTTATGCCCCCTGCAGCTGTTGTGCCCCCTGCAGCTGTGCCCCCAGTAGCTGTTATGCCCCCTGCAGCTGTTGTGCCCCCAGTAGCTGTTATGCCCCCTTGCAGCTGTGCCACCAGTAGCTGTTATGCCCCCCTGCAGCTGTGCCCCCAGTAGCTGTTATGCCCCCATGCAACTGTTCCCCCATTAGTTGTGGTCCCAGTAGTTGTGCCCCCTGCAGCTGTACCCCCATTAGTTGTGGCCCCAGTAGTTGTGCCCCCTGCAGCTCTGCCCCCATTAGTTGTGGCCCCAGTAGTTGTGCCCCCTTAGTGTGCCCCCTGCAGCTGTGCCCCCATTAGTTGTGGCCCCAGTAGTTGTGCCCCCCTTAGTGTGCCCCCTGCAGCTGTGCCCCCATTAATTGTGGCCCCTGTAGTTGTGCCCCCTTAGTATGCCCCCTGCAGCTGTGCCTCCATTAGTAGTGCCCAAAAGTAGCTGTGCACCTAGTAAAAAAAATAAAAAATACTTACCAGCCCCGTTCCTGTTCCCGATCACTGCACTCTGTCTCCGGCGCCACTCCTCTGCGCTATGGGAGAGACGTCATGACGTCTCTCCCATAGCGCTGCACAGAAAGGTCCTCTCCGCGAAGGGAATCTAAATGCTACCTCACTGCGCGTCTAGATTCCCTTCGTGGAGAGGACCTTTTCAAACCCAACGCCACCGCCATCCTAGTTAGTAGTGGCTCTTGCCACGGCGGCGGCGCCCGGGGACAGCGGCGCCCCGGGCAAAAGTACTGCTTGCCTGTGGCAAGAGCCGCTACTGATTACGAACCAGCACACATAATAATAGGAATGCCAAGCTAACCAACTTGAAACATGAACAGCAACAGCTGAACAAACCAGAATACTTAACCAAGTAACATGCAGGAAGAACGAAGCACCGGGCGGGTGCCCAGTATCCTCTACGGACTACGAGAAAAGGATTTACCGGTTGGTAATTAAAATACTATTTTCTCTTACGTCCTAGAGGATACTGGGAATCCATTTAGTACCATGGGGATGTACCAAAGCTCCCAAACTGGGTGGGAGAGTGCTGAGGGTCCTGCAGAACTGATTGACCAAACTGAAGGTCCTCAGAGACCAAAGTATCAAACTTGTAGAACTTTGCAAATTTGTTCAAACCTGACCAAGCAGCTGCTCGGCAGAGTTGTAAAGCCGAGACACCCCGGGCAGCCACCCAAGAAGAACCCACTGACCTAGTAGAGAAGGCCTGTACAGATCTTGGGACCGGCAATCCTGCCATGGAATAAGCATGCTGTATCATGAGCTTGATCCAGCATGCAATAAACTGCTTTGAAGCAGGTCATCCAATATTGGCCCTCATTCCGAGTTGTTCGCTCGGTATTTTTCATCGCATCGCAGTGAAAATCCGCTTAGTACGCATGCGCAATGTTCGCACTGCGACTGCGCCAAGTAACTTTACTATGAAGAAAGTATTTTTACTCACGGCTTTTTCATCGCTCCGGCGATCGTAATGTGATTGACAGGAAATGGGTGTTACTGGGCGGAAACACGGCGTTTCAGGGGCGTGTGGCTGAAAACGCTACCGTTTCCGGAAAAAACGCAGGAGTGGCCGGAGAAACGGTGGGAGTGCCTGGGCGAACGCTGGGTGTGTTTGTGACGTCAACCAGGAACGACAAGCACTGAAATGATCGCACAGGCAGAGTAAGTCTGGAGCTACTCTGAAACTGCTAAGTAGTTAGTAATCGCAATATTGCGAATACATCGGTCGCAATTTTAAGAAGCTAAGATTCACTCCCAGTAGGCGGCGGCTTAGCGTGTGTAACTCTGCTAAATTCGCCTTGCGACCGATCAACTCGGAATGAGGGCCATTGGCCCTCATTCCGAGTTGTTCGCTCGGTATTTTTCATCGCATCGCAGTGAAAATCCGCTTAGTACGCATGCGCAATGTTCGCACTGCGACTGCGCCAAGTAACTTTACTATGATGAAAGTATTTTTACTCACGGCTTTTTCTTCGCTCCGGCGATCGTAATGTGATTGACAGGAAATGGGTGTTACTGGGCGGAAACACGGCGTTTCAGGGGCGTGTGGCTGAAAACGCTACCGTTTCCGGAAAAAACGCAGGAGTGGCCGGGGAAACGGTGGGAGTGCCTGGGCGAACGCTGGGTGTGTTTGTGACGTCAACCAGGAACGACAAGCACTGAAATGATCGCACAGGCAGAGTAAGTCTGGAGCTACTCTGAAACTGCTAAGTAGTTAGTAATCGCAATATTGCGAATACATCGGTCGCAATTTTAAGAAGCTAAGATTCACTCCCAGTAGGCGGCGGCTTAGCGTGTGTAACTCTGCTAAATTCGCCTTGCGACCGATCAACTCGGAATGAGGGCCATTACGATCGCCGGAGCGAAGAAAAAGCCGTGAGTAAAAATACTTTCTTCATAGTAAAGTTACTTGGCGCAGTCGCAGTGCGAACATTGCGCATGCGTACTAAGCGGATTTTCACTGCGATGCGATGAAAAATACCGAGCGAACAACTCGGAATGAGGGCCATTATTGTGATCATAGAGAACGAACAGCGAGTCAGATTTCCTGTGACGAGCTGTTCTCTTTACATGCACCTTCAAAGCCCTCACAACATCCAAAGACTTTTAAGTAGCAGAGGTGTCCGTCACATCGGGAACCACAATAGGTTGGTTGATGTGAAAAGCGGACACCACCTTAGGAAGAAAATTGCTGACAAGTTCTGAGTTCAGCTCTGTCCTCATGGAAAATTAAGTAGAGACTCTTGTGAGATAACGCCCCTAGTTCCGACACACGTCTTGCTGAGGCCAAGGCCAACAGTCTGACGGTTTTCCACGTAAGGTACTTTACGTCAACATACGGTAATGGTTCAAACCAATCCAACTGGAGGAACTGCTGCACCAAATTGAGATCCCAAGGTGCCGTGGGAGGCACAAAGGGAGGCTGGATGTGCAGAACACCTTTCAAAAATGTCTGGACCTCAAGGAGAGAATACAATTGTTTCTGAAAGAAAATAGACAAAGCTGAAATCTGTACTTTAATGGAACCTAGGCGTAGGCCCACATCCACTCCCGACTGCAGAAAAACCCGGAGACGTCCCACATGAAATTCCACAGCAGAATATTGTCTGCTCTCACACCAACAGACATACTTCTTCCATATACGGTGGTAATGTTTAGATGTTACCCCTTTCCTGGCTTGGATCATAGTCGAGGTGACCGTGTCAGGAATCCCTCTCCTGGCTAGGATCAGCCGTTCAACCTCCATGCCGTTAAACTTAGCAGCAGTAAGTCTTGAGAGACGAACGGGCCCTGTTGCAGAAGATCCTTGCAAAGAGGTAGAGGTCACGGATCTTCGAGGAGCATCTCCAGAAGGTCCGCGTACCAGGCCCTTCTTGGCCAGTCCGGAGCAATGAGTATTGCTTGAACCTTTTTCCTCCTTATTCTTTTTAGAATTTTTGGGATCAGAGGAAGTGGAGGAAACAAGTACACCATCTGGTCGACCCACAGAGTCGTCAGAGCGTCTACCGCCACTGCCTGTGGGTCTCTTGACATGTAACAATACCACTTGAGCTTCTTGTTGAGATGAGAGGCCATCTTGTCGATTTGTGGATATCCCCACTGACATGTCAAGCACCTGAACACTTCCGGGTGAAGGCTCCACTTCCTCGGCTGCTGGTCATGTCTGCTGAGGAAGTCTGCTTCCCAGTTGTCTAATCCCAGAATGAAGAAAGCCGACAACGCCACAGCGTGTTTTTCCGCCCAGAGGAGAATTTTTGACACCTCTGACATTGCTGCTCTGCTTTTTGTTTCGCCCTGTCGTTTACGTACGTGACCGACGTTACATTGTCCGACTGGACTTGAATGGCCTTGATTCCGAAGTAGCAATGAGGCCTACAGAAGGGCGTTGTAGATAGCCCTGGGTTCCAGGATGTTTATTGGAAGGACGATTTCCTGACTTGACCATCTTCCCTGAAACTGCACCCTCTGGGTGACTGCTCCCCTACCTCTGAGGCTTGCATCCGTGGTTAGCAGAATCCAATTCTGATTCCTGAACCTCCGACCCTCGATGAGGTGAGAAGTCTGTAGCCACCACAGAAGGGAGATCCTGGCTCTTGACGACAGACAGATCCTCTGGTGCATATGAAGATGCGATCCGGACCATTTGTCCAATAGATCTAGCTGGAAGGGCCTCGCATGAAACTTTCCATACTGAAGTTCCTCATAAGAGGCCACTTTTCCCCAGAAGGCGAATGCAGAGATGCACCAAGATCCGGGTTGGCTTCAGGACAGCCAGAACCATCGACTGGATTTCCATAGCCTTCTCCACGGGAAGGAACATTCTCTGAGATTCCGTGTCCAGTATCATTCCGAGAAAGGAAAGCCTATGCGTCAGTTCCAGGTGAGATTTTGGTAAGTCCAGAATCCACCCGTGATCCAGGAGTAGTCTGGTTGAGAGGCGAATACTGTCCATCAACCGCTCCCTGGACTGCGACTTTATCAGAAGAACGTCCAGGTATGGAATTATGTTCACTCCCTGTTTGCGGAGTAGAAACATCATCTCTGCCATCACTTTGGTGAACACCCCTGGTGCCATGGAGAGACCAAATGGCAGGGCCTGGAACTGGTAGTGGCAGCAAACCGTAGATAAGCCTGATGAGGCGGCCAGATTGTTATGTGAAGGTATGCATCCTTGATATCCAGAGACACTAGGAATTCCCTCTCCTCCAGACCTGAGATCACCGCTCTCAGAGACTCCATCTTGAATTTGAACACTTGTATGTACGGGTTCAACGACTTGAGGTTCAAAATCAGCCTTACCGAACCATCCTGTTTCGGTACTACAAACAGGCTGGAATAATATCCCTTGTTTTGCAGATGAGGTGGAACTGGAACAATGACCTGGGTCTGTACCAGTTTTTGAATGGCATCCTGTAAGGTTATACTTGCTTCCTGTGAAACTGGTAAGCCTGATTTGAAGAATCTGTGAGGTGGGAGTTCCTGAAACTACAGTCTGTAGCTCTGGGAAATAAGATCTATTACCCAGGGATCCTGGCATGATGTTATCCAGATGTGACTGAAAATTTTTAGTCCGGCTCCCACCTGCTGGTCTTCCAGGCATCGCGGTCTACCATCATGCTGAAGGCTTAGAGGAAGCAGAACTTGAGCTCTGTTCCTGTGAACCGGCAGTTGCTGATTTTCGTGGTTTACCTCTAGCACCTGTTGTGGCTGTAGTAGAACCTCTTGTTTTTCCCTTAAACTTGGCAGTCCGAAAGGACTGTAGATTAGGTCCTGACTAAGCCTTCCTGGCTGGGGGAGCTGCAAAAGGAAGATATGTGGACTTACCCGCAGTAGCTTTGGAGACCCATTTGTTATTTCATCTCCAAATAAGGCATCTCCTGTGAAGGGTAGGCCTTCCACACCTTTCCTGGAGTCCGCATCCGCAGTCCACTGACATAGCCATAAGCGTCTGTGTGCTGACACTGCCATAGCAGTGGTGCGTGCATTAAGCAAGCCTATTTCTTTTATGGCTTCCACCATAAAATTTGCAGAGTCCTGTATATGTTGCAGGAGTAAAATAATCTCACCCTGAGGCAAGGTACCTAACCCCTCGATTAGGTTACCCGACCATTTGGTGATGGCCTTAGTAATATACCCACATGCTATAGTAGGTCTCTGGGCCACCCCAGCAGCTGTATACAAAGATTTGAGTGTATTCTCAATTCTACGATCAGCCGTGTCTTTTAGGCAAGTTGCCTCTGGGGCAGGCAGTACAATTTTCCGTGACAGCCTGGATACTGATGCATCCACTATCGGTGGATTTTCCCACTTTTTCCTACCCTCAGGAGGAATAGGAAAAGATGTTATCAACCTTTTAGGGATTTAAAATTTCCCATCAGAATGAACCCATGCTTCTTCAGACAGGATATTTAGTTACTTTGACACAGGAAAAGTGGCTGAGGATTTCTTTTTTATATTAAAATAAGATTCCTCAGTCTCCCCTATTACCTTATCAGGGATATGCAGAACTTCTCTGAGAGGTTCAATGGCAGCCTCTATTCCCTGTGACAGAGAAGCCTCCCCCACCTCTGCGTGCACCTCCCCCTCCTCCGTGTCTGACCCGTCATCATCAGAGTCAGACTGCAGGATATGAGCCAAGGGACGTTTTTGCGGACAAATGGCAGGGGATTGAGACGCTGGTTTGGGTACTGAGCCTCTATTCATAAACTCAGACATCTATTGTCTTAAGCATTGCATCTCTTTCTCATTGCGGGACAATTCAGAAGAGATATTGGAAATCATTCCCCTAATGGAATCCAGCCAAGCTGGCTCTGCCCCGCTAGCCTGGGAGGGTACACTGCAATGAGTACACTGTAGTGAACCCCCTGGAGAAGAGGAACACTGTGCCTTACATGAAACACACTCTTTGCCAGACATACTGTGACAGTGACAGCACACACACACAGGAACAGGTTAAATGTACAAATAACCCACAAAGAGCTCTTCAAGAGAGACACAGAGATAACCTGGAGCCAGCACACAGCGCCCTTACTGCTAATGCCAAGTTTAGCTGGGTCGCAGACTAAGGCCCTCATTCCGAGTTGTTCGCTCGCAAGGCGAATTTAGCAGAGTTACACACGCTAAGCCGCCGCCTACTGGGAGTGAATCTTAGCTTCTTAAAATTGCGACCGACGTACGCGCAATATTGCGATTACAAACGAGTTAGCAGTTTCAGAGTAGCTCCAGACTTACTCTGCCTGTGCGATCATTTCAGTGCTTGTCGTTCCTGGTTGACGTCACAAACACACCCAGCGTTCGCCCAGGCACTCCCACCGTTTCTCCGGCCACTCCTGCGTTTTTTCCGGAAACGGTAGCGTTTTCAGCCACACGCCCCTGAAACGCCGTGTTTCCGCCCAGTAACACCCATTTCCTGTCAATCACATTACGTTCGCCGGAGCGAAGAAAAAGCCGTGAGTAAAAATACTTTCTTCATAGTAAAGTTACTTGGCGCAGTCGCAGTGCGAATATTGCGCATGCGTACTAAGCGGATTTTCACTGCGATGCGATGAAAAATACCGAGCGAACAACTCGGAATGAGGGCCTAAGTACCCAGATTGGGGACTTAGTACACTAGTAAGAGCTCCCCCCTGCTATTACCCCCTGGTACCGCTGAGGTAATCTGGAGTCTCTCCGGAGGAGCTGCGCATCCCTGTCAATCAGCGTCTGTGTCCACTGCAGAGGGAAAATGGTGCTGGTGAGCTGCTGGATCCACTCATAGTGAAGTCCCCCCCCTTCAGTGGCGCGCGGGCGTCCAGCTTTTTCATACTGGCTGAGGTAATTTTTAGTGCTTAAAATGGAGTCAGTCGCCTTTTAAGTCTGTAATGCCAATCTGGGTACTGTGTACTGTAGTGTACTTAGACTCAGTTCGCTCCCTCAGAAGCGGTGCATTCACACTGTTTGCTGAGTCTGGAGACTCCACCACCCCAGTAGAAGCTGTGCGTCTCTGTACCCTCATGCCACCATAATGGCTGGCGATCCACTAACTGGGACACCGGCTCAGTACTCACCACTCTTCTATCTTCTGGCTCTGTTAGGGGTGGCGGCGTGCTGCGGGAATGTACGCTCGCCGTGGTGGGGCTTGCCAATAGTTCCCTCAGGAGCTAGCGTCCTGTCAGCATGGAACGGGACCATTAACACTTCAAGAGGTTGGGCCATACCTCCCCTTAAAGTCCCACGAAGCAGGCAGGCTGGTGCCATCCAGTCCTGCCTGAAAATAACAAACAGATAAAATAAAAGCAGAAAACTCTTCATAAGCTTCAATGCGACGTGACAGGCTCCTCCGGGCACATTTTCTAAACTGAGTCTCATAGGAGGGGTATAGAGGGAGGAGCCAGTGCACACTATCAAATTCTTAAAGTGTCCAAGGCTCCTAGTGGCTCTTTCGCTTTGTACACAGATTCAGAATCAATTGCACACTGATGTACTAATGTCACACATCAAATTGATCAGTGTAATCTAGTTGAGGTGGTTCATATGACCCTTGCCCCATATCAATAGTCAGTCTAGGGCTGCATGTTTGTGTGTTGTAGAATGTGGAAAGAACATTTTGCCTGTTCCCATTGGTTCTGTTCAGACTGACATGCGCAGAAGGATTGCTATTTTGCTTAAGTCATAACATAGTGGCCTTGATAACAAGTAAATAGATGGATTTAACATATTATTTAGTTATAACCATAGATGGAGTAATGATGCCCTAATAAAGTATCAATGTATGGATGCTATATACTGTATATAATATAAACTATATACCTGGGGAGACCTCACCCCTAATCTCAATGGGGATAAAAGTTTGTGATGTGCAACACATCTTGGGTATTGTAATTGGAAATTATATGGATGGATGGTGTACAGTATCCACATATTTAAATTAATGATGAGCGGGTTCGGATCCTCGGAATCCGACCCGCCCGAACTTCACCTTTTTTTTACACGGGTCCGAGCGACTCCGATCCTCCCGCCTTGCTCGGTTAACCCGAGCGCGCCCGAACGTCATCATCCAGCTGTCGGATTCTCGCGAGACTCGGATTCTATATAAGGAGCCGCGCGTCGCCGCCATTTTCACACGTGCATTGAGATTGATAGGGAGAGGACGTGGCTGGCGTCCTCTCCGTTATAGTAGAACACAGAGTGACTTAGTTAGTTATAATTGTGGGGAGGATTGGGGACGGGGAGCAGCTGTTAGGGAGTACAGTGCAGGGTTTTGATTATACCACCAGTGAGTTTAATCCTTTGTTTCTCTGCCTGAAAAAAACGCTCCGACCACCATATCTGTGCTCACTCAGTGTGCTGCACTGCTGCATGATATATCTGTGCTGAGTGCACTGCTCTGCTCACACTGCCTAATTGTGGGGACTGGGGAGCAGTTATAGCAGGAGTACAGTGCACAGTTTTGCTGACAGTGACCACCAGTCCAGTATACGTTTGTCTGCCTGAAAAACACTCCTGTGTTTTTGTTTTTTTTCTTCATACTAGTTTAGCAGTCTGCTGACA
The DNA here is from genome assembly GCF_028390025.1 of Pseudophryne corroboree. NCBI lineage: Eukaryota > Metazoa > Chordata > Amphibia > Anura > Myobatrachidae > Pseudophryne > Pseudophryne corroboree. The sequence continues at coordinate 1,204,989,369 of NC_086444.1, forward strand.
GTGTCCACCAGGTCAGTTATACAGTATATTATATATATAAGCAGCAGTACGGTAGGCCACGGCTGTACCTACCTCTGTGTCGCCAGTGCACTCGTCGTCCATAAGTAATATAATACTATACTATCCATCCATCTACATTGTATACCTGTGGTGTTTTTTTTTTCTTCATACTAGTTTAGCAGTCTGCTGACAGTGTCCACCAGGTCCGTTATACAGTATATTATATATATATAAGCAGCAGTACGGAAGGCCACGGCTGTACCTACCTCTGTGTCGTCAGTGCACTCGTCGTCCATAAGTAATATAATACTATACTATCCATCCATCTACATTGTATACATGTGGTGTTTTTTTTTCTTCATACTAGTTTAGCAGTCTGCTGACAGTGTCCACCAGGTCCGTTATACAGTATATTATATATATAAGCAGCAGTACGATATGCCACGGCTGTACCTACCTCTGTGTCGTCAGTGCACTCGTCGTCCATAAGTAATATAATACTATACTATCCATCCATCTACATTGTATACCTGTGGTGTTTCTTTTTTTCTTCATACTAGTTTAGCAGTCTGCTGACAGTGTCCACCAGGTCCGTTATACAGTATATTATATATATAAGCAGCAGTACGGTAGACCACGGCTGTACCTACCTCTGTGTCGTCAGTGCACTTGTCGTCCATAAGTAATATAATACTATACTATCCATCCATCTACATTGTATACCTGTGGTGTTTTTTTTTTCTTCATACTAGTTAAGCAGTCTGCTGACAGTGTCCACCAGGTCCGTTATACAGTATATTATATATATATAAGCAGTAGTACGGTAGGCCATGGCTGTACCTACCTCTGTGTCGTCAGTGCACTCGTCGTCCATAAGTAATATAATACTATACTATCCATCCATCTACATTGTATACCTGTGGTGTTTCTTTTTTTCTTCATACTAGTTTAGCAGTCTGCTGACAGTGTCCACCAGGTCCGTTATACAGTATATTATATATATAAGCAGCAGTACGGTAGACCACGGCTGTACCTACCTCTGTGTCGTCAGTGCACTCGTCGTCCATAAGTAATATAATACTATACTATCCATCCATCTACATTGTATACCTGTGGTGTTTTTTTTTTCTTCATACTAGTTAAGCAGTCTGCTGACAGTGTCCACCAGGTCCGTTATACAGTATATTATATATATATAAGCAGCAGTACGGTAGGCCATGGCTGTACCTACCTCTGTGTCGTCAGTGCACTCGTCGTCCATAAGTAATATAATACTATACTATCCATCCATCTACATTGTATACCTGTGGTGTTTTTTTTTTCTTCATACTAGTTTAGCAGTCTACTGACAGTGTCCACCAGGTCCGTTATACAGTATATTATATATATAAGCAGCAGTACGGTAGGCCATGGCTGTACCTACCTCTGTGTCGTCAGTGCACTCGTTGTCCATAAGTAATATAATACTATACTATCCATCCATCTACATTGTATACCTGTGGTGTTTTTTTTCCCTTCATACTAGTTTAGCAGTCTGCTGACAGTGTCCACCAGGTCCGTTATACAGTATATTATATATATAAGCAGCAGTACGGTAGGCCACGGCTGTACCTACCTCTGTGTTGTCAGTGCACTCGTCGTCCATAAGTAATATAATACTATACTATCCATCCATCTACATTGTATACCTGTGTTGTTGTTTTTTTCTTCATACTAGTTTAGCAGTCTGCTGACAGTGTCCACCAGGTCCGTCATACAGTATATTATATATATAAGCAGCAGTACGGCAGATCACGGCTGTACCTACCTCTGTGTCGTCATTCGTCGTCCATAAGTCATATAATACTATACTATCCACCCAAATACATTGTATACCTGTGGTGGCTTTTAGTTGTGCGCAAAATATGGAGAACAAAAATGTGGAGGTTAAAAAAATAGGGAAAGATCAAGATGCACTTCCACCTCGTGCTGAAGCTGCTGCCACTAGTCATGGCCGAGACGATGAAATGCCATCAACGTCGTCTGCCAAGGCCGATGCCCAATGTCATAGTACAGAGCATGTAAAATCCAAAACACAAAAGATCAGTAAAAAAATGACCCAAAAATCAAAATTAAAAGCGTCTGAGGAGAAGCGTAAACTTGCCAATATGCCATTTACGACACGGAGTGGCAAGGAACGGCTGAGGCCCTGGCCTATGTTCATGGCTAGTGGTTCAGCTTCACATGAGGATGGAAGCACTCATTCTCTCGCTAGAAAAAAGAAAAGACTTGCGGCAAAAGCATAGCAAAGAACTGTGCGTTCTTCGAAATCCCAAATCCCAAAGGAGAGTCCAATTGTGTCGGTTGCGATGCCTGACCTTCCCAACACTGGACGGGAAGAGCTTGCGCCTTCCACCATTTGCACGCCCCCTGCAAGTGTTGAAAGGAGCACCCGCAGTCCAGTTCCTGATAGTGAAATTGAAGATGTCAGTGTTGAAGTACACCAGGATGAGGATATGGGTGTTGCTGGCGCTGGGGAGGAAATTGACAAGGAGGATTCTGATGGTGAGGTGGTTTGTTTAAGTCAGGCACCCGGGGAGACACCTGTTGTCCGTGGGAGGAATATGGCCATTGACATGCCTGGTGAAAATACCAAAAAAATCAGCTCTTCAGTGTGGAAGTATTTCAACAGAAATGCGGACAACAGGTGTCAAGCCGTGTGTTGCCTTTGTCAAACTGTAATAAGTAGGGGTAAGGACGTTAACCACCTCGGAACATCCTCCCTTATACGTCACCTGCAGCGCATTCATAATAAGTCAGTGACAAGTTCAAAAACTTTGGGCGACAGCGGAAGCAGTCCACTGACCAGTAAATCCCTTCCTCTTGTAACCAAGCTCGCGCAAACCACACCACCAACTCCCTCAGTGTCAATTTCCTCCTTACCCAGGAAAGCCAATAGTCCTGCAGGCCATGTCACTGGCAAGTCTGACGAGTCCTCTACTGCCTGGGATTCCTTCGATGCATCCTTGAGTGTAACGCCTACTGCTGCTGGCGCTGCTGTTGTTGCTGCTGAGAGTCGATCGTCATCCCAGAGGGGAAGTCGGAAGACCACTTGTACTACTTCCAGTAAGCAATTGACTGTCCAACAGTCCTTTGCGAGGAAGATGAAATATCACAGCAGTCATCCTGCCTGTTGCAAAGCGGATAACTGAGGCCTTGACAACTATGTTGGTATTAGACGTGCGTCCAGTATCCGCCGTTAGTTCACAGGGAACAAGACAATTGCTTGAGGTAGTGTGCCCCCGTTACCAAATACCATCTAGGTTCCACTTCTCTAGGCAGGCGATACCGAGAATGTACACGGACGTCAGAAAAAGACTCACCAGTGTCCTAAAAAATGCAGTTGTACCCAATGTCCACTTAACCACGGACATGTGGACAAGTGGAGCAGGGAAGACTCAGGACTACATGACTGTGACAGCTCACTGGGTAGATGTATTGCCTCCCGCTGCAAGAACAGCAGCGGTGGCACCAGTAGCAGCATCTCGCAAACGCCAACTCGTTCCTAGGCAGGCTACGCTTTGAATCACAGCTTTCCAGAATACGCACACAGCTGAAAACCTCTTACGGCAACTGAGGAAGATCATCGCAGAATGGCTTACCCCAATTGGACTCTCCTGGGGATTTGTGGCATCGGACAACGCCAGCAATATTGTGCATGCATTACATCTGGGCAAATTCCAGCACGTCCCATGTTTTGCACATACCTTGAATTTGGTGGTGCAGAATTATTTAAAAAACGACAGCGTGCAAGAGATGCTGTCGGTGGCCAGAAGAATTGCGGGCCACTTTCGGCGTACAGGCACCGCGTACAAAAGAATGGAGCACCACCAAAAACACCTGAACCTGCCCTGCCATCATCTGAAGCAAGAGGTGGTAACGAGGTGGAATTCAACCCTCTATATGCTTCAGAGGATGGAGGAGCAGCAAAAGGTCATTCAAGCCTATGCATCTGGCCACGATATAGGCAAAGGAGGTGGAATGCACCTGTCTCAAGCGCAGTGGAGAATGATTTCAACGTTGTGCAAGGTTCTGCAACCTTTTGAACTTGCCACACGTAAAGTCAGTTCAGACACTGCCAGCCTGAGTCAGGTCATTCCCCTCATCAGGCTTTTGCAGAAGAAGCTGGAGGCATTGAAGGAGGAGCTAAAACAGAGCGATTCCGCTAGGCATGTGGGACTTGTGGATGGAGCCCTTCATTCGCTTAACCAGGATTCACGGGTGGTCAATCTGTTGAAATCAGAGCACTACATTTTGGCCACCGTGCTTGATCCTAGATTTAAAACCTACGTTGGATCTCTCTTTCCGGCAGACACAAGTCTGCAGAGGTTCAAAGAACTGCTGGTGAGAAAATTGTCAAGTCAAGCGGAACGCGACCCGTCAACATCTCTTCCTTCACATTCTCCCGCAACTGGGGGTGCGAGGAAAAGGCTACGAATTCCGAGCCCACCCGCTGGCGGTGATGCAGGGCAGTCTGGAGTGACTGCTGATGCTGACATCTGGTCCGGACTGAGGGACCTGCCAACGATTACTGACATGTCGTCTACTGTCAATGCATATGATTCTCTCACCATTGAAAGAATGGTGGAGGATTATATGAGTGACCGCATCCAAGTAGGCACGTCAGACAGTCCGTACGTATACTGGCAGGAAAAAGAGGCAATTTGGAGGCCCTTGCACAAACTGGCTTTATTCTACCTAAGTTGCCCTCCCTCCAGTGTGTACTCCGAAAGAGTGTTTAGTGCCGCCGCTCACCTTGTCAGCAATCGGCGTACGAGGTTACTTCCAGAAAATGTGGAGAAGATGATGTTCATTAAAAAGAATTATAATCAATTCCTCCATGGAGACATTCACCAGCAGCAATTGCCTCGAGAAAGTACACGGGGACCTGAGATGGTGGATTCCAGTGGGGACGAATTAATAATCTGTGAGGAGGGGGATGTACACAGTGAAAGGGGTGATGAATCGGACGATGATGATGAGGTGGACATCTTGCCTCTGTAGAGCCAGTTTGTGCAAGGAGAGATTGCTTCTTTTTTGGTGGGGGCCCAAACCAACCAGTCATTTCAGTCACAGTGGTGTGGCAGACCCTGTCGCTGAAATGATGGGTTCGTTAAAGTGTGCATGTCCTGTTTATACAACATAAGGGTGGGTGGGAGGGCCCTAGGACAATTCCATCTTGCACCTCTTTTATCTTTAATTTTTCTTTGCGTCATGTGCTGTTTAGGGAGTATTTTTTGGAAGGGCCATCCTGCGTGAGATGGGCCAGGTGTTTGTGCCGGCCACTAGGGTCGCTTAGCTTACTCACACAGCTACCTCATTGCGCCTCTTTTTTTCTTTGCGTCATGTGCTGTTTGGGGAGTATTTTTTGGAAGCGCCATCCTGCGTGACACTGCAGTGCCACTCCTAGATAGGCCAGGTGTTTGTGTCGGCCACTAGGGTCGCTTAGCTTACTCACACAGCTACCTCATTGCGCCTCTTTTTTTCTTTGCGTCATGTGCTGTTTGCGGAGTATTTTTTGGAAGGACCATCCTGCGTGACACTGCAGTGCCAATCCTAGATGGGCCAGGTGTTTGTGTCGGCCACTAGGGTCGCTTAGCTTACTCACACAGCTACCTCATTGCGCCTCTTTTTTTCTTTGCGTCATGTGCTGTTTGGGGAGTATTTTTTGGAAGGGCCATCCTGCGTGACACTGCAGTGCCACTCCTAGATGGGCCAGGTGTTTGTGTCGGCCACTAGGGTCGCTTAGCATACTCACACAGCTACCTCATTGCGCCTCTTTTTTTCTTTGCGTCATGTGCTGTTTGGGGAGTATTTTTTGGAAGGGCCATCCTGCGTGACACTGCAGTGCCACTCCTAGATGGGCCAGGTGTTTGTGTCGGCCACTAGGGTCGCTTAGCTTACTCACACAGCTACCTCATTGCGCCTCTTTTTTTCTTTACATCATGTACTGTTTGGGGAGTATTTTTTGGAAGGGCCATCCTGCCTGACACTGCAGTGCCACTTCTAGATGGGCCAGGTGTTTGTGTCGGCCACTAGGGTCGCTTAGCTTACTCACACAGCTACCTCATTGCGCCTCTTTTTTTCTTTGCGTCATGTGCTGTTTGCGGAGTATTTTTTGGAAGGGCAATCCTGCGTGACACTGCAGTGCCACTCCTAGATGGGCCAGGTGTTTGTGTCGGCCACTAGGGTCGCTTAGCTTACTCACACAGCTACCTCATTGCGCCTCTTTTTTTCTTTGCGTCATGTGCTGTTTGGGGAGTATTTTTTGGAAGGGCCATCCTGCGTGACACTGCAGTGCCACTCCAAGATGGGCCAGGTGTTTGTGTCGGCCAATAGGGTCGCTTAGCTTACTCACACAGCTACCTCATTGCGCCTCATTTTTTCTTTGCGTCATGTGCTGTTTGGGGAGTATTTTTTGGAAGGGCCATCCTGCCTGACACTGCAGTGCCACTCCTAGATGGGCCAGGTGTTTGTGTCGTCCACTAGGGTCGCTTAGCTTACTCACACAGCTACCTCATTGCGCCTCTTTTTTTCTTTGCGTCATGTGCTGTTTGGGGAGTATTTTTTGGAAGGGCCATCCTGCGTGACACTGCAGTGACACTCCTATATGGGCCAGGTGTTTGTGTCGGCCACTAGGGTCGCTTAGCTTACTCACACAGCTACCTCATTGCGCCTCTTTTTTTCTTTGCGTCATGTGCTGTTTGGGGAGTATTTTTTGGAAGGGCCATCCTGCGTGACACTGCAGTGCCACTCCTAGATGGGCCAGGTGTTTGTGTCGGCCACTAGGGTCGCTTAGCTTACTCACACAGCTACCTCATTGCGCCTCTTTTTTTTCTTTGCGTCATGTGCTGTTTGCGGAGTATTTTTTGGAAGGGCCATCCTGCGTGACACTGCAGTGACACTCCTATATGGGCCAGGTGTTTGTGTCGGCCACTAGGGTCGCTCAGCTTACTCACACAGCTACCTCATTGCGCCTCTTTTTTTCTTTGCGTCATGTGCTGTTTGGGGAGTATTTTTTGGAAGGGCCATCCTGCGTGACACTGCAGTGCCACTCCTAGATGGGCCAGGTGTTTGTGTCGGCCACTAGGGTCGCTTAGCTTACTCACACAGCTACCTCATTGCGCCTCTTTTTTTTCTTTGCGTCATGTGCTGTTTGCGGAGTATTTTTTGGAAGGGCCATCCTGCGTGACACTGCAGTGCCACTCCTAGATGGGCCAGGTGTTTGTGTCGGACACTAGGGTCGCTTAGCTTACTCACACAGCTACCTCATTGCACCTCTTTTTTTCTTTGCGTCATGTGCTGTTTGGGGAGTATTTTTTGGAAGGGCCATCCTGTGTGACACTGCAGTGCCACTCCTAGATGGGCCAGGTGTTTGTGTCGGCCACTAGGGTCGCTTAGCTTACTCACACAGCTACCTCATTGCGCCTCTTTTTTTCTTTGCATCATGTGCTGTTTGGGGAGTATTTTTTGGAAGGGCCATCCTGCCTGACACTGCAGTGCCACTCCTAGATGGGCCAGGTGTTTGTGTCGGCCACTAGGGTCGCTTAGCTTACTCACACAGCTACCTCATTGCGCCTCTTTTTTTCTTTGTGTCATGTGCTGTTTGGGGAGTATTTTTTGGAAGGGCCATCCTGCGTGACACTGCAGTGCCACTCCTAGATGGGCCAGGTGTTTGTGTCGGCCACTAGGGTCGCTTAGCTTACTCACACAGCTACCTCATTGCGCCTCTTTTTTTCTTTGCGTCATGTGCTGTTTGCGGAGTATTTTTTGGAAGGGCCATCCTGCGTGACACTGCAGTGCCACTCCTAGATGGGCCAGGTGTTTGTGTCGGCCACTAGGGTCGCTTAGCCTACTCACACAGCTACCTCATTGCGCCTCTTTTTTTCTTTGCGTCATGTGCTGTTTTGGGAGTATTTTTTGGAAGAGCCATCCTGCCTGACACTGCAGTGCCACTCCTAGATGGGCCAGGTGTTTGTGTCGGCCACTAGGGTCACTTAGCTTACTCACACAGCTACCTCATTGCGCCTCTTTTTTTCTTTGCGTCATGTGCTGTTTGTGGAGTATTTTTTGGAAGGGCCATCCTGCGTGACACTGCAGTGACACTCCTAGATGGGCCAGGTGTTTGTGTCGGCCACTAGGGTCGCTTAGCTTACTCACACAGCTACCTCATTGCGCCTCTTTTTTTCTTTGCGTCATGTGCTGTTTGGGGAGTATTTTTTGGAAGGGCCATCCTGCGTGACACTGCAGTGCCACTCCTAGATGGGCCAGGTGTTTGTGTCGGCCACTAGGGTCGCTTAGCTTACTCACACAGCTACCTCATTGCACCTCTTTTTTTCTTTGCGTCATGTGCTGTTTGGGGAGTATTTTTTGGAAGGGCCATCCTGCGTGACACTGCAATGCCACTCCTAGATGGGCCAGGTGTTTGTGTCGGCCACTAGGGTCGCTTAGCTTACTCACACAGCTACCTCATTGCGCCTCTTTTTTTCTTTGCGTCATGTGCTGTTTGGGGAGTATTTTTTGGAAGGGCCATCCTGCGTGACACTGCAGTGCCACTCCTAGATGGGCCAGGTGTTTGTGTCGGCCACTAGGGTCGCTTAGCTTACTCACACAGCTACCTCATTGCGCCTCTTTTTTTCTTTGCGTCATGTGCTGTTTGGGGAGTATTTTTTGGAAGGGCCATCCTGCATGACACTGCAGTGCCACTCCTAGATGGGCCAGGTGTTTGTGTCGGCCACTAGGGTCGCTTAGCTTACTCACACAGCTACCTCATTGCGCCTCTTTTTTTCTTTGCGTCATGTGCTATTTGGGGAGTATTTTTTGGAAGGGCCATCCTGCCTGACACTGCAGTGCCACTCCTAGATGGGCCAGGTGTTTGTGTCGGCCACTAGGGTCGCTTAGCTTACTCACACAGCTACCTCATTGCGCCTCTTTTTTTCTTTGCGTCATGTGCTGTTTGGGGAGTATTTTTTGGAAGGGCCATCCTGCGTGACACTGCAGTGCCACTCCTAGATGGGCCAGGTGTTTGTGTCGGCCACTAGGGTCGCTTAGCTTACTCACACAGCTACCTCATTGCGCCTCTTTTTTTCTTTGCATCATGTGCTGTTTGGGGAGTATTTTTTGGAAGGGCCATCCTGCCTGACACTGCAGTGCCACTCCTAGATGGGCCAGGTGTTTGTGTCGGCCACTAGGGTCGCTTAGCTTACTCACACAGCTACCTCATTGCGCCTCTTTTTTTCTTTGCGTCATGTGCTGTTTGGGGAGTATTTTTTGGAAGGGCCATCCTGCGTGACACTGCAGTGCCACTCCTAGATGGGCCAGGTGTTTGTGTCGGCCACTAGGGTCGCTTAGCTTACTCACACAGCTACCTCATTGCGCCTCTTTTTTTCTTTGCATCATGTGCTGTTTGGGGAGTATTTTTTGGAAGGGCCATCCTGCCTGACACTGCAGTGCCACTCCTAGATGGGCCAGGTGTTTGTGTCGGCCACTAGGGTCGCTTAGCTTACTCACACAGCTACCTCATTGCGCCTCTTTTTTTCTATGCGTCATGTGCTGTTTGGGGAGTATTTTTTGGAAGGGCCATCCTGCCTGACACTGCAGTGCCACTCCTAGATGGGCCAGGTGTTTGTGTCGGCCACTAGGGTCGCTTAGCTTAGTCGTCACACAGCTACCTCATTGCGCCTCTTTTTTTCTTTGCGTAATGTGCTGTTTTTGGAGTATTTTTTGGAAGGGCCATCCTGCGTGACACTGCAGTGCCACTCCTAGATGGGCCAGGTGTTTGTGTCGGCCACTAGGGTCGCTTAGCTTACTCACACAGCTACCTCATTGCGCCTCTTTTTTTCTTTGCGTCATGTGCTGTTTGGGGAGTATTTTTTGGAAGGGCCATCCTGCCTGACACTGCAGTGCCACTCCTAGATGGGCCAGGTGTTTGTGTCGGCCACTTGTGTCGCTTAGCTTAGCCATCCAGCGACCTCGGTGCAAATTTTAGGACTAAAAATAATATTGTCAAGTGTGAGGTGTTCAGAATAGACTGGAAATGAGTGTAAATTATGGTTATTGAGGTTAATAATACTATGGGATCAAAATGACCCCCAAATTCAATGATTTAAGCAGTTTTTTAGGGTTTTCTGAAAAAAACACCCGAATCCAAAACACACCCGAATCCGACAAAAAAAATTCGGTGAGGTTTTGCCAAAACGCGTTCGAACCCAAAACACGGCCACGGAACCGAACCCAAAACCAAAACCCGAAAAATTTCAGGTGCACATCACTAATTTAAGAAAAAAGGGAGTCTAAACATTAATTAAGTGTATCCTTATTTTATATATATATATATATATATATATATATATATAGAGGCTTTGGATGGACCGGCACTCACCCCTCTGTAAATAACACCCCGGTGCCTTCTGGAATAAATGATGCAGACGCCTGGTTCAAACAGCAGCGGCACTCGTGGGATTTGTAGTCAAAATAAACGTGTATTTCACATCAAATAGCCGACGTTTCGGGGCACACACGCCCCTTTGTCAAGGTGAGTAACATGTTACTCACCTTGACAAAGGGGCGTGTGTGCCCCGAAACGTCGGCTATTTGATGTGAAATACACGTTTATTTTGACTACAAATCCCACGAGTGCCGCTGCTGTTTGAACCAGGCGTCTATATATATATATATATATATATATATAAAGCTTATCAATAAACTGCTATTTTCTTGATTTGAGTACGACATATTTTCATGGATAGAATATGGAATCCAGTGTTGACATTCACAATAGTTTACACCAGGGTTTATGGCCAACTGACATAAAAAGGACCCTACAGATATTGAATTTAAATTAGGACCAACATGTATGATTAAATACTCCCAGTCTAAGGTGGGAGTTTTGCACTTCTGTTTGTTTCATTAAGCTGCACTCTCAAGAAATATCGATGCACCAATCATTACAGTATCTGGTTAGAATACCACATATACTGTATACTTACAGCATTATAGCACCCATCAGTGTCGTAACTAGACATTTTAGCACTGAGTGCAACAGCCAGCATTGGCGCCCCCCCAATATATAAAACAAAGCCAGTGTGCACCATAATATAGGGGTGTGGCTTCATGGGGAAGGGGCGTGGCCACATAGCTCCCTTTTATACATTATAGCAGGCAGAGTCCCCTATTTACACATTACGACAGGCAGAGTGCTCTTTTTACACATTATGGCAGCAGAGTCCACTTTTAACACATTAGGCAGGCAGAGTCCCCAATTGTATACATTAAGCAGGCAGAGTCCCCTTTTTACACATTAGGCAGGAGATTCCCCCTTTTTACACATTAAGCAGGCAGAGTCCCCTTTTTACACATTAGGCAGCAGATTCACCCTTTTTACACATTAAGCACAAGTTTGGTATCTGCACACTCAATATCGTATCGAGATTATTATGGATGTGTGGAATTCATCACCACACATTCATTAAATGAGACCCCTCTTTCCAATTATTTAGGTAATGTCCTATGTTTTACAGGGGGTGCTGTCAACTACATAGGATTAAAAATGACATATATGTGTATTAAAGAATGAGAATGTGAATAAAGATTAAGATCATTTGAGATAAAATATTAAAATCGCCGATACTGGCAAGACTTATGCCCACACAGTCTCTTGATAGGTTCTTACATTGAAACACACACGTGGACACACTTTTTAAATCTTTATTCACATTCTCATTCTTTAATACACATATATGTTAGTTTGTCATTTTAATTCTATGTTTCACTGTAGTCTGGATCGTTCACTTATAATACAATCTACAATTCTCATTTAAAGAATATCTAATAAAGGTTATATTTTAATAAAGACCTTAGTTAGTGCGTCAACATTACAGATTCTTCTGTTTCTTTTTCCTACACATTAAGCAGGCAGACTGCCCATTTTACACATTAGGCAGCAGAGTCCCCCTTTTTACATATTAAGCAGGCAGAGTCCCCATTTTACACATTAGGCAGCAGATACCCCCTTTTTAAACATTAAGCAGGCAGATTCCCCTTTTTACACATTAGGCAGCAGAGTCCCCCGTTTTACACATCAAGCAGGCAGAGTCCCCAGTTTTTACACATTAGGCAGCAGAGTCCCCCTTTTTAAACATTAAGCAGGCAGAGTCCCCTTTTTACACATTAGGTAGCAGATTCCCCCTTTTTACACATTAAGCAGGCAGAGTACCCTTTTTACACATTAGGCAGCAGATACCCCCTTTTTACACATTAAGCAGGCAGAGTACCCTTTTTACACATTAGGCAGCAGAGTCCCCGGTTTTACACATCAAGCAGGCAGAGTCCCCTTATTACACATTAGGCAGCAGAGTTCCCCTTTTTACACATTATGGCAGTCCCCCTTTTTACACATAAGGCAGGGTCCCCTTTTTTACTTTAGGCAGCAGAGTCCCCCTTTTTACACATTATGGCAGGCAGTCCCCCCTTTTACACATAAGGCAGGGTCCCCTTTTTTACACATTATGGCAGGCAGTCCCCCTTTTTTACACATTAGGCAGGACTCACCCATGTATGCTACAGTTTTAAATAGTCAAACATACAGATTGAATTTACCAAGGTAAGAAGTACAGTACAAGTCCATACAGTGTAAAGGATTAGGAAGAGCAAACATAAAGGGAATGTCTATAAGATTGCTGCCATTAGTTAAATATCCAGCCTTTGGAATCCGGAGGCAATGCTACACAGGGCAGACGGAATCGAAGAGGAGTTGCCTTTTATTTTACTAAAATAAAAAAATAAAATAATTAAATAAAAGTCCTAAGAGCAAAATGTTGTATCGGATAATCCAGATAGACACTACAGTATTTTTATGTTCAGCATGTAACAGAGCAGACGTAATAAGGAAGGCACCTTTTATGTGTATTAGAATGGGGAAACAATGATCCATAACCTTGTAACACTTTATAGTTCTTACCAAAACACCAATCAAAAGAGATTTAATTAGCACTTATCTGGATAAACCCTACCTGAGAATGCAGTTTTTACGATGTCAGGCAAAGACTATGGCACAGATAAATAACCGCGTGCCCACAATATATCTAGAGAGTGACACAAAAAGGACACAAAATTGATTGAATTTCCATCTAGTGAGGATCATTTGTACAAAACGTGTTATAGCCACGGGTACTTCTAATTAAATGGAGAGAGGAACATCAGCAGAGGTACTTATTGACCCACAAATGTCCATTAAGCTGTAGTTGCACCTTGGGGAAATAGGAAAGCCAAAAAAAAAAAAAATAGAGGACAAGTCTTTATTCTTTAGCTGTATACTGTAATCTTAAATAGGACTCCCAGATAGAAGGCAAGGAAAGTGCACTACTGACATATTAACTGTACATTTTTGCTGACAATTTGTGCAAATTGTATATTTGTTTTTTTTCAATTTCACTATTTAATATGTCAAAAGTTCAATTGCAGTGATCGGTGACAATCAGAGAGGAAGGTCATATACTGTACGTACATCAATCAGCTAGATTCTGTAGGTGATCTAGTATTTTAAGTTACAGTACAGTATATGTGAATGTGCTGTAGGACTGGAGAGAAGATGATGCAGTCACGAAAAGAACATTTAATATACAAATACATGTTCCAGTTACAAAAGACACGTATGGCACACAAGATGGGGGCTTTGTGACAACCCGTTGGGGCAGGTGTGTTAAACCTGAAGAAGTGATAAAGCGGTGATAAGTGCAAGGTGATAACGCACCAGCCAGTCAGCTCCTGTCACTTTACATATTGGAGATGATTGGCTGATGCATTATAACCTTGCACTTATCACTGCTTTATTAATTCTTTAGGCCTTCTCCAGGCTTAATACATCTGCCCCAACATCTGCTACATGGATTGGACCACTTGTATACAGTATCTCTGGACATGATCCACAATGGAAATACCACTATCATTGGACCTAATAATTCCAGTTCTGGCGGTTGGGATGGTGATGGTTCCTGAGCCCTGCTCCTTTCTATGGTAGGGAGGTCTGGATTGCAAAGAGGGATCCGTTCCGATCCTGCACCCTCCTGCCTACGTCCCCTCCGGCTGTGAGCGATAACGCTTACAAATTCCGCCGGTACTAATTAGCTGTGGTCAGTGTCGACTGGGACATGAAGGGCCCACCAGGGGGATGCAGCGGTAGGGGCCCATGTTTAGGGGTGTGGTCAGCCTCCAGAGGGGGTGTGGCCAGCCACTACATTGGTTTGCCTAACCATTAGTGAGTGCATGGGCTGGGCCACTTGACAAATATATAAATACTGCTACTGCGTGCATGATAATGTACCAGATAAATATTGGCAATGCACTGTAGAGCAGGCTTTTTCAACCAGTGTGCCGTGGCACACTAGTGTGCCGTGACCAGTTGCAAGGTGTGCCGCGGAGCCAGAGCAACTTCCTGCACCTTCAGAGTGAACTGTTGGCCCGGGCTCTTCTTAGAGGATCATTCATGCTCCGGCTGTGACCTGTGCCTTGATGACACGGCAGTGTGATATCATAGGTCACGGCCGCCGCATCTCACCACCCAGCCAGCCTACCTGCCTGTATACACATCTTCCAGTTCCAGCCTGCATACACAGCTTTCCTTGCCCACCCACATCCACACTTGCCCGACCACCCACTGCTCAGTATTCACAGCAATCCACTATGAACCCCCGCCACTGAGGAACAGGGAGGAGGACAGCTGACCTGTAGGGGCTAATATTTGTTATTTTATTTCTCCATTGGGGAGCAATAGGATATATAGATTTATGGGGGGAACAATGTGAATAATTCATGTGGGGAGCAATAGGATTTATGTGGGGAGAAATGTGATTGATTTATGTGTGAACAACATGATTTATGTGGGGAGAAATGTGATTGATTTATGTGGGGAGCAATAGGATTTATGTATGGAGCAACATGATTTATGTGGGGAGCAATGTGATTGTTTTTTTCTGTGTATGTGTAGATTTTTTATTACAGTGAGGGCCAATGTGTGTTTTTATTTTATTTTTCTGTGGGGAACGGATGGTGTGCCTTGGCAATTTTAAAATATTGTTTGGTGTGCCGCGAGTAAAAAAAAAGGTTGAAAATCACTGCTGTAGAGAATACATCATAGTCCTGTGCAGTGCGGTAATATATGTATAATGTATAATTCAAGAACACAGTCTGGAACCTGATCATTAGAGGAGGGGGGAGGGGGCCGGCAGTAGGGCCCACCGGGGGTTTCCCCCCTGTATCCCTCCAACCCTGGCTGTGGTAGCTATCGCAAGGATCACCAAAAGTGGTCCAAGGAAGTAAAACAGGTGAACCGGCAGCAACAGGGTCATGACCGCTCAAGGCTAATTTTGTATCCATTTCTGCAATTTGCAATGATTTGGGAACATGAGTTTTGGGATTCAGTCGGCCCTCACTTATGCACAAGGCTCTTAATGTCATATTACATTCATAATTATTGAGATGTTTTTAATTTTACATTAAGGTATTTTACTTGCAAATCATATGCCTTATTTAGAATATAGCACTATAAAGTATAAACTGTTAAGTAAAATAGGTAAGGAAAATGTATCAGGCAGGGCCGTAACTACGTGTGTGCCAAGTGGGCTTGGCACACAGCGCAGTTGCCCTGAGGGCGCACGGGCAGCGGCATGTAATGACTCAAATTGACTCATTACATGCCGCCTGTTCTGTGCTGTGCGCCGCCGCGCTGTGGAGGGAGAAGAGAGCAGCGCCGGGCAGGTGAGAAGGAGGAGGAGGGTGGGGGACTGGAGCCGCAGCTGCGCTATTTCATTGGTAGTAAGCGCCGCTGCAGCAGCCCCTTCTCCTTCCGTATTGGCTGCCTGGCGCTGCTGTGAATGCTGGGATGCGGTTCCTCCATCCCAGCATCCACATCAGCGCCAGGCAGCCAATACGGAAGAAGAGGGGACTGCTGCAGTGTCACTTACTACCAATTACATAGCGCTGCTGCGGCTCCAGTCCCCCACCCTCCTCCTTCTCACCTGCCTGCACCCAGGAAGCTGCACGAGGAGCCTGTCAGCAGGGAGATGGTAAGTATCTCTCTCTCTCTCTTTCTCTCTCTCTTTCTCTCTCTCTCTCTCTCTCTCTCTCTTGGACAACGTCTGCCATAATGTGTAAAAAGGGGGCCTGGCTGCCGCAATGTGTAAAAAGGGGGCCTGGCTGCCGCAATGTGTAAAAAGGGGGACTGGCTGCCGCAATGTGTAAAAAGGGGGCCTGGCTGCCGCAATGTGTAAAAAGGGGGACTGGCTGCCGCAATGTGTAAAAAGGGGGACTGGCTGCCGTAATGTGTAAAAAGGGGGACTGGCTGCCATAATGTGTAAAAAGGGGGCCTGGCTGCCTCAATGTGTAAAAAGGGGGACTGGCTGCCGCAATGTGTAAAAAGGGGGACGGGCTGCCGTAATGTGTAAAAAGGAGGACCGGTTGCCGCAATGTGTAAAAAGGGGGACTGGCTGCCGCAATGTGTAAATAGGGGGACTGGCTGCCGAATGTGTAAAAAGGGGGATGCTGGCTGCTGCAATGTGTATAAAGGGGGACACCATCTGCCGTAATGTGTAAAAAGGGGGACACCATCTGCCGTGATGTGTAAAAAGGGGGACGCTGTCTGCCGTAATGTGTAAAAAGGGGGACTGTCTGCTGTAATGTGTAAAAAGGGGGACGCTGTCTGCTGTAATGTATAAAAGGGTCTCTACCTGGTGTAGTGGCGCTACTGTGCAGCGTAATTTGAATAATGGAGACTACTGTGCACCGTAGTATGAATTGCTATTATTTTGTTGCCACGCCCCTTCCCCATAAAGCCACGCCCCTATATATTTTTCAAGCGCCTACGGCGCGCACTGCCCCTATCTTACATGGGGGGCGCCAGTGTCGTTTCTTGCACGCAGCGCTAAAATGCCTAGTTACGGCACTGGTATCAGGTGCTCTCAGAGAGCAAAATACATAATATAATTGTAATTACGGAATATTTTCTGTGGCTGGAGCAAACAGTATGCAGTTCATGGCATTGTACGGACTGAAACGTAACGTTTTTCTTCATCATGATACATACCCTCCAGCATTTTACACATAAAAATTGGTACAAATTAGAAAAGGGGGCGTGGCCATGGGTAAAGGGGGTGGTCACGCCCCTTTTTTCTATACTTTCAATGGAAGTTTGGAGAGCCAAAAATCGGTACAGACCATAAAAAAAAAAGGTACTGTACCTGCTAAAAAGGTACAGCTGAAGGGTATGAATCATATACAGTAGCTACTAGGTCCCATAAATATGGATAATATGTCATAAGCACTCAGACAATATACTGCACTATTGTCTGCACTGTTTTGTAGTTTCTGACGTATGGATGTGTCAGGTACAAAGGTGCATCATTCATGGAATATAACACTCCACGGGGTACATTAACTAAGATGGGAGTTCTATTTAAGATGGGAAGTTGCCCATAGCAACCA
This sequence comes from Pseudophryne corroboree, assembly GCF_028390025.1. NCBI lineage: Eukaryota > Metazoa > Chordata > Amphibia > Anura > Myobatrachidae > Pseudophryne > Pseudophryne corroboree. The sequence continues at coordinate 1,205,006,883 of NC_086444.1, forward strand.
ATCAGATTCCAGTTATTATCTTTTAGAAGGTGCTAGATAAATGAGAAGTAGAATCTGATTGGTTGCTATGGGCAACATCCCATCTTAAACAGAATTCCCATTTTAGTAAATTTACCCCCACGTTGTCACTTGTGTTATTCTCTTGTGTTTTTTTCTATTTTATTCCCCTTTGGATTTAATCATGAATGAATATTCCCTTTGATGATACCCTGACAAGCACTACCCTCTGCCCCCAGGATGACTGCAGGGCTATTCAGCACTGGACGCGATATACCACGCTTTAAGGGTGGACATTTTATGGTCTACAAACCGCTAGGGAATTCTGTGATGTGCTGACCTGGCTATGACTGACTCATATTATTACAGGGGTATTATTACATATTATTATTACACACCGCACACCATGTACCAATTATTTGAAATACCCTCCAGAGTCCCACGGCACAGCAGCAGAAATCACTGGAAAAATGGCGCGGCATCATTTTGCCGGTGGTTCGCACATGCGCAGTAGGAAAATCACTTTGGAAATGGCCGGCGCACTGTACTGGATGGATGCAAATGTCCCCGCCAGAACTATGCAAAACTGTGCAAATGCCGCAGGAGGCTTCTTGTGTAAATAGCTGCCTTCTGCTTGCTTCTATGATCCGATGGCTGCATCTGATGCAGCATCAGATCAGCATCGCAACCATCATTTGCAGCACTGGACATCTGTGTAACCCACTGGCTATGGCACGCCCCCATAACGGAGGTGTCCCCTTTCCCTCTCCCAGATACCTGTAGCTTATCATTCAAAGGGGGTCATTCCGAGTTGATCGCTGGCTGCTGTTTTCGCAGCGCAGCAAACAGGTTACTACTGCGCATGCGCGTGCATTGCAATGTGCATGCGCGTCATACGGGTACAAAGTGGTTTGTTGCTGGGCGATGGATTTAACGAAGAATCCATTCGCACAGCCGATCACAAGGAGATTGGCAGGAAGAGGGCGTTTGTGGGTGGCAACTGACCGTTTTCTGGGAGTGTTTGGAAAAAGGCAGGCGTGTCCGGGCGTTTGCAGGGCGGGTTTCTGACGTCAATTCCGGGACCAAAAAGACTGAAGTGATCGCAGCGGCTGAGTAAATCCAGAGCTACTCAGAAACTGCAAAAAACTTCGTCCCGCTCGGCTGTACACGCGTTCGCACACTTGCAAAGCGAAAATACACTCCCCCACGGGCGGCGACTATGCGTTTGCACGGCTGCAAAAAGTAGCTAGCGAGTGATCAACTCGGAATTAGGGCCATAGTGTCAGACTGAGAGGAAATCCCATACGGTGTTTAGGCGCGGAGGATATTACATTCTAATAGAGCAGCGTGTTATATAATAAAGAACACATCCAACTTGAAATAAAGATTGGCTTGGTCTATAGCACGACTACGCTGAGTGCTGTATACAGCTGAAAGAACCGCATACCCTCCAGCTGGACCTTTTTGGCAGGTACAGTACCTTCTTGTTTACGGTCTGTACCGATTTTTGGCTCTCCAAACTTCCATTGAAAGTATAGGGAAAGGGGCGTGGCTACACCCCTTTAACCAGTGGCCACACCCCCTTTCCAAATTTGTACCGATTTTTATGTGTAAAATGTTGGAGGGTATGGATTTGTTTTCTCGCCAAAGCTTCACTGCATTTAATAATAGACCGGAAACATTATAGGGGAGATGTATCAAACCTTTGATAGAAAGATAAAATGGAGAGATATAAAGTGGAGAGAGATAAAGTACAGACCAATCAGCTCATAACTGTCATTTTTCAAATGCAGGGGCAGATGTACTAAAGCTCCACTTATAGTGGAGATAAAGCCACTCCTGCTTCACGTATTACCACTGTGAAGCAGGAGAGTGTAAGGGGTCTTGGGTGGAGGTAAAGTGGACAGTGATAAAGTACCAGCCAATCAGCTCCTAACTGTAATTTTTCAAACACAGCCTGTGACATGGCAGTTAGGAGCTGATTGGCTGGTGCTTTATCTCCAGCCACTTTATCTCCATCCAAGGCTTAGTAAATAGACCCCTAAGGGGTCCCATCCATACTTACCGACAATCTGGCTGCCCGCTCCGGGAGGAGGCAGCCAGGTCGGAGCAGCGGGGTCGTGGCGATGAGGTATGATGACGTTTAGGGACGGAATTGGGGGCGTAACCACATGACCGCATCATTATGGCCGCACCCCCTGTCTAGCAACGCCGATAATATAGCCATTGCAAGGCAGGGGGCGGGGCCGGGATGACGCAAACCGCATCATCTGACCCCCAGACCATCCACTTTGAATTGAGCCAACGAGAGCTTGTTAGGGGATTCAGGGGGGTAGCGGGTGACAGGCGCTCGGCTGGGAGACTTGCCCACTCTTCCGGGGGTCCGGGAGTGACAACCGATTTTCAGGAGCCTCCCGGCCATTCCGGGAGAGTAGGCAAGTATGGTCTATTCATGAAGAAGTGAAAAGAGTGTATAACTGAGCCAGTGGAGAAGTTGCCCATGGCAACCAATCAGTGTTGAGGTAACATTTATAAAGGCCTTTTTATATAATTATACAGAGCAGGTGATTGGTTGTCATAGGCAACTTCTCCACTGGATCACTTCTCCACAGTTTTCACTGCTTTATGAATAGAGACCCAAGGGGCCGATTCAGACCTGATCAGATCTGTACTGCGCATGCGTATGCACCGCAATGCGCCGGCGCATCGGTGCATAGTGATGGGATGGTGCGAAAAAAGCGGTTGCACGGGTATTCGCAAGGTGACTGACAGGAAGAGGCCGTTTGTGGGTGGTAACTGACCGTTTTAGAGGAATGTCTGGGAAAACGCATTAGGGACCAGGCGTTTGGAGGGAGGGTTTCTGACGTCAGCTCCGGCCACGATCATCAGATGAGTAAGTCCTGGGCTGAGCAGAGAATGTACAAACATATGTTTGTGCAGCTCTGCTACAAATGCGATCGCATACCTGCACACAGCAAATACCCTTCCCTTGTAGTCGGCGACTACCTAATCGCAGGGATGCAAAAAAGCACCCTAGCGATCAGGTCTGAATTATCCCCAAAATGCAAAGTGAATGAACACAAGAATAATCTAAATCAAATCAATATTTGGTGTGACCACCCTTTGCTTTCGAAACAGCATCAGTTCTTCAAGGTACACTTGCACAAAGTCAAGGATTTTGTAGGATCAAGGACCCTCATTCCGAGTTGTTCGCTCACTAGCTGCTTTTAGCAGCATTGCAAACGCTAGGCCGCCGCCCTCTGGGAGCGTATCTTAGCTTAGCAGAATAGCGAACGAAAGATTAACAGAATTGCTACTAAATAATTCCTTGCAGTTTCTGAGTAGCTCCAGACCTACTCCTAGATTGCGATTAGCTCGGTCCGTTTAGTTCCTGGTTTGACGTCACAAACATGCCCTGAGTTCGGCCAGCCACTCCCCCGTTTCTCCAGCCACTCCTGTGTTTTTACCTGGCACGCCTGCGTTTTTTAGCACACTCCCTGAAAACGCAGAGTTGCCGCCCAGAAACACCCACTTCCTGTCAATCACACTACGATCACTCGAGCATTGAAAAAACGTTGCTCAAGCTTGTGTAAATCTACTAAGTTTTGTGTTAAATAACTAAGCGCATGCGCGCTGCGTACCATGCGCACGCGCATTTTCTACCTAAATGCTCTGTTGCGAAAAATGGCAATGAGCAAACAACTCGGAATGACCACCAAAGTAAGGTCTATAATTAATGAATCATGCAAATCAAGTGTTAATTATCATCATTTTCATATGTAGGTTGAAACACAGTAATTAACCAAAACAGAAACAGCTGTTTGGGAGGGTTAAAACTGGGTGAGGAACAGCCAAACTCTGCTACAAAGGTGAGGTTGTTGAAGACCGTTTTATGTCACAGGTCATACACCATGAGACTGAGCACAGCAAAGAGACACAAGGTTGTTATTATACTGCATCAGCAAGGTCTCTCCCAGGCAAAGATCTCATAGCAGACTGAGGTTTCAACACACGCTGTTCAAGCTCTCTTGAAGAAGCACAAAGAAATGGGCAACGTTGAGGACCGTAGACGCAGTGGTCGGCCAAGGAAACTTAGTGCATCAGATGAAAGACACATCATGCTTACTTCCCTTCGAAATTAAAATATGTCCAACAGTGCAATCAACTCAGAACTGGCAGAAACCAGTGGGACCCAGGTACACCAATCTACTGTTCGGAGAAGTCTTGTCTTCATGGAAGAATTGTGGCCGGAATTCCATACCTTTGACATGGAAACAAGGCCAAGTGACCCAACTATGCATAAAAACACAAGAACTAGGGAGCAAATGGCAGAAAATGCTCTGTACCGATAAATCAAAATTTTAAATATTTGGCTATGACAGAAGGCAATATGTTCGTCGAAAGGCTGGAGAGCGGTACAATAATGAGTGTCTGCAGGCAACAGTGAAGTATGGTGGAGGTTTCTTGCAAACTTTGTGGCTGCATTTCAACAAATGGAGCTGGAGATTTGGTCAGGATTAATGGTGTCCTCAATGCTGAGAAATACAGGCAAGTACTTGTCCATCATGCAATACCATCAGTGAGGCATCCAATTGGTTTCAAATTTATTATGCAGCAAGACAACAACCTCAAACATACAGCCAATGTCATTAAAAACCATCTGTAAAGAAGAACAAGGAGTCCTGAAAGTGATATGATGGCCTCCACAGAGCCCTGATCTTATCATCGAGTCTGTCCTGGATTACATGAAGAGACAGAAGGATTTGAGCAAGTCTACATCCACAGAAGATCTGTGTTTACTTCTCCAAGATGTTTCGAAAAATCTCCCTGCTGAGTTCCTTAAAAACTGTGTGCAAGTGTACCTAGAAGAATTGATGCTGTTTTGAAGGCAAAGGTTGGCAACACCAAATATTGATCTGATTCAGATTTGCGTTTTGTTAATTGATAAAAATAAACTACAAAGGCTTCTATTTTTTAAAGCATTCTTACTTTGCAGCACGGTACTGTATATGTATATATATATATATATACTAGGTGATTCATCGCGCCCTACGGGCGCTCTTCACACCGTCGTTAGGGGCTACGCCCCGTTAACCTCTGCGCGCCTTTGAACATACGCAGGGCGGTAGATAACAGAATCAGAAACGCAGGGCAGTATAGAGGGCATACAGAAATGGGTTCCGGTTGGGATAAGATAGAGAGGCGTAGGGGGAGAGAAAGGGAATGTACAGAAACGCTGTGCGATCGGTAAAGGATAGGGAGAGGCAGGGTGGTAGGGAGAGGATAAAGAGAGGGAAGGTGTTAGACAGAAAATACCGTTGCAAGGGGCTACGATCCATTATCCCCTGCACGGGCTTCAGCTGTGCTATAATTGTTATTATATGGAGTATTACCTGGTTTTTTTTTTATGGCAGTGGGTAAATATTGTAAGGGGGGAGGGCATGCGATTGTCAAGGGGGCGTAGGCCTTTGTGAGGGCGTGCAGAGTGGCCGCAGGGCACAATGAATAACATAGGCCCTCATTCCGAGTCGTTCGCTCGGTATTTTTCATCGCATCGCAATGAAAATCCGCTTAGTACGCATGCGCAATATTCGCACTGCGACTGCGCCAAGTAATTTAACAATGAAGATAGTATTTTTACTCACGGCTTTTTCCTCGCTCCGGCGATCGTAATGTGATTGACAGGAAATGGGTGTTACTGGGCGGAAACACAGCGTTTTATGGGCGTGTGGATGAAAACGCTACCGTTTCCGGAAAAAACGCAGGAGTGGCTGGAGAAACTGGGGAGTGTCTGAGCGAACGCTGGGTGTGTTTGTGACGTCAAACCAGGAACGACAAGCACTGAACTGATCGCACAGGCAGAGTAAGGTTGAAGTTACTCAGAAACTGCTAAGTAGTTTGTAATCGCAATATTGCGAATACATCAGTCGCAATTTTAAGAAGTTAAGATACACTCCCAGTAGGCGTAGGCTTAGCGTGTGTAACTCTGCTAAATTCGCCTTGCGACCGATCAACTCGGAATGAGGGCCATAGTGTAGAGTGTAGTATATATTGCTAGTGTCTGCATTATGAAGTACCAGATGAGTAACAGCAATGCACTGTAGATAAGATACGAAGGTGCTGTGGCCACAGGTAGCAGAGCCGCTTATACACACAATGGCCACAGGTAGCAGAGCCGCTTATACACTCAATACCCACAGGTAGCAGAACGGCTTATACACACAATGGCCACAGGTAGCAGAGCCGCTTATACACACAGTGGCCACAGGTAGCAGAGCCGCTTATACACACAATACCCACAGGGGGCAGAGGCGCTTATACACACAGTGCCCACAGATAGCAGAGCCGCTTATACACACAATACTCACAGGTAGCAGAACCGCTTATACACACAATACCCACAGGTAGCAGAACCGCTTATACACACAATACCCACAGGGGGCAGAGGCGCTTATACACACAGTGCCCACAGATAGCAGAGCCGCTTATACACACAATACCCACAGGTAGCAGAACCGCTTATACACACAATACCCACAGGTAGCAGAACCGCTTATACACACAATACCCACAGGGGGCAGAGGCGCTTATACACACAGTGCCCACAGGTAGCAGAGCCGCTTATACACACAATACCCACAGGGGGCAGAGGCGCTTATACACACAGTGCCCACAGGTAGCAGAGGGGCTTATACACACAGTGCCCACAGGTAGCAGAGGCGCTTATACACACAATACCCACAGGTAGCAGAGCTGCTTATACACACAATGGCCACAGGTAGCAGAGCCGCTTATACACACAATACCCACAGGTAGCAGAGGCGCTTATACACACAGTGGCCACAGGTAGCAGAGCCGCTTATACACACAATGCCCACAGGTAGCAGAGCCGCTTATACACACAATACCCACAGGTAGCAGAACCGCTTATACACACAATACCCACAGGTAGCAGAGCCACTTATACACACATTACCCACAGGTAGCAGAACCGCTTATACACACAATACCCACAGGGGCAGAGGCGCTTATACACACAGTGACCACAGGTAGCAGAGGGGCTTAAACACACAATGGGCACAGGTAGCAGAGCCACATGTACACACATTACCCACAGGTAGCAGAACCGCTTATACACACAATACCCACAGGGGGCAGAGACGCTTATACACACAGTGCCCATAGCTAGCTGAGCCGCTTATACACACAATACTCCCAGGTAGCAGAGGCGCTTATACACAGTGCCCACAGGTAGCAGAGGTGCTTATACACACAATGGGCACAGGTAGCAGAGCCACGTGTACACACAATACCCACAGGTAGCAGAGCGGCTTATACACACAATACCCACAGGTAGCAAAGCCGCTTATACACACAGTGACCACAGGTAGCAGAGCCGCTTATACACACAGTGTGCACAGGTAGCAGCGCCACTTATACACAATGGGCACAGGTAGCAGTGTTGCTTATACACATAATGGCCACAGTATTAGTGTTTCTAATTAATCCAATGTCCATTGGTAGCAACTATACTCACAAAGTTTGGGGGGTTTGGAAAGGGGGTGGGTTCTGTGAGGTTCCTATCCGTGGGAATCACTTGTAGCGGCTGTGGATGGTGATTCGAGGTGCTACGTGTGGTGGAGAGTTGGGTGTGGGAGGGGGTCCATAGGTGTTGTGGGTGGCGGAGGGGTGGGTGCAGGGGCATGGATGGCGTAAAGGGTGCAGAGGTCCTGTGGGTGGGGGAGGGGGAGGTGTAGAGGGGGCGCGGATGGGGAGTGTAGTTGCTGTTGGTGGGGGAGGGGTGGGGGAGGGGGACTGTGGATGAAGGAGGGGGTATGGAGGTGATGTGTGTGTGGGAGGGGCGATGTAGGGGTGTGCGTTTGGAGGTGCAGGGGGGGTGAGCTTAGGTGATGGGTTTCAGAAGTGCTGTGGGTGGGGGAGGTGTGGGATGGCACGGATGGGGAATGTAGATGTTGTGGATGGGGGAGGGGTGGATGCGGGGGAGCTGTGGATGGGGGAGGGAGTCCGGAGGTGGTTCGGGTGGTGGTCCAGAGGTGTTGCGGGTGGGGGAGGGGCAGGTGTGGGAGGTCCGCAGATGTGGAGGGTGCCTGTACATAATGCGGGTAGGTGCTGTGGTTGTGGGAGTGGCGGGGTTGTTGCGGGTGGGGTACGTGATCTGGATGGGGTAGGTGATGTGGATGTGCGGTAGCTATGGGAGGGGCGGGTGCGGGGATGGCACGGATGGGGGAGGGGGTCCGTGGGCGCTGTGGATGAGTGAGTGGTGGGTGTGGGGTTACGGCGGTTGTAGTGGGCCAGGTGTGCTGCTGCAGTGGGTGGGGGAGGGTGCCGGTGCTGGGATACCGCAGTTGGGGTTGGGTGGTTGGTGCAGCTGCGGCGGGAAGGGGAGGGGCAGGGGAGGGGGTGCGTCGGTGGGGAAGGGGCGGGTGTGAGGATGTGAGGATGCTGCGGGTGGGTTGGGGGGGGGGCGGGAGGGGGTGTGGATGGGGTCTGTAGATGCTGGTGGTGGAGGGCAGGTGCAGGAGGCTGTGGATGAAGGAGGGGGTCTGGAGGTGCTGTGTGTGGGGGAGGGGCGATGTAGGGGGAGTTGGGGTTGCAGAGGGGGGGGTTGGGTGATGGTTTGTAGAAGTGCTGGGGGTGGGGGAGGTGTCTGTAGATGATGGGGGTGGGGGAGGTGCTGTGGGTGGGGGACAGGTGCGGAGGGGGGGCAGGGGCTGGAGCAGTGGTGGTGCAGTTGGGTGGTGGGAGGCAGCTGCTGGGGTTCCGAGGGTTGGGGAGGTGGTGCGGGTGGGGGAGGGGTGGGTGCAGGAGGGGTGGGTGCAGGATGGGGCAGTTGCGGTGGTGGTGCGGGTTGGGTGAAGGGTGCAGCAGGGGGGAGAGGTGGGTATGGGGGAGGGGCAGGGTTGCAGCGGGTGGGGGAGGGGCGGGGGGTGCTGCAGGTGTGGGAGCTACGGGTGGGGACGTGAGTGCCGCGGGTGGGAGCGGATGTGGGGGATGCGTTGGGTGCCGCAGAGGGGGCCAGCGGGTGTTGGTGCTGTGGGTGGGGGAGGGGGCAGAGTGCCACGGGTGGTGCGGGTGTTGGTGCTGCGGGTGGGGGAGGGGGTGGAGTGCCACGGGTGGTGGGTGGATGCGGTGGGTGTCGCGGGTGTTGGTGCTGCGGGTGGGAGTGCCGCGGGTGGGGGGCGAATGCGGTTGGTTTGCCTCGGGTGTTGGTGCTACCGGTGGGGGAGAGGGCGGGAGTTCCGCGGGTGGGTGGCGCGGGTGTTTGTGCTCTGGGTGGGGGAGGGGACGGTAGTGCCGCGGGTGGTGGGTGGATGCGGCAGGTGTTTGTGCTACGGGTGGGGGCAGGAGCAGTGGCGCCACAACCTGGGTGCGGGCCGCACCCGGGTGTTACCCTCTGAGGGGTGACACCAAAGTGCCGACTCCTGTCACAGTGCAGAAGCCAGCACTGCAGATTCAGCAGTGTCCGGGTGAAGGCCGTATGCCCCGACCCACAATGTGCCGAAAACGGGGGGTCGGGAAGCGAAGCCACGCCCCCTTCCGCGAAGTCACACCCCCTTTTCACCCCTGCGACCGCGGGTAAGTGACGGGTGGATGCCGCGGATGGGAGGCAGATGCGGGTGGTTGCCGCGGGTGGGAGGGGGGGCGATTTGTGCCGAAAACGGGGGTCGGGACGCGAAGCCACGCCCCTTCCGTGAAGCCACGCCCCATTTTCACCCGCGACAGCGGGTAAGTGACAGGTGGATGCCGCGGGTGGGGGGCAGATGCGGGTGGTTGCCGCGGGTGGGAGGGGGGGCGAGTTGTGCCGAAAACGGGGGTCGGGACGCGAAGCCACGCCCCCTTCCGCGAAGCCACGCCCCATTTTCACCCGCAACCGCGGGTAAGTGACGGGTGGATGCCGCGGGTGGGAGAGGTAGCGAGAGCAGCTGCCAGTGCTCAGCATGTCCCCCTGAACTCTGCAGCAGCCGCTAGTCTGTGAGGCGGGTAGTGTGAGTTCCGCTCACAGTCAGCGGCTGCGGTGTCACCAGAGAGAGTGTACGGGGAGAAGGGAGACAGGGGACTGGGCGTAGATGGGGAGGGGACTGGGCGGAGAGAGGGAGGGGACTGTTCCTGGCCAGATCTGTGCCTGTGACTCCGCCCAGCGGTACGGGCACAGAGTCACAGAGTTGGGCAAATATATAGGAGATATTTATTTACAGTTCTACAAGTTTACTATGAGAGTTCAGGCACAACTGACATACTGTATAATCATGTAATTAGAGTAGACAGCTTTCTGCCCCCCAGCATTGCTGCGGAGAACAGGATAAAAGGTTCCTACCAATCTTTAATTAGAGATAGACAATTAATAAGAACCTCAAAATGTCAATTTATCGTACAGTATGTAAACAGCCTAATCTTATTGTAGGTCAAAATGACAAAGAGAAGTATAGACATGCCAAGAAGCAAGCTTAAACAATATCTGCAAAATAAATGATGAAATACAAATATATTTCATATTACTCTACTCTATAATCACAAGAGGAGACTCCCACACATGTGCTAATCAGATTCAGTTACAGTTTGCTTAACTCTCAGACATGAACAATGTGTTATTTCTAAATGGCATTTCACTCCATGCTATCACTTGAAGGCAGCAGGCTTCTCTTCTACACAATAGTTTGGCATTGTCCTCTCCCCTTATTGCAATATTAACCTGTTTTATTCTTCTAAAGCTAATACTCTGTCATGGTGAACCGTGTAATGTCTTTATATATTATATGGCTATGTAAAATCAATAAAGCCTTTCCACCTCTGATGAAACCACCCTTTCCAGTGGAGAAACGCGTCAGTAAATTGTTATAATTATAACTATACTGTACTTGCCACTTTTGCCTCACTTTCGCCATGATGCTTCTTTTGAATCCCCTTTTCTTACATAACTGACCTATGGATATAATGTTGCCAATCTGTTAGTATATGCGGCTTTATGGAACTGTGCTGAGAGATCTGTGCCTAAGCCTTGCTCATAGAACCACTAATGATTTGTTTCTAACATATGGGGTGCCTCCGCGCACTCTTTGTAGCTGTCCTCATTTGTAACTGTTCTCTATTTTTATTAGTTTATCATGCAAGCCTGCTTGTGGCTATCAGCTTTGTGATTTGTTGTGAAATGCAACTGCTTTCAACTCAATACAGCATCTACGGCATAGGTGCCTATTTATTATTATTATTATCATTTATTTATATGGCGCCACATGGGATCCGCAGTGCCCAATTACAGAGTAAACAAATAAGTAAAACATGAAGACAGTGACTTACAGTTCAATACAATATAGGGCAAGTACAGGGTAAATAAACATAGTTGCGTCAGTAAACAGCACTGAAATAAGTATCAGGCTGGCAGAAAGCTGAGGGATTTGGTGCCATCAAAAGGAGTATTGAAAAGAAGATAGGTTAAGTAAGAGACGTAAAAGCACTTGAGGGAAGAGGGCCCTGCTTGCGAGAGCTTACATTCTGCACTCTCTGCTGTGAGGTGACAGCGTGGTAGGCTTATGGAGGCATGGCCGGCAGCAATGTGGGTGGTCTGGGGACGCGGCCGGTGGGGGAAGTGGGCAGTTCGGGAGCTCGTCATCATGATCGCGTCATCGTGGCCCCACTCCTGCTATAGGGGATTCCATTATTAGGTAGACAGATAGGGCAATCTGCTACCGGGACCGTGCTCGCCGTACCGGTCCCCCGGGTGCTCAGGTGCGGCACATCGCGGACCGGGTAGACAGATTGTTGGGAGGGGCGGGGCATGATCCAGTGGTCTTGGTGCACGTTGGCACCAATGACAAAGTTAGTGGAAGGTGGGATGTCCTTAAGAAAGACTATAGGGAATTAGGCAAGAAACTTAAGGCAAGGAGATCTATGGTAATATTCTCAGAATTATTACCCATGCCACGCGCTAGCCCAGGGAGACAGAGGGAGATTAGAGAGGTAAATGTGTGGCTTAGGGATTGGTGCAGGAAAGAAGGCTTTGTGTTCCTAGAACATTGGGCGAACTTCTCAGTCAGGCGCCATCTTTTTTGTCGTGATGGATTGCACCTGAATGAGGAGGGGGCAGCGGTGCTGGGGGGAAGGATGGTTAGTAGGTTGGAGTATATTTTAAACTAGGTGCCTGAAGGGAGGGTTTAGCAAGAAATTCTGGGTCATTGAGTAAGAATAGCAGGGGTGGCGTTAGTGAACAAAACGAGGGAGGAGTAGGGGGGAGTAATAGAGCAGACGGCAAGGGTAGTAATATGGGAACTAAAAAGGGTTTTAGAATAACAGTATCCAACGACAATAACGGGTAATCTTTACTGCATAAGAATTACGATGTCCCTACCATAAGGGGAAATACATATCTCATTGTATGTATGTAAATGCTAGAAGCCTTACAGGTAAAAAGGGGGAACTATAAATGCTCGCAGCAAGCAGGGAATATGATATTATAGGCATTACTGAAACGTGGTGGGACGAATCTCAAGATTGGGCAGTCAATCTAGAGGGTTACACGCTGTACAGGAGAGACAGACTAAATAAACGGGGTAGAGGGGTATGTCTTTACGTAAAGCCATTTCTAAAACCTGTCATACGGGAAGATATTCAAGAAGGGACTGCAAATACTATTGAGATGTTATGGGTAGAAATTGCATGCGGGGGTAAAGGAATAAAGAAGTTATTATTGGGGTTATGCTACAGGCCGCCTGGTATTAATGTGTCTGACGAGAAATTGTTACTGAACCAAATTGAAAGAGCAGCAGGAGTAGGAGACATAGTAGTGATGGGAGACTTTAACTATCCCGAGATAAACTGGAAAATCAATTCATGTGATACTGCTAGGGGCAATATGTTTTTATACACGCTAAATGATAATTACTTAGTTCAATTAATCGAGGAACCAACTAGGTACAATGCAATCTTAAACCTGGTATTAACTAACAATGGGGAATTGGTATCAAATATTGAAGTAGGAGAGCCCATAGGTAACAGCGACCACAATATGGTCACATTCAATATCAGTTTTCATAAGCATTCCTATACTGGCTCAACTAGGACTCTAAACTTTAGCAAAGCCAACTTTGACATGATGAAGGAAGCGTTAAGGGACATTGAATGGGAAATTCTGTTTCAAGGAAAAAATACTACAGAGAAATGGGATGTATTAAAATCACTGCTAATTAATCATACTCGTAAATTTATTCCCACCAGCAGCAAAAAAAGGAATAAAAATCCCAAACCAATGTGGTTTAACAAAAATATAAAGGAATTAATGGACAAAAAAAGACGAGCATTTAAAAAATACAAATCTGATGGGGATGGGGAGTCATTTTAACACTACAAGGAAAGTAACAAAATATGCAAAAATGGAATGAGCGGCTAAAGTAGAAACTGAAAGACTAGTAGCAAAGGAAAGCAAAGAGAATACCATTTTTTTTTAAGTACATCAACAGTAACAGACTAAAGAAGGAAGTATAGGCCCTTTAAAGGACAAGAGGGGAGTCTTAATCAAAAAATTATAATGACATAGCAAACAAACTAAACAAGTTTTTTTCAACTGTATTTACCAGAGAGGACCAAATGCTGGGTCTAACACAAAATCTCAACAAAGATTATGTCCCACTGATAAATGCTTATTTGTGTGAGGAGGTAGTCTGTGACCGATTAAAAAAGTTAAAGATTAATAAGTCACCTGGTCCCGATGGAATTCACCCGAGGGTTCTTATGGAGCTGCACGCTGAACTAGCAAGACCTCTATTTTTGATCTTCATAGATTCGGTTAAATCGGGTATGGTTCCCAAGGACTGGCGTATAGCGGAGGTAGTGCCGATATTTAAAAAGGGGAGCAAAGCTGAACCAGGTAATTATAGACCAATTAGTCTTACATCTATAGTGGGGAATGTATTGGAAGGTATTCTAAGGGACAGTATTCAAAAGTTCCTTGAAGCAAATAAGGTTATTAAAAGGAACCAACATGGATTTGTGAAGGACAGATCATGCCAGACCAACTTACTTGGCTTTTATGAAACAGTAAGTGCGAACCTGGATCAGGGTTAGGAGGTGGATATAATCTTTTTAGACTTTGCCAAAGCTTTTGACACTGTACCACACATGCGTCTTATCTATAAACTACAAGAAATAGGGCTAGGGAGCACAATATGCACTTGGGTCAGTAATTGGTTAGATAATAGGGAGCAGCGCATTGTGGTCAATGGATCATTTTCAAATTGGACTAAAGTACTAAGTGGTGTTCCAAAAGGGTCTGTACTTGGACCACTTTTGTTCAACATTTTCATCAACGACCTAACAGTAGGTCTAGAGAGCATGGTGTCAACTTTCGTAGACAAATTGTGTAAGGTTATAAATATGGAGGGTGATGCTGAGTCTCTTCAGAACGACTTAACTAAACTGGAAACATGGGCAGCAAAATGGAGAATGAGATTCAACACAGACAAGTGTAAGGTAATGCACTGTGGGGGCAAGACCAAAAATTACACCTACATACTAAATGGGGTAATATTAGGGGATTCTGTACTGGAAAAAGACTTAGGGGTTCACATAGATAACAAATTAAGCAGCAGTACCCAAAGTAGGAGTTCAGCAATGAAGGCTAATAAGATATTAGCATGCATAAAATGGGGAATTGATGCAAGAGACAAGAGTATTATACTCCCATTATATAAATCACTAGTGAGGCCACATCTTGAATACTGTGTGCAATTTTGGGCACCATATTAAAAAAAGGATATCCTGGAGCTAGAAAAGGTTCAGAGGCGGGCAACCAAACTAATCAAGGGCATGGAGACACTGGAATATGAAGAAAGGCTTGCAAGGCTAGGCATGTTTACATGTGAAAAGAGGAGATTAAGAGGGGACATGATCAACATCTACAAATATATAAGGGGTAAATACACAGAGCTTGGGAGGGACCTGTTTTCTATAAGATCAGCACAGAGAACACGTCGTCACTCGCTTAGGTTAGAGGAGAGGAGTTTCCGCACATTGAGGTGAAAAGGTTTTTTCACAGTAAGGACAATACGTGTTTGGAATTCCCTGCCTAAGAGAGTAGTAACTGCGGACTCAGTCAACACCTTTAAGAATGGGTTGGATAAATTCCTATTGGATAAAGATATTCAGGGTTATGGTGCATAGGCACGCATTATAGTTAAATTAACTAGTCCTAACATAAAAATAACTAGTCCTATAATAAGACAGTGCATAGGAGACCACAAATAGGTTGAACTGGATGGACAATTGGCTTTTTTCAACCTTAGTTACTATGTTACACAGTGCTGAGAAAACAGGCACTGTATAGCAGGGGCGGAGCTATGATGATGCAATTCAGCGCGAATCACATCGTATCGTCCTCAGACTGTCCGCTTGTTCTTTGCCATGGGCAGCCAAGGGGTGGTCCAGGGGGCTGTCAGTGAAAGCAGGAGACTTGACCACCTTTCTGGGATTGGGGGGGGGGGAGAGGTGGGGGAGAGGGGGGGGGAGGCCTACCCGATTTTTGGGAGCCTCCCGGCCATTCCAGGAGGGTAGGCAAGTATTAAATACAGTACTGATCTAAGTTGGTCGTGATCGGCCTAATGCAATAACTGTGTGTCCTGTATCAATGCTGCTGTTGAAAAAACAAACTGCTTTGTTAACATTTGCTGCTATTTGTTATCATGGCATGGAAGGTGCTTATCAGTGTAGTACTACAGATATTCTGACACCAGAGGCGTAACTAGGGTAGGGTGAGTGGGGCATGTGCCCTGGGTGCCTTGGCAGGCCCAGAAGAGGGGGGTGCCGCCGGCGGCCAGGGCATCATGCCCCACTCGCCCCTGTCACGCCACAATGTGAGGGGAGGAGAGCACAGCGTCTCTCCCTCCCCTCAATGTCCTCACCGCCGCTGCCAGCACCAGCAGCGCTGCGTGTGTCCGGTCTCCGGCGGCGTTAGCCAATCAGAGCTTGCGGACTGGCTCCTGATTGGCTGCCGGTCCGCGAGCTCTGATTGGCTAGCGAACTGGCGCCACATAGTTGCCGCCGGAGACCTGGAGCGTTGAGGGGCAGGAGAGGCGCTGCGCTCTCTTCCCCTCACATAGCACAGCCACAAGGGAACAGGAAGGAAGCGGTGAGAGGCCGGGTGGGGGGGGGGGCATGTAACTGGCATTGTGGGGCAATGTAACTGCCACTGCGGGGCATGCAACTGGCACTGTGGGGCAATGTAACTGGCACTGTGGGGCAATGTAACTGGCACTGTGGGGCATGTATCTGGCACTGTGGGGCATGTATCTGGCACTGTGGGGCAATGTAACTGGCACTGTGGGGCATGTATCTGGCACTGTGGGGCAATGTAACTGGCACTGTAAGGCATGTATCTGGCACTCTGGGGCATGTATCTGGCACTGTGGGGTGCTGTATCTGTCACTGTGTATCTGGCACTGTGGGGCACTGTGTATCTGGCACTGTGGGGCAATTGTGTATCTGGCACTGTGTAAAAAGGTGACTCTGCATGCGTACTGTGCAAAAATTAAATGAAGGTGTGCTGAGAGGCGACACAGGGGATAGGTGATAGTCATGTTGGCACTCCCCATTTTCAGTGACCACACCCCTTCTGGTGCGTGACCACGCCCATTTTCGGCACGCGCACCTTTGGCACGCGCACATACTTCTTTAGGGGTTTTTTTGTTTGTTTTTTGGGAGGGGGGTGAAGCGCCACTCTTCATCTTGCCCTGTGCTCCGAAAACCCTAGTTACGCCTTTGTCTGACACGGGATACTAATCCATGTTAGACTCTGCACTGTCCATGATGGATGAGGAGAGAATTGGTTTACTGCATAGAAAGCATAATGCCTGAAACTCTGATTGAGATCATTTTCATCTAATGTAGGCCATACATCTGTGGGCCAATTCAACAATTTACCTGATTGCCATTTGATTCACCGATCATCAGACTCCAATCATCAGTGATTTGGATAGCCAAAATCAACATGTTAAGATTCCCTGACTCACTGTATCTGATCAATCCAGCCAGTATTGCCAAACTGAGGATTTCCAACATGTTGGATTTTGCTGATCCTCCAACCCAGGCAGTCTGTCTTAACAACATATATGAAACGACAAGTTCAAGCAACCATCTGTGTCTGGATCAAACTCGAGACTCCTTAAACTCTGTAAAGATCCATAAGCACTGGAATCTTCTCTGTAGGCCTGCATCTTCCCCTCCAGAACCCAAATCCACCTGTCGGGCTAATTAACATTTCTGAAAGTTAGAAGAAAAAAGGGGGTGCCACATAGACCATTATCCAATAAAAAGATTTTTTATTCAGGACACAAAAGCCAAATAAAAATATGCGTACCACAGATTAGATGAAAGTCAGCATATCAACTGGTGACATTCCTGGCATGATCTCACAGGACAGACAAAGGACCTTAGATACCAGCCATTTGTTTGTGTGAAGTCTATGTACCTACAGTATGCGTTTTGTCATCAGGACTTCATCAGATTGCAGGCTATCTGCTGTGGTCCCACCAAGGTAAATACTGGGTAGCACCCAAAAACACCCACACATTTAGAAAAAAGACCCAGTAGATAAGATTCAGCAGATAAGGCAAAGTGCCATGGCCCAGTAAGTATTCTGAGTAGCCTGCAATTATGATAGAGGGACAGCATTTTTAACACTGATTTCATCTCACTCATTCCAGGAAGTCAGCATACAAGAACAGATCACTTCCTCAGTTGTGGGGTTACCCTGATCTTTAAGCTGCTAGTAACCTTTGTAAATTATCTCTTGTGTACTTTACCCAATTTCCTAACAATTCTGATTATCAGAGTTATCAGCAATAAAATCTCCTAATTCCTTTTACACTCAGCATGCAGGAACTTTATCTTGTACCAATGCGCATTTCGCTATGTTATGCAGCTCACTATTTCTCTTTTATGTACTACAGGCACATGCTTTTTTTATAATCATTATCCTTTTAAAATCTAAAGAATGCTATCATGAAATTGAGCAAGATCAGCCTTGAGTTCTAATTTATCTTGATAGATAGGGTCTGATTCAGAAGTGGAAGCTAATGTATGCACAACTGTGACTTTTTGTGGAGTCGCAGCGATGCTAATATGCAAACCCTGAGATACCCACTTTCAGTGCCCTTGAACAGGGCAGCTCCATCAGTGGTTATGTACACTCCACCATTGGTGTACCAACGCACGCACCATAGACACTTATACCAGCCTATGGCAGACACAGTGTCCTTCTGAAATTCCACTAAACATGGCCTCTGTGGCTGTGGAATGCAGCCATGTTTCCTAACAAACCCATGACACTGCCATACCACGCCCTCTTTCTTGTGTTCACTTCAGCCCAACATCCAGTTGTCACCTAGGAATGCCAATGGTTTTGCCTCGCCTTTCCTAAACCCAGCAGCTCTGTAGGCAACAGGGGTCTCTGCATACATACAAACAAGATAACGCATGTTCCATTGGAGTTTTCAGGACTTTTCATATAAGTGCAGTAGCAATCGTTCAACTGCGCAAACATGAGGCATTGTGTCCAGCTCTGAATCAGGCCCTTAGACTTATCATATTCATTAAAGATCTCGCCGTACTGTCTTTCTCCTGCCAGTTATACTGTAGTTCCCTCACAGAACAGCCACTTATTTTATATTGTTCACATTATTCCGTACTATTATCTGCTATAATGACAACTGGGTCTGCCAGTCATTCAAGCGGAGCTGATTGGACACATACAGTAGGAGACCAAAGTTTGGAGAGAGATAAAGTATTAACCATTCAGTTTCTGTCATATTTCAAACACAAGGGTCTATGTACTAATCCTTGGAGAAAGATAATATGTTGCAACCTTTATTTAACCTGTTCTTTTCCCTAATTCTCCAGTTTATGTAACAATGTAATACATGGTGGTCCTCTCATAGAATTTGTGTATAATTCCATGAGTCTACTCAACAATAACATTTCTCTTTGGGATGAAAATCTCATTCAAAATTACCCATGTGTTGCTCTTGGCCCAATGAGTAGACATGGCAGATGGCGATACTGTGAGTGGGCGCCGTTCTCTTTTCACCATATTTTCTATTTCTTTCAGTTTAATTTAGATAAAATAAATTGATAAATACAGCTAACCTCTTTTCCCCTGCAAGACATCTTTGTGTAGTTAAGAAAAGAGTGTTGCATACCTATTTTGCCTAAGGAAGCGTTGATATCAGCCATTAGGTCATTTACAGAAACCCAGGGGGAGATGTATTAAACCTTGGAGAGATATAAAGATTAGAGATGAGCGGGTTCGGTTTCTCTGAATCCGAACCCGCCAGAACTTCATGTTTTTTTTCACGGGTCCGAGCGACTCGGATCTTCCCGCCTTGCTCGGTTAACCCGAGCGCGCCCGAACGTCATCATGACGCTGTCGGATTCTCGCGAGGCTCGGATTCTATCGCGAGACTCGGATTCTATATAAGGAGCCGCGCGTCGCCGCCATTTTCACACGTGCATTGAGATTGATAGGGAGAGGACGTGGCTGGCGTCCTCTCCGTTTAGACACTTGATTTACTAATTTTGGGGAGCATTAGGAGTACTCAGTAGTGTACAGTGCAGAGTTTTGCTGATAGTGACCAGTGACTGACCACCACTTTTATTTATAATCCGTTCTCTGCCTGAAAAAAGCGATACACAGCACACAGTGACTCAGTCACATACCATATCTGTGTGCACTGCTCAGGCTCAGGCCAGTATGCTGCATCATCTATTATCTATATATAATATTATATATATCTGTCTGACTGCTCAGCTCACACAGCTTATAATTGTGGGGGAGACTGGGGAGCACTACTGCAGTGCCAGTTATAGGTTATAGCAGGAGCCAGGAGTACATAATATATTATATAGTGAGTGACCACCAGACACACAGTGCAGTTTATTTAATATATCCGTTCTCTGCCTGAAAAAAGCGATACACACAGTGACTCAGTCAGTCACATACCATATCTGTGTGCACTGCTCAGGCTCAGGCCAGTGTGCTGCATCATCTATATATATTATATATCTGTCTGACTGCTCAGCTCACACAGCTTATAATTGTGGGGGAGACTGGGGAGCACTACTGCAGTGCCAGTTATAGGTTATAGCAGGAGCCAGGAGTACATAATATTATATTAAAATTAAACAGTGCACACTTTTGCTGCAGGAGTGCCACTGCCAGTGTGACTAGTGACCAGTGACCTGACCACCAGTATATAATATTAGTAGTATACTATCTCTTTATCAACCAGTCTATATTAGCAGCAGACACAGTACAGTGCGGTAGTTCACGGCTGTGGCTACCTCTGTGTCGGCACTCGGCAGCCCGTCCATAATTGTATATACCACCTAACCGTGGTTTTTTTTTCTTTCTTTATACATACATACTAGTTACGAGTATACTATCTCTTTATCAACCAGTCTATATATTAGCAGCAGACACAGTACAGTGCGGTAGTTCACGGCTGTGGCTACCTCTGTGTCGGCACTCGGCAGCCCGTCCATAATTGTATATACCACCTAACCGTGTTTTTTTTTTCTTTCTTTATACATACATACTAGTTACGAGTATACTATCTCTTTATCAACCAGTCTATATATTAGCAGCAGACACAGTACAGTGCGGTAGTTCACGGCTGTGGCTACCTCTGTGTCGGCACTCGGCAGCCCGTCCATAATTGTATATACCACCTAACCGTGGTTTTTTTTTCTTTCTTTATACATACATACTAGTTACGAGTATACTATCTCTTTATCAACCAGTCTATATATTAGCAGCAGACACAGTACAGTGCGGTAGTTCACGGCTGTGGCTACCTCTGTGTCGGCACTCGGCAGCCCGTCCATAATTGTATATACCACCTAACCGTGTTTTTTTTTTCTTTCTTTATACATACATACTAGTTACGAGTATACTATCTCTTTATCAACCAGTCTATATATTAGCAGCAGACACAGTACAGTGCGGTAGTTCACGGCTGTGGCTACCTCTGTGTCGGCACTCGGCAGCCCGTCCATAATTGTATATACCACCTAACCGTGGTTTTTTTTTCTTTCTTTATACATACATACTAGTTACGAGTATACTATCTCTTTATCAACCAGTCTATATATTAGCAGCAGACACAGTACAGTGCGGTAGTTCACGGCTGTGGCTACCTCTGTGTCGGCACTCGGCAGCCCGTCCATAATTGTATACTAGTATCCAATCCATCCATCTCCATTGTTTACCTGAGGTGCCTTTTAGTTGTGCCTATTAAAATATGGAGAACAAAAATGTTGAGGTTCCAAAATTAGGGAAAGATCAAGATCCACTTCCACCTCGTGCTGAAGTTGCTGCCACTAGTCATGGCCGAGACGATGAAATGCCAGCAACGTCGTCTGCCAAGGCCGATGCCCAATGGCATAGTACAGAGCATGTCAAAACCAAAACACCAAATATCAGTAAAAAAAGGACTCCAAAACCTAAAATAAAATTGTCGGAGGAGAAGCGTAAACTTGCCAATATGCCATTTACCACACGGAGTGGCAAGGAACGGCTGAGGCCCTGGCCTATGTTCATGGCTAGTGGTTCAGCTTCACATGAGGATGGAAGCACTCAGCCTCTCGCTAGAAAACTGAAAAGACTCAAGCTGGCAAAAGCACCGCAAAGAACTGTGCGTTCTTTGAAATCCCAAATCCACAAGGAGAGTCCAATTGTGTCGGTTGCGATGCCTGACCTTCCCAACACTGGACGTGAAGAGCATGCGCCTTCCACCATTTGCACGCCCCCTGCAAGTGCTGGAAGGAGCACCCGCAGTCCAGTTCCTGATAGTCAGATTGAAGATGTCAGTGTTGAAGTACACCAGGATGAGGAGGATATGGGTGTTGCTGGCGCTGGGGAGGAAATTGACCAGGAGGATTCTGATGGTGAGGTGGTTTGTTTAAGTCAGGCACCCGGGGAGACACCTGTTGTCCATGGGAGGAATATGGCCGTTGACATGCCAGGTGAAAATACCAAAAAAATCAGCTCTTCGGTGTGGAGGTATTTCACCAGAAATGCGGACAACAGGTGTCAAGCCGTGTGTTCCCTTTGTCAAGCTGTAATAAGTAGGGGTAAGGACGTTAACCACCTCGGAACATCCTCCCTTATACGTCACCTGCAGCGCATTCATAATAAGTCAGTGACAAGTTCAAAAACTTTGGGTGACAGCGGAAGCAGTCCACTGACCAGTAAATCCCTTCCTCTTGTAACCAAGCTCACGCAAACCACCCCACCAACTCCCTCAGTGTCAATTTCCTCCTTCCCCAGGAATGCCAATAGTCCTGCAGGCCATGTCACTGGCAAGTCTGACGAGTCCTCTCCTGCCTGGGATTCCTCCGATGCATCCTTGCGTGTAACGCCTACTGCTGCTGGCGCTGCTGTTGTTGCCGCTGGGAGTCGATGGTCATCCCAGAGGGGAAGTCGTAAGCCCACTTGTACTACTTCCAGTAAGCAATTGACTGTTCAACAGTCCTTTGCGAGGAAGATGAAATATCACAGCAGTCATCCTACTGCAAAGCGGATAACTGAGTCCTTGACAACTATGTTGGTGTTAGACGTGCGTCCGGTATCCGCCGTTAGTTCACAGGGAACTAGACAATTTATTGAGGCAGTGTGCCCCCGTTACCAAATACCATCTAGGTTCCACTTCTGTAGGCAGGCGATACCGAGAATGTACACGGACGTCAGAAAAAGACTCACCAGTGTCCTAAAAAATGCAGTTGTACCCAATGTCCACTTAACCACGGACATGTGGACAAGTGGAGCAGGGCAGGGTCAGGACTATATGACTGTGACAGCCCACTGGGTAGATGTATGGACTCCCGCCGCAAGAACAGCAGCGGCGGCACCAGTAGCAGCATCTCGCAAACGCCAACTCTTTCCTAGGCAGGCTACGCTTTGTATCACCGCTTTCCAGAATACGCACACAGCTGAAAACCTCTTACGGCAACTGAGGAAGATCATCGCGGAATGGCTTACCCCAATTGGACTCTCCTGTGGATTTGTGGCATCGGACAACGCCAGCAATATTGTGTGTTCATTAAATATGGGCAAATTCCAGCACGTCCCATGTTTTGCACATACCTTGAATTTGGTGGTGCAGAATTTTTTTAAAAACGACAGGGGCGTGCAAGAGATGCTGTCGGTGGCCAGAAAAATTGCGGGACACTTTCGGCGTACAGGCACCACGTACAGAAGACTGGAGCACCACCAAAAACTACTGAACCTGCCCTGCCATCATCTGAAGCAAGAAGTGGTAACGAGGTGGAATTCAACCCTCTATATGCTTCAGAGGTTGGAGGAGCAGCAAAAGGCCATTCAAGCCTATACAATTGAGCACGATATAGGAGATGGAATGCACCTGTCTCAAGCGCAGTGGAGAATGATTTCAACGTTGTGCAAGGTTCTGATGCCCTTTGAACTTGCCACACGTGAAGTCAGTTCAGACACTGCCAGCCTGAGTCAGGTCATTCCCCTCATCAGGCTTTTGCAGAAGAAGCTGGAGGCATTGAAGAAGGAGCTAAAAGGGAGCGATTCCGCTAGGCATGTGGGACTTGTGGATGCAGCCCTTAATTCGCTTAACAAGGATTCACGGGTGGTCAATCTGTTGAAATCAGAGCACTACATTTTGGCCACCGTGCTCGATCCTAGATTTAAAGCCTACCTTGGATCTCTCTTTCCGGCAGACACAGGTCTGCTGGGGTTGAAAGACCTGCTGGTGACAAAATTGTCAAGTCAAGCGGAACGCGACCTGTCAACATCTCCTCCTTCACATTCTCCCGCAACTGGGGGTGCGAGGAAAAGGCTCAGAATTCCGAGCCCACCCGCTGGCGGTGATGCAGGGCAGTCTGGAGCGACTGCTGATGCTGACATCTGGTCCGGACTGAAGGACCTGACAACGATTACGGACATGTCGTCTACTGTCACTGCATATGATTCTCTCAACATTGATAGAATGGTGGAGGATTATATGAGTGACCGCATCCAAGTAGGCACGTCACACAGTCCGTACTTATACTGGCAGGAAAAAGAGGCAATTTGGAGGCCCTTGCACAAACTGGCTTTATTCTACCTAAGTTGCCCTCCCACAAGTGTGTACTCCGAAAGAGTGTTTAGTGCCGCCGCTCACCTTGTCAGCAATCGGCGTACGAGGTTACATCCAGAAAATGTGGAGAAGATGATGTTCATTAAAATGAATTATAATCAATTCCTCCGCGGAGACATTGACCAGCAGCAATTGCCTCCACAAAGTACACAGGGAGCTGAGATGGTGGATTCCAGTGGGGACGAATTGATAATCTGTGAGGAGGGGGATGTACACGGTGATATATCGGAGGGTGAAGATGAGGTGGACATCTTGCCTCTGTAGAGCCAGTTTGTGCAAGGAGAGATTAATTGCTTCTTTTTTGGGGGGGGTCCAAACCAACCCGTCATATCAGTCACAGTCGTGTGGCAGACCCTGTCACTGAAATGATGGGTTGGTTAAAGTGTGCATGTCCTGTTTTGTTTATACAACATAAGGGTGGGTGGGAGGGCCCAAGGACAATTCCATCTTGCACCTCTTTTTTCTTTTCTTTTTCTTTGCATCATGTGCTGATTGGGGAGGGTTTTTTGGAAGGGACATCCTGCGTGACACTGCAGTGCCACTCCTAGATGGGCCCGGTGTTTGTGTCGGCCACTAGGGTCGCTAATCTTACTCACACAGTCAGCTACCTCATTGCGCCTCTTTTTTTCTTTGCGTCATGTGCTGTTTGGGGAGGGTTTATTGGAAGGGCCATCCTGCGTGACACTGCAGTGCCACTCCTAGATGGGCCCGGTGTTTGTGTCGGCCACTAGGGTCGCTAATCTTACTCACACAGCTACCTCATTGCGCCTCTTTTTTTCTTTGCGTCATGTGCTGTTTGGGGAGGGTTTTTTGGAAGGGACATCCTGCGTGACACTGCAGTGCCACTCCTAGATGGGCCCGGTGTTTGTGTCGGCCACTAGGGTCGCTAATCTTACTCACACAGTCAGCTACCTCATTGCGCCTCTTTTTTTCTTTGCGTCATGTGCTGTTTGGGGAGGGTTTTTTGGAAGGGCCATCCTGCGTGACACTGCAGTGCCACTCCTAGATGGGCCCGGTGTTTGTGTCGGCCACTAGGGTCGCTAATCTTACTCACACAGCTACCTCATTGCGCCTCTTTTTTTCTTTGCGTCATGTGCTGTTTGGGGAGGGTTTTTTGGAAGGGACATCCTGCGTGACACTGCAGTGCCACTCCTAGATGGGCCCGGTGTTTGTGTCGGCCACTAGGGTCGCTAATCTTACTCACACAGTCAGCTACCTCATTGCGCCTCTTTTTTTCTTTGCGTCATGTGCTGTTTGGGGAGGGTTTTTTGGAAGGGCCATCCTGCGTGACACTGCAGTGCCACTCCTAGATGGGCCCGGTGTTTGTGTCGGCCACTAGGGTCGCTTATCTTACTCACACAGCGACCTCGGTGCAAATTTTAGGACTAAAAATAATATTGTGAGGTGTGAGGTATTCAGAATAGACTGAAAATGAGTGTAAATTATGGTTTTTGAGGTTAATAATACTTTGGGATCAAAATGACCCCCAAATTCTATGATTTAAGCTGTTTTTTAGTGTTTTTGGAAAAAAACACCCGAATCCAAAACACACCCGAATCCGACAAAAAAAATTCGGTGAGGTTTTGCCAAAACGCGTTCGAACCCAAAACACGGCCGCGGAACCGAACCCAAAACCAAAACACAAAACCCGAAAAATTTCAGGCGCTCATCTCTAATAAAGATAAGAGAGATTAAGGGGTCTATGTACTAAGGCTTTGCGAGATAAAAAGTGGACAGGAAGTGATTGTTATTCCACTGCAGCTCCAGGGGTGAGGGCCGATACTAGGGGGAATCAGATAGGAGCCATTGCTGTGTCTGGCAGCAGATTAATATTTGCTTACTTTGAATGATAGTTTAAGTCCTTATTAAGTCTTAAACTGGATTCACACTGCCCTTAGGGAGAGTTTTTCCAAACTGAAAACGTGTTGGAAGTGTTTTGGCAGGGTGTGGTATTGAAGGTTGACCACACTTAATCCGACAGTGTCTAGGTCGACCACTATTGGTCAACAGTACCTAGGTCGACAGGGATTCTAGGTCGACAGGTCAAAAGGTCAACATGAGTTTTTAAATCTTTTTTGGTGTCGTTTATCACTGTACAGTGACCGGGAACCCCAATTAGTGTACCACATCTCCTCCATTGGCTCGCTTCGCTCGCCATGCTTCGGGCAAGGGGCCTCACTCTGCTACCGCTGCACTCGGCACAGGTTACCGTTCCCAATCATAGTCCACATGGATCGTAAAGTATGAACACGTTCAAAAAAAGAAAGAAAAAATGGAATAACTCACGTCGACCTTTTGACCTGTCGACCTAGAACATGTCGACCTAGAGACCCTGTCGACCTAGAAACCCTGTCGACCTAGTTACTGTCAACCAATAGTGGTCGACCTAGACACTGTCGACCTAAGTCTTGTCGACCTAGAGACCGGATACCATTTTGGCATACTTACCTGCATCCAAGAATTCACGAGGGGAAGTGATAAAGCAGTGATAAGTGCAAGGTGATAACGCACTACCCAATCAGCTCCAATATGTAAATTGGCATTAGGAGCTGATTGACTGACGTGTTATCACCTTGTCCTTATCACTGCTTTACCACCGCTTTATCACTTCTCGAGGCTTAATACATCTTCCCCAGTGTCTTGACACTGGTGAGTAGCTTGGTGGGGAAAGGAAGGCATCCAGATCCTTCTATTAATACCCACTACATTGCTCCATGCCAGGAGCAATGTAAAAATGAAAATTTTAACCTATTAATAAAATTAAAAAAAAAGTTTACTGCACTATATATTCTTTTTATCTTTTACTCCTTTATATGAAGTTCCTACAACCAATTTAATTCCATTTATCGTGAAGGAATCTGTATTGAGAACCAACCTGCATCCCAAAGGGGACTATCTCTTTGTGATATATTTAATATATCCATATATATGGACTATGTTTATACTGGACTAATCAGATTATCTCTTTCTTTTATTATTTTGAAAGAATCGGAATTTCAATACCAACTTTTTTTTGTATGTTTTTACATTGAATCTTATGTAAATATCATCTTGACCTACATATCTTATGTAAATATCATCTTGACCTACATACCAAGGTGTTTTCTATTTTTCTATTATTTGTGTATTACAGGTTGAGTATCCCATATCCAAATATTCCGAAATACGGAATATTCCGAAATACAGACTTTTTTGAGTGGGAGTGAGATAGTGAAACCTTTGTTTTTTGATGGCTCAATGTACACAAACTTTGTTTAATACACAAAGTTATTAAAAATATTGTATTAAATGACCTTCAGGCTGTGTGTGTAAGGTGTATATGAAACATAAATGAATTGTGCGAATGTACACACACTTTGTTTAATGCACAAAGTTATAAAAAATATTGGCTAAAATTACCTTCAGGCTGCGTGTATAAGGTGTATATGAAACATAGACGCATTCTGTGCTTAGACTTAGGTCCCATCACCATGCTATCTCATTATGGTAAGTAATTATTCCAAAATACGGAAAAATCCCATATCCAAAATACCTCTGGTCCCAAGCATTTTGGATAAGGGATACTCAACCTGTATAACGGTTTCTGGGTTCCACCTCAATATACCTAGGCAGCTGTTTATCCACAATTGTGCCAGTGCATTTTAAAAATTTTTTATTATATTGCCTATTCTACAATGTTCTTTTTTGCTGTTTACCCAGGCCTGGGCCCTCTGCAGGGCTTCCCCGACAAGCCTGGATCCAGGTCCTCAACGCCACTGCCCCCAGACTGCAGACCCCCAAAATAAACAAGGGTTATATTTCTATCATGTGTGAAGAAGGGGCATGGCAAGTTACAGTCCTGGGTCCATATATCTCTTCATTTAATGTGAGTGCATCCTAATGATTCGATTCTAATGAGCTACAATCACTGCGCGTATCATTGCAGATCATAGATATCAAAGTCCGTTAGTAATTCCAGAACTTATACGAAACATTGTGATCTTTATTTTAATACATTCAGGGCTGCTATAAATGAGATGAGACTGTCCAAGCCAAGCAATTTATTTTAACTCTCCAAAATGTGAAGAAAAACCTCTGGTAAACTGGCCATGAAAGCAATCAGGCTTTGTGGCGTCCTCTTGATTAGAAAGCTGCAGGAATGGCCTTTAGCATAGCAACAACTGGCTCCAAATCATCAGTTCATAATCACTCTGGAACACGGCATGTATGATTAATCCCTGCGTATGGTTAATTGATTATTGAGCTAACAGTGCACATTATTTCTACATCTTTAAAAAAGACCGGAGCAAAGATACACAGAGATAAAAGAGCCGGGAGCAACTAAAAGCACAATATTTCTCAGGCAGAACCGCTTGCGGAGAACCCTCGTTTGATATGAAATAGCCATCATTCCTTCACACATGCTTCAAGCTCTGACTTCTTTTTAATCACAGAAAAAAAAAAAAACATTTTACAAAAAAAAGAAAGGTTCAAAGTCCATTTCTTTATGTTATAGTTTAGCGACTGCATGGCTCATGATTGTATTGGCTTATAAGGTCGCAGTGATATTAGAATTTTTTTATGTAAATGTTTTCTTTTCACAGTTCAATATAAATGAGAATCAATCATTGTTTTACTAAAATAAAAATGGGTCTCTTTTCATAATTTGCTGTGCTTTATATATAATGGTTTTTTTTTCTCGAATTTTTCTCGAATTTAAATCAATTTTTACCGGGTTTAAATCGATCCAAATTATTCTAAATCAATGTGGCATTTTGGGGGCTAAAAAACACATTTACAAACATATTTTTTTAAATCTATTTTTAAATGTTAGTAAATGTGCATTTTAGACCTGAAACATCAACATTGCTTTAGATTGATTTAAAATCGATTAAAAAAAGACCTTTAGTAAATATACACCCCTAAGGCACTGGCATATATATAATGGATGCAGTGTGTGCAGTGCACACAGGACCATTTTTTTAATTTTCATCCCTCCGTAGTCTCGCACCGACGTCACCGGCACTGATAAAACGCAGCGGCCATTTTCACAGAGTTCTGTGCATGCGCAGTAGAGTCTGAGCCCTTTAGACTCCCGGCAGAGAGGAGGAGGCCCGAATGGGAGATGCAGCCAACGGGCCTCCTCTTCTTTTAAAGCGCCCCTGCCCTAGGGTGTATGTTGCAAAAAAAAAAAAAAATTGTCTTATGAATAATTTAATTTGGGTCCAATAGCAGGATATACAGTATCATTCTAAAGTTTTTGTGGTCATATCTAAAAAAAAAAAAACGCCACTTACGGCAATAGATATGGTTCGCCATATGTATTAAAAAGGTCCAGAGCTAAAGGTAATTTTTCAAATAAAGCATGTAACATGGCAGCTAGCAGCTGATTGGCTGGTACTTTATCTCTCTCCAATTTATCTCTCTCTCCAAGGCATATAACCCAAGTACCAACCATCCAATCAGCTCCTGTCATTTTTCAATATAAAATGGCCGTTAGGAGCAGATTGGTTAGCACTTTATTTGACTCTAAGGTTTGCTACATCTACCCCTATGTTTCTTAAATTACTTGTTGCTCCATTCGAGTGCGAACAGCCCTCCATGTTGGTGAGCACAAATGTGTGAAAAGCGACCCGATTGGGCTCCCAAAGAGCACATTAGTTGGGTTTAGCGGGTTTACGCCGCTAAGCCTGGTCTGTCTGGGTGCAACAAGTGCATAAAAAAAACAATTGAATTGTGCCATCCCCCTGATTTCCTGTAACTTTAGATGGGAGAATGGGCGCACACAAACAATTGAATTACCCCCTCTACAGTATGTTCTATTTTGTAGAGTTAACTGTGTGCACCACACTACATTTGCCTAACTCAATGCTTCAGGATTTGAGTCTGTGTCAACAAAATATTATACTTGGCTATTTTCATCATGGGTGGAATTCAGATGTCCCCCCCTCTCCCACCCGCGATCGTGCCCGCCGGCAACTATTTAAATGTTTCTGCTGACGGGAGCAAGATCATAATTTTAGGTCGCTACTCCCAGGGGTGGCTAGCTGAAATGCAAAAAAGTAACACGTTTGGGAGCCCAAACGGGTCTTGTCACGGTCTGCCAAACAGTTTAGTTGGGTTAAGCCACTTTGCGTGCCTAAACGCATAAACCCGGCTCCCGTGGGCGAGATATGTGTGGGAGTTTGTGTGCGAAAAAACCATTAAATATCACCCAATAGATACTGTACCTCTTTGATATTAGATGTGCCCCATGACCACCATGTACCAGCAAGATCTCTCATCACCTCAATGTAATCCTGCACCTGTTCCACTACTGTTTGCTCCATATGGTGCAAGACACCTGGGGGGAGATTCAATTCTTTTCACCCCTTTTCACACCCATTCTGTTTCTGCCCTCAGGGGTGTGGTATCATTATTTCAGCTTGCTACCTCCGGAGTATGGAGGCACCCAACCCTTTACACAGCTAAACCTGATCACTATGGGCGCAATATGCGCAATAACGGAGATAATTTTAGAAGGAAATTGGGCGTGATATGTCATTTGAATCTCACCCCTGGAGTGACTTAGCCACTCTGCAGAAGGTAGAGTTTCCTGGATGTTCACACTCACCTGAGTCACACCTGGCAACTTATATCCTGGGGGCAAATGCTTGCAAGTGGCCATTGCTCAGCAATAGAAATATGGGCATTAACCAAGCATACCGAAAGAACAAGAGATGCAGAGTCATAAGCATTCCCGCACTCATAGCTAAAGGAGCATAACTGGTCTGTAATGAGCAATCTCACTTAAAGTTCCATCAGGCTGCCGGGCACTGATGATGAATCCAAGCATATGGTTAGGGGACGGGCGCACAACAAAATTCATAAATATTTGTGTACAGTTGAATATACATAGTTTTTCTGTACAGGCAAACTGAAGCACACGTGCCCAATACCGCCTGACCATCATTACCCCCCGAAGGAGGAACTTTCCCTCTCCGTCAGCCTGTGGGTCTCTGAGCGAGCATGCTTATACTGTTGTGTCTCCTGATTGGTGGCGAGATCAATCCACCAATCAGTGTTCAGATACTCCCACAACTGTGATTAGTGAATGGCCAGTACCATCCCGCAATCAACACTGCAGTGTGACCAGTGTCGGACTGGGGCATGTAGGCCCCACCGGGGGAATGCAGTGGTTAGGGGCCCATGTTAAGGGGTATGGCCAGTCTCTAGAGGGGGTGTGCCCATTCACCACATTGGTTTGCCTAACCATTTTGCAAGTGTTGGCCCCCTAGATAAATATATACAGTAAATACTGTAGTGCATGCAAGATAATGTACTAGATTAGTAACATCACAATCTGGAACCTGATCCCTAGAGGAGGGGGTGGGCCTTCAGGCAGTAGGGCCCACCAGTGGTTTCCCCTGTACCCCTGTGGGCCAGTCGAACCCTGAGTGTGACCCTGATGCAAGACCATCTAGACAGCACCACTGCGTATGCGTGGAGTGGAGCGTGGACTGAACATACCTAACATCCAAGAGACAGGCAGGGAATGCTGGCTAGCCTCTTCAATTGTGTTGAGGAGCATGGTCTGTCTGCCTTCTGCTGTGGGAAGTGATGTGTGTGTGCATCAGTAGTTGTCAGTGACAGCAGCAGGGTGTGCTGAGTGGTTAGAGGAAGTCCCTAAAAGCTTAACAGCAGTGTAGGCCCCTGGGCACAGCAATGCACTGAGGCCCCTACCCATCCTCCAGCGGTAGGGGTGGGGGTGCTGTCAGCGGCAGCTTTGATGTCCCGCGGGGGGGGGGGGTAGGGGGTGTTCTATCTTTCGCTCAGCATGTAGGACCTGGAGAAATAATTTGTGCTAATTACTCCTTTACTGGACAGATGGGGCAGGAAGGAGAACACTAGACTGTAGAAGGGGACATTGGGCTGAATGAAGGGGCCCCGGTACATGTTTAATATGTAGGGGAGGGGTCGATAGTGGAGTGGGATTAATATTCATAATTTTCTGGTGGGAGGGCAGCTTGCTTTACTGCAGATATCTCCAGTTCCTGGAAATAGATTTCTTAGCTTTAATGGGATAAACCAAACTAGAGAGTCCCACCTTTCAGGAGATACTGGGGATTTGGGAATCAGAGTTCAGGGGCCAGAGAAATCCACAGACGATAATATAAAACTGCATACCAGGCGTGTGGAGCTGTAGCAGGGACCAGCTGCTGGAAGGCTGATATCTCTGGTTTTGGGCATAGTAGAGACAAGCTCCCAGTGTTCACCAAAAGGGGAGAGTCCCAGCTTTTGGAGTATACCCTCAGAAAAACTCTAAGTTAGACAGAACCCGAGATATCTGGCTGGGAAGAACAATTAACAGGCTTGGATGGGGACCACTGCTTTGAATTCTGATATCTCCAGTTCCCCAGGGCTGATTTTCAAAAATCTGGTACCCCTCGAAAGAGGGGACCCTCAGCTATTGGCCTAGGGCCCTTCTACTCCTGGGGCCCTTGGGCAAGAGCCCATTGAGCCCATACAAAAAGACGGCCCTGCCTAGAAGCTCAGCCTTTCTCCCCGTACAGCCGCCAAGCCGACACTAACAACAGCCAACCCTGCTGCACTCTCACCCAGACTCCCCGTCAGGGCTGCCATCAATGCGGTACTGTGGGGACAACTGTCCTGGGACCAGCCACTCTGACTGTTCATGTTGTCCGCTGCTATTGCTCTGCTGTAATTGGATGACAGGCCCCTGGGCGTTCGCCTCCTGCCGCCCATAATGCAGCAAAGTAACTACTAATGAGAGGCCCCCCACTGTACAATAAAGTGTATTGTTTTTTGTGCGGCGTGACATTATGACGTCAGACCGCTTCAGTGCAGCAGATAGAATTCCGTGTGGAATACTTTTGAAAATGGAAACCAAAAAAGCCTGTTTATCTGTAAATACAAAAATAAAAACATGACTAACATGATCCTGATTTCATGAAAAGGTTGAAACCAAGCTTTATATACTATATTCTATTGATGACATCCAGTGAGACCACTTCTCCACTCTTTTACGTTGCTCGATATTTCTCCCCCATAGATCAATGATGTTGTAATTAGAGATGTGCACCGGAAATTTTTCGGGTTTTGTGTTTTGGTTTTGGGTTCGGTTCCGTGGCCGTGTTTTGGGTTCGAACGCGTTTTGGCAAAACCTCACCGAATTTTTTTTGTCGGATTCGGGTGTGTTTTTGATTCAGGTGTTTTTTTTCAAAAAACCCTAAAAAACAGCTTAAATCATAGAATTTGGGGGTCATTTTGATCCCAAAGTATTATTAACCTCAATAACCATAATTTCCACTCATTTTCAGTCTATTCTGAACACCTCACACCTCACAATATTATTTTTAGTCCTAAAATTTGCACCGAGGTCGCTGGATGACTAAGCTCAGCGACCCAAGTGGCCGACACAAACACCTGGCCCATCTAGGAGTGGCACTGCAGTGTCACGCAGGATGGCCCTTCCAAAAAACACTCCCCAAACAGCACATGACGCAAAGAAAAATGAAAGAAAAAAGAGGTGCAAGATGGAATTGTCCTTGGGCCCTCCCACCCACCCTTATGTTGTATAAACAGGACATGCACACTTTAACCAACCCATCATTTCAGTGACAGAGTCTGCCACATGACTGTGACTGAAATGATGGGTTGGTTTGGACCTCCACCAAAAAAGAAGCAATTAATCTCTCCTTGCACAAACTGGCTCTACAGAGGCAAGATGTCCACCTCATCATCATCCTCCGATTCATCACCGTGTACATCCCCCTCCGCACAGATTATCAATTCGTCCCCACTGGAATCCACCATCACAGCTCCCTGTGTACTTTGTGGAGGCAATTGCTGCTGGTGAATGTCTCCACGGAGGAATTGATTATAATTCATTTTAATGAACATCATCTTCTCCACATTTTCTGGAAGTAACCTCGTACGCCGATTGCTGACAAGGTGAGCGGCGGCACTAAACACTCTTTCGGAGTACACACTTGTGGGAGGGCAACTTAAGTAGAATAAAGCCAGTTTGTGCAAGGGCCTCCAAATTGCCTGTTTTTCCTGCCAGTATACGTACGGACTGTCTGACGTGCCTACTTGGATGCGGTCACTCATATAATCCTCCACCATTCTTTCAATGGAGAGAGAATCATATGCAGTGCCAGTAGACGACATGTCCGTAATCATTGGCAGGTCCTTCAGTCCGGACCAGATGTCAGCATCAGCAGTCGCTCCAGACTGCCCTGCATCACCGCCAGCGGGTGGGCTCGGAATTCTGAGCCTTTTCCTCGCACCCCCAGTTGCGGGAGAATGTGAAGGAGGAGATGTTGACAGGTCGCGTTCCGCTTGACTTGACAATTTTCTCACCAGCAGTTCTTTGAACCCCTGCAGACTTGTGTCTGCCGGAAAGAGAGATCCAAGGTAGGTTTTAAATCTAGGATCGAGCACGGTGGCCAAAATGTAGTGCTCTGATTTCAACAGATTGACCACCCGTGAATCCTTGTTAAGCGAATTAAGGGCTCCATCCACAAGTCCCACATGCCTAGCGGAATCGCTCAGTGTTAGCTCCTCCTTCAATGTCTCCAGCTTCTTCTGCAAAAGCCTGATGAGGGGAATGACCTGACTCAGGCTGGCAGTGTCTGAACTGACTTCATGTGTGGCAAGTTCAAAAGGTTGCAGAACCTTGCACAACGTTGAAATCATTCTCCACTGCGCTTGAGACAGGAGCATTCCACCTCCTATATCGTGGTCAGTTGTATAGGCTTGAATGGCCTTTTGCTGCTCCTCCAACCTCTGAAGCATATAGAGGGTTGAATTCCACCTCGTTACCACTTCTTGCTTCAGATGATGGCAGGGCAGGTTCAGGCGTTTTTGGTGTTGCTCCAGTCTTCTGTACGTGGTGCCTGTACGCCAAAAGTGTCCCGCAATTCTTCTGGCCACCGACAGCATCTCTTGCACGCCCCTGTCGTTTTTTAAATAATTCTGCACCACCAAATTCAAGGTATGTGCAAAACATGGGACGTGCTGGAATTTGCCCAGATTTAATGCACACACAATATTGCTGGTGTTGTCCGATGCCACAAATCCACAGGAGAGTCCAATTGGGGTAAGCCATTCTGCGATGATCTTCCTCAGTTGCCGTAAGAGGTTTTCAGCTGTGTGCGTATTCTGGAAAGCGGTGATACAAAGCGTAGCCTGCCTAGGAAAGAGTTGGCGTTTGCGAGATGCTGCTACTGGTGCCGCCGCTGCTGTTCTT
This sequence comes from Pseudophryne corroboree, assembly GCF_028390025.1. Lineage (NCBI taxonomy): Eukaryota > Metazoa > Chordata > Amphibia > Anura > Myobatrachidae > Pseudophryne > Pseudophryne corroboree. The sequence goes on from NC_086444.1 coordinate 1,205,042,280, forward strand.
GCGGCGGGAGTCAATACATCTACCCAGTGGGCTGTCACAGTCATATAGTCCTGAGTCTGCCCTGCTCCACTTGTCCACATGTCCGTGGTTAAGTGGACATTGGGTACAACTGCATTTTTTAGGACACTGGTGAGTCTTTTTCTGAGGTCTGTGTACATTTTCGGTATCGCCTGCCTAGAGAAATGGAACCTAGATGGTATTTGGTACCGGGGACACAGTACCTCAAACAAGTCTATAGTTGGCTCTGCAGTAATGATGGATACCGGAACCACGTTTCTCACCGCCCAGGATGCCAAGGCCTCAGTTATCCGCTTTGCAGCAGGATGACTGCTGTGATATTTCATCTTCCTCGCAAAGGACTGTTGGACAGTCAATTGCTTGGTGGAAGTAGTAAAAGTCGTCTTACGACTTCCCCTCTGGGATGACCATCGACTCCCAGCAGCAACAACAGCAGCGCCAGCAGCAGTAGGCGTTACACGCAAGGATGCATCGGAGGAATCCCAGGCAGGAGAGGACTCGTCAGAATTGCCAGTGACATGGCCTGCAGGACTATTGGCATTCCTGGGGAAGGAGGAAATTGACACTGAGGGAGTTGTTGGGGTGGTTTGCGTGAGCTTGGTTACAAGAGGAAGGGATTTACTGGTCAGTGGACTGCTTCCGCTGTCGCCCAAAGTTTTTGAACTTGAACTGACTTATGATGAATGCGCTGCAGGTGACGTATAAGGGAGGATGTTCCAAGGTGGTTAACGTCCTTACCCCTACTTATTACAGCTTGACAAAGGCAACACACGGCTTGACACCTGTTGTCCGCATTTCTGTTGAAATACTTCCACACCGAAGAGCTGATTTTTTTGGTATTTTCACCAGGCATGTCAATGGCCATATTCCTCCCACGGACAACAGGTGTCTCCCCGGGTGCCTGACTTAAACAAACCACCTCACCATCAGAATCCTCCTTGTCAATTTCCTCCCCAGCGCCAGCAACACCCATATCCTCCTCATCCTGGTGTACTTCAACACTGACATCTTCAATCTGACTATCAGGAACTGGACTGCGGGTGCTCCTTCCAGCACTTGCAGGGGGCGTGCAAATGGTGGAAGGCGCATGCTCTTCACGTCCAGCGTTGGGAAGGTCAGGCATCGCAACCGACACAATTGGACTCTCCTTGTGGATTTGTGATTTCGAAGAACGCACAGTTCTTTGCTGTGCTTTTGCCAGCTTAAGTCTTTTCATTTTTCTAGCGAGAGGCTGAGTGCTTCCATCCTCATGTGAAGCTGAACCACTAGCCATGAACATAGGCCAGGGCCTCAGACGTTCCTTGCCACTCCGTGTGGTAAATGGCATATTGGCAAGTTTACGCTTCTACTCCGATGATTTTATTTTAGATTTTTGAGTCCTTTTTTTACTGATATTTTGTGTTATGGATTTTACATGCTCTGTACTATGACATTGGGCATCGGCCTTGGCAGACGACGTTGATGGAATTTCATCGTCTCGGCCATGACTAGTGGCAGCAGCTTCAGCACGAGGTGGAAGTGGATCTTGATCTTTCCCTATTTTTGGAACCTCAACATTTTTGTTCTCCATATTTTAATAGGCACAACTAAAAGGCACCTCAGGTAAACAATGGAGATGGATGGATACTAGTATACTTATGGATGACGAGTGACTGACGACACAGAGGTAGCTACAGCCGTGGACTACCGTACTGCGTCTGCTAGTATAGAGATGATAATGATATAAAAAATATATATATATCACTACTGCAGGTATATATAATATAATGACGGACCTGCTGGACACTGTCAGCAGACTCCTAAACTACTAGTATGAAGAAGATAGAAAAATAAACCCCACCACAGGTAGGTATACAATTATGGACGAGCACTGACGACACAGAGGTAGCCACAGCCGTGGACTACCGTACTGCGTCTGCTAATATAGAGATGATAAAGATGATAGAGATGAACAAAAAAAATATAACACTACTGCAGGTAAATATTTATATAATATAATGAATGACGGACCTGCTGGACACTGTCAGCAGAATGCGTTTATAGAATAAATAAAAAAACACCACAGGAGTGTTTAACTTTTTCAGGCAGACAATATACTGGTGGTCACTGGTCAGTCACACTGGCAGCAAAAGTGTGCACTGTACTCCTGCTATAACTGCACCCCAGTCTCCCCCACAATTCAGCTGTGTGAGCAGTGAGCACTCAGCACAGTCAGATATACATAGATGATATTATCATGCAGCACACTGAGGCTGAGCACAGATATGGTATGTGACTGTGTATCGTTTTTTTTTCAGGCAGAGAACGGATTATATTAAATAATAAATAAAACTGGTGGTGGTCACTAGTAACTATCAGTAAAACTCTGCACTCTGAGTACTCCTAATGCTCCCCAAAATTACTAAGTTAGTAGTAACTCAACTCAAGTGTCTCTATCTATTCTAACGTAGAGGACACCAGCCACGTCCTCTCCCTATCAATCTCAATGCACGTGTGAAAATGGCGGCGACGCGCGGCTCCTTATATAGAATCCGAGTCTCGCGATAGAATACGAGCCTTGCGAGAATCCGACAGCGGGATGATGACGTTCGGGCGCGCTCGGGTTAACCGAGCAAGGCGGGAAGATCCGAGTCTGCCTCGGACCCGTGTAAAAAGGCTGAAGTTCGGGGGGGTTCGGATTCCGAGGAACCGAACCCGCTCATCTATAGTTGTAATACACTGTTGAGTAGCAGGGTCGGAAAGTCCCTTATACAGAGACTTGGGAACATAGGCTGTGCTGTTAGTAATAAGCCGGGGAGGGGAATGGAAGAGATAATTTCTTGGGTGATGACCTTCTCATATAAAAAACATAAATAGCTAACAACCAGCAGCAACTATTGCACTGGACATGGGTGCTATAGCCGGTTATCAGCTATTTATGGGGGGGGTTATGTCATGACAACAGCTTCACACTACTATTCACAATGCTTAGATTATTAATGCAGTGGCACAACAAAGCCCTGAACACACACAGGTTTGATATTCTTAAAAAAATAAATATATGTATATAATATATATATATATATATATATATTACAAACAAATTCTGAGGGCGCACAATACACTATTACGTTAGGAATTGTATTAAAAATTGTATTACAGGTGATATAACATTCAGCTACCAGACACAGATATAGATAAAAAATGTATTGTACACTTAGTAATGGTACAAGGTGATAACATATAAAAATGCAGTCAAACCCATATAATGCAATCCATATTTAAGGGTTGCTGCCTTTTAAGAAGAGAAAACACTCTAAAACCGACGCGTTTAGTCCTCAAAAGGACTTCATCAGGGTAAAATTGGTTTGGAGAGAAACCTTAAGGAATCGCCATTCAAGAATAATGGAGCAAATCCTCTACTGATAAGGAGGATCCACGGATAAACTGGAAACCAAAATGCAGCTAGTGATTTGATGAGGAAGAGGACTGGCCTGAACTCATCAATTAATTAATTTTAGAGTGTACCCAATGAAGTGTATATTTAGGCTCCTGTTAGATGTGGTTCTGTCTGCTTCTAGAAAGCAAGTCATATATATATTCAACAGTAGGCACACACTAGAAAAGTTCATACATACACCTGTGGTGCTCCTTAATGCCAGTAGAAACTAAAGCATCCATATAGAAGAGCCCAAAGAATGTGCACGCACCAGGGACATTTAAACAGTTCATACTTCATACTTTACCATCAGAACAGGTCACAAATCATGTCATCTTGTCGACGTTTCGACTACAGAACGTGGCCGTCATCAGGACGACACATCCAAGCAGAGTTGTGCAGCAGAGCAAAGCACTGTGCGCTGGGCTTCCTCTTATACACCTATCACTTAACTTCCTAATTACATCACTTCCTGTCACATAGGATCAAAGCCTAAAGAGCAATAACTCACATAAACTGCTTAGATATCATCTATAAGCAATTAGTTATTGTAAAATCACTTTTACAATCCGGCTCTCCGGAGCGACTTCCGGTCTGCGTTCCACCACAATTTATAACCACATAAAGTGATTTATAACCAGTTGGATATGTGGTACTGTTAGCGCTTTCGGCAACGTGATAAGAGCGCTAGATGTGGGCTACAAATAATTGCTTTAATATATATATATATATATATATTACCAATCAACAATGACCTAATCTCGCGCTATATTCAATTAGGCAGCACCTCGTGACCCCATGACCGTTTATGATATAATAATGTGAATTATTGATCATATATTATATTTGTTAATACTTCATATGAATAGGATATATGTATATTTTTGAATGTATATCTGCAGATGACTAAACAATTATGTCACAAGGGAATTATTGAACCTTTTGTATGTTGTATTATACCATCGCGAATGATATAATGTTTGTGAAGACATTGAGAAAATAGTGTTAAAAATCTCACCAATCCGTCTGTTTTTTCCTGTCGTAACGTGTGACAAACCATTAGGAGTTAAATAATTTGCGGCTCATGATGTTCACTAAAATGTGAGCGCTCCGTTTAGTACACTGATTGCGTTCCACCAGTTTTATGGGTGGAACGCACAGCTGAATCAGGATCAACACGATGCGCTCCACCATCTGGACGGGTGGAACGCAAAGGCACGTGTCACGGAGGTGACGCGTTGCGTTCCATCCTAAGTATAGATGGAATGCAAGGGCCCATATCACGGGCTTCTATCTTCTTGCCCCGATCGGAATCTTTAGTGATCCCGTATCGGGGGCATATATCCTCTCTGGGCTTAATAGTTTTAGCACATATTTCAACATGTCCCCTCTGGGCGTAATGTATTTTTATAACGATGGGCGGAAGTTCATGCGTTCCACCATGCGGTAGGTGGAACGCATGGCGGAAGTAGATTAATTTTGGCTTTCTCAATTATATGTTCTATTCCTTGTAGGACTCATTATATTCATGAAGTTTATTCTTGCATTTCCATTAGTAGATTATCCATTTATTGGGTGGTAATTAGCATTCTATTCTGTATATCATTTTGACCAATTAGGGAACTAAAGGAAGTGAGGTCACACCTCTAGAGGTATAAATAGATCAGGTCCTCACATACCAGTTCACTTGACATTCAGGAGAGAAGGTAGCCACAAGGCCCAGAACTCTGCTCTGTAAGTAATTGTGTGGTATTATTCCATTTTTTCTTGTTTGATTTATCATCCTTCTAATTGATTAAACCTATCTAATTTAATTTATAGTTGGATATTTTTTGATTCTTCTGGATTCTTGTCCGGTATTATTGGTTTTAAAAAAAGTAAGTTACCAACTTATTCCCTGACAGAACCTTAATTTAAAGGTTAGAATATACACTTATCTAATTTTATTTAATTTATTTAGATATTATTTGGCCTTCCCCTAATCCTTGAGGACAGTTTATAATCTGCTATTGACACTCACAGAGTCCAGATGTGAGTATAAAAACTAGAGATGGTTAGTGTAAATAGTTACTGGATCTCTGGTTGAGACATTTCTCTCCCCTAGATACCTCTACTGTATCCTATACGGAAGACCCATTGATGTGCGAGATTCCTCTAATTTAATGTGAGTGAGCTATGTCACCTTGTAGTTATCAGGTTGAAATTCAATTAGGATAAATCTGATAGAGTTTATCCCCAACCAACAGTGATACTACTATATGGCTATAGGGGATCTACCCGAAACCATATTCATAGTAAGTAGTCACTATCATTACCAATTAGTAGTACGATCGTTGAGAATGATTCTCTCTTCTCTCAATGTCTAATTTTATGAATGTATTAGTTATTCACCCTTGTTCAATAATTAAATGAACATTTTTAATTAAATGAACATTTATAACTGAATGAACATCTGTAATTGAAATGTATTATGCGATATCAATTGATACTCTCCTTTTGTTCTCTTGCTCTTCTTCTTCTTTTTCCTCCACAACCAGCTGTGAACTGTACCCCTGATGAATTCCTTATAGGAAGAAAACGCGTTGGATTTTTATGGAAGTATTTGTACAAATGAACAATGTGTTTATGAAATATTGTACATCTGTATGATTTTAATTGAATGTTTTAATGCTTGATTAAAAAACATTGCTATTCAGTACATGCTGGTTTCCAATATCTGGAATTTAATATTGTAGAGTGCCCTCTGAAAACTGTGCCCTCGGAACATGCCAACAGGCCTCACTAAATGCATCGGTATGTATAAATGCGGGCATTGTAACATATGCAAATTTGTCCATCCAAACAGGAGAATATTTCACAGCAGTGACAACATGAAAGAACATAAAATTAAAGACTTTATCAACTGTAACACAACCTCAGTGATATATATGATTGAGTGTGGATGCCATCTGAAATATATAGGAAAGACGAAGAGACCACTAAAATTGCGTATTCAAGAACACGTGAGGAACGTCAAAAACAAAGTGGAGAGCCATCCACTCTCCAGACACTTTGCTACGACCCACAATTCAAACACAGACACCCTAACATTTAAAGCTATCGAACATGTCAAACTGGGCCCAAGAGGTGGTGACCTTTTGAAAAGACTCTCCCAACGTGAGATGTATTGGATCTTCACCCTGAACACCATGTCTCCCAAAGGTCATAACGAGGGCTATGAAATAGCTCCATTTTTATAAACATCCCACACCTGCAAAGTATGAACTCTCCCTTTCATGTACCCACTAACGCTAAAATTTATCATATGCCGAACCCTGGCAGACAGAAATACGCCAGCAATGGGGTTTTAGGTTCGTTCATTTACCTGATGTCTTCTGTCCACTTATAAATATATGAACCTCCTATTTACCTTATCAATATAAATCATCCCCATTATTTTAATATTATTTATCTATTTATATGATTTTTATGTGTTCCTACTTCTGCACCTGAATGGGTGCAGATTTGGTACCATATTTAATTATTCACGGATATTGCCTATATATGTAACTTTCCCTCATCTCCTTGTCTGTTATTTAAACTATTTACTCATCATTCAATACTTGTTTTATATAGATTCCTTTTTTTATATAAATATGTTTATCATTGTTCTATATGAATTTTTGTCCAAAAATAGTTTTTTATACACATATGTATTTTCCACCATTTTTAAACTGATGACCTATTTTATATATATTTTTAATATTTTTACTGTTATATATTTATACTTATATTTATGTATTTATATATACTTTCTATATGAGCATTACTATTGGTCAATCTAGGTCTGAATACATGCCTGTATCTGTATTGTTTACCTATGCTAATTAGCCATGTGTTTGAGGGCTGCACCGTCATTGCACATACTTATGCTGCTATTTACAAGCACAGTGTTCGTTTGAATGCATGCCTCTGTCTGTGCTGTTTACTTATGCTAATTAGCCATGTGTTTGGAGGCTGCACCGTTATTGCATATGTTTCTGCTGCTATTCACAAGCACATTGTTCGGCGACACGTCACTTCCGGCGGAAGTGACGTCACCGCCGGAAGTCAGGCGCCGAGTAGCGCGATTTGTAAACAGACCTGTGGGTCTGGTTTATAAGGTATTAACAGACTAAATTCAAGTTTATTTAGGCTGATATGGACAATGTGCTTATATGCACTATTCTAAGCTGTGCAGCACTGATTTTGTTAAATAGAATTCTACTTCCGGTTTCGGAGCTGACGTAAACCGGAAGTGATTTGCATAATGAAAATCTGATTGTTGTGGGTATAAATAGGACCTCATTACAGCATACTCTGATCTCCTGATGAAGCCCTGAGCTGGGCGAAACGCGTTGAGACACCGAACTACTGACCTGCCGACCTACCTTTGCTGACATTTATGTCCTTTATAAGCTAAGCAATTTATTACTATTTTTTATAAATTCTTTGTATATTAAATAAATATATATCTTTCTACAAGAGATACTGATTAGATCGTTACTATATCATCCAAAAAGGTATCCAGATGACCACCACCCTCTGATGAGGACAAAGACTTAAGTGTTTACACTGATACGCTTAAAACCATTGTTTAATCTGGTACGCATGTAACTTTATGTGAGACGTACAAATAACTGACACAAATTGTTGAATAATTACTACGCTATATAGCGATTCCCTGTCTCCTAAATTCTATTTAGATTCCACCGGAGGTATGGACTAGAAGACCATGGGGACCGATAGGCATTGAGTCAAGCCGTAATCCGGTACGCAATATTATTCTTGCGTGTGACGAAAACTAACCTAAGGGATACTACACTATAGGCGCTCTGCTGTTTCTTCCTCTACTTTCAGATTCTCTCTTTGGGCTACGTATACCAGGTGGCACTATTTGAAGAACTGAGCTGCCACCTGTTAAAACGGGGCACAGTGTGGACTATTTTGCAATCTAACTGAACATAAGTAGATTAATACATGAACACTGGACTGGTCATTAGACTAAAGAAAGTCAATTTGTTACTTCAGACTATACTTTATCAGTAAGGAATTTCGCTGTATATTTTGGATAAGCGCACTAATCAACCCCTTTCTTTCAAAAATTTCTGTTACTCTTGGTAATTGTGATTAGAGCTGCTGTCTTAAAATTCTTGCCTTTTTTTTCCTACTGTATATAAGAACGATGTTACGTCTTTGTGGGTTAAACACGAAAAGGTCCATCCTATGCCAACAGGTGTTTAATGAGGAAAAATCTAGGAATAGATTAATGATAACTGATAATATAGATTCCCTTTTCTGGGATATAGAGAAAACCCTAATAAAGGAAATAAAAATATGGTGGGACATCAAAGGGTTGGAACATTACCTTAAAGTAGACCGAATCCCAAGAGGCCTTAGACTTCTGAAGACCCCAACATTTGGTACTGACAGACCTATGTTCATGGAGGAATGGGATAAAATCCTCCATGATTGCTCAACCAATCTCATGAAATTAATTGTGAAAGAAAAGAAGGCTGAACTTTCAGACATAGAAGAATTATTGAAAAACAAGGACAATAATCTGAACAAACACAAGGACAGTGAAGAATTTAAGACTAATGAAAAAGTCCTAAATAAAAAGTTGGAAAAAATCGAGGAGGATGTGATTAAGAATAAGGAACACAAATTCTTGCGAGACAAGATGGACTATGAAAATGATAAAGTGAAGAAATGGACCAGAAATTTGAACCAGGATAGAGGGAGAAGCAGACTACAAAACAGACATAAGGACCAGAGCTGGAACAGGGTCAAACAGAGACAGAGATCGACCTCATTTAAAGACTCACGACCAAGACAGAACACCTATAAAGGGGAAAATCGATACACAGCCCTGGACCGTCCCTCTACAAGTACAGCACAGGAAGCACATGGGGAAGTTTTTTTAGGCAACAGACACACGAGACCATACAAAGACAAGGAATATCAAGAAAAGATCAAAGAAAATGTCTACCATGCATCTCCACTAAAAAGAAGATTACAAGACGAGGAACGAGAGGAGGTAGAAGAAAACCCCAAAAAAAGAAACTCCCGGTAATCGATCCCAGAGACAAAGGCATCTTTAATCTCTCCTCCCACATTTTAACACGTCCACAGATCTCCCTACTCAGCAAAGGAGTAACTTTTGCTCCTACCCACAAACCGGACAAATTCCAGATGTTCATCGATCTGAATAAATATGTGAGGAATTTAACACTGAAAAGGCATTTTGCAAAGAAAGACAATGCAGTCATTACAAATTACAATTCTTCGAAGTCAGGCCTGAAACTTCCATCAAAATTCTACCCTTTGGAGTCTAAAGGTTCACATATTAACATTTTTTATGATTTAGTTAGGAAAGACTTGATTGATGGAGAAGATTTCAAAATAAAGAAATATAACCTCACTAATCACGAGAAACAGGCACTGAAAGAATTGAAGGATAATGAGACCATTGTACTGAGACCGGCTGACAAGGGGGGAGGACTGGTAATACAGGATAAAGAAATATACATTAAAGAAGCCCAACGACTCTTAAACGATAAATCTTCATACAAACCACAACCCAATGACCCCACAGAGGAATTTATTGAGGAACTAAGAAAATATTGATACCGGCAATTTATAAGAACATTATATCGAAGGATGAATATCAATACCTCCTGAAGAACAGTCCAACCATTCCTATTATGTACCACCTCCCTAAGATCCATAAAAGCCTGACATCCCCTCCTGGGAGGCCAATCATAGCAGGAATAGATTCATTGACGGCACATTTATCAGAATATGTGGACGTATTCCTGAAACCACATGTTCAGAATCTACCTTCCTTCTTGAAGGATACAACGAGTGTTTTAAATCTTTTAAAAGATTTCAAATGGAAAGAGAAGTACCTGTGGACCACGATTGATGTACAAGCACTTTACACTAGCATCACCCACGAAAAAGGCCTAGCTGCTTGCCGTGAGATTCTTGATACTGATACAAGTTTAACAAAGGATCATTGCGATTTTATTTGTACTCTTATCGAATTTATTTTAACACACAATTATTTTAAATTCATGGACATATTTTACCTTCAGACTTGCGGCACAGCTATGGGTACGGTTTTCGCGCCAAGTTACGCGAATATTTTAATGGGAATGTGGGAGAAAGAATTCATTTATCAGAATTGTCAGTTCAAGAGCAATATTTGCTTCTATAAACGCTACATCGATGACATTATTTTAATCTGGAATGGGGATGAGGAGGATTTTTTTGAATTCATGAAGACTATCCAAAACAATGATTTTAACTTAAAATTTACCTGTACTACTAGCAAATCGGAAGTGGAATTCCTGGACTTGGTATTATCAAATGATGGGGACAAGATAATCACGAAGAACTTCATCAAAACTGTTGATACTAATAGTTATTTACATTATAAAAGTGGTCATACTCAGAACTGGAAAAAGAATATTCCCTATTCACAGATGCATAGGATTAGACGAAATTGCAGCACCCCAGAGACATTCATGGAACAATCCCGGATCTATGCAGAGCGCTTTAAAGAAAGAGGATATCCTGATCACATTGTCAATGAAGCAGTAAGAAGAGGCGGAAATTTAAACAGAGAAGAAATTATCAAACCTAAAGATAAAAAGGAAGGAAACAAGAAGACATTGTGTGCTCCTTTCATCACACAATACAATAGTGAGGAAATGAAAATCAGAAAGGTGCTCTCCAAACATTGGCATATTTTAAAGATGGATCCAATCCTAACAGAATTGCTTCCTGATCGACCAGAAATTATTTTTAGGAAAGCACAAAATCTGAAAGAGATTTTAGCACCAAGCATGTTAAGGTGCCCTCGGAACATGCCAACAGGCCTCACTAAATGCATCGGTATGTATAAATGCGGGCATTGTAACATATGCAAATTTGTCCATCCAAACAGGAGAATATTTCACAGCAGCGACAACATGAAAGAACATAAAATTAAAGACTTTATCAACTGTAACACAACCTCAGTGATATATATGATTGAGTGTGGATGCCATCTGAAATATATAGGAAAGACGAAGAGACCACTAAAATTGCGTATTCAAGAACACGTGAGGAACGTCAAAAACAAAGTGGAGAGCCATCCACTCTCCAGACACTTTGCTACGACCCACAATTCAAACACAGACACCCTAACATTTAAAGCTATCGAACATGTCAAACTGGGCCCAAGAGGTGGTGACCTTTTGAAAAGACTCTCCCAACGTGAGATGTATTGGATCTTCACCCTGAACACCATGTCTCCCAAAGGTCATAACGAGGGCTATGAAATAGCTCCATTTTTATAAACATCCCACACCTGCAAAGTATGAACTCTCCCTTTCATGTACCCACTAACGCTAAAATTTATCATATGCCGAACCCTGGCAGACAGAAATACGCCAGCAATGGGGTTTTAGGTTCGTTCATTTACCTGATGTCTTCTGTCCACTTATAAATATATGAACCTCCTATTTACCTTATCAATATAAATCATCCCCATTATTTTAATATTATTTATCTATTTATATGATTTTTATGTGTTCCTACTTCTGCACCTGAATGGGTGCAGATTTGGTACCATATTTAATTATTCACGGATATTGCCTATATATGTAACTTTCCCTCATCTCCTTGTCTGTTATTTAAACTATTTACTCATCATTCAATACTTGTTTTATATAGATTCCTTTTTTTATATAAATATGTTTATCATTGTTCTATATGAATTTTTGTCCAAAAATAGTTTTTTATACACATATGTATTTTCCACCATTTTTAAACTGATGACCTATTTTATATATATTTTTAATATTTTTACTGTTATATATTTATACTTATATTTATGTATTTATATATACTTTCTATATGAGCATTACTATTGGTCAATCTAGGTCTGAATACATGCCTGTATCTGTATTGTTTACCTATGCTAATTAGCCATGTGTTTGAGGGCTGCACCGTCATTGCACATACTTATGCTGCTATTTACAAGCACAGTGTTCGTTTGAATGCATGCCTCTGTCTGTGCTGTTTACTTATGCTAATTAGCCATGTGTTTGGAGGCTGCACCGTTATTGCATATGTTTCTGCTGCTATTCACAAGCACATTGTTCGGCGACACGTCACTTCCGGCGGAAGTGACGTCACCGCCGGAAGTCAGGCGCCGAGTAGCGCGATTTGTAAACAGACCTGTGGGTCTGGTTTATAAGGTATTAACAGACTAAATTCAAGTTTATTTAGGCTGATATGGACAATGTGCTTATATGCACTATTCTAAGCTGTGCAGCACTGATTTTGTTAAATAGAATTCTACTTCCGGTTTCGGAGCTGACGTAAACCGGAAGTGATTTGCATAATGAAAATCTGATTGTTGTGGGTATAAATAGGACCTCATTACAGCATACTCTGATCTCCTGATGAAGCCCTGAGCTGGGCGAAACGCGTTGAGACACCGAACTACTGACCTGCCGACCTACCTTTGCTGACATTTATGTCCTTTATAAGCTAAGCAATTTATTACTATTTTTTATAAATTCTTTGTATATTAAATAAATATATATCTTTCTACAAGAGATACTGATTAGATCGTTACTATATCATCCAAAAAGGTATCCAGATGACCACCACCCTCTGATGAGGACAAAGACTTAAGTGTTTACACTGATACGCTTAAAACCATTGTTTAATCTGGTACGCATGTAACTTTATGTGAGACGTACAAATAACTGACACAAATTGTTGAATAATTACTACGCTATATAGCGATTCCCTGTCTCCTAAATTCTATTTAGATTCCACCGGAGGTATGGACTAGAAGACCATGGGGACCGATAGGCATTGAGTCAAGCCGTAATCCGGTACGCAATATTATTCTTGCGTGTGACGAAAACTAACCTAAGGGATACTACACTATAGGCGCTCTGCTGTTTCTTCCTCTACTTTCAGATTCTCTCTTTGGGCTACGTATACCAGGTGGCACTATTTGAAGAACTGAGCTGCCACCTGTTAAAACGGGGCACAGTGTGGACTATTTTGCAATCTAACTGAACATAAGTAGATTAATACATGAACACTGGACTGGTCATTAGACTAAAGAAAGTCAATTTGTTACTTCAGACTATACTTTATCAGTAAGGAATTTCGCTGTATATTTTGGATAAGCGCACTAATCAACCCCTTTCTTTCAAAAATTTCTGTTACTCTTGGTAATTGTGATTAGAGCTGCTGTCTTAAAATTCTTGCCTTTTTTTTCCTACTGTATATAAGAACGATGTTACGTCTTTGTGGGTTAAACACGAAAAGGTCCATCCTATGCCAACAGGTGTTTAATGAGGAAAAATCTAGGAATAGATTAATGATAACTGATAATATAGATTCCCTTTTCTGGGATATAGAGAAAACCCTAATAAAGGAAATAAAAATATGGTGGGACATCAAAGGGTTGGAACATTACCTTAAAGTAGACCGAATCCCAAGAGGCCTTAGACTTCTGAAGACCCCAACATTTGGTACTGACAGACCTATGTTCATGGAGGAATGGGATAAAATCCTCCATGATTGCTCAACCAATCTCATGAAATTAATTGTGAAAGAAAAGAAGGCTGAACTTTCAGACATAGAAGAATTATTGAAAAACAAGGACAATAATCTGAACAAACACAAGGACAGTGAAGAATTTAAGACTAATGAAAAAGTCCTAAATAAAAAGTTGGAAAAAATCGAGGAGGATGTGATTAAGAATAAGGAACACAAATTCTTGCGAGACAAGATGGACTATGAAAATGATAAAGTGAAGAAATGGACCAGAAATTTGAACCAGGATAGAGGGAGAAGCAGACTACAAAACAGACATAAGGACCAGAGCTGGAACAGGGTCAAACAGAGACAGAGATCGACCTCATTTAAAGACTCACGACCAAGACAGAACACCTATAAAGGGGAAAATCGATACACAGCCCTGGACCGTCCCTCTACAAGTACAGCACAGGAAGCACATGGGGAAGTTTTTTTAGGCAACAGACACACGAGACCATACAAAGACAAGGAATATCAAGAAAAGATCAAAGAAAATGTCTACCATGCATCTCCACTAAAAAGAAGATTACAAGACGAGGAACGAGAGGAGGTAGAAGAAAACCCCAAAAAAAGAAACTCCCGGTAATCGATCCCAGAGACAAAGGCATCTTTAATCTCTCCTCCCACATTTTAACACGTCCACAGATCTCCCTACTCAGCAAAGGAGAAACTTTTGCTCCTACCCACAAACCGGACAAATTCCAGATGTTCATCGATCTGAATAAATATGTGAGGAATTTAACACTGAAAAGGCATTTTGCAAAGAAAGACAATGCAGTCATTACAAATTACAATTCTTCGAAGTCAGGCCTGAAACTTCCATCAAAATTCTACCCTTTGGAGTCTAAAGGTTCACATATTAACATTTTTTATGATTTAGTTAGGAAAGACTTGATTGATGGAGAAGATTTCAAAATAAAGAAATATAACCTCACTAATCACGAGAAACAGGCACTGAAAGAATTGAAGGATAATGAGACCATTGTACTGAGACCGGCTGACAAGGGGGGAGGACTGGTAATACAGGATAAAGAAATATACATTAAAGAAGCCCAACGACTCTTAAACGATAAATCTTCATACAAACCACAACCCAATGACCCCACAGAGGAATTTATTGAGGAACTAAGAAAAGTATTGATACCGGCAATTTATAAGAACATTATATCGAAGGATGAATATCAATACCTCCTGAAGAACAGTCCAACCATTCCTATTATGTACCACCTCCCTAAGATCCATAAAAGCCTGACATCCCCTCCTGGGAGGCCAATCATAGCAGGAATAGATTCATTGACGGCACATTTATCAGAATATGTGGACGTATTCCTGAAACCACATGTTCAGAATCTACCTTCCTTCTTGAAGGATACAACGAGTGTTTTAAATCTTTTAAAAGATTTCAAATGGAAAGAGAAGTACCTGTGGACCACGATTGATGTACAAGCACTTTACACTAGCATCACCCACGAAAAAGGCCTAGCTGCTTGCCGTGAGATTCTTGATACTGATACAAGTTTAACAAAGGATCATTGCGATTTTATTTGTACTCTTATCGAATTTATTTTAACACACAATTATTTTAAATTCATGGACATATTTTACCTTCAGACTTGCGGCACAGCTATGGGTACGGTTTTCGCGCCAAGTTACGCGAATATTTTAATGGGAATGTGGGAGAAAGAATTCATTTATCAGAATTGTCAGTTCAAGAGCAATATTTGCTTCTATAAACGCTACATCGATGACATTATTTTAATCTGGAATGGGGATGAGGAGGATTTTTTTGAATTCTTGAAGACTATCCAAAACAATGATTTTAACTTAAAATTTACCTGTACTACTAGCAAATCGGAAGTGGAATTCCTGGACTTGGTATTATCAAATGATGGGGACAAGATAATCACGAAGAACTTCATCAAAACTGTTGATACTAATAGTTATTTACATTATAAAAGTGGTCATACTCAGAACTGGAAAAAGAATATTCCCTATTCACAGATGCATAGGATTAGACGAAATTGCAGCACCCCAGAGACATTCATGGAACAATCCCGGATCTATGCAGAGCGCTTTAAAGAAAGAGGATATCCTGATCACATTGTCAATGAAGCAGTAAGAAGAGGCGGAAATTTAAACAGAGAAGAAATTATCAAACCTAAAGATAAAAAGGAAGGAAACAAGAAGACATTGTGTGCTCCTTTCATCACACAATACAATAGTGAGGAAATGAAAATCAGAAAGGTGCTCTCCAAACATTGGCATATTTTAAAGATGGATCCAATCCTAACAGAATTGCTTCCTGATCGACCAGAAATTATTTTTAGGAAAGCACAAAATCTGAAATAGATTTTAGCACCAAGCATGTTAAGGTGCCCTCGGAACATGCCAACAGGCCTCACTAAATGCATCGGTATGTATAAATGCGGGCATTGTAACATATGCAAATTTGTCCATCCAAACAGGAGAATATTTCACAGCAGCGACAACATGAAAGAACATAAAATTAAAGACTTTATCAACTGTAACACAACCTCAGTGATATATATGATTGAGTGTGGATGCCATCTGAAATATATAGGAAAGACGAAGAGACCACTAAAATTGCGTATTCAAGAACACGTGAGGAACGTCAAAAACAAAGTGGAGAGCCATCCACTCTCCAGACACTTTGCTACGACCCACAATTCAAACACAGACACCCTAACATTTAAAGCTATCGAACATGTCAAACTGGGCCCAAGAGGTGGTGACCTTTTGAAAAGACTCTCCCAACGTGAGATGTATTGGATCTTCACCCTGAACACCATGTCTCCCAAAGGTCATAACGAGGGCTATGAAATAGCTCCATTTTTATAAACATCCCACACCTGCAAAGTATGAACTCTCCCTTTCATGTACCCACTAACGCTAAAATTTATCATATGCCGAACCCTGGCAGACAGAAATACGCCAGCAATGGGGTTTTAGGTTCGTTCATTTACCTGATGTCTTCTGTCCACTTATAAATATATGAACCTCCTATTTACCTTATCAATATAAATCATCCCCATTATTTTAATATTATTTATCTATTTATATGATTTTTATGTGTTCCTACTTCTGCACCTGAATGGGTGCAGATTTGGTACCATATTTAATTATTCACGGATATTGCCTATATATGTAACTTTCCCTCATCTCCTTGTCTGTTATTTAAACTATTTACTCATCATTCAATACTTGTTTTATATAGATTCCTTTTTTTATATAAATATGTTTATCATTGTTCTATATGAATTTTTGTCCAAAAATAGTTTTTTATACACATATGTATTTTCCACCATTTTTAAACTGATGACCTATTTTATATATATTTTTAATATTTTTACTGTTATATATTTATACTTATATTTATGTATTTATATATACTTTCTATATGAGCATTACTATTGGTCAATCTAGGTCTGAATACATGCCTGTATCTGTATTGTTTACCTATGCTAATTAGCCATGTGTTTGAGGGCTGCACCGTCATTGCACATACTTATGCTGCTATTTACAAGCACAGTGTTCGTTTGAATGCATGCCTCTGTCTGTGCTGTTTACTTATGCTAATTAGCCATGTGTTTGGAGGCTGCACCGTTATTGCATATGTTTCTGCTGCTATTCACAAGCACATTGTTCGGCGACACGTCACTTCCGGCGGAAGTGACGTCACCGCCGGAAGTCAGGCGCCGAGTAGCGCGATTTGTAAACAGACCTGTGGGTCTGGTTTATAAGGTATTAACAGACTAAATTCAAGTTTATTTAGGCTGATATGGACAATGTGCTTATATGCACTATTCTAAGCTGTGCAGCACTGATTTTGTTAAATAGAATTCTACTTCCGGTTTCGGAGCTGACGTAAACCGGAAGTGATTTGCATAATGAAAATCTGATTGTTGTGGGTATAAATAGGACCTCATTACAGCATACTCTGATCTCCTGATGAAGCCCTGAGCTGGGCGAAACGCGTTGAGACACCGAACTACTGACCTGCCGACCTACCTTTGCTGACATTTATGTCCTTTATAAGCTAAGCAATTTATTACTATTTTTTATAAATTCTTTGTATATTAAATAAATATATATCTTTCTACAAGAGATACTGATTAGATCGTTACTATATCATCCAAAAAGGTATCCAGATGACCACCACCCTCTGATGTGGACAAAGACTTAAGTGTTTACACTGATACGCTTAAAACCATTGTTTAATCTGGTACGCATGTAACTTTATGTGAGACGTACAAATAACTGACACAAATTGTTGAATAATTACTACGCTATATAGCGATTCCCTGTCTCCTAAATTCTATTTAGATTCCACCGGAGGTATGGACTAGAAGACCATGGGGACCGATAGGCATTGAGTCAAGCCGTAATCCGGTACGCAATATTATTCTTGCGTGTGACGAAAACTAACCTAAGGGATACTACACTATAGGCGCTCTGCTGTTTCTTCCTCTACTTTCAGATTCTCTCTTTGGGCTACGTATACCAGGTGGCACTATTTGAAGAACTGAGCTGCCACCCGTTAAAACGGGGCACAGTGTGGACTATTTTGCAATCTAACTGAACATAAGTAGATTAATACATGAACACTGGACTGGTCATTAGACTAAAGAAAGTCAATTTGTTACTTCAGACTATACTTTATCAGTAAGGAATTTCGCTGTATATTTTGGATAAGCGCACTAATCAACCTCTTTCTTTCAAAAATTTCTGTTACTCTTGGTAATTGTGATTAGAGCTGCTGTCTTAAAATTCTTGCCTTTTTTTTCCTACTGTATATAAGAACGATGTTACGTCTTTGTGGGTTAAACACGAAAAGGTCCATCCTATGCCAACAGGTGTTTAATGAGGAAAAATCTAGGAATAGATTAATGATAACTGATAATATAGATTCCCTTTTCTGGGATATAGAGAAAACCCTAATAAAGGAAATAAAAATATGGTGGGACATCAAAGGGTTGGAACATTACCTTAAAGTAGACCGAATCCCAAGAGGCCTTAGACTTCTGAAGACCCCAACATTTGGTACTGACAGACCTATGTTCATGGAGGAATGGGATAAAATCCTCCATGATTGCTCAACCAATCTCATGAAATTAATTGTGAAAGAAAAGAAGGCTGAACTTTCAGACATAGAAGAATTATTGAAAAACAAGGACAATAATCTGAACAAACACAAGGACAGTGAAGAATTTAAGACTAATGAAAAAGTCCTAAATAAAAAGTTGGAAAAAATCGAGGAGGATGTGATTAAGAATAAGGAACACAAATTCTTGCGAGACAAGATGGACTATGAAAATGATAAAGTGAAGAAATGGACCAGAAATTTGAACCAGGATAGAGGGAGAAGCAGACTACAAAACAGACATAAGGACCAGAGCTGGAACAGGGTCAAACAGAGACAGAGATCGACCTCATTTAAAGACTCACGACCAAGACAGAACACCTATAAAGGGGAAAATCGATACACAGCCCTGGACCGTCCCTCTACAAGTACAGCACAGGAAGCACATGGGGAAGTTTTTTTAGGCAACAGACACACGAGACCATACAAAGACAAGGAATATCAAGAAAAGATCAAAGAAAATGTCTACCATGCATCTCCACTAAAAAGAAGATTACAAGACGAGGAACGAGAGGAGGTAGAAGAAAACCCCCAAAAAAGAAACTCCCGGTAATCGATCCCAGAGACAAAGGCATCTTTAATCTCTCCTCCCACATTTTAACACGTCCACAGATCTCCCTACTCAGCAAAGGAGTAACTTTTGCTCCTACCCACAAACCGGACAAATTCCAGATGTTCATCGATCTGAATAAATATGTGAGGAATTTAACACTGAAAAGGCATTTTGCAAAGAAAGACAATGCAATCATTACAAATTACAATTCTTCGAAGTCAGGCCTGAAACTTCCATCAAAATTCTACCCTTTGGAGTCTAAAGGTTCACATATTAACATTTTTTATGATTTAGTTAGGAAAGACTTGATTGATGGAGAAGATTTCAAAATAAAGAAATATAACCTCACTAATCACGAGAAACAGGCACTGAAAGAATTGAAGGATAATGAGACCATTGTACTGAGACCGGCTGACAAGGGGGGAGGACTGGTAATACAGGATAAAGAAATATACATTAAAGAAGCCCAACGACTCTTAAACGATAAATCTTCATACAAACCACAACCCAATGACCCCACAGAGGAATTTATTGAGGAACTAAGAAAAGTATTGATACCGGCAATTTATAAGAACATTATATCGAAGGATGAATATCAATACCTCCTGAAGAACAGTCCAACCATTCCTATTATGTACCACCTCCCTAAGATCCATAAAAGCCTGACATCCCCTCCTGGGAGGCCAATCATAGCAGGAATAGATTCATTGACGGCACATTTATCAGAATATGTGGACGTATTCCTGAAACCACATGTTCAGAATCTACCTTCCTTCTTGAAGGATACAACGAGTGTTTTAAATCTTTTAAAAGATTTCAAATGGAAAGAGAAGTACCTGTGGACCACGATTGATGTACAAGCACTTTACACTAGCATCACCCACGAAAAAGGCCTAGCTGCTTGCCGTGAGATTCTTGATACTGATACAAGTTTAACAAAGGATCATTGCGATTTTATTTGTACTCTTATCGAATTTATTTTAACACACAATTATTTTAAATTCATGGACATATTTTACCTTCAGACTTGCGGCACAGCTATGGGTACGGTTTTCGCGCCAAGTTACGCGAATATTTTAATGGGAATGTGGGAGAAAGAATTCATTTATCAGAATTGTCAGTTCAAGAGCAATATTTGCTTCTATAAACGCTACATCGATGACATTATTTTAATCTGGAATGGGGATGAGGAGGATTTTTTTGAATTCATGAAGACTATCCAAAACAATGATTTTAACTTAAAATTTACCTGTACTACTAGCAAATCGGAAGTGGAATTCCTGGACTTGGTATTATCAAATGATGGGGACAAGATAATCACGAAGAACTTCATCAAAACTGTTGATACTAATAGTTATTTACATTATAAAAGTGGTCATACTCAGAACTGGAAAAAGAATATTCCCTATTCACAGATGCATAGGATTAGACGAAATTGCAGCACCCCAGAGACATTCATGGAACAATCCCGGATCTATGCAGAGCGCTTTAAAGAAAGAGGATATCCTGATCACATTGTCAATGAAGCAGTAAGAAGAGGCGGAAATTTAAACAGAGAAGAAATTATCAAACCTAAAGATAAAAAGGAAGGAAACAAGAAGACATTGTGTGTTCCTTTCATCACACAATACAATAGTGAGGAAATGAAAATCAGAAAGGTGCTCTCCAAACATTGGCATATTTTAAAGATGGATCCAATCCTAACAGAATTGCTTCCTGATCGACCAGAAATTATTTTTAGGAAAGCACAAAATCTGAAAGAGATTTTAGCACCAAGCATGTTAAGGTGCCCTCGGAACATGCCAACATGCCTCACTAAATGCATCGGTATGTATAAATGCGGGCATTGTAACATATGCAAATTTGTCCATCCAAACAGGAGAATATTTCACAGCAGCGACAACATGAAAGAACATAAAATTAAAGACTTTATCAACTGTAACACAACCTCAGTGATATATATGATTGAGTGTGGATGCCATCTGAAATATATAGGAAAGACGAAGAGACCACTAAAATTGCGTATTCAAGAACACGTGAGGAACGTCAAAAACAAAGTGGAGAGCCATCCACTCTCCAGACACTTTGCTACGACCCACAATTCAAACACAGACACCCTAACATTTAAAGCTATCGAACATGTCAAACTGGGCCCAAGAGGTGGTGACCTTTTGAAAAGACTCTCCCAACGTGAGATGTATTGGATCTTCACCCTGAACACCATGTCTCCCAAAGGTCATAACGAGGGCTATGAAATAGCTCCATTTTTATAAACATCCCACACCTGCAAAGTATGAACTCTCCCTTTCATGTACCCACTAACGCTAAAATTTATCATATGCCGAACCCTGGCAGACAGAAATACGCCAGCAATGGGGTTTTAGGTTCGTTCATTTACCTGATGTCTTCTGTCCACTTATAAATATATGAACCTCCTATTTACCTTATCAATATAAATCATCCCCATTATTTTAATATTATTTATCTATTTATATGATTTTTATGTGTTCCTACTTCTGCACCTGAATGGGTGCAGATTTGGTACCATATTTAATTATTCACGGATATTGCCTATATATGTAACTTTCCCTCATCTCCTTGTCTGTTATTTAAACTATTTACTCATCCTTCAATACTTGTTTTATATAGATTCCTTTTTTTATATAAATATGTTTATCATTGTTCTATATGAATTTTTGTCCAAAAATAGTTTTTTATACACATATGTATTTTCCACCATTTTTAAACTGATGACCTATTTTATATATATTTTTAATATTTTTACTGTTATATATTTATACTTATATTTATGTATTTATATATACTTTCTATATGAGCATTACTATTGGTCAATCTAGGTCTGAATACATGCCTGTATCTGTATTGTTTACCTATGCTAATTAGCCATGTGTTTGAGGGCTGCACAGTCATTGCACATACTTATGCTGCTATTTACAAGCACAGTGTTCGTTTGAATGCATGCCTCTGTCTGTGCTGTTTACTTATGCTAATTAGCCATGTGTTTGGAGGCTGCACCGTTATTGCATATGTTTCTGCTGCTATTCACAAGCACATTGTTCGGCGACACGTCACTTCCGGCGGAAGTGACGTCACCGCCGGAAGTCAGGCGCCGAGTAGCGCGATTTGTAAACAGACCTGTGGGTCTGGTTTATAAGGTATTAACAGACTAAATTCAAGTTTATTTAGGCTGATATGGACAATGTGCTTATATGCACTATTCTAAGCTGTGCAGCACTAATTTTGTTAAATAGAATTCTACTTCCGGTTTCGGAGCTGACGTAAACCAGAAGTGATTTGCATAATGAAAATCTGATTGTTGTGGGTATAAATAGGACCTCATTACAGCATACTCTGATCTCCTGATGAAGCCCTGAGCTGGGCGAAACGCGTTGAGACACCGAACTACTGACCTGCCGACCTACCTTTGCTGACATTTATGTCCTTTATAAGCAAAGCAATTTATTACTATTTTTTATAAATTCTTTGTATATTAAATAAATATATATCTTTCTACAAGAGATACTGATTAGATCGTTACTATATCATCCAAAAAGGTATCCAGATGACCACCACCCTCTGATGAGGACAAAGACTTAAGTGTTTACACTGATACGCCTAAAACCATTGTTTAATCTGGTACGCATGTAACTTTATGTGAGACGTACAAATAACTGACACAAATTGTTGAATAATTACTACGCTATATAGCGATTCCCTGTCTCCTAAATTCTATTTAGATTCCACCGGAGGTATGGACTAGAAGACCATGGGGACCGATAGGCATTGAGTCAAGCCGTAATCCGGTACGCAATATTATTCTTGCGTGTGACGAAAACTAACCTAAGGGATACTACACTATAGGCGCTCTGCTGTTTCTTCCTCTACTTTCAGATTCTCTCTTTGGGCTACGTATACCAGGTGGCACTATTTGAAGAACTGAGCTGCCACCCGTTAAAACGGGGCACAGTGTGGACTATTTTGCAATCTAACTGAACATAAGTAGATTAATACATGAACACTGGACTGGTCATTAGACTAAAGAAAGTCAATTTGTTACTTCAGACTATACTTTATCAGTAAGGAATTTCGCTGTATATTTTGGATAAGCGCACTAATCAACCCCTTTCTTTCAAAAATTTCTGTTACTCTTGGTAATTGTGATTAGAGCTGCTGTCTTAAAATTCTTGCCTTTTTTTTCCTACTGTATATAAGAACGATGTTACGTCTTTGTGGGTTAAACACGAAAAGGTCCATCCTATGCCAACAGGTGTTTAATGAGGAAAAATCTAGGAATAGATTAATGATAACTGATAATATAGATTCCCTTTTCTGGGATATAGAGAAAACCCTAATAAAGGAAATAAAAATATGGTGGGACATCAAAGGGTTGGAACATTACCTTAAAGTAGACCGAATCCCAAGAGGCCTTAGACTTCTGAAGACCCCAACATTTGGTACTGACAGACCTATGTTCATGGAGGAATGGGATAAAATCCTCCATGATTGCTCAACCAATCTCATGAAATTAATTGTGAAAGAAAAGAAGGCTGAACTTTCAGACATAGAAGAATTATTGAAAAACAAGGACAATAATCTGAACAAACACAAGGACAGTGAAGAATTTAAGACTAATGAAAAAGTCCTAAATAAAAAGTTGGAAAAAATCGAGGAGGATGTGATTAAGAATAAGGAACACAAATTCTTGCGAGACAAGATGGACTATGAAAATGATAAAGTGAAGAAATGGACCAGAAATTTGAACCAGGATAGAGGGAGAAGCAGACTACAAAACAGACATAAGGACCAGAGCTGGAACAGGGTCAAACAGAGACAGAGATCGACCTCATTTAAAGACTCACGACCAAGACAGAACACCTATAAAGGGGAAAATCGATACACAGCCCTGGACCGTCCCTCTACAAGTACAGCACAGGAAGCACATGGGGAAGTTTTTTTAGGCAACAGACACACGAGACCATACAAAGACAAGGAATATCAAGAAAAGATCAAAGAAAATGTCTACCATGCATCTCCACTAAAAAGAAGATTACAAGACGAGGAACGAGAGGAGGTAGAAGAAAACCCCCAAAAAAGAAACTCCCGGTAATCGATCCCAGAGACAAAGGCATCTTTAATCTCTCCTCCCACATTTTAACACGTCCACAGATCTCCCTACTCAGCAAAGGAGTAACTTTTGCTCCTACCCACAAACCGGACAAATTCCAGATGTTCATCGATCTGAATAAATATGTGAGGAATTTAACACTGAAAAGGCATTTTGCAAAGAAAGACAATGCAATCATTACAAATTACAATTCTTCGAAGTCAGGCCTGAAACTTCCATCAAAATTCTACCCTTTGGAGTCTAAAGGTTCACATATTAACATTTTTTATGATTTAGTTAGGAAAGACTTGATTGATGGAGAAGATTTCAAAATAAAGAAATATAACCTCACTAATCACGAGAAACAGGCACTGAAAGAATTGAAGGATAATGAGACCATTGTACTGAGACCGGCTGACAAGGGGGGAGGACTGGTAATACAGGATAAATAAATATACATTAAAGAAGCCCAACGACTCTTAAACGATAAATCTTCATACAAACCACAACCCAATGACCCCACAGAGGAATTTATTGAGGAACTAAGAAAAGTATTGATACCGGCAATTTATAAGAACATTATATCGAAGGATGAATATCAATACCTCCTGAAGAACAGTCCAACCATTCCTATTATGTACCACCTCCCTAAGATCCATAAAAGCCTGACATCCCCTCCTGGGAGGCCAATCATAGCAGGAATAGATTCATTGACGGCACATTTATCAGAATATGTGGACGTATTCCTGAAACCACATGTTCAGAATCTACCTTCCTTCTTGAAGGATACAACGAGTGTTTTAAATCTTTTAAAAGATTTCAAATGGAAAGAGAAGTACCTGTGGACCACGATTGATGTACAAGCACTTTACACTAGCATCACCCACGAAAAAGGCCTAGCTGCTTGCCGTGAGATTCTTGATACTGATACAAGTTTAACAAAGGATCATTGCGATTTTATTTGTACTCTTATCGAATTTATTTTAACACACAATTATTTTAAATTCATGGACATATTTTACCTTCAGACTTGCGGCACAGCTATGGGTACGGTTTTCGCGCCAAGTTACGCGAATATTTTAATGGGAATGTGGGAGAAAGAATTCATTTATCAGAATTGTCAGTTCAAGAGCAATATTTGCTTCTATAAACGCTACATCGATGACATTATTTTAATCTGGAATGGGGATGAGGAGGATTTTTTTGAATTCATGAAGACTATCCAAAACAATGATTTTAACTTAAAATTTACCTGTACTACTAGCAAATCGGAAGTGGAATTCCTGGACTTGGTATTATCAAATGATGGGGACAAGATAATCACGAAGAACTTCATCAAAACTGTTGATACTAATAGTTATTTACATTATAAAAGTGGTCATACTCAGAACTGGAAAAAGAATATTCCCTATTCACAGATGCATAGGATTAGACGAAATTGCAGCACCCCAGAGACATTCATGGAACAATCCCGGATCTATGCAGAGCGCTTTAAAGAAAGAGGATATCCTGATCACATTGTCAATGAAGCAGTAAGAAGAGGCGGAAATTTAAACAGAGAAGAAATTATCAAACCTAAAGATAAAAAGGAAGGAAACAAGAAGACATTGTGTGCTCCTTTCATCACACAATACAATAGTGAGGAAATGAAAATCAGAAAGGTGCTCTCCAAACATTGGCATATTTTAAAGATGGATCCAATCCTAACAGAATTGCTTCCTGATCGACCAGAAATTATTTTTAGGAAAGCACAAAATCTGAAAGAGATTTTAGCACCAAGCATGTTAAGGTGCCCTCGGAACATGCCAACAGGCCTCACTAAATGCATCGGTATGTATAAATGCGGGCATTGTAACATATGCAAATTTGTCCATCCAAACAGGAGAATATTTCACAGCAGCGACAACATGAAAGAACATAAAATTAAAGACTTTATCAACTGTAACACAACCTCAGTGATATATATGATTGAGTGTGGATGCCATCTGAAATATATAGGAAAGACGAAGAGACCACTAAAATTGCGTATTCAAGAACACGTGAGGAACGTCAAAAACAAAGTGGAGAGCCATCCACTCTCCAGACACTTTGCTACGACCCACAATTCAAACACAGACACCCTAACATTTAAAGCTATCGAACATGTCAAACTGGGCCCAAGAGGTGGTGACCTTTTGAAAAGACTCTCCCAACGTGAGATGTATTGGATCTTCACCCTGAACACCATGTCTCCCAAAGGTCATAACGAGGGCTATGAAATAGCTCCATTTTTATAAACATCCCACACCTGCAAAGTATGAACTCTCCCTTTCATGTACCCACTAACGCTAAAATTTATCATATGCCGAACCCTGGCAGACAGAAATACGCCAGCAATGGGGTTTTAGGTTCGTTCATTTACCTGATGTCTTCTGTCCACTTATAAATATATGAACCTCCTATTTACCTTATCAATATAAATCATCCCCATTATTTTAATATTATTTATCTATTTATATGATTTTTATGTGTTCCTACTTCTGCACCTGAATGGGTGCAGATTTGGTACCATATTTAATTATTCACGGATATTGCCTATATATGTAACTTTCCCTCATCTCCTTGTCTGTTATTTAAACTATTTACTCATCCTTCAATACTTGTTTTAAATAGATTCCTTTTTTTATATAAATATGTTTATCATTGTTCTATATGAATTTTTGTCCAAAAATAGTTTTTTATACACATATGTATTTTCCACCATTTTTAAACTGATGACCTATTTTGTATATATTTTTAATATTTTTACTGTTATATATTTATACTTATATTTATGTATTTATATATACTTTCTATATGAGCATTACTATTGGTCAATCTAGGTCTGAATACATGCCTGTATCTGTATTGTTTACCTATGCTAATTAGCCATGTGTTTGAGGGCTGCACCGTCATTGCACATACTTATGCTGCTATTTACAAGCACAGTGTTCGTTTGAATGCATGCCTCTGTCTGTGCTGTTTACTTATGCTAATTAGCCATGTGTTTGGAGGCTGCACCGTTATTGCATATGTTTCTGCTGCTATTCACAAGCACATTGTTCGGCGACACGTCACTTCCGGCGGAAGTGACGTCACCGCCGGAAGTCAGGCGCCGAGTAGCGCGATTTGTAAACAGACCTGTGGGTCTGGTTTATAAGGTATTAACAGACTAAATTCAAGTTTATTTAGGCTGATATGGACAATGTGCTTATATGCACTATTCTAAGCTGTGCAGCACTGATTTTGTTAAATAGAATTCTACTTCCGGTTTCGGAGCTGACGTAAACCGGAAGTGATTTGCATAATGAAAATCTAATTGTTGTGGGTATAAATAGGACCTCATTACAGCATACTCTGATCTCCTGATGAAGCCCTGAGCTGGGCGAAACGCGTTGAGACACCGAACTACTGACCTGCCGACCTACCTTTGCTGACATTTATGTCCTTTATAAGCTAAGCAATTTATTACTATTTTTTATAAATTCTTTGTATATTAAATAAATATATATCTTTCTACAAGAGATACTGATTAGATCGTTACTATATCATCCAAAAAGGTATCCAGATGACCACCACCCTCTGATGAGGACAAAGACTTAAGTGTTTACACTGATACGCCTAAAACCATTGTTTAATCTGGTACGCATGTAACTTTATGTGAGACGTACAAATAACTGACACAAATTGTTGAATAATTACTACGCTATATAGCGGTTCCCTGTCTCCTAAATTCTATTTAGATTCCACCGGAGGTATGGACTAGAAGACCATGGGGACCGATAGGCATTGAGTCAAGCCGTAATCCGGTACGCAATATTATTCTTGCGTGTGACGAAAACTAACCTAAGGGATACTACACTATAGGCGCTCTGCTGTTTCTTCCTCTACTTTCAGATATATATACATACATACACTGTATATATATAAGAGAAAAGTGAGAATGATTCCCTCTAGTGCAGTACCGTGAGTTTACTACGTGATCCTTCACCAGGAAATAGCACCTCAAGATAATTGGGAAATTACATCTATGGTGGACCTTTCCACTGTGTGAGTGACTGCGGTCTTGTTAATGGGGTAGACTTACTCACTTTGTAGTGATGTCGGTGGAGTCCCTCAAAATGTGGTCTCAAGATTCTGTATTGTACCCACAATACAGAAAGAAAAACACTGCAGTAGTGTATTACCACAAACATATAAAACAGTTTTATTCATACAAACAATATTGCCCGTACAATAAAAAGCTTATCTAGGTGTTCTCCCCAAGGGGTCCTCAGTCAAGTAGTAAGGTAAGTATGTTCAAATCACTCAACGCGTTTCGTCACTGTGCCGTATTGCTGGACTTCTTCAGGAGTATGGAGACTAATGAACCATTCCCTAACTTTAAACCATATGTAATGACCTTAATTAAGGGTGATTGTGGCACCCAAATTGTCAAATGTTAATATCACTTCCTGTCTGTAACATCCAGGAAGTTCCCCAATATGATTTCCCGGAGAATATCTATGATCGCGGCTTCCCGCGATGACAACGGTACGCTCGTAATGTCATGACATCTCTGCGCCGGTCATTCCTTCCCCCGGCCAGAGTGCGCATGTGCTGAGGAGTGAATATGGTCACAATGCCGCTTCCCCACATCATACACACACCTAAACGGAGGAGGAGAGCCGGCTGCCATTTTCTAGTAGTTCAAAATAGAAAAATGTCCTCAAAAAGCCGTAGACACAATGAAAATGATAAACCCATTAAAAAAGCTCATTAAAATACACATACTGTAAATAAATAAAGAGAATTTGGGTCATCCAACTAAGAGCAAAAAGCAAAAGCTAACATGGATATAGACACATTGTTTTTAAAAACATCCTAATAGAAAATATCAGTAAATGTTTCAAGTTAATATTGCAAAGCATCACCGAAAATTCTAAAAACAGATAGGAAGACCCTATCATGGATGAACTAATAATTATAAAAATATAATATATATATATAAATTAGAGATGTGCGGGTTCGGTTCTCCGAGAGCCGAACCCCCCCCCACCCCCCCGAACTTCACCTATTTTACACGGTTCCGAGGCAGCCTCGGATCTTCCCGCCTTGCTCGGTTAACCCGAACGCGCTCGAACGTCATCATCCCGCTGTCGGATTCTCGCGAGATTCGCATTCTATATAAAGAGCCGCGCTTCGCAACCATTTTCACTTGGGTGTGGTTCATCAAATCGACAGTATCTAGGTCGACAATGTTTAGGTCGACCACTATAGGTCGACAGTCACTAGGTCGACATGGATGGAAGGTCGACAGGGTTTCTAGGTCGACATGTGCTAGGTCGACAGGTCTAAAGGTCGACATGAGTTTTTTTTTTTTTTCGTTTTCTTCGTAGAGTGACCGGGATCACAAATTAGTGCGCCGCGTCCCCTCGCATGGCTCGCTTTGCTCGCCATGCTTCTGGCATGGTGCCTTCGCTCCGCTACCACTTCGCTCGGCACACTTTACCGTTCCAATCGTAGTCCACGTGGATCGTTAAGTATGAAAAAATTCAAAAAAAGAAAAAAAATGTGAAAAACTCATGTCGACCTTTAGACCTGTCGACCTAGCACATGTCGACATAGAAACCCTGTCGACCTTCCATCCATGTCGACCTAGTGACTGTCGACCTATAGTGGTCAACCTAAACATTGTCGACCTAGATACTGTCGATCTTCAGACCGGATCCCTTTTCACTCATGCATTAAAGATTGAACGGAGAGGACGTGGCTGCGTTCTCTCCCTGAAAAGCTCCGTAATCTGTGCTCAGTGTGCTGCAAACATCTGTGCTCAGTGTGCAGCAAATATCTGTGCTCAGTGTGCTGAAAATATCTGTGCTCAGTGTGCTGAAAATATCTACGTTCTCTGCCTGAAAACGCTCCATATCTGTGCTCAGTGTGCTGCAAATATCTGGGCTCAGTGTGCTGCATTGTGGGGACTGGGGACCACCAGTATATAATTAAAGTAGTACAGTACAGTAGGCCATTGCTGTATCTTGCAGCTCTGTGTCAAGTATACTATCTCTGTGCTGCATTATTGTGAGCAGTATATAGTAGGACAGTCAGGGGCGTCGGAACAGGGGGGGCAAGGGGGCAGCTTGCCCCCCCAAAATATGACAGAGGCACAGGGAAGTCGGCGCTGCTCGCTCAGCAAGGGTAGCAAAGCATGGAGGTGCTCTCATTGCTTTGCTACCCTGCTGCTGCCACTGCGCCTGTCAAACTGGATGACAGCAAGTTGCAGTGCTGGCCCTGTGTAGCGCCGCTCCCTCCCCCAGTGTGCGGCCTCGGTGGCTACCGCTGCTGCCACCGACTTCCCCTGCTGCCGAGGCATTTTGGGGGCGTGGCCATGCCCCTTTATGGAAAAAGTGGTGGTGGTTGGGAGGTAATCTGTTGCATTTAAAGGGAAAGGGGAAGAGGGTATTGTTGCACAGGAGACTAAACTAAGATAAATACTATTCTGATTGCAAGTATTGGTTATTCGTCAAAAAAAACCTAATGTCAATTTGTATAGTATCTAAATACACAGACAGGGGGTGCTACCACACATCATGTATTAACTGGTTGGGAGGTAATCTGTGCAGTGCCACTGCCTGACTGAGACCCCAGTCCTGGCTCAGCCCCTCAGCCAGGGTCAATACGAGGGGGGGAATGTGATCAGTGTGATCACCCCCCCACCCCTCTTCACCTGTACAGAAAAAGGCAGGGGCTGAGCAAGAACAGCAGCCTCTCTGCCTCACTGCAGCACAGCACACTGCAGCATGTGCTGTGCTGCCAACATGAGAGCTTATGTTGCTGCCCAGTAAGGAGGGAAGGCGTGGGAGTGCAGTGCACCAGGGCCCCCGGTGGACTTCTCCATCAGTCCCAGGTCTGGGTAATTAGTACCTGCTTCCCCCCCTACTCTCGGCGTCACTGACGACATAGGACGGAGCCGCTGCTGCTGGAGTATTGGAGCCTGCGAGAAACCGTAGGCGGAGAAGAAAGAGGAGCAGCAGCGCCCGAGCCGGGACCTCCTGCAGGTATCGGGGCCGCACTGTGGAGGGAACAAGGGCTGTACCTGGCATAGGTGGTTATTCAGAGAGGAAAGCAGATTGCTGCATACGCAGCCAGATCTGCATTCATCTCTGCACATGCTCAGGGCCGCCCAGCACAGGACAAGGCCCCCCAGCATGTGTAAGGCCGCCTCCCGATGCATCCGCAATTAGATTGCAGACACATCTAATCTAAGGTTGTGTTGGCTGGCTGCGCTGTCTGGCGGTCAGCAGACATTCTTTTGGGGGGGGGACATCTGTGTGTGACGTCATGCAGCCGCCCCAAAAATGGTACCGGCCTGCCCCTGTTTTTCTGTCACCACCCTGCCTTAACCCCGCTACGCTGTCACCTGTCAATCGCATTATGGTCGCATCCATCAGAGAAGCAACCACAATGTGTATGGCCTCACGCCCACTGAGCATGTGCAGTTTGCTGCCACCAACAAACTGCGCTGCGGGCCGCTATTGTGGCGGGGTCTGAATGACCCCTATAATGTGTATAATGGGCTGTACCTGGCATAATGTGTATAATGGGCTCTACCTGGCAAATGCGTATAATGGGCTCTAGCTGGATAACGTGTATAAGCAGCTCTACCTGGCATAACATGTGTAAGGTGTTCTACTGTGGCGTAACGTGTATAAGAGGCTTTTACTCTGGCATAACTTGTATAAGCGGCTCTCATGTGTGGCGTAACGTGTATAAGGTTACTACTGTGCCGTGTAATGTGACTAACCGACACTACTGTGCAGTGTAATGTGAATAACGGAAACTACTGTGCAGTGTAATGTGACTAACGGAAACTACTGTGCAGTGTAATGTGACTAACAGACACTACTGTGCAGTGTAATGTGAATAAAGGACACTACTGTACCGGGTAATGTGACTAACGGACACTACTGTGCAGTGTAATGTGACTAATGGACACTACTGTACAGGGTAATGTGACTAACGGACACTACTGTGCAGTGTAATGTGAATAACGGACACTACTGTGCAGTGTATTGTGAATAACGGACACTACTGTACAGGGTAATGTGACTAACGGACACTACTGTACAGGGTAATGTGAATAACGGACACTACTGTACAGGGTAATGTGAATAACAGACCCTATTGTACAGGGTAATGTGACTAACGAACACTACTGTACAGGGTAATATGAATAACGGACACTACTGTACAGTGTAATGTGAATAACGGACACTACTGTACAGGGTAATGTGAATAACGGACACTACTGTGCGGTGTAATGTGAATAACGGACACTACTGTGTGGTGTAATGTGAATAACGGACACTACTGTGCAGTGTAATATGAATAACGGACACTACTGTGCTGTGTAATGTGAATAACGGACACTACTGTGCAGTGTAATGTGAATAACGGACACTACTGTGCAGGGTAATGTGACTAACGGACACTACTATGCAGTGTAATGTGAATAACGGACACTACTGTACAGGGTAATGTGACTAACGGACACTACTGTGCAGTGTAATGTGAATAACGGACACTGCTGTACAGGGTAATGTGACTAACGGACACTACTGTGCAGTGTACTGTGACTAACGGACACTACTGTGCTGTGTAATGTGACTAACGGACACTACTGTACAGGGTAATGTGACTAACGGACACTACTGTGCAGTGTAATGTGAATAACAGACACTACTGTGCAGTGTAACGTGAATAACGGACACTACTGTAAAGGGTAATGTGACTTACGGACACTACTGTACAGGGTAATGTGAATAACGGACACTACTGTACAGGGTAATGTGAATAACGGACACTACTGTACAGGATAATGTGAGTAACGGACACTACTGTACAGGGTAATGTGAATAACGAACACTACTGTACAGGGTAATGTCACTAACGGACATTACTGTACAGGGTAATGTGAATAACGGACACTACTGTACAGTGTAATGTGACTAATGGACACTACTGTACAGTGTAATGTGAATAACGGACACTACTGTGCGGTGTAATGTGAATAATGGACACTACTGTGCAGTGTAATGTGAATAACGGACACTACTATACAGTGTAATGTGAATAACGGACACTACTGTACAGGGTAATGTGAATAACGGACACTATTGTACAGTGTAATGTGAATAACGGACACTACTGTACAGGGTAATGTGAATAACGGACACTATTGTACAGTGTAATGTGAATAACGGACACTACTGTGCGGTGTAACGTGAATAAAGGATACTACAGTGCAGTGTAATGTGAATAACGGACATTACTGTACAGGGTAATGTGACTAACGGACACTACTGTGCAGTGTAATGTGAATAACGGACACTACTGTACAGGGTAATGTGAATAACGGACACTACTGTACAGGGTAATGTGACTAACGGACACTACTGTGCAGTGTAATGTGACTAACGGACACTACTGTGCAGTGTATTGTGAATAACGGACACTACTGTACAGGGTAATGTGACTAACGGATACTACTGTACAGGGTAATGTGAATAACGGACACTACTGTACAGGGTAATGTGAATAACAGACCCTACTGTACAGGGTAATGTGACTAACGAACACTACTGTACAGGGTAATATGAATAACGGACACTACTGTACAGTGTAATGTGAATAACGGACACTACTGTACAGGGTAATGTGAATAACGGACACTACTGTGCGGTGTAATGTGAATAACGGACACTACTGTGTGGTGTAATGTGAATAACGGACACTACTGTGCAGTGTAATGTGAATAACGGACACTACTGTGCTGTGTAATGTGAATAACGGACACTACTGTGCAGTGTAATGTGAATAACGGACACTACTGTGCAGGGTAATGTGACTAATGGACACTACTGTACAGTGTAATGTGACTAATGGACACTACTGTACAGTGTAATGTGAATAACGGACACTACTGTGCGGTGTAATGTGAATAATGGACACTACTGTGCAGTGTAATGTGAATAACGGACACTACTATACAGTGTAATGTGAATAACGGACACTACTGTACAGGGTAATGTGAATAACGGACACTATTGTACAGTGTAATGTGAATAACGGACACTACTGTACAGGGTAATGTGAATAACGGACACTATTGTACAGTGTAATGTGAATAACGGACACTACTGTGCGGTGTAACGTGAATAAAGGATACTACAGTGCAGTGTAATGTGAATAACGGACATTACTGTACAGGGTAATGTGACTAACGGACACTACTGTGCAGTGTAATGTGAATAACGGACACTACTGTACAGGGTAATGTGAATAACGGACACTACTGTACAGGGTAATGTGACTAACGGACACTACTGTGCAGTGTAATGTGACTAACGGACACTACTGTGCAGTGTATTGTGAATAACGGACACTACTGTACAGGGTAATGTGACTAACGGATACTACTGTACAGGGTAATGT
Source organism: Pseudophryne corroboree (assembly GCF_028390025.1). Lineage (NCBI taxonomy): Eukaryota > Metazoa > Chordata > Amphibia > Anura > Myobatrachidae > Pseudophryne > Pseudophryne corroboree. Next base: position 1,205,077,681 of record NC_086444.1, read on the forward strand.
GAATAACGGACACTACTGTACAGGGTAATGTGAATAACAGACCCTACTGTACAGGGTAATGTGACTAACGAACACTACTGTACAGGGTAATATGAATAACGGACACTACTGTACAGTGTAATGTGAATAACGGACACTACTGTACAGGGTAATGTGAATAACGGACACTACTGTGCGGTGTAATGTGAATAACGGACACTACTGTGTGGTGTAATGTGAATAACGGACACTACTGTGCAGTGTAATGTGAATAACGGACACTACTGTGCTGTGTAATGTGAATAACGGACACTACTGTGCAGTGTAATGTGAATAACGGACACTACTGTGCAGGGTAATGTGACTAACGGACACTACTATGCAGTGTAATGTGAATAACGGACACTACTGTACAGGGTAATGTGACTAACGGACACTACTGTGCAGTGTAATGTGAATAACGGACACTGCTGTACAGGGTAATGTGACTAACGGACACTACTGTGCAGTGTACTGTGACTAACGGACACTACTGTGCTGTGTAATGTGACTAACGGACACTACTGTACAGGGTAATGTGACTAACGGACACTACTGTGCAGTGTAATGTAAATAACGGACACTACTGTGCAGTGTAACGTGAATAACGGACACTACTGTACAGGGTAATGTGACTTACGGACACTACTGTGCAGGGTAATGTGACTAACAGACACTACTATGCAGTGTAATGTGAATAACGGACACTACTGTACAGGGTAATGTGACTAACGGACACTACTGTGCAGTGTAATTTGAATAACGGACACTGTTGTACAGGGTAATGTGACTAACGGACACTACTGTGCAGTGTACTGTGACTAACGGACACTACTGTGCAGGGTAATGTGAATAACGGACACTACTGTACAGTGTAATGTGAATAACGGACACTTCTGTGCAGGGTAATGTGAATAAAGGATACTACAGTGCAATGTAATGTGAATATCGGACATTACTGTACAGGGTAATGTGACTAACGGACACTACTGTGCAGTGTGATGTGAATAACGGACACTACTGTACAGGGTAATGTGAATAACGGACACTACTGTACAGGGTAATGTGAATAACGGACACTACTGTACAGGGTAATGTGAATAACGGACACTACTGTACAGGGTAATGTGAATAACGGACACTACTGTACAGGGTAATGTGAATAACGGACACTACTGTGCGGTGTAATGTGAATAATGGACACTACTGTGCAGTGTAATGTGAATAACGGACACTACTGTACAGTGTAATGTGAATAACGGACACTACTGTACAGGGTAATGTGAATAACGGACACTACTGTACAGTGTAATGTGAATAACGGACACTACTGTGCGGTGTAACGTGAATAAAGGATACTACAGTGCAATGTAATGTGAATAACGGACATTACAGTACAGGGTAATGTGACTAACGGACACTACTGTGCAGTGTGATGTGAATAACGGACACTACTGTACAGGGTAATGTGAATAACGGACACTACTGTACAGGGTAATGTGAATAACGGACACTACTGTACAGGGTAATGTGACTAACGGACACTACTGTGCAGTGTAATGTGAATAACGGACACTACTGTACAGGGTAATGTGAATAACGGACATTACTGTACAGGGTAATGTGAATAACGGACACCACTGTACAGGGTATTGTGAATTGGTACTATTCTTTGGCCCTTTTTCTTTTTTGAACTCCTTTGGCGCACACTGTCCCTGTTTTCTGCATGGCGGGTATGTCCTCATTGCATACCCCTCTACATCTTCAGGCCTAAGTCTTCAATCTATAAGTAAGAACTATGTTCAGCCATTTCGTTTTCTTCATTTGCCGAAAGCTGTTCCCTCAGTCAATCAGTCGTCAGATCCTCAACTCATGCCAAGCGTGACACATAAATCCAATATATATCGCATTGGGTGAGTTTTTTCTCTTGATCCTCAACTCTTGGTCCCAGTTGTACCAGTTCAATGGCCTTGAACTTAAAACCTGATACATCTGATGCATGATCATTCTTGAAATGTTTTGGAATTGTATGGATTTCTAGTTTATTTTTAATGCTTCTTACATGTTCCTGTATCAAAATTTTAAATTGACGTTTGGTTTTCCCCACATACAGTACTTCAATTTACAGGGGCATTCTAATATGTATATGACCCATGATGTGTTTCAATTTATAATTTCTTGTATGGAGTACATTTTGGAGTAATTAAAATTTAGTTTGCTCTGTGTATCTGGATGTGCATATTGACAGATAACACAATGCCCACATTTGTAGGATCCTTTCACCGATTGTCCCCATAAGCCCTTCTTGGATTCATTCTTCATAAGCATGCTGGGAGCCAGGTGGTCTTTAAGATTCTTTGGGGGAGATTCAAATGTTTGAAAAGTCAGTTGGCTGTCTGTTTTTTCCTATCTAATAGACAGGAAAAAACAGACACCCAACCGACTTTTCAAACGTTTGAATTCCACCCTTTGCCTTTTTAAAAAATAACTTTCGGTTTGGGGGGTACAATTGTGTTTAAAAGGGGGTCCCTCTTCAAAATATCCCAGTGTTTTGTCAATACCCTCTTTATTTCCTTTTATTGGTCACTAAATTGTGTAATGAAGCTGACATCATTTCTCTCCTGTTCCTCATTTTTACTTTTATAAATACGTAATTCCTCTCTTGGTGTCATTTCAGTCTTCCTTATTGCATCCTCCATCAGTTCATTTGGATATCCTCTTTCTGTGAATCATTTCTTATATATCTGCAATTGATCTTCACATTGTTCTTTGTTGTTGCAGTTTCTTTTTACTCTGCAGAATTGAGAATATGGGATGTTTTTTTCCAATTGGATAGTGTACATTTAGAATTTGTGTCAACCAGTTTAATACAATTCCTTGATCCTATTTTATTCCTTTATTCATTAGAACAAGGTCCAGGTATTCTATTTCCTTGGCACTATTTTTGTATGAAAAAGTCACATTATAATCATTTTGTCCTATAAAAGCTATACAATGATTAAAATCCTCAAAGCTCCCACACTATATTATTAAAATGTCATCAATATACCTCTTAAATAGAGCCAATTTATCAAGAAATGGGTTATTTTCATATATATACTTTTGTTCCCAACTTCCAATATGCAGGTTCACAAAACTGGGGGTGAACACTATCCCCATTGTGGTGCCGCACACTTGTAGATAAAATTGATCAAGAAATGTAAATAATTATGGGTGAGAATAAAATTAATTAAAGTACAAATAAAATCCCTGTGTGTACTAGACAGTTCTTTATCTACCAAGAGGATTTCTCTACAGTGTACATTAACCAATTCCCTTTTTAAGATTAATTGACATATATAGTGACTGGACATCAACCGTTGCCCACAAATAATCCTCTTGCCACTCAATGTCTTGTAACATTTGAAGAATTGCTGTGGTATCCTTCACATAAGATGTTAATTTTGGAACATATTTCTTTAAAAAAAAAACTTTACGTATTCAGAAATGTTGGCCCATAGAGGAATATGGGCCTAACTGGTGGATTTACCAGTTGTTTATGTATTTTAGGTAAAAAATAAAAAATCAATATGATGGGATGGTTATTAATCAAAAATTAGTATTCATCTCTATTTTGACATCATTATGGAGTGCTTCAACTAATATCGGTCTTAGTTCCTCCTAGTAATCTGAAGTCGGATCCTTGCTAAGTGTAATATAGGATTTGGTATCCATTAGTAGCCTCCATGCTTCATTTTCGTAATCCATCTGGTTCATGACTACTAAGCCTCCTCCTTTGTCCGCCTGCCTGATTACCAGTTGATCAATCCTTTTTAAACCCTTTAAGGCTTCCCTCTCAAAGTTGGTTAAATTGTTGGTCATATTTCTAATTGAAGTCTCCTGTTGTTCTTCACACAGATCTCTCTTTGCAAGTTCATAGAATGTATTAATTTGACAGCTTTTATATTCCAAAGGATAATATTTTGACGGTAGCTTGAGACCTGTTTTTGAGCTATTTTGAGTAATTCTTAATAATGTGAGTTTTCTTCTTCATGAAATGTCTTTTCAACGTTAACTTTCCCACAAATTTATTAAGTTCCTTAAACAATTGGAATTTATTTGGTTTTACTGTGGGGGCAAATTTTAATCTCTTTGGCAGCACACTGTATTCCATATCAGATACTGTATGGGTTGAGAGATTGAATATTCCTTTCTTTTCCATAACGGTGTCCTTTATTGATGTTGGAGGTTACTTCTCTATTTGTAACTGTTTAATCCCTCCTCTTGTTCCTCTGCTGTGTCTAATCTTCTTTTCATTGAAGGTGCTTGATACGAGGTCTCCCTTATAAACTGCATTCTTCTGACCTTCACATTTGAGGCCATTGGAGTAAAAAAAAATCCTCCACATCTGTTTCTGACTTTAGCCTATTCAGTGTGGAGAATCTATTCTGATGTTAAAAGTTAACTTGTTTCTGTCCGTATTGTTGTTTTTGTGTCTGTTTGGATTTGAAGGGGATCATTTTCCATTCATTGTACTTCCTATTGCCGGAGAACTCCCTTCTTATCAGATGTCCTTTATCCATATTGTCGTTTCACGTCTGTATTTTATTACTTTCATCTCTAAAGAATATATTTTCCTTGATTTGGACTACTTCTTCTTCTACCCGATCCATTTTTATACCAGTACAAATTCATTGGCTCTAAAATCCTCACTGGTTTTATCTGCATCCATCTCTAGTTCCTTTGCTTTCAGATCTCTCTCAATGGTCTGGAAATCCTTACGCTTCTCCTTTATGATCAAGTCTGATTGAGCAACTGTGTAAGATGGAATCAGAGTCTTTCAAAAAATGTTCACTGCCTTTAGCAAATGTGGGTTGTTTATTAATTCTCAGGCCCCTCGGGACTCTGTTAACCTTTATATATTGCTCCAATCCTGCAATATCCCACCATGTTCTTAACTCTTTAGTAAGCATCTTCTCAATTTCCCAGAATTTATCATCTAGACTTGTATGATCGATGTTTTCACCAAAAATCCTTTAGCAAATATCTGATCTCTTATTCGCACCTGTGTGTTTTTTGAAGAAACTCATCTTATGTAGGATGGACCTTAATAATACTTCAGAAAAGGAGCCGCCTTGGTACCCTGTTGAACTTAAAGATTTGTATTTGTGAATGGGTACTACCGGGTGCTAACTTCAATGTTCAATATTAAATTGACCATTGATCTTTAGAGTGTCTTATGTTCTTCAGAGAGTCTATTAGTTACAAGTCACTCCAGGCTGAGAGACACCAAAGCACTGACAGCTTGCTAGTGCTTGAGACCTGGAACTTATACCCAGTGCTTACAGCTGAGTGAATGAACAGCTCACATGATGTGGAAGTGAATCCGGATTGGACCGTGGAAGGTCAGCTGACCAGGAACTGTCATGGTGACGTCCATAGCTGGTTTTGGAGGGAACTCAGGCAATAATGGCCACAGGTCCTGAGAGCACAGGAAAGTATATCTGGTAACCAATGGACTTGTGGGTGCTGGCACAGAAGTATAGGACAGCATGAGAATCCTAATGATTGCTATGCAGTAGAGATGTGCACCGGACATTTTTCGGGTTTTGTGTGTGTTGGTTTTGGATTCGGTTCCGCGGCTGTGTTTTGGATTCGGACGTGTTTCGGCAAAACCTCCCTGAAATTTTTTTGTCGGATTCGGGTGGGTTTTTTTTCAAAAACCTCTCAAAAACAGCTTAAATCATAGAATTTGGGGGTAATTTTGATCCCACCTCACAATATTATTTTTAGTCCTAAAATTTGCACCGCGGTCGCTGGATGACTAAACTAAGCGACCCAAGTGGGCGGCATAAACACCTGGCCCATCTAGGAGTGGCACTGAAGTGTCAGACAGGATGGCACTTAAAAAAATAGTCCCCAAACAGCACATGATGCAAAGAAAAAAAGAGGTGCACCAAGGTCGCTGGATGGCTAAGCTAAGTGACCCAAGTGGCCGGCACAAACACCTGGCCCATCTAGAAGTGGCACTGCAGTGTCAGACAGGATGGCACTTAAAAAAATAGTCCCCAAACAGCACATGATGCAAAGAAGAAAAAAAAAAATATATATATACTGGTGGTCAGCAAAATTCTGCACTGTCCTCCTACTATATACTGCGCACAACTACAATGCAGCACAGATATGGATAGTATACTTGATGACACAGAGGTAGAGCAATGGACTACTGTACCGTACTGCTATATATATATATATACTGGTGGTCAGCAAAATTCTTCACTGTAAAATAGGTGAAGTTCGGGGGGTTCGGATCTCGAGGAACCGAACCCGCTCATCTCTACTATGCAGGCACACCATGCAGAGACTTGCTGATTTCTGAATCAACACAGAAGATTAATCACTACAGCTGCACTTGTTAGCAAAGAGTGAGCTCAGCACATAGAGAACTCATGATACTGGTGAGCTGTTTGTCCCAGCCAGCAGAAAACATGCAGGTTACAGGACTGATGGCAGAGGTAAGTCACCAAATGATATGATTTTCGTCAGGATTGTGACAGCTTCACAGTATATATGTATGATACATATGATAATGGTTTTCCAGATACCCCATGTTGATGGACAATAATTGTATATCTTCACATTGTTTGAATTTGTTATACTCAGAAATACCAGTGATGACTATTCTTTATGCAAGAACTTGGTATGTATGCTGGTAAAATGGCGTTTATACATTACCAATATAAGGGGCTGAAAACTCACTTATCTTTCTAAACCACCTAGATTTTTAACCCCTGATGAAGTCCTAAGGACGAAACTGTTATGCACACCAGTGCCTGCAGGAAAGTACTGGTGTCAGAACTGTTATGCACTCCAGTGTCTGCAGGAATGTACTGGTGTTTGAACTGTTATGCAAAACAGATGGACTCACAGACAAACTGGGGGATATGACATAATGTACACAGAAGGTGATAGGGTAACAAAATACACACAAAGTGAACAGAGAAGCCCAGAGGCTAAGGAACTGGGTATCTCCCTTGTATTAGAACTGCTCAGATGGAAAAGCAAGATGTTGTGTTTTAATACGTAGAGAACCCGAAATGCTGTTGCTAAGGGCAACAGCAAAACCCTAAAGGGTTACCAACGGGTGTGGCAGTAAACTCCTTGGTCAGAGATGGAATGATAGACACAAGGAGAATCTCCACAATCCTAATTCTCACTTGCAGTGCACAGGTTTTAGCTTACTGCCACTAAACTGACCCCTGACACCTAGCACAGTGAGACAGGATTAGACAGGCAAGTCTTAGAATACAGCCGCAAACTTGCTAAGTTCACAGAGTAGTAACAGAACCCCAGCAAGCTAAACGACTGACTCCAGTCTTACTGCTAGGTCTGGATTGGCAGAGTGTAATACCAAATCCCCAGGCCTATTTGCAGTAAGCAACAAACAAATACAAAGCTACACAGTACTGGCTAACTTTCATGAACTGACTAACCAACAAAGATTCAGCAGCATCTGCTTACCCTGAAAAGAGGCCTTATAAAGCAGGTGCTGTCCACGCCCCACTCAGACCTCACAGACTGTGAGCACAAAAACCAGCACCGGATCCCCTGCCGTGCACCGAGCCTATAACCACTGCACAGCAAAAGACCCGAACCGGAGTATCAGCTGCGCTCAGGTTACTCCACTAGCACTTGTCTCCCGGTTGCCATGACGACGTGGCAGCACAGGGCAGGAGACCCTAACAGTACCCCCCCTCTGACGAGGGGTCAAAGAACCCCTACCACCGGGTTTATCGGGGAACTGCGAGAAGAAAGAGCGTATCAGTCTGGGGGCATGAAGATCACAACTGCGCACCCACGACCGCTCCTCCGGGCCATACCCCTTCCAGTGCACCAAAAATGACAGCCGACCCCGAACCACCTTGGAGTCAAGAATCCTTTCAACAACAAACTCCCTCTGGCCACGTATCAGAAGAGGGGAAGGTCTTCCACTGGAAGAAGGATTACTAATCGCCCGTTTTAAAAGGGAACAATGAAATGTTTTATTGATACCCAAAGAACGGGGCAGATCTAACTGAAATGCCACCGGATTGATAACCCTGGTGATCTTATAAGGGCCGATGAACCGGGGCCCTAACTTATGAGATGGCTGTCTCAACTTCAAATTCTTGGTAGTCAACCAGACGAAGTCTCCTAATTTGAAGCTGCAGGGTCTTTTCCGCTTATCAAAAACCCTTTTGGTCACTAATGACACAGACACAAGGGCTTTCTTCACTTTCCGCCAAATACCTCTAAGGACCGAAACCACAGAGGAACCACCAGGCGTGGAGTCCAGGGGGTCAAAAGAATTGGCCTTAGGATGATGCCCATACACACAAAGGAAGGGAGAGATCCCTGTAGCAGAGTGAGCCGCGTTGTTATAGGCAAACTCCGCCATGGACAGATGAGCAACCCAGTCAGTCTGACACTTGGAGACATAACACCTGAGGAACTGCTCCAAGGACTGGTTCACCCTTTCAGTCTGCCCATTAGACTGCGGATGGTAGCCTGACGACAAGCTGACAGAAATCTGGAGATCGGAACAAAATGCCCTCCAGAATTTGGCCACAAACTGGGATCCGCGGTCAGAGACCACATCAAGTGGCAACCCGTGGAGACGCACAACATGCAGCAAAAATAATTCAGACAGGCGTCTGGCTGATGGCAGCCCAACCAGTGGAACGAAGTGCGCCATCTTCGAAAACCTGTCAACGACAACCCAGATGGCTGTCATCCCCGAGGATTTGGGCAAGTCCACCACAAAATCCATTGAAATGTGGGTCCATGGCTTAGATGGTATAGAGAGTGGATGTAATGGGCCAACAGGAACCCCTCTAGGAGTCTTATTTCGGGCACAGATGTCACATGCCCGAACCCACTGATCCACATCCTTAGCCACCGAGGGCCACCACACCGCCCTAGATAGCAACTCCCGAGTTCTGGCAATACCCGGGTGACCTGCCGACTTCTTGGCATGGAATTCCAGGAACACTCGCTGTCTTAACCTAGGAGGCACAAACAAAAGACCTACCGGAAGGTCTGGAGGAGCCTGCTCCTGTGCTCTAAGGACTAATGATAAGAGGTCCTGGGTAATGCCCACTTTAATACATGATGGGGAAACAATGGGCAACGGCTCCTCGGTGGTCTCCTGGATTGGAGCAAAACTCCGCGAGAGCGCATCAGCCTTGATGTTTTTTGACCCAGGGCGATATGTTATCAAAAAATTAAAGCGAGCAAAAAACAAAGCCCATCGTGCCTGCCTGGCATTGAGACGCTTCGCTGACTCTAAATATGCCAGATTCTTATGGTCAGTGAGAATTGAGACCACAAACTTAGCCCCCTCAAGCCAGTGTCTCCACTCCTCGAGTGCATCCTTAATAGCCAACAATTCCCGGTTACCCACGTCATAATTCATCTCGGCAGGCGAAAATTTACGGGAAAAGTAAGCACAGGGATGAAGGCGATTATCAGACACTCCCATCTGAGAAAGCACTGCCCCAATACCCATCTCAGAGGCATCCACCTCCACCACAAAAGGACGCTCTGGATCTGGGTGTCGCAGCACCTTGGCCGAAACAAATGCCCTTTTGAGACGGGCAAAAGCCGCTTTAGCCTCACAAGACCAGTGAGCAACATCCGCCCCTTTCTTAGTGAGGGCCACCAAGGGCGCCACTATAGACGAAAATCCAGCGATAAATCGTCTATAAAAATTCGCAAAGCCCAGGAAACGCTGAAGCGCCTTCAAACTAGTGGGCTGCACCCAATCCAGGACTGCCTGTACCTTGGAACCCTCCATTTGGAAACCTTCTGGGGAGATAATATATCCTAGAAATGCGATTTGCTTAACTTCAAATTCGCACTTCTCCAGCTTCGCCCCAAGCCGGTGGTCTCTGAGTTTCTGGAGGACTAAGCGTACATGCTTCCGATGTTCCTCCAGGGAATGGGAGAAGATTAGGATGTCATCTAAGTATACAACTAAGAATCTATCCAAATATTCCCTGAGCACATCATTCATGAAATCCTGGAAGACTGCCGGGGCATTACAGAGCCCAAAAGGCATCACCAAATATTCATAATGCCCTGAGTGGGTATTAAAGGCAGTCTTCCATTCATCCCCCTCTCTTATTCGGATTAGATTGTACGCACCGCGTAGGTCAATCTTAGAAAAAATGGTGGCAGTACGAAGCTGGTCAAACAAGACCGAAATGAGAGGCAGTGGGTATGAGTTTTTAATCGTGATACGGTTCAATTCCCTGAAGTCGATGCAGGGTCGCAACGAACCGTCCTTTTTACCCACGAAGAAGAACCCCGACCCAACTGGAGACTGTGAAGGTCTGATAAATCCCTTAGCCAAGTTCTCCTGAATGTACTCTGCCATAGCCTGAGTCTCAGGACGTGACAGGGAGTACAACCTGCTCTTGGGAAGCTTAGCATTTGGCAACAAATCAATGGCACAGTCATAGGGGCGATGGGGAGGTAGTACCTCTGCAACTTTTTTGGAGAACACGTCCGCAAAATCTGCATAACACCCTGGCAATCCTGGCAAACTTAGCTGCGAGAGCCTGACTGGAAGGCTCAAGCAACTCCTGAAACAATCAGTACCCCAACTAAGAATCTCCCCAGAGACCCAGTCAAATTGAGGATTGTGGGCCCTTAACCAGGGTAACCCCAACACCAATGGGGCAAAAGTACAGACAGTCACATAAAAGGACAATTTTTCAGAGTGTGTGGCTCCAATAAACAAAGAAATCTGGCTAGTGCAAGAGGTAATTTTACCTTGGGATAATGGTTCCCCGTTTAACCCACAAATCTCAATTTCCGATGCCAAGGGTACTAAGGGAACAGAGTGTTTCAGGGTGAATTGGCGTTCCATAAAAACCCCGTCGGCCCCACTGTCCACAAAGGCCTCAGTCTTGACAGTTTGACCGAGGATCTTCAAGGTCACCGGAATGATAAAAGTCTTCTTGGGAAATTCTGACTTCTGGCCTGACAGGATATTTCCCATCACCCTCAGGCCCTGAAGTTTTCCGGCTTTTCTGGGCATGATACTACCACATGACCTTTATTCCCACAGTACAAACACAACCCCTGCTGTCTCCTCCGCGTCTTCTCACGCGAGGAGAGGCGGGTAGCCCCAATCTGCATAGGCTCCTCAGAAAATTCCTCAGAGTCTGAGGTTCCCTTGGGAAGGAAGGAAATCTCAGTCTCCCTTTCAAGCCTACGCTCTCTCAGCCGTCTATCCACCCGGATGGATAACTGCATGAGCTGATCCAAGCTATCAGGCAAGGGATATTGTACCAGTTGGTCCTTTATCTGGTTAGAAAGACCTCTTCGGTACTGGTGTCTCAGGGCTGGGTCATTCCACTGGGTATCATGGGCCAACCTCCGAAACTCCGTACAGTAAACCTCAACTGGCCTTCGCCCTTGCTTAAGGATCGAAATCTGAGCCTCGGCTGAGGCCGTCTTGTCAGGGTCATCATACAACATGCCCAGTGCCGTAAAAAAAGCATCAACACTTTTAAGCGACGGACAGTCAGGCTGCAACCCATATGCCCAGACCTGTGGGTCTCCTTGTAGCAAGGAAATCACTATGCCCACCCGCTGAATCTCCGACCCAGAAGACTGAGGCCTAAGCCGGAAGTATAGCTTGCAGCTCTCCTTGAAACAAAAGAACTGCGAGCGATCTCCAGAAAAACGATCCGGGAGATTTACTTTCGGCTCCTTAACCCCTGCAGGTGCTGCTGCTGCGGGAGCTCCGCCAGCAGCCTGGGAGGTGTGCATTTTAATGGACAAATCATTAAATTGTCGAGTCAGGACCTGCACCTGATCGACCACCTGTTGCAACGTATTTTGAGGGGTATGCTCCATATTCCCACAAAATTTCAACAGGAGTATTAGGCTGCTGAATATGTTATGCACACCAGTGCCTGCAGGAAAGTACTGGTGTCAGAACTGTTATGCACTCCAGTGTCTGCAGGAATGTACTGGTGTTTGAACTGTTATGCAAAACAGATGGACTCACAGACAAACTGGGGGATATGACATAATGTACACAGAAGGTGATAGGGTAACAAAATACACACAAAGTGAACAGAGAAGCCCAGAGGCTAAGGAACTGGGTATCTCCCTTGTATTAGAACTGCTCAGATGGAAAAGCAAGATGTTGTGTTTTAATACGTAGAGAACCCGAAATGCTGTTGCTAAGGGTAACAGCAAAACCCTAAAGGGTTACCAACGGGTGTGGCAGTAAACTCCTTGGTCAGAGATGGAATGATAGACACAAGGAGAATCTCCACAATCCTAATTCTCACTTGCAGTGCACAGGTTTTAGCTTACTGCCACTAAACTGACCCCTGACACCTAGCACAGTGAGACAGGATTAGACAGGCAAGTCTTAGAATACAGCCGCAAACTTGCTAAGTTCACAGAGTAGTAACAGAACCCCAGCAAGCTAAACGACTGACTCCAGTCTTACTGCTAGGTCTGGATTGGCAGAGTGTAATACCAAATCCCCAGGCCTATTTGCAGTAAGCAACAAACAAATACAAAGCTACACAGTACTGGCTAACTTTCATGAACTGACTAACCTACAAAGATTCAGCAGCATCTGCTTACCCTGAAAAGAGGCCTTATAAAGCAGGTGCTGTCCACGCCCCACTCAGACCTCACAGACTGTGAGTACAAAAACCAGCACCGGATCCCCTGCCGTGCACCGAGCCTATAACCACTGCACAGCAAAAGACCCGAACCGGAGTATCAGCTGCGCTCAGGTTACTCCACTAGCACTTGTCTCCCGGTTGCCATGACGACGTGGCAGCACAGGGCAGGAGACCCTAACAGAAACGCATTGGGTTCCAATCAGCTTACTGATTAACATCTAGTGAAGAATTATGCCAGGATGTGCAATTGAACAATCTTGATATGTATCGTGGGGTTGATCAATATTACTAATATCATCATAGATGTATTCTGTAAAACATTGTAATCATCACTTCTATGTGTAATTGATGTAAACTGTTTTATGTTTATTTTTATGCAATTGCGTCATAAATGTTATACAACAATGCCAATTGATTCATTGTTTATTTTATGACAATAAAAAAATCCTTTTATACGTAACCAGTAATGATATTTGGACTAATATGGTGGTTTGAGGATTGTATTTACTGAATTGTTGTAGCTCCCTTTAGATCCCCCCTTTTTTGTATTATTATCAGCATTCCTCGTCTAATAGGAGATATCTATATGCGTACCAGACCAAACACGGATTTCGGCTTGTAATACACGTCTCTCTGTAGAGGCGGATTGGCCATAGGATCCACAGGGAAGATTCCCTGTGGCCGGTGCACCCGTGGGGCCTGTTTTGTTTGAGGACATGTGGTCCTATTTGTAGACATGATGAATAAGATGCCAAACAATTTGCATATATGATAATGACTTTGCCACTTAGCCTGTGATTGCAGATGATCTAGTGCAGGGGTGGCCAACCAGTCAGTGACAAAGAGCCAAAAAACCTTGTTGGATACGTCAAAGAGCCAACATCGATGGCACGCAACACCGATGGCACGCATGCAAAAATGGAATGTGGCCTTGTGCCTGCTAGACCACACCCCTGGTATAAAATACATTGAAAAATCCAGAAGGACATAAAATAAAAAAATTTAAGCCAAATCCATTGAAAAAGCCACTTTCACATAATAAACTTCAGCTACCCCATGTGTCACTCCAGCTAGCACCCTCCTATGTCATTCCAGCCAGCTCTCCCATGTGTCACTCCTGCCAACCCCCTCCTGTCACTCCAGCCAGCTCGCCCATGTGTCACTACTTCCAGCACCCTCCCACGTCATTCCTGCCAGGGCCCTCCTGTGTCTCTCCAGCCAGCTCTGCCATGTGTCACTCTAGCACACACTCATGTTTACTACAGCCCCCCCCCCATCAACTCATGCCATTGCAGCAGTCCCTAATGTTTTCTCTGTTTGCTTGTGGGTGTCTCACCTCTAGTATCTGGCTCCTTCAGTTTTCAGTCCCTGTTGTGCTGCTGCGTGTCTGGCTGGAGTGTTATGAGCCACGGCTGTGGCTCATTTCCATTTTTGCATTTTGGTTATGTATTTTATGTTATACTTCTGTTCATGTTCCCTGTGGGTGTCATGGGGTGCTCGGAGCTCACCCTTAAGGAGGGGATACTGTTATGAACCACAGGTAGTGGTTCATTCCTATTTTATGTTTATAAAGTTGTCTTGCATGCCAGGATTTCCTGTTGCTCTGTTTTAGAATACTCTTGTCTGCTGCCGCTGGTGAGTCTGTGTAATTGCAGCTTGTTCCCATGTGTTCAGCCTCACCTGGCTGCTAATTGCATCTTGTCAGTTTGGAGTCATGCAACAGGGCAGCTGCATGAGATTATTAATTAGGCCTCTCTGTTATATGCTGGCTGACTGCAATTCACAGACGCTGGTGATATTTCTGGGTATCCAGTCTGCTTGAGTTCTGAGCTTGGTTCCTGCTAGTTCCTGAGCTTCCTGTGTCGATTCCTGTGTCAGTCCCTGTGTCGATTCCTATGTCTGATCCCGTGTCCTGCCGTGAGGCGTTCCTGTCCTGAGGTCCAGTGCCTTTGCCTGTGCCTGGTCAAGTTTCTGGCTTCTTGGTGTCCACCGGTCTTTCGTTTGGGATTCTGCCTGTCCTCCAGTTCTTAGAGTCTGTGTCAGCAGCATTGGGAGTTCCTGTCCGTTTGCCAGTATTCGTACCGGTTCCGTGAGTAGCAGCTCTGCCGCGTCCGTCGGCCTAGGCCGCTGTATTCCATTATTATTTCTGTCACTGGTGTTTTGCAGAGGGTTCTGCTTATGCTGTCACCGCCGGTACACAAAAGTATTGTGTGGGCGTGTGGTCAGCATTTCCTTTGTTGTTCTTTTCCTTTGGCGGCAAACCGCACATACATTTAGTTTTAGACTAGTTAGTAGCCCCTGGTTCTTGGTTGTTTCAGTAAGAGGGCCCCTTGTTATCACCCTGTCTCGGTACACTCTTTGTCTCTCATTAAGACCTGAGGGGGCATCAAAGTTGGGCAGACGTAATCCGCCCTTCAAACGCAGCTGCCATGGGCTCAAGCAACCATGGTCTCGCAAGAGTGTACTGACAGCACGGGCGAGACAACGGAGATAGGGCGCCAGGGGCTATTCCCTTTCCATTCCCCTTTCCCAGCATTACGTTCCAGTGCTCCGGTCCTTGCAATAAGATCTCCTCAGACCAGAGTGCTGGAATCATAACATTATCACCAGCCATACCACAAAAAAGAAATAAAACTTTTTTTCTTTTTTGGCCCAGTCCAGTGTCTAGTCTAGAATCCAGTCCGGTGTTTAGAATCCAGTCCGGTGTTTAGAATCCAGTCCGGTGTTTAAAAAAAAGTCTTGTTTTGTTTAGCAAAAATTTAGTCCTGCCTTGTCTAGTCCTGCCTTGTCTAATCCTGCCTTGTCTAGTCCTGCCTTGTCTAGTCCTGCCTTGTCTAGTCTTGCCTTGTCTAGTCTTGTCTAGTTTTAAATCCTCCTATGTCTACTATGCAAGCCCTGCAGGCATCTCTCGCAGCCCTGAACTCTGTTTTCAGTGCTTTGAGACCAGAGCTACTAGAAGTTTTGCAGCAATCCCTAAAGCAACTGCAAAACCTTCTGACTAAAATCTTGCTCATCTTGCCAGAAGTCGTTGAGAGTACATCTATCTCTAAAGAGACTCTTGTTCACAGTATGGTGACAAGAGAATCCTCTGGTTTAATTGAAGAGAAAAGGTTTAAAAGTTTTCTGCGGCCCAGGCTCTCAGAAGAGGAGCGTCTGCGTCGCAGAAACTTAAACTTATGCCTATATTGTGGGGGTTTAGGCCACTATCTGCAGACCTGTGAGTTGCGCAAGCCAAAGTGTGGCGACGAGTCTTGCCCTCTGGCCAAGTTGAGTCAGGATACAAGACCTACTCCTGTCTCTACTGTGGCAGAGGTACTTGTCACACAACCCACAGTAAAAAGCTCTCTGTCCTATAATTGGGGTCCTTGGGCAAGGGAGCCCCATTATAGATTTAGGAATCAAAAGAGAATGTTTCTCTCCTCTCTTGAGGTTCCTGTTGAAGCAGAGTTGCAAGCCCCTGGAGTGGTGCCCGATGCCCAGGGTCCTGGAGTGGTGCCCCTTGCCCAGGTTCCTGGAGTGGTGCCCGTTGCCCAGGTTCCTGGAGTGGTGCCCGTTGCCCAGGTTCCTGGAGTGGTGCCCGTTGCCCAGGTTCCTGGAGTGTTGCCCGTTGCCCAGGTTCCTGGAGTGGTGCCCGATGCTCAGGTTCTTGGTGCGGTACCCGATGCCCAGAGTGCTGGAGCGGTACCCGATGCCCAGAGTGCTGGAGCGGTACCCGATGCCCAGAGTGCTGGAGCGGTACCCGATGCCCAGAGTGCTGGTGCGGTACCCGATGCTCTAGCTTATAGAGGGACATCAAATATTTTAGCTCAGGTTTCCATACCAGAAGGGGTCTCAGAAGCTGTTACTCCAGGTAGGGACTTGAAGAGCGCAACCCCAGAAAGGGTATCTGAAACCATAGTTCTAGAAGGGAACTCGAGAAGCAAAACCCCAGAAGGGATCTTTGAAGTAATATCCCCAAGTGGGGTCTCGAGACTTTGCCTGTGCCTGGTCAAGTTTCTGGCTTCTTGGTGTCCACCGGTCTTTCGTTTGGGATTCTGCCTGTCCTCCAGTTCTTAGAGTCTGTGTCAGCAGCATTGGGAGTTCCTGTCCGTTTGCCAGTATTCGTACCGGTTCCGTGAGTAGCGGCTCTGCCGCGTCCGTCGGCCTAGGCCGCTGTATTCCACTATTATTTCTGTCACTGGTGTTTTGCAGAGGGTTCTGCTTATGCTGTCACCGCCGGTACACAAAAGTATTGTGTGGGCGTGTGGTCAGTATTTCCTTTGTTGTTCTTTTCCTTTGGCGGCAAACCGCACATACATTTAGTTTTAGGCTAGTTAGTAGCCCCTGGCTTTTGGTTGTTTCAGTAAGAGGGCCCCTTGTTATCACCCTGTCTCGGTACACTCTTTGTCTCTCATTAAGACCCGAGGGGGCATCGAAGTTGGGCAGACGTAATCCGCCCTTCAAACGCGGCTGCCATGGGCTCAAGCAACCATAGTCTCGCAAGAGTGTACTGACAGTACGGGCGAGACAACGGAGATAGGGCGCCAGGGGCTATTCCCTTTCCATTCCCCTTTCCCAGCATTACGTTCCAGTGCTCCGGTCCTTGCAATAAGATCTCCTCAGACCAGAGTGCTGGAATCATAACATGGAGTGCAGCGGTTTCTGTATCTGTTGTGGTCACATGATTTAGAGTGTTGGGAGACACATTTGAATAAAGAAAGAGCCACATGAGGCTCAAGAGCCACAGGTTAGCCACCGCTGATCTAGTGTATACTTTGTCTGCATGCTTGGCTGACATATAAGATTGAGTGAATAGTGATTGGGATACGGTTGGTGTAATAAGCAAGAAAATATATCTTTCTAAAGAATTATATAGTTTCCTAAATTCTGAAGGTGTATCATATAATGTGCTCATAACATTTAATTTTATTTCCTTTTAACTTCTCCTTTGATGCTGGACATCCCCTCTATCTGGAAAGTCTTGGGGGGAGGGTGCTGCTGCCATGGCCCATGGCTAGACCTTACACCTCTGGTGCTGCCCAAGTGGGGCCACTAGTACAAATTTTTCTAGGGCCGCTTTTTGTTCCCAATCCGCCCCTGTCTCTCTGTATGTCAATCGTCTGGTTCTCTCAGTGATCCAGTACATCAATCATAAAACAAATATAAAAAGTATAATAGTGCGGTATTGCCACTATCATAGGTGAATGTGCATAAAGAGCATAATGATGTGGTTAGAGCTTAGACTCATACATTGATTGATAAAAAACCTCACCCTGTGTCAGGGATTTAAGTAAGATAGAGTGCCCTCAGCCTCAAGAGAAAATATATAATAATACCATCAGAGCTTGGGCTTCTCGCATGTAGTATATTATTTGCAGTATTCTTCTCCTACCTCCAAAGAGGTTAGCAGGATGCTAAGATACCCATAGTGTAGTATGTTTCTTTAAAAAATATATATTTTAATATAAACAAACAACAGACAATATGTACAAAATGGACCTGTACAAGAGATAAAAATGGAAAAAACTTATCTGATAGCCTTCAGGAGGAGTGTAGCATAGACCCAACGTGTTTCATGTTCCATTTTATCATAAACTAGCTGTGTTACCAGTTCTATACGTTCTTCACACGGGAGTTTCTGATATTCACGGTTATAAATAAAAACTAGTGTAAAAAATATGGTAAATCTATAGAGATGTAAATTTGAGACGTCTTAATGTAAGTACATAATAATCCATGGTTCTTGGCGTTACCCGAGGAGCACCCGTAGCAGATATGGTAAAAAGTGACCGGACCATTTTGGTAGCTTATTAAATTCTACACACTGGAGGTGCAATCCAAACTTTGATCCGTTTGGGTGTTATCGTTTACACAACGTAAGCCACGCATCTGTAATGACGTCTTTATGCCAACCCCATTTTCATCCCCTTAGGGGAGGTTTATTAAAATTCTAATTAATAGTTTTACCTACTTCCCACCTACAGTATGTTACATTTCATCTTCCTAACGTTTCGGGAAGTAGGAGAATTAGTGAGGAGCCAGTCAGCCAATCAGTGAGTGAGGGCTTTTGCATTTATATATATAGATCTTTAAAAAAAAATGATATAAGAGATACTGACAAGACATGCAAGGATGTAAGGAAGCATTAGTCATTTGTCTGTATGTTTTTATTGCAGGGTTCTACACCTACCCTCTGATTTGGTACTTACAGTGAGTATCTACACATGTGTTTTGGTTTTGGATTCGGTTCCGCGGCCGTGTTTTGGATTCGGACGCGTTTTGGCAAAACCTCCCTTAAGAATTTTTGTCGGATTCGGGTGTTTTTTTTTTCAAAAATCCCTCAAAAACAGCTTAAATCATCGAATTTGGGGGTAATTTTGATCCTATAGTATTAATAACCTCAATAACCATAATTTCCACTCATTTCCAGTCCATTCTGAACACCTCACAATATTATTTTTAGTCCTAAAATTTGCACCGAGGTCGCTGGATGACTAAGCTAAGCGACCCAAGTGGGCGGCACAAATACCTGGCCCATCTAGGAGTAGCACTGCAGTGTCAGACAGGATGGCACTTAAAAAAAATTGGCCCAAAACATCACAAGATGCAAAGATAAATAAATAAAAAAGAGGTGCAAGATGGAATTGTCCTTGGGCCCTCCCACCCACCCTTATGTTGTATAAACAGGACATGCACACTTTAACAAACCCATCATTTCAGCGACAGGGTCTGCCACACAACTGTGACTGAAATGACTGGTTGGTTTGGGCCACCACCAAAAAAGAAGCAATCAATCTCTCCTTGCACAAACTGGCTCTACAGAGGCTAGATGTCCACCTCATCATCATCGTCCGATTCCTCACCCCTTTCACTGTGTACATCCCCCTCCTCACAGAGTATTAATTCGTCCCCACTGTAATCCACCATCACAGGTCCCTGTGTACTTTCTGGAGGCAATTGCTGGTAAATGTCTCCACGGAGGAATTGATTATAATTCATTTTGATGAACACCATCTTCTCCACATTTTCTGGAAGTAACCTCCTACGCCGATCGCTGACAGGGTTACCGGCTGCACTAAACACTCTTTTGAAGTACACACTGGAGGGGGGGCAACTTAGGTAAAATAAAGCCAGTTTGTGCAAAGGCCTCCAAATTGCCTCTTTTTCCTGCCAGTATACGTACGGACTGTCTGACATGCCTACTTGGATGCTGTCACTCATATAATCCTCCGCCATTCTTTCAATGGTGACAGAATCATATGCAGTGACAGTAGACGACATGTCATTAATAGTTGGCAGGTCCTTCAGTCCAGACCAGTAGTGCTCTGATTTCAACAGATTGACCACCCGTGAATCCTGGTTAAGCGAATTAAGGGCTCCATCCACAAGTCCCACATGCCTAGCGGAATTGCTCCATTTTAGCTCCTCCTTCAATCTCTCCATCTGCTTCTGCCAAAGCCTGATGAGGGGAATGACCTGACTCAGGTTGGCAGTGTCTGAACTGACTTCAGGTGTGGCAAGTTCAAAGGGTTGCTGAACCTTGCACAACGTTGAAATCATTCTCCACTGCGCTTGAGTCAGGTGCATTCCCCCTCCTTTGCCTATATATCGTAGGCAGTTGTATAGGCTTGAATGGCCTTTTGCTGCTCCTCCATCCTTTGAAGCATATAGAGGGTTAAATTCCACCTCGTTACCACCTCTTGCTTCAGCTGATGGCAGGGCATGTTCAGGAGTGTTTGCTGGTGCTCCAGTCTTCGGCACGCGGTGGCTGAATGCCGAAAGTGGCCCGCATTTCATCGGGCCACCGACAGCATCTCTTGCACGCCCCTGTCGTTTTTTTTTTAAATTCTGCACCACCAAATTTATTGTATGTGCAAAACATGGGACGTGCTGGAATTTGCCCAGATGTAATGCACGCACAATATTGGTGGCATTGTCCGATGTCACAAATCCCCAGGAGAGTCCAATTGGGGTACGCCAATCTGCAATGATGTTCCTCAGTTTCCGTAAGAGGTTGTCAGCTGTGTGCCTCTTATGGAAAGTGGTGATACAAAGCGTAGCCTGCCTAGGAACGAGTTGGCGTTTGCGAGATACTGCTACTGGTGCCACCGCTGCTGTTGTTGCTGCGGGAGGCAATACATCTACCCAGTGGGCTGTCACAGTCATATAGTCCTGAGTCTGCCCTGCTCCACTTGTCCACATGTCCGTGGTTAAGTGGACTTGGGTACAACTGCATTTTTTAGGACACTGGTGAGTCTTTTTCTGACGTCTGTGTACATTCTCTGTATCGCCTGCCTAGAGAAGTGGAACCTAGATGGTATTTGGTACCTGGGCACACTACCTCAAGCAATTCTCTAAGTCCCTGTGAACAAACGGCGGATACCAGACGCACGTCTAACACCAACATAGTTGTCAAGGCCTGAGTTATCCGCTTTGCAACAGGATGACTGCTATGATATTTCATCTTCCTCACAAAGGACTGTTGGACAGTCAATTGCTTACTGGAAGTAGTACAAGTGGTCTTCCGACTTCCCCTCTGGGATGACGATCGACTCCCAGCAGCAACAACAGCAGCGTCAGCACCAGTAAACGTTACACTCAAGGACCCATCGGAGGAATCCCAGTTAGGAGAGGACTCTTCAGACTTGCCAGTGACATGGCCTGCGGGACTATTGGCGTTCCTGTCTAAGGAGGAAATTGACACTGAGGGAGTTGGTGGGGTGGTTTGCAGGAGCTTGAGTACAAGAGGAAGAAGGGATGTAGTTGTCAGTGGACTGCTTCCGCTGTCACCCAAAGTTTTTGAACTTGTCAATGACTTCTGATGAATGCGCTCCAGGTGACGTATAAGGGAGGATGTTCCTAGGTGGTTAACGTCCTTACCCCTGCTTATTACAGCTTGACAAAGGCAACACACGGCTTGACACAAGTTGTCCGCATTTCTGTTGAAATAATTCCACACCGAAGAGGTGATTTTTATTTTTATTTTGACCAGGCATGTCAATGGCCTTATTCATCCCACTGACAACAAGTGTCTCCCCGGGCGCCTGACTTAAACAAACCACCTCTCCATCAGAATCCTCCTTGTCAATTTCATCAACAGCACCAGCAACACCCATATCCTCATCCTGGTGTACTTCAACAGTGACATCTTCAATTTGACTATCAGGAACTGGACTGTGGGTGCTCCTTCCAGCACTTGCAGGGGGCGTGCAAATGGTGGAAGGCGCCACCTCTTCCCGTCCAGTGTTGGGAAGGTCAGGCATCGCAACCGACACAATTGGACTTTCCTTGGGGATTTGTGATTTCTAAGAACACACAGTTCTTTGCTGGGCTTTTGCCAGCTTTACTCTTTTCATTTTTCTAGCGGGAGGATGAGTGCTTCCATCCTCATGTGAATCTGAACCACTAGCCATGAACATAGGCCAGGGCCTCAGCCATCCTTGCCATTCCATGTCGTAAATGGCATATTGGCAAGTTTATGCTTCTCTTCAGACGCTTTTAATTTAGATTTTTGGGTAATTTTACTGAACTTTTGTTTTTTTTATTTTACATGCTCTCTACTATGACATTGGGCATCGGCCTTGGCAGACAACGTTGATGGCATTGAATCGTCTCTGCCATGTCTAGTGGCAGCAGCTTCAGCAATAGGTGGAAGTGGATCTTGATCTTTCACTATTTTCCCCTCTACATTTTTGTTCTCCATTTTTTAATGTGTGGAATTATATGGCAGTAATATATCTGGAATTAGATGGCAGTAATTTCTAGAATTAGATACCACTAGATAGATACCAGATACCACTGTGACTGGAATGATAATGACCTATGCACAGTGACAGGACACTACCACAGCACCCTACAGCAGCAAGATGCAGCACAAGATACTGGACTTTTAGTCACCACAATGCAGCACTGATACTGAACACAGATATTGAGCACTGTTCAGGATAATAGAACTGACATGGGGCAGCGAAATACAGAAATGGACTAATGTACTGTACTACTATATACTGGTCAGTGGTCACCACAATGCAGCAATGATAATAATGAGCACATATACTGAGCACTGTTCTGGATAATAGAACTGACACGGAGCAGCAAAATACAGCAATGGACTACTGTACTGTACTACTATATACTGGTCAGTGGTCACCACAATGCAGCAATGATAATAATGAGCACAGATACTGAGCACTGTTATGAATAATAGAACTGACACGGAACAGCAAAATACAGCAATGGACTACTGTACTGTACTGTACTACTATATATATATATATATATACTGGTCACCACAATGCAGCACTGATACTGAGCACAGATATTGAGCTAAGATTTAGCTGGTATTGGGCTATTCAGGCAGAGAACGTAGCCACGTCCTCTCGCTATCTCGACAATGCACGAGTGAAAATGGCGGCGACGCACGGCTCTTTATATGGAATCCGAATCTCGCGAGAATCCGACAGCGGGATAAGGACGTTTTCCCCCGTTCGGGTTCTGCGTGTTAGGCGGGAAGAACCGAGGCTGCCTTGGACCCGTGTAAGCCACGTGAAGTTCGGGGGGGTTCGAAACTCGACGAACCGAACCCACTCATCTCTAATTACAAGACAGACAAATGTATTTTCTGCATAAAAGAGAAACATACTGCAGAACACTCTCAATGTTATTCTTCATTGTCAACACTTTTTTGTTACTTTTCAGTTTCCATGTCAATTAAAAAATGAAATTGCAATTATACAGTAGAAATCTATGCAGTAGGTTATTTTTTTTTTTCTAGGCCAACCAGGAAACCTCGAATTGAATAGATGGCATTTGTATTATGTACCTTCCTGACATCTGAGCTGCTGTGTAAAAAAAATCCCTGAAATTCTGTATATCTATTATGACATCTCTGAATAACACCAGCATAATAACTATGAGTTGATTTCTTTGTTTGGTATGTGCATGCTGTCACTCTGAGTCTATTGATCACGTTCTGTAGACATGCCCGTGTAATGTGCCTGCTACAGGATGTATAGTGGCGTGAGCAGGGGAGATGGGGAAAATCTTTGCTCTTTCAGTGGGATGCGGACTTCATCCCGTGGACATGTGACCGACGCCAGAATCCTGACAATGCTCAATAGACTTGCGCTGCTCCACTGACAGCCGACATCCCGAAGGTAAGTATTGGTGTGGATATTAGGGTTAGGACCTGGAGGATGGGGGAGGGTTAGGCAATAGGGGTTGTTAGGGCTAGGCACTAGCGGGGGTGGTTAGCCGTAGCTGCCACCCCCTATATTTAGCCCTAGCCACCATCCTAGGAGGGTGGGGATTAGTGAACATACCCCCCACAGGTGCCGGCAATCTCAGTTTCGGGATGCAGTGGTCGGTCATGTGACCGTCCGCATCCCGAACGCCGGAATATCATACTAAACCCCTTTCAGACTTCTGTTACAAATGCATACTCACAGTCAAAACTAATCCATAGAACACTTACTTACACCATGTTGTTGTGCAAAGTAGCGTGTGCGGGGTCTGACACAGGGCAGATGCTAAAATTCATGAGATCTGTATACAGAGTAGATCTGGTTCAAGTCTGAATCAGGTCCTATATAATTTCTACACACTCCCCTGGAAGGTCTGGGAGACTCCAGATTTATAGTCCCACAGACCCCCTGAAGAGTGGGTGGATCTGCTGTGTCCAGTGGAGGCTCCAGGGGTGTGGCTATATGAAGCGACTTTTGTTTTAGCCCCACCCCCTCCCCATTGACCTGCAAATTATGGCTTGAAGATCCCGGTCCCTGCTCCCTGATTGATCATCTGCATCTCTCTCTTGGCTTCTGCCAGAGAGAAGAACTAAAAGTCAGTAAGTATGCCCTGTGTATGTCTTATCTATTACATTCAGATCTGAGTCATCACATATATTATACAGATGAAGACACATTCTGCCAGATTGATCTTTAAATCTCAAGTGACTCCGATGATTGGCTTCATAGCTTAAAAAACCCAGCTACGGCCTAAAAACCAAACCACACACAGACGCTGTATTGGCAAGTGGCAAGTGCGATCACCGAGGGGAACAAACATTATCCCAGCAATACTTGTATACAGCATTTCTTTGTGTGCTGAATTTCCATCACTCTGTGGGATGTCTCCAATTCTACATAATACCAGAGCATGAATACAGCAATAATCGTGCTGTAAAACTGCTATTTAGACACACTTAGTAGTTCCCATGGCAAGATTCATTGCATTTTCAGAGCAATAAGTGTCACTCAGTCTCACTGCAAAAAAAAAAAAAACCCACAAAAATACAACAATTGTTAGATTTTTTTATTTATTTTTGAGCTGTAAGTCAAGAAAATGATTTTCCTCCAAATCTGTAACTTATGAAAAACTTATAGCGGGGATAAAAGAGAAAAACAAAATCACTATTTAACAATATTAGGGCAGTATGGATGGTGTAATGGTTAGCATTAATGCCTCACAGCACTGAGGTCATGGGTTCGATTCCCACCATCAACCCTAACAGTGTGGAGTTTGTATATTCTCTCTGTACTTGCGTAGGTTTCCTCAGGGTGTTCTGCTTCCCTCCCACAATCCAAAAATATACTGGTAGGTGGGTTGGATCCCAACAAAATTAACCGTAGCGTGAATGTGTGTGCGTGTACATGTGGTAGGGAATATAGAGTGTAAGCTCCACTGGGGTAGGGACTGATGTCAATGGCCAAATATTCTCTGTAAAGCGCTGCAGAATATGTGTGCGCTATATAAATAACTGGTAATAAATAAATAGTCTCTGCCAACTGAGCCATGTCAAGAGATGAGAGATCCTTTGTTGTAGAGACCTTTGCTCTGCGCTACTGATTATGTACGGGGATCATATTGGAGCTTCCATGTGGAATAGATGCTTTTAAATATATAGCAGAAGGTATCCCTATTCATGTTAGACCTGCGATGGGAAACAATGGCAGGTGGTGAGGATGAGTTTACTTATAGTTGCTGAGTTGAAAGCAAATTGTCTGTGTTCATGTATTGAGGATGACTTTGACTTGGAAGCATCTACAGCCGTTTTTCTGGACAGAAGTCAGGGACTTCCAGTTTTTGGTGGGATTGTCCCGGAATTTAACATTTTGCCCCAGGCATATAGTCCTGCCTTATGCTGCCAGTGTTGCTCAGAATACTGTGATCCCTTTCTACCTGCTCTGGGCCGCTCTTGTTCCCGGGATGGCAGCTACACTCAGCACAGGCACACAGAGGTTGGTGCCATCTTTGAACTGTCTGCCTGGCATGTTCTCCCTGCTGTGATCAGATGCAAAAGCTGGACCCTAGGACTACTGGCTGCAGTGCTGCCACCCACAACTGCCACCTGCCCACCTTACTAGGACCATTTGTGCTGCAGTGACCACCTGATGGAAAGGAGAGGTCTGTGAATAGGCCAGGATCTGGCTGAGTGTGGGTGCTGGCTGGAGGCTGTTTGTACTTTCACTTACACTGCAGTGCATGGTGAGTGGACTTTATAGTGACTAACACATTGGACTCCTACATCTTCTGGAATGTGCCTCACTTCCCTGCCTCCCACACCCTCTACCTTCTGCCCTGTTCCATGTTGCCCAGACACAGTCTCCTCAGTGTCATAGTAGGTTAAAGTTGAATTGTCCAGCTCTGGTATTTTTGAAAGGTGGCAATCATAGCCCTGGCACTCTAGTCATGCCTTGAACAACAAAGGTTGTATGGTCACATCTCATGGGGTCATGCCATGAGTCACAGGGGCCTGGCCTTATGACAAGCCCCATCTCCCTATGCTGGGCAGCCTCGTAGCCCCTGTCTCTGTGTTCTGGTCAGCCAAGCAGAGCACCGGGAGGAAAAGCTGCTCATCAAGCCTGTGATCTGTGCGGATGAGCAGAGCTGCTCAGCCAGGCTTTTAGGCTGGATCAGTTTGTTAGGTGGCATTTGCCAAAAGTGCTAGATAGCCAGTCTGGCCCTGGCAGAAGCAAAAGCCTGCCTACTACTGTATTGTATGCTAATGAAATGATCTGCCCAGAGTCGTAACTAGTAGTGTGCAAGAGCTGCCAACCCCTAAGGTGTAGGGCTTAGGGGGCAGGACTGTTATTGCCCCGTGGCACCTGGAGTGTTCTATTCTTCTCTCTGGTTTCGTCAGCCAAAACTCTCAGGGGGCAGGACTGTTATTGCCCCATGGCACCTGTAATTGGCATACAGGGTGCATACAATAGTACCATGCAGCCTCGAAAGCCATTGCCTGGCATGTTCTTTTCTTCTCTCTGGTTTCAGCAGCCAAAACTCTCAGGGTCAGGGCATGGTGCGGTTTTTCTCTGTTTCAGCTCTGGATCTGCCCAGAAATCCCCATTCCACAAATAGCATGGTCCATCAAAGGATGGATAAATCCATACACACTAGCAAATTCTCTCCATGTGCTTAAGTTTGATTTGGCGCATCAGCAGATGCCAATTTCTTTCTTTCTTTGTGCATGTGCAGAATGCTGAAATCTGGGAGATCTGTCTTTAATGCTGCTTGTGGCCGACTCATCCCCAGTGTGCAGAATGGTATGCCTCTTGCATTCGTTCACTTCCTAATCATATGCAGTGCATAAACAAGCAAGATATTCTATGAAAATTGCATATGATTAGCTCTTCATCAGGCTTCCTGTATTTATGGCCTTCATGGCCTTGGTGTCCCCAACCTGTATTTGCCTGCCATATCACCAATGACATACAATATAAACAGAAAAATAAAGTATAGAAGAATCTTGTAATTGCATGAGGAGTTAAATAAAAGAGAAAATTAATAACAGGTCAGAGATTGCAAATTTAATATAACGTTACCTAACTTAATTTACTTAATAGGTTTGTAACAATTACTGCCTGTTATGATTTGTTGTCAGCAGTGATTGAGGTTACACCAAGTCACAAAGGGGTAAATTTACTAAGATGGTAGTTCTATTTAAGATTGGATGTTGCCCATAGCAACCATTCAGATTCTAGTTCTCATTTATCTAGCACCTTTTAGAAGATAATACCTGGAATCTGATTGGTTGCTATGGGCAACATCTCATCTTAAGTAGGGCAACATCTCATCTTAAATAGAACTCCCTTCATAGTAAATTATGGGGTTTGAAATGGTCAGGTTACTAAGCAAAGTAATATTCAAGCTACCTATAAGGAATATCTGATGCTTGCTTTGAACTTTGGGCCTAATTCAAAGTTGATCGCAGCAGCAAATTTGTTAGCAGTTGGGCAAAACCATGGTGGTCATTCCGAGTTGATCGTACGTAGCAACTTTTTGCTGCTCGTGCGATCAACTTAACGCCGCCTATGGGGGAGTGTATTTTAGCGTAGCAGGGCTGCAATTGCTTGTGCAGCCCTGCTATGCTAAAAAAGTTTCCTGCAAAACAAAACCAGGGTCAGACCTACTTACACTGAGCGACGGATCCAGCGATAAAGGTCCCGGGATTGACGTCAGACATCCGCCCTCCCAACACCTGGACACGCCTGCGTTCGGATCACCACACCTGGAAAATGGTGAGTAGACGCCCCAGAACATCTCCCCGCTGTCAATCTTCTTACGATCGTGCTAGCAATCACTTTCTTCTTTGTTGTAGCCGCTGCCCGGCAACAGCCGTCACCGGGCAACGACGCACGTGCGCATTGCGCCCGTCACGCATGCGCAGTTGCGACCCATTCGTTGCGTGCGAATGGGTCGGAATGACCCCCCATGTGCACTGTGGGGGGGGGCAGATATAACATGTGCAGAGAGAGTTAGATTTGGGTGGGGTGTATTCAAACTGAAATCTAAATTGCAGTGTAAAAATAAAGCAGCCAGTATTTACTAGAGATGAGCGCCTGAAATTTTTCGGGTTTTGTGTTTTGGTTTTGGGTTCGGTTCCGCGGCCGTGTTTTGGGTTCGAACGCGTTTTGGCAAAACCTCACCGAATTATTTTTGTCGGATTCGGGTGTGTTTTGGATTCGGGTGTTTTTTTCAAAAAACCCTAAAAAACAGCTTAAATCATAGAATTTGGGGGTAATTTTGATCCCAAAGTATTATTAACCTCAAAAAACATAATTTACACTCATTTTCAGCCTATTCTGAACACATCACACCTCACAATATTATTTTTAGTCCTAAAATTTGCACCGAGGTCGCTGTGTGAGTAAGATAAGCGACCCTAGTGGCCGACACAAACACCGGGCCCATCTAGGAGTGGCACTGCAGTGTCACGCAGGATGTCCCTTCCAAAAAACCCTCCCCAAACAGCACATGACGCAAAGAAAAAAAGAGGCGCAATGAGGTAGCTGACTGTGTGAGTAAGATTAGCGACCCTAGTGGCCGACACAAACACCGGGCACATCTAGGAGTGGCACTGCAGTGTCACGCAGGATGTCCCTTCCAAAAAACCCTCCCCAAACAGCACATGACGCAAAGAAAAAAAGAGGCGCAATGAGGTAGCTGTGTGAGTAAGATTAGCGACCCTAGTGGCCGACACAAACACCGGGCCCATCTAGGAGTGGCACTGCAGTGTCACGCAGGATGTCCCTTCCAAAAAACCCTCCCCAATCAGCACATGATGCAAAGAAAAAGAAAAGAAAAAAGAGGTGCAAGATGGAATTATCCTTGGGCCCTCCCACCCACCCTTATGTTGTATAAACAAAACAGGACATGCACACTTTAACCAACCCATCATTTCAGTGACAGGGTCTGCCACACGACTGTGACTGATATGACGGGTTGGTTTGGACCCCCCCCAAAAAAGAAGCAATTAATCTCTCCTTGCACAAACTGGCTCTACAGAGGCAAGATGTCCACCTCATCTTCACCCTCCGATATATCACCGTGTACATCCCCCTCCTCACAGATTATCAATTCGTCCCCACTGGAATCCACCATCTCAGCTCCCTGTGTACTTTGTGGAGGCAATTGCTGCTGGTCAATGTCTCCGCGGAGGAATTGATTATAATTCATTTTAATGAACATCATCTTCTCCACATTTTCTGGATGTAACCTCGTACGCCGATTGCTGACAAGGTGAGCGGCGGCACTAAACACTCTTTCGGAGTACACACTTGTGGGAGGGCAACTTAGGTAGAATAAAGCCAGTTTGTGCAAGGGCCTCCAAATTGCCTCTTTTTCCTGCCAGTATAAGTACGGACTGTGTGACGTGCCTACTTGGATGCGGTCACTCATATAATCCTCCACCATTCTATCAATGTTGAGAGAATCATATGCAGTGACAGTAGACGACATGTCCGTAATCGTTGTCAGGTCCTTCAGTCCGGACCAGATGTCAGCATCAGCAGTCGCTCCAGACTGCCCTGCATCACCGCCAGCGGGTGGGCTCGGAATTCTGAGCCTTTTCCTCGCACCCCCAGTTGCGGGAGAATGTGAAGGAGGAGATGTTGACAGGTCGCGTTCCGCTTGACTTGACAATTTTGTCACCAGCAGGTCTTTCAACCCCAGCAGACCTGTGTCTGCCGGAAAGAGAGATCCAAGGTAGGCTTTAAATCTAGGATCGAGCACGGTGGCCAAAATGTAGTGCTCTGATTTCAACAGATTGACCACCCGTGAATCCTTGTTAAGCGAATTAAGGGCTGCATCCACAAGTCCCACATGCCTAGCGGAATCGCTCCGTGTTAGCTCCTTCTTCAATGCCTCCAGCTTCTTCTGCAAAAGCCTGATGAGGGGAATGACCTGACTCAGGCTGGCAGTGTCTGAACTGACTTCACGTGTGGCAAGTTCAAAGGGCATCAGAACCTTGCACAACGTTGAAATCATTCTCCACTGCACTTGAGACAGGTGCATTACATCTCCTATATCGTGCTCAATTGTATAGGCTTGAATGGCCTTTTGCTGCTCCTCCAACCTCTGAAGCATATAGAGGGTTGAATTCCACCTCGTTACCACTTCTTGCTTCAGATGATGGCAGGGCAGGTTCAGTAGTTTTTGGTGGTGCTCCAGTCTTCTGTACGTGGTGCCTGTACGCCGAAAGTGTCCCGCAATTTTTCTGGCCACCGACAGCATCTCTTGCACGCCCCTGTCGTTTTTTAAAAAATTCTGCACCACCAAATTCAAGGTATGTGCAAAACATGGGACGTGCTGGAATTTGCCCATATTTAATGCACACACAATATTGCTGGCGTTGTCCGATGCCACAAATCCACAGGAGAGTCCAATTGGGGTAAGCCATTCCGCGATGATCTTCCTCAGTTGCCGTAAGAGGTTTTCAGCTGTGTGCGTATTCTGGAAAGCGGTGATACAAAGCGTAGCCTGCCTAGGAAAGAGTTGGCGTTTGCGAGATGCTGCTACTGGTGCCGCCGCTGCTGTTCTTGCGGCGGGAGTCCATACATCTACCCAGTGGGCTGTCACAGTCATATAGTCCTGACCCTGCCCTGCTCCACTTGTCCACATGTCCGTGGTTAAGTGGACATTGGGTACAACTGCATTTTTTAGGACACTGGTGAGTCTTTTTCTGACGTCCGTGTACATTCTCGGTATCGCCTGCCTAGAGAAGTGGAACCTAGATGGTATTTGGTAACGGGGGCACACTGCCTCAATAAATTGTCTAGTTCCCTGTGAACTAACGGCGGATACCGGACGCACGTCTAACACCAACATAGTTGTCAAGGACTCAGTTATCCGCTTTGCAGTAGGATGACTGCTGTGATATTTCATCTTCCTCGCAAAGGACTGTTGAACAGTCAATTGCTTACTGGAAGTAGTACAAGTGGGCTTACGACTTCCCCTCTGGGATGACCATCGACTCCCAGCGGCAACAACAGCAGCGCCAGCAGCAGTAGGCGTTACACGCAAGGATGCATCGGAGGAATCCCAGGCAGGAAAGGACTCGTCAGACTTGCCAGTGACATGGCCTGCAGGACTATTGGCATTCCTGGGGAAGGAGGAAATTGACACTGAGGGAGTTGGTGGGATGGTTTGCGTGAGCTTGGTTACAAGAGGAAGGGATTTACTGGTCAGTGGACTGCTTCCGCTGTCACCCAAAGTTTTTGAACTTGTCACTGACTTATTATGAATGCGCTGCAGGTGACGTATAAGGGAGGATGTTCCGAGGTGGTTAACGTCCTTACCCCTACTTATTACAGCTTGACAAAGGGAACACACGGCTTGACACCTGTTGTCCGCATTTCTGGTGAAATACCTCCACACCGAAGAGCTGATTTTTTTGGTATTTTCACCTGGCATGTCAACGGCCATATTCCTCCCACGGACAACAGGTGTCTCCCCGGGTGCCTGACTTAAACAAACCACCTCACCATCAGAATCCTCCTGGTCAATTTCCTCCCCAGCGCCAGCAACACCCATATCCTCCTCATCCTGGTGTACTTCAACACTGACATCTTCAATCTGACTATCAGGAACTGGACTGCGGGTGCTCCTTCCAGCACTTGCAGGGGGCGTGCAAATGGTGGAAGGCGCATGCTCTTCACGTCCAGTGTTGGGAAGGTCAGGCATCGCAACCGACACAATTGGACTCTCCTTGTGGATTTGGGATTTCAAAGAACGCACAGTTCTTTGCGGTGCTTTTGCCAGCTTGAGTCTTTTCAGTTTTCTAGCGAGAGGCTGAGTGCTTCCATCCTCATGTGAAGCTGAACCACTAGCCATGAACATAGGCCAGGGCCTCAGCCGTTCCTTGCCACTCCGTGTGGTAAATGGCATATTGGCAAGTTTACGCTTCTCCTCCGACAATTTTATTTTAGGTTTTGGAGTCCTTTTTTTTCTGATATTTGGTGTTTTGGATTTGACATGCTCTGTACTATGATATTGGGCATCGGCCTTGGCAGACGACGTTGCTGGCATTTCATCGTCTCGGCCATGACTAGTGGCAGCAGCTTCAGCACGAGGTGGAAGTGGATCTTGATCTTTCCCTAATTTTGGAACCTCAACTTTTTTGTTCTCCATATTTTATAGGCAGAACTAAAAGGCACCTCAGGTAAACAATGGAGATGGATGGATTGGATACTAGTATACAATTATGGACGGACTGCCACGGTTAGGTGGTATAAAAAAACCGCGGTTAGGTGGTATATATTATAATAATAATACAATTATGGATGGACGGACTGCCTGCCGACTGCCGACACAGAGGTAGCCACAGCCGTGAACTACCGCACTGTACACTGGTTGATAAAGAGATAGTAGTATACTCGTAACAACTAGTATGACACTATGACGACGGTATAAAGAATGAAAAAAAAACCACGGTTAGGTGGTATATATTATAATAATAATACAATTATGGATGGACGGACTGCCTGCCGACTGCCGACACAGAGGTAGCCACAGCCGTGAACTACCGCACTGTACACTGGTTGATAAAGAGATAGTAGTATACTCGTAACAACTAGTATGACACTATGACGACGGTATAAAGAATGAAAAAAAAACCACGGTTAGGTGGTATATATTATAATAATAATACAATTATGGATGGACGGACTGCCTGCCGACTGCCGACACAGAGGTAGCCACAGCCGTGAACTACCGCACTGTACACTGGTTGATAAAGAGATAGTAGTATACTCGTAACAACTAGTATGACACTATGACGACGGTATAAAGAATGAAAAAAAAACCACGGTTAGGTGGTATATATTATAATAATAATACAATTATGGATGGACGGACTGCCTGCCGACTGCCGACACAGAGGTAGCCACAGCCGTGAACTACCGCACTGTACACTGGTTGATAAAGAGATAGTAGTATACTCGTAACAACTAGTATGACACTATGACGACGGTATAAAGAATGAAAAAAAAACCACGGTTAGGTGGTATATATTATAATAATAATACAATTATGGATGGACGGACTGCCTGCCGACTGCCGACACAGAGGTAGCCACAGCCGTGAACTACCGCACTGTACACTGGTTGATAAAGAGATAGTAGTATACTCGTAACAACTAGTATGACACTATGACGACGGTATAAAGAATGAAAAAAAAACCACGGTTAGGTGGTATATATTATAATAATAATACAATTATGGATGGACGGACTGCCTGCCGACTGCCGACACAGAGGTAGCCACAGCCGTGAACTACCGCACTGTACACTGGTTGATAAAGAGATAGTAGTATACTCGTAACAACTAGTATGACACTATGACGACGGTATAAAGAATGAAAAAAAAACCACGGTTAGGTGGTATATATTATAATAATAATACAATTATGGATGGACGGACTGCCTGCCGACTGCCGACACAGAGGTAGCCACAGCCGTGAACTACCGCACTGTACACTGGTTGATAAAGAGATAGTAGTATACTCGTAACAACTAGTATGACACTATGACGACGGTATAAAGAATGAAAAAAAAACCACGGTTAGGTGGTATATATTATAATAATAATACAATTATGGATGGACGGACTGCCTGCCGACTGCCGACACAGAGGTAGCCACAGCCGTGAACTACCGCACTGTACACTGGTTGATAAAGAGATAGTAGTATACTCGTAACAACTAGTATGACACTATGACGACGGTATAAAGAATGAAAAAAAAAACCACGGTTAGGTGGTATATATTATAATAATAATACAATTATGGATGGACGGACTGCCTGCCGACTGCCGACACAGAGGTAGCCACAGCCGTGAACTACCGCACTGTACACTGGTTGATAAAGAGATAGTAGTATACTCGTAACAACTAGTATGACACTATGACGACGGTATAAAGAAAGAAAAAAAAATACCACGGTTAGGTGGTATATATTGTAATACAATTATGGATGGACGGACTGCCTGCCGAGTTCCGACTGCCGACACAGAGGTAGCCACAGCCGTGAACTACCGCACTGTACTGTGTCTGCTGCTAATATAGACTGGTTGATAAAGAGATAGTATACAATACATACAACAATATACTACTATACTGGTGGTCAGGCACTGGTCACCACTAGTCACACTGGCAGTGGCACTCCTGCAGCAAAAGTGTGCACTGTTTAATTTTAAATTAATATAATATTATGTACTCCTGGGGGCTCCTGCTATAACAACCTGCAGTGCTCCCCAGTCTCCCCCACAATTATTATAAGCTTTGCCTTTTATACATTGATGTGCAGCACACTGGGCTGAGCTGAGTGCACACAGACTGAGTCACACTGTGTGACTGGCTGCTGCTGTGTATCGTTTTTTTTCAGGCAGAGAACGGATATAGCAGAGAACGGATATATTATATTAAAATAAATAAAAGTTAACTAACAACAACTGCACTGGTCACTGTGGTAAACTCTGTCTGACTCTGCACAATCTCTCTCTCTCTTCTAATCTAATTTCTAATGGAGAGGACGCCAGCCACGTCCTCTCCCTATCAATCTCAATGCACGTGTGAAAATGGCGGCGACGCGCGGCTCCTTATATAGAATCCGAGTCTCGCGAGAATCCGACAGCGTCATGATGACGTTCGGGCGCGCTCGGGTTAACCGAGCAAGGCGGGAGGATCCGAGTCTGCTCGGACCCGTGAAAAAAACATGAAGTTCGTGCGGGTTCGGTTTCAGAGAAACCGAACCCGCTCATCTCTAGACTAGTGATGAGCGGGTTCGGATCCTCGGAATCCGACCCGCCCGAACTTCACCTTTTTTTTACACAAGTCCGAGCGACTCGGATCCTCCCGCCTTGCTCGGTTAACCCGAGCGCGCCCGAACGTCATCATCCCGCTGTCGGATTCTCGCGAGATTCGGATTCTATATAAGGAGCCGCGCGTCGCCGCCATTTTCACACGTGCATTGAGATTGATAGGGAGAGGACGTGGCTGGCATCCTCTCCGTTATAGTAGAAAAAGACTGAGTATAAAGACTGAGTGACTTACTTATAATTGTGGGGAGGATTGGGGACGGGGAGCAGCTGTTAGGGAGTACAGTGCAGGGTTTTGATTATACCACCAGTGAGTTTAATCCTTTGTTTGTTTCTCTGCCTGAAAAAAAAACGCTCCACCATATCTGTGCTCACTCAGTGTGCTGCACTGCTGCATTATATATCTGTGCTGAGTGCACTGCTCTGCTCACACTGCCTAATTTTGGGGACTGGGGAGCAGTTATAGCAGGAGTACAGTGCACAGTTTTGCTGACAGTGACCACCAGTCCAGTATACGTTTGTCTGCCTGAAAAACACTCCTTTGTTTTGTTTTCTTCATACTAGTTTAGCAGTCTGCTGACAGTGTCCACCAGGTCCGTTATACAGTATATTATATATATAAGCAGCAGTACGGTAGGCCACGGCTGTACCTACCTCTGTGTCGTCAGTCACTCGTCGTCCATAAGTAATATAATACTATACTATCCATCCATCTACATTGTATACCTGTGGTGTTTTTTTTCCTTCATACTAGTTTAGCAGTCTGCTGACAGTGTCCACCAGGTCCGTTATACAGTATATTATATATATAAGCAGCAGTACAGTAGGCCACGGCTGTACCTACCTCTGTGTCGTCAGTGCACTCGTCGTCCATAAGTAATATAATACTATACTATCCATCCATCTACATTGTATACCTGTGTTGTTTTTTTTCCTTCATACTAGTTTAGCAGTCTGCTGACAGTGTCCACCAGGTCCGTTATACAGTATATTATATATATAAGCAGCAGTACGGTAGGCCACGGCTGTACCTACCTCTGTGTCGTCACTCGTCGTCCATAAGTAAAATAATACTATACTATCCATCCATCTACGAATTCCGAGCCCACCCGCTGGCGGTGATGCAGGGCAGTCTGGAGCGACTGCTGATGCTGACATCTGGTCCGGACTGAAGGACCTGCCAACGATTACTGACAAGTCGTCTACTGTCACTGCATATGATTCTCTCACCATTGAAAGAATGGTGGAGGATTATATGAGTGACCGCATCCAAGTAGGCACGTCAGACAGTCCGTACGTATACTGGCAGGA
Organism: Pseudophryne corroboree; assembly: GCF_028390025.1. Classification (NCBI taxonomy): domain Eukaryota; kingdom Metazoa; phylum Chordata; class Amphibia; order Anura; family Myobatrachidae; genus Pseudophryne; species Pseudophryne corroboree. The sequence continues at coordinate 1,205,114,256 of NC_086444.1, forward strand.
AAAAGAGGCAATTTGGAGGCCCTTGCACAAACTGGCTTTATTCTACCTAAGTTGCCCTCCCTCCAGTGTGTACTCCGAAAGAGTGTTTAGTGCCGCCGCTCACCTTGTCAGCAATCGGCGTACGAGGTTACTTCCAGAAAATGTGGAGAAGATGATGTTCATTAAAATGAATTATAATCAATTCCTCCATGGAGACATTCACCAGCAGCAATTGCCTCCAGAAAGTACACGGGGACCTGAGATGGTGGATTCCAGTGGGGACGAATTAATAATCTGTGAGGAGGGGGATGTACACAGTGAAAGGGGTAATGAATCGGACGATGATGATGAGGTGGACATCTTGCCTCCGTAGAGCCAGTTTGTGCAAGGAGAGATTGATTGCTTCTTTTTTGGTGGGGGCCCAAACCAACCAGTCATTTCAGTCACAGTCGTGTTGCAGACCCTGTCGCTGAAATGATGGGTTCGTTAAAGTGTGCATGTCCTGTTTTTACAACATAAGGGTGGGTGGGAGGGCCCAAGGACAATTCCATCTTGCACCTCTTTTTTCTTTCATTTTTCTTTGCGTCATGTGCTGTTTGTGGAGTATTTTTTTGAAGGGCCATCCTGCGTGACACTGCAGTGCCACTCCTAGATGGGCCAGGTGTTTGTGTCGGCCACTAGGGTCGCTTAGCTTAGCCATCCAGCGACCTCGGTGCAAATTTTAGGACTAAAAATAATATTGTGAGGTGTGAGGTGTTCAGAATAGACTGAAAATTAGTGGAAATTATGGTTATTGAGGTTAATAATACTATAGGATCAAAATGACCCCCAAATTCTATGATTTAAGCTGTTTTTTAGGTTTTTTTGAAAAAAACACCCGAATCCAAAACACACCCGAATCCGACAAAAAAAATTCGGTGAGGTTTTGCCAAAACGCGTCCGAACCCAAAACACGGCCACGGAACCGAACCCAAAACCAAAACCCGAAAAATTTCAGGTGCACATCACTAGTATTTACCCTGCACAGAAACAATATAACCCACCCAAATCTAACTCTCTCTGCACATGTTATATCTGCCCCACCTGCAGTGCACGTGGTTTTGCACAACTGCTAACAAATTTGTTGCTAAGATCAACTCTGAATTACCCCCCCCGTCTTTGTCAATGCAAAGTTTCTTTGGGCCTAATTCAGGCCTGATCACTAGGCTGCATTTTCATACAGCGGACGATCAGGTCTAAACTGTGCATGCCTATGCACCGCAATGCGCAGGCACGTCGCACGGGTACAAAGCAGATCGCCACTCAGCGATCCGTTTGTGCGAATATTCCATTTGCATGGGCGAACACAAGAAGATTGACAGGAAGAGGGCGTTTGTGGGTGGCAACTGACCGTTTTCTGGGAGTGGTTGGAAAAACACAGGCGTGTCCAGGTGTTTGCAGGGAGGGTTCCTGACGTCAATTCCGGTCCCGGACAGGCTGATGTGATCGCAGAGGCTGAGTAAGTCCTGGGCTGTGCAAAGACTGCACAAGATCTGTTTGTACAGCTCTGCTACTCATGCGTTCGCACACTTGCACAGCTAAAACACACTCACCCTCTAGGCGGCGACTACCTCTTCGTAGCAGTGCAAAAATCACCTGTTAGTGATCAGGTCTGAATTACCCCCTTTGTTTCATCTGTGAAGGACTTTGCAGGAGCCAGGCAAGAAGCTTACCAATTATTACAGACTAGACAAGCTTATAATCGTTTCTTAGACAAAGTTTGCAGTGAAAGTGCTGAGTATTAAATGAAGCAGTTATACCAGGGAGCATCAACTAATAATCCTTTAATACAGAAATTACAGTAATCCTAGCATAAATATTCTATTCTTCCTTTATCCAAATAATTAAAGAGGTCAATCAAGAAAAGTCTTTGATAGAAGTGAGAGCAAAGAATAAAAAACTGCACCAGTTAAAAGATACTCTTCTTCTACAGAGGTAGAGGAGTAAAAAAAAACCTCAAAACCATGATGCAGAGATGAGAGGCAAAGGTCTCGAAGAAACTTTAGATGTGGATAATTTGACCACAAAGTATTTCAATTTCCAAAGCGGTATGGTCCTACCAGGACTCAAGCAACTATATCAAGAGGGATCCTCCGAGAGCTACAATAAGAAAGAGATATCCTCAGTCTTTGGGAAATGGGAGAAGGCAGCCATTGATCCGTGATTTGGCAAAGCTTCAGTCATATAATGAGTTTATGTATACAAGAATGTCTCAGGGACTCAGATCTGCTGGTACATTTGTTAATGGCTTGTCATGTACAGTGATTTTGAATAGTTGACTCAGATGATAATCATTTTTGAGACTTGGTATAGATAAAATTTGGCTGATGTTCAAATCTATTACTTGTCAGGACTTGGTGGTTTAGTGATCCAAACTATCCTTATCCATATTTGTGTGAGGACATCCTTAAGGTTTCCCAGAGACTAAGATGGATGAAGAAAATCCTGGTTTGGAATTGTTTTGTCAAGTATCACCTGAAGAGTTGAGATATTCCTATCATTATTGGTACACCAATCTTTTCCAAACTCTAAAATGAAGGTGCTGTGAAGCATTCTTCTTCTTAGCATATCATCTTTGGATTCAGCTACTGTAAGAGGCATCTAAAGGAAAAAAAACACACCTCCTGCCAGCATTTCAGAACTGAAGATACAGAATCAGATTGCAATGGCAGCAGCATTGGCTGTCTGAGTAAGCTGCGTAAGTTTACTCAGAATTCCAGCTTCCGGCACTGCTGCAAGACCAGTAAATCTGCAATGGAATATACAGACACTGGCTTCGCCACCCTGCTCCAATCACAATTTTCTAGAAAAGCAGGGAGCGCTGCCCTGCCTCCAAACAGCTGCAGCATATCACTTAGGGCAGATGTATTAAGCCTGGAAAAGTGATAAAGCGAAAAGTGATAACGCACCAGCCAATCAGCTACTAACTGCTATGTCACAGTTTGTGGGGTAGATGTATTAACCTGGAGATGGCATAAGGAAGTGATAAAACAGTGATTAGTGCAAGGTGATAAACACACCAGCCAATCAGTTCCCTACTGTTAATTTACATATTGGACCTGATTGGCTGGTGCCTTTACCACCTTGCACATATCACTGGTTTATTACTTCCTTATGCCTTCTCCAGGTTAATACATCTGCCCCTGGGTTTGAAAAATGACAGTTAGGAGCTGATTGGCTGGCGTGTTATCACCTTCCACTTTATCACTTCCCCAATATTAATACATCTGCCTCTTAATTACATCTCTGAATAAGGCCCAGAGACCGATGTGAATAACTTAAATGTTCTCTGTAACGCTCTGCATATTAGGAGTGTACTAAAGAAATATTTGTTGACAAATAATTTAAATAAGCTGACAATTTAATGTAAGGACTAATTAATAATGTTTTGCTGGCTAAATACATTATTCTGACATGTAGGCAAAATCTGTTGACATTTGTTTTTAATTGTGAATTACTAATGTATACCCATATAATTAATTGATTCAATTATCTGACAGAATAAAAGAAACAAAAAAATAAAACCAAACAAAAAGTATTACTTGCTTTGGCCTCATTAGAAAGCATCCACTGTTCCTCCTGCAAACATCAATACTCCTCAAACTAAACCAAGTCAAAGAAGCAAAGAGGAAGAAACAGCATATCATGCTACTTAATTAAAAACAGAAAGTATTTTGTGGGAGTAAATTGAATAGAAATTTCTAACATGGCCGTCTTTTTCATTTGACAATTTCAAACAATTTCATACATTTGCATATTTTATTAAATGCCACAAGCAAATGATTTTGCATTAGCTGTTTGGTTATTGCACATTACAAGGCGTGAGAGCGTCTCTTTGTGCACAAGGATAGATAACATTCCCCTGACATTCACAAAGCAATAGAACCATGTTCCTGTTTTAATTTTTCATAAAGTCTGGAACATACTGAGATTAAAAGCTCTTTAAGAACTTGTTTTTACACTCAGAGGTCTAGTAAGAAAAAAATAAATTAGAGATGTGCACCAGAAATTTTTCGGGTTTTGGTTTTGGATTCGGTTCTGCGGCCGTGTTTTGGATTCGGACGCGTTTTGGCAAAACCTCCCTGAAAATGTTTTGTCGGATTCGGGTGTGTTTTGGATTCAGGTGGTTGTTTTTTTCAAAAACAGCTTAAATGATAAAATTTGGGGGTCATTTTGATCCTATAGTATTATTAACCTCAATAACCATAATTTCCACTCATTTCCAGTCTATTCTGAACACCTCACAATATTATTTTTAGTCCTAAAATTTGCATCAAGGTCGCTGGATGACTAAGCTAAACGACCCAAGTGGCCGGCACAAACACCTGGCCCATCTAGGAGTGGCACTGCAGTGTCAGACAGGATGGCACTTAAAAAAAGTTGGCCCTAAATATCAAATGATGGCAATTGATGGTGAATGTCTCCACGGTGGAATTGATTATAATTCATTTAGATGAACATCATCTTCTCCACATTTTGTGGAAGTAGCCTCGTACGCCGATCGCTGACAAGGTGACCGGCTGCACTAAACACTCTTTCGGAGTACACACTGGAGGGGGGGGGGGGGGGGGGCAAACTAGGTAAAATAAAGCCAGTTTGTGCAAGGGCCTCCAAATTGCCTCTTTTTCCTGCCAGTATACGTACGGACTGTCTGACGTGCCTACTTGGATGCAATCACTCATATAATCCTCCACCATTCTTTCAATAGTGACAGAATCATATGCAGTGACAGTAGATGGCATGTCAGTAATCGTTGGCAGGTCCTTCAGTCCGGACCAGATGTCAACACTCGCTCCAGACTGCCCTGCATCACCGTCAGCGGGTGGGCTCGGAATTCTTAGCCTTTTCCTCGCAGCCCCAGTTGTGGGACAATGTGAAGGAGGAGCTGTTTATGGGTCACGTTCCGCTTGAGTTGACAAGTGTCTCACCAGCAGGTCTTTGAACATGTGCAGATTTGTGTCTGCCGGAGAGAGAGATACAACGTAGGCTTTAAACCTAGCATCGAGCACGGTGGCCAAAATGTAGTGCTCTCATTTCAACAGATTGACCATCCATGAATCCTGGTTAAGCGAATGAAGGGCTCCATCCACAAGTCCCACATGCCTAGCGGAATCAATCTGTTTTAGCTCCTCCTTCAATCTCATCAGCTGCTTCTGCAAAAGCCTGATGAAGGGAATGACCTGACTCAGGCTGGCAGTGTCTGAACTGACTTCACGTGTGGCAAGATCAAAGGGTTGCAGAACCTTGCACAACGTTGAAATCATTCTCTACTACGCTTGAGTCAGGTGCATTCACCCTCCTTTGCCTATATCATAGGCAGATGTATAGGCTTAAATGGCCTTTTGCTGCTCCTCCATCCTCTGAAGCATATAGAGGGTTGAATTCCACCTCGTTACCACCTCTTGCTTCAGATGATGGCGGGGCAGGTTCAGGAGTGTTTGCTGGTGCTCCAGTCTTCGGCACACGGTGGCTGAATGCCGAAAGTGGCCCACAATTCTTCGGGCCACCGACAGCATCTCTTGCACGCCCCTGTCGTTTTTTTTTTTTTAAATTCTGCACCACCAAATTCAATATATGTGCAAAACATGGGACGTGCTGGAATTTGCCCAGATGTAATGCATGCACAATATTGGTGGCGTTGTCTGATGTCACAAATCCCCAGGAGAGTCCAATTGGGGTAAGACATTCTGCGATGATGTTCCTCCATTTCCGTAAGAGGTTTTCAGCTGTGTGCGTATTCTGGAAAGTGGTGATACAAAGCATAGCCTGCCTAGGAACGAGTTGGCATTTGCGAGATGCTGCTACTGGTGCCGACGCTGCTGTTCTTGCTGCGGGAGGCAATACATCTACCCAGTGGGCTGTCACAGTCATATAGTCCTGAGTCTGCCCTGCTCCACTTGTCCACATGTCCGTGGTTAAGTGGACATTGGGTACAACTGCATTTTTTAGGACACTGGTAAGGCTTTTTCTGACGTCTGTGTACATTCTTGGTATCGCCTGCCTAGAGAAGTGGAACCTAGATGGTATTTGGTACGAGGGACACAATACCTCAAGCAATTCTCTAAGTCCCTGTGAACTAACGGAGGATACCGGACACACGTTTAACACCAACACAGCTGCCAAGGCCTGAGTTATCCGCTTTGCAGCAGGATGACTGCTGTGATATTTCATCTTCCTCGCAAAGGACTGTTGGACAGTCAATTGCTTACTGGAAGTAGTACAAGTGGTCTTCCAGTGTGGAATCTGCCAAGGCCGATGCCCAATGTCATAGTAGAGAGCATGTAAAATCCAAAAAACAAAAGTTCAGTAAAATGACCCAAAAATCTAAATTAAAAGCATCTGAGGAGAAGCGTAAACTTGCCATTATGCCATTTACGACACGGAGTGGCAAGGAACGGCTGAGGCCCTGGCCTATGTTCGTGGCTAGTGGTTCAGCTTCACATGAGGATGGAAGCACTCATCCTCCCGCTAGAAAAATGAAAAGACTTAAGCTGGCAAAAGCACAGCAAAGAACTGTGCGTTCTTCTAAATCACAAATCCCCAAGGAGAGTCCAATTGTGTCGGTTGCGATGCCTGACCTTCCCAACACTGGACGGGAAGAGGTTATGCCTTCCACTATTTGCACGCCCCCTGCAAGTGCTGGAAGGAGCACCCACAGTCCAGTTCCTGATGGTCAAATTGAAGATGTTGAAGTACACCAGGATGAGGATATGGGTGTTGCTGGTGCTGAGGAGGAAATTGACAAGGAGGATTCTGATGGTGAGGTGGTTTGTTTAAGTCAGGCACGGGGAGACACCTGTTGTCCGTGGGATGAATATGGCCATTGACATGCCTGGTCAAATTACAAAAAAAATCACCTCTTCGGTGTGGAATTATTTTAACAGAAATGCGGACAACAGGTGTCAAGCCGTGTGTTGCCTTTGTCAAGCTGTAATAAGTAGGGGTAAGGACGTTAACCACCTAGGAACATCCTCCCTTATACGTCACCTGGAGCGCATTCATCAGAAGTCATTGACAAGTTCAAAAACTTTGGGTGACAGCGGAAACAGTCCACTGACAACTAAATCCCTTCCTCTTGTACCCAAGCTCCTGCAAACAACACCACCAACTCCCTCAGTGTCAATTTCCTCCTTAGACAGGAACGCAAATAGTCCTGCAGGCCATGTCACTGGCAAGTCTGACGAGTCCTCTCCTAACTGGGGTTCCAACAATAGATCTTTGAGTGTAACGCCTACTGCTGCTAGCGCTGCTGTTGTTGCTGCTGGGAGTAGATTGTCATCCCAGAGGGGAAGTCGGAAGACCACTTGTACTACTTCCAGTAAGCAATTGACTGTCCAACAGTCCTTTGCGAGGAAGATGAAATATCACAGCAGTCATCCTGCTGCAAAGCGGATACCTCAGGTCTTGGCAGCTGTGTTGGTGTTAAACTTGTGTCTGGTATCCACCGTTAAATCACAGGGAATTAGAGAATTGCTTGAGGTACTGTGCCCCCGGTACCAAATACCATCTACACAGACGTCAGAAAAATACAGAAGTCAGAAAAAGAGTAACCAGTGTCCTAAAAAATGCAGTTGTACCCAATGTCCACTTAACCACGGACATGTGGACAAGTGGAGCAGGGCAGACTCAGGACTATATGACTGTGACAGCCCACTGGATAGATGTATTGCCTCCCGCAGCAAGAACAGCAGCGGCGGCACCAGTAGCAGCATCTCGCAAACGCCAACTCGTTTCTAGGCAGGCTACGCTTTGTATCACCGCTTTCCATATGAGGCACACAGCTGACAACCTCTTACGGAAACTGAGGAACATCATCGCAGAATGGCTTACCCCAATTGGACTCTCCTGGGGATTTGTGACATCGGATAACACCACCAATATTGTGAGTGCATTACATGTGGGTAAATTCCAGCACGTCCCATGTTTTGCACATACAATGAATTTATTGGTGCAGAATTTTTTTTAAAACGACAGGGGCGTGCAAGAGATGCTGTCGGTGGCCCAAAGAATTGCGGGCCACTTTCGGCATTCAGCCACCGCGTGCCGAAGACTGGATCACCAGCAAACACTCCTGAACCTGCCCCGCCATCATCTGAAGCAAGAGGTGGTAACGAGGTGGAATTCAACCCTCTATATGCTTCAGAGGATGGAGGAGCAGCAAAAGACCATTCAAGCCTATACAACTGCCTACGTTATAGGCAAAGGAGGGGGAATGCACCTGACTCAAGCGCAGTGGAGAATGATTTCAACGTTGTGCAAGGTTCTGCAACCCTTTGAACTTGCCACACGTGAAGTCAGTTCAGACACTGCCAGCCTGAGTCAGGTCATTCTCCTCATCAGGCTTTTGCAGAAGCAGCTGGAGAGATAGAAGGAGGAGCTAAAACGTAGCGATTCCAGTAGTCATGGGGCACTTGTGGATGGAGCCCTTAATTCGCTTAACCAGGATTCACGGGTGGTCAATCTGTTGAAATCAGAGCACTACATTTTGGCCACCGAGCTTGATCCTTGGTTTAAAGACTACGTTGTATCTCTCTTTCCAGCAGACACAAGTCTGCACATGTTCAAAGACCTGCTAGTGAGACACTTGTCAACTCAAGCGAAACGTAACCCATCAACAGCTCCTTCTTCACATTCTCCCGCAACTGGGGCTTCGAGGAAAAGGCTAAGAATTCCGAGCGCACCCGCTGGCGTTGATGCAGGGCAGTCTGGAGCGAGTGCTGACATCTGGTCCGGACTGAAGGACCTACCAACGATTAGTGACATGTCGTCTACTGTCACTGCATATGATTCTGTCACCATTGAAAGAATGGTGGAGGATTATATGAGTGACCGCATCCAAGTAGGCACGTCAGACAGTCCGTACGTATACTGGCAGGAAAAAGAGGCAATTTGGAGGCCCTTGCACAAACTGGCTTTATTTTTCCTAAGTTGCTCCCCCTCCAGTGTGTACTCCGAAAGAGTGTTTAGTGCAGCCGGTCACCTTGTCAGCAATCGGCGTACGAGGTTACTTCCAGAAAATGTGGAGAAGATGATGTTCATCAAAATGAATTATAATCAATTCCTCCGTGGAGACATTCACCAGCAATTGCCTCCAGAAAGTACACAGGACCTGAGATGGTGGATTCCAGTGGGGACAAATTAATACTCTGTGAGGAGGGGGATGTACACAGTGAAAGGGGTGATGAATCGGATGATGAGGAGGAGGTGGACATCTTGCCTCTGTAGAGCCAGTTTGTGCAAGGAGAGACTGATTGCTTCTTTTTTGGTGGGGGCCCAAACCAACCAGTCATTTCAGCCACAGTTGTGTGGCAGACCCTGTGGCTGAAATGATGGGTTTGTTAAAGTGTGCATGTCCTGTTTATACAACATAAGGGTGGGTGGGAGGGCCCAAGGACAATTCCATCTTGCACCTCTTTTTTTTATTTATTTATCTCTGCATCATGTGATGTTTGGGGCTAATTTTTTTAAGTGCCATCCTGTCTGACACTGCAGTGCCACTCCTAGATGGGCCAGGTGTTTGTACCGCCCACTTGGGTCGCTTAGCTTAGTCATCCAGCGACCTTGGTGCAAATTTTAGGACTAAATATAAAATTGTGAGGTGTGAGGTGTTCAGAATAGACTGGGAATGAGTGGAAATTATGGTTATTGAAGTTAATAATACTATGGGATCAAAATGACCCCCAAATTCTATTATTTAAGCTGTATTTGAGAGTTTTTTGGAAAAAAAACACCCGAATCCAAAACACGCCCGAATCCGACAAAAAAAATTTCAGGGAGGTTTTGCCAAAACGCGTACGAATCCAAAACACAGCCGCGGACCCGAATCCAAAACCAAAACACAAAACCCGAAAAATTTCCGGTGCACATCACTAGTATATTCTGCAGCACCTGTGTATAATTCCTACATGTATATACTGCAGCTCCTGTGTATAATGCCTACATGTATATATTGCTGTACCTGTGTATAATGCCCACATGTATATACTGCTGCACCAATGTATAATGCCCACATGTATATACTGCTGTACCTGTGTATAATGCCCACATGTATATACCGCTGCACGTGTGTATAATGCCCACATGTATATACTGCTGCACCTGTGTATAATGCCCACATGTATATACTGCTGCACTAATGTATAATGCCTACATGTATATACTGCAGCACCTGTGTATATAATGCCCAATGTATATACTGCTGCACCTCTGTATAATACCCACTTGATGTCATATTGTGTGTATGTGGCTCTGATACTAGCCAGTGCCTCCTGAGCTATTTACCTCACAGCACATCACTGATAAAGGGACAGCGTTGTGGTCTCATGGAAAATTACATTCCTTACGAGTCCTACTCCCCTGTTTTCCTCATGCTGGGGGCATGTCCAGCATTCTGGGAGTTTCTGGGAATACCCCCATATCCTCCTACCTGTGAATAGATGGTGAATAGTTGCTGTATGCATCTGCACAACATTTGAGTTAAGCCAGAGCAGTGAGTGAAAGTGGGCCTCCCAATCTTCCTCCCCTACCTAGGGTTCCTGCGGACTGCGGGTGGGATGGTAGGATAGTGCCCGAAAAAAGTGGGACTGTCCCACCAAAATCTGTTGGGATGTGCAGACGTGTCCACATAAATCTAGCCTCAATACACCACGCAGCACGAGATGCCTGGGGCGAATAAGGCGCAAGGTCCAGTGCAACTCTGCTGATGTGTGACTGAGTCTGTATACGAAGCACAATGGAACATGGCATGGAGAAAATGCTGCGGCTGCTACATAGCAGCACTTTGTCTACAGATTCAGACACACTGGACTTTTACAGAAGAATTTGTATTTCCAACAATAAAAACTGTAACACAAAAATTCATGGGAAGAAGTCGGGTCAGCATTTCAGGAAAGCACAGCGTCCTTTCCCCACGACTATACATACAAGAATGACATAAATGCTAAGGGGTCTATTACTAAGCCTTGTATGGAGATAAAGTACCAGCCAATCAGCTCCTAACTGTCATTTTTTTCAAACACAGCCTGTGATATGGCAGTTAAGAGCTGTGCAGGCTGGTACTTTATCTCCATACAATGCTTAGTAAATAGACCCCTAAGTCAGGTACTTACCTTAACTGAACTAATGCTAACTGCCTTCTGTGCCAGACCCTCCTGAACTAGTGAATGCTCCACTGGAAGATGATGATGATGATGATGATGATGATGATGATGATGATGATGACGACATCATCACTACTATAATAACACTAGCAAGCTGCATGTTACCGGCTTTGCTGGGATCAAAAAACATAGGGGCTAATTCAGACCTGATCGCTGCTGTGTGTTTTTCGCACAGCGGGTGACCAGGTCTGAACGGCGCATGCCAGAGATGCTATCGGCATCTCATTCCAGCGATCACCTCTGCCTGATTGACAGGCAGAGGCGTTCGCTGGGCGTGAGGGTGCAGGCTGGTGGCATTTGGCCTCCGTTTTGGGGGCACGGCCTGGGCAACGCAGGCATGCCCGGACCATGCGGGGGGCGGGCCGTAGCAGTTGTGTGACAAGTAGCTCCCTGTCAGCGCACAGGAGCTGAGCAGGTAGGGAGCTACTTGTCAAGTACAAAAGCATTGCCACTACGCGGTGCTTTTGTACTTGTGCAGGATGGGGGGGGGGGGAGTAGGGCCTGACATGCGGGGCGGACTAGCCCTGTGCTGAGCGTCCCCCCGCATGTCAGAGTAAATGATCGTAGATGTGCTAAATTTAGCACATCTACGATCAACTCTGAATTAGGCCCATAATTACAATTTATGTTGGCAGGTCGGACAGTACTATTAAATAGATATGAGTGGGTTCAGTTCTCAGAGAACTAAAAAAACCAAACCTAGGGGATCCGGGGCCATCCGAGCCACAGCTTGTATGTCCCTGCCTGCTCCGTATCCCCAGTTGAGGCAAAACCTCAGGATTCCACTGTCGGATCCTGAGGTTTTGCCTCGGACGCTGGTCTCCCTAGTAACCTATAGAAGGCCACTGATTAACTGAGAGAGCTGTCTGTCATGGCTGTCAGCCAATTAGCATTTCCCCATAGGCTACGATGGCCCCAAGATGTATGCCCCACATCGCTAATAGCGCCGCCTGCACTACCGACACAACCGCCGACACTGCCGTCCGCACTGCCGACACCATCGTTCGCACTGCCGATGCCGATGTCCGCCACTGCCGACACTCCCGCACTGCCGGCACCCCTGCACTGAGGACACTTCAGCACTCCCATACTGCTGAAACTGCCAGCACCCCTGAACTCCTGCACTGAGGACACTTCCAGCACTCCCACATTGCCGACACTGCCAGCACCCTGCACTGCGGACACTTCCGGCACTCCCATACTGCTGAAACTACCGGCACCCCTGAACTCCTGCACTGAGGACACTTCCAGCACTCCCGCACTGCCGGCACCCTGCACTGAGAACTCTGCCAGCACTCCTGCACTGAGAACACCTCCGGTACTCCCGTATTGCCAACACTGATGGCACCCCTGCACTGAGGACACTGCCAGCACTCCCACGCTGCCGACACTGCCGGCACCCTGCACTAGGGACACTGCCAGCACTCCTGAACTGAGGACACCTCCCACACTGCCGACACTGCTGGCGCCTCAGCACTGAGGACACTTCCGGCACTCCCACACTGCCGACACTGCTCTTACCCCATAATTCCTGCACTGAGGACACCTCCAGCACTCCCGCATTGCCAACACTGCTGGCACACTGCACTGAGGACTCTGCCAGCACTCCTTCACTGAGGACAACTCCGGCACTCCCGTATTGCCGACACTGCCGGCACCCCTGTACTGTGGATACTGCCGACACTCCTGCACTGAGGACACTTCCAGCACTCCCACATTGCCAACACTGCCTGCACCCCTGCACTGTGGACACTTCCGGCACTCCATACTGCTGAAACTACCGGCATCACTGAACTCCTGCACTAAGGACACTTCCAGCACTCCCGCATTGCCGACACTGCCGGCACCCCTGCACTGAGGACTCTGCCAGCACTCCTGCACTGAGGACACCTCCGGTACTCCCGCATTGCCAACACTGATGGCACCCCTGCACTGAGGACACTGCCAGCACTCCTACGCTGCCGACACTGCCGGCACCCTGCCACTGGGGACACTGCCAGCACTCATGCACTGAGGACACCTCCCACACTGCCGACACTGCCGGCACCCCTGCACCGAGGACACTTCCGGCACTCCCACACTGCCAACACTGCAGGCACCCCATAATTCCTGCACTGAGGACAACTTCGGCACTCCTGCATTGAGAACACTGCCGGCACTCCTGCACTGAGAACACCTCCAGCACTCCCGCTATTGCCGACACATCAGGCATTCCTGCAGTGCCGACACTGCTGGCACCACCACACTGAAAACACAGCTGACAACCCCGCACTGAGGACCCTCTGTCACAGTAAGTGCACTATTGGTGTATCTAATCTGCACTGTATCTGACCTGCACTGTAACCCATGCTGTATCTGACCAACAATGTATCTGACCCACATTGTATTTGACCTGCACTGAAACCTATGCTGTATCCGACCTGCACTGTAACCCATGCTGTATCTGAACAACACTGTATCCGACCCACATTGTATTTGACCTGCACTGAAACCCGTGCTGTATCCGACCTACACTGCACCCGACCCGCATTGTATTCGACATGCACTGTATCCAACCAACACTGTATTTGATCTACGCTGTATCCAACCCACACTGTATTCAACCTGTGCTGTATCAAACCCACACTGTATTTGATCCGCACTGTAACCTGCACTTTATCCGGTCCACGCTGTATCTGACCCACAATATATACAACTCACAATGTATGCGACCCATACTGTATCTGACCTGCACTTTATCTCGCACTGTATCCGACGTGCACTGTATCTGACCTTGCACTGTAGCCAATCCTCACTGTATGCAACACACACTGTATCCAACCTGCACTGTAGCCTACACTGTATCCAACCCACACACTGCATCCATCCCACACTCTGACCTGCACTGTATCCGACCTGTACTGTATCTTGCACTGTATCCGACATTGCGCTGTAGCCAACGCGCACTATATCCGACTTGCATTGTGTGCGATCTGCACTATATACAACCTGCAATGAATTCCATCTACACCGTATCCAACCTGCCTTATATACACCTGCACTGTATCTCACCCACACTGTAACCTGCATTGTACCCGACCCGCTTTGTATCCAACCTGCACTGTAACCTGCACTGTGTCTGATCCGCACTGTATCCGACCAGCACTGTAACCTGGTCAATATTTAAGTGTGTGTCCCAAAGTATTCCGCACTGTCTTACGCAGGTATGGAATGCTGTTTTTTGTGATAAGGGGAGAATTTGGGGAACTGCTCGACAAAATGGCTGTTTGGGGCTTTACATGGGCAAAGGGTGCCAGTCATCAGTGACCCAGGTCCCCCCGGAGGGAGGTACAGACTGGGCACTGAGAATAGGCATGTGCTGGGGACATGTGCACTTCTGTAGGGGCCTTAATATCCACTGTTGATATTTTACACATGATTTAGGGTTTTTTTTTAATTTGCTGTTTGGTAACTACTTCAGAGCAATGATATTGTACACACGATTCTGACGAAATTTCTGTGTTGGATTGTTTTCTATTGGTTTGATTGGTTATTGCTAATACAGTACTAATTTGTAAAACATTTTTAAACAGAAATAACTGCCGTTTGTTTGTGCCGCTGCTCTGTTGTTTAGTTTAGCCAGCCAGGCTTTGGCCTATGTTGGTGAACAATATTGTGAGGTGTGAGGTGGTCAAAATTGACTGGAAATGAGTGGAGATTAATGTTATTGAGGTTAATAATACTGTAGGATCAAAATTACCCCCAAATTCTGTGATTTTAGCTGTTTTTGTTTTTTTCAAAAATCATCCAGATCCAAAACCAAAACCAAAACGCGAAAGGGTGGTTTTAGCAAAAACAACCCAAAACCAAAACACGATCAGGGAATTAGAACCAAAACCAAAACACAAAACACGAAAAGTGCCCGCCGCACATCTCAAGTTACATAGCACCATATATGAATCACACTGCCTCACAAAAAGCCTCTTTTGTTGCTCTCACAAAAAAAATTGCTTAACCGATTAAATATATAGATTTCAGGATGCAGTAAACTTTTGCTGAACGCATTGTAGAATAATCGATTTCCAGCAATGCAGTTTACTAGGTAAAAACATGTGAATGGAAAAAAATGGAAAGCAAGAAGGAAAAGCAGAAGAAAACCCAATAAAAAATAAGTAGAAAAATCAGAAAAAGATCAGGGGACGGGGGGGACACTATTAAATTTGTGTTCCTCAAGGACCCCACACAGTTCATGTTTTCCAGGTCACCTGTGTATTTTTAAAATGTGACAGTTGGTGACACACGGTGCACCTGCCTGGTGACTTGGAAAACGTGACCTGTTTGGGGTGCTTGAGGAACGAGCTTGGGAACCAACTGGTGTAGACTAATCTCAAGAAGGAGTTTAAAGTGATCACTTCAGTTCATTTATTCCTTGAGGAGCAATAGTGCTCAATTAAAATTAGTGATGTGCACCGGACATTTTTCGGGTTTTGTGTGTTGGTTTTGGATTCAGTTCCGCGGCCGTGTTTTGGATTCGGACGCGTTTTGGCAAAACCTCCCTGAAAATTTTTTGTCGGATTCAGGAGTGTTTTGGATTCGGGTGTTTTTTTACAAAAAACCCTCAAAAACAACTTAAATCATAGAATTTGGGGGTCATTTTGATCCCATAGTATTATTAACCTCAATAACCATAATTTACACTCATTTTCAGTCTATTCTGAACACCTCACACCTCACAATATTATTTTTAGTCCCAAAAATTGAACCGAGGTCGCTGGATGACTAAGCTAAGAGACCCAAGTGGCCGACACAAACACCTGGCCCATCTAGGAGTGGCACTGCAATGTCAGACAGGATGGCACTTCAAAAAAATAGTCCCCAAACAGCACATGATGCAAAGAAAAAAGGAGGCGCAATGAGGTATCTGTGTGACTAAGCTAAGCGACACAAGTGGCCTACGCAAACACCTGGCCCATCTAGGAGTGGCACTGCAGTGTCAGACAGGATGGCACTTCAAAAAAATAGTCCCCAAACAGCACATGATGCAAAGAAAAAAAGAGGTGCACCAAGGTCGCTGGATGGATAAACTAAGCGACAGAAGTGGCCGACACAAACACCTGGCCCATCTAGGAGTGGCACTGCAGTGTCAGACAGGATTGCAATACAAAAAATAGTCCCCAAACAGCACATGATGCAAAGAAAAATTAAAGAAAAAAAAGGTGCAAGATGGAATTGTCCTTGGGCCCTCCCACCCACCCTTATGTTGTATAAACAGGACATGCACACTTTAACAAACCCATCATTTCAGCGACAGGGTCTGCCACACAACCAGAGCCGGCCTTAGCTATAGGCAGGCTAGGCATTTGCCTAGGGCATCCAAGCATGTCTAGGGGCATATAAGCATGTCCCTGCAGTATCTCATGCTGAGAGGGACAGTCCGCAAACGAACTGTTACTTTCCAAATGTATTCAATCAGTACTTGTATACACTGCTGTTTACATTTGTCAAAAAAAATGCACACTGTGCCTTAAACTTCCTCCGACATGCTTGAATGCCCCTGACTTGTGAGACCTCAGACAGACAGCAGAAGCCCAGTAAATGCAATTCCTGGACCTGTGACATTTTTACTGACTATATAAGGTTATTACTGGATGGCTTCTTATGATAACACGTGTATTTTGGAAGACTGCTTCACAGAAACCTGACATCACCTATACTGCTTGTGCACATGGGGGAGGGGGACCCTGCCATCCTGTGTGTGTCCCTTATCCCTGTGCAAACGCCAGGTGTCTGCAGGGACATAACATGGGCAGTGTTCTCCCCACACTTTATTTCCTAGTCAGTCCATACCGTAAAATTCCCCTGCCATCTAGCACTGTAACGTGGTCAGTAAGTTGCGTTGTGCTATTTCTATATGAAACATCAGTGCAGCGTGACTTTCGGACACATCAGACTGGAGGGCAGAGCATTTAGCTCCCTCGGTATTAAATAAAGGGCATGCAGTTAACGGGAGTAACAGACACCAGCAAACACACTGAATAGTGAAGAGAATGGACAGTTTCTACATGTTTGATACTGATCTTTTTGTATAACCAGCAAGTGTAGCAGTATCTGTGGCAGTATATGTGTATTATGGGCATTACTAATGTGGGGCATATGTGTAAGGTTCCTTTACTGTGTGGAATTATATGTATTATGGTCATTACTGTGTGGCATTGTGCAGAGTTGAACTGGCCCACAGGGTAACCCCCCGGTGGGCCCCACTACCTGAGTGATGCAGGTACAGATGCAGAACTAGCGGCGGAGCTAGTGGGCACCAGACAAAATTTTGCCTAGGGCACCAAATTGGCTAGGGCCGGCTCTGCATACAACTGTGACTGAAATGACTGGTTGGTTTGGGCCCCCACCAAAAAAGAAGCAATCAATCTCTCCTTGCACAAACTGGCTCTACAGAGGCAAGATGTCCACCACCTCCTCATCGTCCGATTCCTCACCCCTTTCACTGTGTACATCCCCCTCCTCACAGATTATTAATTCGTCCCCACTGGAATCCACCATCTCAGGTCCCTGTGTACTTTCTGGAGGTAATTGCTGATGAATGTATCCACGGAGGAATTGATTATAATTCATTTTGATGAACATCATCTTCTCCACATTTTCTGGAAGTAATCTCGTACGCCGATTGCTGACAAGGTGAGCGGCTGCACTAAACACTCTTTCGGAGTACACACTGGAGGGGGGGGGCAACTTAGGTAAAATAAAGCCAGTTTGTGCAAGGGCCTCCAAATTGCCTCTTTTTCCTGCTAGTATACGTACGGACTGTCTGACGTGCCTACTTGGATGCGGTCACTCATATAATCCTCCACCATTCTTTCAATGGTGACAGAATCATATGCAGTGACAGTAGACGACATGTCAGTAATCGTTGGCAGGTCCTTCAGTCTGGACCAGATGTCAGCACTCACTCCAGACTGCCCTGCATCACCGCCAGCGGGTGGGCTCGGAATTCTTGGCCTTTTCCTCGCAGCCCCAGTTGCGGGAGAATGTGAAGGAGGAGCTGTTGACGGGTCACGTTCCGCTTGACTTGACAATTTTCTCACCAGCAGGTCTTTGAACCTATGCAGACTTGTGTCTGCTGGAAGAGAGATACAACGTAGGCATTAAATCTAGGATCGAGCACGGTGGCCAAAATGTAGTCTCTGATTTCAACAGATTGACCACCCGTGAATCCTGGTTAAGCAAGTTAAGGGCTCCATCCACAAGTCCCACATGCCTAGTGGAATCGCTCTGTATTAGCTCCTCTTTCAATCTCTCCAGCTTCTTCTGCAAATGCCTGATGAGGGGAATGACCTGACTCAGACTGGCAGTGTCTGAACTGACTTCACGTGTGGCAAGTTCAAAGGGTTGAAGAACCTTGCACAACGTTGAAATGATTCTCCACTGCGCTTGAGTCAGGTGCATTCTCCCTCCTTTGCCTATATCGTAGGCAGATGTATAGGCTTGAATGGCCTTTTGCTGCTCCTCCATCCTCTGAAGCATATAGAGGGTTTAATTCCACCACGTTACCACCTCTTGCTTCAGATGATGGCAGGGCAGGTACAGGAGTGTTTGCTGGTGCTCCAGTCTTCGGCACACGGTGGCTGAATGCCGAAAGTGGCCCGCAATTCTTCGGGCCACCGACAGCATTTCTTGCACGCCCCTGTCGTTTTTTTAAAAAATTCTGCACCACCAAATTCAATGTATGTGCAAAACATGGGACGTGCTGGAATTTGCCCAGATGTAATGCACGCACAATATTGGTGGCGTTGTCCGATGTCACAAATCCCCAGGAGAGTCCAATTGGGGTAAGCCATTCTGCGATGATGTTCCTCAGTTTCCGTAAGAGGTTGTCAGCTGTGTGCCTCTTATGGAACGCAGTGATACAAAGCGTAGCCTGCCTAGGAACGAGTTGGCGTTTGCGAGATGTTGCTACTGGTGCCGCCGCTGCTGTTCTTGCTGCGGGAGGCAATACATTTACCCAGTGGGCTGTCACAGTCATATAGTCCTGAGTCTGCCCTGCTCCACTTGTCCACATGTCCGTGGTTAAGTGGACATTGGGTAAAACTGCATTTTTTAGGACACTGGTGACTCTTTTTCTGACGTCTGTGTACATTTTCGGTATCGCCTGCCTAGAGAAATGGAACCTAGATGGTATTTGGTACCGAGGACACAGTACCTCAATCAAGTCTCTAGTTCCCTGTGAATTAACGGTGGATACCGGAAACACGTTTCTCACCACCCAGGCTGCCAAGGCCTGAGTTATCCGCTTTGCAGCAGGATGACTGCTGTGATATTTCATCTTCCTCGCAAAGGACTGTTGGACAGTCAATTGCTTACTGGAAGTAGTACAAGTGGTCTTCCGACTTCCCCTCTGGGATGACGATCGACTCCCAGCAGCAACAACAACAGCGCCAGCAGCAGTAGGCGTTACACTCAAGGATGCATCGGAGGAATCCCAGTCAGGAGAGGACTCGTCAGACTTGACAGTGACATGGCCTGCAGGAATATTGGCTTTCCTGTGTAAGGAGGAAATTGACACTGAGGGAGTTGGTGTTGTGGTTTGCAGGAGCTTGGGTACAAGAGGAAGGGATTTAGTGGTCAGTGGACTGCTTCCGCTGTCATCCAAAGTTTTTGAACTTGTCACTGACTTCTGATGAATGCGGTCCTGGTGACGTATAAGGGAGGATGTTATTAGGTGGTTATCGTCCTTACCCCTACTTATTACAGCTTGACAAAGGCAACACACGGCTTGACACCAGTTGTCCGCATTTCTGTTGAAATAATTCCACACCGAAGAGCTGATTTTTTTTGTATTTTGACCAGGCATGTCAATGGCCATATTCGTCCCACGGACAACAGGTGTCTCTCCGGGTGCCTGACTTAAACAAACCACCTCACTATCAGAATCCTCCTTGTCAATTTCCTCCCCAGCGCGAGCAACACCCATATCCTCATCCTGGTGTACTTCAACAGTGACATCTTCAATTTGACTATCAGGAACTGGACTGCGGGTGCTCCTTCCAGCACTTGCAGGGGGCGTGCAAATGGTGGAAGGCGCAACCTCTTCCCGTCCAGTGTTGGGAAGGTCAGGCATTGCAACGGACACAATTGGACTCTCCTTGGGGATTTGTGATTTAGAAGAACGCACAGTTCTTTGCTGTGCTTTTGCCATCTTAACTCTTTTAAGTTTTCTAGCAGGAGGATGAGTGCTTCCATCCTCAGGTGAAGCTGAACCACTAGCCATGAACATAGGCCAGGGCCTCAGCCGTTCCTTGCCACTCTGTGTCGTAAATGGCACATTGGCAAGTTTACGCTTCTCATCAGACGATTTTGATTTAGATTTTTGGGTCATTTTACTGAGCTTTATTTTTTTGGATTTTACATGCTCTCTACTATGACATTGGGCATCGGCCTTGGCAGACGACGTTGATGGCATTTCATCGTCTCGGCCATGACTAGTGGCAGCAGCTTCAGCACGATGTGGAAGTGGTTCTTGATCTTTCCCTATTTTACCCTCCACATTTTTGTTCTCCATTTTTTAATGTGTGGAATTATATGCCAATAATATATCAATAGCAATGGCCTACTACTATATATAATGCGCACAACTGAATTGCACCACAGGTATGGATGGATAGTATACTTGACGACACAGAGGTAGGTAGAGCAGTGACCTACTGTACCGTACTGCTATATATTATATACTGGTGGTCAGCAAACTGTGCAAAACTGAAATGCACCACAGGTATGGATGGATAGTATACTTGACGACACAGAGGTAGGTAGAGCAGTGGCCTTCTGTACCGTACTGCTATATATTATATACTGGTGGTCAGCAAACTGTGCAAAACTGAAATGCACCACAGGTATGGATGGATAGTATACTTGATGACACAGAGGTAGGTAGAGCAGTGTCCTACTGTACCGTACTGCTATATATTATATACTGGTGGTCAGCAAACTGTGCAAAACTGAAATGCACCACAGGTATGGATGGATAGTAAACTTGACGACACAGAGTTAGGTAGAGCAGTGGCCTTCTGTAACGTACTGCTATATAGTATATACTGGTGGTTAGCAAACTGTGCTAAACTGAAATGCACCACAGGTATGGATGGATAGTATACTTGATGACACAGAGGTAGGTAGAGCAGTGGCCTTCTGTACCATACTGCTATATAGTATATACTGGTGGTCAGCAAACTGTGCAAAACTGAAATGCACCACAGGTATGGATGGATAGTATACTTGACGACACAGAGGTAGGTAGAGCAGTGGACTACTGTACCGTACTGCTATATAGTATATACTGGTGGTCAGCAAACTGTGCAAAACTGAAATGCACCACAGGTATGGATGGATAGTATACTTGACGACACAGAGGTAGGTAGAGCAGTGGCCTACTGTACCGTACTGCTATATAGTATATACTGGTGGTCAGCAAACTGTGCAAAACTGAAATGCACCACAGGTATGGATGGATAGTATACTTGATGACACAGAGGTAGGTAGAGCAGTGGCCTTCAGTACCGTACTGCTATATAGTATATACTGGTGGTCAGCAAACTGTGCAAAACTGAAATGCACCACAGGTATGGATGGATAGTATACTTGACGACACAGAGGTAGGTAGAGCAGTGGCCTTCTGTACCGTACTGCTATATAGTATGTACTGGTGGTCAGCAAACTGTGCAAAACTGAAATGCACCACAGGTATGGATGGATAGTATACTTGACGACACAGAGGTAGGTAGAGCAGTGGACTACTGTACCATACTGCTATATATATAGTTATACTGGTGGTCAGCAAACTGTGCAAAACTGAAATGCACCACAGGTATGGATGGATAGTATACTTGACGACACAGAGGTAGGTAGAGCAGTGGCCTTCTGTACCGTACTACTATATAGTATATACTGGTGGTCAGCAAACTGTGCAAAACTGAAAAGAACCACAGGTATGGATGGATAGTATACTTGACGACACAGAGGTAGGTAGAGCAGTGGCCTTCTGTACCGTACTGCTATATAGTATATACTGGTGGTCAGCAAACTGTGCAAAACTGAAATGCCCCACAGGTATGGATGGATAGTATACTTGACGACACAGAGGTAGGTAGAGCAGTGGCCTTCTGTACCGTACTGCTACAGTATATAGTATATACTGGTGGTCAGCAAACTGTGCAAAACTGAAATGCACCACAGGTATGGATGGATAGTATACTTGACGACACAGAGGTAGGTAGAGCAGTGGCCTTCTGTACCGTACTGCTACAGTATATAGTATATACTGGTGGTCAGCAAACTGTGCAAAACTGAAATGCACCACAGGTATGGATGAATAGTATACTTGACGACACAGAGGTAGGTAGAGCAGTGGACTACTGTACTGTACTGCTATATATATAGTTATACTGGTGGTCAGCAAAATTCTGCACTGTTCTTCTACTATATACTACAATGCAGCACAGATATGGAGCATTTTTCAGGCAGAGAATGTATAATACTGGTGGTCACTGGTCACTGGTCAGCAAAACTCTGCACTGTCCTATTACTATATAATACTGCTGGTCCCCAGTCCCCACAATAAAGCAATTAGCACACTGAGCACAGATATTTGCAGCACACTGAGCACAGTCAGATATGGAGCGTTTTTCAGGCATAGAACGTAGATATTTGCACTTGCAGCACACTGAGCACAGATATTTGCAGCACAATTTGCAGCCCACTGAACATAGATACTGAGAGGACGCCAGCCACGTCCTCTCACGATCATCTCCAATGCACGAGTGAAAAATGGCGGCGACACGCGGCTCCTTGTATAGAATATGAATCTCGCGAGAATCCGACCGTGGAATGATGTTCGGGCGCGCTCGGGTTAACTGAGCAAGGCGGGAGGATCCGAGTCTGCTCGGACCCGTGCAAAAAAGGGTGAAGTTCGGGAGGGTTCGGATCCCGAGGATCCGAACCCGCTCATCACTAATTAAAATATATCCATCTTGTTTCAAGGTTCAATAATGTTGATCTCTGCCCTTAGGGGGTCATTCCGAGTTGATCGCTAGCTGCCTTCGTTCGCAGCGCAGCAATTAGGTGAAAAAGCGGCACTTCTGCGCATGCGTATGGGGCACAGTGCGCACGCGCGTCGTACTTTCACAAAAGCCGATGCAGTTTCACACAAGGTCTAGCGACGCTTTTCAGTCGCACTGCTGATCGTTGAGTGATTGACAGGAAGTGGGTGTTTCTGGGTGGTAACTGACCGTTTTCGGGGAGTGTGTGTAAAAACGCAGGCGTGCCAGTTAAAAATGCAGGAGTGACTTGGGTAACGGGGGAGTGGCTGGCCAAACGCAGGGCGTGTTTGTGACGTCAAAACAGGAACTAAATAGTCTGCTCTGAAGTGATCGCAAGCTAGGAGTAAAGGTGCATACACACGGAGCGATATAACTGAGCGATTTTGACTATATAGTCAAAATCGCTCAGAAAGTAAGTGCATATCGCTCCATGTGTACACAGGCAGCGATAGCGATGCGCGTCCCCGCCAGGTCGCTATCGCTGGGAAAAATAGTCAGTGCAGACAAGTCAATTTTGGCTATGTCGCTGCAAAAGTTAGTTAAAATCGCTCATGTGTTTTGTCCCTAGCGATTTTTCCCAGCGATAGCGATCTATAGCCACCCCCCCCCGCCGCCCATTGTGTTACCTCGCGGAGGCTGAAGAGGGACAAGCCAGCAGCACAGCAAGCAGCGTTCAGGAGCTCCATACACTCGGGTAAGTATGCACACAGATCCTCTCCTCAGCCTGGCTACTGGTTTGGGAGGGGAGGTGGGTAGAGGGGGGAGATGCCGCTCTGAGTCTGCAGTGTCAAGCCGGGGGAAGATGGCGCTGAATGTGTCACTGTAGCCGGGACGCGCACATTAGTGTCGTCAGGTCCGCAGAGTGTGTTCCCCCTCTGAGGCTGAAGTGCTGTGAGAGCCGCTGGCACAGCGTCATTGTACCGGCACTGCAGCTTAGATCATTACTCTGGCATCTGACTCACTCTGTGTCCGTGGAGCAGGACCAAGGTACATGAAGGGGGTTTATGATAGTGCTGTGCTGTCAGTCTATGGGGAAGGGGGGGAATGATGGTGCTGTCCTGTCTATGGAGGGGGGGGGAGGGGGGGTAGCTGTGCTGTCTATGGAGGGGGGGGGGGTGTAGTCTATGGTGGGGGTGGGGTGGTAGCTGTGCTGTCTGTTTATGGGGGGGGTTGCTTGGGGGAATGATGGTGCTGTGGCTGTATATATATAGAGGCTAGGGGGTTGCTGGGGGGGGGGGCAATTATGTGCCCGTGCTGTCCGTATATGGAGGGGGGGTTGCTGGGGTATGGGTTGGCTGCACTGTCTGTATGTGGAGGGAGGGGGAAGGGGTGCCTGCACTATTTGTATGTGGAGGGAGCCTGTGCTGTCTGTATGTGTGTGTGTGTGTGTGTGGGGGGGGGGGGGTGCCTGCGCTGTCTGTGTGTGGTGGGTGCCTACGCTGTGTATGGATGATGTAATATTAAACACTATGTGGAATGAACTTCACCGGATAATAGGTGAGGGTTTTTTTTGTTTGTTTTTTACAGATACCCCTATTGGATTCTACTGGACAAGTGGACGTGATTCTCGGCGTGGGATGTAGGTAAGTAATCTGTCTCTCGTTTTTACAGGTACCCCTATTGGATTCTACTGGACAAGTGGACGTGATTCTCGGCGTGGGATGTAGGTAAGTATGTGTGAGTGTGTATAAGTGTGTTTAAATAAAGTTTTACTTTCACGGTGTGTGAGTTGTGTTTTTATTTGGGTATTTCTTTTGTTGTGGAACTACAGGTACCAGCGGGCCTGTTATTTCCCCGCATGCTGGTACTTGTGGTTCTCCAAGTACCAGCATGCGGGGGAGGCTTGCTGGGAATTGTAGTTCCACAGCAAAAGACAATATTCTTTTTATGTCATTTTGAAAGGCTATCAGCCTCCCATCCACCGCCCATTGATGAAGAACCTATTTTATTCTCTTCCCCACCTCTTCAGCTACTAATGCACCTCAGCAATGGACCACTTTGATCGACAGATGCTCAAAGTATGCCATTCCAAAGAAGTCTATTTACTAAGCCTTGGGTGGAGATAAAGTGGACGGAGATAAAGTACCAGCCAACCAGTTCTAACTGTAATTTTTGGCAGTTAGGAGCTGGTTGGTTGGTACTTTATCTCCGTCCACTTTATCTAGGCATATTTATAATGGGCCCCACACTGCATACTATGCACCCAAAGTATACTTAGTTTGTGCCGGTAAGCGGGTCCCATCTTCTCTGCAGTGCCATCTTACCAGTGACATCTTTGGGATGATAGCACCCCAAAGTGAACGCAAAGACTCTTGTGCAAGTGTGCCTTCATGCCAAATATCAATGTAGGAGTTAGGACCCTCTTGCCAGCACAAGATATGATACTGGGTTAGGGGCCCCCATTTCTCAGAGGAGGTGGCCTGCTGCAATCGGGCCCCCTCTGGCGTTAATACTGCCCTGGCATAGATGTTTACCATAGATAGGCAAGGAGCGGGCTCAGATGCTGAGAATGCCGCTGGAATTATATACTGTATAATACTGTATCCATTTTAAATGCCTGAATTGATTCCCTGGCATTAAGCCTGCATACACGGTTTATACTTTCGTATTTTGTTCCACTTTAAGTCTACAGTGTGAGAATCATTTCAGTTATCCAAAGGATTTTGCCTTGTCCACATTTCCCACAGTGAATAAATTAGTATTCTAAAGCGAAGATTGAAATTCTAAATTATGGAAATGGAGGTCACTCTAAGGAAAAGCGTTTCACCAATTATTTCTACAACACTCACATGAAATGCATGATTTATTGTTTCACTTCCTTCCATGTGACTTGACAAAGCTTTGCTTCGTTATGCGAAACGGGAGTCTGGATCCAGTCATACCCCGGGAACATTACAAATCAACACTATTCAGAGTGACTTAAGAGACTGATAAAATCTTTCAGAAGGCAGGTTTGTAGATGGGAATTATTGTGCTGTTGTAACCGTGTCTTTTTTATTGACCTTGCCGATATAAATAAACTCAGAGGATACTTTAGCATTCAACTGTTAGTTTAGAGGCGGAAAGAGCTCTCACATCATTTCCCGGATACATTGTAGCCAGTACAAATGATCTGAGTTGTTATTGTGTACAATGTTGACATAAATTGAAGCTGCATCACGGATGTGAGCACAAGAATTACACAATTGACTGTTAAAGTTGGGTTGCTGTATTTCCAAAACTAAAACCCAGGACACATCCTTACGGCTATGGATCATCAGATCTACGGATGGAGCTGCGCATATCTGATGCGGCTCCATCACGTAGCGGCGTTCCCAGCGTAACTATGCGATCCGTCCACCTGGTCAGGCCGAGAGCGCACAGAGACGCTCTCATTCAAGTGAATGGGGCGCATGTGCAGTGGTACGGGCGCCCAGGCACATATGGAGCCACGATTAGCGTGGCTCCATCTGTACATGAAAAAGGTCTACAGTCATAAGGTCAACTACTAATGGTCGGCATGCATTAGGTCGACACATGAAAAGGTCAACATGACAAAAGGTAGACAGTAGGAAAGGTCGACAAGGTCTGCAGGTCAACATATGAAAAGGTTGACATAATAAAAGGTCGGGGGGGAAAAAGGTCGGCACAGCATTTTTACTTTTTTGGTGTCATTTTCGACATGGAACCCCAATTAGTGTACTTCATTGCCTCACGTGGCTCTCTTTGCTCGCCATGCTTTCGGCAAGTTACTATTCCCAAACGTAGCCCACGTGGATGGTAAAGTAAGAAAAAGTTGATTAAAATACTAAAAACATCTTGAGACAAATGTAATAGAGTGAGAGTTTCAAAAAGTGAGAGATTTGGGAAGTTTTTGCAGTTTTTTAAAAAAGTGGCAATCATTTACACAGCAAGATCAACCTGGTTTTGCAGTGTAAATTATTGCCACTTTAAACTGAAAACCTTACCAAATCTCTCACTTTCTGAAACTCTCACTCTATTACATTTGGCCCCTTGAGATGGTGTCACCTATACCCGATAAAGGGGTTCCAATGAAGACAGAGATGTATTGCTTGATCCTCACCAGGTCAAACGTCTATGCACATATATGTACACAGGGCCCATGTACTGAAAGGGGTGGGAACAATGCCAGTATTTGTGACAATGCTACTTCCAGAAAAATAGGGATTAGGTAAAAACCGGAACAGTCCGGACCCAGGAATGCCAGAGCAGATTGCTCCATACAGCAATTTATGCCACTCTGGAGCTTGTAGTGCATGTCCTGTCTGTCCCCATCCGTGGGGTGTTCCATTCTGGGGGGGTGCCTGTGACAGCTATCACTGGGAGACTGGGAGGGAGAGATTACAGACTCTTTGTATGGTCTGGGGATGTGGTAAAAACCGGAATGGTCCGGACCATACAGGGTGGCTGTAATCTCTCAGAAAAATACTGTTCAACAGAAATTACTATTCACAGCCCAGGTAATTAGTATCTGTCTTCCCCTCGCCCATCCCCTACCTCCACCCCTTCGGCACCACTGTTCGCTGGGAACCTGGAGATCTGTATTGCTGCTATTAGTGGTTATACAGACAGACTTTTAGTTAGTGCACAACTATGGCCCTCATTCCGAGTTGATCGCTCGCTAGCTGCTTTTAGCAGCAGTGCAAACGCTAGGCCTCCGCCCTCTGGGAGTGTATCTTAGCTTAGCAGAAGTGCGAACGAAGGGTTAGCAGAACTGCTCGTAAAAATTTTCATGCAGTTTCTGAGCAGCTCAAAACCTACTCCTACCTTGCAATCACTTCACTCAGTTTAGTTCCTGCTTTGATGTCACAAACACGCCCTGCGTTCGGCCAGCCACTACCTCGTTTTGCCAGACACGCCTGCGTTTTTACCTGGTACGCCTGCGTTTTTTAGCACACTCCCTGAAAACAGCCAGTTACCACCCAGAAACACCCACTTCCTGTCAATCACTCACCGATCAACAGAGCGACAGAAAAGCGTTGCTCGACCTTGTGTAAAACTGCATAGTTTTGTGTGAAAGTACTTCGCGCGTGCGTACTGCGGCCCTTACGCATGCGCAGAAATGCCGCTTTTTCACCTAATTGCTGCGCTGCGACCAAAAGCAGATTGCAATCAACTCGGAATGAGGGCCATTTAAGACTTGTTAATTAAATGTAATGCAGTCTCCTATCCACTGTAGCAGACATCTGATATTTAAGACTATATTTCAATAACCCGAGAAACAATGACATTTTGTTCTAGAGCATTTCCGTCAACAGCTTTATGTTAATCTACACAAGTGAGAATTTTACAAATATGGAATTTAGAAAGAAGTAACGGGCAAAAAATAACCTTTTTAAAAAAAATATGGTCATGTTTTTGAAGGAACGGTTCTTACAGATAATCAGAACTTGAGGAATCTCTCGGCAAGACAAGCAACCAAAGTCTTTCCTTTATTATTTCATTTTCTTATTTCTTACTGACCAAGGTGAAGGAATAAAACAGCTGATGCCAAGTCATGTCTATACTTTGACCCTTTTCATGGTTCACCCTTTCATTTTACAAAAAACACAACTTTTAAAGAGTGACCGTCCTACCCTTGTGATCTTCGACCTTATATTAAGAGATGCAACAAAATAGCACAATGTCATGTCATCCTAATAAAAGTTAGCTAACTATCCTTGTGTAATAACTACCGCACCTATGATCATGGACTTTATTACAGAATTAGGAAGAATTGAGGTTCTGTATTTGGGTCATGATAATAACCGCATAACCCGCACTAGGATCCACTTAACAGGAACGACTGCAACATTCCTTATAGAAGCCTACTGTACATACCATCAGAATCTACAACAGATTCAGAACAAGACTCAAAATGCTTATTTGATGGGTCTTCTTTAGCCCTTCATTATACTTTCCTTGGGTCTATTTTAGCGAACCTTGAGGTCTATTTTAACAGATTTTATTGGTAGCTCCAAAATTCCACTACTGCTATTCTAATAAAGGTGCATCTTCTTATTGAAATAGCTCACTTAATCCACACTACTGCGTTCCAACTAGTGATCTACCAACTGATGAATATAATGTACCGCTGATTTGGTGATCCAAATCTCTACTTTTAAAATCTATTTTGTACTGAATTTAGTTACTTGGCGTGAAAAAAAGTTACGACTACTCGCATTGGAATCCTTTTTACATGGATTCATACTCAGTCGTCTAGAGATGTACAAACGTCACACGCCCCACTGATCAGAGTACACTAGCAATGTAGTGTTGTCTCTTGTATGTTGTTATGAACCACACTTTTAGCAACTGATAGCCTATATGCAGAACCTATGGTGCTGGCTGTTTTTCACCAATAACAGCTGCTTTTCACAGCTGTTTGCTGGTACTCGGATGCCGCCTGGACTTGATTACAGTAATGTATACTGTAGTTGTTATCAGGTAAGAGTGAGGAAAATTCTTAAGAGACTCGCAGCACAGTATGCTGACACACATAGAACTAACAAGACAGACAGGACACAAAAGTTAATAGTCAAATGGCAGGCCAGATTAGAGAAGTACTGTACATAGGTCAGTACAGGCAGAGAGTTCAAGGGCAGGAAGAGATCCACTACCAAGGTCCAGTAAACGTAGCCAAGGTCAAACATATGGAATCCAGCAGCAGGAGAGTATAGTAATCTCTCAGGGACAAGAGATACAGGATCTAGCCTAGTTAAAACCTAATACCGGCAAAGCAGGAAAAGCACTAAGTGTATTTATGTGGGTTTCTACCAATCAGCTGCTGGGATGCGGTCATGTGAGTATCCACAAGAAATACAGTGATGTTTAAACATCTGTTACTCTCCTAGACAGCCTTCAACCACCCTAGTCCTCCCTACATCTCTATCCTCATTCCAGGATTTACCCCCTCCCACTCACTTTGCTCTGCCATAGACTGCAGCCTAACCTCCTCGAAGGTCACTATTCTCACTCCCAACTTCAGGATATAAGCTATTCTTCTCCCACCCTCTTGAATGCCCTTCTAGTCTCAATTAGGCTTGTGTCTAGACTCCCAGTCTTTAAGGGGGGGAATCAATTGTTACCGCAGGTCCTGACACCAGGGAGCGAGAACTTCACTTCAGCTTGCTACCCTCCCAGAGGTGGCCAACTGAAATGTGACCCATTTGGGTCTGTCAGCGTGATAAGGGTGCGGTAAGCAGACTAAAGGGAATCAATTGAAGATCGATACTTTAGATGGGAGAAAACAATTGAATTCCCCCCTAAATGTTAAATTGAAATTTATTTCTGTCTATAAGGATTTCATCCCATCCTAATTCTCTAGCCTCACCATTCCCCAATCTCTGCCTCTTTGTGTTACCACCATGTAAGCTTGGGATGCAGTTGATATGGCGGCGGTCAGGATACTGACGCCAGAATCCTGAACGCTGACAATGCTGCCAGCCGGAATGCCAGCTTACAGGGGTTATTCCCACTTGTGAGTGTCCACGACACCCATGGTGAGCCATCGAGCCCACTGCGTGGCAAATGCAGCAAGCTTGCAAAGGACTCTGTTGCGCTTGCCCTCCCTCCGGAATTCTGGTGGGGTTGTTATGCTGACCTCTGGGATCCTGACCGCCGGCATATCAGCCCCAACCCCCTGAGCTCATATGAGCAGAACCCCACTCTACTCTTGATCTATCTACAATAAATAGGGCTAGGGAGCACAATATGCACTTGGATCAAAAATTGGTTAGATAATAGGAAGCAGCGCGTTGTGGTTAATGGATCTTTTTCAAATTGGACTGAAGTGCTAAGTGGTGAGCCACAAGGCTCAGTATTAGGACCGCTATTATTCAATATTTTCATTAACGACCTAACAGAAGGTCTAGAAGCATGGTGTCAATTTTTGCAGATGATACCAAATTGTGCAAAGTTATAAATACGGAGGGGGATGCTGAGTCGCTTCAGAATGACTTAGTTAAATTAGAAGCATGGGCAGCGAAATGGAGAATGCGCTTCAATACAGACAAGTGTAAGGTAATGCACTGTGGTAACAAGAACAAAAATAACACCTACATACTAAATGGGGTAAAATTAGGGGATTCTGTACTGGAAAAGGACTTAGGTATCCTCATAGATAGCAAACTAAGCAGTAGTACCCAAAGTAGGATTGCGGCAAAGAAGGCTAATAAGATATTAGCATGCATAAAACGGGGAATTGATGCTAGGGACGAGAGTGTTATACACCCGTTGTATAAATCACTAGTGAGGCCACACCTTGAATACTGTGTACAATTCTGGGCATCATACTACAAAAAGGATATCCTGGAGCTAGAAAAGGTTCATAGGCGGGCGACCAAACTAATTAAGGGCATGGAGACGCTGGAATAAGAGGAAAGGCTTGCAAGGCTAGGCATGTTTACATTGGAAAAGAGGAGACTAAGAGGGGACATGATCAACATCTACAAATATATAAGGGGACAATACACAGATCTTGTGCAGGACCTGTTTTTGGTTAGGTCAACACAGAGAACTCGTGGACACTTGCTCAGGTTAGAAGAGAGGAGATTCTGCACAATACGGCATAAAGGCTTTTCACGGTAAGGACGATACGTGTTTAGAATTCCGTGCCTGAGGGAGTTGTAATGGCGGAATCATTCAACACCTTTAAGAATGATTAGATAAATTCCTAATGTATAAGGATATCCAAGGTTATGGTGCATAGTCACGCACTGTAGTTATTATAAAAAAGAGGGATAAAACGTAACGGCAGACATCAGCATCACTCAAAATTTTATACCAAATAATCCTGCATAGGAGACTACAAATAGGTTGAACTCAGTGGACAATTGTCTTTTTTCAACCTTAGATACTATGTTACTATGTTACTACAGGTTGAGTGGCCCTTATCCAAAATGCTTGGGACCAGAGGTATTTTGGATATGGGATTTTTCCGTATTTTGGAATAATTGCATACCATAATGAGATATAATGGTGATGGGACCTAAATCTAAGCACAGAATGCATTTATGTTACATATACACCTTATACACACAGCCTGAAGGTCATTTTAGCCAATATTTTTATAACTTTGTGCATTAAACAAAGTGTAAACATTCATACAATTCATTTATTTTTTATATACACCTTATACACACAGCCTGAAGGTCATTTAATACAATATTTTTAATAACTTTGTGTATTAAACAAAGTTTGTGTACATTGAGCCATCAGAAAACAAAGGTTTCACTATCTCAATCTCACTCAAAAAAGTCTGTATTTTGGAATATTCCGTATTTCGGAATATTTGGATATGGGATACTCAACCTGTATTGCATAACACAATTTGCAATATGTGATTATGTAAATGAACATGTTTAAATTGATCACCTTGTACTGTACTTATATAATCTTGTTATGTGTTCTACTCCCTACATAAGGTGCTAACTCTGTGGTACTTTCATACAGTAACTGTGCTATTAGTTTTAGTGACTTTAGTAAATTAAAATCAATTTTTTATGAACAATTTTCAAAGTTCTACAATTGACAGTTTGGGGATGGATGACTTATACCCAGAAAAATGACATTTTATTAGCAAGCCTTTAATCATTTCATTAATTAGGCTGCGATCAAACAGAGAGCTTATTTGGTGAGAAAGGGTATTTTATCTTAAATTATGTTTGTAATTAACAATGTTCTTTACAAATAAATGAAATTGAAAGACCACAGAGCTGTTTTGTTGAATTACAATAATTGTTTTCAATGTAATTCATATTCTTTGTTATTGCATTACTCTAAGCATATTGTTCCTTTAAAAAAATATATATATATATAAATAAGTTTAACTTTTATTTTATTTGCTTTCAGCTTCATTAATGTAACGTAATTTTACCAACGCGTAATATAACATAAACAATAAAAATGTATGATTTTACAGGAACGATATTACAGATTTCAAACTAAACTACACTACAGTACATTCCTAAAACATTAATGGTAGCTGTACGTTCATATTTTAAATATTCTTTAATTGATGTTACTGTACAGTATAAGTGTGACCAATAGTGGGGAGGCTAAAGATCTCATGTGCCGCATTATTCCAATGTCCACTAATACGTACTGTAGGTCGTTTTACAGTGAGTGCAGAGCCAAGGGGGCCGCACACCACACACCCTGCTCCCAGAGCACACCTCTCTGGTGTTGGCAAGTGGTTCACCTCTCTATGTGGCGCCATATTCACAGTGACATCTTTGGAAAGATGGCGCTGCAGAGTGAACACAAAGACTCTACAACACCCTTTGCCACCTTGTCCACATGAAACATCTTCCAGGTGGAACCCACTTGGTGACTCCTTATATGGATATTGAGGGGCCCCTGCTCAGAGGAAGAGGCCATTGTACATGTGCCACCTTGGGTGTTAATATGCCCCTGCACTGATAGTGTGTGTTTTTCAGCATGCTCTGTAATGCCTACAGACACAGTTGGTTATTAGGCACATGTATATGCATATCCAATGTACTTTGAACAAGTTCCACTAAAGGTAATTTCACAACTGGGCAAGGGGGCATATGTTCATATAGGCATATGTTCAAAGATGAGTTCTACCCCATCTCTGTCACCCATGTCTCTCTTCCCCTCCCCTTTAGAATGT
Organism: Pseudophryne corroboree; assembly: GCF_028390025.1. Taxonomy (NCBI): domain Eukaryota; kingdom Metazoa; phylum Chordata; class Amphibia; order Anura; family Myobatrachidae; genus Pseudophryne; species Pseudophryne corroboree. The sequence goes on from NC_086444.1 coordinate 1,205,148,131, forward strand.
GAGCTCTCACGATCAGGGCCCTCTCCCCTCATGTGCTTTTCCTTCTCTTACTAATACTATCTTCATACTCCCTACAATGGCACCTAACACTCGGTTTCTGCCTTCCTGATGCTTATTTCAGTGTCCTATCCCATGATGCAACAATGTTTGCATACCATGTACTTACTGTATCCTACACTGTTTCGTACTGTAAGTCGCTGTTTTCTTGCTTTGTTCATTTGTTTATGTACAGTACACTATTAGGCACTTCGAAAACCTTGCAGTGCCATATAAATAAAGGCTAATAATAATTATAATAATAATAATAATAATAATAATAATAATAATAATATGTAATGCAGGGTGAATTCGATTGTATTAAAAAAAACTCTCTTTACATTGATAGAAAATCATGATTTTGAAACATAATTCGCTGCAACTCAATATTCAGAATTTTTAGTGGCCTGAATGCAAATTTTACAAACCACCGTGGTGTCTCTGGCTGTCGAGATTGCTCAATATGCATGCAGGTTTAGCTACTATGGGGGAATTCAATCAGCTGCGGTATGGTAATTGATCCCTTGGGAGCTATCCAATTAGCCAACGGAAGCTGGAACTCGTCTGAGATTGTATTTCACCTGCAAGAGCAGATGAATAAAAATCCCGATATCAGACCCGTTTTTGTATCTGTAATTGCGAAAACACATACATCCATTAACTTATTGATAATGTCGATTTTATCTTAAAACATAAAGCTATACCTTTAAACACACTTTTACCATGGAGCCGCTGCGGCCGCTAGACTTAATATGCACTCTACGTACCTTTTACGCTATTTACGTAATGAGTCCCGTACAATGTACGGACTCTGCGTACAAACGCCGCGCTGACGGTACAAAGTACCCGCAGCGCGTACACGCCCAATTGATAACGCTTTTAAACCTTATACAGCTAAGCAATACAATAATGAATACACTTTAAACCTTAGCAGGGAAAATAGGACACGACACTAATTGTGATTTTACCGCTGGGTTCCGACACCACAGTGGATTATTTCTGAAAGGGGGTTTACAATACAAATTATGCACTACAATACAACAGAGTAAATGGCTACAGTCAATGTACATACGTGAGTAGATTCGCTTGCGCAACCCGGTCCTCCGCAATCAGGTTGATAGCGTTGTGAGTCTTGTGTGTGGCCAGGCTGCAGTAGGCTTTATTTATACAATTCTTCCAAAAGCAATACAATGGATACTGTAATCCCTTTGTCCATTGGACACAGGATTGAACTTTTACAGTACAGGAGAGGTAATAGGTTGATTTGAAAAGGTAGGCGATGTCTTTCCTAACTGCTCTTGTGGGTGGTCTCCTCTGGATTCCCGCTGCATACATAATATACAGTAAATACAGTTTATATCTATATTCTGCTTCTGCACCTAACTATCCTCAGGAACATGCGATCTTCCGCAAACCAACACCGGAATGTTACCCTTAAAATACCCTACAGCTGGATACCAAACACCACCTTATAACCTTAGTCTGTCCCCTCTTATCCTGTAAAGGTGAATCCCTTTGTTCTGGAATCATTTAAACTGTTGTTACTTTCTGATGTGATGCAGGGGGACTATGTGTACATTGTGCACTATTTGGATTAAATATGTAATGTTTTGATAGCTCTCCATGCGTTCACAAACTCTGCCGTAAATACCCACACCATTTGCAGGACCGCGGGAGCGACCGTACGCAAATTGCGGATATGTGCACGCACGGCAGAACAAGTGCACGCGCAGCGGGCATGAGTGTGTGGTTTGTACTTGATGTGTGTGCTGCAATATTTTTCGATTTTGACAGTCCACCCTTTGGCAGTCACCAATAACTGCCACTATCTAATTACTAAACAGAAAAATATCAATACAATATTTACAGAAGATGATGATCAGGGGAGAGTTGTAGGTGGGAAATGTATGACCTAGTGGGGCAGTAAAAAGTATGTATGTATGAATCCATGTCTGAGAGGCATATATCATCGTGCCGTATATGTTCTAAATAAGCTTCGAGGTATTGCGAAGTATACATTAAATCCTTCTTATCCCGTATTAAGGGTCTGTAAGTGGGCCAACAAACACTACCGAGCTCTTTTTGGCTTCTTGTTAAACAAATGGGGTGCACATTTAGTTGATGATACATGGAGGGGGAACATTTGTGAGTGCTAATATATGTGGATATCACCTGTCGACTATGTGTGTCATTACCTGAAGGTAGTAGAGATGAAGATAAGACACATATCTAAAATACATTCACATAACATTTTCATAAACATTCTTGGGTAGGGTCGATGTATTTTCCGGATGGGTGTATCTGGGCAGAGGGGGAGACAAAGGAAAAACGGGTGAAAGAAACAGGCCATGGAATTCATTTGCAATCCTTATCACAACACTGTCTCTATGGATGGGTCAATTAAATCTGCTGCTGTAACAGCGCCCCCGCTCCTTAGACTCATCAATTTTGTGCCGTGCTTGCGCCGCGTTAGAATTCGAATACACCTAAATATCAAGCCAATAATTATGACAACTCCCAGGATACAAAGGAGAAACTTCCTTACACTCATAATAACATTTTGAGCCCACTCTCCTAAACCTGAGAACCAATTGCGTGGGTTCAACCATGAGACCCAGCCGGTCAGTTCATTACTCACAGCAGTCAGGGTAAGGTTGTGTCTCCTCCGGAACTCCCACTTCAACTGCAAGATATCGTCCATCTTTTGATCGATGATCTCGGTTGGGTCATCAGTGCTGTTTGTAATATACGTGCAGCACTTCACACCATTTTGAGTTGCCAAAGTGACACAGTACCCACCCGTAACGGCTGTGATATAATTAAGGACCATCCTGTGCTACATCAGTTCCATCTTGTAAGCTTGTAACTCCCTTCCTGTATACCTGAAGGTGTCGTCATACATCTCAGTGATATTATCTATCAAGTTCGCAGGCGCATGGATATACCTATAATTTATAATTCCTCTGGCAGTACGGGTGATGTCTAATGCGAGAAGGAATTGAATCCCGGTGGATTCGTGGATCAAATCAGAGGCTACGTGCTCTGTCCTCTCTATGAGGTGTCTCTTGACGATGTGTTCATAGTGAGTACGAGTATAAGGAGCCTGAGCACTGCGGTGAACGTCTTTCATCTTATCATGGGTTATGGTCATGACCTCTGGCAGTACTCTCCCAATATAACACAATCCTTCTGAGCTCGGGGCGAGCCACTTGTACGCCTTCCTCCCACATATGAAATAGGCATCATCGGGGAGAACATAGGGGACAAAATATGACATCACCATATTACAAACTTTCCAAGTGAAAAACCCAATCCCTAGTTCTCCCATCTGTTTTGTACAAGTATCGGGCTGGAGGATATGAGCACAGTACCCTGGTGATACTTTTCCAACCCACATGGTTTTGCTTCCTCGAGTATACCTATACCGGAAATACCTTCCACTGTTGGCTATTTGGCGTACAAGTTGCGAGTCTATGGGTATCCTATCAGCTCTGTGTGAAAAGGTCATTGTCTGGTTATTCCACGTGACTTCCCAATTTCCCGGTTTTCGGTAATTGGAAATATTGAAACATAATAAGGATCTATCTACATGATACTGGTGGAGCTTCAAGCTATGGGGCCTAGAAATATTAAATTTCTTGTCCATCGGTCTCCCACCCCGTAATTCGAGTACCTCCTCTATTGCTAAAGGGTACAGTACTAATCCTAACTTGCTCTGACCTTGAGGTACTTGTGAGCACACCCAGCATTCTGTCTGGTTTAAGACCTTACCCACTAGTGAGTGGTAATCACTCAATGGATGACGATCCATGTTGATATTAAGGCTGGACTGACATCTTTGGATGCACCCATCCTCGACTATGTTCTTACAATTCCTACAAATGCAATTTTCCTCAGGCAATAACCCTTCACAGTGCCTCCGAGCTCCTTGACTACCAGAGCGCTTTCTGATACTCGCCTTTGCTCGAGTGATGTGTTGCTCTTGAGATTCTACAAATCCATCCTCGCCATCAGAACCCATTCCAGATCCTTTCTCGACCTCTCTGGGACCCTCACCGAAACAGACTGTCCTGGTCAACATCAGGATTAACAGGAAAACCCGGAACGCAGTCTCGTGGGTTAAGTCCATCTTGTTAAGGGAAGAGAAGGGAAACAAGAAGGGGGGAGAAAGAGAAGAAGAGAAGGAGGGTAGTGGGAGATGGAAAAAGAAAAACTGGTGCGACAACCGCCTCTGGTCTTGTTGTTCTCTGCACTCAGGTGCCGTCTCAACAGTCCTGCCTCTCAACCTTCCCGTAACAGACACTTCAGTGATACGATGTTCTCTACACTCTGCTCTTTGTCACGAGTTCTCTCCGGGTCAGCGACCTTTCTGTAGGGAACATAAATCTTGCATTTCAATGTGTTTAACTGTTGTGTATTATCAGTTGTGTGAAGTAAACCATCTGTGGAAAGTGAAAAGAGAGGGGAAATAATAAAAAGAAAATTTGTCAGATTTGCGTTCACCATCAGGCTGTCACACCATCATGTATATCGGTATCTATGCACAGTCTCCCTTCACCAGTATTCCCATTCTCCACCCTTTGTGCATGACCAGGCACACTGATACTGGTGTCCCTATGCTGGTGAGATATACTGGGTTTGGGCAGAACTCTGAAAAGACCGAGTAGGCATGTGACGTTTGAACTGTAATCCTGTCGGTGAACGTAAGAGGATGAAGAGGAAACTTTGAAGACAAATCACAGAGTTTAGTAACAGATAAGTTTGTAGAGGCAAAGAAGATTTTACAAAGTTTGACATCTGGATTAGGCACTACGGGGAATGATTCCCTAATCGGTCTGTTCCCCTAAAAAAAATTCTATGTGTGTTATATCTCTACTGGGACTATCCCAGCCATCAATCCAGTGTCTTGTCCATTCTAAGTTCATAGGGAACCCGGTATCCTTGAGATAATTTCCTCTACCTGTGATGGACATGCATCTAAAACAGTGAAATGCAACATTAGTCTTCGTGGGTGTCTACCATATTTTGTGCTTCCTGGGTGGGAGCACTCTATATGTAAACCATCTCTAACAAAACTCCTGTTAAGTTACTTAGAGGTGACTTCTGCTAGAGAGAGAAGCAGAAGTTTAGAGGCCTCCTCCTAACCCCAGTAAGTTCTGTCAAAAGGGTAAAGTTGCATCTATTCTGTTCTTCCCATTAACCGAATCTGTGTTTTATATATGGCTCGTGATTCCTTAATATATGTCCCTTGATCCCGCCTATGTGTTTAATAACGTGGCTTGCTTACTTTGTCTAGTGGTCTATATTGGCTATGTGCTGTACTACTCTTACAATCTCTAGCAAAATGTCCTTTATTTTTACAAATGTAACATATTCTCTGTCTTTTGTTACTACTAGGGTTTTGGGGTTTGGGCTGATGAGACTTTGGTGTAGGAGCCTGCATACTTTCAATCCTCAGCCTCTCCTCTTGCAGTTTCCTAAGCCTGGCAATATTCCTATGGTGTTCAATTGCGCACTCTCTAAGGCAAGCTACTGTGACCCCTCTCCAACCAGGCAAAGAGGTTTGTACTCTGTCCCTCACTGTCTTATCGAGTCCTTCCATCAGCACAGAGACAGCCACCTCTCTAATTTTCATCGTTCCCTGCATCCGATACCCCTATGTATCTATCCATTATGTGCAGGGCCCGATGGAAATATTCAGATGCCATTTCATTTTCCCTCTGCTTTATGGAGAAAATTCTTCTCCACTTAACAGTTGTGGGGAAATACAACTCTAGTTGCCTGTTAATTTGCTCTAAGTTCTCCTGATTGAGTTTGTCAGTCATACGACTATCCGACTCTAATCTACAATCAGTGATGAATTTTTGGGTGTCAATATTAGGGGGTAGGTACGCTTTCAAAAATGTCCGCCAATGTTGGTTTGTCGGTTCATACGCATTACACAGATCTCTGATAAACTTTTGACATCTGGCTAAATGCTTCCGTGGGTCGGGGAATTCTGAAATGATTGACCGCAGCTCATCTCTGGGCCACGAGCAATATATTGCATTATTCCTGGTGAGGATTACTCCCTGACTATCGGTTCCCCCATTGGGAGTTACTATTTCCAAGACAGGGTGTAATTCTACCACTCCGTTCCTAATCTGTTTACAGTGAGGTGTTGTTGTCTCTGTGCAATGAACTGTCTCACACTTACCGGTAGCTGTGACCTCACCCGTTCTTTCATTGGGGAATATTGTTACTGCACTACCTGGTTGGACAGGCCCCACCTGAGTTTCCTGCAAGGTGACTGCTTGGAGGAGAGCTGCGATTTGGCTGAATCCTTCATCTTCCTGTGACCTAAAACCTTGCAGAGACTTCAAAACAGGATACATTTTGCAAAAGTTAGGGTTAATACATTGCTCTTTCATATTACTATCGTTTACGGATGTATCATTGACTGTAGTCTTCTGTTCCCCTTCGACCTGTGTCGACAATGGTGTGTTTGTGTTCTCATTCCCGCTAGGTTTAGAGCCTGCTGCGTATGTTAATTTCCCTTGCATATCCCCTTCTTGTTGCCATAAGTTTAAACAATCTGTATGTCTGACCCTTTGTTTTTGGGATTTTATCAGACATATCCTAATCCTTAAATTCTGCAATACCTCTGGTTCAAAACTTCCTACCTTAGGGAATGGTTCCCTATCTTCCGCAGTCATACGTTCCCATTCATTGCATAAAACTTCTGTGTGTGAACCATACTTTTCACACATAATGTACCTCGCTGACCCCCTGGGCCGCGGTATGTCAACCTGAACCCTGGTTGCACGTCCCTTACTTGAGCAACTGGCCCCCATAATTTGCAGGTATTGCCCTTTCGGCTAATCCCACAAAAAACCAAAATACTCAATATAAGGCAACGGTGAAAGTTCTCTGAGTGCTTTCACCCACTCACGCCCACGTTGGCCAGTACTACCATACACTGTTGATAGCGAAGGCAATGTACCCAACCTAGGGTCCCTATGTAATCTCTATTTACTGGAAGTTTCTGGGAATAACTTACCCTTTCCAGTAAATATAGGCCGTTGGAGATTTCCTGAGAGAGGCCAGCGAAAACTCCCTAAACCTTTATTATACACAAATCACGCTTGCGTATGCTATATACAGCGCTAATGATACCGCGATTTTACGCAAAGCTCGTAAAAAGAGTATCACGTTGCGCTAAATATTGCACCCACGAACGCGCGGTCCAATCGCACAGCGTATAGGTACTTGTTACTTATCCGCCGTACGACCACTGGAATCGAATCACAGGCTGCGAAACCTCAGCCGGAGCGTATCAAAAACTATATGGGTAAACCTCGCTGACCCCCTGGGCCGCGCTACTCTAAACTTCGCTGACCTCCTAGGCCGCGGTACTCTAAACCTCGCTAACCTCCTGGGCTGCGGTACTCTACTACCTTGCTCCTTTGTACTTCAATCTATATTAACATGAGTCAGCTGCCTCACGCCACCAAGCCTCCACTCACTTGGTGTACCACTCAACAGGATCCCGAATTCCTGGGGTCCACTATGTTCAATGTTACATTCGCTCACTCACGTTCGCTCACTCAAATACACTTTGGTTTTTCTGTACAGAAAATTATCTTTCATTCAGATAAAACAACTTTATTCCCAGAGGCAATACAGTAAAAAAGGTTTTATTTAAACTAAATCTTGGAAACCGTGCAATTTGTGCTAATGTAAACTAAACGATACTATTGTGTAATTTGTACTTAGCGGCCGTACCCTTACGCACGTTGCGTAAACACGCGACCGTGCGTATGTCTTTACGTTGCATAAGCAGTCCCGTACTTTGTCCGAGACACGTGTACAAAAACTGTACGTCCGCAATAGTACAAATCCCACACTTCTATAAATGTAAGTGATATTAACTATAATCGCTCACTTAACACAACACAGTGTCTTTCTGTATAAACCTTTTTAACTAGGCCAGACTGTGTTTGTGTTTTACGTTTACTTCCTTAATATTTATTCTATATTTTAACTATATAGCAACAAATTTCTCCGGCCTTTACACAGGTCTAAATGAATCTAGTAATCAGTACTTATGGCAACAATGTGAGCGGGTATACAAAGAGTATGTGTGTATGTTTGTGTTATGTGCGCATTTGGCGCCAAACAGAAATTCACAGACTTTTTAAATAGCTTTGCGTATTTATTTTACGGGTCCTACCAGCATCCCTACAAACCATGCAGAGCAGACGCCATCTAATCAGCAATAAAAATAGGGTTTCCAGTGTATCCACCGACCAGAAAAAAGTTTACGTAGGATACCTGTCCGCCCTTTGCTGATAGATAAAGTCTGCTTTAACCTGCTAGGCTGCGGGTATGAGGAAAAACCGGACGATGCCCCCAATTGATAATGTCGATTTTATCTTAAAACATAAATCTATACCTTTAAACACACTTTTACCATGGAGCCGCTGCGGCCGCTAGACTTAATATGCACTCTACGTACCTTTTACGCTATTTACGTAATGAGTCCCGTACAATGTGCGGACTCTGCGTACAAATGCCGCGCTGATGGTACAAAGTACCCGCAGCGCGTACACACCCAATTGATAACGCTTTTAAACCTTATACAGCTAAGCAATACAATAATGAATACACTTTAAACCTTAGCAGGGAAAATAGGACACGACACCAATTGTGATTTTACCGCTGGGTTCCGACACCACAGTGGATTATTTCTGAAAGGGGGTTTACAATACAAATTATGCACTACAATACAACAGAGTAAATGGCTACAGTCAATGTACATACGTAAGTAGATTCGCTTGCGCAACCCAGCCCGGTCCTCCGCAATCAGGTTGATAGCGTTATGAGTCTAGTGTGTGGCCAGGCTGCAGCAGGCTTTATTTATACAGTTCTTCCAAAAGCAATACAATGGATACTGTAATCCCTTTGTCCATTGGACACAGGATTGCACTTTTACAGTACAGGAGAGGTCATAGGTTGATTTGAAAAGGTAGGCGATGTCTTTCTCAACTGCTCTTGAGGGTGGTCTCCTCTGGATTCCCGCCGCATACATAATATACAGTAAATACAGTTTATATCTATATTCTGCTTCTGCACCTAACTATCCTCAGGAACATGCGATCTTCCGCAAACCAACACCGGAATGTTACCCTTAAAATACCTTACAGCTGGATACCAAACACCACCTTATAACCTTAGTCTGTCCCCTCTTATCCTGTAAAGGTGAATCCCTTTGTTCTGGAATCATTTAAACTGTTGTTACTTTCTGATGTGGTGCAGGGGGACTATGTGTACAATGTGCACTATTTGGATTAAATATGTAATGTTTTGATAGCTCTCCATGCGTTCACAAACTCTGCCGTAAATACCCACACCACGCGCAGGACCACGGGAGCGACCATACGCAAATTGCGGATATGTGCACGCACGGCGGAACAAGTGCTCGCGCAGCGGGCATGAGTGTGTGGTTTGTACTTGATGTGTGTGCTGCAATATTTTTCGACTTTGACATTATCAAGGATCCTATGTGTTTTTTGCCCAAAAATGTAAACATTTCCAGTGCAAAAAATGGGGGTTAATTGAATTCTGCAAAAATTAAAAAAAAAATTCTGAAAAAAATGTCAGGGCTGATAGAAATCCCCCCTATACTGTATATCTCTATTTAAATCACAACATATGGGTATATTTAATTATTAAATATATTTATGGGGCACAATTATATAATTAATAAATGTTTGGGGCAAATTATGTATTAAATATTAGATTATACAGAATACTAAATGTTAAAATTTTATTTTTTGATATTTATTATTAAATAACCCCCTGTAATAAAATCAATAAACAATGGTGGCCTAAAAAATATATTTATGAATTGTAGGGTGCCTTAATTAAGTTTTCATTAGAGATTGATATCTGTATAATGTATGTTTAATGTTCCCCTGTATTTTTATTTATATGTTTGACCAGTCTCGTCATTCAGGTCCATTTTCGGACAGTTTGTGGAGAGTTGCGCTAAAACCCTTTGCACTTTATTACATCTCCCCAAAAATGATCATTCATATCAAGGTGAGTAATTTCAAATGTTTATCCTATTTTCTAGACCTACCTACTGGGAGCAATCTAGGAAAGCAGTACTTGAGTTTTGCTGCCACTCCTCGTAAGGGAGGCCCTGGCCTGGATAAAGAGTACCTGTCTAGTTCACTTGAATGTCGGAAGGTGTCCCCTTCTACTCAGAGTCTGTGGAGATTTCCAATAACGTGGGAGTCCCCTGATAATTCTCTGAGAGAAGGCAAGTAAGGTTTAAAGCGACATTTTTTTAACTACTTGACCATCTAGGACATGTTGACATCAGTAACTCTGAAAGCTATCCTTGCCCTGTCTGCCAGCACTGTGACCCAAAGCTTTATTGCAGCAACTAATGGGGGTCTCGGAGTGGCTTTATAATATTGTACGCTTCTTTTAAATATGGAGCTTGAAACAAAGCCAACCTAAATATTCCCTTATAGCCCTGAATTATGCAATCCATAAATAAGGGCTACAACAGTAGTATATTGGCCAGAAAATAGAAGATAGAAATTATTTAACACATCTGCAGACTAATGTAATCTCTACATTATAATCACATACTACCAAACCTCAAAAAACAAGTTTTATAGAATTCTTTAATACTCATCTATCTATCTATCTATCTATCTATCTATCTATCTATCTATCTATCTATTAGGGATGAGCGGGTTCGGTTCCCTGAGAACCGAACCCGCCCGAACTTGGGGATCTGAGCCCGGATCTGATTCAAGCTCGGATCTCCCTACCTGACTCGGATCTCCATTCGAGGCAAAACCTCAGGATCCCACTGTCGGATCCTGAGGTTTTGCCTCGGACGCCAGTGTCCATTGTAACCTATGAAAGACCGCTGATTAACTGAGAGCCGTCTGAAACTAGGCTACTATGGGCAAGATGGATGTCCCCACAGCGCTGATAGCGCCGCCACCCGCACAGCCGACACCAACGCCTGCACTGCCGACACTCCCACACTGGTGGCACCGCTGCACTGGGGACAATGCCAACACTCCCGCACTGCCGACACTGCTGACACTATGGGCAATCATGAGGTGGGACGAATCTCATGATTGGACAGTCAATCTAGAGGGCTATACACTGTTTAGGAGAGACAGACTAAATAAAAAGGGTGGAGGGGTGTGTCTTTACGTAAAGCCGTTTTTAAAACCTGATATACGGGAAGATATTCAGGAGGGGACTGTAGACACTGTCGAGACATTATGGGTAGAAATTGCATGTGGGGAAAAAGGAATAAAAAAGTTAGTATTGGGTGTGTGCTATAGGCCGCCTGGTATCAACGTATCTGATGAGGAATTGTTACTAAAGCAAATTGAAAGAGCAGCAGGAGTAGGAGACATAGTAATGATGGGAGATTTTAACTATCCAGAGATAAACTGGAAAGACGATTCATGTGATACTGCTAGGGGCAATATGTTTTTAAACACACTTAATGATAACTACTTAGTCCAACTAATTGAGGAACCAACTAGGTACAATGCAATCTTAGACCTGGTATTAACAAACAATGGGGATTTGGTATCAGGTATTATAGTAGGGGAACCCATAGGAAACAGCGACCACAATATGGTCACATTCAATATCAGTTTCCATAAACAGCCCTATACTGGCTCAACTAGGACTCTAAATTTTGAAAAGATGAGGGTATTTTTCAGGGATATTGAATGGGAAGGTTTGTTTTTAGGAAAAAATACTACGGAGAAATGGGAGGTACTGAAATTCCTGCTAGCTAAAAATACACTCAAATTTATTCCTATGAGCAGCAAAAAAAGGAATAAAAATCATAAACCGATGTGGCCTAACAAAAAGATTAAGGAACTTATGGGCAAGAAAAGGCGATCATTTAAAAAAATACAAATCTGACGGGGAAGCTGAGTCATTTCAGCACTATAAGGAATGTAACAAAATTTGCAAAAAGGAATAAGAGCGGCTAAAGTAGAAACTGAAAAACTAGTAGCAAAGGAAAGCAAAGCGAATCCCAAAAAATTCTTTAAATACATTAATAGCAAGAGATTAAAGAAGGAGAGTATAGGCCCTTTAAAAGACAAGTTGGGAGTGTTAAGCAAAAATGATAATGACATAGCGGACACACTAAATGAGTTTTTTTCAACAGTATTTACTAGAGAGGACCCAATTTAGGGACTGACACACAATCTCAATAATGAGAATATCCCACTGATAGGTACTTACTTAAGCGAGGAAGTAGTCTGGGCCGATTAAAACATTTAAAGATTAATAAATCACCAGGGCCCGATGGTATTCACCCAAGGGTTCTAATGGAGCTTCACACTGAACTGGCAAAACCTCTATTTTTGATCTTTAAGGCTTCAGTTATATCAGGTATGGTTCCCAAAGACTGGCGTATAGCGGAAGTAGTGCCTATATTCAAAAAGGGAAGTAAAGCTGAACCAGGTAATTATAGACCAGTTAGTCTTACATCTATAGTGGGGAAAGTATTGGAAGGTATTCTAAGAGATAGTATTCAGAAGTTCCTTGAAGTCAATAAGGTGATTAAAAGGAATCAACATGGGTTTATAAAGGACAGATCCTGTCAAACCAACTTACTTGGCTTTTATGAAACAGTAAGCGCAAACCTAGATCAGGGTAAAGACCTGGATGTAATCTTTTTAGACTTTGCCAAAGCGTTTGATACTGTACCACACATGAGACATCTACAAGCTACAAGAATCAGGGTTAGGAAGCACAATATGCACTTGTGTCAAAAACTGATTAGATAATAGAGAGCAGCGCGTTGTGGTTAATGGATCTTTTTCAACTTGGACTGAAGTGCTAAGTGGTGTGCCGCAAGGCTCAGTATTAGGACCGCTATTGTTCAATATTTTCATTAATGACCTAGCAGAAGGTCTAGAGAGCATGGTGTCAATTTTTGCAGATGATACCAAATTGTGTAAGGCTATAAATACAGAGGAGGATGCCGAGTCTCTACAGAACGACTTAGTTAAATTAGAAGCATGGGCAGCCAAATGGAGAATGCGCTTCAACACAGACAAGTGTAAGGTAATGCACTGTGGTAAAAAGAACAAAAATTACACCTACCTACTATATGGGGTAAAATTAGGGGATTCTGTACTGGAAAAGGACTTAGGTGTCCTCATAGATAGCAAACTAAGCAGTAGTACCCAAAGTAGGACTGCAGCAAAGAAGGCTAATAAGATATTAGCATGCATAAAACGGGGTATTGATGCTAGGGACGAGAGTATTATACTCCCGTTATATAAATCACTAGTGAGGCCACACCTTGAATACTGTGTATAATTCTGGGCACCGTACTGCCAAAAGGATATCCTGGAGCTAGAAAAGGTTCAGAGGAGGGCGACCAAACTAATTAAGGGCATGGAGACGATGGGATACAAGGAAAGGCTTGAAAGACTAGGCATGTTTACATTGGAAAAGCGGAGACTAAGAGGGGATATGATCAACATCTACAAATATATAAGGGGACAATACAAAGAGCTTGTGTGTTTTTGGTTAGATCAACACAGAGGACTCGTGGACACTCGCTCATGTTAGAGGAGAGGAGATTCCGCACAATACGGCGTAAAGGCTTTTTCACGGTAAGGACAATACGTGTTTGGAATTCCCTGTCTGAGGGAGTTGTAATGGCGGAATCTGTCAACACCTTTAAGAATGGCTTAGATAAATTCCTAATGGATAAGGATATCCAGGGGTATGGTGCAGAGTCATGCATTATAGATACTATAAATAGGGATAAAATGCAATGGCTGACATCAGCATCAGTCAGAAATTTTAGTCAAATTATCATGCATAGGAGACCACAAATAGGTTGAACTCGATGGACAATTGTTTTTTTCCACCTCAAATACTATGTTACTATGTTACTATGTTACCACCGCACTGAGGACACCGCTGGCACCCCTGCACTGCCGACAGTGCCGGCACCACTGGCACCACTGCACTAAGGACACTGCCGGCACTCCTGCACTGCATTGCACTCCTGCACTGAGGACACCTCCAGCACTCCCACAGTGCTGACACTGCCAGCACCACCGCACTGAGGACACCGCTGGCACCCCTGCACTGCTGACACTGCTGGCACCACCACACTGAGGACACCGCTGGTACACCTGCACTGCCGGCACCACCGCACTGAGCACACCGCTGGCACCTCTGCACTGCCAACACTGCCAGCACCACCGCACTGAGGATCCTGTTGATACCCCTGCACTGCCAACACCACACTGAGGACACCGCTGCCACTGCTGCACTGCCAACACTGCCAACACCATCGCACTGAGAACACCGCTAGCACCCCTGCACTGCTGACACAACCGCACTGAGGACATTGCTGATACCTCTGCACTGCCGACAGTACCACTCTAAGGACATCGCTGGCACCCCGACACTGCTGGCACCACCACACTGAAGACACTGCTAACAACTCTGCACTGTAAGTGCACTATTGGTGTATCTAACCTGCACTGTACCCGACCTGCACTGAAACCCGTGCTGTATATGACCCACAATGTATCCGACCCACAATGTATTTGACCTGCGCTGTATCCAACCCACACTGTATTTGACCCGTACTTTAACCGGCACTTTATTCAGCCCAGCACTGTATCTGACCCACAATATATACAAGTCACTGTGTATGCGACCCATACTGTATCTGACCTGCACTGTATCTCGCACTGTATCCAACGTGCACTGTACCTGACAGTGTACTGTAATCAACCTTCACTGTATGTGAGACGCACTGTATCCAACCTGCACTGTAGCCTACACTGTATTCAACCCACACTGTATCCAACCGGCACTCCGACCTGCACTGTATCTGACCCGAACTGTATCCTGCACCTTATACGACCTGCACTGTACTGTATCTCGCACTGTATCCGACCTTGCATTGTAGCCAACGCGCATTATATCCAACCCACACTCCAACCTACACTGTATCTCGCACTGTATCCGACCTTGCATTGTAGCCAACGCGCATTATATCCAACCCACACTCCAACCTACACTGTATCTCGCACTGTATCCGACCTACACTGTATCTCGCACTGTATCCAACCTTGCATTGTAGCCAACGCGCATTATATCCAACCCACACTCCAACCTACACTGTATCTCGCACTGTATCCGACCTTGCACTGTAGTCAACGCGCACTATATCCAACCCACACTCCAACCTACACTGTATCTCGCACTGTATCCGACCTTGCATTGTAGCCATCGCGCATTATATCCAACCCACACTCCAACCTACACTGTATCTCGAACTGTATCCGACCTACACTGTATCTCGCACTGTATCCAACCTTGCATTGTAGCCAACGCGCATTATATCCAACCCACACTCCAACCTACACTGTATCTCGCACTGTATCCGACCTTGCACTGTAGTCAACGCGCACTATATCCAACCCACACTCCAACCTACACTGTATCTCGCACTGTATCTGACCATTCATTGTAGCCAACGCGCATTATATCCAACCCACACTCCAACCTACACTGTATCTCGCACTGTAGCCGACCTACACTGTATCTCGCACTGTATCTGACCTTGCATTGTAGCCAACGCGCACTATATCCAACCCACACTCCAACCTACACTGTATCTCGCACTGTATCCGACCTTTTATTGTAGCCAACGCGCATTATATCCAACCCACACTCCAACCTACACTGTATCGCGCACTGTAGCCGACCTACACTGTATCTCGCACTGTATCTGACCTTGCATTGTAGCCAACGCGCACTATATCCAACCCACACTCCAACCTACACTGTATCTCGCACTGTATCTGACCTTGCATTGTAGCCAACGCGCACTATATCCAACCAGCACTCCGACCTGCACTGTATCTCGCACTGTATCCGACCTTGCACTATAGCCACCGCACACTATATTCAACCAGCACTCCACTTGCACTGTATCCAACACGCACTGTAACCTGCACTGTATCCGACCCACACTGTATCCAATCCACACTGTATCTGACCAGCACTGTATGCAATCTGCACTATATACAACCTGCAATGAATTCCATCTACACTGTATCCAACCTGCCCTGTATCCGACCTGCACTGTATCTGACCTACACTGTAACCTGCATTGTATCCAACCCGCTTTGTATCCAAACTGCACTGTAACCTGCACTGTGTCTGACCCGCACTGTATCCGACCAGCACTGTACCCGGGCAATATTTAACTGTGTGTGCCAAAGTATACGGCACTGTACTGCGCAAGTATGGAATGCTGTTTTTTGTGATTGGGGAGATTTTGGGGAACTGCTCGACAAAATGACTGATTGATCTGGGCTTCACATGGGCACAGCGTGCCAGTCATCAGTGACTCAGGGCCCCCAGGTGGGAGGTACAGACTGGGCACTGAGAATAGGCATGTGCTGGGGGCATGTGCACTTCTGTAGGGGTCATCAATGTCTGCTGTTGCTTATTTACACATGGTTTCTGGGGGGTTTTCTTTGCTGTTTGGTATCTACTTTAGAGCAATGATATTGTACACACGATTCTCAGGAAATATATGTGTTGGATTGTTTTCTATTGATAGTACTTGGTTTTGGATCTGCATTGGTTTTGCAAAAACCGCCCTTTCGGGTTTTGGTTTTTGACCTGGATTTTTTGAAAGAATCATAAAAACAGCTAAAATCACAGAATTTGGGGGTGTTTTTTGTTCCTACAGTATTATTAACCTCAATAACATTCATTTCCACTCATTTCCAGTCTATTCTGAACACCTCACACCTCACAATATTGTTTTTATTCAGTTAAGGCCAAAAGGTTGCACCAAGGTAGCTGGATGACTAAACTAAGTGACAGTAGTGGGCAGCAAACACGTGGCAGGTAACAATATATTTTTTAATGCTGTAATAATCTGTTAAAATTATTTACAAATTAGGATCAAGTTCTTCTGTTCCTCAAAAAAATCTTTGACATGGAGAAGGTTCCCTAATCATCCGTTAAAAATTATTTTCAAATTATAATTATGTTCCTCTGTTCCTCAAAGATATCTTTGACATGTGAAAGTTTGTTATATTAATTTAATTTAAATTTAGTTAATTTATAATAATTATTATTAATAATATTAATTTGAATTATTCATTAAGTGGTGATACGAAGAATTATGAAAATAGGACAATAAGTTAGAACATAAGAATTTGAGTTACGGACACAGCACCCTGAAATGGACGGAGCATGCTTGGATGTATACTAGGAGGATACAGCACATAATATAAAAAAAAAGATGGCTTTTATTTTTGGTGGACTGACAGAACACCCCTAGATGGACGGAGCAGCTGCAGTCCCTGGATGTTTAATGGGATGAAACAGCACAAAATATTAATTTAAAATGAAATATATATATATATATATATATATATATATATATCAATATAATTATATCACACTGCGATTACAGTGTCGCTCAAATTAGTAAAAAATATGTATTATTTTTTATATCACACACCAGTGGTTACAGTGTTGCACAAATGAGTCAGAAATATATATTATTAAACACTATGGTTTAGCTTCACCAACAGTATTACACAATACATATATGAGTAGGAAATAATATACTGCAGTCTGACCGGTAGTGTCACTGTACTAATGAACATAAAATAAAAATTGTATAGTACACTGGGTTACAGCATAAACAAAAAAAATATATATTTTTTAGAATTATAATTTTAAGCTTTTTGTTTTTAGCTTTTATTATTTTAATTTTACACTGGAGCGGAGCCGCTAGATAGACGGACATATCACCCCTTTCAGATACAGCAGACAGAGCACCCCTTTTTCAGATACAGCAGACAGAGAGAGCACCCCTTTCAAATACAGCAGGCAGGATGAGTGCCCCTTTTCCAGATACAGCAGACAGAGAGAGCACCCCTTTCAGATACAGCAGAGAGAGCGCCCCTTTCAGATACAACAGAGAGAGCACCCCTTTTTCAGATACAGCAGACAGAGAGAGCACCCCTTTTTCAGATACAACAGACAGAGAGAGCACCCTTTTTCAGATACAGCAGACAGAGAGAGCACCCTTTCAGATACAACAGACAGAGAGAGCACCCCTTTTTCAGATACAGCAGACAGAGAGAGCACCCCATTTTCAGATACAACAGACAGAGAGAGCACCCCTTTTTCAGATACAGCAGACAGAGAGAGCACCCTTTTTCAGATACAGCAGACAGAGAGAGCACCCCTTTTTCAGACACAGCAGACAGAGAGAGCACCCCTTTCAGATACAGCAGACAGAAAAAGCACCCCTTTTTCAGATACAACAGATAGAGAGAGCACCCCTTTCATATACAGCAGACAGAAAAAGCCCCCCTTTTTCAGATACAACAGATAGAGAGAGCACCCCTTTCATATACAGCAGACAGAAAATGCCCCCCATTTTTCAGATACAACAGATAGAGAGAGCACCCCTTTAAGATACAGCAGAAAGAGAGAGAGCACCCGCCACACACCAGAAAACACAGTACTAAGATGGACTTGTCTGTCCAGTACACTCTCCACAGCCGGAGTGAAGATGGCGCAGATCACCGGGGACTTCTAAAAACCAAACCCACGAAAGTCTGACAGCGGGAAGATGACGTTCGGCCTCTCTTTGGGATCCGAGTCTGGCGTGAAAACCGAAGACGGATAAGGATCCTGGCTCGGAACTCAAAGTTTGGGTGGGTCCGATTGTCCAAAAACCGGACCCGCTCATCTCTGGGCTTATCGGAGTGTCTTTCAATGGGATTTCTGACAGGAAGTCTGGATTGTGTACAGAATATTATCACTTCTATTTTATCTAAGATATCTCCAATTCTGGCTACTCCTGAAACTTTTACATATAGTATACTGTATGCCTGTGATTGTAAGCAGTGACCCTTTTATGGGATCTGGTCTCTAGGTCGACAGGGTTTCTAGGTCGACAGGGTCTCTAGGTTGATATGTTCTAGGTCGACAGGTCAAAAGGTCGACATGAGTTATTCACATTTTTTTTTTAACCTTTTCATTCTTAACGATCCACACGTGGACTACGATTGGAACGGTAACCTTGCCCGAAGCTCGCTCGCCATGCGAGGGGATGCGGTGCACTAATTGGGGTTCCCGGTCACTCTGCGAAGAAAACTACACCAAAAAAACGAAAAAATGCATGTCGACCTTTTGACCTGTCGACCTAGACCATGTCGACCTAAAGATCCTGTTGACCTAGAAACCCTGTCGACCTAGTGGTCAACCTAGACACTGTCGAGCTAGTTACTATCTACCTTCCATACCACACCCCCCTTTTATATAGGCCTCTTGTCTCTTATGGTCACTGCTCCTTTAACAAAGAATTCAAATAAATTAAAGTAACAAACTATTACATCTTGGGGAAAAACAACCCTCTAGTTTATAGACATTTGTGTGGTATGTTGTATTTATTTCTGTAAATAGCTCATGCATTTTTGATTAATTAATAAAGATTGTTCACTAATAGGTAGAACATTCCCGGTCAGTCTGACGGTACTATAATATTTCTGTGTCATTACCGCAGTGCTGACTCTAGGCGTTTGCTCAGCAGATTATAACCTCTTTGCTCATATTGGATGAAAATGCAGAACTGCTGCTTAATTGAGGTTGAGGTTAAATAAAACGTAAATAGTTTGTTAGAAGTTAATTATTTCTGATTCAGTTATTCAATGAAGCTAACGTAATTACTTTGTGGCCTTTTTGCCCATGTTCCTTGCTCAGAAAGAAGAGCGCTTTGCATATCTTTTAGCCACACTTGTAGCGCCCTCAGCTTGGTGCCTGAAATTCCGGAAATTGCCGAACTATAATATTATAACTGATGCTGGGCATACGCTGACAGATAAAATGTGTGTCAGACCGACATACTTTCCATCTGCCGGGATCCTGAATGACAGCATACTAACCGGATCCCACCGTAGCCATACACTGTGAGATATCGCACAGAGCATGGCCAACAATATCTGTGTTCCTCTCCTGGGGAGGAGAAATTTACTCCAATTCTCCCATGTGAAGGAACAGTGAAAATGTAATTTTGTGCGTAGAAGCCAAATATATCATCAGCAATTTTATATCAAGAGTTTTTGGGATATTTTGAAAAAATATCATTGCTGTGTTTATGGGACTGCAAAGTCACTAAAAATCACTATACAGTATCATAAAGACATGGCCAGAGAGAGAAACCTGTGTTGCTGGAGAGAAAAATCGTCAAGTACACTCCACTTGAGTTGCATAAATTCATTTTACTTTTGCTTCATGTTATTTTGGGTCTAATTAAGTAATTCATGAATGCTCTGGATAAAGAGGACCAGACTTTCAATTAGTTGAAGGAAAGGCTTCCGAAGTTAAAGCATATTTGTGGGCACCCAAATATGAAAACTGATTATGGATTAAATAATTAACAGTAAATTGATGGAAATTAAGTCTGCTGGTCCTCCTTCAAGGCTGCTGAATTCTTAGGGAACAGAAAATAAGTCAATTATGTGTCCTTCATAAATAAACTATTGGACAACTACAAGAATATGGGTTGTAGAATGTCACCTGATCCCCACTTTTTACATTCCCATCTAGACTTTTTCCCTGACAACCTGGGTAGCGTAAGTGATGAACTGGGAGAACGTTTTCACTAAGACATTCTGACCACGGAGCATCACTACCAAGGATGGTGGGACCCTGCAGTGATAGGGGATTACTGATGGTTTCTTTATAGAGAGACCAATAAGACTCTTTACAAACTGAAAACGTCAACATCATATTTCCCTAAAGCAAAGTGACTTTTCATTTCATCTTTTATTAACAATTACATAACAGCTAATTTAGATTGTTAAGAGGTTCTGAGGTTTAGTTTCTGTAGTAGTTAAGGTTTTCTGTAGTTTCATTAGTTTTTTATAAATGAATACACAGAGAATATTTCAATTCTATAAAGATTAATTGAAATTTTATCTTATCTTACTTTATTCACATACCGTTATTACCGCTTTTGTATATTTGTGTGCATCTAATAAATGTGACATGACAGAGAAATCTGATTGTTCCATTGAATTTTGCATCCATAAATGAAAACAGATTTTTTTTTTTTATACAACTTGTGTGTGTTGTATAACAATATGTATCATGATCAGTCGATAGAAGAGCAGGAGCAGCAACCAAGTACTAGTGCTGTGGCTGCTGCCAGTCATAACAGTACAAATCACAAAAGGGTTGTCCCAAAAGAGGAGCCTGGGACAAAAGAAGTTAACCTCTTTGTGGGGGCACTCATTTAAGTAATTATAAATTTATAGGTTAAAACATAACTTTTATTAGTTCATTAAAAATGTATGTAAATTCTTCATAATTACCCTTGAGAGAAATTGTTTAATTAGCATATAGTGAAGGGAGAAATATATTCAAAAAGTTTTTAATTGATTTAAGGTAGTATTGTATTCCTCTATGATAATACTCCCTAGGGTGAAAATATTAATCAATGAATCAGAAAATCAAATAGATCAAAAATATATAAGCGGTGGTTGTGATGCGTTATTCATAAAAACCACCACCCGGTATAGTAAATTACAGGATAAGATGCTACCGTAAATATGGCAAGGTTCAGCCTGATTATCACGTCACTGATTATCACGTCATTGTTCTGACGAAAGTTCATAATAGAACTGAAACGTTAACAGCAGCTGGTCTCTGCAGTTTTCATTTCTATACTACAGTAAGTACTGAGTGAGTGCCGCCATCCGTCGCTGTTTGCTATTTCTGCCGTAGGCTAATCGGAGGGCACCCAGGCAATTAGTTTGGAGGCATTGAGTGCTGAGCATTACTGACATATATATATATATATATATATATATATATATATATAGAGAGAGGTAAAATCAGGAAATACCAACGCGTTTCGTCCTGTGGACTTCATCAAGGATGAAATTCGTTGGTGGTTCCCTGATTTTACCTCTCTTTGAAAGTTAAGCATTTATTTAAATGTTCTTAAGTCCTTTTTGTTTATCCTATGTTTTTAAAGTTAATTCTTAAACATGTCAGTTTTTTTTTAACTCTGTGAATACATTGTTTTAGCGACATGTTCTTGTACAAAAAATTATTGTATTTATTCATACAGATGGAGACGCACTAATCTAGTGTGGCTCCATCGCATACGAGCGCTTCCGGCGTGACTAGGCAACACGTCCACCTAGTAACGCCGGGAGCGCACAGAGATGCTCCCATTCAAGTGAATGGGGTGCGTGTGTATCACGGACGCACGCGCCAGACACGGCGGTAGGCGCGCCAGACAGAGCCACGATTAGCTTGGCTCCATCTGTATATAAAAAGATTGAGTCTTCTTATATAATAATGACACCAGTGGTCGCTTAGGAATATCTTATGCGTGTTACTGTACCTATTAAAACAAGCACCCATGCCAGTGCTTCCTATATTTCACATATAGCAGACGCCCTATATACCTAGGGAGTGTCACAAGGAGACATAAAAAATTGTTTCTGACTGTGATAAATTTGAATACTGCACCATGGCACTGGACGCTCTTCTCTCTCTCTCTCGCTCTCTCTCTACAGTATATATATATATATATACTTACATATGTTGATAAAAACAATTATGGATATGAATGTGGCAATAAAGTAGATGTTGAAAAATAGAAAAATACATGAGAAGATAAGATATCTCATTAAGCTTTCTAAAGTACTTAAAAAAGATCCTAAAAGCTTATGAAGTTATAAAATGGCCACCAAGCAGGTCACGTAGGTTAAGTAGGGGAAAGGTGAAATTAAAAAGTTAGAAAAGTAACATGGCTGTTGAACATTGAATAAGTAGAGTAAAGTTGAGGCACAAAGTTGCATTAGACAGAAACCAAAGCCATGAATGGTAAGACACGTACACAGGCAGTGTCGGACTGGGGCATGAAGGGCCCACCGGGGGTATGCTGTTGTAGGGGCCTATGCTTAAGGGTGTGGCCAGGCTCCACTGGGGCGTGGCCAGCCACCACAGAGGTTTGGATAACCATTACAGAGTAAAGGTTCTGTTACCCTTGGTAAATATATAATAAACCATATTCTTGTGAAGTATAACGTATAATTCAAGTGCACTAGGATAGAGTCTGGATCATGATCCCTAGAGGAGGAGGAGGGCCCACAGGCAGTGGGGCCCACCGGTGGTTTCCCCTGTTCCCCTATGGGCCAGTCCGACCCTGTACACAGGTCTTCACATATATTGTCAAGGTTTATTTCTATTGGATGTACAGATGAGTCTTAATGACATCATCTGATAAGATGAGTATAAATACAGTATTAGAGCTAATGGGAGCTCAAGAGATAGAAAGATGGCGCCGGCCGTGGTAGAGGGATCCGCTTTTGGATGAATCGGGTGGGGGGCAGCGGACTTGGGGGCCTTTTCAGCAAACCTAGGCCCGGGTAATTAGTCGCACCGTTACCCCGTCGCCATCCCCCCTCTCGGCAACAGTGATCACACCCAATAGAGATACAAGCGGGAGCAAAGTACAGACACATTGACAGTGCAGGGAAACAGAATTACGGAGAGGTCAGAGAGATTCAAGAGTGCTGGGAGGCAGAAACACAATACAGTACAGACAGACAGACAGACATACAGACAGACAGACTTCTGGAAGACTCACAGGACAGACAGATACACTGACATTGCTATAAGAGCATAGTTACCTACATTTTCTTTCTCCTCTCCGGGAGAAGCCCGGAGAGGAGACGCACCAGTATCTTCGGGGGGCGGGGCCGGACTGTGACATCACTAAGCCCCGCCCCCGCATCGGGAAATGCCGCGATTAGTGGGTCCACGGGAAGGGGGCGGGGCTAAAATGACGCGATTTGTGTCGTTTTAACCCCTTCTCCACTCGACGGACCCGCGAATGCGGGAGGTTATCTCTCCATCCTGCTCGCATCACTAGGGTGCGAGCAGGATGTGGGAGACCTGCCCACTCTTCCGGGGGTGCGGGGGGCTACCCCAAAAAACGGGAGCCTCCCGCAGCTTCCGGGAGAGTAGGTAAGTATGTATAAGAGAGGCTATCAGGACAGAGACACACACTGCCAGTGCTGAAGAGAGGATCACAGGACAGACAGACATACATACGGACATTGGGTGTAATTCAGACCTGATCACTGGGCTGCTAACTTTGCTGTCCTGCGTTCAGATAGCCGCTGCCCAAGGGGGAGTGTAAATTCGCTGTGCAACTGTGCGATCGCATGTGTACGACGAGCTGCAAAAATCCAGTGTGTGCAGTCTGTGCGCAGCGCAGACTAATTTGCACAACATTTCTAAACAGATAAACATGCCGTGTGTTTGTGCTCCTGAATTGTTGCTTAGTTTAGCCAGTCAGTCTTTGGCGTGAGCTGTGAAATGGACAAAATTGACTGGAAATTAATGTTATTGAGGTTAATAATTATGTCCAAACACAATCTGGCCTAAATTACAGTGCACCTCTCTAAAACTGAGATATTATTGTATTTCATTTTGAAGAATGTGAAGAACAGTTTTGAATGTTGTTTCTCTGTTCCTTCCTGTTCCTCTGTGGGGGTTTTTCTCCATTTTTTTCACTAATCTGCTTGAAATTATTTGTATAATTAAGATTTAATGCCAGAGGTTTTACACTGTGCCAAGGTTATTATATGTTGTTTGTCAACTGGCATGAATATCTGTTTTCTCCTACTGTATACTGCTCTCCAGAGAACAGTTCTCCCCTAAAGGAGCACTTTCCATCCCTTTACCTCAGTTCAGTAATTTTGTCTCTCGAAATGAGATTTCATTTTTGCATTTTTCTGAAAAAGTATGTGATCATAGCTTAACTCAGCAAGCAATGAATTGTGATCTTCCCAACTGCATTGTTGCATTGGCACAGATATCCCAGGGGTACCTTAGGGGGCATTTTATAGTGCCCAGAATCCCCTCCCACCAGGTACAGGAGATTATTATACAACTTGTCTGTCACTGTGCACTGAAAACAGCTTGTAAGCGCGATGCACTGGGCCAGACTAGCCATCAGGGGGGTACTGTGGGCTCAGCTGTCCCGGGCCTGGCCAGTCTAACAGAGAGGGGAGGTCCCAGGCTGAGATCATGCCACCGCCACCCACCTGCCACCATCCGTATCCCCGTATCTGTCCGCCGACATATGCCCGCAGGCTTTATTGAAAATGTCCCTATCAAGAGGAGGCTCTAGTATCTTTAATAACTGTCTCCTCTGAGGCGGTGGCCATTTTGGGAGGAACATTTTCAATAGTTTTTATTTGAACAGGCTGCCGAACAGTCTGCTGCGGCAGTGGTGGCAGGGTGGGGGCGAGCAGAATAACTGACAACTAGCAGATCCCCTGACAACAACGAGCAGGTACTGATGCATTACTGTGTGGGGCATAATATGGTGACAGGGGCATAACTGTGGGTGCATAGGATTGATTTTTATCTTATTTTAATATTTAATAATATATATATATATATATATATATATATATATATAATTTTTATTTTTTTTGGAAGGGGGAGGTGGCTTCCTATTTTGCAAGTCCCAGGTCCCACAGTGTCTGATGGCAGCCCTGTACCAGCTGAGAGTGGAGTGGGATTGGTTCAAGAATCAAGAGAACAGGCATTCATGTGCTCAGTGTTTTCCCTGTGTCATCAGTAGGCTCCTTGCTGAAGCTCACGGAGGGGAAGAATCTGTAGCTAGTAACTACCTATACCACATGGGAAAGTGGGTGAGCCCTGTCAGTGTCTCTCTCTCCTGCGAGCCTCTCTTCCAGCACTGTCAGTGTGTCTGTCTGTCCTGCAAGTCTCTCTTTCAGCACTGTCAGTGTGTCTGTCTGTCCTGCAAGTCTGTCTTCCAGCACTGTCAGTGTGTCTGTCTGTCCTGCAAGTCTCTCTTCCAGCACTGTCAGTGTGTCTGTCTGTCCTGCAAGTCTCTCTTCCAGCACTGTCAGTGTGTCTGTCTGTCCTGCAAGTCTGTCTTCCAGCACTGTCAGTGTGTCTGTCTGTCCTGCAAGTCTGTCTTCCAGCACTGTCAGTGTGTCTGTCTGTCCTGCAAGTCTCTCTTCCAGTAGTCAGTGTATTTGTCTCTCCTGTGAGCTTCTCTTCCAGTACTGTCAATGTATCTGTCTCTCTTGTGAGTCTCTCTTCCAGCACTGTCAGTGTCTGTCCAACAAGTCTCTCTTCCAGCACAGTCAGTGTATTTGACTCTTATGTGAGCTTCTCTTCCAATACTGTCAATGTATCTGTCTCTTTTGTGAGTCTCTCTTCCAGCACTGTCAGTGTGTCTGCCTGTCCTGCAAGTCTCTCTTCCAGCACTGTCAGTGTGTCTGTCTGTCCTGCAAGTCTCTCTTCCAGCACTGTCAGTGTGTCTGTCTGTCCTGCAAGTCTCTCTTCCAGCACTGTCAGTGTATTTCACTCTCGTGTGAGCTTCTCTTCCAGTACTGTCAATGTATCTGTCTCTCTTGTGAGTCTCTCTTCCAGCACTGTCAGTGTCTCTGTCTGTCCTGCAAGTCTCTCTTCCAGCACTGTCAGTGTGTCTGTCTGTCCTGCAAGTCTCTCTTCCAGCACTGTCAGTGTGTCTGTCTGTCCTGCAAGTCTCTCTTCCAGCACAGTCAGTGTGTCTGTCTGTCCTGCAAGTCTCTCTTCCAGCACTGTCAGTGTATTTCACTCTCGTATGAGCTTCTCTTCCAGTACTGTCAATGTATCTGTCTCTCTTGTGAGTCTCTCTTCCAGCACTGTCAGTGTCTCTGTCTGTCCTGCAAGTCTCTCTTCCAGCACTGTCAGTGTGTCTGTCTGTCCTGCAAGTCTCTCTTCCAGCACTGTCAGTGTATTTCACTCTCGTGTGAGTCTCTCTTCCAGTACTGTCAATGTATCTGTCTCTCTTGTGAGTCTCTCTTCCAGCACTGTCAGTGTCTCTGTCTGTCCTGCAAGCCTCTCTTCCAGCCAGTCAATGAGTCTGTATATCATGTGAGCCTCTCTTCCAGCCAGTCAATGAGTCTGTATATCATGTGAGCCTGTCTTCCAGCAAGGGGGTTGATTCAGACCTGATCACTGCTGTGTGTTTTCGCCCAGCGGGCGATCAGCAATAGACTGCGCATGTGTATGTACCGCAATGCGCATGTGCATTGTCCAACAACAACGGTCATCGCCGGTCAGCAACAGGATGGTGCGAAAATTTAATTCACACGGGTGTTCGCAAGGTGACTGACAGGAAGAGGCCATTTGTGGGTGGTAACTGACCGTTTATTGGGAGTGTCCGGAAAAACGCAGGTGTGCCCAAGTGTTTTCAGGGAGGACGTTACTATAAAGTTGCACGTTAATAATCCTTTATGATGCTGGTTGTATAAGTAACAATGTGTTTTTAACTGGTTGAATACAGTGAAGGCTTGTAAGCCAGTTGTATCTTTTTTATTTTCTAGCAATCAATTTTAATAAATGATAATTTTTAGATTACCTTGATATAGCATTGTTTATATAAATCATCAATGTAAGCGCTGTTATTCTTTTGTCTTAGTTTTCAGGGAGGATGTGTGACGTCAGCTCCGGCCCCGATCAGCCTGTTCTCATCGCACTGGAGGAGTAAATCCTGGGCTGCACACAGACTGCACACAGTGGATTTTTGCTGCACGGCGTACACATGCGATCGCACACTTGCACAGCGAATTTGCACTCCCCCTTGGGCGGCGACTATCTGAACGCAGAACAGCAAAATTAGCAGCCCAGCGATCAGATCTGAATTACCCCCAGTACCCGTATATATGTCTGTCTGTCCTGTGATCCTCTCTTCAGCACTGGCAGTGTGTGTCTCTGTCCTGATAGCCTCTCTTATAGCACTGTCAGTGTGTCTGTCTGTCCTGTGAGTCTTCCAGAAGTCTGAATGTCTGTCTGTCTGTCTGTACTGTATTGTTTTTCTGCCTCCCAGCACTCTTGAATCTCTCTATCCTCTCCGTAATTCTGGTTCCCTGCACTGTCAATGTGTCTGTACTTTACTCCTGCTTGTATCTCTGTTGGGTGTGATCAGTGGCGCCGAGAGGGGGGATGGCGACAGGGGGAAGGGGACCAATTACCCAGGCCCAGGATTGCTGGAAAGGCCCCCGAGTCCGCTGCCTCCCATTCATCCAGAAGCGGATCCCTCTACCACGCCTCCTGTGACATTAGCAGACAGTAATTTAGCAGTAGTGGCAACAACACTATGCTTTCTTTGGGGAAAATTAAGGGGGTTCCTTCGAAAATTAAGAATCCCCAGGATGTAGCTAAGAGGGACCATAACAGATAAATGCACTGGATGCAAAAGCAGCCCCAAGGCTGGTGAATTGCAAATTTACCAGATGGCATTAGCCGTTGTAGCCTATGGGCTACATACCACAATAGTTACTGGGAGAGGAATCCTTATGATCCCTCCCTATCATTTTCCACTTGTGGTCAGCACGACTTTATAGTGTTCATTCTAGCACCCTGCACCTTTCAAAATCCGTGCAGTTCCTCTTTTCTGCCTGGGGTGTCACTCTCTGCTGTGGTGCTTCTCAGCACTCTCTGATCTGTTAGCCAGTGCTGTGATACAGACCTGTGTGTGCTGAGAAGCACCAGAGCAGAGAGCGACACCTCAGGCAGGAAAGAGGAACTGCACAAGATTTGAAAGGTGCAGGGTGCTAGAAAGAACACTACTTTAATTTATATAGCATTTTTCTTCACTAGGACTCGTTTTGTGCACTGACAACAACTAAGGTTAAAACATAATACTTTAATAATTAGATTTCCTTTTATTTAAATGTAATAGAAAACACAAAGCCCCGAATAGAATTTAATTGTTTAAGATAAGTTAAGGGTTAATCCCCACTTATTGGCCAAAATGATCCTACACATATCACCATGTTTATACTCGTACAAATATTTAGTTCAGATCTCTTTCCTGCTCTTGACATAAAGCTTGTGGTTTACGTGATCACAGAATGGAGACCTAGCAACGTGATTCCTTTCTGTCTTTATTCACTTATAAAGGGATTCTTAAGCAGAAAACCACCCTTTCATGCTGCAACGGATTCATGTGTTGTGGCAGATGCCAAGCTAAGGAATCATTGTTTCTTACAGACAAGTGTTTCATCCTCCTGGCATTTATCAGTCTGTGCTGTCTGCTGTAGTTCTGAACAGCCAGAACAAAAACTGATTACGTTATATTATTAGTCATTGTGCTAATAAACATTACTGGTAAAAGTACTTTTACTATTTGAGCAATCCAGTAACAGTACGTGAAGCTTGGCTTTGTGAATGTACACAATTGTGATGTAGATTTGGGGATACTAATTATTTACCAATAGATGCAGAACAACTGAAGTCTGTAAGAGCCATAAGCCCTGCCAATTGCCAAACCCAAGACTTCCCAGTCAGTGCCACCATCAGGGGGGAATGCCTGGACTGGGGTCCTAGGCCCAGACAGAGAAGGGGGGCCAAAGTAAAATTGCTCATTTATTTTCAGCTGCAACTTGTTGGCTGAAGTACTGCCTAACACCGAGCTCATCCAAAACTCAGCCTGAGGCCCCACCCTGGCTGAAACTCTGCCCCATACATGGCCAAAGCGCCATCCCCATGTCAGATGAAGCTCCGCACCCTGGTCTGTCCAAAGTTACTGCTTACCCCTCAGACCATGGATGACCCCGAAGCAGCCTTGTGCACCCCAGTTGCCCTATGAGAGTTGAGACATCATCTCAGGAAAGGAATTCCTGAGCCCTGGCAAAGGGCATCTGCTGCTGGCAGAGTAGGTAAGAGCTCAATCATTAGAGGTGTTTCAGCCACCATAGGAATCCACTATACATAGTTGGGCACAGGCAGGCTATGGCACTGATCAGGATGATCTATAGGAGCTCTGTATTGTCCCCAGTGGTGCAAGTAGAAATATTTTCTTAATGGTACTGAGTGACGAAAATGGGTGTGGTCATGTGTTGTGAGGGGGCGTGGCCACATGCTGCTAGTGGGAGTGGCTACATGACACTAGCGGTGAGGCCACACGACAGCCCCTTTTTGGGGAGAATCTGGAGGCAAGGCTAAAAATTTATATTAATACCTCAAGTATAATAGAAATATATAGTAACGCCCCCAATTTAATAACAATATATAGTTTTGCCTCCATTACAATAGGAAAATACAGCCACTGTTGCACTCCCAGTAACCCTGACAAAGTGGGAGGAGCCATCATGCTGCCAAGCACCATGGTCTTGTTGCTTTGTGGCACATTATAATTCTGGTAATGGCAAAGTGTGTGGTAGGTGCCAAATTCTTAAGGGTACTCCGTACCCGAGCGTTCCCGCATACTTGCACCGCTGATTGTCCCTTCATTTAAACAACCTCACCCCCTAGTGCCATTACAAGCCATTGTTACATCATGCCTAGGGGGCACGGACGCTGACACCATCACCAGTTCTGGTAAGTAGTGCATTGCCCGCAGTGTCCTTAGGATACTGCAGGCAATTTCGCAACAGCAATAGTGGCTACGGGGTGCCATGCCGGGGTAAGGGTATCACTGGGGGGCTGGAGAGACAGAAGGAGGCTGGAGAGATAAAAGAGGGCTGGCTGGTGAGACACTGCAGGGCTGGAGCTGCAGGAGTACAGGCAATGAGACTGCAGAGAACTGGAGGTAAGTGGCTGGAGATTATTCTCAACTTGCAGCGCTACTGGCACATTACTATCCCCCCTCCCCCAGCTGTGATTCTCGGGGTGGGCCATGCCTATTTTGTCAGTCCCAGGCCTTGTAATTTCTGATGGAACCTCTGTTCCCAGTATCCACTAACCATTTCTGTTATATTTAATAAAAGTTACAGTATATTTTTATGTTGCGAAGAGTAGCAATAATGTGTGGACTGCCAGATGGCTGGACACATCCCTGAATTGGGACTATACCACCTAAATTGAGACAGTTGGGACTACTGTAGGTAACAGCCATCATAGTTCTGCACAAGCCATTGTTCCCTAAAGGACCTTATGCAGATTCTGCAACCTGGAATAACAGGATTCTATAGACTTCTTCCATTCATATGTAATTAGGGAGATGACTCTGGGACTTACCCTGCTGTACTATTACCATCTGTTTCGTATTTTCAACTGTATCTTAAAGGCATGGTTGATAATGTTTGCATGGAATCCTAAGAAATATTAAGTGATGTTGTCTGGAAACCTATAGTGCAACAATTGCCTACATATACATAATCATCCTCACTACTATGCGCCAGGACAAAGCAGTATTCAGATTAGACTTGTGCATTTCTCCTAGTGAAGGCCGTGTATCAGAAGGATGCTGCATCAGCTCAGAAGTTCCCATGTCTGAATCCTGGGAGTGAATGTAAAAGGATGAGAGTTTGAAAAATGTGCGAGATTGCGGTGATATAGGTGCGAGATTGGAGTTGCTGGTTATAAGAGATTGCGAGTACATGCTAACCTCGCCAGAATGTCGCATCTACACTTCTCGCCGTGACACAACGGGACCTCCTAATGGCATGCAGTTCAAATGCGGGCAGTCAGGATCTCGGTGATCGGGGTACTGACACTGGGATCCAGACTGCTGACAATGCCGCCAGATGGAATCCCGGCTAACAGGGGCTATTCCCACTCATGGATGTTCACGACACCCATACAGTGGAAATAGAACCTGTGGCGAGCATAGCGAGCCCGCAAGGGGACTCTTTGCGCTCGCCCCGGCATACTGACTATTGGGATGCCGTTGTCGATATGCTGACGCTGGCATCCAGGTCGACTTTAAATTATACTAATCCCCCGTTTATCATTGTATACATACTACTCGCTGTATGTAATAAGCAGTGAGTTGTAAGCTTGCCAAAGATTTGCCCAAATAACTCACCAAACAACAGACGGCCCCAAGACCATCAAGAACAATGACAGTATCTGAGGCCTGATATACAGTACACATCTATGAAGAATTGTAGTACAGCAGCGGCAGACAGGATGGCAGTTTAAAAAACTATACGACCACATAGAAAGAATGTTTTCAAAAGAAGAGGCCCCAGGGCATCACAGGGAAATGCAGGTGGAGTATATAGTGGCAGACAGGTAAACCATTGATTGATTATAATTGATTAATTAATTGATTTAAATTAATTAATTTAATTTAAAAAATGTATTTATTTTTAAAACAGGCCATAAAAGAATGCAATATTAATAGCCAAGAGTTGAAAACAGAAGCCAAGAAAATTAACACCTTCCCTCCTTCCTAATTGTGTAACACACCCCTGTAGTACATTTATGAGATACACCAGAGAGTATGCATATGAGGGATAGTACCATGTTTTTCTCCTGGAATTGTCATTGGGACATCCCACCCACCCTGAAATTGTCCTTGGGACCTCCCACCTACCCTTATATTTGATATTAAAAGGACATGCACAGATTTAACAAACCAAGCACTTTAGCGACAGGTACTGAGACTTTTATGGCTGAAGTGCTTCGTTTGTTTGAGCTCCCAAGCTACCGCTGGGTTTTTCATTGTCACATTTGGAACAGTATGCGTTTAGCATCCCAACAGTAGGGATGCCGGCAGTCATATGACCGATGCTGGAATCCTGACACTATCGGGAAGACTGGGATAAATTCAGTTACTGTACAATACTGTAAAATAATTAGCCATTCTACAATATTGGTTTGCTGTACCTTAACTCAATGCACCTAAAGGGCGGGATGTAATATCGCCTGAGTTCGGTGGCCATGTGGGATGCCGGCCGAACTCAGACATGTTTTTAAAGGGGCAATCACTTAAAAGGCAAAACCATGTCTTGTAAGTGATTGCCCCTTTAAAGAAGCATTCAAGTTTGGCCGGCATCCTGCAATGCCGCCGATCGTGGGCTTCATTACATCACTACATTTGCTTTCTATTACCTCTGTTAAGAATGGCAAAATCACACTGTACCCCAAAAATGTTGCATCTTACATATAATAACTGTATATAAAAGGCTATTAGTGGCAAATTGGGGTTATTTAAAAAACATTTTTTACTAATCGTTATAAATAGTAGTTCATTTTGGGATGCATACAAATGGCTGAATTGTGGTTTATGTGTCATGATAAGGCATGATAACCTCCCATCTGAAAGCTTAAAAACATCAGTCTCATCAATACAGCTCCCCTGTGTACTTGTATCACATCATTTAATCCATTATTCTACTTTATGCAGGATATCACCCCAAATTGACATATCATTATTGGATACATGAAACTAACAACTCCTAAGTCCCTATATGTAGGGGGGGTGTGCCAGGCAGGGCTGCCGTCAGGAGAGTACGGTAAACAGGGCCAGATGAACAATGGGGCGGATGGAGCTCCAGCTCCAGGCCCCAGATAAAAATAGGCCCATCATCATGACAGCATGATTATTATTAACTGCCCAGCTGGTCACATGGATGCCATAAATAATAAAAATGTAAATAATATTTCTAATTTCCTCAATGAGTAATGCCAATATTTTTTTACATATTTTGGGAGGCATTGGGGCTTATAGTGTAGGGAGTGTACACGCCCATATGTCACCGGCCACACCCAGATAGGATTAGCCACACCTCCTCATCTTCTCATAATAGGTCCTTGATTACTTTCTGCCCAAGGCCCATGTGGACCTCAATCCGGCCCATAAGGGCAATACAAATGCACTAAGATAATTAGGGGGCTGCTGATGATGATCAAGCTGGAAACAGCTTCTCTAGTCATGTGACTGAGAGACTGGATCATCAAAGTTCCCCTTTCTGGAGCTTGATATACATATAGGGATTGCGGCATACCTCCTAAAATGCATGTTTTTGGAGGATTTTACTGCATTTTAGTGCTTACTGTACAGATGTACTAAGCCTTGGATGGAGATAAAGTGGAAAGAGATAAAATGCCAGCCATTCAGCACCTAACTTCCATGTTACATGCTGTGTTTGAAAAGTGACAGGACCTGATTGGTTGGTACTTTATCACTTTCCACCTTTATCACTCTTCAAGGCTTAGTACATCTCTCCCAAACCAAACTGTGAAATAGGGAACTCGGTGGGTGTTTGATGTGGATTAAATAAATGTAAAAACATGTACAGTATGTGTGTATTTATTTATTTTACTGCTATTTATTCCAATACGCAATAGCAGGCAAAAACCTTAGATGAGGTATTACAAATCG
The DNA here is from genome assembly GCF_028390025.1 of Pseudophryne corroboree. Classification (NCBI taxonomy): domain Eukaryota; kingdom Metazoa; phylum Chordata; class Amphibia; order Anura; family Myobatrachidae; genus Pseudophryne; species Pseudophryne corroboree. The sequence goes on from NC_086444.1 coordinate 1,205,182,398, forward strand.
GTTTAGTGTAAAACGAACACAATAATATGTCAGGTAGGAATTTCATTAATGGTCCCCATTGCCTGCTGTGGCTGAAGCAGCTCCCCACCGGACCCCATTACCTGCTGTGCATGAAGCATTCCCCCATCCCTGGCCACCATTACCTGCAGTGGCTGAAGCAGCTCCCCCCTGGCCCCCATAACCTACAGATGTTGAAGCACCTCCCCCCTGGACCCATTACCTGCTGTGGCTTAAGCAGCTCCCCCCTTGCCCCCGTTACCTGCAGTGGCTGAAGCAGCTCCTGCCTGACCCCCATTACCTGCTGCGGCTGAAGCAGCTCCACCCTGGCCCCCATTACCTGCTGTGGCTGAAGCAGCTCCCCCCTAACCCCCAATACCTGCTGTGCCTGAAGCAGCCCCCCCCCCCCGGCCCCCATTACCTGTTGTGGCTGAAGCAGCTCCCCCCTGGCCCCAATTACCTGCTGATGTTGAAGCAGCTCCCCCCTGGACCCCATTACCTGCTGTGGCTGAAGCAGCTCCTCCCTGGCCCCCATTTTCTGCTGTGGCTGAAGCAGCTACCCTCTGGTACTCAATACCTGCTGTGGCTGAAGTAGCTCCAAGTGGAGCTAACCAATAAGTGACCCTGTTGAATGGTAAATTTAGACTTATTTATACTTATTTTTTAAACAATATTTAATTGTGGCCTTTTATCTCATGATACAGCCAATCGCAACGCATACTGCATCTGATTACTAGTTGCAAGCAAAAGCGCATGCAGCAGTGTCTATTGGTCGTCGCCTGAGAGTTTATGTAAATGCTGCCACAAACACCTTCCCTTGTGTACATCCATGCAGCCGAACGTGTAAGGGTTGAGACGCGCTCTTTTTGTGCCCGTGCACACTGTAATACTGGTTGATGCATCCTTATACATCACCATCTGACCATGGCCTGATATGTTTGCGACTGGGCGCCATTTAACGCAGCTGCTTGCGTTGACACGCCCATGGCACTGAATGGACCATTCATGCATGCCCTACTAGCCACTTCCCAGCCGCCTAAGAACGTCCATCACTTTCACACCACATTTCTAATACAGTCTGACGAGATCACAATTGCAGTACGGATGGTGTAATGGTTAGCATTACCGCCTGACAGTGCTGAGGTCATGGGTTCGACTCCCACCATGGTCCTAACTGTGTGGAGTTTGTATATTCTCCCCGTACTTGCGTGGGTTTCCTCCCACAATCCAAAAATATACTTGTAGGTTAATTGGCGCCCAATGAAAAAGAAATCAAACCTAGCGTGAAAGTGTGTGCGTGCACATGTGGTAAGGAATTTAGATTGCAAGCTTTACTGGGGCAGGGACTGATGTGAATGGTTGAAATATTCTCTGTAAAAGCGATGCGGAATATGCGTGCGCTATATAAATAACTGGCAATAAATAAATAATAAATAGCACCTCTGTGCGCACACTCTGTTGAATGCATGCGACATACAGTAGGGGTTTTTCAAAAATTGTCGCTCACGTGTAGTTGTAAAGAGTCACTCAACGACATAACATCGGCGTTGCACGCAGACTGCCTGCACTAAAAAGACGTTGTTTACACTTTTTCATATTGTCGCGGGTGACAGGTGCAGTTTAATCAAGGCACAGAGACACTTTAATGAATCCGAACGCCAAGCAATATCTGTAAAATAGGTTTATTTTGATGCATGACCCCCATAATGGGAACCTAAGCCCATTTAACTGAAATTATTGCTTTTTTGTCCTGATAACCAGGCATGAAAATAGTTTTAATGTGTACTATTAATAATACAACACATTTCCTTAAGCTTTGCGCGTATCTGATGAAGAAAATGATACCCAGCTGTAAACAGAATAATATTCTATTATACCGATAAGCAGATGGGAAATGCGCTATGAGAGATTGTATCTTTTAAACACACAATCAAAAATCTTTTTCTTTTCTTTTTTTTTCTGAGAGATTTCGGATTACTGAGATTATACAGCTGCCGGCAACACTACTCCTATCGCCGGTTCTCCGTACAAAAGGAAAATGTTATTCGCCCTATCTATACCAGCCCAAGGCGACAGATACAGCTGTCTGCGTGATGTTGAACTACAAGTTTCAGCAAGTCGCTCTTGCCATCTCTCCAAGGGTGATCCTCACAGGTCTGCAGAGGAACAGGAAAATTACAGCTCATCTCAGCTCATTTGCAAGATCATAAATATGACAATTAACAATTCAATCTATCTGTAATAAGAACAGATGGAATCACATAGAGAGAGGTGTCATTATTCTGAGAAGTGGCTGTTATGTGTGTTTGCAAAGTGCATGATTTATAAGGGGAGCTGACATGGAGCAGACACTGCCAGGGCTGCAGCCAAGGAGTATGGGGAGGACAGGTGCCTGTCATCATCTTTTATTCATTATGCACAGGGCAGTCAAGGCTAGAGACAAAACAATGTAGAAATGTGACTTAGATGCTGGAATTCTTCCGTCAGGTGGCCAGGTAGGAATGTTTGTGCTTGTGAGCTGAGAGTGTGGAATAGATTCTAAGTTTACTGGAAGTGACACAAACCACACAAACAGAAAACTTGCATAGTCATTTACTGCATCACCAAAATGGTATCCGGACTCCAGGTCGACACCACTTAGGTCGACCAATATTGGTCGACGCACATTAGGTCGACCAATGTTGGTCGACACACATTAGGTCGACATCACAACTAGGTCGACACGGACAAAAGATCAACATGGAAAAGGGTTGACATGAGTTTTTCACATTTGTTTCATTTTTTTAATACTTTACGATCCACGTGGACTATGATTGGGAATGGTAACCTGTGCTGAGCACAGCCGTAGCGGAGCGAGGCACCTTGCCGAAGCATGGCGAGCGAAGCGAGCTATGCGAGGGGACACGGTGCACTAATTGGGGTTCCCTGTCACTTTACGAAGAAAACGACACCAAAAATAGTAAAAAATCTCATGTCGACCTTTTTCCATGTCAACCTTTTGTCCGTGTTGACCTATTTATGGCGTCGACCTAATGTGTGTCGACCAATTGGTGTCGACCTAAGTGGTGTCTACCTAATTGATGTCCACCTTGAGTTCCAGACCCCACAAAAATAATCACCAGTTTTTTTGTCATTTTTACAGTATTTATATGTAAGTGTCGGGACAGCCATTGAGGTTAAGGGCTGTCCCAGCCAGGAGATTCTAAACTTCTTTCATATTTGCAAAAGATGCAGAAATGTTCCACGAATGAGCCAATCAGAGTCGGTGATGCCAGAATGATGTTGAATAGGAAGCTGGGGGAGCAGAGCAGAGTGTGAAAGCTGGCTAGGACAGTCGAACTGACTGAGGAGCAGAAAAGATGGAGCCAGCAGTAAAGAAAAGCAGGGGGAGAATGCGCTTTCCCTGATTTTCTCCATTCCTACAGGTAAGAAGACACATTAGGTTATCTAGATATGATGTTATGCTTCTCAGAAAAAGATGAGAAGCCTCCTTGATTTGCGTGGACCCTCCTGTTTTGGTTTTGGCAAAACCACCCTCAGTGTTATGGTTCGGTTTTTCAGTTTTGGCAAAACCACCCTCAGTGTTTTGGTTTAGTTTTTCAGTTTTGGCAAAACCACCCTCGAGTGTTTTCGTTTGGACTGGGTTTTGGATTTCTTGAAAATTGATAAAAACAGCTAACATCATGTCATCTGGACCTATTTTTGTTCCTACAGTGTTATTAACATCAATGACATTCTTTTAAACTCATTTCAAGTTCATTTTCGCCAACTGACAGCTCACAATATTGTTCCCCATTAATGGTCAAAGAGTACAGCGAGCTGGCTGGCTAAACGAAGCAATAGAGCAGCAGTACAAACACACGCCAGTTATTTTGAAATATTATAGCACATCTACAGTATAAAAATTGTGGCACAGCAGTGTCAGACCGAGAGGCAGTTTAATAAACTGTATGACCACATAGAATGTTTTCATTAATCAAGAACTAGATCAGAGGCCCCAGGTTTGTACAGGGAAATAGAGGTGGAGTGTGTAGTGAAAGGAAGGTAAAGCATTGATTGATTATTCAATTAATTAATTGATTGATTGATTAAAAAAGGAAAAATAAAAGATGTGGAACAAATTATTGAAAAAAAATCAAGCACCCCAAACTGAGATTTCATTGCTTAATTCTGATTAATTAATTATTATTGAATAAATCTGATTGATTAATTCTGATTGATTTAAATTCTACGGGGTATATGCAATTGCGGTCGAATTGTCGAGAAAGTCGAAAAACGGGACATATTCGACCAAAAAACCTAGTCGAATTGGATTCGACTATGCAATACAGTACTTTTCGACTAAATACCAGCCGTTTCAGATTCGCCTTTTATCAAATCGACTTTTTCAAAATTCGACTTGTCTGCAATGGTCAAAATGCGGCTTTTCGACCAAAGTATATTCAATTGAAAAATGACGATTCGACTACAGTGCTATTCGACCGCAAATTCGCCATTTTCAGTCCGCCTCACTTTACTGGCGGGATCTAATAAAAAAAATTTAATAAATGATTTTTTTTTTGCTTTTTGTATTGCTAATAGCATATCTATTTATATATGAAGGGATTATCTACTAGGTTTGTCTTTTTTTGACTCACAAGTATTATTTAATTGATTTTTTAAAAGAATATTTTTTTCTTCACTCTGCTGAGGGAAAAGTACCCATGATTCCACAGTTTTACCCAGGATACACTTCTGCAAAGTCCCTCCTATCTCCTCACTCCCGGTTTTTTGAGACTAGGGAGAAGGAGCCATTACAGTCAGCTCTCTTGTGGAATCGTTTTTTTAGGACAATTCCTGCGTTTTAAAACTCATTCCTATTTTTGTACTGATTACAATAATGGAGCCTTTTTCTGACCAGATTGTGATGTTCATGCTGGTTGCAAGCATGGAGGAAGAAAGGACTGCTGAACATCAGGATCAAAGTCAGCAAATGTCTGCATTGGGTGAGCCAGTATTGCGGGTTTCATTTCCACGTCCACGCCAGTATCGCACTAGGCGTGAACTGGAGGATCTCAGCGAGTTCGAGGTGATTCAAAATTATTGCTTATCGACTCGCGACATATATTCGCTGTACGCTCTGTTGGAGGCCGACCTGGAACCTCGGGCACGTACGAATCGTGCAGTCAGCGGTTTCCAGAAACTGCTGGGTACGTTACATTTTTTGGCGTCAGGCACTTTCCAGCCTACACTGTCTCAAACATACGGTTTTTCACAGTCGACACTGTCGCGCTGTATAACCCAGGTCATTAGGGCTTTCCGCAAATTGACGATCCAGTACATCACATTTCCAGAGACGGACAGCGAATGTCGAGAGATCAAATTAGGCTTTTTCACCAAATACAAATTTCCCAATGTGCTGGGCGCGATTGACTGTACCCACGTGCAGATCAGACCGCCACGTAATTCGGAAGAATGTTTTCGGAACCGAAAACATTTCCATTCCTTGAATGTACAGGCGGTCTGTGATGTCAACATGAGATTTTTAAATATTTTTGTGGGATTTCCTGGATCGTCTCACGACTCCTTCATCCTAAGCCAGTCATCGCTGTTTGACAAGTTCGAAACAGGAAACATGCCTGGTGGCTGGCTGTTAGGTATGTATTTTAATAATTGTTTTTATTTTTTTATTATTATAATAATTTTTTTTTTTTTTTTTAGATTACCTACCATTTTTTTTCTTTTCTATAGGCGATGCGGGTTATCCCAACAAATCGTGGCTCTTGACCCCATTGTCTAATCCTGTTGGTAGAGCACAAAAACGTTACCAAGAGACACACATTGCATCGAGGCAAATAATTGAACGTGCCTTCGGTGTACTTAAAAGCCGGTTTCGATGTTTAGACACTTCCAGCGGTGCTCTTTTGTACTCATCGGGAAAGGTTTGCGGCATGGTAAATGCATGTTGTATTTTACACAACATATGTGTCGCAAACCGTTTGCCGGTGACTCTTCGTCGCAGTGCTTTCCGACGCGGTAACCGTTCTTCTGCTCTACCGGTGGGTATGGACGAAGGAGAGGATTCCCGACAGGCAGTGATACAAAATTATTTTTCGGTTGCCTCTGAGTATATTTATAACATTTGTATTATCATGTAAACTGAGATTGTAATATTCTAATAAAAAACATCTTTATTTATGTATTTCAGAGTTTGACGTCCTGTTGATGTCCATTCCCAGGCCTGTTTTGTCCTGTTGACAAATTGTTAACCCCTGTTTTATCCTGTTGTTGGGTTGCTGCAAATATTGGACCATTTTATCCAACTCTACCATGGGCGACCTACTTGTGATGTGGACCTGACCCTCCGCCATGTAGCAGACAACCCCGCTCAGGTGAGATGAATTGCCCAAAAATCCCTCTTGTCCAAAGTCACCCCAGCATGTCCAAAGTGCAGCCCCCCGGCATTTGCCAAACTGCACATCCAATCATGCCCTGATGCTTACACATGTGTGTCAGGGAATGTTTGGATGTGTAGTTACGCAAGTGCCGGAGGGTTGCATTTGGGCCCGCTGTAACCTGATTGTGTCAAAAGTGTCGCTTGTACCTTGTCTTTTCCTAGAAGGGTGACGCTATTTCCAATACATGGAACCTCATACTAATCTCTTCCACAGGTCTTGCGGAGTATCCTTCCCAAGTGGCGTGGATGTGAAGAGACACGACATTTCCCCTGATGTTCCATGTGTGACCTACTTGTGATGTGGACCTGAACCTCCGCCATGTAGCAGACAACCCCGCTCAGGTGAGATGTATTGCCCAAAAATCCCTCTTGTCCAAAGTCACCCCAGCATGTCCAAAGTGCAGCCCTCCGGCATTTGCCAAACTGCACATCCAATCATGCCCTGATGCTTACACATGTGTGTCAGGGAATGTTTGGATGTGTAGTTACGCAAGTGCCGGAGGGTTGCATTTGGGGCCGCTGTAACCTGATTGTGTCGTGTTGCTTGTACCTCTTCTTTTCCGTACCAGGGTGACACTATTTCCAATACTTGGAACCTCATATTATTTTCTTCCACAGGTCTTGCATAGTATCCTTCCCAAGTGGCGTGGATGTGATGAGACACGACATTTCCCCTGATGTTCCATGTGTGACCTACTTGTGATGTGGACCTGAACCTCCGCCATGTAGCAGACAACCCCGCTCAGGTGAGATGTATTGCCCAAAAATCCCTCTTGTCCAAAGTCACCCCAGCATGTCCAAAGTGCAGCCCTCCGGCATTTGCCATACTGCACATCCAATCATGCCCTGATGCTTACACATGTGTGTCAGGGAATGTTTGGATGTGTAGTTACGCAAGTGTCGGAGGGTTGCATTTGGGCCCGTTGTAACCTGCTTGTGTCGTGTTGCTTGTACCTCTTCTTTTCCGTACCAGGGTGAAACTATCAATACCTGGAATCTCATACTATTCTCTTCCACAGGTCTTGCGGAGTATCCTTCCCAAGTGGCTTGAATCCTCATGGATGAAGAGGGACACAACTGTCCCCCTGCTGTATCATGGACGCCCTAACACAATTCCACTGCATGTCATATTTAACATTGTATTTATTAATAATTGAAATAAAAACCACAGAAAACTTCTCATTTTAAAATTTTATTAAAGAAAAATTGTATTTGAATTTTGAAATAAAAAATTGAAAGGTAATTAAACAAAAAAAGTAGTTTGTTCTTCTTTACATTCTTTTCTTGTGTAGAAAGATATCTGTGGGGAAAAAAAATTATTAAGTAAAGACACTAATGTCATGTTCGTTCCTTTCTCCAAGAACATTTGTGGAACCACACAGCCCAGCATGACCCATTGCTGGGCTATGTGGTTCCACAAAGGCAGGCGTGGCAGAGTGGTGTCAGTGGTCATCACTTAGACACGCTTGCATTTGTGGAACCACACAGCCCAGCATGACCCATTGCTGGGCTATGTGGTTCCACAAAGGCAGGCGTGGCAGAGTGGTGTCAGTGGTCATCACTTTGACACGCTTGCATTTGTGGAACCACACAGCCCAGCTTGACCCATTGCTGGGCTATGTGGTTCCACAAAGGCAGGCGTGGCAGAGTGGTGTCAGTGGTCATCACTTTGACACGCTTGCATTTGTGGAACCACACAGCCCAGCATGACCCATTGCTGGGCTATGTGGTTCCACAAAGGCAGGCGTGGCAGAGTGTTGTCAGTGGTCATCACTTTGACACGCTTGCATTTGTGGAACCACACAGCCCAGCTTGACCCATTGCTGGGCTATGTGGTTCCACAAAGGCAGGCGTGGCAGAGTGGTGTCAGTGGTCATCACTTTGACACGCTTGCATTTGTGGAACCACACAGCCCAGCATGACCCATTGCTGGGCTATGTGGTTCCACAAAGGCAGGCGTGGCAGAGTGGTGTCAGTGGTCATCACTTTGACACGCTTGCATTTGTGGAACCACACAGACCAGCATGACCCATTGCTGGGCTATGTGGTTCCACAAAGGCAGGCGTGGCAGAGTGGTGTCAGTGGTCATCACTTTGACACGCTTGCATTTGTGGAACCACACAGCCCAGCTTGACCCATTGCTGGGCTATGTGGTTCCACAAAGGCAGGCGTGGCAGAGTGGTGTCAGTGGTCATCACTTTGACACGCTTGCATTTGTGGAACCACACAGCCCAGCTTGACCCATTGCTGGGTTGTGTGGTTCCACAAAGGCAGGCGGTCAACAGTTTCTTGAATATATACATTGAAACATGGCTCTACTCACCTTGGTACGCACAACACGAACTATGCCGTCCACTTAAATTTTCCACCCAATCCTATGAATAAGCCAAAAACAAACACTAGTGAATAGTAAATTCACACAACAGTGAAAGAATATTGTACACCATTACAAAAAGTATTTTTTGGGTAGAAGAGTGGTATCAGAATAGCTCTTTGGCCCATCATACATTTAGCCACGAGGAGCTTTCATCCGTTACCACACGCGCCCGCATACATGCCCGCGCATGTATGCCTACACAAAAAGCTCCTTGGTAGTACCCGGTCACGGGTGGGGGAGCCCAACACATATAAAACAATAGTAAGAAGAAAAAAAAAACTAATGGGAGGGGGAAGAAAGGGATACATGAAAAACATAACAGTAAATAAAACAATACAACCGGGCTCATGGTGGAAGTCTGTCCGGATCCTGGTCTTCCTCCTGATAGGGCGTCGATGTCCTGGGAGGCTGGGTAGTGGGTTGACTAGGCCTCGGGGCCCGTGTGGCTGTAGATGTTGCGGCCGGTGGTGGAGGCATCTGGTGGAAGGGGTACATCCCTGTATGTCCCTGGTACATCTGTGACCGTCTATACCCGGATGGTAGCGTAGGAAGGGAAGGAAGCGTCCTTGTGGCTCTTGATGGCGGAATTGGTGGATCACCAGCGTGTTGATGAGCTGGTTCTGGGAGTTTCTCATAGATCATCTGCAGTGTGGTTGCGATGATCTGTTGGCTGGATGAGGATTGTCGATGACTCTCCGACATGTTGTCATTGCTGTGTGCCAGGCATGATGTGTTATCCATCAGCCGGTTGATGGATTTGGCCAGAATGTGAAGGATGTCCATAGTCTCCCTATGATCTTCTCTTCTGGTCTTTAGTATTTCGGCCGCGCTGTCGGCATGAGTCTTCTGCATTTCAAGCAGACCGTTTGCCATCTTATCCATTGTCTTCTCAATGGCGTCCAGTCTGCTTCCTACGACAACCCGAAAACTATCCTGGCTGACATTCATCTCTGCTGCCAGGTTGTTTACCCTCCGAACATTTGAGGGATCCTGCCCTTCCTGGACGTCTGCCACCAATTGCATTTGTGCAGCTGTAAAGAAAATTAGAAATTATTATACACATTCAACATACATTTGTTTGAAGGCTCACAATTCGATATTTACTCACTCAGGGATGTAGAAACTGCAGGCTGCTGCACTTCCACCTCGTCATCCTCTGACGAATCCTGTATGAGATCCGGCCTGTAGTAGGAACCAATTCCCGAAGCAAATCCGCTGCTGGTCCGTGGCATCACTGTTTGCAAAAGAAAAAAAATGTAAGTTAATAAACTATACAAAACAGGTGCACCCCCCACACCACACCCCCAAAAATGTAATACAAACCTTCTCCATCCTGTGATGCCGCTGCTCCCGGAGCTTCACTTGTCCTCATTTCTGGAGACTTTTCATGGGTCTGGCTAGATACTTCTGCACGGCTGTCTTCAAACCCAATAAAAATCTCGTCCGTTAACCCTGTAGACTCAAACAATTCGGGTGATGGGTCCACAAGGGTAATGTCTTGAGGCTCTTCGGTCACAGTCCCAGAGCTCCAGGAGATATGACGATCTGGTGATGAACTGCGCGCAGGAGCTGTAGTTTGGCGCCCATCTTGTGGTATGGTCGCCGACGGTGTCTGGCGCACAGGTGATGTTCTGTGCGCTGATGTCTGGCGCGCAGGTGATGGTCTGCGAGCTGACGTCGTCTGGCGCACAGGTGACTTACTGCGCGATGACAATGTGTGGCGCACAGGTGATGATCTGTGCGCTCCTGATGCTTGCTGAGCAGGTGGTGGTCCGCGTGCTGCTGTCGATGCCTGCTGCACAGGTATTGGTCCGCGCGCTGGCGATGTCCTGCGCATAGTTGATGTCCTCTGGGCAGGCGTGTCTGAAAAAAATAAAAAAACATTAGCAAATAAAAAAATAAATTATTTTCATACAGCTCATCTGAATGTATTCTTACCATCAGGCCTCCTTTTGGACTGCTTGTCTCCCGCCTTCTTCCGTCTTCTGGGCGGTTCTTCCTCCACGGGAAAGCCAGCAGGACGGCTGGAGTCCACACCTCCATGAACTCCTTGGACCATGGCAGGGTTCATGCGCCTTTTAATAACTTCCTCCCAGGGTAGCCACTTCAGATTGAGAGCCAGGCCAACTCCCGTAGCGTTCTCATGTCGGCGCTGAATCCCCATCGTCTTTTTGGTCTGTCTGCGGCAATCACTGTACCGCTTCAAGCAGTTTCTGGTGCTCCGGCGGTTTGCAGATACTGCAGTGACTTGGTTCGCAATGGCTTCCCAGATGTTTCTTTTAGTCTTTGCTGCTGTGGTCTGTGCCCTTTGTCCATACAGAACTTCGTAGGACCTGTCGACGCCATCCACTAGGGCACAGTTTTCCGCCTCAGTATATCTGGGTCCACGCGCCTTCTTCTGTCCTGCGTCTTCACCAGAGGCTTCCTCCTCCGACTGCTCCTCTGGCTGGCTTCTTGCCTTTAGGGATTAAAAAAAAAACATGCATTTAATAAGATCGGTATGTACCTGTGAGTGTCAGTATCCCTGTCATTGCGCAAATATACCTGTAGGTGTGCATGGCAGTGCGCAAACTAGGGTGTGTCGAGTTGGATGCTATTGTGTCTGCAGGTGTTGTCAGTACCTTTCTAGGCTTTTTCTTTTTAGATTTCTCCATTTGGACCCTTGACGACCGCGGCTGGTCACTGCATGCCTGGTCGGTCGTATCTTCCTCCTGGGTCGGCTCCCACTCCTCGTTGCTATGCAGGGACATTTCTTCCGAGGGGTGGGGGGAAGGGGTGGATCGGGCCCGCTTGTCCCTGGACATCTCTGTTGTAAAATGAAAAAAATAAATATATTTTTACAAATTTAAAACACATTACAAAATTATATGCAACCACACGTCATGCTGCTGGGACCCCAGTTCTCAAGCAGGACCAAACTCCAAAAAAAAAATAAAAAAAAATAAAAACAAATGAAAAATAGAAAGAAAAAGAAAAAACCCAAATCCCACGTTAAAGCATCCCTGCACATACTGGAAGTCAACCTGTGCTAACACAAAATGGCTGACACACCCAAAATGGCTGACACACCCAAAACTAGTCAAAAAGCATCCCTACACATTCTGCAGGTACACCAGTGCTAAAATAGGAGGGAAAAAACATGTTTGACAAACAACCGACACCTCATGTCGACCTCATGTCTGACACAAACTTGCTCCAAATCACCCCAAACTAGTCAAAAAGCATCCCTGCACATTCTGCAGTTACACCAGTGCTAAAATAGGAGGGAAAAAACATGTTTGACAAACAACCGACACCTCATGTCGACCTCATGTCTGACACAAACTTGCTCCAAATCACCCCAAACTAGTCAAAAAGCATCCCTGCACATTCTGCAGGTACACCAGTGCTAAAATAGGAGGGAAAAAACATGTTTGACAAACAACCGACACCTCATGTCGACCTCATGTCTGACACAAACTTGCTCCAAATCACCCCAAACTTGTCAAAAATCATCCCTGCACATTCTGCAGGTACACCAGTGCTAAAACAGAATGGAAAAAAACGGTTTTAACAAACAAACGACACGACATGTTGAACGCATTGATACCGACACACACTAAAATCAGCCCAAACTAGCCAAAAATCATTCCTCCACATGCTGGAGGCACACCAATGCAAAAGCAAGACCCAAAAAGTCATTCCAAGAAAAAAAAAAAACGTGAAAAACTACCCAAAACACAAAACTCCACAAAAAAATGCAGCAGAACAAGCAGGAGCTATGCACATACCTGCACACATACCCAAACACCACATGTACACCTCATGGCAACCCCCACTACACATACACATAGATGCAACACCAGACCCACATGTGGTACTTACCTACAAATGTAGAAATCGCTCCAAAAACGACTCTCCTCCGGGGTAACAGGAATCCTCCTGTCTGTCCTGGAATAAAGCCTGCTGGGTGTCCAAACGATACCACAGCAAACAACCAATTTGCTAGCTCTGCACCTCCTCACACCTCTCTGCAGGTTCACAAAATGGCTGCTGAGCACGCAGCAAACAAGCCCTAATAAAGGGCTGCAAACGGCGGGAAGTCAAATTCAGGACGCCCACTACTCGCCTATTGGTCCGTGATCCGCCAGGGGGAGTGTCGAATCCATTTTGCATTGCATATGGTGAATTCATGGTCCCAGCGGCAGGGCTGCGCCTGTCGAGTACAGGCGAATTTTTAAACGTTCAAAAAAACGGCGCGATTCGACCGCAATTGCATATGTGATTCATTTTGATTGATTCAATTTAATAGTTTCACTCTGATTGATTATTGATTATACTTTAAAAAAGAAAAAAAATTGAATTTATGAAGAAATGATTATAAAAGCAAAAAAATAAAAAGAAAAAAGCATCCTAATGTAAGGTTTGATATCTAATTATTAAATTCTAATGTATTTGTAATCTGATCCATGCAGTTTATCACAGGCCTCAGGAGTCAGGACAAAACAAGAGATTCAAATAGCCTTGCAAGACACAATGCTTCCAAAATACAACCCATAATGAAAAGGAAAGTGGTGCATGATGGAATCCCACCCACCAACCCTTTCACTCAACCTATTGTTGTATGTTAAAAAGGGCAGGGTCAAATTAACAAACCAAGCACTTCAGCAACAGGAACTCATATTTGTGGCTGAAGTGCTTGGTTTGTTCAGGCCTCCACAGAAGACCAGATCTTTGTGGTTTGGGTAAACAAAGCTACCAATGGGCTTATGGCAGCTAGCAATGTTGTTGTTCATAGTCATTTCTGGAACATATCAGTGTCATCATCATCCTTATCATCACTGTCAGCATCAGGGAGCGGTGGCCGCTGCGCTTTACAGCTCCACTGTGTGCTCTGGTGCAGGGCTGCCTCTGGAAGCCACTGGACTTAGCGTGCGAGCGATGAAGCATCCCCAATGTCCCCGGTCCGAGGGCGCCGCCATTGTTCCCAGCGGTCACATGTCAGGAATGAGCCAATGGTGGGTCCTGGTCATCACGTGAGCCCAGCGGCCAATAGAAGTAAAGTGGGAGATTTAAAAGGAAGCACCGGGCAAAGCCCCAGCACCTGAGTATTGATACTACACCAAACTTCTCCCCTGGCTCCTGCTGTGTTTGTAGGAGACTTCTGCCTTGGATTTCTTCCAGATCCCTGCAGTGTGACTGAAACCAGAATCAGTCTGGTTCTCTGCCTAGTTTCTGTGATACCTACACCAGTCCAGTTCCTTGCTATATTACCACTGACACCTGTTATATCCGATACCAGCCCGGATCATTGCTGCAAACCCGTTATATCCGGTACCAGCCTGGATCATTGCTACAAACCCATTATATCCTGTAAAGCCCGTATCATTGCTGTAAACCCGAATATATCCGGTACCAGCCCGGGTCATTGTTGCGAACCCGATATATATCTGGTACAAGCCCGGATCATTGTTGCGAACCCGATTTTATCCGGTACCAGCCCAGATAGTTGTTGCATATCCTATCATCCGGTATTAGTCTGGATTGCTGTTATGCTACCAGTCATATCATGTACCAGCCCGGGTCATTGGTACACGGCTAGCTACATAACAGTTTATGGCGTGGTTCCATACCACCAGATTATTTCTGAGACCTCAATCACCATGGTGAACACTACCCATACCTACATCAGAGTATCTGCATGAGGAGGACCTACATATGACCTTCTTTGTTCTGACACAGTCTCAGTTCCTCTTTTCCCGAATATCGTAAAAAAACTGAGTGCACAAACATCTAGCGGCAGTTCTGTGACAACTACCCTCCTTACTGTTGTGAATGTCATCATCGTCAGACTCATTACATGATATTAGCTCATCCCAACTGAAATCCAATGTTACAGAAGAAGTTTTAGTTTGTTGTAATTGGTGGGACAGCTAATTATTTTGGAAGAACCGTCCTACGCGGATCACGCACAAGGTTCCCAAACTGCTGGTAGCTAATACCAGACTGCTTATTATTATTTTACAGTATTTCTCAGATTTTGCTCCATAATTAACATGTACTCATTGCAAATTATGTAACAGGGATGAGGTGCCTAGATTGCTGACATCACTATCTTTACTCACTTTGGCCTCACAAATGGTACAGATGTCATGACATATGTCAGGATTTGGGTAAAAATAAGAATTATTTTGTAGTACAAACAGATAGGCAGTACGTATCAGGCAGGTGCTCAGCATGTAACACAATCCAGCTAATATACAAGAGCGTAGCTGCTATAGGTGCAGGGAGTGCAGCTGCTATGGGGCCTGGAGCTGAGAGAGGACACCTTCCTTGTCACCGTTACATGTGTTATATACAGGGTGTAGCTACCATAGGTGCAGGGAGTACAGCTGTGATGGGGCATGGAGCTGAGAGAGGCCCACCTTCCCTGTCACAGTTACATGTGTTATATACAGGGTGTAGCTACCATAGGTGCAGGGAGTGCAGCTGCTATGGGGCCCAGAGCTGAGAGAGGCCACCTTCCCTGTCACAGTTACATGTGTTATATACACGGTGTAGCTACCATAGGTGCAGGGAGTGCAGCTGCTATGGGAACTTGTGCTGAGAGGGGCCACCTTCCCTGTCACAGTTATATATTATATACATTTTTCATAATTGGGTGGTACATAGGGGCCCTTACAAACTTTTGCCTCCGGGTCTGCAGTATACTGTATCTAGTTATACCCTTGGACAGGGTGGCATTCGACTGGCCGGCTGTCGGGATCCCAGCGCGCAGCATACCAGTGCCGGGATCCTGTCTGCCGGAATTCCGCCAACTATTCTCCCTTTTGGGGTGTCCACGACACCCCTGGGGGGAGAATAAATAGCATGGAGCGTGTAGTGCTACCGTGCATGCAGCGTGGCGAGCGCAGAGTGGTGAGCGCAGCGAGCCCGCAAGGGGCTCTTTTGCACTCGCCCCATTGCTGGCATTCCAGCTGTCGGGATCCCGGCTCCGGTATGCTGAGCGGATACCGACAGCCGGCCAGTCATACGACACCCCTTGGACCTGCTCATGGTATAAAAAGAAATTGAGGGCATTACAATTAGAGATGTGCAACGACACTAATCATGGGTTATGGCTTTGGATCTGTATACCCTTCGTGTTTTGGATCTGTATCTAGTTTTGCCAGAACCACCCTTGTGGGTTTTGGTTTTGGATCTGTATTTTTTTACAAAAATCATAAAAACAGCTAAAATCACAGAATTGTGGCCTGTTTGTTTTCCTACAGTATTATTAACCTCAATAACATTTATGTCCACTAATTTCTAGTCAATTTTAACCAAGTCACAGCTCATAATATTGTTTTCATCCAGTTTAGGCCAAAAGGTTGCACCGAGGTAGCTGCATGACTAAGCTAAGTGACGGCAGTGGGCGGCACAAACGTGGCATTTAAAAATCCAACATGGCACATCTAGGAAACAGAATGGCACTGCAGTAGAAGACAGGATGGCAGTTTTATTATACTATGAAAATGTTTGTCGTCTACACGAGAAAACAGTCAGCAATGCTCCAAACAGCCCATAATGCAGAGAAAAGAGGTGCAAGATGGAATTGTTCTTGGACCCTACCACCCGCACTTACTGTATGTTGTCTATATTAAACAGGACATGCACAGTTTAACAAATTAATCACTTCAGTGACAGGGACTTCCACTTGTGGCTGAAATGATTGGTTTGTTTCGGCCAGCACAAAACAAGCTGCCAATGGTCTCTACATAGGCAATATGTCATCATCATCATCCTCCATTTCTTCACCCCTATCACTGTGTACATCCTCTTCTTCACACACTATTGATTCATCGCGCTGGAATTCACCAGGTGTCTCTATAATTTTTGGACGTAATTGTGAGTAAAGGTCTTCCTCGTGGAATTCGTAATTAATTTTGATGAACATCATCTTTTCCATATTTTGGGTAAGTAACCTTCTATGCTGATCGCTGACGAGGTTCCCAACTTCACTGTAATCTCTTTCCAAGTACACACTGGAGGGTGGGCAACTTAAGTAACGCAAAGCCAGTTTGTGCAAGGACCTCCAAATTGCTTTTTTATCCTTCCAGTAGTGAAGCTGACTGTCTAACATTTCTATTTGGATGCTATCACTAAAATAATCATCAACCATTCTTTCAATGGTGACTGTATTATATGCAGTCACAGTAGACATGTCACTAATTGTAGTCATTTCATTCAGTCTGGACCAGATGTCAAAAGTTTTTTCTCACTGATCTGCATCACCACCCATGGGTCTCTTAGAAAAATTAAGATTTTTCCTGGCAGCCAAAGTTGCCAGAGATACTGAAGGAGGAGATGAGAGGTGACAATGTGGCACCAACAACTTTTTGCATCTCCTCATATTTGTGTCAATTGGAAAGAAAGACACAATGTATGACTTAAACCTAGGCTCAAGTATAGTCGCAAAAATATAGTGATCTGATTTCAAGTGATTGATAAACCTTGGCTCTTTCCAAAACAAATAAAGGGTTTAATCTACAAGTCCAACATGCTTAGCGGAATCGCTTCATTTCAGCTCCTCCTTTACTTTCTCCAGCTGCATTTCTAAGAGTCTAATAAGAGGTATTACCTCACTCAAGCTGGCAGTGTCTGAACTAACTTCACATGTGGCAACTTTGAATGGTTTAAGAACCTTGCACAAGTCAGAAATAATTCTCCACTACATAGAGTAAGGTCCTTTCCCTATGTCATAGGTCTTTGTGTAGCTTTGGATAACCTTTTGTGGCTTCTCCATCCAATGAAACATGTAAATGTTGAAAATGTCCCAACATTTTTCGGGCCCCAAAGAGCATCTCCTGCACACCTCTGTCATTTTTTAAAAGATTTTATACCATCAAATTAATTGTGTGAAGTAGGGGACGTGTTGTAATCACACGGCTATAATGCTCACACAAATTTATTGGTATTGTCAAAATCTTCTGAGGAAGCCCGGTTAGGAGAGAAGTCAGTCATGCTTATGAAATTGGATGGAGGACTACTTCCAATAATGATTGAAGATATTGACGATGATGTGTTGGTGGTGAAGATTGCAGGCTTGGATCTAACAGAAAGAAGGGAGCTACAGATGTAGCCATGCTTATCGTGGCTACATCTAGGCGCATTTGCGTCTGATTTCTGAGGCCATGTGTCCATCAAAGGCGCATGCGCACATTAAATGCACACACCCCATATTTGCATGAATGGGGGTGGCAATAATCACAGCTTGGCGTGGACAGACACACTTAGCCGCAGCGGGAGGGCCCATAAATGGCAGATGTAGCCACCATGGGTGTGGCTACATCTGTAGGTGAAGCTGGACCGGTTGTTGTTACGTTTTTACCCAAAGTTTCTGAATTTGTCAAAAACTTTTGATGAATGTGCTGCAAGTGACATAACAGGAAGGATGTTTTACAAAAGCTACAGATGGCTTGACAGTTGTTGCCCAGATTTGGGTAAAAATAATTCCACACATAAGAGATAGATTTTTTTTGTCTTTTTCCCTGGCATGACAATGGGCTTTTTCATATCATGGACAACAACTGTTTCCACTGGTGCCTGATTTACACAAAAAACATTCCCATCCTTAACATCCTTATTAGCTCTAGCTACACAAATATATTCCTCATTCTAGTGTACTGTACTTCCACAAAAGCATCCTCAATTTCTATATCAGCATGTTGACTTGTGCTGCTCATCCCCACATTTGCAGAGGGTGCACAAATGCTGGAAGGAGGATCCTCTTCGAGTACAGTATTGGAAAGGTCAGCATCACACATTGTATTGTTTCTTTGTTTTTACATTCCCTGACTAGCCCTTCTAGGCCCTGGGGCAGGCCTTTGTAGATGACTTGCAGTGTCATAAATTAAAAACACTATATAGTACTGTTCACTGGGGTAAAGCTTTTATTATTTTCATTTTACACAGGGGCAGAACCCCTGGATGGACGGACACAGCTGTCCCTTGTCAGACACAGCAGCTCCTTGACGGACAGACACAGAGCACCCCTGGATGGGCAAAGCAGCCTTTTGTCATACACTGCAGCCCCTTGATGGACGACACAGCACCCCCTTATGTACAACAAAGCACCCCTGGGGACTGACCACTTACAGTTGGGGTTCCACCCGCAGTATCACAATATGTGTATGATACACTGTGGTCTGACTGGCAGTGCCACAGAAAAATAATAGTAAGGTACAGTGGGGAATAGCACAAAAAAATTGATTGACAGAGCCTCCCTGGATGGACACAGCACCCCCTTGATGGACAGACAAAGCACCCCTGGGGACTGACCACCTACAGTTGGGGTACCACCTACCTTGTCACGATATGTGTATAATACACTGCAGTCTGACCTCTGGAATAACGGAATAGTACATGAGATAAGGAGACATGTTGTTGTAGGGGCTTCATGTTGCATATGAGCATACACATTTTATAATATGATGTGTTGTATAGGTTACCACTGAAGTTTGTTCTCACCTATTATACTGTATGTAAATAATGGGGGTTATTTAGTGGCACAGTTAAAATGTATGGGTGCAGTAAGTGACTGCAGCCAATCAGACCACTGTGTTCATTAGCTGCACCTCAGGAGACAGAAACAATGGGGGTAATTCAGATCTGATCGCTAGGCAGCGATTTTTGCAGCCTGGAATCAGATAGTCTCCGCCTACTGGGGGAGTGTATTTTAGCTGTGCAATTGTGCGAACGCATGTGTAGCAGAGCTGCACCAACTGATTTTGTGCAGTCTCTGCGCAGCCCAGGACTTACTCAGCTGCTGCGATCACATCAGCCTGTTTGGGACCAGATTTGACGTCAGACACCCTCCCTGCAAGCGCTTGGACATGACTGCGTTTTTTCCAGACACTCCAAGAAAACGGTCAGTTGCCACCCACAAATGGCCTCTTCATGTAAATCTCACATACCAGCGATCAGATCTGAATTACCATCAGTGTTATTATAGGCAGGATAAGGCACTATACACTTGTAGCAGCACACTGCTGAATAACCTCCATTTTCATCTCCGTGTTGTCAGAATATCAGTGCATGGCGCATTAATCTCAGTGCTCGCTGTGTCGGTTTCTCTGCATTATGCTTTGAAGGCACGGAATCCAAATATTGTGTTGTGTTAATGAAACTCATATACCATTACCTTAATTTCACAGTTTTATCAATATACAGCTCTCTCAACAGCATATGCCAAAGCAGATGGTGCCAAGTCAGTCCCTGCAAATGGACTGGGAGAATTTCTCATACGCCATTTATTTAGGATAAACACGGATGGTGTGAAGTGGAATATTTGTTCATTACTTTTCATGGATCAGGAACCTGAATATGTACAATATATAATGAATATGAGCAGGCAGAAAAGGGTATTGCTGCACACCTACATGAGTGTGATTATTATATGAGTGCACATTCATTAACTGGTGTAATTAACATCTCATGCAGGCGGCAGAATAATGTTTCTCCTTTGCAGTTACAATCACAATTACAGCTAAAGTGCACATCTGACTTAAACACAATGTAGCCTGATACAATATTCATTCAGGCTGTTATTTCTCTAAGAACTAACTGTGTCGCTGGGGCAAGGGGCAATACACAGTGTAGGCATCCATTTTGTGGGCTGAAATAATACACTCTATTAGTTCATAGGGAATAGCGAAGTTGCTGAGGCATGATTCGTAACAGGCGAATACAGTCCATTTGTGTGTTGAAACAAAGTGGGTCATTCCGACCCGTTCGCTCGCTGCGTTTTCACGCAGCAGAGCGAACGGGTCCCTGCTGCGCATGCGCCGGCGGCCGTGGCAGGACAGCGATCGCCTCTGCCTGATTGACAGGCAGAGATGATTGATGGGCGGGAGGGGGCGAAACGGCGGCGTTTGGCCGCATTTTCATAGGCGCGGTCCGGCCAAAGCAGGCGTGGCTGGACCGAATGGGGGCGGGCCGCAGTGGCTGCATGATGTCACATGCAGCCGCTGCGGGCCAGGAAGCGAGGAGTAGCTCCCGACCAGCTCGCTAAAGCTGCCCTGGCTGGGAGTTACTCCTGAAGTGCAAAGGCATCGCCGCTGTGCGATGCCTTTGCACCTCTGTGGGGGGGGGGGGGCGGCACTAACATGCGGGGCGGACTAGCCCTATGCTGGGCGTCCCCCCGCATGTCAGGAAAGTTGATCGTAGCTGTGCAAAACTTTGCACAGCTACGATCAACTCGGAATGACCCCCAAAGAACATTGGTGGTCATTCCGAGTTGATTGCAGCCAGCAACTTTTTGCTGCTGCTGCAATCAACTAGCCCACGCCTATGGGGGAGTGTATTTAAGCTTAGCAGGGCTGCGATCGCTTGTGCAGCCCTGCTAAGCTAAAAAAAATTCACACAAAATAAGACCAGCCCTATACCTACTTATCCTGTGTGATGGATCCAGCGATGATGGGCTCGGCTTTGACGTCACTCCTCCGCCCTCCATTCTCCTGGGCACGCCTGCGTTTTACTTACTACTCCCCGAAAACGGCTCCAAACGGTCCGAATCCGCCCTGCACCGCCCCCTTCATGTCAATCTTCTTTGCGGTCCATCCTGCGACCGCTTTCTTCTTAAGCCCCAACGTAACCCGGCGACCTCTGTCGCCAGCCAAAGTCACGCACGCGCACTGCGTCAGCCGTGCATGCGCATTCCGTACCCGTTCGCACCGCAGCGATAAACCGCTGCGTGGGAACGGGTCGGAATGACCCCCATTGACCTGAGAAATCACATGGACATTCATACCATTTAGTCAGAGGCCTATACTACTTGCACAGATCTGGTGTGGTCATTTCCCCTTATGTTCAAGATCAAACATAACTTTCAGGAACTGATCCTACATTGAGGCTGAAAATAATCCAGATAATTACAGTAATAATATATATTGTACAAGATATATTTGTAATTGTTTGTACTGTTGTCAAAATTGCCTGGAGATGAATGTTATTGGCGTTAATAATATTATAGGAACAAAAAAGATGCAAAATCATGTATTTGAGCTATTTTTGTACATTTAAAAAAAAATATATGAAACCAAAATCAGCAAAAATGGTCTGACATTACTAATCCAACTTTTACTCTGCAGATCCCTGGCACTGCGGAGTAGGTTGCAGATGCGCAACTGCAATGTTGCACTCCTGTCCTGAGGGAGGAATATGCGTTGTACCGTGGCATCCAGCAGTGCTTCCAGTAGCTGCATCCTTTGGGATGGGATGAGCGAGGATTTGAGCCAGTAGATTAGCCATCCATGGGACTGAAGGAAGGCCACCGTCTGTTGCGGGTGACTTTCCAGCACCATTGGAGACTGCGTCAGAAGAAGCAAGTCGTCCAGGTAAGGCAATATCCAAATTCCCAGTTTCTGGAGAGAGTGACCGCCAGCACTGCCATGAGTTTGGTGAACACCGTGGGGGCTGAAGACAGTCCACATCCTGAATGTCCAGGGAGACCATGTAGTCTCTAGTTTGTATAATAAGGACAATGGACCATAGAGTTTCCATACAGAACCTGGGGACCTTGAGGTACTTGTTCAGTAATTTCAGATTCAGAACCAAAAAGAGGGTAGAATAGAACCCCTGACCCTGCAGAGACTACGGAACAGGGATGATAACCCCTGACTGGAGGATGGATAGTATGACTCCAGACAGTGCTTGTGCTTTTTCTGAGTCCGGTGACAGAGTAGTAGGGAAATATTGTCTGGCGGAATGCTTCAGGATGAAAAGAGCGTACACGTGAGAGACCACTTCTAGAACCTAGACGTCTGTGGTGACCTGACGCCATATGTAGGTAAATTAAAGAAGCTGGCCTCCCACACTGGGGTCCCTCAGAAGGAGGCCTGCCCCGTCAAGCAGATGGTTTGTTCTCTGGCTTGGAAGTTGGACATCTGGCTGCCCAAGACTGTTTGATCTTTGGTTTGGAAGCCTTGACTGTGCGAGTTCCTCTCGCAAATGTCTGACCCTTGGTTTTGCCTTGCTCATAAAAGGACCAAAAGGACGAAGTCCTAGGTCGTGCTGACGATGCTGAAGGCAGACAGGCTGTCTTAGAGGTAGCCAATTTCTTAACAATTTTGTCTAGTTCTGATCCAAACAGGAGGTCGCCTGTGTATGGCAAGGCTTTCAGGACTTTCTTTGCGTTTGAATCTGCTTTCCAAGATAGATGCCACACAATGTGGCGGTTGCAATGGAAACCTTAGAAACCTTAGAGGACAATAGGACTGTGTTCAGAGCTGCCTCTCCAATGTAATAGGCTGCATCTCTAATATATATATATATATATATTTTATATATAAATTTTATTAGTGAGAAGACAAGGACATAAGTGAAATCACTAGCGACCTACGCAGAGGCCGTCGAAAGTGTGAACAAACAGCTTATTAATCTTATTATTATTATTATTAATTATTATTACTTATTATTAATGCTTATTATTAAGCATAATTAAAGTAACAAAGCAGGCCAGTTGAACACAGATCAGAAATTATATCCACCTATTGAAAAAAAAAATTTGATGATGAAACTCCATTATGTCATCTACACTTTTTATTTTAATGTTATAAAAAACAATTAAAGAAAAAGGAGTCACTAGAGCAACTAAAACTCCATGTGACAATAACAAGCCGAGAGAAGAGAGAAGAAAGAGAGAAGAAGGAAGAGAGCGAAAGGTAAGGAAGGGAAAGGAAGGGAAGGGGGGAATCAATCCGACTGGTCAGCCTAAATTCCGAATGATAAGTCCAGACAGCTATGGGACATTAAGCTGGTCCAATATACACTAGAGAGTGTGCTACCACCTTAAGTAAAAGTGAGTGGGATGTTAAAAAAGGAGGCCCATGACAGAGAAGAGTTTTTCAGGATACTAGTAACATGCTCCATTGAATAAATATGCCATATTTTAGCTATGATCTCATCTACTTTGGAAAGTTCTGAGGACCGCCATTGCGCCGCTATACAACATCTAGCTACAAGGACCATGTGAGTGAACAATTTATTTTGGTGACGCGTAGTCTCAGGAATATTCATTGACAGAAGGAAATAGCCAGCCTTAAAAGGAATAGGGACAGACAAGAACTGCAGAAGCCAAGGCCACAATCACCCTCCACAAGATAATTAAAATTGGACATGTCCACCAAATATGTAGGAACGTGCCGTCCATATTCTTACATCTCCAACATAGTGGGGAGATCTCAGGATTAAGTTGCAAGGATATTCAGGAAAATGAAACAAGTACATTTACAGAGGAGAAGGTCCTAACAGAACTCTCAAAGCTGAAAGTGGACAAATCTATGTGGCCAGATGGGATACATCCAAGGATACTAAAAGAACTTAAAGAGGTGCTGGTAGCACCTTTGACAGAATTATTCAACCAGTCATTAGCTACAGGAGTAATTCCAGAGGACTGGAAAAGAGCAAACGTAGTCCCACTGCACAAAAGTGGAAGCAAGGAAGAGGTAAAAAACTACAGACCAGTGAGTCTTACATAAGTAGTAGGGAAATTGATGGAAACACTCTTAAAAGAAAGAGTTGTAGATTATCTCAAATACGACAATTTACAGGATCCCAAACAGCATGGATTCACTGGGGGGAGATCATGTCAAACAAATCTTGTTGACTTTTTTGACTGTGTGACTAAAGTGATGGATAAAGGTGGAGCCATGGATATAGTTTATCTAGACTTTAGTAAGGCTTTTGACACTGTTCCACATCGCAGACTGCTAAATAAACTTGAAAGTTTGGGATTGGATATTAGGATTATTGAATGGATAAGATCTTGGTTAAAGGATAGAAAACAGAGAGTTGCAGTAAATGGAGTGCATTCACAGGAGGGAAAAGTTACCAGTGGAGTACCCCCAGGGATCTGTACTTGGACCAGTGCTTTTTAATATCTTCATTGGTGACATTGCAAATGGCATTAAAGGGAAAGTATGCCTTTTTGCAGATGACACAAATGTATGCAACAGGGTAGACACACCAGGTGGGGTAAAACAAATGATTGAGGATCTAGGTAGACTAGAGGAATGGTCAAGAGTGTGGCAATTACAGTTTAATGCCAAAAAATGCAAAATTCATGCACTTGGGTCTCAAAAATCCAAAGGCTAAATATAGTATTAATGGCACGATACTGGAAACTAATGAGGAGGAAAGGGATCTACAGTAGGAGTCACTATTTCAGGTGACTTAAAGGCTGGTAAGCAATGTAACAAAGCAATGAGAATGGCAAGTCAGATGCTTGGCTGCATTGGGAGAGGAATCAGCAGCAGAAAGAAAGAAATAAGTAATAATGCCACTGTATAGGTCATTGGTACGGCCTCATCTAGAATACTGTGTTCAATTCTGGAGTCCATATCTTCAAAAGGATATAAATACATTAGAAACTGTACAAAGAAGGGCAAATAAAATGGTGCATGGCCTACATCACAAAACATACCCAGAAAGACTAAGAAATCTCAATATGTATAGTTTGGAGCAGATAAGGGAAAGGGGGGACATGACAGAAACTTTCAAATATATCAAGGGTTTTAACAAAGTCCAGGAGGGAAACATTCTCCAAATGAAGAGAAGCAATAGGACTCAAGGACATGCACTGAGACTGGAGGGGGAAATGAGACCGTTCAGGGGAAATTTGAGGAAAAATTACTTCACAGAAAGGGTAGTGGACAAATGGAATAGCCTCCCATCAGAGGGGGTAGAGGCTAAGACAGTAGAGCAATTTAAACATGCATAGGATAGACATAAGGATATCCTTACAAAGAAATAAGGACCAAACAAGATTAGAGATAAAAATAATTTAAAAAAAAAGGGGGGGGGGCAGACTAGATGTGCCAAGTGTTTCTTATCTGCCGTCAAATTCTATGTTTCTATGGGACATAATACCACATGTAGAAAAGTTTATAGCCGTTCTCCTTCAATCTCACACACAGAGAACTAGAGGCCACGCTGGAATAAAATGTGGACCAATCATCCTCATCCCTTTCCCCCAAATCTGATTACCAAGCCTGTTCATGAGAATCTTTATACCCTGTGGATAAGGAAGATAATAAAGGGGATAGGGTAGATCAGTGGTTCCCAAACTGTGTGCCGTGGCTCCCTGGGGTGACTCGGGACACTTGCAGGGGTGCCGTGGATTGGTGGTCAAGGACCAATTCAAATTATTTATGGTCAATATAATAGGCAAAACTAGTGCTGGTGGCTGTCAGTCATACAATATGTGGACAAACAGAAGCAAATCTTGTCCCTCACCACACAATTGAGCCTAAGGATGACATATAAATACAATTTACCTAATTTAATATTTCTTTCTAAATTTCTCAATAAGTAATTTTTGGCCTAGGGGTGCCGTGTAAAAAATTCTGATACTCTAGGGCGCCGTGATTCAAAAAAGTTTGGAAACCACTGGGGCAGGTATAAGCCCTTTAGTGGAGGCTTTACAAAGCGCTAAGTTTTCCACTGAAGAGAGAGATCTAGCACATAGTTAAGAATAAACCGCAGAGTGAAAGTATCTAATCTGTAAGTATTGATAAAAAGATTTATGAGGGATAGAGTGTTTAGTTTGTAGGTCCGCAAATGTGGGGAAAGATGAATTTTGAGTAATTCATTAAGTAGTCTGACTCCGCCATTCAACCAACACTTGAAAGGAGAGGCGAAGCATCCTGGTCAAAAACGAGGATTATCAAACAGCGGAATCAGAGGACTAGGAGCAGGGGCTAGGTTAAATTGCCTATTTGCCATATCCCACACATCTAATGCATGTGAAACAACTGGGTGACCAATAATTGTTTTAGGACTGGACGATCTAGGTATCCATAAAAGAGAGGATATGGTGTGGAAATTGAGGTCATTTGATTCTATCTCAACCCACACTATATCAGAAGTAGGCCTATTCCAGAGGATGCATTGTGCTAGTCTATCTGCCTAGTAATAGGATTTTAGATTAGGGACACCCAGTCCACCCTCGGAAGTGTGCCTTTGAATCACTGAGCGTTTCACTCTGGGTTTCTTCTTTGACCAAATAAATTACATTACACTATATTGGAGACCCTTGAAGACACAGGGGGGGAACTCGAATTGGTAAAGTTTGAAATAGGTAAAGTAGTCTTGGTAATAAATTCATTTTAATGGCAGTAATTCACCCTATCCAAGAAATATGGTACCTTCCCCAGTCCTCAGGATCCTTCTGAAGTTGAGCCAGCAATTTTGGATAGGTAGCCTGGTAAGTTGCGAGTAATTTTTGGTTATGGATACCCCTAAATAGGAAAGGTGTCATCTATTCCAATGAAAATTGAAAGAGTGCTCTAATGAATCTTTAACAGCTTGAGGAATATAGAAATCTAGAACATCAGTCTTTTCTGTATTGATCTTATAACCCGAGAGGGCTCCATATTCTTTGATTTCCCGAAAGAGGTGGGGCAGAGAATTAAGTGGGCGTGAGATGGTAAGCAGAACATCGTCCACGTAAAGAGCTATTTTATTTTCTTTAGTCCCTATTCTGATACCCTTTATATTTGGGTTAGCCCGAATTTGCGGAGCCAGAGGTTCAATAGATAGGGCGAAAATAAGAGGGGATAAAAGGCACCCGTCGGGTCCCATTATATATTGGAAAGGGAGGGGATGCAACCCCGATGGCCAACACTGCTGCACTAGGTTCGTCATATAACGACTTGATACCCCGTAGGAACTGACCTTGTATCCCAATAGATTGGAGAGTATGAAACATGAAGGACCATTGAATCCGGTCGAAATCCTTTTCAGCATCCAACCCCAGGACCAGTGCCGGTAATTTTTGTTTATGAATTGCATGTATTATGTCTATTGTACGGCGGGTATTATCACATGCTTGTTGACCGGTTATAAAACTCACCTGGTCCAGATGGACCAGGAAGGGAAGTAAAGGACTCAGCCTATTCGCTAAAACTTTTGCATAGATTTTTATATCCATGTATAACAGAGAGATAGGTCTATAGTTAGAGACTAACTCTAGGTCTCTGCCTGGCTTAGGGACTACAACTATGCTGGCCAAGGAGGTTAAAGGGTCAAAGGAGGCACCATCTAGAAGGTCATTCTAAAAAAAAATTAAGAATGGAGTGAGAATGGAAGCAAATTTCTAATAGTATTGAGATGTGAAACCATCCGGGCCTGGAGTAGCAGAAGATTTAAGTCCCTTAGTGGCCGATAAAATCTCTTCTTCCGTTACATTTTCGTTCAAGTTTAAAACCTGTTGGTCGCTTAAGAGGGGGAATAATTTGTTAGAGAAAAAGGTGTACAGAGAGGAAATTGAAGATAGGTCTTGAGGAGGGGGGGAGCGGGATAAGTCATATAATTTCTCATAATATGTTTGAAATTTTAAAACTATGCGTATAGGGTCATAAGTAATCGTTCCGAAACTGCGTTCCTTTAGTTTTGCAATCAAACCAGATGCCCTCTTTTGTCTAAGTTTACTAGCTAAGACAGAATCAGCCTTGTCTGCTTTATCATAGTATTTTTGTTGGAGCCATTTCAAAATATTAGCAGATTTGAAAGAGAGAATGGTATTAAGTCTGCCCCTCAGAGAATTGATGTGAATCAGTAGAGGTGCCGTGGGATTTTGCTTATGTTGAGCAAGAAGAGAGGAAATTTCATTATCGAGTTGGGAAATTTCTCTTTGGGTTTGCTTCTTTCGAAACGCTGCCCTACTAATATACTGTATTTATCCCTGAGTGTTGCTTTGTGTGCTTCCCAAACAATCCCCTTCGGCACCTCATCAGTCAAATTAAAAACAAAGTGCTCCAATATGGCAGACTTAAATGTCCTCAAAAAATGAGGGGTCCAATAACATATTATCATCCAAACGCCACGAGCGGGATCTGTGTTGGGACAAAAATGTAGCTAAGAAAATATAAAGCCCTGCATGGTCTGTCCATAAGAAGGGTGTTATACCTGCCGCCACTACCTTGGAAGCAAGCGGTCTTGATACAAAGATCATGTCAATGCGAGAATAAATTTGGTGGGGACCAGAAAAATGAGTGTAATCTATAGCTGTTGAGTTTTTAAGACGCCACGTATCCAAAACTTCAAGCCTCGTCAGTCCCTTGCAAAGATTAAATGAGGTGCAAATGACTTCAGGTGAATGTTTTAAATTCCGTGAAGTAGACTTGTCTACAGTGGGGTCTATCACAGAATTAAAATCTTCACCTATTATCAAATTGCCTAGCATAAATTATTCTATCCGTTTGAATAATTTGGAAAAGAACAAGCATAGACCCATGTTGGGAGCATATAGACTAACCAAAGTAATTTGTTCCACCCCTATGGAACCCACCAATATGAGGTACCTTCCATCTACATCTGACACGCAATTAGAAAGGACAAAGGGAACATTATTAGAAATCAAAATTGCAACTCCCCTCTTTTTACATGGAGCGGACACAAAAAAAGTGTGAGGGAAGCGCTTACTCCGTAGTTGAGAGTGTTCTCCCATAAGATAGAAACATAGAAACATAGAATTTGACGGCAGATAAGAACCACTTGGCCCATCTAGTCTGCCCCTTTAAAGATGCGTCTCTTGCTGCAGTACAATATCTGCTTTTTCACGTCTACATACCCCCAACACTGGAGTGCGACGTTTAGATGAATTCAGACCATTAACATTTATGGAAAGTATTTTAAACCCCATGTTGCGTTAAATATGAGGAACACAAATAAGGCTCAGATACCAGTCTAAGCCCAAGAAGGGGAGACCAGTCGGATTCAGGGAGAGGGCAGCAAAGCAGAAGGGTCAGAGAAAGAGAAAAAAAGAGAGAAGAAAAACAGAAAAAGGCGGCCTAAGTAGGCCAAAACCCTGTAAGAAAAAAAAAAAACAACGGCGGGGTCTAACCAGAACATACATTAGAAGTATTATATGCACATATCAGGGTAGGGGGTGGTGTATTTCACAGATTATAAACCTACGTGAGGCCCTCAAACTAGAACTAGAAATATAAAAGAAGCAATGGATCCACACTAAAAGTTGAAGATCTAGTATAAACCCTTAGCAATAGCATTAGGAAATCAATAAATTCAAACAGTTCCAACTATCACAAAGGGAGAGAAAGACAACGAGAAAAAATACTTCCCAGGCAATACCATATCAGCAGTTCAAGGTGGGTTAGCATCATCCAGTCTGCCTCGATGGATCGTGGACCATTGTGGTTGCGGAAGGCGGGAACGTTGAGGCTGAGGAGACATTTGTGAAGAGGTAGACATGGCGGGGTCCGGAAGAATGATTAAGTCCATCACTAGCTTCTGCCCTTGTTCTAAGGTTTTGGCCATGTGAATGGTGGCGTCTTCCAGGACCTGAAGCTGAAAATCAAAATTCATACCCTTATATAGAATATCTGAAGTGTCTCTAATCGATGCCATTAATTTCTCTTTGGTGTTATAATAGTGTAGTCTGGCAATGATATCTCTCGGTTGCTGACCAGATGTAGGTTTCGCCGTGAGAGCCCGATGCGCTCTATCCAAGAGCAATTCATTATCCTGCAGGTCAGGAGCAATTTATTCGGAGAAATTGTCTCTGGGACACTTCTGATTCGCAAATTATTTCTCCTAGATCTATTTTTTAGATCTTCTTGTTTTTCCTTGAGATCGTTGATTTCCGTGCGTAGAAGAGAGAGTTCTCTCTCCACTACTCCTTGATATCTGCATAACTCATCAGTTTTGGACTCCAAGGCATTGGTCCGAGATCCAAGAGAGGTAATTTCAACCTTAAAGTCGTCCACTGCCTTTTTAAGTTCCTGTTGAAACGTTGTTTTGATCCCTTCCACAAGGGTGGTGTTAGGGTCTCCTGCCCTGTGCTGCCACGTCGTCATGGCAACCGGGAGACAAGTGCTAGTGGAGTAACCTGAGCGCAGCTGATACTCCGGTTCGGGTCTTTTGCTGTGCAGTGGTTATAGGCTTTGTGCACGGCAGGGGATCCGGTGCTGGTTTTTGTGCTCACAGTCTGTGAGGTCTGAGTGGGGCGTGGACAGCACCTGCTTTATAAGGCCTCTTTTCAGGGTAATCAGATGCTGCTGAATCTTTGTTGGTTAGTCAGTTCATGAACGTTAGCCAGTACTGTGTAGCTTTGTATTTGTTTGTTGCTTACTGCAAATAGGCCTGGGAATTTGGTATTACACTCTGCCAATCCAGACCTAGCAGTAAGACTGGAGTCAGTCGTTTAGCTTGCTGGGGTTCTGTTACTACTCTGTGAACTTAGCAAGTTTGCGGCTGTATTCTAAGACTTGCCTGTCTAATCCTGTCTCACTGTGCTAGGTGTCAGGGGTCAGTTTAGTGGCAGTAAGCTAAAACCTGTGCACTGCAAGTGAGAATTTGGATTGTGGAGATTCTCCTTGTGTCTATCATTCCATCTCTGACCAAGGAGTTTACTGCCACACCCGTTGGTAACCCTTTAGGGTTTTGCTGTTGCCCTTAGCAACAGCATTTCGGGTACTCTACGTATTAAAACACAACATCTTGCTTTTTCCATCTTAGCAGTTCTAATACAAGGGAGATACCCAGTTCCTTAGCCTCTGGGCTTCTCTGTTCACTTTGTGTGTATTTTGTTACCCTATCACCTTCTGTGTACGTTATGTCATATCCCCCAGTTTGTCTGTGAGTCCATCTGTTTTGCATAACAGTTCAAACACCAGTACATTCCTGCAGACACTGGAGTGCATAACAGTTCTGACACCAGTACTTTCCTGCTGGCACTGGTGTGCATAACATATTCAGCAGCCTAATACTCCTGTTGAAATTTTGTGGGAATATGGAGCATACCCCTCAAAATACGTTGCAACAGGTGGTCGATCAGGTGCAGGTCCTGACTCGACAATTTAATGATTTGTCCATTAAAATGCACACCTCCCAGGCTGCCGGCGGAGCTCCCGCAGCAGCAGCACCTGCAGGGGTTAAGGAGCCGAAAGTAAATCTCCCGGATCGTTTTTCTGGAGATCGCTCGCAGTTCTTTTGTTTCAAGG
Organism: Pseudophryne corroboree; assembly: GCF_028390025.1. Classification (NCBI taxonomy): domain Eukaryota; kingdom Metazoa; phylum Chordata; class Amphibia; order Anura; family Myobatrachidae; genus Pseudophryne; species Pseudophryne corroboree. The sequence goes on from NC_086444.1 coordinate 1,205,214,190, forward strand.
AGAGCTGCAAGCTATACTTCCGGCTTAGGCCTCAGTCTTCTGGGTCGGAGATTCAGCGGGTGGGCATAGTGATTTCCTTGCTACAAGGAGACCCACAGGTCTGGGCATATGGGTTGCAGCCTGACTGTCCGTCGCTTAAAAGTGTTGATGCTTTTTTTACGGCACTGGGCATGTTGTATGATGACCCTGACAAGACGGCCTCAGCCGAGGCTCAGATTTCGATCCTTAAGCAAGGGCGCAGGCCAGTTGAGGTTTACTGTACGGAGTTTCGGAGGTTGGCCCATGATACCCAGTGGAATGACCCAGCCCTGAGACACCAGTACCGAAGAGGTCTTTCTAACCAGATAAAGGACCAACTGGTACAATATCCCTTGCCTGATAGCTTGGATCAGCTCATGCAGTTATCCATCCGGGTGGATAGACGGCTGAGAGAGCGTAGGCTTGAAAGGGAGACTGAGATTTCCTTCCTTCCCAAGGGAACCTCAGACTCTGAGGAATTTTCTGAGGAGCCTATGCAGATTGGGGCTACCCGCCTCTCCTCGTGTGAGAAGACGCGGAGGAGACAGCAGGGGTTGTGTTTGTACTGTGGGAATAAAGGTCATGTGGTAGTATCATGCCCAGAAAAGCCGGAAAACTTCAGGGCCTGAGGGTGATGGGAAATATCCTGTCAGGCCAGAAGTCAGAATTTCCCAAGAAGACTTTTATCATTCCGGTGACCTTGAAGATCCTCGGTCAAACTGTCAAGACTGAGGCCTTTGTGGACAGTGGGGCCGACGGGGTTTTTATGGACCGCCAATTCGCCCTGAAACACTCTGTTCCCTTAGTACCCTTGGCATCGGAAATTGAGATTTGTGGGTTAAACGGGGAACCATTATCCCAAGGTAAAATTACCTCTTGCACTAGCCAGATTTCTTTGTTTATTGGAGCCACACACTCTGAAAAATTGTCCTTTTATGTGACTGTCTGTACTTTTGCCCCATTGGTGTTGGGGTTACCCTGGTTAAGGGCCCACAATCCTCAATTTGACTGGGTCTCTGGGGAGATTCTTAGTTGGGGTACTGATTGTTTCAGGAGTTGCTTGAGCCTTCCAGTCAGGCTCTCGCAGCTAAGTTTGCCAGGATTGCCAGGGTGTTATGCAGATTTTGCGGACGTGTTCTCCAAAAAAGTTGCAGAGGTACTACCTCCCCATCGCCCCTATGACTGTGCCATTGATTTGTTGCCAAATGCTAAGCTTCCCAAGAGCAGGTTGTACCCCCTGTCACGTCCTGAGACTCAGGCTATGGCAGAGTACATTCAGGAGAACTTGGCTAAGGGATTTATCAGACCTTCACAGTCTCCAGTTGGGTCGGGGTTCTTCTTCGTGGGTAAAAAGGACGGTTCTTTGCGACCCTGCATCGACTTCAGGGAATTGAACCGTATCACGATTAAAAACTCATACCCACTGCCTCTCATTTCGGTCTTGTTTGACCAGCTTCGTACTGCCACCATTTTTTCTAAGATTGACCTACGCGGTGCGTACAATCTAATCCGAATAAGAGAGGGGGATGAATGGAAGACTGCCTTTAATACCCACTCAGGGCATTATGAATATTTGGTGATGCCTTTTGGGCTCTGTAATGCTCCGGCAGTCTTCCAGGATTTCATGAATGATGTGCTCAGGGAATATTTGGATAGATTCTTAGTTGTATACTTAGATGACATCCTAATCTTCTCCCATTCCCTGGAGGAACATCGAAAGCATGTACGCTTAGTCCTCCAGAAACTCAGAGACCACCGGCTTGGGGCAAAGCTGGAGAAGTGCGAATTTGAAGTTCAGCAAATCGCATTTCTAGGATATATTATCTCCCCAGAAGGTTTCCAAATGGAGGGTTCCAAGGTACAGGCAGTCCTGGATTGGGTGCAGCCCACTAGTTTGAAGGCGCTTCAGCGTTTCCTGGGCTTTGCGAATTTTTATAGACGATTTATCGCTGGATTTTCGTCTATAGTGGCGCCCTTGGTGGCACTCACTAAGAAAGGGGCGGATGTTGCTCACTGGTCTTGTGAGGCTAAAGCGGCTTTTGCCCGTCTCAAAAGGGCATTTGTTTCGGCCAAGGTGCTGCGACACCCAGATCCAGAGCGTCCTTTTGTGGTGGAGGTGGATGCCTCTGAGATGGGTATTGGGGCAGTGCTTTCTCAGATGGGAGTGTCTGATAATCGCCTTCATCCCTGTGCTTACTTTTCCCGTAAATTTTCACCTGCCGAGATGAATTATGACGTGGGTAACCGGGAATTGTTGGCTATTAAGGATGCACTCGAGGAGTGGAGACACTGGCTTGAGGGGGCTAAGTTTGTGGTCTCAATTCTCACTGACCATAAGAATCTGGCATATTTAGAGTCAGCGAAGCGTCTCAATGCCAGGCAGGCACGATGGGCTTTGTTTTTTGCTCGCTTTAATTTTTTGATAACATATCGCCCTGGGTCAAAAAACATCAAGGCTGATGCGCTCTCGCTGAGTTTTGCTCCAATCCAGGAGACCACCGAGGAGCCGTTGCCCATTGTTTCCCCATCATGTATTAAAGTGGGCATTACCCAGGACCTCTTATCATTAGTCCTTAGAGCACAGGAGCAGGCTCCTCCAGACCTTCCGGTAGGTCTTTTGTTTGTGCCTCCTAGGTTAAGACAGCGAGTGTTCCTGGAATTCCATGCCAAGAAGTCGGCAGGTCACCCGGGTATTGCCAGAACTCGGGAGTTGCTATCTAGGGCGGTGTGGTGGCCCTCGGTGGCTAAGGATGTGGATCAGTGGGTTCGGGCATGTGACATCTGTGCCCGAAATAAGACTCCTAGAGGGGTTCCTGTTGGCCCATTACATCCACTCTATCCCATCTAAGCCATGGACCCACATTTCAATGGATTTTGTGGTGGACTTGCCCAAATCCTCGGGGATGACAGCCATCTGGGTTGTCGTTGACAGGTTTTCGAAGATGGCGCACTTCGTTCCACTGGTTGGGCTGCCATCAGCCAGACGCCTGTCTGAATTATTTATGCTGCATGTTGTGCGTCTCCACGGGTTGCCACTTGATGTGGTCTCTGACCGCGGATCCCAGTTTGTGGCCAAATTCTGGAGGGCATTTTGTTCCGATCTCCAGATTTCTGTCAGCTTGTCGTCAGGCTACCATCCACAGTCTAATGGGCAGACTGAAAGGGTGAACCAGTCCTTGGAGCAGTTCCTCAGGTGTTATGTCTCCAAGTGTCAGACTGACTGGGTTGCTCATCTGTCCATGGCGGAGTTTGCCTATAACAACGCGGCTCACTCTGCTACAGGGATCTCTCCCTTCCTTTGTGTGTATGGGCATCATCCTAAGGCCAATTCTTTTGACCCCGTGGACTCCACGCCAGGTGGTTCCTCTGTGGTTTCGGTCCTTAGAGGTATTTGGCGGAAAGTGAAGAAAGCCCTTGTGTCTGTGTCATTAGTGACCAAAAGGGTTTTTGATAAGCGGAAAAGACCCTGCAGCTTCAAATTAGGAGACTTCGTCTGGTTGTCTACCAAGAATTTGAAGTTGAGACAGCCATCTCATAAGTTAGGGCCCCGGTTCATCGGCCCTTATAAGATCACCAGGGTTATCAATCCGGTGGCATTTCAGTTAGATCTGCCCCGTTCTTTGGGTATCAATAAAACATTTCATTGTTCCCTTTTAAAACGGGCGATTAGTAATCCTTCTACCAGTGGAAGACCTTCCCCTCTTCTGATACGTGGCCAGAGGGAGTTTGTTGTTGAAAGGATTCTTGACTCCAAGGTGGTTCGGGGTCGGCTGTCATTTTTGGTGCACTGGAAGGGGTATGGCCCGGAGGAGCGGTCGTGGGTGCGCAGTTGTGATCTTCATGCCCCCAGACTGATACGCTCTTTCTTCTCGCAGTTCCCCGATAAACCCGGTGGTAGGGGTTCTTTGACCCCTCGTCAGAGGGGGGGTACTGTTAGGGTCTCCTGCCCTGTGCTGCCACGTCGTCATGGCAACCGGGAGACAAGTGCTAGTGGAGTAACCTGAGCGCAGCTGATACTCCGGTTCGGGTCTTTTGCTGTGCAGTGGTTATAGGCTTTGTGCACGGCAGGGGATCCGGTGCTGGTTTTTGTGCTCACAGTCTGTGAGGTCTGAGTGGGGCGTGGACAGCACCTGCTTTATAAGGCCTCTTTTCAGGGTAAGCAGATGCTGCTGAATCTTTGTTGGTTAGTCAGTTCATGAACGTTAGCCAGTACTGTGTAGCTTTGTATTTGTTTGTTGCTTACTGCAAATAGGCCTGGGAATTTGGTATTACACTCTGCCAATCCAGACCTAGCAGTAAGACTGGAGTCAGTCGTTTAGCTTGCTGGGGTTCTGTTACTACTCTGTGAACTTAGCAAGTTTGCGGCTGTATTCTAAGACTTGCCTGTCTAATCCTGTCTCACTGTGCTAGGTGTCAGGGGTCAGTTTAGTGGCAGTAAGCTAAAACCTGTGCACTGCAAGTGAGAATTTGGATTGTGGAGATTCTCCTTGTGTCTATCATTCCATCTCTGACCAAGGAGTTTACTGCCACACCCGTTGGTAACCCTTTAGGGTTTTGCTGTTGCCCTTAGCAACAGCATTTCGGGTACTCTACGTATTAAAACACAACATCTTGCTTTTTCCATCTTAGCAGTTCTAATACAAGGGAGATACCCAGTTCCTTAGCCTCTGGGCTTCTCTGTTCACTTTATGTGTATTTTGTTACCCTATCACCTTCTGTGTACGTTATGTCATATCCCCCAGTTTGTCTGTGAGTCCATCTGTTTTGCATAACAGTTCAAACACCAGTACATTCCTGCAGACACTGGAGTGCATAACAGTTCTGACACCAGTACTTTCCTGCTGGCACTGGTGTGCATAACAGGTGGAAAGCATGGCCTGAATACTTGGATCAATGGATAGGTCGGGTGGAGATTCAGGAGAAGACGGGCTACCTCTATCGGCCATTTGCAAGGAACTTTTGTTCTTGGGGGTAAACATGGCAGGAGTCGTAGCAGTGGAGACTTTTTTCACTTTGTAGGGCATAGTAATAAGACGGCAAGATCTTAGAAGCTTGAGTAATGATCCGTTTAATGCAAAAAGGAATGTGAGGGCCTCATACAGAGGTAGTTTGGACATCATAAAATAAAGGTAGAACAAAGACTTGGAAGAACTTCCTGTGAGCTTTTTGAGTTTAATAGGAATATCAAACAATCACCCAGCTGCAGACAAGGTGAGCAGGGTTTGTCTGCACAAAGTTCACGTCAGGTAGATTATTATTGATACCCCTGCGCAGGGTCGATATGACAGCAGTCACTCCGGTAACAGCAGTAGGGGAACGTAGGCAACAGTGACACTATGATAGTAAAATGTAAAGGTAGACTGGTAATTGCATGTGTAGCTCCAATAACATATCTCAATACCTCTCAGTGACCTCTGCGGACTGAGATTACAGCCCTCTGCAGAGGGACAGGTTGGGATGCCAGGGTACAGCAATGCAGAGACAGGGGGAGTGAGTGTAAGATGGTCGCTGACTGTCCTAACCACCCTGGACTTGCAGCATCAGGAGCAGCGTTGGATCTCCGCCTGGTTACACATAGAAGCTGCGCTGGGAGGGTGACCTCAGCGGGATCCCGTCCTCTGCGTTTGGTCCTTCCCGAGCCACGATGTCTGCGTCTGGCACCCATACCGCGGCAGTGGAGCCTTTTTATCTTATTATTTTTATTTATTTATTTTGTAACTTTTGGCTGCAGTGCCAGCATGAGAAGAGTCCAGAATCCCCTGTGCTGGGACGCCAAGTGAGGCAGAGAAACCTAAAAAGCAGGGGGCTTAGGCAAAGTGCAGGGACTGTGCAGTGAGAGAGTTACGTGAGTCGGGGAGAAGCATGTGTGAAGCAGCCAGGCAGTCCAGCTTACCTAGGCGTCACTGCGGCCCGACACACAGGAGGACAAAGTAGGCAGGTATCCCCAGTGCACCGGGAGACAGGAGATCAGCATCCCCGGCTGGGCACCGCAACAGAGTGGAGGGACTGGAGACATGTAGCAGAGGACAGTGTGAGCCGGGACCCATCCAAGATTGCCACCGGCGATCCATGGCTCCGTCCGGCTACTGAAAACACCACCGGCTTCCGGCAGATGAAGCAGGAAGGGGTAGCAGGAGGGACCTCTACGGGTCGCACAGCGGCAGCCAGGACACCGGCAGGCGGGAGGGAGAGCCGCGGGTCACGTATGCGGCATCGGGAGCACAAGCCGGACAGCCTGGGGGTTTCAGATAGGCCGCAATCCGCAGGAGCACACTCCCCGATTCCGCAGCACACACAAAACCACACCAGGGGAGTCAGGGGAGGCAGGGATGGCAGCAGGAGTAGGAGACGTGCCAGGGAGATAGACTTTTGAGTGGATAAAGCAAAAGCAGCAAGAGCCCACAACAAACATGACTGCTTACACCAACAGCCAGACCACGCTCCCACCTGCAACTCTAATATTATTGAGTAGAGACAAGTGGTCCTTGATGGGATCAGAAGTGAAACTTTGTTCAAGGTCGTCTGCCCAAGTCTCTATGGCCACAGCCACTCAAGCTGTAGCAGTAGCCAGTCTTGCCGTTGCTCCTATGAGAGAGTACATAGACTTGAGACACATGTCCAACTGCCTGTCTGGCAAATCCCTAAGGAAATTTTACTGCAATGTGCACTGATATAAACTACCCTGCTCTGTAGAAGAGTCTGGGTAGGATGCAGTGCTGTGTATAACCTGCTATGTGGTAGAGGCATACAGGGAAATTCTGCTCACCATTACTAGAGACCTGCAGAGCTCAGAGAATGGCTTCCCAGCATCTCTCTGTGGAGAAGGAAGGAGCAGCCCAGGGTGGGAAGACTGCTGTGGAATGGTGCCCTGGGCTGGGGGAGGGGCTGCTGGGGAAGCGCTGACCTCCCCTATGCTGAACTCCACTGACGGTTCTCTTGGCCTGTCTGTGTCCCCAGCACCAGCATATATTACTGCCCTCGTGGTCTAGTGTGGCCACAGGATACACTTAATGGTCCAGGAGCCCTCTCTCAAGGCCAGCCGTAAATGGACTGCGCTATATGTGGGCCCTAGAGTGGCCCGGTAGGGGTGTTGGAGCATCAGCGCTGGCTTCCTGTTGGACTTCCAAATGCTGATTGCTCAATAAAAAAGTAATAAATTAAACAAAATAAAGAATAAAAATTAAAGCTTGGGGTGCAGTGTCCAGCCCTTGTTCAGTGTGACCAGCTCCATGCTGACTCCAAAAAAAACTGATGTGCCTGAGCATAGGGGCAGGTATGAAGGTAGAGGAGCCCACTGCATTCTGGGAGCCTCACAAAGCTTTATTGTTCAGTGTCACTCCTGGTCTCCACCAGATCATATCCAAGGTTAATCCTTCTGGAGACCATGGACCCTGAAGAAGAAATGAAAGTTGGTGCAATATGGAATTGTCCTTGGGCCCTCCCACCCACCCTTATGTTGGATGTTAATAACATTCACAGTTTAAGATGCCAAACATTTCAGTGACAGGGACTGACACTTTTGTGGCTGAAGTGCTTGTTTTGGCCTCCACAAGACAATTTTTTGGAAGGACTACCTCCAATCACTAATGAGGAAGTTGACAATGAGGGTGTTAATTACATTATAATCTTATAAAATAAATTTCATGAACTCACCGCAAATGATGTAACATGGAGGAAGTGCCTAGATGGCTAACCATCCTACCTCTATTAACTTTGCCCTCACAAATGGAGCAGATGCCTTCACAAACATTATCAGGATTTGGTTAAAAATAATCCCACACCCAAGGGGTAGCTGTTTTTGGTTGTATGCCCAGGCATCACAATAGCTTTCTTTTTATCACAGGAAAGAACTGCAGCCACTGGTGGCTGACTTGCACAAACAACATCATCGACATCCTCATCTTCAGTGTCACATAGTAGTAGTACACACATATCCCCCTCTTCCTGTTCCACTTCCACACATGAATCCTCAATTTATATTATGCCCTCATCACCATCTTGTACTGCTCCCTGCATGTGCAGTTGCTGCAGAAATGGTGGAAGGAGGTGAAAGAGGCTTCTCTATGAGGACAGTGTGAGAAATGTCAGATTCACACATACAGTAGCTAACGTCCTCAGAAATGTTTGACGGTTCCGAACACACAGTTTGCTCTACTGCCTTAGTAATTTTAATTTTTGTGATACCCCTTCTACAGTGAAAAGTTCTTGCATCGTCATCAGAGGCAAATGCCAATTTTTTTTTTAAATACATCAACAGCAAGAGATTAAAGAAGGAGAGTATAGGCACTTTAAAAGACAAGTCGGGAGTCTTAAGCAAAAATGATGACATAGCGAACAAACTAAATTAGTGTTTTTCAACGGTATTTACCAGAGAGAACCAAATGCAGGGTCTAACACACAATCTCAATGAAGATAATGCCCCACTGCTAAGTGCTTATTTAAGTGAGGAGGTAGACTGTGACCGATTCAAAAAGTTAAAGATTATTAACTCACCTGGTCCCGATGGAATTCAGTTCACCCAAGGGTTCTTATGGAGCTTCACTCTGAACTAGCAAGACCACTATTTTTAATCTTCAAAGATTTAGTTCTATCAGGTATGGTTTCCAAGGCCTGGCGTATAGTGGAGGTAGTGGCAATATTCAAAAAGGGAAATAAAACTGAAACTGGTAATTATAGACCAGTAAGTCTTACATCTATAGTGGGGAAAGTATTCTAAGGGATAGTATTCAGAAGTTCCTTGAAGCCAATAAGGTCATTATAAGGAACCAACATGGTTTTGTGAAGGACAGATCATGTCAAACCAACTTACTTGGCTTTTATGAAACAGTAAGTGCGAACCTTGATCAGAGTAAGGAGGTGGATGTAATCTTTTTTAGACTTTGCCAAAGCATTCGACACAATACCACACATGCGACTTATCTATAAGCTACAAGAAATAGGGCTAGGGAGCACAATATGCACTTGGGTCAGAAATTGGTTAGATAATAGGGAGCAGCGCATTGTGGTTAATGGATCTTTTTAAAATTGGACTGAAGTGCTTAGTGGTGTGCCACAAGGGTCCACTATTGTTCACCATTTTCATCAACGACCTAACAGTAGGTCTAGAGAGCATGGTGTCAATTTTTGCAGACGATACCAAATTGTGTAAGGTTATAAATACGGAGGGGCATGGGCAGCAAAATGGAGAATGAGATCCAATACAGGCAAGTGTAAGGTAATGTACTGTGTTAGCAAGAACAAAAATAATTCCTACATACTAAATGGGGTAATATTAGTGGATTCTGTACGGGAAAAAGACTTAGGTGTTCACATAGATAGCAAACTAAGCAGCAGTACCCAAAGTAGGAGTGCAGCAAAGAAGGCTAATAAGATATTAACATGCATAAAACAGGGAATTGATGCAAGGGACGAGAATGTTATACTCCCATTATATAAATCACTAGTGAGGCCACATCTTGAATACTGCGTACAATTTTGGGCACCATACTACAAAAAGGATATCCTGGAGCTAAAAAAAGGTTCAGAGGCGGGCGACCAAATTAATTAAGGGCATGTAGATGCTAGAATACGAGGAAAGGCTTATAAGGCTATGCATGTTTACACTGGAAAAGAGGAGACTAAGAGGGGACATGATTAACATCTACAAATATACAGAGCTGGCCCTAACCAATATGATGCCCTAGGCAAAGATTTTGGCTGGTGCCCACTAGCATCGCTGCCTCTGCCCCTGCACCCCTTTCCCAGCACCATCACCCCTCTCCCATAGCAGTCCTCATTTTGGTGTTCCTAGCCCCTATATTTTAAATAGGAACATTGTGCAATTGGCAAACAGTCCAAAAAGGGGTGTGTTCTTGCTGGGAAGGGGCATGGCCACACAAAAGTACCCCCAATTCAAATTATGCCACACAGTAGTGCAACTATATTTACACACATTATGCCCCTTACACATATGCCGAACACTACTGCACAACCAACCCACCCGCACACATCACTCACATGGCCGCTAACACTGTGACCTCTGCCTATGCTTGGATACAGATGTGTCCTCATACATCTTGCCTCAATATGCCATGCAGCAGGAGATGCCTGGCGTGAGTCAGCTGGCAGCTCTGCTAACGTTGAGCGCCTTTTTATGAAAATGTGTCTTATTTGCATTACTATGTGGCTAGAATGCACAAGCAGCTTCTGCTGATTAAAATTATATGTGGCATGCCTACTGTATATTCTGTGTGTGACTGTGACTGTATCTGCATACGAAATGCTACGTTACAGTGATTTCCAGGAATACACTGTAACGTAGCATTTTGTATGCAGATACAGCTGCAGTCACACCCAGAATATAGGCATGCCGCATATCATTCTAATCAGCAGAAGCTGCTTGTGCCCCTAGGCATACCAAATGCCCTAGGCATTTGCTTAGTTTGCCTATGCCTAAGGCCGGCTCTGCAAATATATAAGGGGACCATACACAGAGCTTGCGCGGGACCTGTTTTTGTTAAGATCAGCACAGAGGACACGTAGACACTCGCTTAGGTTAGAGGAGAGAAGTTTCCGCACAATGAGGCGAAAAGGTTTTTTCACAGTAAGGACAATACGTGTTTGGAATTCCCTGCCTGATAAAGTAGTAACGGCGGACTCAGTCAACACTTTAATAATGGGTTAGATAAATTCCTTTTGGATAAAGATATTCAGGGTTAAGGTACGTAGTCACGAACTATAGTTGTTAAAAACACAACGGCTGACATTAGCATCAGGCAAATGAGTCCTAAATTAAAACTGCATAGGAGACCACAAATAGGTTGAACTCGATGGACAAATTGTCTTTTTTCAACCTTAGATACTATGGGGGCCATTCCGACCCAGTCGCACGCTGCGCTTCTTCGCAGCCGTGCGATCGGGTCGGAACTGCGCATGCACGGCGCCCGCATTGAGCAGGCGTGTCGTTGCCCGGCTATGGCTGTCACCAAGCAGCGACGATGCTAGTGAAGAAAGCGGTCGCAGCGGCAACCCCAAGAAGATTGACAGGAGGAAGGCGGATCCAGGCGGCAACTCATCGTTTTCGGGGAGTGGTGAGTCCAACGCAGGCGTGTCCAGGCGTTTGGTGGGCGGATGTCTGACATCAATTCCGGGACCTGCAACGCTGGATCGATCGCACAGGGTAAGTAAATCTGACCCTGGTGTTCTTTTACAGGAAACTTTTTTCGCATAGCAGGGCAGCACAAGCGTTCGCAGCCCTGCTATGCAGAAATACACTCCCCCATAGGTGGCGTCTAGTTGATCGCACGGGCAGCAAAAACTTGATACGTGCGATCAACTCGGAATGACCCCCAATGTTACTATGTATGTTACTGTGTAGAAGATGCTTCACTGATAGTTGCAGAACCAAAGCCTGAGCCTTTCCGTGCCACGTGCGTGTGGTGAATGGCATGTTGACAATTTTATATTTTTCTGCACCAAACCTTCCCTTTATAAAAGGAGTTTTTTTCTTCATTGGGTTTTTATTTTAGATGTCCTGACTTAGACCCTCTATACCCTTCAGCATCGGCTTTAGTAGATGACATTGCTGGACTAGCATCATTATCATGACTATTATTTGGTTGCTCTTCTCTAAACTAATCTATTTGTCAAGTCGCAGATTACTGCGCGGATTACAGGGTTTATAGATACACGTAAACAAAATGCACTTGAGTAAAGCGCACCAAGGAACCAGTACAAAAAAAATAAATATATTATATAGATTTTATTTTTCTATTTTTAAACTTGCAGCTTGGTTTGAACTATGCGGATCACAGGGTTTATAGATGCTAGTAAACAAAGCACACCAAACAGTACCAACAATAGAAATATATATTTTATTTTTCTGATTTTTAACTTGCAGCTCGGTTCCTACTACGTGGATCACAGGGCTTATCGATGCATGTGAACAAAGCACGCCAAACAGTACAATTCACAGCAGAGTATAGCACAGCACACAGCAGTATGCCCCGTATACACCGTCATTATACAGTACAGTCACTCTTGAGTCTGGACACAGCACAGCCAGCATAGCAGAGTATTGCGCAGCACACAGCAGTGTGCAGCATGCCACCTACATACAGTCACTATACAGCACAGCCAGTATAGCAGAGAATAGCACAGCACACAGCAGCATTCCACTTATACACAGTCACTCACTATACAGCACAGCCACTTGTGAGTCTGGACATAGTACAGACAGTATAGCAGACTATAGCACAGTATGCAGTGTGCCCCTTATACACAGTCACTATCCAGCACATCCACTGCCCACTATATACAATGCAGCCAGTACTGCCACTACAGCAGAGTATAACGCAGCAAACGGCAGTGGGCGTTCCAGTGAAATAGCACAAAGTCCTGGCAGCGGCGTCTTATATAGACTCCCACTAGAATTCGACGCCCAGGAAAATGAATTCAGTCTTGAATGGGAATCTGAGTCTAGCGGGAAAACACAAGCCGCGGCTTGGTTAGGACTCAGATCCAAATGTTCGGAGTGGTTCGGATTCGGAATCCGAACCGCTCATCTCTAGTAATTACTGGCTGGTTTGGCGTGTAGCCCACAAATGCTGGACAGCTTTATTTTTACACTGCAGTTTAGATTTTAGTCTGGACCACACCTGACTACTCCCGTGCAGGTGCAGCAAGACTCACAAATGTTTGGGCAGTCACAAGCGTCCATGGAAGAGTGGTCAGATCTCCCACATCATGCCTGCTTCCTAGTGAAGCAGGCTGGATAAGGAGATCATACAGAGATTTTGGGGTAAATTTACTAAGATGGGAGGTCTATTTAACATGGGATGCTGCCCTTAGCAACCAACCAGATTCTAGGTATTATCTTCTAGAAGGTGCTAGATAAATGAGAAGTAGAATCTGATTGGTTGCTATGCGCAACATCCCATCTTTAATAGAACTCCCATCATAGTAAATTTAGCCCTTTTGGTGCAATAGGGAGGGGGCGGGGCTACACGGTACCAGGCTGCCTGTTACCACAGGGTTGATTCTATTTCGGAGTGGGAGAAGGGACCTTCTGACGTATCTAGGGGAGGAGACACGTCACCAGGGGGAGGAGTGATAAAGCTAAATATTTATCGTATATAATTCCCTTTATGAGGTCTAAGAACACTGTACGCTATTTACGTATGAAGTACCGTAAGGGTACGCTAGTTGCGTAACAATCGCTTTGCCGTGATCGAGACGCTCAAGCGTCACGTTCACTCACGGCCAAGTGATCACAGGCAGGCACGTTATTGGCTGTTGACTAACGTAATGATTCGCTATAGCGTAGCGGACGCTCGGGACCACGAGGAGATCACCAGCGGCGCTGACGCTCACTATATTAAACCTTTGTATCTAAACCACAAACAGTGTATTGTGCAGTAAAACCTTAGTGTAATGTTAGAGTGTAAATGCAACACAGTATAACCTTATTACCTTAAAAGCTGTTTGAGCGTCACCGACGCTCTGAGAATACTAGACACTATAAGAAATACACTGATACCTGGGCTTAGGGTCCAACGCCTAATATGTATATATTTTGAATGATAAACTTGCAAAAGAATTAATACAAATACAAATCATACACTACAATATAACATAGACTACCTAACCAGATAACTACACAGGAAATACAATACAATTACTATTTAAAGGAAAATAAGAGAGAAAGAGGAGGAGAGGGAGAGAGAGAAATTGGCCCACAATAACAAGAAGATCAATATGGCTGCGGAGAAACACTTACGCACAAGGGGAAACGATCGCATGCGCCTCGATATCCAGCTCCCGATTATCAGCAATGAGAACCGTTGAAGAGAGTGAACTGGATATGGTCGGCCTGCCTATTTATGCCCCACACACAATACAATTCAATGGTCCCTACAATCTCATTGTTCATTGGACACAGGAATTCGGCTTTGCATTATAACAAAAGGTCATAGGTTGATTCATACAGGTGGGCTGTGACTGCTTCCAACTGTTCAGGTGGGTGGGATACTGAGTTTCCCGCCGCATGACTAAATAAGAACAAATAATAGTAAATGGACATAAACTTCTTATGTCCATAACTATTCGCATGAGCGATTAATCCGCTCCAAACCAACACCGGAATATTGCTATTTAAATACTCTTCCGATGGGTACCAAACACCACTGTATGACCCCTGTTAGACCCTTCGTACAATACAAAGAGGGATCTCTCTGTTCAGGAACATGCTATATTAACTAAACTTTCAGAATCTATCAAAGGGACCATGATCTACAAAATACATTATTACTGAAAATATGTAACGATTGAGTCGCACGCTACGATCACATAAACTCTACCGTAAATACGCATACCGTGCGCCTGCGGGTGCCCACGACTGTGAGTATGCGCACGCACGGGAGAGCGCACGCATGCGCAGCGCGGACCAGAATGAGGTGCAAATATGGCAGTGTGTATAGAGATATTTTTCTGACTTTGACAGTCCACCCTTTGGCAGTCAATAATAACTGCCACTTCCTGAAAACATTTCAAAAAGAGAAAAATATATGTTAGGGGTTAATACATTTACATGGTTGGGTAGGGGAGGAGAGGAGAAGGTAGGAAAAGGGTATGACCTAGTGAGATAGCAGAAGCATGTGTGTATGAATCCGTGCTTGGGGGTCATGTATCATCGTGCCGTACGTGTTTTAAATCAAGCTTCGAGGTATTGCGAAGTATACATGTGAATTCCTTCTTATCCCGTGGTACGGGTCTGTGGATGGGCTGTCAAACTTTACCGAGCTCTTTTCGGCTTTGGTTGTAACAAAATGGGGGAGCACATTTTAGTTGATGATACATGAATGGGGGAGATATGTGATTGCTGATATCTGTGCCTGTATTCCCTATCGACTATGTGTGTCATTACCTGAGGGTTGTAGAAATGAAGAAAAGACATAATTACGGTAAATGCGGTGGTATTCTATGTCAGATAAATGTACAGTCGTCGATTGAGGTCTTGTTTGGTGTCTGTTGAATGCAGTCTTCTTTGTGCTTTTGCTCATAAGGTGCGAGCAAAGCTGTCAATGTCCATAGATTTACAAAAGTGTTGGGCTAGCGTAATTTTAAAATTTCTAGGGAAACTGGGGATCCATGGCATAGTTCATCAAAAATCTGTGTATCAGGTTGTCAAAACTTCTTCTTTAATCCCTCTGTTGTCTGTACATCGGCTCATCAAATTCCTCGTCCAAGTGGGTCTTGTTACCTTGGAGAAAACGGAAAAACAGGTGAAAGAAACGGACCGTAGAAATCGCATTTTCATCACATCATTGTTTCTACATTTGGGTCATAAATCAAGTCCATTGGAATTACAGTTTCCTCACTCCTCAAACTCATTACCCTTGTACGGTGTTTGCACTTCATTAAAGCCTGACCGCATTTAAATATCAATCCAATCGATATGACAACACCTAAGATACATAGGAGAAACTTCCCAACATCCATTATGACTCCTTGAGCCCAGTCTCCTAAACCAGAAAACCAATTTCGCGGGTTCAACCATGACACCCAACCAGTCAGCTCATTACCTACAGCAGCAAGAGTGAGATTGTGTCTCCTGCGAAATTCCCACTTCAGTTGGAGAATATCGTCCATCTTTTGGTCTATGACCTCGACCGGATCCTCGGTGCTATTCGTAATATATGTGCAACATTTCACGCCGTATTGTGTTGCCAGTGTGACACAATATCCGCCTGTCACTGCTGTGAGGTAATTGAGAACCATTCTATGCTGTACCAGTTCTGTTTTGTAAGCTTGAAGTTCCTTTCCAGTATACCTAAATGTGTCATCATACATTTCAGTGATATTATCTAACAAATTTGCGAGCGCCGATATGTATTTATAATTCAGCACTCCTCTAGCGGTGCGGGTGAAATCTAACGCGATTAAGAATTGAATCCCGGTGGATTCACTTATCAGATCAGAGGCCGGATGCTCTGTCTTCTCTATCAGGTGCCTTTTAACAACGTGCTCGTAATGGGTGTGAGTATAAGGAGCTTGGGCACCACGGTGTATGTCTTTCATTTTGTCATGTGATACAGTCATTACTTCAGGCAGTACTTTTCCAATATAACACAATCCTTCAGAGTTTGGGGCAAGCCACTTGTACGCCTTTCTCCCGCATATGAAATATGCATCATCGGAGAGAACATATGGGACGGAGTAGGACATAACCATATTACACACCTTCCATGTGAAATCTCCTAACCCTAATTCTTCCATCTGCTTAGTACACGTATCAGGTTGTACGATATGTGCACAGTATCCTGGTGATACCTCTCCAACTCTAGTAATCCTATTTCCTAAGGTATACCTATACCGGAAAGATTTTCCTCTACTGGCTATGTGGCGTACAAGCTCTGTATCTGTAGGCATTCTATCTGCTCTATGCGAAAAGGTCATGGTGTGGTTACTCCATGACACTTCCCAATTTCCCGGCTTTCGGGGATTGGAGATGTTGAAACATAATAGGGACCTATCCACATGGTATTGGTGGAGCTTCAAACTAGGAGGACTGGAGATATTAAACCTTCTGTCCACCGGTCTCCCACCACTTAACTCAAGTACCTCCCCTATCGTTAAAGGAAATGGTACTAGCCCTGATTTGCTATGACCTTGAGGTACTTGAGAGCATACCCAACAATCTGTTTTATTTAACACACTACCCACTAAGGAGTGATAGTCACTCAATGGATGCCGGTCCATATGGATATTAAAACTGGATTGGCATTTCTTTATGCACCCATCCTCAATGACATTGTTACAGAGCCGACAGATACAGTTTTCTTCAGCTAACAATCCTTCACAATTCCTTCTATGGTCAATGCTATTGGATCGTTTTCTGATACTCGCCTTTACTTGTTGGTTAAGTTGTTCTTGGAAAACTACGCCTCCATCTTTATCATCAGAACCCATTCCAGAACCTCTCTCGACCTCCATGGTACTCTCGCCGGAACAGACTGCTCTGGTCAACATCATGGTCAACAGGAAAATCCGGATCACAGTCTCTTGGGGCAAGTCCATCTTATAGGAGGAGACGAAGAAGAATGAGAAGGGGAAAAAAAATAATTGAGGGAGATGGGATGGGAAGTTGGAGAAAAACAAAAAAAGGGAACAGGGGATCGACAACTGCTTTTGATCTTGTGGTTCTCGATGCTCAGGTGCCGCCTTAGTCCTCCTGGAACAGACACTCTAGTGATACAACCTCTACCATCTGTTCCTTATCACAGGACTTCTCTGGATCAACGACCTTCTTACAGTGGGACGAATGAACCCAAGTCTCTCTCTCAGCAACCTTCAATGCTGTAGTGCTAGTCAATAAGACCTGGTATGGTCCTTCCCATCTGTCAATAAGGCAACCTGAGCGTAGAAAATTCCGTATCATTACATAATCCCCAGGTTCAATGTCATGACAATTACTATCTGGTAAATCAGGAATCACTAACTTCAGATTATCATTTTGATTCCTTAACTGTTTACTCATGTTAATCAAGTATTTTACAGTCACTTCATTGTTACACTTCAAATCATCCTGAGGGTTAATCATAACATGCGGTTGTCGACCAAACAAGATTTCAAAGGGAGACAGATTAAGAGGGGACCTGGGAGTGGCTCTGATGCTGTAAAGTACAATGGGTAAAGCTTCTGGCCATGTCAATCCTGTCTCTGCCATCACTTTACTCAGTTTATTTTTAATAGTGCTGTTCACTCTTTCCACTTTCGCACTCGCCTGTGGACGGTATGGAGTGTGCAGCTTGCTATCAATTCCCATCAATTTACACATTCCTTGAAAGACATCACCTGTAAAATGGGTACCCCTATCACTTTCGATAATTCTAGGGATACCATATCTACATACAAATTCCTGCACAATTTTCTTAGCAGTAAACATAGCGGTATTTGTGGCCGCCGGAAATGCTTCGACCCAATTTGAAAAAACATCTATACAAACAAGTACATATTTCAAGTTTCGACAAGGGGGTAATTGAATGAAGTCAATCTGTATTACCTGGAAAGGGCCGCCGGCAGGTGGGATATGGGATGGTTCTGTAGGTATTGCCTTTCCAATATTCTTTCTCAAACAGGTAAGGCATGACATGGCTCTTTTACTCGCATGAGAGGAGAATCCTGGGGCGCACCAATATGCTCTTACCAACTTGCACATCCCTTCCCTGCCTAGATGAGTCAGCCCGTGAGCTGCCTCAGCTAAACATGGAAGGTATGCTCTGGGGGCCACCGGTTTACCTTGTCCATCCGTCCAGAGTCCTGAGGACTCCTGGCCATATCCCTTTGCCTTCCAGACTGCCTTTTCCTGTGTGGAACACAAATTTTGCATTTCACACAACTTCTGTGTGTTGATGGTATTAAATACCATCAATTGTGTGGTGTCTGTCTGTCTGGGGGTTCCAGCTGCTAATTTAGCCGCTTCGTCTGCTCGGCTGTTACCAAGCGATACTGGGTCTTGGCTATATGTATGTGCTTTACATTTGATAACAGCCACTCTGTCGGGTTCCTGTATCGCTGTTAGAAGCCTTTTTATGTGAGCTGCATGCGCTACCGGTGTACCAGCTGCCGTCATGAAATTTCTGAGGCGCCATAGGGCTCCGAAATCATGGACTACCCCAAATGCGTATCTAGAATCGGTGTAGATATTGGCTGATTTGCCCTTAGCCAATTCACATGCTCTGGTTAGGGCGACCAGTTCAGCAACCTGGGCTGAGTGAGGTGGGCCTAGCGGTTCCGCTTCTATGGTGCCTTGGTCATCTACGACTGCGTATACAGTACACAAGTCTCCCGAGTCTGACTGTCTATGACAACTACCGTCCGTGTAGAACGTAAGTTCTGCATCTTTCAGTGGGTTGTCACTGATGTCAGGCCTTGCGGTAAAATTTTGGGTCAAATATTCCATACAATCATGAGTGTCTTCCTTTGTATTAAATCCTCTTTCCCCAGTACTCTCATCCTCCACCCTTTGGGTCTGTCCAGACACACTTGGGAGATATGTTGCAGGATTTAATGCACTGCATCTCCTTATGGTGATGTTTACGGGGGCCATTAGTGCCAATTCCCATCTTGTAAACCGCGCTGATGAGACGTGCCTGGTTTGGGCAGAATTTAACAAGGCTGACACTGCATGTGGTGTATGAATTGTGAGGTTGTGACCTAGCACGACGTCTTCGCTTTTCGTTACTAGCAATGCTATCGCAGCAACGCTTCGCAAGCATGTGGGGAGGGATCGCGCTACCGTGTCTAGCTGAGCGCTGTAATATGCTACTGGCCTGCTGGCATCACCGTGCTTTTGGGTTAGTACGCCTGCCGCGCAACCAGCACTTTCTGTTCCGTATAGTTCAAAGGGTTTCCCATAGTCCGGCATACCTAATGCTGGTGCCTGCGTTAGGCACTGTTTAAGTCTCTCAAATGCTGCCTCAGACTCGTCTGTATGCGAAATCCGATCAGGTTTGTTTGAGGAGACCATTTCCTGCAAGGGTAACGCTAGGATGGAAAACCCTGGGATCCAGTTACGGCAATACCCACACATTCCTAAAAATGTTCTGATCTGTTGCTGGGTTTGTGGCAGAGTCATGTCTCTAATTGCTTGAATTCTATCAGCGGTCAGGTGTCTCAGTCCTTGTGTTAAACAGTGTCCCAAATATTTTACCTTAGTTTGGCATAATTGCAACTTGTCTTTGGAAACCTTGTGTCCTGTGTCTGAAAGATGAAACAGGAGCTGTTTCGTATCCTTCAGGGATGCCTCCAATGAATCAGAACACAGTAGTAGATCATCCACGTACTGTATTAATACTGATCCACTCACTGGTTGGAAAGACTGTAAACAATCATGCAAAGCCTGAGAAAATATACTTGGGCTATCTATGAATCCTTGTGGTAATCGAGTCCATGTGTATTGGACTCCTCTGTATGTAAATGCAAACAAATATTGACTGTCAGGGTGCAGAGGTACCGAAAAGAAAGCGGAGCAGAGGTCAATAACAGTGAAAAATTTCGCAGTGGGAGGGATTTGCATTAGGATGACAGCTGGATTTGGCACTACGGGGAACTGACTCTCAACTATTTTGTTAATCCCCCTTAGATCCTGCACTAGCCGGTAACCCCTCCCCCCACTCTTTTTAACAGGGAAGATGGGACTATTGGCAGTGCTGGACATTCTTACCAGAATGCCCTGTTGTAGCAAGCGCTCTATTACTGGGTAAACTCTTAACTCCACCTCTGGCTTCAGAGGGTACTGTGGGATTTTTGGAGCTATCCTACCATCTTTTACTTGTACAACTACCGGAGCTACGTTTGCCATTAATCCAGTGTCCTGTCCATCTTTAGTCCAAAGTGACTCTGGTATCTGAGATGTCATTTCTTCTACTTGGGAGGGAGTCCTATTTGTCATAGTGGTATGTGACATTAATTTTGACGGGGAGTCTAACATGTCTCGTACTTCCTGAGCGTGATTCTCAGGTATGTCCAAGAATACACCTTCAGGAGTACAATAAATGACGCACCCCATTTTACACAGTAAGTCTCTTCCCAGGAGATTGGTCGGTGCCGATGCAGCCAGCAAAAATGAATGCTTGGTATGTAAAGGCCCTATTGTAATCTCTGCTGGTTTGCTAACAGGGTAATGCTGGACTACTCCTGTTACTCCCATGGCTGGAATTGTCCTACCAGTGGTCCTCATGCCCACTGTCGAATTTATCACTGATTTGGCCGCCCCTGTGTCTACAAGAAAGTTTAATGATTTACCAGCTACATTGATTGCAATTTCTGGTTCACTTCCAAGACTTGCAATCAATTTTACTGGCTGCAGATTACAGGTATGGCCACACCCCTATTGGGTATGGTGACCTCCCTGAATCCCGCTGGCAGCAACTACTTGTGATGGAGTTAATTGGGAGCTACCAGAGGCTTGCCAGTCTCTGTTCGGGGGGTATCTTTTTGTTTCCCCTGCATGTGGCTCATAACTCCGTTTCTGCGGACCCTGATCCCAATGTCGTGTGTCGTGTCGTTGTCTAGGGGGTTGGTATGAGTTTCGTACATTCTTTACTCTACAATCTCGTGCCATGTGTCCCTGTTTATGACAAGAATAACAAGTAACCACACTTGACTTACCCACAGGGTTTGGTGATACAAACAAAGGCTGCCTTGTGGTCAGGGCCTGTATACTTACGGCCATTAACTTATCACTTTGTTGTTCCCTGTGTCTGGTGATGTTCCTATCGTGATCAATAGCAGCCTCTCTCAAAGTAGCCACAGACAGACCTCGCCAACATGGTTGTGTGGTCTGTACCCTAGTCTTTAATGATTCTTTTAAACCATCCATCAGTACCGATACTGCTACTTCTCGATGGTTTATGTTTGTTTTAATGTCCTCTATGCCTGTGTATTTTGCCATTTCTGATAATGCTCTGTGAAAATACTCTGCAGCTGTCTCTGACTCCTTCTGTTTAATGGAGAATATCTTGTTCCATCTGACTACCGCTGGGAAATACTCTTTTAACTGTAAGTTTATTCTTTTTACATTATCTTTGTTGTACACATCTGTAAGAGGTACATCCTGATCTAATCCGCAATCAGCTAAAAATTGAGTTGCGTCAACATTGGAGGGTAAACATGCTCTCAGCAATATCTGCCAGTCTTTATTGTTGGGCTCTAAAGTGTTACCTAAGTCTCTGATGTATTTTTGACTGGCAACTAAGTCTTTTCTAGGGTCAGGGAATTCAGACACTATGGTCCTTAATTCCATTCTGGAAAATGGGCTATACATGGCAATGTTCCTCACAGGGGTGACTCCTGATGTGTCAGTTTTCCCATTTGGAACAGCTATTACCCTAACAGGAGTAACTCTAACAACATCACTCTGTGTGGGTTCTACAGCCTGTGGTGAAATGGCTTCAGCATAGTGTGTGGTGCCGTACTTACCTGTAGATACGACCTCACCTATCCCTCCGCTAGGGGCCTTTGTTACTAATCTCGTGGGTGGAGCTGTGCCTACTGTGGTCTCTGCTATGGTGGCTGCTAGAGAGAGCGCTGAAATTGTTGCCGATTCGTCTTCTTGATCACACTCCTGAGGAAAGTTCAAAACAGGGTACAACTTGCACGGGTTAATACTTGTATTGGTTAATTGGTTAACATTATCTTTAACATTTACACAGTTGCTAAGTGTTTGTGTGTTACACCTTAGTGCGTCATTCTCCGCAACCAATTTCTCTCCTGATATGTATGGTGGCGGTGGGGCCGTGGCTATCAGTTTTCTGATTGAGCCAGATCCCGCCGCCTGAGCCAATCCTCTCTGTATGTCACCCTCCTGTTGCCACAACTGCAAATAATCATAATGCTTGATTCGTCTCTTTGCTGATTTAATGAGACATATCCTTCTCCTTAAATTCGTTAACACTTCTGTGCTGAAGCTACCTACTCTTGGGAATTTCTCCCCGTCATGTACTGTCATTCTCTCCCATTCATCACATAAAGCTTCTGTGTGACTTCCGTATTTCTCACACATTACATACCTTGCCGACCCAATTGGTCGGTTCACTGAATCAACCCGAACCGAGGTTGATCGCCCCCTACCTGAACAAGTGGCCCCCATAGTTCGAAGGTGTTGCTTTATTCAACCAACCCTTACGCAAACCAAATGTCCAAAATAGGCTGACGGTGAAGGTTTACCGAGTACCCCACTCACTCGCCCACGCCGACCAATACGACCTGATCACACCGATATGGTGCTGGCGTACTCGACCTAGGGCCCCTGCGACCTGAACCTCTATTTACTGGAACCTGTGAGGGTGCTCCGAAGAACACTTACTCTTTCCAGTAACTATTGGTTGCTGGATAGTTCCTGAGTGAGCAGCGAACTTCCCTTAAAATAAAAAAAAATTACACAAATCACGTTAGAATGTACAAATAGCGTTTATGACCTTCGTACACAAATAGTACCGGTCAGGTTTACTAATGCACACAATTACGTGCGGTACAATCGTTTAGTACACAAGCAACTAATCTTATGTACTGAGCGACCAGTGGAATCGAAAATTGCGGCTGCGAATTCCTTCAGCCAGAGCTTATATGGCCTATATGGGTGTTGCACCAACCCTTTCTTGGTGTTGTGCCTGTGGACTGTATAGCGGACTTCCTTGTCTGCTGTACCTGAACCTGCTGGTCTGTTATGACCTCCTGGTCTGTTACAGTATGACCTCCTGGTCTGCTACACTCTAATGCTCAAATTGTATGTTTTAACCAGGGATGCCTCCCTAGCCACCATGTACGTCACTTACACGCATGTACCTCACGAGAACTCGACTTTTCTTGTGGTTCAACCTGTAAAATTGTATACAACACACTCACTCACCACCTGTACACTTTTGTTTCTATTTCTATTTCTGCGCAGAAATTTCTCTTTAGACCAGATGTGTTACAAATTAGGAGAAGGATCTATTAATTTAAATTTGGAATTAAAAAAAAAAAAATTTGCGCGATTTATCGCCTGGCGTTATTTACCGCGTGGCGCTACTTATCGCGTTGAGAGGAGAGAAAAAAAACTTGTGATTTGAGTTACGTGGGCGTACCCGTACGCTCCGTTGCGTAATATACGCTGCGTGCGTCGGCCCTTGGATTGCGTACGCAAGTCTCAGTCTTTTGTTAGAGACACGTGTACGCAAAGCAAAGATCCACCGTAACACAATTTATACGTTTATCAATGTAGATGATCCTTTATCATCTACCACGCACCACACTGACTTCGCCTTGTCTCTCAGGCACAGCTGTGTGTTTGTCTATACTTTAACTATATTATCTTTACTCTTAAACTATGAAATAGTGACAACTCTCTCTAAGCACGTTTATCAACTATAAAACTGGCAAACAGAAGAGTGATATACGAAAATACACAAATGAAAAGGAAATGCAGATATATATGTGTGCGTGCGTGTGTACGCAAGACAGAAAAATAAACAGTTTTAAAATGATACTATTGTTTTGTTCTTACCTCCGGATCCCGGACGAGCCCCCAATTGATAAAGCTAAATATTTATCGTATATAATTCCCTTTATGAGGTCTAAGAACACTGTACGCTATTTACGTATGAAGTACCGTAAGGGTACGCTAGTTGCGTAACAATCGCTTTGCCGTGATCGAGACGCTCAAGCGTCACGTTCACTCACGGCCAAGTGATCACAGGCAGGCACGTTATTGGCTGTTGACTAACGTAATGATTCGCTATAGCGTAGCGGACGCTCGGGACCACGAGGAGATCACCAGCGGCGCTGACGCTCACTATATTAAACCTTTGTATCTAAACCACAAACAGTGTATTGTGCAGTAAAACCTTAGTGTAATGTTAGAGTGTAAATGCAACACAGTATAACCTTATTACCTTAAAAGCTGTTTGAGCGTCACCGACGCTCTGAGAATACTAGACACTATAAGAAATACACTGATACCTGGGCTTAGGGTCCAACGCCTAATATGTATATATTTTGAATGATAAACTTGCAAAAGAATTAATACAAATACAAATCATACACTACAATATAACATAGGCTACCTAACCAGATAACTACACAGGAAATACAATACAATTACTATTTAAAGGAAAATAAGAGAGAAAGAGGAGGAGAGGGAGAGAGAGAAATTGGCCCACAATAACAAGAAGATCAATATGGCTGCGGAGAAACACTTACGCACAAGGGGAAACGATCGCATGCGCCTCGATATCCAGCTCCCGATTATCAGCAATGAGAACCGTTGAAGAGAGTGAACTGGATATGGTCGGCCTGCCTATTTATGCCCCACACACAATACAATTCAATGGTCCCTACAATCTCATTGTTCATTGGACACAGGAATTCGGCTTTGCATTATAACAAAAGGTCATAGGTTGATTCATACAGGTGGGCTGTGACTGCTTCCAACTGTTCAGGTGGGTGGGATACTGAGTTTCCCGCCGCATGACTAAATAAGAACAAATAATAGTAAATGGACATAAACTTCTTATGTCCATAACTATTCGCATGAGCGATTAATCCGCTCCAAACCAACACCGGAATATTGCTATTTAAATACTCTTCCGATGGGTACCAAACACCACTGTATGACCCCTGTTAGACCCTTCGTACAATACAAAGAGGGATCTCTCTGTTCAGGAACATGCTATATTAACTAAACTTTCAGAATCTATCAAAGGGACCATGATCTACAAAATACATTATTACTGAAAATATGTAACGATTGAGTCGCACGCTACGATCACATAAACTCTACCGTAAATACGCATACCGTGCGCCTGCGGGTGCCCGCGACTGTGAGTATGCGCACGCACGGGAGAGCACACGCATGCGCAGCGCGGACCAGAATGAGGTGCAAATATGGCAGTGTGTATAGAGATATTTTTCTGACTTTGACAGGAGCTACGGGCGAACAGGGTACCCGAAAGGTACCCTCGCGGGCTCGCTTCGCTCGCCACGCTTCGGGCTCGGTGGCTCGCTCCGCTCCGCTTCGCTCACCACCTGATTACTAAAGGTAATAGTTGGTGGCGTGGATAGTAGAGGAACTATCCCGCTGGCCTTGCTCCTCCCCCTTGTGTTGTGACTCCTCCCCCAGACGGAAAAGGTCCCTTAGCCCACTTGATTCTAGCATCTACCGTTACCACAGGTCACAGGAGAATGCTCTGCAACAGCTCCTGTGATAGGTAAGTTAGGGAGAGTAGGAGAGAGAAAGTGTGTGTGTGTGTGTGTGTGTGTGTGTGTGTGTGTGTGTGTGTTGTGTGTATGGGTATGTGTGTATCTGAGTGTGTGTGTGTATGGGTATGTGCGTATCTGTGTGTGTGCTCATTATGTGTAAGCAGTGCGGCGCTACTATTGGAGGCATGTATAAGTGCCACCGCTACTGTTCCCAGGATTTATTTATTTATTTTTAAAATATGTATATATTTTTTTTTACTTTTTATATATGTAGCCCTACCGCACCGGTCATACTTTCTATTTCAGCAGGCGTGCCTCCACTCAAGCAGGTACACACTCTGGCTTGCTTGGGTAAGCCGTTCCAATTGAGGATATTGAGTGTATGTGCTTATAATGTAATGTCCAACTCACTTAGAAGCGAGATATGTATAAATAGTATAGCATGGATAAGCCTTCCTCACCTGAATCCTCCTACCGTCTGACGTTGTCCATTTCTCTTCTCTTTTCTTTTAGGTTTCCATTCGAGAGCTCCCTCCCACGACAGAAAAACCAACTACAGTAGGTAAGTAAGGTTGCTTTATATAAAAACTTGTCAAGATATTACTTAAATAAATGATGGGGGTTTACACACTACCATTTACCCCTAGATAGCCTATACACGGATATACTCTGTTATTACCCTATAACTCTACTTTACAATATTACTGTATGCATTACAAAAAATTGTTATCCAAAGCCATAGTCACTACAACCATGGACCCTGGGTTTACTAAATTACCTTCTGCGCAGACTACACCTGAAAATACCTTGTACGTTGTAAACTGCAGTTATTACCTGTGGCCACATCAAATAAAGTTTATTATACCTCAAAAGTGTGTAAATGTGGGCGGATGTTGTCGGTATCCTTCCGAAAGGGTAAACAAGTACTGTACTGGATCCTAAAATTGTTACTGGTATAAGGCAATGTATATTCACTTATAATATCCTTGATGACTCTTTGCTACTTGGATGCGGGTTTCTACGATCTATCTCCTGAAGTATTCACATCTGGGATTCTCCTATCCTGAACAGTCCTATGTTGACTGCTTCTCTGTAATGTATACTATATACTCACTACCATCTGGTACTTGTGTACGACTAGAGGCAGTAGTCTGAACTTTACAATGAGCATACGGAGTTATGTGCGCGCTACGACCCTCTGAAGGCAAATTGTCCAATCAGTTGGTAGGACTGGTACTGTCCCTGTTGTCACACCTTCTCAGTCTCTTAGAGAAAGTGGGGGTACTGGCGGCCTCTGGCAGTCTCTTCCTATTTCACACAAGTGAGGGTGTCGACAGAATTATAGAGAGCCGGGTCCTACTCTCTCTCTCTCTCAAAAGTCTGTAATCTTGCAACTATTACTATAACTATAAAACATTGACAGTACCTATATTCAATAGAGTCAACACACACCCTTACTTAAGGCGCAGGGTTTCCATCCTCCAATCCCGCCCTTTTCAATTAGGGCACTTCTTAATTTGATGGGGCTTTGTCCCAGACTACCTTAAGGTGGTAACTCAACACCAACCATCCACCACCCTCGGAGAGGACACCTTCGGACTATCGTTCCTCTTTACTCCTCACGCAGTATCTGCAGTCTATTCAGCTCCTGTAATTCTCCCCCAACCAATGTCCCAGTGCTTGCTTCGTTATTTAGGCAATCTAGACACATAGATATAGGGGGCGCTTTCTCTCATACCTCTCTGATGTGAAATCCGTTTATTTCCCCCTCCCTTACCCTCCAGGTGCAGTCTGTGGTGAGGTGGAGGAGGAGGGTGCTTGCTGAACGAGGTGGAGGAGGAGGGTGCTTGCTGAACCCTGCTACTACTATATATTGTATATCAAATGTCGCAACCCTGCTCCGCATACCAGGGGTATCAGAATTACAGATTTATAGTCTATAATGCCTCCCTGTCTCTCTGGCTGGGTCTGTTGGGCTTCCCGCTGCCGTTATTGTCAATAACAATGAAGGCTTACTGATTAGCTGTAAGGGGGACTGTCCTCAATCAGCTACCGGGCCCGCCTCCGGTCCGCCTGCATCACTCCCATCGATCTCTGGGCGCTCGCTCTCCCCCTCTCTCTGCACCGTCTACAATCAGCAGCCGCTGGCTGGATGTACGCGGCTCTTCAATGCGGGGATCTTGCCCGTACGCCCCAGGGGACAGTCTTCTGTGCCTTCCTTCACTCACCACCCAGTCTCTCAGCGGCGGTGCCGTGCCCGGTCAGTCCTCTCTCTCCCCTTCTCTCCTCAGCTGCTACACCGTTCCCGCTCCTGCCACGCGCACCCTTTCTCCGTCCTCCTCTACCATTATCTCTCGCGCACGGCTCCTTTTCCTCCTCCTTACTGGCTGACTGTCTCGCTCTCCTGTTCTCGAGGCTGTGGGCTTCTAGAGCCTCCTAGCCTTCTACCTGCACACTGCCCACCAATGTAATTAAACCCCCGTAAATGCAGGTTACTGTTACTATTCACACCATATCTCTATCATTCCTCATAAAGGGAACTGGCTCCACTTCTACTGCAGAGTACTAGCTATACATATACTAGCAATAACAGAACTATATATATGCCATTACTGTATACCTTCTAACTATTATACAGCCCACAGGGCTACATACATATATATATATATATATATATATATATATATTATATATAATTTTTTTTTTTTTGGGGGGGCTGCCTATTTAGTCAGTCCCGGGCCCCACAATTTCTGATGGCAGCCCTGAATACATGCC
This sequence comes from Pseudophryne corroboree, assembly GCF_028390025.1. NCBI lineage: Eukaryota > Metazoa > Chordata > Amphibia > Anura > Myobatrachidae > Pseudophryne > Pseudophryne corroboree. Next base: position 1,205,242,702 of record NC_086444.1, read on the forward strand.
CCCCCTGTGTGTCCACACACATTGCACTATATCACTGCTCTACATTTCCATATACACTGCACTACATCATTGTACTATAGTACGTTTCCTACATGCTGAACTACATCACTACACTACTCTCAATGCTGTGTAGGCGGCAGCTTGTATCGGTTGGTTCTGGGCAGGCAGCCGGGATCATAGCCTACTGAAAAACACAGCACTAACAGCTCACTTCTATAGCATGCACGGTGCACCGCACGCTGGTCGCAGCGCTGCATTGCAAAGAAGAGAGTTTAAGACAGTAGCCGGCATAGGAGAGATCCCAGGTACTGGAGCTCACCCGCACAGCGTCGGAGCCAGCTGCGGGCAGACTGGTGGGTCAGAGACACTGCCCCAGGAGCCGTCTGCTGTCTTACTGAAGCAGCACAGCGCTGTTGGTTTAAAAAAAAAACCTGTTCCTCTGTAACTCCTCAGCGCCCCATCAAATACTGCACCCAGGGTGCATGGCACTGCATGCCCCATTAGCCACCCCCCTTCCCCCCTCCCCCCCAGTTGCGGCCCTGCAGATATTATGCAATAACTACATAATTGCAATCAGGGGCGTAGCCAGTACTTTGTGGGCCCCAAAGCAACATTTTGAGGGGCCCTGTCCCAATACTTCTTCAGATACCTCTACACAGCAGTTGCTAATTTTATGCCCCATAGTAGTGTAGTAGTTTATTTTATGAACCATAGTAGTGCCCTAGTATACATTGGGCGGTATTTAATTATTTCCGACCCCGTTCCACACCCATCCTGTTTCTCTTGACACGCATGGTATCATAATTTCAGCTCGCTACCCCTGGGATAGTGAGGCGTCCAACACTTTACGCAGTTAAACCTAATTACTATGGGTGCGATATTCTCGATGACTGACAAGGTTCATTTTAGAAAGGAGATTGGGCATGATACATTATGTCACATTTTATAGCTACCAGTATATATTATGCTACACAGTGCCCTCAATTCATACTGTATTATGACATACAGTGTCTTCAGTTCATATTATGCCACATTACAGTGCCCCCAGTTCATATTATGTGTTCGGTATCCTGCCCTTCTATTTTTTTTATACTACAGTACAATGAACAGGTCCAGGGGCATAAATAGATATATTGCAGAAACCCAAGGCAAAGGTTTGTAAGTGCCTCTATGCACCACCTAATGGGGAATAAATAAGATTTTACTCACCGGTAAATCAATTTCTCGTAGTCCGTAGTGGATGCTGGGGACTCCGTAAGGACCATGGGGAATAGACGGGCTCCGCAGGAGACTAGGCACTCTAAGAAAGATTTAGTACTACTGGTGTGCACTGGCTCCTCCCTCTATGCCCCTCCTCCAGACCTCAGTTAAGGAAACTGTGCCCGGAAGAGCTGACATTACAAGGAAAGGATTTTGGAATCCAGGGTAAGACTCATACCAGCCACACCAATCACACCGTATAACTTGTGATAACATACCCAGTCAACAGTATGAACAACAACAGAGCATCAGACAAACCTGATGCAACCATAACATAACCCTTATTTAAGCAATAACTATATACAAGTATTGCAGAAGAAGTCCGCACTTGGGACGGGCTCCCAGCATCCACTACGGACTACGAGAAATAGATTTACCGGTGAGTAAAATCTTATTTTCTCTAACGTCCTAGTGGATGCTGGGGACTCCGTAAGGACCATGGGGATTATACCAAAGCTCCCAAACGGGCGGGAGAGTGCGGATGACTCTGCAGCACCGAATGAGCAAACACAAGGTCCTCCTCAGCCAGGGTATCAAACTTGTAGAACTTTGCAAAAGTGTTTGAACCCGACCAAGTAGCTGCTCGGCAAAGCTGTAATGCCGAGACCCCTCAGGCAGCCGCCCAAGAAGAGCCCACCTTCCTTGTGGAATGGGCTTTTACTGATTTTGGAGGCGGCAAGCCAGCCGCAGAATGAGCCTGCTGAATCGTGTTACAGATCCAGCGAGCAATAGTTTGCTTTGAAGCAGGAGCCCCCAGCTTGTTGGATGCATACAGGATAAACAGCGAGTCAGATTTCCTGACTTCAGCCGTTCTGGCTACATAATCTTCAAAGCCCTGACTACATCTGGTAACTTGGAATCCTCCAAGTCACGAGTAGCTGCAGGCACCACAATAGGTTGGTTCAAGTGAAAAGATGACACCACCTTTGGCAGAAATTGCGGACGAGTCCGTAATTCTGCCCTGTCCATATAGAAAACCAGATAGGGGCTTTTACATGACAAAGCCGCCAATTCTTGACCACTATCCACGTGAGATATTTTAACTCCACGGTCTTAAGCGGCTCAAACAGTGAGATTTCAGGAATCTCAACACCACGTTAAGATCCCAAGGTGCCACTGGTGGCACAAAAAAAGGGGCTGAATATGCAGCACTCCCTTTACAAACGTCTGAACTTCAGGTAGAGAAGCTAGTTTTTGTATGAAAGAAAATGGATAGGGCCGAAATCTGGACCTTAATGGACCCCAATTCTAGGCCCAAAGTCACTCCCGACTGTAGGAAGTGAAGGAAACGGCCCAGCTGGAATTCCTCTGTAGAGGCATTCCTGGCCTCACACCCAGCAACATATTTTCGCCGTATACGGTGATAATGTTTAGCCGTCACGTCCTTCCTAGCCTTTATCAGCGTAGGAATAACCTCATCCGGAATCCCTTTTTTCTACTAGGATCTGGCGTCCAACCGCCATGCCGTCAAACGCAGCTGCGGTAAGTGTTGGAACATACAAGGTCCCTGCTGCAACAGATCCTGCCCTAGAGGCAGAGGCCCTGGGTCCTCTGTGAGCATTTCTTGCAGCTCTGGATACCAAGTCCTTCTTGGCCAATCCGGAACAATGAATATTGTTCTCACTCCTCTTTTCCTTATGATTCTCAGCACCTTGGGTAAGAGAGGAAAAGGAGGAAACACATAAACCGACTGGAACATCCACGGTGTCACCAGTGCGTCTACAGCTATCGCCTGAGAGTCTCTTGACCTGGTGCAATACCTCTGTAGCTTTTTGCTGAGGGGGGTGCCATCATGTCCCCCTGTGGCAGTTCCCACCGACCTACAATCTGCGCGAAGACTTCTTGATGAAGTCCCCACTCTCCTGGGTGGAGGTCGTGCCTGCTGAGGAAGTCTGCTTCCCAGTTGTCCACTCCCGGAATGAACACTGCTGACAGTGCGCTTACATGATTCTCCGCCCAGCGAAGAATTCTGGTGGTTTCTACCATCGCCACTCTGCTCCTTGTGCCGCCTTGGCGGTTTACATGAGCCACTGCGGTGTTATTGTCTGACTGAATCAGAACCGGTTGGTCGCGAAGCAGGGTCTCCGCTTGACTTAGGGCGTTGTATATGGCCCTTAGTTCCAGGATAATGATGTGAAGGCAAGTCTCCTGCCTTGACCACAGCCCCTGGAATTTCTTCCCTGTGTGACTGCCCCCCACCCTCGGAGGCTTGCATCCGTGGTCACCAGGACCCAGTCCTGAATGCCGAATGTGCGACCTTCGAGGAGGTGAGCACTCTACAGCCACCACAGGAGAGACACCCTGGCTCTGGGGGATAGGGTGATTAACCGATGCATCTTGAAGATGTGATCCGGACCACTTGTCCAGTAAGTCCCATTGGAAGGTTCTCGTATGGAACCTGCCGAAGGGAATGGCCTCGTATGATGCCGCCCTACTTCCCAGGACTCGAGTGCAGTGATGCACTGACACCTGTTTTGGTTTTAATAGATTCCTGACCAGTGTCACGAGCTCCTGAGCTCTCTCTATCGGGAGATAAACCCTTTTCTGGTCTGTGTCTAGGATCATGCCTAGGAGAGGCAGATGAGCTGTAAGAACCAACTGCGACTTTGGAATATTTAGAATCCAGCCGTGTTGCCGTTACACTTCCAGAGAAAGTGATACGCTGTTCAGCAACTGCTCTCTTGATCTCGCTTTTACGAGGAGATCGTCCAAGTACGTGATAATAGTGACACCTTGCTTCCGCAGGAGCACCATCATTTCCGCCATTACCTTGGTTAATATTCTCAAGGCCGTGGAGAGACCAAACGGCAACGTCTGAAATTGGTAATGACAATCCCGTACCGCAATTCTGAGGTATGCCTGATGAGGTGGATAAATGGGGACATGAAGCATCCTTTATGTCCCGCGTCACCATAAAATCTCCCCCTTTCAGGATTGCAATGACCGCTCTTAGCGATTCCATCTTGAACTTGAACCTTTTCAGGTATCTGTTCAGGGATCTTAAATTCAATATGGGTCCGACCGAACCGTCTGGTTTCGGGACTACAACATGGTCGAATAATAACCCCCTCCTTGTTGAAGGAGGGGAACCTTGACCGCCACCTGGTGAAGATACAATTTGTGAATTGCAGTCAACACTGTTTCCCTCTCGTGGGGGGAAGCCGGTAGGGCCGTCGGTGAGGAGGCATCTTCTCAAAGTCCAGCTTGTATCCCTGAGACACAATATCTATTGCCCAGGGATCTAACAGGGAGTGAACCCACTTGTGGCTGAACTTTCGAAGGCGTGCCCCCACCGGGCCCAGCTCCGCCTGTGGAGCCCCAGCGACATGCAGTGGATTTTTGTAGAGGCCGGGGAGGACTTCTGTTCCTGGGAACTAGCTGTGTTCTGCAGCTTCTTTCCTCTGCCCACGCCTCTGGCAAGAAAGGACGCACCTCTGACTTTCTTGTTTTTTTATTTGAAAGGCTGCATTTGATAATGTCGTGCTTTCCTAGGCTGTGCAGGAATATAAGGCAAAATATCAGAATTACCAGCTATAGCTGTGGAGACCAGGTCCGAGAACCCTTCTCCACACAATCCTCAGCCTTCCATATGCCTCTTAAGTCGTCATCATCTGTCCATTGCATATTCTACAGGACACGTCACGCAGAAATCCACATAGCTTTGACTCTAGGACCCAGTATACTCATGTCTCTTTGGGCATGTTTTATATATATATATACATATCTCTTAAGACAGCATCTTTAATATATATATATATCTCTATATATACATATATATATCTATATGCATACTAGGGTCTCAATCTCTGCTGATAAGGTACCTGTCCACGCTGCCACAGCGCTATAAACCCATGCCGACGCAATCGCCGGTCTGAGTAGTGTACCAGAATGTGCACGCTATCTGCAGGATCCCTGAGAATAGCTAGTGCTACTTTTTGGGCAAACGTGACACCCTAGGGGAAGATTCCCATCACATCCTGGCCCTAGTGGGGAAAGGATACTGCCTGAGAATTCTTTGTGGGAAGCTGCAGTCTCTTGTCTGGAGATTCACGCTCTTTTTCCTCATGAGAGGAGGGAAATTTACCTCAGCTTTCTTCCCCTTAAACATGTGTACCCTTGTGTCAGGGACAGATGAGTCATCAGTGATATGCAAATCATCTTTTATTACAATAATCATATATTGAATACTTTTCTGCCATTTTGGCTGTAACTTTGCATTATCGTAGTCGACACTGGAGTCAAACTCCGTGTCAATATCAGTGTTTATTATTTTTGGAGAGTGAGCATTGTGAGACTCTGAATGTCTCTGTGACATAGGGACAGACATGGGTAGATTTCCTGTCTGTTCTCTAATCTTTTGTGCAACAAAATCACCTTAGCACTTACACATATCCAAACAGGTGTCGGCGTTGTCGACGGAGACACCCTCTCACACACATATTTGCTCTATCTCCTCCTTAGGGGAGCCTTTTACCTCAGACATGTCGACACACACGTACCGACACACCACACACACAGGGGATGCACTATTTGAAGACAGTTCCCCCACAAGGCCCTTTGAAGAGACAGAGAGAGAGTATGCCAGCACACACCCCAGCGCTATATGACCCAGGAATCACACAGTAACTTAGTGTTAACCCAGTAGCTGCTGTATATATTGTTTTTATGCCAAATTTATGTGCCCCCCCTCTCTTTTTCACCCCTCTATTTGCAGGGGGGAGCCTGGGGAGCTTCCTCTCAGCGGAGCTGTGGAGAGAAAATGGCGCTGGTGAGTGCTGAGGAAGAAGGTCCCACCCCCTCAGCGGCGGGCTTCTGTCCCGCGATTTTGTGTAAAATTAATGGTGGGGGCTCATGCATATAACAGTGTCCAACTGTATATATGCTGCTTTTGCCAGGAGGTACTTAATTGCTGCCCAGGGCGCCCCCCCATGCGCCCTACAGTGACCGGAGTGTGTGGGTTAGTGTGGGCGCAATGGCGCACAGCTGCAGTGCTGTGCGCTACCTCATATGAAGACAGGAGTCTTCTGCCGCCGATTTTGACGTCTTCTTGCTTCAACCCGCCGGCTTCTGCCTTCTGGCTCTGCGAGGGGGACGGCGGCGCGGCTCCGGGAACGGACGACAAGGTCAGGTTCCTGTGTTCGATCCCTCTGGAGCTAATGGTGTCCAGTAGCCTAAGAAGCGCAACCTAGTCGCAGTTAGTAGGTTTGCTTCTCTCCCCTCAGTCCCACGTAGCAGAGTCTGTTGCCAGCAGAAGCTCTCTGAAAATAAAAAACCTAACTAAAATACTTTCTTATTAGCAAGCTCAGGAGAGCTCACTAAAATGCACCCAGCTCTGTCCGGGCACAGATTCTAACTGAGGTCTGGAGGAGGGGCATAGAGGGAGGAGCCAGTGCACACCAGTAGTACTATGCCTTTTTGTAGGGATGAGCGGGTTCGGTTCCTCGGAATCCGAACCCGCCCGAACTTCATGTTTTTTTACACGGGTCCGAGCGACTCGGATCTTCCCGCCTTGCTCGGTTAACCCGAGCGCGCCCGAACGTCATCATCCCGCTGTCGGATTCTCGCGAGGCTCGGATTCTATCGCGAGACTCGGATTCTATATAAGGAGCCGCGCGTCGCCGCCATTTTCACACGTGCATTGAGATTCATAGGGAGAGGACGTGGCTGGCGTCCTCTCCGTTTATAGAGAAGAGAGTGAGACAGTAGAGAGAGACACAGTAGTAATTTTGGGGAGCATTAGGAGGAGTACTAGTTACTTGCTGAAGTGATAGATAGTGTGACTGTATATTATCTGACTTGTGGGGGAGACACTGACAGTGGGGAGCAGTTAGAGTCTGAGAGCAGGACTCAGGAGTACATATAACGTACAGTGCACACTTTTGCTGCCAGAGTGCCACACTGCCATTGTGACCACACTGACCACCAGTATAATATATATTGTGATTGTCTGCTTAGGAGTACTACTTGCAAGTTGCTGATAGTGTGACCAGTGACCTGACCACCAGTCACCACCAGTTTGATATATATATATATATATATATAATTGTATATAATATATATATAATATTGTATACCACCTACCCGTGGTTTTTTTTTTTTCTTTCTTCTTTCTTCTTTATACATACTACTATAGTAGCTTACTGTAGCAGTCTGCGGTGCTGCTGAGCTGACTGTGTCCAGCAGGTCCGTCATCAGTCATTACATAATAAATATATATACCTGTCCGGCTGCAGTACTAGTGATATTATATATATATATATTGATTTCATCTCATTATCATCCAGTCTATATTAGCAGCAGACACAGTACGGTAGTCCACGGCTGTAGCTACCTCTGTGTCGGCAGTCGCTCGTCCATCCATAATTGTATACCACCTACCCGTGGTTTTTTTTTTTTCTTTCTTCTTTATACATACTACTATAGTAGCTTACTGTAGCAGTCTGCGGTGCTGCTGAGCTGACAGTGTCCAGCAGGTCCGTCATCAGTCATTACATAATAAATATATCTACCTGTCCGGCTGCAGTACTAGTGATATTATATATATATATATATATATATATATTGATTTCATCTCATTATCATCCAGTCTATATTAGCAGCAGACACAGTACGGTAGTCCACGGCTGTAGTTACCTCTATGTCGGCAGTCGCTCGTCCATCCATAATTGTATACCACCTACCCGTGGTTTTTTTTTTCTTTCTTCTTTATACATACTACTATAGTAGCTTACTGTAGCAGTCTGCGGTGCTGCTGAGCTGACAGTGTCCAGCAGGTCCGTCATCAGTCATTACATAATAAATATATATACCTGTCCGGCTGCAGTACTAGTGATATTATATATATATATATTGATTTCATCTCATTATCATCCAGTCTATATTAGCAGCAGACACAGTACGGTAGTCCACGGCTGTAGCTACCTCTGTGTCGGCAGTCGCTCGTCCATCCATAATTGTATACCACCTACCCGTGGTTTTTTTCTTTTCTTTCTTCTTTATACATACTACTATAGTAGCTTACTGTAGCAGTCTGCGGTGCTGCTGAGCTGACTGTGTCCAGCAGGTCCGTCATCAGTCATTACATAATAAATATATCTACCTGTCCGGCTGCAGTACTAGTGTGATATAATATATATTGATTTCATCTCATTATCATCCAGTCTATATTAGCAGCAGACACAGTACGGTAGTCCACGGCTGTAGCTACCTCTGTGTCGGCAGTCGCTCGTCCATCCATAATTGTAAACCACCTACCCGTGTTTTTTTTTTTTTTTTTTCTTCTTTATACATACTACTATAGTAGCTTACTGTAGCAGTCTGCGGTGCTGCTGAGCTGACAGTGTCCAGCAGGTCCGTCATCAGTCATTACATAATAAATATATCTACCTGTCCGGCTGCAGTACTAGTGTGATATAATATATATTGATTTCATCTCATTATCATCCAGTCTATATTAGCAGCAGACACAGTACGGTAGTCCACGGCTGTAGCTACCTCTGTGTCGGCAGTCGCTCGTCCATCCATAAGTATACTAGTATCCATCCATCTCCATTGTTTACCTGAGGTGCCTTTTAGTTGTGCCTATTAAAATATGGAGAACAAAAATGTTGAGGTTCCAAAATTAGGGAAAGATCAAGATCCACTTCCACCTCGTGCTGAAGCTGCTGCCACTAGTCATGGCCGAGACGATGAAATGCCAGCAACGTCGTCTGCCAAGGCCGATGCCCAATGTCATAGTACAGAGCATGTAAAATCCAAAACACCAAATATCAGTAAAAAAAGGACTCCAAAATCTAAAATAAAATTGTCGGAGGAGAAGCGTAAACTTGCCAATATGCCATTTACCACACGGAGTGGCAAGGAACGGCTTCACATTCTCCCGCAACTGGGGGTGCGAGGAAAAGGCTCAGAATTCCGAGCCCACCCGCTGGCGGTGATGCAGGGCAGTCTGGAGCGACTGCTGATGCTGACATCTGGTCCGGACTGAAGGACCTGTCAACGATTACGGACATGTCGTCTACTGTCACTGCATATGATTCTCTCCCCATTGAAAGAATGGTGGAGGATTATATGAGTGACCGCATCCAAGTAGGCACGTCACACAGTCCGTACTTATACTGGCAGGAAAAAGAGGCAATTTGGAGGCCCTTGCACAAACTGGCTTTATTCTACCTAAGTTGCCCTCCCACAAGTGTGTACTCCGAAAGAGTGTTTAGTGCCGCCGCTCACCTTGTCAGCAATCGGCGTACGAGGTTACTTCCAGAAAATGTGGAGAAGATGATGTTCATTAAAATTAATTATAATCAATTCCTCCGTGGAGACATTGACCAGCAGCAATTGCCTCCACAAAGTACACAGGGAGCTGAGATGGTGGATTCCAGTGGGGACGAATTGATAATCTGTGAGGAGGGGGATGTACATGGTGATATATCGGAGGATGATGATGAGGTGGACATCTTGCCTCTGTAGAGCCAGTTTGTGCAAGGAGAGATTAATTGCTTCTTTTTCGGTGGGGGTCCAAACCAACCCGTCATTTCAGTCACAGTCGTGTGGCAGACCCTGTCACTGAAATGATGGGTTGGTTAAAGTGTGCATGTCCTGTTTATACAACATAAGGGTGGGTGGGAGGGCCCAAGGGCAATTCCATCTTGCACCTCTTTTTTCTTTAATTTTTCTTTGCGTCATGTGCTGTTTGGGGAGTGTTTTTTGGAAGGGCCATCCTGCGTGACACTGCAGTGCCACTCCTAGAAGGGCCAGGTGTTTGTGTCGGCCACTAGGGTCGCTTATCTTACTCACACAGCTACCTCATTGCGCCTCTTTTTTTCTTTGCGTCATGTGCTGTTTGGGGAGTGTTTTTTGGAAGGGCCATCCTGCGTGACACTGCAGTGCCACTCCTAGATGGGCCCGGTGTTTGTGTCGGCCACTAGGGTCGCTTATCTTACTCACACAGCTACCTCATTGCGCCTCTTTTTTTCTTTGCGTCATGTGCTGTTTGGGGAGTGTTTTTTGTAAGGGCCATCCTGCGTGACAGTGCAGTGCCACTCCTAGATGGGCCAGGTGTTTGTGTCGGCCACTAGGGTCGCTTATCTTACTCACACAGCTACCTCATTGCGCCTCTTTTTTTCTTTGCGTCATGTGCTGTTTGGGGAGTGTTTTTTGGAAGGGCCATCCTGCGTGACACTGCAGTGCCACTCCTAGATGGGCCCGGTGTTTGTGTCGGCCACTAGGGTCGCTTATCTTACTCACACAGCTACCTCGGTGCAAATTTTAGGACTAAAAATAATATTGTGAGGTGTGAGGTATTCAGAATAGACTGAAAATGAGTGGAAATTATGGTTTTTGAGGTTAATAATACTTTGGGATCAAAATGACCCCCAAATTCTATGATTTAAGCTGTTTTTTAGGGTTTTTTGAAAAAAACACCCGAATCCAAAACACACCCGAATCCGACAAAAAAAATTCGGTGAGGTTTTGCCAAAACGCGGTCGAACCCAAAACACGGCCGCGGAACCGAACCCAAAACCAAAACACAAAACCCGAAAAATTACAAGTGCACATCTCTACCTTTTTGACAGGGAAGATGGGCCCATCTCAGCTCTGGGCCCCATAGCAGCTGCACTAGCTGCACCTATGGTAGCTACGCCCTTGTTTGCAATGCATAGACCCTAAATATGGACCCCCATTGATAAATACTTCTCTTACAATTTAAAAAAAAAGAAAAAACATTTCTTTGGTTACTCTGCAGAAATATGATCATAAAACCCAATGATTTATTGTACAATATGCTCCTGCAATACAGAGTAATAATTTTCTTTGACATTTATATATGTTGTGCTATAATATTCTCTTTGTGTGCGTCTTATTTCCTCCCCCCCAAATGTCTGCAGTATTGAAAAACAATAAAGGAAAACCTTTCCCAGAATTGGTCCGGTTCAGAAATTGGTGCCTGTCCTCCGTGTAAGTCAACGGTTAATATAATGTGTATCGTTGGGTATACGAGCTGTTATAAGAGCATTTCCTACTGTTTCTCATCGCCGCCTATAAATACAAAAGAGAAGGAGAGACAGATATGGTACAGTATAATATATAGTGTGGTTATTGCTAGAGATGAGCGCCGGAAATTTTTCGGGTTTTGTGTTTTGGTTTTGGGTTCGGTTCCGCGGCCGTGTTTTGGGTTCGACCGCGTTTTGGCAAAACCTCACCGAATTTTTTTTGTCGGATTCGGGTGTGTTTTGGATTCGGGTGTTTTTTTCAAAAAACCCTAAAAAACAGCTTAAATCATAGAATTTGGGGGTAATTTTGATCCCAAAGTATTATTAACCTCAAAAAACATAATTTACACTCATTTTCAGCCTATTCTGAACACATCACACCTCACAATATTATTTTTAGTCCTAAAATTTGCACCGAGGTCGCTGTGTGAGTAAGATAAGCGACCCTAGTGGCCGACACAAACACCGGGCCCATCTAGGAGTGGCACTGCAGTGTCACGCAGGATGGCCCTTCCAAAAAACCCTCCCCAAACAGCACATGACGCAAAGAAAAAAAGAGGCGCAATGAGGTAGCTGACTGTGTGAGTAAGATTAGCGACCCTAGTGGCCGACACAAACACCGGGCACATCTAGGAGTGGCACTGCAGTGTCACGCAGGATGTCCCTTCCAAAAAACCCTCCCCAAACAGCACATGACGCAAAGAAAAAAAGAGGCGCAATGAGGTAGCTGTGTGAGTAAGATTAGCGACCCTAGTGGCCGACACAAACACCGGGCCCATCTAGGAGTGGCACTGCAGTGTCACGCAGGATGTCCCTTCCAAAAAACCCTCCCCAATCAGCACATGATGCAAAGAAAAAGAAAAGAAAAAAGAGGTGCAAGATGGAATTATCCTTGGGCCCTCCCACCCACCCTTATGTTGTATAAACAAAACAGGACATGCACACTTTAACCAACCCATCATTTCAGTGACAGGGTCTGCCACACGACTGTGACTGATATGACGGGTTGGTTTGGACCCCCCCCAAAAAAGAAGCAATTAATCTCTCCTTGCACAAACTGGCTCTACAGAGGCAAGATGTCCACCTCATCTTCACCCTCCGATATATCACCGTGTACATCCCCCTCCTCACAGATTATCAATTCGTCCCCACTGGAATCCACCATCTCAGCTCCCTGTGTACTTTGTGGAGGCAATTGCTGCTGGTCAATGTCTCCGCGGAGGAATTGATTATAATTCATTTTAATGAACATCATCTTCTCCACATTTTCTGGATGTAACCTCGTACGCCGATTGCTGACAAGGTGAGCGGCGGCACTAAACACTCTTTCGGAGTACACACTTGTGGGAGGGCAACTTAGGTAGAATAAAGCCAGTTTGTGCAAGGGCCTCCAAATTGCCTCTTTTTCCTGCCAGTATAAGTACGGACTGTGTGACGTGCCTACTTGGATGCGGTCACTCATATAATCCTCCACCATTCTATCAATGTTGAGAGAATCATATGCAGTGACAGTAGACGACATGTCCGTAATCGTTGTCAGGTCCTTCAGTCCGGACCAGATGTCAGCATCAGCAGTCGCTCCAGACTGCCCTGCATCACCGCCAGCGGGTGGGCTCGGAATTCTGAGCCTTTTCCTCGCACCCCCAGTTGCGGGAGAATGTGAAGGAGGAGATGTTGACAGGTCGCGTTCCGCTTGACTTGACAATTTTGTCACCAGCAGGTCTTTCAACCCCAGCAGACCTGTGTCTGCCGGAAAGAGAGATCCAAGGTAGGCTTTAAATCTAGGATCGAGCACGGTGGCCAAAATGTAGTGCTCTGATTTCAACAGATTGACCACCCGTGAATCCTTGTTAAGCGAATTAAGGGCTGCATCCACAAGTCCCACATGCCTAGCGGAATCGCTCCGTGTTAGCTCCTTCTTCAATGCCTCCAGCTTCTTCTGCAAAAGCCTGATGAGGGGAATGACCTGACTCAGGCTGGCAGTGTCTGAACTGACTTCACGTGTGGCAAGTTCAAAGGGCATCAGAACCTTGCACAACGTTGAAATCATTCTCCACTGCACTTGAGACAGGTGCATTCCATCTCCTATATCGTGCTCAATTGTATAGGCTTGAATGGCCTTTTGCTGCTCCTCCAACCTCTGAAGCATATAGAGGGTTGAATTCCACCTCGTTACCACTTCTTGCTTCAGATGATGGCAGGGCAGGTTCAGTAGTTTTTGGTGGTGCTCCAGTCTTCTGTACGTGGTGCCTGTACGCCGAAAGTGTCCCGCAATTTTTCTGGCCACCGACAGCATCTCTTGCATGCCCCTGTCGTTTTTTAAAAAATTCTGCACCACCAAATTCAAGGTATGTGCAAAACATGGGACGTGCTGGAATTTGCCCATATTTAATGCACACACAATATTGCTGGCGTTGTCCGATGCCACAAATCCACAGGAGAGTCCAATTGGGGTAAGCCATTCCGCGATGATCTTCCTCAGTTGCCGTAAGAGGTTTTCAGCTGTGTGCGTATTCTGGAAAGCGGTGATACAAAGCGTAGCCTGCCTAGGAAAGAGTTGGCGTTTGCGAGATGCTGCTACTGGTGCCGCCGCTGCTGTTCTTGCGGCGGGAGTCCATACATCTACCCAGTGGGCTGTCACAGTCATATAGTCCTGACCCTGCCCTGCTCCACTTGTCCACATGTCCGTGGTTAAGTGGACATTGGGTACAACTGCATTTTTTAGGACACTGGTGAGTCTTTTTCTGACGTCCGTGTACATTCTCGGTATCGCCTGCCTAGAGAAGTGGAACCTAGATGGTATTTGGTAACGGGGGCACACTGCCTCAATAAATTGTCTAGTTCCCTGTGAACTAACGGCGGATACCGGACGCACGTCTAACACCAACATAGTTGTCAAGGACTCAGTTATCCGCTTTGCAGTAGGATGACTGCTGTGATATTTCATCTTCCTCGCAAAGGACTGTTGAACAGTCAATTGCTTACTGGAAGTAGTACAAGTGGGCTTACGACTTCCCCTCTGGGATGACCATCGACTCCCAGCGGCAACAACAGCAGCGCCAGCAGCAGTAGGCGTTACACGCAAGGATGCATCGGAGGAATCCCAGGCAGGAGAGGACTCGTCAGACTTGCCAGTGACATGGCCTGCAGGACTATTGGCATTCCTGGGGAAGGAGGAAATTGACACTGAGGGAGTTGGTGGGGTGGTTTGCGTGAGCTTGGTTACAAGAGGAAGGGATTTACTGGTCAGTGGACTGCTTCCGCTGTCACCCAAAGTTTTTGAACTTGTCACTGACTTATTATGAATGCGCTGCAGGTGACGTATAAGGGAGGATGTTCCGAGGTGGTTAACGTCCTTACCCCTACTTATTACAGCTTGACAAAGGGAACACACGGCTTGACACCTGTTGTCCGCATTTCTGGTGAAATACCTCCACACCGAAGAGCTGATTTTTTTGGTATTTTCACCTGGCATGTCAACGGCCATATTCCTCCCACGGACAACAGGTGTTACCCCGGGTGCCTGACTTAAACAAACCACCTCACCATCAGAATCCTCCTGGTCAATTTCCTCCCCAGCGCCAGCAACACCCATATCCTCCTCATCCTGGTGTACTTCAACACTGACATCTTCAATCTGACTATCAGGAACTGGACTGCGGGTGCTCCTTCCAGCACTTGCAGGGGGCATGCAAATAGTGGAAGGCGCATGCTCTTCACGTCCAGTGTTGGGAAGGTCAGGCATCGCAAACGACACAATTGGACTCTCCTTGTGGATTTGGGATTTCAAAGAACGCACAGTTCTTTGCGGTGCTTTTGCCAGCTTGAGTCTTTTCAGTTTTCTAGCGAGAGGCTGAGTGCTTCCATCCTCATGTGAAGCTGAACCACTAGCCATGAACATAGGCCAGGGCCTCAGCCGTTCCTTGCCACTCCGTGTGGTAAATGGCATATTGGCAAGTTTACGCTTCTCCTCCGACAATTTTATTTTAGGTTTTGGAGTCCTTTTTTTTCTGATATTTGGTGTTTTGGATTTGACATGCTCTGTACTATGACATTGGGCATCGGCCTTGGCAGACGACGTTGCTGGCATTTCATCGTCTCGGCCATGACTAGTGGCAGCAGCTTCAGCACGAGGTGGAAGTGGATCTTGATCTTTCCCTAATTTTGGAACCTCAACTTTTTTGTTCTCCATATTTTATAGGCAGAACTAAAAGGCACCTCAGGTAAACAATGGAGATGGATGGATTGGATACTAGTATACAATTATGGACGGACTGCCACGGTTAGGTGGTATAAAAAAACCACGGTTAGGTGGTATATATTATAATAATAATACAATTATGGATGGACGGACTGCCTGCCGACTGCCGACACAGAGGTAGCCACAGCCGTGAACTACCGCACTGTACACTGGTTGATAAAGAGATAGTAGTATACTCGTAACAACTAGTATGACACTATGACGACGGTATAAAGAATGAAAAAAAAACCACGGTTAGGTGGTATATATTATAATAATAATACAATTATGGATGGACGGACTGCCTGCCGACTGCCGACACAGAGGTAGCCACAGCCGTGAACTACCGCACTGTACACTGGTTGATAAAGAGATAGTAGTATACTCGTAACAACTAGTATGACACTATGACGACGGTATAAAGAATGAAAAAAAAACCACGGTTAGGTGGTATATATTATAATAATAATACAATTATGGATGGACGGACTGCCTGCCGACTGCCGACACAGAGGTAGCCACAGCCGTGAACTACCGCACTGTACACTGGTTGATAAAGAGATAGTAGTATACTCGTAACAACTAGTATGACACTATGACGACGGTATAAAGAATGAAAAAAAAACCACGGTTAGGTGGTATATATTATAATAATAATACAATTATGGATGGACGGACTGCCTGCCGACTGCCGACACAGAGGTAGCCACAGCCGTGAACTACCGCACTGTACACTGGTTGATAAAGAGATAGTAGTATACTCGTAACAACTAGTATGACACTATGACGACGGTATAAAGAATGCAAAAAAAACCACAGTTAGGTGGTATATATTATAATAATAATACAATTATGGATGGACGGACTGCCTGCCGACTGCCGACACAGAGGTAGCCACAGCCGTGAACTACCGCACTGTACACTGGTTGATAAAGAGATAGTAGTATACTCGTAACAACTAGTATGACACTATGACGGTATAAAGAATGAAAAAAAAACCACGGTTAGGTGGTATATATTATAATAATAATACAATTATGGATGGACGGACTGCCTGCCGACTGCCGACACAGAGGTAGCCACAGCCGTGAACTACCGCACTGTACACTGGTTGATAAAGAGATAGTAGTATACTCGTAACAATTAGGATGACACTATGACGGTATAAAGAATGAAAAAAAAACCACGGTTAGGTGGTAGGTATATAATAATAAATAATACAATTCTGGTCGGACGGACTGCCTGCCGTGTGCCGACACAGAGGTAGCCACAGCCGTGAACTACCGCACTGTACACTGGTTGATAAAGAGATAGTAGTATACTCGTAACAATTAGGATGACACTATGACGGTATAAAGAATGAAAAAAAAACCACGGTTAGGTGGTAGGTATATAATAATAAATAATACAATTCTGGTCGGACGGACTGCCTGCCGTGTGCCGACACAGAGGTAGCCACAGCCGTGAACTACCGCACTGTACACTGGTTGATAAAGAGATAGTAGTATACTCGTAACAATTAGGATGACACTATGACGGTATAAAGAATGAAAAAAAAACCACGGTTAGGTGGTAGGTATATAATAATAAATAATACAATTCTGGTCGGACGGACTGCCTGCCGTGTGCCGACACAGAGGTAGCCACAGCCGTGAACTACCGCACTGTACACTGGTTGATAAAGAGATAGTAGTATACTCGTAACAATTAGGATGACACTATGACGGTATAAAGAATGAAAAAAAAACCACGGTTAGGTGGTAGGTATATAATAATAAATAATACAATTCTGGTCGGACGGACTGCCTGCCGTGTGCCGACACAGAGGTAGCCACAGCCGTGAACTACCGCACTGTACACTGGTTGATAAAGAGATAGTAGTATACTCGTAACAATTAGGATGACACTATGACGGTATAAAGAATGAAAAAAAAACCACGGTTAGGTGGTAGGTATATAATAATAAATAATACAATTCTGGTCGGACGGACTGCCTGCCGTGTGCCGACACAGAGGTAGCCACAGCCGTGAACTACCGCACTGTACTGTGTCTGCTGCTAATATAGACTGGTTGATATTTAAAGAGATATTAGTAGTATACAACAATACTATACTGGTGGTCAGGCACTGGTCACCACTCCTGCAGCAAAAGTGTGCACTGTTAATTAATATAATTGTACTCCTGGCTCCTGCTAACAACCTGCAGTGCTCCCCAGTCTCCCCCACAATTAATTATAAGCTTTTAATTTATACATTGATGACTGTGCAGCACACTGGGCTGAGCTGAGTGCACACAGACTGAGTCACACTGTGTGACTGACTGTGCTGTGTATCGTTTTTTTTTTCAGGCAGAGAACGGATATAGCAGAGAGAAGTGAACGGATATATTATATTAAATAAAAGTTAACTAGCAACTGCACTGGTCACTGACTGTGGTAAACTAACTCTGTCTGCGACTCTGCACAATCTCTCTCTATCTAATCTATCTATCTCTATTCTAATGGAGAGGACGCCAGACACGTCCTCTCCCTATCAATCTCAATGCACGAGTGAAAATGGCGGCGACGCGCGGCTCCTTATATAGAATCCGAGTCTCGCGATAGAATCCGAGCCTCGCGAGAATCCGACAGCGTCATGATGACGTTCGGGCGCGCTCGGGTTAACCGAGCAAGGCGGGAAGATCCGAGTCGCTCGGACCCGTGGAAAAAAAAGTGAAGTTCGTGCGGGTTCGGATTCAAAGAAACCGAACCCGCTCATCTCTAGTTATTGCTTTCCTTTTTCTATTCAAAACAGTCACTTTAGCAGGGCTTTGCATATAGGCACACAGTGACAGCAAATTGATGCAATAAATGCATCGCACATTACCCGCTGTAAAAGCTCTTCATTTTACTGTCATCATGAATTATCACATTCAAAACATGTTAGCCCCTCATTTATTCTCTTAGTTATTTTCCTGACGGTCTCCTTGCTGTTTGCTGGCAGATAAATTCAATACATTATGCCCGGACAGCACAGCACAAATCTGCTCTGCATGTCATGGAAGATGCAGTCGCCATGCCGACATTTAATGTCAGCAGTCATACCGTCATCAACAGAATGCCGACAGATATTTTTGAAATGTCAGCACTCAGCATACAAGTAGACATACAGTATGCTAAATGTTCACATGTCAACAGTGTTGGCACATGAAATGCTGACATTAGGCAGAATGCAGACATTAGGGTTAGGCTGTGGAGACAGGGATAGGGTTAGGTTGTAGAGCGACATTCTGAGTACAGTATGTTGACTGCATATAGACACAAGGACTATGTGAACACTCTCATGTCAGCATGACAAATGATAACAACATTGGGGGTCATTCCGAGTTGATCGCTCGCTAGCAGTTTTTAGCAGCCATGCAAACGCTATGCCGCCGCCCACTGGGAGTATATTTTTAAGCTTAGCAGAAGTGCAAACGAATGGGTCGCAGAGCACCAGCAAAAAAAATTTGTGCAGTTTCAGAGTAGCTCAAAACCTACTCAGCGCTTGCGATCACTTCAGACTATTCAGTTCCGGATTCGACGTCACAAACCCGCCCATCGTTCGCCCAGCCACGCCTGCGTTTTACCTGGCACGCCTGCGTTTTTCCGAACACTCCCTGAAAACGGTCAGTTGACACCCAGAAATGCCCACTTCATGTCAATCACTCTGCGGCTGCCATTGCGACTGAAATGCATCTCTAGACCCTGTGCAAAACTACATCGTTCATTGTGCCCGTACGTCGCGCGTGAGCATTGCACCACATACGCATGCACAGAACTGCCGTTTTTTAGCCTGATCGCTGCGCTCAGAACAAATGCAGCTAGCGATCAACTCGGAATGACCACCATTATTGTATGAGAGTAGACAAAACATTTTGGGGTAAATTCACTAAGATGGGAGTTCTATTTAAGATGGGATGTTGCCCACAGCAACCAATCAGATTCTACTTCTCATTTATCTAGCACCTTCTAGAAGATAACACTTGGAATCTGATTGGTTGCTATAGGCAACATCCCATCTTAAATAGAATTCCCATCTTAGTAAGTTTACCCCTCTGAATCTTGTTATGGAGTATTATTTAAATGGATTTTATGAAGCTCACATTGGGTTGCACTTATCCGTTTTGGGGGGAATATTTTATAAAATCTGCATTTTTAATTCAGATGTGATTAAATGTTTTTTTTGCCCAAACTCACAATGTGAAAATTCTAATTTTCACGTGAATTTACTAAATTCCTCGAACCTGGAGATGGACATCGATTCGAGCCAGTCCTGCAAAAAAGCTGGAAGCCACAAGATAGCATAATAGTAGGCAGGTGTTTGCGCACCAAGGGTTGGTGTTGTGTGGGAGTGCTACAGCGGAGAACGACACGGATTCAATATAGTACAATACAATGGGTCATTGCGCTCTATCTCAGTGCTGGGTCTGTTAGTAATGATTGTGACCGAGGTGTCAATGGTGTAAAACACTTTACTTAAATACAGTATTTCCAGCTCACGAGTATACTGTACAGTGTGTAAGACAATATAGATAGAAAAAAGAGAGGAGATTGGTGTTATAGATGGGATGTAGCAGGGACTATTCCCACTCATGGGTGTCCACAACACCCACAGAGTTGGAACAGAACCTGTGGCGAGTGCAGCTACCAAGCCCGGATGGCCCCCTCACCGCCGGTATTCTGCTGCCGGATTCCGCAGTCGGTATACTGACTGCCGGGATCCCCAGCACCGGTAAACCATACCCAACCTGCTACAGCTAGTCTCTCAAGGTGCCGTACGTGACGGTCTGGTGCTTACTGTGATGGTGTAAAGGCGATAGTTTCCAAATGCAAAAACTCTTCATCTTTTGTAGGAGGATGAATATCCAACGGTTTATAGCCTTAATGGTGGCTCTGAGATGCCGTTCTGGAGTGCGGCATCTCGCTACTCCAGAGGCCCGGATACCGGAGTGGTGGATGGGTGGCGTGACCACAGTAGTGGTGGAAGAGTGCGGGTCTTGGACTGTTTTACCTGTTGCGTTGGTGGGGCGCTCCGGGACCGCCTGGTTGGGACATAGCCTAAGGCTCATTTGATCAGCCCAGCCGTGCTTGGTCTGTAAGGAGGGGATGCGCAGACACTTGTTTGGGGATGGGGGGGGGGGGGGGGGTTAGCTCTTGGATGCTTGTTTTAGTACTGTCAGACTAAAATGTATTAGTAACTTCTAAATATTTCCACTCTACTATACCATATTACTTCTTGAGTGGAGTGTAAATAGGTAGGACTGCCCTGTAAGCTGTACTACGGTACTTAGTACATATGCATACATACAGTAATTAAAAGTAAAATGAACTGTCATAGTTGTCATGTTGTTTTTTGTTTAATTATATTAAATTGGCAATCACCAAATGAGAACTAATCTCAAATCAATTAAAATAATACAAATAAAAAGAGGGGGTCAGCCATTACTGTTGTGCCTAGGGTGCCGATAGCTGTGATCAAGGGCCCCGGTACTGGGAGGGGGCAGGGCCAACCTAGGAAATGTGGCCCCTCCCGGAGCCGATAGCTGTGATCAAGGGCCCCCAGTACTGGGAGGGGGCAGGGCCAATCTAGGAAAGTGAGGCCCCTCCTTAGAAAATGTAGCAGCAGCCGCCAGTCAGTCCGCAATTTTTCTGCACATAGTGCTGCTGTCTGCAACGGGGTAAAGAGTACCCGCTCCTCTCTCTGTGCCACTGGATCTCCCCAAAAACCTAAAACCTTGAATAAGTGACACTACTCAAAATCAAAACACCAAACCGGAAATGTGGACATTTCTGTGCAGATTAGGGCAGGGGTTGGATGGATCAAGGCACGGCCTATTTTGCCCAAACTTTGAATTTTTAAATGTTATTTATGTGAAGGAACATCTCTTTATTATGGTGCCAGTATTACATCGCCGGCCCGGCAAACCTAGCTATATATAGTGTCTATACTAACAGGGTATATAGAATTGTGAATACACTGTAACAAGTCATTGCTATCTGTAAAAACACACTTCTTGTCCATTTCATATCCTGCAGCTGTTTATTTCAAATGAAACAGCTGGGTCAACAGAAAACTGCAGAAGTCAAGGTTTTATAAAGCCAATTTTCCTGTGGGCGGGAAAGCTCAGAAAACAGCGTTATATTTTCTACTATATATATATGTAATACATTGAATTAGATTTCAGAGAGCTCCAGTAACACTTGCTTTGTTGGTGGATGACTAAAGAGATTTTACACTAGAGATGAGCGGGTTCGGTTTCTTTGAATCCGAACCCGCACGAACTTCACTTTTTTTTTCACGGGTCCGAGCGACTCGGATCTTCCCGCCTTGCTCGGTTAACCCGAGCGCGCCCGAACGTCATCATGACGCTGTCGGATTCTCGCGAGACTCGGATTCTATATAAGGAGCCGCGCGTCGCCGCCATTTTCACACGTGCATTGAGATTGATAGGGAGAGGACGTGGCTGGCGTCCTCTCCATTAGAATAGATTAGAAGAGAGAGAGAGAGAGAGAGATTGTGCAGACAGAGTTTACCACAGTGACCAGTGCAGTTGTTGTTAAGTTAACTTTTATTTAATATATCCGTTCTCTGCTATATCCGTTCTCTGCCTGAAAAAAACGATACACAGCAGTCACACAGTGTGACTCAGTCTGTGTGCACTCAGCTCAGCCCAGTGTGCTGCACATCAATGTATAAAAGCTTATAATAATTGTGGGGGAGACTGGGGAGCACTGCAGGTTGTTATAGCAGGAGCCAGGAGTACATAATATTATATTAATTTAAAATTAAACAGTGCACACTTTTGCTGCAGGAGTGCCACTGCCAGTGTGACTAGTGGTGACCAGTGCCTGACCACCAGTATAGTAGTATATTGTTGTATACTATCTCTTTATCAACCAGTCTATATTAGCAGCAGACACAGTACAGTGCGGTAGTTCACTGCTGTGGCTACCTCTGTGTCGGCAGTCGGCACTCGGCAGGCAGTCCGTCCATCCATAATTGTATAATTATATACCACCTAACCGTGGTATTTTTTTTTCTTTCTTTATACCGTCGTCATAGTCATACTAGTTGTTACGAGTATACTACTATCTCTTTATCAACCAGTGTACAGTGCGGTAGTTCACGGCTGTGGCTACCTCTGTGTCGGCAGTCGGCAGGCAGTCCGTCCATCCATAATTGTATTATAATATATACCACCTAACCGTGGTTTTTTTTTCATTCTTTATACCGTCATAGTGTCATACTAGTTGTTACGAGTATACTACTATCTCTTTATCAACCAGTGTACAGTGCGGTAGTTCACGGCTGTGGCTACCTCTGTGTCGGCAGTCGGCAGGCAGTCCGTCCATCCATAATTGTATTATAATATATACCACCTAACCGTGGTTTTTTTTTTCATTCTTTATACCGTCATAGTCAGTCATACTAGTTGTTACGAGTATACTACTATCTCTTTATCAACCAGTGTACAGTGCGGTAGTTCACGGCTGTGGCTACCTCTGTGTCGGCAGTCGGCAGGCAGTCCGTCCATCCATAATTGTATTATAATATATACCACCTAACCGTGGTTTTTTTTTCATTCTTTATACCGTCATAGTGTCATACTAGTTGTTACGAGTATACTACTATCTCTTTATCAACCAGTGTACAGTGCGGTAGTTCACGGCTGTGGCTACCTCTGTGTCGGAACTCGGCAGGCAGTCCGTCCATCCATAATTGTATTATTATAATATATACCACCTAACCGTGGTTTTTTTTTCATTCTTTATACCGTCATAGTGTCATACTAGTTGTTACGAGTATACTACTATCTCTTTATCAACCAGTGTACAGTGCGGTAGTTCACGGCTGTGGCTACCTCTGTGTCGGCAGTCGGCAGGCAGTCCGTCCATCCATAATTGTATTATAATATATACCACCTAACCGTGGTTTTTTTTTCATTCTTTATACCGTCATAGTGTCATACTAGTTGTTACGAGTATACTACTATCTCTTTATCAACCAGTGTACAGTGCGGTAGTTCACGGCTGTGGCTACCTCTGTGTCGGCAGTCGGCAGGCAGTCCGTCCATCCATAATTGTATTATAATATATACCACCTAACCGTGGTTTTTTTTTCATTCTTTATACCGTCATAGTCAGTCATACTAGTTGTTACGAGTATACTACTATCTCTTTATCAACCAGTGTACAGTGCGGTAGTTCACGGCTGTGGCTACCTCTGTGTCGGAACTCGGCAGGCAGTCCGTCCATCCATAATTGTATTACAATATATACCACCTAACCGTGGTTTTTTTTTCATTCTTTATACCGTCATAGTCAGTCATACTAGTTGTTACGAGTATACTACTATCTCTTTATCAACCAGTGTACAGTGCGGTAGTTCACGGCTGTGGCTACCTCTGTGTCGGCACTCGGCAGGCAGTCCGTCCAACCATAATTGTATTATAATATATACCACCTAACCGTGGTTTTTTTTTCATTCTTTATACCGTCGTCATACTAGTTGTTACGAGTATACTACTATCTCTTTATCAACCAGTGTACAGTGCGGTAGTTCACGGCTGTGGCTACCTCTGTGTCGGCAGTCGGCAGGCAGTCCGTCCATCCATAATTGTATTATAATATATACCACCTAACCGTGGTTTTTTTTTCATTCTTTATACCGTCATAGTCAGTCATACTAGTTGTTACGAGTATACTACTATCTCTTTATCAACCAGTGTACAGTGCGGTAGTTCACGGCTGTGGCTACCTCTGTGTCGGAACTCGGCAGGCAGTCCGTCCATCCATAATTGTATTACAATATATACCACCTAACCGTGGTTTTTTTTTCATTCTTTATACCGTCATAGTCAGTCATACTAGTTGTTACGAGTATACTACTATCTCTTTATCAACCAGTGTACAGTGCGGTAGTTCACGGCTGTGGCTACCTCTGTGTCGGCACTCGGCAGGCAGTCCGTCCAACCATAATTGTATTATAATATATACCACCTAACCGTGTTTTTTTTTTCATTCTTTATACCGTCGTCATACTAGTTGTTACGAGTATACTACTATCTCTTTATCAACCAGTGTACAGTGCGGTAGTTCACGGCTGTGGCTACCTCTGTGTCGGCACTCGGCAGGCAGTCCGTCCATCCATAATTGTATTATATACCACCTAACCGTGGTTTTTTTATACCACCTAACCGTGGCAGTCCGTCCATAATTGTATACTAGTATCCAATCCATCCATCTCCATTGTTTACCTGAGGTGCCTTTTAGTTCTGCCTATAAAATATGGAGAACAAAAAAGTTGAGGTTCCAAAATTAGGGAAAGATCAAGATCCACTTCCACCTCGTGCTGAAGCTGCTGCCACTAGTCATGGCCGAGACGATGAAATGCCAGCAACGTCGTCTGCCAAGGCCGATGCCCAATGTCATAGTACAGAGCATGTCAAATCCAAAACACCAAATATCAGAAAAAAAAGGACTCCAAAACCTAAAATAAAATTGTCGGAGGAGAAGCGTAAACTTGCCAATATGCCATTTACCACACGGAGTGGCAAGGAACGGCTGAGGCCCTGGCCTATGTTCATGGCTAGTGGTTCAGCTTCACATGAGGATGGAAGCACTCAGCCTCTCGCTAGAAAACTGAAAAGACTCAAGCTGGCAAAAGCACCGCAAAGAACTGTGCGTTCTTTGAAATCCCAAATCCACAAGGAGAGTCCAATTGTGTCGTTTGCGATGCCTGACCTTCCCAACACTGGACGTGAAGAGCATGCGCCTTCCACCATTTGCACGCCCCCTGCAAGTGCTGGAAGGAGCACCCGCAGTCCAGTTCCTGATAGTCAGATTGAAGATGTCAGTGTTGAAGTACACCAGGATGAGGAGGATATGGGTGTTGCTGGCGCTGGGGAGGAAATTGACCAGGAGGATTCTGATGGTGAGGTGGTTTGTTTAAGTCAGGCACCCAGGGAGACACCTGTTGTCCGTGGGAGGAATATGGCCGTTGACATGCCAGGTGAAAATACCAAAAAAATCAGCTCTTCGGTGTGGAGGTATTTCACCAGAAATGCGGACAACAGGTGTCAAGCCGTGTGTTCCCTTTGTCAAGCTGTAATAAGTAGGGGTAAGGACGTTAACCACCTCGGAACATCCTCCCTTATACGTCACCTGCAGCGCATTCATAATAAGTCAGTGACAAGTTCAAAAACTTTGGGTGACAGCGGAAGCAGTCCACTGACCAGTAAATCCCTTCCTCTTGTAACCAAGCTCACGCAAACCACCCCACCAACTCCCTCAGTGTCAATTTCCTCCTTCCCCAGGAATGCCAATAGTCCTGCAGGCCATGTCACTGGCAAGTCTGACGAGTCCTCTCCTGCCTGGGATTCCTCCGATGCATCCTTGCGTGTAACGCCTACTGCTGCTGGCGCTGCTGTTGTTGCCGCTGGGAGTCGATGGTCATCCCAGAGGGGAAGTCGTAAGCCCACTTGTACTACTTCCAGTAAGCAATTGACTGTTCAACAGTCCTTTGCGAGGAAGATGAAATATCACAGCAGTCATCCTACTGCAAAGCGGATAACTGAGTCCTTGACAACTATGTTGGTGTTAGACGTGCGTCCGGTATCCGCCGTTAGTTCACAGGGAACTAGACAATTTATTGAGGCAGTGTGCCCCCGTTACCAAATACCATCTAGGTTCCACTTCTCTAGGCAGGCGATACCGAGAATGTACACGGACGTCAGAAAAAGACTCACCAGTGTCCTAAAAAATGCAGTTGTACCCAATGTCCACTTAACCACGGACATGTGGACAAGTGGAGCAGGGCAGGGTCAGGACTATATGACTGTGACAGCCCACTGGGTAGATGTATGGACTCCCGCCGCAAGAACAGCAGCGGCGGCACCAGTAGCAGCATCTCGCAAACGCCAACTCTTTCCTAGGCAGGCTACGCTTTGTATCACCGCTTTCCAGAATACGCACACAGCTGAAAACCTCTTACGGCAACTGAGGAAGATCATCGCGGAATGGCTTACCCCAATTGGACTCTCCTGTGGATTTGTGGCATCGGACAACGCCAGCAATATTGTGTGTGCATTAAATATGGGCAAATTCCAGCACGTCCCATGTTTTGCACATACCTTGAATTTGGTGGTGCAGAATTTTTTAAAAAACGACAGGGGCGTGCAAGAGATGCTGTCGGTGGCCAGAAAAATTGCGGGACACTTTCGGCGTACAGGCACCACGTACAGAAGACTGGAGCACCACCAAAAACTACTGAACCTGCCCTGCCATCATCTGAAGCAAGAAGTGGTAACGAGGTGGAATTCAACCCTCTATATGCTTCAGAGGTTGGAGGAGCAGCAAAAGGCCATTCAAGCCTATACAATTGAGCACGATATAGGAGATGGAATGCACCTGTCTCAAGTGCAGTGGAGAATGATTTCAACGTTGTGCAAGGTTCTGATGCCCTTTGAACTTGCCACACGTGAAGTCAGTTCAGACACTGCCAGCCTGAGTCAGGTCATTCCCCTCATCAGGCTTTTGCAGAAGAAGCTGGAGGCATTGAAGAAGGAGCTAACACGGAGCGATTCCGCTAGGCATGTGGGACTTGTGGATGCAGCCCTTAATTCGCTTAACAAGGATTCACGGGTGGTCAATCTGTTGAAATCAGAGCACTACATTTTGGCCACCGTGCTCGATCCTAGATTTAAAGCCTACCTTGGATCTCTCTTTCCGGCAGACACAGGTCTGCTGGGGTTGAAAGACCTGCTGGTGACAAAATTGTCAAGTCAAGCGGAACGCGACCTGTCAACATCTCCTCCTTCACATTCTCCCGCAACTGGGGGTGCGAGGAAAAGGCTCAGAATTCCGAGCCCACCCGCTGGCGGTGATGCAGGGCAGTCTGGAGCGACTGCTGATGCTGACATCTGGTCCGGACTGAAGGACCTGACAACGATTACGGACATGTCGTCTACTGTCACTGCATATGATTCTCTCAACATTGATAGAATGGTGGAGGATTATATGAGTGACCGCATCCAAGTAGGCACGTCACACAGTCCGTACTTATACTGGCAGGAAAAAGAGGCAATTTGGAGGCCCTTGCACAAACTGGCTTTATTCTACCTAAGTTGCCCTCCCACAAGTGTGTACTCCGAAAGAGTGTTTAGTGCCGCCGCTCACCTTGTCAGCAATCGGCGTACGAGGTTACATCCAGAAAATGTGGAGAAGATGATGTTCATTAAAATGAATTATAATCAATTCCTCCGCGGAGACATTGACCAGCAGCAATTGCCTCCACAAAGTACACAGGGAGCTGAGATGGTGGATTCCAGTGGGGACGAATTGATAATCTGTGAGGAGGGGGATGTACACGGTGATATATCGGAGGGTGAAGATGAGGTGGACATCTTGCCTCTGTAGAGCCAGTTTGTGCAAGGAGAGATTAATTGCTTCTTTTTGGGGGGGGGTCCAAACCAACCCGTCATATCAGTCACAGTCGTGTGGCAGACCCTGTCACTGAAATGATGGGTTGGTTAAAGTGTGCATGTCCTGTTTTGTTTATACAACATAAGGGTGGGTGGGAGGGCCCAAGGATAATTCCATCTTGCACCTCTTTTTTCTTTTCTTTTTCTTTGCATCATGTGCTGATTGGGGAGGGTTTTTTGGAAGGGACATCCTGCGTGACACTGCAGTGCCACTCCTAGATGGGCCCGGTGTTTGTGTCGGCCACTAGGGTCGCTAATCTTACTCACACAGCTACCTCATTGCGCCTCTTTTTTTCTTTGCGTCATGTGCTGTTTGGGGAGGGTTTTTTGGAAGGGACATCCTGCGTGACACTGCAGTGCCACTCCTAGATGTGCCCGGTGTTTGTGTCGGCCACTAGGGTCGCTAATCTTACTCACACAGTCAGCTACCTCATTGCGCCTCTTTTTTTCTTTGCGTCATGTGCTGTTTGGGGAGGGTTTTTTGGAAGGGCCATCCTGCGTGACACTGCAGTGCCACTCCTAGATGGGCCCGGTGTTTGTGTCGGCCACTAGGGTCGCTAATCTTACTCACACAGCTACCTCATTGCGCCTCTTTTTTTCTTTGCGTCATGTGCTGTTTGGGGAGGGTTTTTTGGAAGGGACATCCTGCGTGACACTGCAGTGCCACTCCTAGATGGGCCCGGTGTTTGTGTCGGCCACTAGGGTCGCTTATCTTACTCACACAGCGACCTCGGTGCAAATTTTAGGACTAAAAATAATATTGTGAGGTGTGAGGTATTCAGAATAGACTGAAAATGAGTGTAAATTATGGTTTTTGAGGTTAATAATACTTTGGGATCAAAATGACCCCCAAATTCTATGATTTAAGCTGTTTTTTAGTGTTTTTGGAAAAAAACACCCGAATCCAAAACACACCCGAATCCGACAAAAATAATTCGGTGAGGTTTTGCCAAAACGCGTTCGAACCCAAAACACGGCCGCGGAACCGAACCCAAAACCAAAACACAAAACCCGAAAAATTTCAGGCGCTCATCTCTATTTTACACCCCTCCCCCATCCACTCCCAAACTTTCTACTCTTATTTGTTCCCAAACTGTCATTTCAATATGTAACAAAATAGTAACCTCTCCTTCCTGCTACTATAATGTATTTTATTGTACAGGAGGTACCATTATAGCTCGTCATTTCTTTGAACTACAGATAAACTACTATACCATTCCTACAATACTCACTTGTATACCTCTTTAAAATTGTTAAGAAAAGAGAATATATCATTGTAGCTAGAGGAAATATTCCACAGGTAACTGAATTACAACCGATCATACATTTACCTCCATTTTCTAAACACTACTACATAAACGACATATTAAATGTATCACATTCCCATTAGTCAGGGCTCCTGAAGGCAGTTAGTGTCCAGGTGATAGGCCTGCTAGGGACAGTGGGATCCGGAGGGCTGGGCCACTAGTGTCAGGATGCCGGGACCTGACCGGTTCCTTATTAAGTAAGAGGGAGTGAGGCAGGGCCTAACCTCCCTGGTAGATTATACTAAAGACAGTGATCTTTGTTTTATGTATATATTTGTTTTTGAGCTACCTGAATAAAAGGTATTTGTTGTTTTGTGCACAAGCCTGGAGTCGGTCGTTGTTGGAATTTCTGTAGCAGAGCACATTCTAGCAAGACTCCTGTTACAAAATCTCTCTCTCTCTATATATATATATATATATATATATTAGAGATGAGCGGGTTCGGTTTCTTTGAATCCGAACCCGCACGAACTTCACTTTTTTTTTCACGGGTCCGAGCGACTCGGATCTTCCCGCCTTGCTCGGTTAACCCGAGCGCGCCCGAACGTCATCATGACGCTGTCGGATTCTCGCGAGACTCGGATTCTATATAAGGAGCCGCGCGTCGCCGCCATTTTCACACGTGCATTGAGATTGATAGGGAGAGGACGTGGCTGGCGTCCTCTCCATTAGAATAGATTAGAAGAGAGAGAGAGAGAGAGAGATTGTGCAGACAGAGTTTACCACAGTGACCAGTGCAGTTGTTGTTAAGTTAACTTTTATTTAATATATCCGTTCTCTGCTATATCCGTTCTCTGCCTGAAAAAAACGATACACAGCAGTCACACAGTGTGACTCAGTCTGTGTGCACTCAGCTCAGCCCAGTGTGCTGCACATCAATGTATAAAAGCTTATAATAATTGTGGGGGAGACTGGGGAGCACTGCAGGTTGTTATAGCAGGAGCCAGGAGTACATAATATTATATTAATTTAAAATTAAACAGTGCACACTTTTGCTGCAGGAGTGCCACTGCCAGTGTGACTAGTGGTGACCAGTGCCTGACCACCAGTATAGTAGTATATTGTTGTATACTATCTCTTTATCAACCAGTCTATATTAGCAGCAGACACAGTACAGTGCGGTAGTTCACGGCTGTGGCTACCTCTGTGTCGGCAGTCGGCACTCGGCAGGCAGTCCGTCCATCCATAATTGTATAATTATATACCAATAACCGTGGTATTTTTTTTTCTTTCTTTATACCGTCGTCATAGTCATACTAGTTGTTACGAGTATACTACTATCTCTTTATCAACCAGTGTACAGTGCGGTAGTTCACGGCTGTGGCTACCTCTGTGTCGGCAGTCGGCAGGCAGTCCGTCC
Organism: Pseudophryne corroboree; assembly: GCF_028390025.1. NCBI lineage: Eukaryota > Metazoa > Chordata > Amphibia > Anura > Myobatrachidae > Pseudophryne > Pseudophryne corroboree. Next base: position 1,205,273,363 of record NC_086444.1, read on the forward strand.
ATCCATAATTGTATTATAATATATACCACCTAACCGTGGTTTTTTTTTCATTCTTTATACCGTCATAGTGTCATACTAGTTGTTACGAGTATACTACTATCTCTTTATCAACCAGTGTACAGTGCGGTAGTTCACGGCTGTGGCTACCTCTGTGTCGGCAGTCGGCAGGCAGTCCGTCCATCCATAATTGTATTATAATATATACCACCTAACCGTGGTTTTTTTTTCATTCTTTATACCGTCATAGTCAGTCATACTAGTTGTTACGAGTATACTACTATCTCTTTATCAACCAGTGTACAGTGCGGTAGTTCACGGCTGTGGCTACCTCTGTGTCGGAACTCGGCAGGCAGTCCGTACTTATACTGGCAGGAAAAAGAGGCAATTTGGAGGCCCTTGCACAAACTGGCTTAATTCTACCTAAGTTGCCCTCCCACAAGTGTGTACTCCGAAAGAGTGTTTAGTGCCGCCGCTCACCTTGTCAGCAATCGGCGTACGAGGTTACATCCAGAAAATGTGGAGAAGATGATGTTCATTAAAATGAATTATAATCAATTCCTCCGCGGAGACATTGACCAGCAGCAATTGCCTCCACAAAGTACACAGGGAGCTGAGATGGTGGATTCCAGTGGGGACGAATTGATAATCTGTGAGGAGGGGGATGTACACGGTGATATATCGGAGGGTGAAGATGAGGTGGACATCTTGCCTCTGTAGAGCCAGTTTGTGCAAGGAGAGATTAATTGCTTCTTTTTTGGGGGGGGGTCCAAACCAACCCGTCATATCAGTCACAGTCGTGTGGCAGACCCTGTCACTGAAATGATGGGTTGGTTAAAGTGTGCATGTCCTGTTTTGTTTATACAACATAAGGGTGGGTGGGAGGGCCCAAGGATAATTCCATCTTGCACCTCTTTTTTCTTTTCTTTTTCTTTGCATCATGTGCTGATTGGGGAGGGTTTTTTGGAAGGGACATCCTGCGTGACACTGCAGTGCCACTCCTAGATGGGCCCGGTGTTTGTGTCGGCCACTAGGGTCGCTAATCTTACTCACACAGCTACCTCATTGCGCCTCTTTTTTTCTTTGCGTCATGTGCTGTTTGGGGAGGGTTTTTTGGAAGGGACATCCTGCGTGACACTGCAGTGCCACTCCTAGATGTGCCCGGTGTTTGTGTCGGCCACTAGGGTCGCTAATCTTACTCACACAGTCAGCTACCTCATTGCGCCTCTTTTTTTCTTTGCGTCATGTGCTGTTTGGGGAGGTTTTTTTGGAAGGGCCATCCTGCGTGACACTGCAGTGCCACTCCTAGATGGGCCCGGTGTTTGTGTCGGCCACTAGGGTCGCTAATCTTACTCACACAGCTACCTCATTGCGCCTCTTTTTTTCTTTGCGTCATGTGCTGTTTGGGGAGGGTTTTTTGGAAGGGACATCCTGCGTGACACTGCAGTGCCACTCCTAGATGGGCCCGGTGTTTGTGTCGGCCACTAGGGTCGCTTATCTTACTCACACAGCGACCTCGGTGCAAATTTTAGGACTAAAAATAATATTGTGAGGTGTGAGGTATTCAGAATAGACTGAAAATGAGTGTAAATTATGGTTTTTGAGGTTAATAATACTTTGGGATCAAAATGACCCCCAAATTCTATGATTTAAGCTGTTTTTTAGTGTTTTTGGAAAAAAACACCCGAATCCAAAACACACCCGAATCCGACAAAAATAATTCGGTGAGGTTTTGCCAAAACGCGTTCGAACCCAAAACACGGCCGCGGAACCGAACCCAAAACCAAAACACAAAACCCGAAAAATTTCAGGCGCTCATCTCTAATATATATATATATATATATATATCGCACTTCCCCTGACATTAAATGTTACAGCTTTGCTGCATAGATATGTTTATCTTTTTTGCTGGAAAGGGGCTGCATCAATTTAGTAATGATTATAAAGTCATAAGGAAATTGCTAGCAGCATAATAATGATCATATATAATTGGAACCCAAAGTGTCAAGGTCTGGCCTTGGAGGAATCAGCCAGATGGAGGTCTGGTGCAGGCAGGTGGGTGGTGCAAGGGGCATATTGTCACAATCACATCATCATGGTCCCTACTTATACTACTGTATATAGAGCTGTGATTCTGGGCATTGTGTGTATGTGTGTGGGGGTGGGGCTTAGGATTCGGCAAGCCCAAATGACATCAGCAAGGCACCCGGGACTTCCAACGTCACACACAGACGGGAGGCTTCTGGGAAACTTGCCTACTTTCTTATGAATATTTATCAATATGTCCAACTCTATATGAGCCCAGTAAAGTTGACATAATTAAATTGTGGAAATTTGCTTACAATATACAAAATAAGAGTTGCTGTACAGTTGCTCAATATTGGAAAATAGGGACATTTCCAGTGCCAAGAATTTCCAGAAGCAAATCTATAATACCTAAGTGAGCCATTTGGTGCATATGGTATAATCCGCTTACTGTGAATAACTTGTAATCAATATGCTTTTTATCATTTTTTCACAGTGATTCTTTAGACAAGCCATTATGTGGCTGGAACTATCAGTAAATGTGTTTATATTATTCTATTTCTTGGACTGTGCCTCGTCGTTACCGGGGGTATATCTGGCACCAAACGGGCGTTTGTGTAGAACAGTGGTTCTCAAACTCGGTCCTCAGGACCCCACACAGTGCATGTTTTGCAGGTAACCCAGCAGGTGCACAGGTGTATTAATTATTCACTGACACATTTTAAAAGGTCCACAGGTGGAGCAAATTATTTCACTTGTTGATTCTGTGAGGAGACCTGCAAAACATGCACTGTGTGGGGTCCTGAGGACCGAGTTTGAGAACCTGTGGTGTAGAATAATGGCAGAGCATTGCGTAGCATAGGACACAATGTAATATTTTCCGCACACAGTACTCTCTACACAAGACTTATTGTATACTTGTCCACTTGCAATATATATAGCAGAATAAGTGATGAGTTGTTGACGCATTATATGCTGCCTTATCACAAAGTACAAGCTGTCATTTACGAGTTGATGTCACTATGGGCCATTATCTCACTGACAATGTAATGCTATTTTTGAAAGCCATGTTGCTTTGGCAACCTGCTTGAGCGGAAGGAAACAGGTGCTTTTCATGCTGTAATAAATGTAGCTACCTAAGTGCTGGGAAATGCTGACTGTACTCCTTAATACACACATACATAATCTGTGCTACTGGTGATTTTTTGAGATTTTTTTTATTTTTTATTACTTTGCCAAATGGCTTCAGAGCTACTGTTTGTTTTTCTTAATGTGCCTTTCGAGTGCCTGTGTAGTTCTCACTTACATTAATACAGGAGTGATTGTACCTTTCAGAGCCCCACCTGTTAATTATATTTCTTGTATCAGATGTCATTTCACCACCTACCACTTCTGGCTACCCAAGGCTTGCCCAAAATCTACTAGCACCCTATGCAAGATATTATGGAGCCTCCCCCATCCAACTATATCCATAATTAATTCTCATTATTTTTTTGATTAGAAAATACATACACATTGGCCCCCAGAGGGGAAAAAGTGCACTCATTGTCCCCCACAGGAATAATACGCACATTGGTGCCCACAATAGCAATATTAAAACATTAAACCTCACAGGGGGGAAAAACACATTGGCCCCGACAGGAAAAAGACAAACATATTGGCCCGCAAAGTAAAAAAAAAAAAAAGACCACCACAGAAAAAAACTACACGACATTGGCTCCCACAGGAAAAAAGCAAAAACACAGTATTGGCCCCAAAGGAAAATAAAAACACATTGGCCCCACAGGAGAGAAAAAAACACATTGCTCCTCATTGGAAAATAAACAAACATTGAACTCCACAGGATAATAAACAAATAACATTTAACCCCATAGGAATAAAACACACACATTGGCCCCAACAGAAAAATAAACATACTGACCCCCACAGAAAAAGACAAACACATTTGTCCCCTCAGGAAAAAATAAACACACTGGCCCCAATAGGAAAATAACAACAAACACATTGGCCCCCACAGGAGAAAAACAAACACATCAACTTCCACAGAAAAAACCCAGACATTAATTGCCTCAGCCCCCCACAAAAGACTGACCTGACCTGTTGGCAGCAGAAGAGATGAGTGTCTGCAGCCTCAGTATCTGTGGGGAAAGGTCTTATGTTTTACAAGGTGAGAGAGTCTGAAGGTATAAGTGTGGTGGGTGACAGGGTGAGAGTCTGCAGAGGCATATGTAAATGATGACAGTGTGAAATTGCCTGCAAATCAAGTATAGTTGTTAACAGAGTTATAGTCAGCTGGGATAGGTGTGGTGGTTAACAGGGTGAGATAGTCTGCTTTAGAGATGTGCGTCAACCACCATGTTTTGGTTCTAATTAATCATCGGGTTTTGGTTTTGCAGTATTATTAACCTCAATAACATTGATTTCTAGTCAATTATGACCACCTCACAGCTCACAATGGGGGTCATTCCGAGTTGTTAGCTCACTAGCAGTTTTTATCAGCCGTGCAAACGCATGGTCGCCGCCCACGGAGGAGTGTATTTTCTCTTTGCAGGAGTGCGAACGCCTGTGCAGCCACGCGGCAGCAAACACATTTTTTGCAAAACAAGACCAGCCCTGTAGTTACTTATCCTGTGCGATGGTTGCTGCGACGAGTGACACAGTAATGACGTCAATACCCGCCCAGCAAACGCCCAGCCACGCCTGCGTTTTTCCAAACACTCCCAGAAAACGGTCAGTTGACACCCATAAACGCCCTCTTTCTGTCAATCTCCTTGCGATCGGCTGCGCGATTGGAATCGCCGCTAGAACCAGTGCAAAACCACAATGGATTTCGTACCCATACGACGCGCATGCGCATTGCGGTGCATAAGCATGCGCAGATTAGCCATTTTTTCACTGATCGCTATGCAGCGAACAACGACAGCTAGCGACCAACTCGGAATGACCCCCAATGTTGTTTTCATCCAGTTTAGGCCATAAGGTTGCACCAAGTGAGCTGGCTGACTAAGGTAAGCAACAGCAGTGGTCTGCACAAACAAATGGCAGTTCAACTTCAAACGTGGCACATCTAGGAAACAGAATAGCACTGCAGTAGCAGACAGTATGGCAGTTTTATAAATTATACGACCCCATAGAAAGTAACCAAGAATGTTTTAATTAATAAAGAACAAGACCAGAAGGAAGGAAGGACTGATTTGTAAGTTAATTAAAACATTTTATTCAGAAAAAATGTTCCAATGTCTTTTCTTTCCTCAGTTGCTGTAAAACAGGATACAGCTCTTGATCTAGGTCTCACACGTGTTAATTTGGCAGTGCTCTCTGCAGTGCACAGAGAATGTCCAGAGGAGCGCGCGAGATGAGCCACGCCAGCGTCCTCTCCACCCTGATATCCTGCGTTGCCGTGGCACTAGTCTCCTCTTCTCAGCTCTGTGTATGCGTTTCCTGTATGTATAGCTGATTGCATGTACAGTAATGTACTACAGGTTTGCATCTTTTGAATGAGGCAGTGAATCCCCTCCACTGGCGTTTCTCCTATGGGTGCAGTGTGTGCGGTGCACACGGGCCCCTGAGTCCAGAGGGGGGCCCCCACCGCACACGCTGCACCCATTTTTAAAATACTCACCCCTCCGAAGTCCAGCGCCGGCATCCGCAGCGCTATTAGAACACAGTGAAAATGGCTCAGCGCCCATTTTCACGGAGTTCTGCGCATGCGCTGTAGAGAAATCTCAGGGAAAATGGCCGCTGCGCCTTTTTTCCGGGAGATCTGCGCATGCGCAATAGAGTCTGAGACCTCTAGTGCTCAGACTGTACAGTGCTCCGGGCAGAAAGGAGGAGGCCCGAACGGAGGAGGCTGAACACGGGCCTCCTCCTCTCTTAAAACGCCCCTGATCACCTCCCACTATGTTTTTCATTATTTAGTGTTAGCTAAAGTCTGTATACCTGTAGCTGCGCCCTTGGGTCTGCATTACATGGAATTGCTCTCTTTGTCAATAGTGACAGTGGGGTATATTTACTAAAATTCGTATTTTCCCGTTTGAGGTCAAAGTTCAATCACGAATGACATCGAAAGTGTAAAGTTGCACCTTTTTGAATTTATTACGACTAATTTACTAAGCTGTCGTATTCTGCATTTTCGGATTTACCGATGTCGATGTCATTCGTTTTTTTAGGCAGTGTTTTACGTGAGTGACTTGTAAAACACTGCCGACTTTAATACAATGAATCTCGGCCGGATCTGAGAGATCCGTGCTGGGCTTCATTGTGCACCTTTTTAAAAATTGTAATCAGTGTTAAAATCCAAAAAAAAATTGCGTGGGGTCCCCCCTCCTAAGCCAAACCAACCTCGGGCTCTTTGAGCCGGTCCTGGTTGAAAAAATATAGGGGGAAAATGTCAGGGGTTCCCCCATATTTAAGCAACCAGCACCGGGCTCTGCGCCTGGTCCTGGTTCCAAAAATACGGGGGACAAAAAGCGTAGGGGTCCCCCGTATTTCTGAAACCAGCACCGGGCTCCACTAGCCAGATACATAATGCCACAGCCGGGGGACACTTTTATATAGGTCCCTGCGGCCCTGGCATTACATAACCAACTAGTCACCCCTGGCCGGGGTACACTGGAGGAGTGGGTACCCCTTCAATCAAGGGGTCCCCCCCCTCCAGCCACCCAAGGACCAGGGGTGAAGCCCGAGGCTGTCCCCCCCATCCAAGGGCTGCGGAAAGGAGGCTGATAGCCGTTTTGTCAAAAAATTAATATTGCTTTTAGTAGCAGTACTACAAGTCCCAGCAAGCCTCCCCCGCAAGCTGGTACTTGGAGAACCACAAGTACCAGCATGCGGAGGAAAACCGGGCCCGCTGGTACCTGTAGTACTACTACTAAAAAAATACCCCAATAAAAACATAAGACACACACCTTGAAAGTATAACTTTAATACATACATCCACACCTCCATATACACATACTTACCTATGTTCACACGAGGGTCGGTCCTCTTCTCCATGTAGAATCCATGGGGTACCTGTTGAAAAAATTATACTCACAAAATCCAGTGTAGATGGCTCCTCTTGTAATCCATTTGTAATCCACGTACTTTGCAAAATAACAAAACGGATACCCGACCTCGCACTGAAAGGGGCCCCATGTTTTCACATGGGACCCCTTTCCCCGAATGCCAGAAACCCCCTCTGACTTATGTCTAAGAGGGTTCCATCAGCCAATCAGGGAGCGCCACATTGTGGCACCCTCCTGATTGGCTGTGTGCTCCTGTACTGTATGACAGGCAGCACACGGCAGTGTTACAATGTAGCGCCTATGCGCTCCATTATAACCAATGGTGGGAACTTTGTGGTCAGCGGTGAGGTTACTTTCGGTCAACCGCTGACCACAAAGTTCCCACCATTGGTTACAATGGAGCGCATAGGCGCTACATTGTAACACTGCCGGGTGCTGCCTGTCATACAGTACAGGAGCACACAGCCAATCAGGAGGGTGCCACAACGTGGCGCTCCCTGATTGGCTGAAGGAACCCTCTTAGACATAAGTCAGAGGGGGTTTCTGACATTCGGGGAAAGGGGTCCCATGTGAAAACATGGGGCCCCTTTCAGTGCGAGGTCGGGTATCCGTTTTGTTATTTTGCAAAGTACCTGGATTACAAATGGATTACAAGAGGAGCCATCTACACTGGATTTTGTGAGTATAATTTTTTCAACAGGTACACCATGGATTCTACATGGAGAAGAGGACCGACCCTCGTGTGAACATAGGTAAGTATGTGTATATGGAGGTGTGGATGTATGCATTAAAGTTATACTTTCAAGGTGTGTGTCTTATGTTTTTATTGGGGTATTTTTTTAGTAGTAGTACTACAGGTACCAGCGGGCCCGGTTTTCCACCGCATGCTGGTACTTGTGGTTCTCCAAGTACCAGCTTGCGGGGGAGGCTTGCTGGGACTTGTAGTACTGCTACTAAAAACAATATTCATTTTTTGAAAAAACGGCTATCAGCCTCCTATCCGCAGCCCTTGGATGGGGGGGGGGGGGGGTGGCAGCCTCGGGCTTCACCCCTGGTCCTTGGGTGGCTGGAGGGGGGGGACCCCTTGATTGAAGGGGTCCCCACTCCTCCAGGGTACCCCGGCCAGGGGTGACTAGTTGGTTATGTAATGCCAGGGCCGTCGGGACCTATATAAAAGTGTCCCCCGGCTGTGGTATTATGTATCTGGCTAGTGGAGCCCGGTGCTGGTTTCAGAAATACGGGGGACCCCTACGCTTTTTGTCCCCCGTATTTTTGGAACCAGGACCAGGCGCAGAGCCCGGTACTGGTTGTTTAAATATGGGGGAACCCCTATCATTTTTTTACCCATATTTTTTCAACCAGGGCCGGCTCAAAGAGCCCGAGGCTGGTTTGGCTTAGGAGGGGGGACCCCACGCATTTTTTTTAAAAATAAATATCACTTTCCCATCCCCTTCCCACTGATAAACATGCACGGATCTCATGGATCCGTGCATGCCTATCCAAACACGGGGGGAAAAAGCAGGTCTGTATTTTTTTAGCACTTTTTCACGAATTGTATTTCAGCATGGCAGTGTTTGGCTATTGTCGGCATTGTTTGTGATTTGCACTTTTTAGTAAATTACCGATTTCTACCAAATTGCAGGCGTATTTGACCGATGGTGTATTGATTCGTGATTTTTTCCTAGGACTTCCAAAATATTACGAATGCCCTCATCACTGCCGAGATTTTTGCTTAGTAAATTCCCGAAATGACACTTTGAAGAAAAAACTAGAGATGAGCGCCTGAAATTTTTCGGGTTTTGTGTTTTGGTTTTGGGTTCGGTTCCGCGGCCGTGTTTTGGGTTCGAACGCGTTTTGGCAAAACCTCACCGAATTATTTTTGTCGGATTCGGGTGTGTTTTGGATTCGGGTGTTTTTTTCAAAAAACCCTAAAACACAGCTTAAATCATAGAATTTGGGGGTAATTTTGATCCCAAAGTATTATTAACCTCAAAAAACATAATTTACACTCATTTTCAGCCTATTCTGAACACATCACACCTCACAATATTATTTTTAGTCCTAAAATTTGCACCGAGGTCGCTGTGTGAGTAAGATAAGCGACCCTAGTGGCCGACACAAACACCGGGCCCATCTAGGAGTGGCACTGCAGTGTCACGCAGGATGTCCCTTCCAAAAAACCCTCCCCAAACAGCACATGACGCAAAGAAAAAAAGAGGCGCAATGAGGTAGCTGACTGTGTGAGAAAGATAAGCGACCCTAGTGGCCGACACAAACACCGGGCCCATCTAGGAGTGGCACTGCAGTGTCACGCAGGATGTCCCTTCCAAAAAACCCTCCCCAAACAGCACATGACGCAAAGAAAAAAAGAGGCGCAATGAGGTAGCTGTGTGAGAAAGATAAGCGACCCTAGTGGCCGACACAAACACTGGGCCCATCTAGGAGTGGCACTGCAGTGTCACGCAGGATGTCCCTTCCAAAAAACCCTCCCCAAACAGCACATGACGCAAAGAAAAAAAGAGGCGCAATGAGGTAGCTGTGTGAGTAAGATTAGCGACCCTAGTGGCCGACACAAACACCGGGCCCATCTAGGAGTGGCACTGCAGTGTCACGCAGGATGGCCCTTCCAAAAAACCCTCCCCAAACAGCACATGACGCAAAGAAAAAAAGAGGCGCAATGAGGTAGCTGACTGTGTGAGTAAGATTAGCGACCCTAGTGGCCGACACAAACACCGGGCACATCTAGGAGTGGCACTGCAGTGTCACGCAGGATGTCCCTTCCAAAAAACCCTCCCCAAACAGCACATGACGCAAAGAAAAAAAGAGGCGCAATGAGGTAGCTGTGTGAGTAAGATTAGCGACCCTAGTGGCCGACACAAACACCGGGCCCATCTAGGAGTGGCACTGCAGTGTCACGCAGGATGTCCCTTCCAAAAAACCCTCCCCAATCAGCACATGATGCAAAGAAAAAGAAAAGAAAAAAGAGGTGCAAGATGGAATTATCCTTGGGCCCTCCCACCCACCCTTATGTTGTATAAACAAAACAGGACATGCACACTTTAACCAACCCATCATTTCAGTGACAGGGTCTGCCACACGACTGTGACTGATATGACGGGTTGGTTTGGACCCCCCCCAAAAAAGAAGCAATTAATCTCTCCTTGCACAAACTGGCTCTACAGAGGCAAGATGTCCACCTCATCTTCACCCTCCGATATATCACCGTGTACATCCCCCTCCTCACAGATTATCAATTCGTCCCCACTGGAATCCACCATCTCAGCTCCCTGTGTACTTTGTGGAGGCAATTGCTGCTGGTCAATGTCTCCGCGGAGGAATTGATTATAATTCATTTTAATGAACATCATCTTCTCCACATTTTCTGGATGTAACCTCGTACGCCGATTGCTGACAAGGTGAGCGGCGGCACTAAACACTCTTTCGGAGTACACACTTGTGGGAGGGCAACTTAGGTAGAATAAAGCCAGTTTGTGCAAGGGCCTCCAAATTGCCTCTTTTTCCTGCCAGTATAAGTACGGACTGTGTGACGTGCCTACTTGGATGCGGTCACTCATATAATCCTCCACCATTCTATCAATGTTGAGAGAATCATATGCAGTGACAGTAGACGACATGTCCGTAATCGTTGTCAGGTCCTTCAGTCCGGACCAGATGTCAGCATCAGCAGTCGCTCCAGACTGCCCTGCATCACCGCCAGCGGGTGGGCTCGGAATTCTGAGCCTTTTCCTCGCACCCCCAGTTGCGGGAGAATGTGAAGGAGGAGATGTTGACAGGTCGCGTCCCGCTTGACTTGACAATTTTGTCACCAGCAGGTCTTTCAACCCCAGCAGACCTGTGTCTGCCGGAAAGAGAGATCCAAGGTAGGCTTTAAATCTAGGATCGAGCACGGTGGCCAAAATGTAGTGCTCTGATTTCAACAGATTGACCACCCGTGAATCCTTGTTAAGCGAATTAAGGGCTGCATCCACAAGTCCCACATGCCTAGCGGAATCGCTCCGTGTTAGCTCCTTCTTCAATGCCTCCAGCTTCTTCTGCAAAAGCCTGATGAGGGGAATGACCTGACTCAGGCTGGCAGTGTCTGAACTGACTTCACGTGTGGCAAGTTCAAAGGGCATCAGAACCTTGCACAACGTTGAAATCATTCTCCACTGCACTTGAGACAGGTGCATTCCATCTCCTATATCGTGCTCAATTGTATAGGCTTGAATGGCCTTTTGCTGCTCCTCCAACCTCTGAAGCATATAGAGGGTTGAATTCCACCTCGTTACCACTTCTTGCTTCAGATGATGGCAGGGCAGGTTCAGTAGTTTTTGGTGGTGCTCCAGTCTTCTGTACGTGGTGCCTGTACGCCGAAAGTGTCCCGCAATTTTTCTGGCCACCGACAGCATCTCTTGCACGCCCCTGTCGTTTTTTAAAAAATTCTGCACCACCAAATTCAAGGTATGTGCAAAACATGGGACGTGCTGGAATTTGCCCATATTTAATGCACACACAATATTGCTGGCGTTGTCCGATGCCACAAATCCACAGGAGAGTCCAATTGGGGTAAGCCATTCCGCGATGATCTTCCTCAGTTGCCGTAAGAGGTTTTCAGCTGTGTGCGTATTCTGGAAAGCGGTGATACAAAGCGTAGCCTGCCTAGGAAAGAGTTGGCGTTTGCGAGATGCTGCTACTGGTGCCGCCGCTGCTGTTCTTGCGGCGGGAGTCCATACATCTACCCAGTGGGCTGTCACAGTCATATAGTCCTGACCCTGCCCTGCTCCACTTGTCCACATGTCCGTGGTTAAGTGGACATTGGGTACAACTGCATTTTTTAGGACACTGGTGAGTCTTTTTCTGACGTCCGTGTACATTCTCGGTATCGCCTGCCTAGAGAAGTGGAACCTAGATGGTATTTGGTAACGGGGGCACACTGCCTCAATAAATTGTCTAGTTCCCTGTGAACTAACGGCGGATACCGGACGCACGTCTAACACCAACATAGTTGTCAAGGACTCAGTTATCCGCTTTGCAGTAGGATGACTGCTGTGATATTTCATCTTCCTCGCAAAGGACTGTTGAACAGTCAATTGCTTACTGGAAGTAGTACAAGTGGGCTTAAGACTTCCCCTCTGGGATGACCATCGACTCCCAGCGGCAACAACAGCAGCGCCAGCAGCAGTAGGCGTTACACGCAAGGATGCATCGGAGGAATCCCAGGCAGGAGAGGACTCGTCAGACTTGCCAGTGACATGGCCTGCAGGACTATTGGCATTCCTGGGGAAGGAGGAAATTGACACTGAGGGAGTTGGTGGGGTGGTTTGCGTGAGCTTGGTTACAAGAGGAAGGGATTTACTGGTCAGTGGACTGCTTCCGCTGTCACCCAAAGTTTTTGAACTTGTCACTGACTTATTATGAATGCGCTGCAGGTGACGTATAAGGGAGGATGTTCCGAGGTGGTTAACGTCCTTACCCCTACTTATTACAGCTTGACAAAGGGAACACACGGCTTGACAGCTGTTGTCCGCATTTCTGGTGAAATACCTCCACACCGAAGAGCTGATTTTTTTGGTATTTTCACCTGGCATGTCAACGGCCATATTCCTCCCACGGACAACAGGTGTCTCCCCGGGTGCCTGACTTAAACAAACCACCTCACCATCAGAATCCTCCTGGTCAATTTCCTCCCCAGCGCCAGCAACACCCATATCCTCCTCATCCTGGTGTACTTCAACACTGACATCTTCAATCTGACTATCAGGAACTGGACTGCGGGTGCTCCTTCCAGCACTTGCAGGGGGCATGCAAATAGTGGAAGGCGCATGCTCTTCACGTCCAGTGTTGGGAAGGTCAGGCATCGCAAACGACACAATTGGACTCTCCTTGTGGATTTGGGATTTCAAAGAACGCACAGTTCTTTGCGGTGCTTTTGCCAGCTTGAGTCTTTTCAGTTTTCTAGCGAGAGGCTGAGTGCTTCCATCCTCATGTGAAGCTGAACCACTAGCCATGAACATAGGCCAGGGCCTCAGCCGTTCCTTGCCACTCCGTGTGGTAAATGGCATATTGGCAAGTTTACGCTTCTCCTCCGACAATTTTATTTTAGGTTTTGGAGTCCTTTTTTTTCTGATATTTGGTGTTTTGGATTTGACATGCTCTGTACTATGACATTGGGCATCGGCCTTGGCAGACGACGTTGCTGGCATTTCATCGTCTCGGCCATGACTAGTGGCAGCAGCTTCAGCACGAGGTGGAAGTGGATCTTGATCTTTCCCTAATTTTGGAACCTCAACTTTTTTGTTCTCCATATTTTATAGGCAGAACTAAAAGGCACCTCAGGTAAACAATGGAGATGGATGGATTGGATACTAGTATACAATTATGGACGGACTGCCACGGTTAGGTGGTATAAAAAAACCACGGTTAGGTGGTATATATTATAATAATAATACAATTATGGATGGACGGACTGCCTGCCGACTGCCGACACAGAGGTAGCCACAGCCGTGAACTACCGCACTGTACACTGGTTGATAAAGAGATAGTAGTATACTCGTAACAACTAGTATGACACTATGACGACGGTATAAAGAATGAAAAAAAAACCACGGTTAGGTGGTATATATTATAATAATAATACAATTATGGATGGACGGACTGCCTGCCGACTGCCGACACAGAGGTAGCCACAGCCGTGAACTACCGCACTGTACACTGGTTGATAAAGAGATAGTAGTATACTCGTAACAACTAGTATGACACTATGACGACGGTATAAAGAATGAAAAAAAAACCACGGGTAGGTGGTATATATTATAATAATAATACAATTATGGATGGACGGACTGCCTGCCGACTGCCGACACAGAGGTAGCCACAGCCGTGAACTACCGCACTGTACACTGGTTGATAAAGAGATAGTAGTATACTCGTAACAACTAGTATGACACTATGACGACGGTATAAAGAATGAAAAAAAAACCACGGTTAGGTGGTATATATTATAATAATAATACAATTATGGATGGACGGACAGCCTGCCGACTGCCGACACAGAGGTAGCCACAGCCGTGAACTACCGCACTGTACACTGGTTGATAAAGAGATAGTAGTATACTCGTAACAACTAGTATGACACTATGACGACGGTATAAAGAATGGAAAAAAAACCACGGTTAGGTGGTATATATTATAATAATAATACAATTATGGATGGACGGACTGCCTGCCGACTGCCGACACAGAGGTAGCCACAGCCGTGAACTACCGCACTGTACACTGGTTGATAAAGAGATAGTAGTATACTCGTAACAACTAGTATGACACTATGACGACGGTATAAAGAATGAAAAAAAAACCACGGTTAGGTGGTATATATTATAATAATAATACAATTATGGATGGACGGACTGCCTGCCGACTGCCGACACAGAGGTAGCCACAGCCGTGAACTACCGCACTGTACACTGGTTGATAAAGAGATAGTAGTATACTCGTAACAACTAGTATGACACTATGACGACGGTATAAAGAATGAAAAAAAAACCACGGTTAGGTGGTATATATTATAATAATAATACAATTATGGATGGACGGACTGCCTGCCGACTGCCGACACAGAGGTAGCCACAGCCGTGAACTACCGCACTGTACACTGGTTGATAAAGAGATAGTAGTATACTCGTAACAACTAGTATGACACTATGACGACGGTATAAAGAATGAAAAAAAAACCACGGTTAGGTGGTATATATTATAATAATAATACAATTATGGATGGACGGACTGCCTGCCGACTGCCGACACAGAGGTAGCCACAGCCGTGAACTACCGCACTGTACACTGGTTGATAAAGAGATAGTAGTATACTCGTAACAACTAGTATGACACTATGACGACGGTATAAAGAATGAAAAAAAAACCACGGTTAGGTGGTATATATTATAATAATAATACAATTATGGATGGACGGACTGCCTGCCGACTGCCGACACAGAGGTAGCCACAGCCGTGAACTACCGCACTGTACACTGGTTGATAAAGAGATAGTAGTATACTCGTAACAACTAGTATGACACTATGACGACGGTATAAAGAATGGAAAAAAAACCACGGTTAGGTGGTATATATTATAATAATAATACAATTATGGATGGACGGACTGCCTGCCGACTGCCGACACAGAGGTAGCCACAGCCGTGAACTACCGCACTGTACACTGGTTGATAAAGAGATAGTAGTATACTCGTAACAACTAGTATGACACTATGACGACGGTATAAAGAATGGAAAAAAAAACACGGTTAGGTGGTATATATTATAATAATAATACAATTATGGATGGACGGACTGCCTGCCGACTGCCGACACAGAGGTAGCCACAGCCGTGAACTACCGCACTGTACACTGGTTGATAAAGAGATAGTAGTATACTCGTAACAACTAGTATGACACTATGACGGCATAAAGAAAGAAAAAAAAATACCACGGTTAGGTGGTATATATTGTAATACAATTATGGATGGACGGACTGCCTGCCGAGTTCCGACTGCCGACACAGAGGTAGCCACAGCCGTGAACTACCGCACTGTACTGTGTCTGCTGCTAATATAGACTGGTTGATAAAGAGATAGTATACAATACATACAACAATATACTACTATACTGGTGGTCAGGCACTGGTCACCACTAGTCACACTGGCAGTGGCACTCCTGCAGCAAAAGTGTGCACTGTTTAATTTTAAATTAATATAATATTATGTACTCCTGGGGGCTCCTGCTATAACAACCTGCAGTGCTCCCCAGTCTCCCCCACAATTATTATAAGCTTTGCCTTTTATACATTGATGTGCAGCACACTGGGCTGAGCTGAGTGCACACAGACTGAGTCACACTGTGTGACTGGCTGCTGCTGTGTATCGTTTTTTTTCAGGCAGAGAACGGATATAGCAGAGAACGGATATATATTAAAATAAATAAAAGTTAACTAACAACAACTGCACTGGTCACTGTGGTAAACTCTGTCTGACTCTGCACAATCTCTCTCTCTCTTCTAATCTAATTTCTAATGGAGAGGACGCCAGCCACGTCCTCTCCCTATCAATCTCAATGCACGTGTGAAAATGGCGGCGACGCGCGGCTCCTTATATAGAATCCGAGTCTCGCGAGAATCCGACAGCGTCATGATGACGTTCGGGCGCGCTCGGGTTAACCGAGCAAGGCGGGAGGATCCGAGTCTGCTCGGACCCGTGAAAAAAACATGAAGTTCGTGCGGGTTCGGTTTCAGAGAAACCGAACCCGCTCATCTCTACAAAAAACGTCATCTCGGTCAAAATCGGGACCTTAGTAAATATACCCCAATGACTATAAAAAGTAGGGAACTTGGAAAACCTCAATCTGCACAGTAAACTGAGCAAATGCAGCAAATGCTATGAACATGAACAAGCTAAAACACTAATTACTAAGAGGAATATGTAGATATAGAGATATGCTCAAGTATATAGCACCGTTCACAGGTAGATGTTTAGAACCATACTGGTTATATAACCAACCTTATAACAAATGTTACCCAATTAAATGCTGGGAAAACAGAGGTAAAATTTTAGGATAAACATATATGTATTTATTAGACCGTTAAAAAGACATAACATGCATGTAGTATATACAAAAAGGTTCCCCCTTGCTCATACCACTTAGGGCTGGTGGGGTGTGTAAACAGATGGTGACAGCCAAGTGTCTGGATTATTGGCAAAGTTCAACGGCACACCACCAAGTTTTTGCCTGATGTTAGAGTCCAAAGAAGTCCACATGTCAATGGTGCATTGGCATCCGCACAACGCATTTCTAATCCAAGTGATCCTTTTTCAAATGCAATTCTCAGAATACTCAGATCCTAAAAAGCATTCATTCTTGAATCTATCAGCTTCATCCTGGAAAAAATAAGAATTTACTTACCGATAATTCTATTTCTCGGAGTCCGTAGTGGATGCTGGGGTTCCTGAAAGGACCATGGGGAATAGCGGCTCCGCAGGAGACAGGGCACAAAAAGTAAAGCTTTTCCAGATCAGGTGGTGTGCACTGGCTCCTCCCCCTATGACCCTCCTCCAGACTCCAGTTAGGTACTGTGCCCGGACGAGCGTACACAATAAGGGAGGATTTTGAATCCCGGGTAAGACTCATACCAGCCACACCAATCACACCGTACAACTTGTGATCTAAACCCAGTTAACAGTATGATAACAGAGGAGCCTCTGAAAGATGGCTCCCTAAACAATAACCCGAATTAGTTAACAATAACTATGTACAAGTATTGCAGATAATCCGCACTTGGGATGGGCGCCCAGCATCCACTACGGACTCCGAGAAATAGAATTATCGGTAAGTAAATTCTTATTTTCTCTATCGTCCTAGTGGATGCTGGGGTTCCTGAAAGGACCATGGGGATTATACCAAAGCTCCCAAATGGGCGGGAGAGTGCGGATGACTCTGCAGCACCGAATGAGAGAACTCCAGGTCCTCTTTTGCCAGGGTATCAAATTTGTAGAATTTTACAAACGTGTTCTCCCCTGACCACGTAGCTGCT
Organism: Pseudophryne corroboree; assembly: GCF_028390025.1. Taxonomy (NCBI): domain Eukaryota; kingdom Metazoa; phylum Chordata; class Amphibia; order Anura; family Myobatrachidae; genus Pseudophryne; species Pseudophryne corroboree. The sequence goes on from NC_086444.1 coordinate 1,205,290,970, forward strand.
CGGCAGAGTTGTAATGCCGAGACCCCTCGGGCAGCCGCCCAAGATGAGCCCACCTTCCTTGTGGAATGGGCCTTAACAGATTTAGGCTGTGGCAGGCCTGCCACAGAATGTGCAAGTTGAATTGTGTTACAAATCCAACGAGCAATCGACTGCTTAGAAGCAGGCGCACCCAACTTGTTGGGTGCATACAGTATAAACAGCGAGTCAGATTTTCTGACTCCAGCCGTCCTTGAAATGTATATTTTTAAAGCTCTGACAACGTCCAACAACTTGGCGTCCTCCAAGTCGCTTGTAGCCGCAGGCACTACAATAGGCTGGTTCAGGTGAAACGCTGATACCACCTTAGGGAGAAAATGCGGACGCGTCCGCAGCTCTGCCCTATCCGAATGGAAAATTAAATAAGGGCTTTTATAAGATAAAGCCGCCAGTTCAGATACTCTCCTGGCGGAAGCCAGGGCCAGTAACATAGTCACTTCCCATGTGAGATATTTCAAATCCACATTTTTTAGTGGTTCAAACCAATGGGATTTGAGGAAATCTAAAACTACATTTAGATCCCACGGTGCCCCCGGAGGCACCACAGGAGGCTTTATATGCAGTACTCCTTTGACAAAAGTCTGGACCTCAGGGACTGAGGCCAATTCTTTTTTGGAAGAATATTGACAGGGCCGAAATTTGAATCTTAATAGATCCCAATTTGAGACCCATAGACAATCCTGATTGCAGGAAATGTAGGAAACGACCCAGTTGAAATTCCTCCGTCGGAGCACTCCGATCCTCGCACCACGCAACATATTTCCGCCAAATGTGGTGATAATGCTTCGCGGTGACTTCCTTTCTTGCCTTAATCAAGGTAGGAATGACTTCTTCTGGAATGCCTTTTCCTTTTAGGATCTGGCGTTCAACCGCCATGCCGTCAAACGCAGCCGCGGTAAGTCTTGAAAGAGGCAGGGACCCTGTTGAAGCAGGTCCCTTCTCAGAGGTAGAGGCCACGGATCGTCCGTGACCATCTCTTGAAGTTCCGGGTACCAAGACCTTCTTGGCCAATCCGGAGCCACTAGTATCGTTCTTACTCCGCTTTGCCGTATGATTCTCAATACCTTTGGTATGAGAGGCAGAGGAGGAAACACATACACCGACTGGTACACCCAAGGTGTTACCAGCGCGTCCACAGCTATTGCCTGCGGATCTCTTGACCTGGCGCAATACCTGTCCAGTTTTTTGTTGAGGCGAGACGCCATCATGTCCACCATTGGTCTTTCCCAACGGTTTATTAGCATGTGGAAAACTTCTGGATGAAGTCCCCACTCTCCCGGGTGAAGATCGTGTCTGCTGAGGAAGTCTGCTTCCCAGTTGTCCACGCCCGGGATGAACACTTCTGACAGTGCTATCACGTGATTCTCCGCCCAGCGAAGGATCCTGGCAGCTTCTGCCATTGCACTCCTGCTTCTTGTGCCGCCCTGTCTGTTTACATGGGCGACTGCCGTGATGTTGTCCGACTGGATCAACACCGGTCTTCCTTGAAGCAGAGGTTCCGCCTGGCTTAGAGCATTGTAGATTGCTCTTAGTTCCAGAATGTTTATGTGAAGAGACTTTTCCAGGCTCGACCACACTCCCTGGAAGTTTCTTCCTTGTGTGACTGCTCCCCAGCCTCTCAGGCTGGCGTCCGTGGTCACCAGGATCCAATCCTGTATGCCGAATCTGCGGCCCTCCAATAGATGAGCCCTCTGCAACCACCACAGAAGAGATACCCTTGTCCTTGGAGACAGGGTTATCCGCAGGTGCATCTGAAGATGCGACCCTGACCATTTGTCCAACAGATCCCTTTGGAAAATTCTTGCATGGAATCTGCCGAATGGAATTGCTTCGTAAGAAGCCACCATTTTTCCCAGGACTCTTGTGCATTGATGCACAGACACCTTTCCTGGTTTTAGGAGGTTCCTGACCAGGTCGGATAACTCCTTGGCTTTTTCCTCGGGAAGAAAAACCTTTTTCTGAACCGTGTCCAGAATCATCCCTAGGAACAGCAGACGAGTTGTCGGCATTAATTGGGATTTTGGAATATTCAGAATCCATCCGTGCTGCTTTAGCACCTCTTGAGATAGTGCTAATCCCCTCTCTAGCTGTTCTCTGGACCTTGCCCTTATTAGGAGATCGTCCAAGTATGGGATAATTAATACGCCTTTTCTTCGAAGAAGAATCATCATCTCGGCCATTACCTTTGTAAAGACCCGAGGTGCCGTGGACAAACCAAACGGCAGCGTCTGAAACTGATAGTGACAGTTTTGTACAACGAACCTGAGGTACCCCTGGTGTGAGGGGTAAATTGGAACGTGGAGATACGCATCCTTGATGTCCAAGGATACCATAAAGTCCCCTTCTTCCAGGTTCGCTATCACTGCTCTGAGTGACTCCATCTTGAACTTCTTTATGTACAGGTTCAAGGACTTCAGATTTAGAATAGGCCTTACCGAGCCATCCGGCTTCGGTACCACAAATAGAGTGGAATAATACCCCTTCCCTTGTTGTAGAAGAGGTACCTTGACTATCACCTGCTGAGAGTACAGCTTGTGAATGGCTTCCAAAACCGTCTCCCTTTCGGAGGGGGACGTTGGTAAAGCAGACTTCAGGAAACGGCGAGGTGGATCTGTCTCTAATTCCAACCTGTACCCCTGAGATATTATCTGCAGGATCCAGGGATCTACCTGCGAGTGAGCCCACTGCGCGCTGTAATTTTTGAGACGACCGCCCACCGTCCCCGATACCGCTTGAGAAGCCCCAGCGTCATGCTGAGGCTTTTGTAGAAGCCGGGGAGGGCTTCCGTTCCTGGGAAGGAGCTGCCTGTTGCTGTCTCTTCCCTCGACCTCTGCCTCGTGGCAGATATGAATAGCCCTTTGCTCTCTTATTTTTAAAGGAACGAAAGGGCTGCGGTTGAAAAGTCGGTGCCTTTTTCTGTTGGGGAGTGACTTGAGGTAGAAAGGTGGATTTCCCGGCTGTAGCCGTGGCCACCAAATCTGATAGACCAACTCCAAATAACTCCTCCCCTTTATACGGCAAAACTTTCATATGCCGTTTTGAATCCGCATCGCCTGTCCACTGTCGCGTCCATAAAGCTCTTCTGGCCGAAATGGACATAGCACTTACCCGTGATGCCAGTGTGCAGATATCCCTCTGTGCATCACGCATATAAAGAAATGCATCCTTTATTTGTTCTAACGACAGTAAAATATTGTCCCTGTCCAGGGTATCAATATTTTCAATCAGGGACTCTGACCAAACTACCCCAGCACTGCACATCCAGGCAGTCGCTATAGCTGGTCGTAGTATAACACCTGCATGTGTGTATATACTTTTTTGGATATTTTCCATCCTCCTATCTTATGGATCTTTAAGTGCGGCCGTCTCAGGAGAGGGTAACGCCACTTGTTTAGATAAGCGTGTTAGCGCCTTGTCCACCCTAGGAGGTGTTTCCCAGCGCTCCCTAACCTCTGGCGGGAAAGGGTATAATGCCAATAATTTCTTTGAAATTATCAGCTTTTTATCAGGGGCAACCCACGCTTCATCACACACGTCATTTAATTCTTCTGATTCAGGAAAAACTATAGGTAGTTTTTTCACACCCCACATAATACCCTGTTTAGTGGTACCTGTAGTATCAGCTAAATGTAACGCCTCCTTCATTGCCAAAATCATATAACGTGTGGCCCTACTGGAAAATACGGTTGATTCGTCACCGTCACCACTGGAATCAGTGCCTGTGTCTGGGTCTGTGTCGACCGACTGAGGCAAAGGGCATTTCACAGCCCCTGACGGTGTTTGAGGCGCCTGGACAGGCACTAATTGATTGTCCGGCCGCCTCATGTCGTCAAACGACTGCTTAAGCGAGTTGACGCTATCCCGTAATTCCACAAATAAAGGCATCCATTCTGGTGTCGACCCCCTAGGAGGTGACATCCCCATATTTGGCAATTGCTCCGCCTCCACACCAATATCGTCCTCATACATGTCGACACACACGTACCGACACACAGCAGACACACAGGGAATGCTCTACACGAAGACAGGACCCACTAGCCCTTTGGGGAGACAGAGGGAGAGTCTGCCAGCACACACCAAAAAAGCGCTATATATGACAGGGATAGCCTTATAATAAGTGCTCCCTTATAGCTGCTTTATATATATCAAAATATTGCCATTAAATTTGCCCCCCCTCTCTGTTTTACCCTGTTTCTGTAGTGCAGTGCAGGGGAGAGACCTGGGAGCCGTCCTGACCAGCGGAGCTGTGAGAGGAAATGGCGCCGTGTGCTGAGGAGATAGGCCCCGCCCCTTTTCCGGCGGGCTCGTCTCCCGCTATTTTGTGAATCCAGGCAGGGGTTAAATATCTCCATATAGCCTCTGGGGGCTATATGTGAGGTATTTTTAGCCTTTTAATAGGTTTTCATTTGCCTCCCAGGGCGCCCCCCTCCCAGCGCCCTGCACCCTCAGTGACTGCGTGTGAAGTGTGCTGAGAGGAAAATGGCGCACAGCTGCAGTGCTGTGTGCTACCTTTAGAAGACTGCAGGAGTCTTCAGCCGCCGATTCTGGACCTCTTCTTACTTCAGCATCTGCAAGGGGGCCGGCGGCGCGGCTCCGGTGACCATCCAGGCTGTACCTGTGATCGTCCCTCTGGAGCTGATGTCCAGTAGCCAAGAAGCCAATCCATCCTGCACGCAGGTGAGTTCACTTCTTCTCCCCTCTGTCCCTCGTTGCAGTGATCCTGTTGCCAGCAGGAATCACTGTAAAATAAAAAACCTAAGCTAAACTTTCTCTAAGCAGCTCTTTATGAGAGCCACCTAGAATTGCACCCTTCTCGGCCGGGCACAAAAATCTAACTGGAGTCTGGAGGAGGGTCATAGGGGGAGGAGCCAGTGCACACCACCTGATCTGGAAAAGCTTTACTTTTTGTGCCCTGTCTCCTGCGGAGCCGCTATTCCCCATGGTCCTTTCAGGAACCCCAGCATCCACTAGGACGATAGAGAAATAGGATTTTAATTACCTACCGGTAAATCCTTTTCTCGTAGTCCGTAGAGGATACTGGGGTTCCATTTAGTACCATGGGGTATAGACGGGTCCACTAGGAGCCATGGGCACTTTAAAAATTTGATGGTGTGGGCTGGCTCCTCCCTCTATGACCCTCCTACCAGACTCAGTCTAGGAAACTGTGCCCGAGGAGTTGGACATATTTTGAGAGGATAGATAATGATAGTGGTGAGATTCCGAATCAGCACACACAGAACAAGAGGAAAGCCATGCTAACCCAACTTTGAACAGGAACAGCAACAGCTGAACCAACAATACTTAACCAAGTAACGGTGCAGGAAGAACGAAGCACCGGGCGGGCGCCCAGTATCCTCTACGGTCTACGAGAAAAGGATTTACCGGTAGGTAATTAAAATCCTATTTTCTCTTACGACCTAGAGGATACTGGGGATCCATTTAGCATCATGGGGATGTACCAAAGCTCCCAAACTGGGTGGGAGAGTGCTGAGGTTCCTGCAGAACTGATTGATCAAACTAAAGGTCCTCAGAGGCCAATGTATCGAACTTGTAGAACTTAGCAAACGTGTTCGAACCTGACCAAGTAGCTGCTCGGCAGAGCTGTAAAGCCGAGACACCCCCCAGGCAGCCGCCCAAGAAGAACCCACCAACCTAGTAGAGAGGGCCTGTACAGATTTCGGAACCGGCAAACCTGCTGTGGAATAAGGATGCTGGATAGTGAACCTAATACAGCATGCAATTATCTGCTTTGAAGCAGGACACCCAATTTCGTGGGTCATTCCGAGTTGATCGCTCGCTAGCAGTTTTTAGCAGCCATGCAAATGCATAGTCGCCGCCCACGGGGGAGTGTATTTTCGCTTTGCAGGAGTGCGAATGCCTGTGCAGCAGAGCGCCTCTAAACACATTTTGTGCAAAACAAGACCAGCCCTGTAATTACTTATCCTGTGCGATGATAGCTGCAACGAGTGACACGGTAATGACGTAAGATACCCGCCCAGCAAATGCCCGGCCACTCCTGCATTTTTCCAAACACTCCCAGAAAACGGTCAGTTGACACCCATAACGCCCTCTTTCTGTCAATCTCCTTGCGTTCGGCTGTGCGACTGGAATTGTTGCTAGAACCAGTGCAAAACCACAATGGACTTCGTACCCATACGACGCATGTGCGCATTGCGTTATATACGCATGCGCAGGTTAGCCATTTTATTCACTGATCGCTACGCAGCGAACAACGGCAGCTAGCGATCAACTCGGAATGACCCCCTTTATTGGGATCATAAAGAACGAACAGCGAGTCAGATTTCCTCTGACGAGCTATTCTCTTTACAAACACCTTCAAAGCACTCACAACATCCAAAGACTTTGAAGTAGCAGAGGTGTCCGTAACAGCTGTAACCACAATAGGTTGGTTGATGTGAAATGCGGACACCACCTTAGGAAGAAATTGCTGACGAGTTCTGAGTCCAGCTCTGTCCTCATGAAAAATTAAGTAGGGACTCTTGTGAGACAACGCCCCTAACTCCGACACATGTTTTGCTGAAGCCAAGGCCAACAGTGTGATGGTCTTCCACGTAAGGTACTTTACATCAGCCTCCTGTAACGGTTCAAACCAGTCTGATTGGAGGAACTGCAGCACCAAATTGAGATCCCAAGGTGCCGTGGGAGACACAAAGGGAGGTTGGATGCACAGAACACCTTTCAAAAATGTCTGGACCTCAGGAAGAGAAGCCAATTGTTTTGAAAGAAAATGGACAAGGCCGAAATCTGGACTTTTATGGAGCCCAGACGTAGGCCCACATCCACACCTGCCTGCAGAAAAAGCAGGAAATGTCCCAGGTGAAATTCCACAGCAGAATATTTTCTGCCCTCGCACCAAGAGACATGTTTCTTCCAAACTGATGAAGCCGCCGAGCTATTGAAGGCGGGGAAACGCGTCTGTACGTCTCCCAAACACACGGGATACAGCTTCCAAATACCACATCCGCTGGCCAGCGTGTTGCAGACCCCACAAAGCTATTAGAAGGGGGACGGAGTGCTACAAAGTTAATGCATATGGACTCCAGATAAGGCTGCCGGGAGGAGCTCCAGCCGGGAGGGATACCATCAACTCCGCTGATTAACTGAGGTTATTCCAATTTCCATATTGGCATATATGGTAAACTAACCTGTTATGAGCATTTGCATGATGTCTCCTAATACTGCATGAATACGCATGAACTGTGTGTACTAACTCAGCGAGAGTTATCATCGAAGCATAAACGCCATTATAAAGCTGAAAGACGTTTAAAGGCTAATTAACAACTCTAACTACTAACAACTCTCAGGTGTTTGATACTAAACATTTTAGGTGCTACTTAGTGTTATTGAGACTTATGCAAAGGAGACGTTGTTACAGATCAATTCTGCAGCGTATTCCAGGTGATACACAGCCCCACATAAGTATAAGATAAAGAGACTTTGTTGCAGATTAGTCTTGTAGTATTTTGCCCTGTGTTGGTATATTTTGTCGTTTATATATCCAATATTTTTTAGAATATGGAGCATATTTTATATGTGTGAATGGTGCTGGCCAGTATCAAATGGTTTGTTATATGTGATATAATATATTTTTAAATAAAAAACAAAATAAATCTACTACAGATTTCTAGCGCTTTTCCATTTGTTTTTTTATTTTGTTCTTCCAAATACGTAGGCAATGTTTAGATGTTACCACCTTCCTGGCTTGGATCATAGTCGGGATAACTTTGTTAGGGAACCCTCTTCTGGCTAGAATTAGCCGTTCAACTTCCATGCCGTCAAACGTAGCCGCGGTAAGTCCTGATAGACGAACGGGCCCTGTTGCAGAATATCCTTGCGAAGAGGTAGAGGCCACGGATCTTCGAGGAGCATCTCTGTAAGGTCCGCGTGCCAGTCCGGAGCAATGAGAATTGCTTGAACCTTTTCCCTTTTTATTCTTTTGAGAATTATTGGGATCAGAGGGAGTGGAGGAAACACATACACCCTCTGATAGACCCTTGGAGTCGTCAGAGCGTCTACCGCCACTTCCTGTGAGTCTCTCGACCTGGAACAATACCGCTTGAGCTTCTTGTTGAAAGGAGAGGCCATCATGCTGATTTGTGGATATCCCCACCGACGCGTCAAGCACCTGGACACTTCTGGGTGAAGGCCCCACTCCCCCGGGTGCAGGTCATGTCTGCTGAGGAGGTCTGCTTCCCAGTTGTCTACTCTTGGAATGAAGACCGCTGACACCTCTGACACTGCTGCTTTGCTTTTCGTTCCGCCCTGTCGGTTTATGTATGTCACTACCGTCGCATTGTCCGACTGGACCTGAATGGCCTGATCGTGAAGAAGATAAGAGGTCTGCAGAAGGGCCCTGAGTTCCAGAATGTTGATTGGAAAGATGACTAACTTGACCATCTTACTTGAAACTGCACCCCCTGGGTGACTGCTCCCCAACCTCTGAGGCTTGCGTTGTGGTTAACAGGAGCCAGTCCTGAATTCTGAACCTCTGACCCTTGACGAGGTAAGAAATCTGTAGCCACCACAGAAGGGAGATCCTGGCTTTTGGTGACAGACGGATCCTCTGGTGCATGTGAAGATGCGATCCGGACCATTTGTCCAACAGATCGAGCTGGAAGGGTCTTGCGTGAAACCTTCCATATTGAAGTGCCTCGTAAGAGGCCACCATTTTCTCCAGAAGGCAAATGCATAGATGCACCGATATCCGGGTTGGCTTCAGGACATCCCGAACCATCGACTGGATTACCAATGCCTTTCCAACTGAAGGAACACTTTCTATGACTCCGTGTCCAGTATCATTCCCAGGAATGGGAGCCTCCGCGTTGGCTCTAGGTGAAATTTCGGAAGGTTCAGAATCCACCCGTGATCCTGGAGAAGTTTGGTTGAGAGACCAATGCTGTCCAGCAACTTCTCCCTGGATGGCGCCTTTATCAAAAGATTGTCCAGGTACGGAATTATGTTCACTCCCTGCTTGCGGAGCATAACATCATCTCTGCCATCACTTTGGTGAACCCCCTCGGTGCCGTGGAAAGAACAAATGGCAGGGCCTGGAACTGGTAGTGGCAGTGGTGCAGTACAAACCATAGATAAGCCTGATGAGGCGGCCAGATCGGAATGAGAAGGTACGCATCCTTGATATCCAGAGACACTAGGAATTCCCCTTCATCCAGACCTGACATCACCGCTCTCAGAGACTCCTTCTTGAACTTGAACACTCTTAAGAACGGGTTCAAGGACTTGAGGTTCAGAATTGGTCATATAGAACCGTCCGGTTTCGGTACTACAAACAAGTTGGAATAGTATCCCTTGTTGTGCAAATGAGGTGGAACTGGAACAATGACTTGAGTCTGTACCAGTTTTTGGATGGCCTGCTGTAAAGTTATATGTACTTGCCTCTTGTGAAGCTGGTAAGCCTGATTTGAAGAATCTGTGAGGTGGGAGGTCTTGGAACTCTAGTCTGTAGCCCTGGGAAATAAGATCAATGACCCAGGGATCCCGGCATGAACTTGACCAGATTTGACTGAAGAATTTTAGTCGGGCTCCCACCTGACACCCCTCCAGGCCTCGCGGTCCACCATCATGCTGAAAGCTTTGAGGAAGCAGAGCGTGAGCTCTGTTCCTGAGCACCTGCTGTTGCTGGTTTGCGTGGTTTTCCTCTTGCACCTCTGGAAGACGTAGACGCACCTCTGGATTTTTACTTAAACTTGGTTGTACGAAAGGACTGTAAATTTGAAGCTGAATAAGCTTTCCTGACTGGGGGAGCTGCGGAAGGAAGATACGTAGACTTATCCACAGTAGCTTTGGAGATCCATTTGTCTAGTTTGTCTCCAAATAAGGCCTCTCCAGTGAATGGCAGGCCTTCCAAGCCTTTCCTGGAGTCCGCATCAGCAGTCCACTGGCATAGCCACAAGCCCCTGCGTGATGACACTGCCATAGAGGTGGTGTGTGCCCTAAGCAAACCAATCTGTTTTATGACTTCCACCATAAAATTTGCAGAGTCCTATATATGCTGCAGGAGTAAAACAACATCCCCCCTAGACAAGGAATCTAACCCCTCAATTAGGTTACCTGACCATTTAGCAATGGCTTTTGTGATCCACACACATGCAATAGTGTGTCTTTGGGCCACCCAAGCAGCTGTGTACAATGATTTGAGTGTAGTCTCAGTTTTATGATCAACCGTATCTTTTAGGGAGGATGCACCAGGGACAGGCAATACAATTTTACGTGACAGCCTAGAGACTGATGCGTCCACTATCGGTGGATTTTCACATTTTTTTCATATCCTCAAGGGGAAAAGTAAAAGATGAGAGCAACCTTTTAGGGATTTGAAATTTCTTATCAGGATTGACCCACGGTTCTTCAAACAGGGTATTCTATTCCTTTGACACAGGAAAAGTGACTGAGGACTTCTTTTTTACAATAAAATAAGATCCTCACACTCCTCTGACACCTTATCAGGAATTTGCAGAACATCTCTGATAGCCTCTATAAGAGCCTCTATTCCCTGTGACAGAGTAGCATCCCCCTCCTCCAAATCCACCTCACCCTTCTCCATGTCTGACACGTCAGCGTCACAGTCAGACTGCAGGATATGGGCCAGAGATCGTTTTTGCGGACAAATGGGAGGGGATTGAGACGCTGGATTGGGGATTAAGTCTCTATTCATAAACTCATCCACAGTCTATCTTAAGTATTTCGTCTCTTTCTCATTGCGGGATAGCTTTGTAGAAATATTTGAGATCATTCCTTTAATGGAATTAACCCAATCCGGTTCAGACCCGCTATTTTGGGATGTTGCACTGCCCTGAGTACCCAGTAGTGAGCCCCCTGGTGAAGTGGAACACACCACTGTACAAGAAACACACGCTTTGCCGGACATAATGTAAATGTGACAGCACAAACACACAGGAAAAGGCTAAGCACAATTAACCCACAAAGATCCCTTCAGGGAGACACAGAGTTATTTGGAGTCAGCCCCCACCACGCACTTATTGCGAATACCAAGCTTAGCCGGGTCACAGACTAAGTACCCTGATAGGGGACCTAGTACACTAAGAATTGCTCCCTCCTGCTATGACCCCCTGGTACCGCTGAGGTAAGCAGAAGTCTCTCCGGAGGAGCTGTGCATCCCTATCAGTCAGCGTCTGTGTCCACTGCAGAGGGAAAATGGTGCTGGTGAGCTGCTGGGATCCTGCCCCTTCAATGGCGCGCAGTTTTCCTGTTTTTCTTTATACTGGCTGAGGTAATCTGGTGCTTAAAATGGAGTGAAAACCGTTTAGAGGCTGTTTTTGACAGTGTGGGTACTGTGTACAGTGTACTGAGATGTAGCTGTGTACTGTGTCTGGATACGCATTCCGCCCTGGTTAGAAGCCGTGCGTCTCCGTACCCTCATGCCGCCATAATGGTCGGCGACCCGCTAGACAGGATGCCGGCTTAGTACTCACCATTCTTCTTTCTTCTGGCTCTATTGGGGGAGGGGCGTGCTGTGGGAATGTAAACTCACCATGGTGGGGCTTGTGAATAGTTCTCTCAGGAGCTCAGTGTTCTGTCAGCAGGGAACGGGACCATTAACCCTTCAAGAGGTTGGGCCATTCCTCCCCCCTAAGTCCCACAAAGCAGGCAGTCTGGTGCCAACCAGCCCTGCCTGAAAATAACAAACATAAAATAAATGCAGAAAACTCTTCAGGAGCTTCCATAAGCGTGACCAGCTCCTCCGGGCACATTTTCTAAACTGAGTCTGGTAGGAGGGGCATAGAGAGAGAAGCCAGCCCACACTATCCAATTCTTAAAGTGACCAAGGCTCCTAGTGGACCCGTCTATACCCCATGGTACTAAATGGAACCCCAGTATCCTCTAGGATGTAAGAGAAATATTTTTTTTTCTATTTTGTGGGAAAGATTAACTTTCAAAAGATTGGGACGGCAATGGGAACAAAATTTGACCCAAGTTACGCCAACCTATTCACGGCATTCTAGGAAGAAAAATAGATCTTCAGTGGCATACAGTAACTTGGGGCACTAACATGCTAAGATGGCACTGCTATATAGATGAATCATCTTCATCTGGTATAGAAATGAAAAATCCTTAAGGAAATACTCGGAGTCCCTGAATAACAATGATAAGAAGATCATCTTGACATTTACATACAGCAAAAGTGAAATCAATTTCTTGGATCTCACCATATACGTAGAGAACAATACAGTACAGTCCAAAACTTTTTACAAACTCACGGTTGTCAACATCTACAACCAACATCATAAACCATGGCTTAAGGGAGTCCCCAAGAGCCAATTTCTGAGATTGAAAGGGAACTGTATTAATGAAGCAGTGTACAAAGAACAAACAAACCATACTAAAAGGAACTTACTTGACAAGGGCTATGATGAAAGACAGCTGAATAAGATAATTGAGGAAAAACAAAAAGAGATTAGAATGACCCTATAATTGAGGAAAAACAAAAAGACAATAGAACTACCCTTCTTAACAAATAACAACAAAGAAAAAGGAACCGAAGACATAAACCCTGCAAGTCAATTTGCTTTCATCGCAAAGTTTGATGCCTAACTCAAGGAAGTAAAAAAACTCTTGCATATCCTACAGAAAAATCCTGTGCTAAGAGGTATATTACCCGACAAGCCTACATTCATATATCGAAAGGCATCAGCTTTGAAGAACCATCTGATACTTTGCCCCAACAGGGACGCAATTCAGTATGCACCAAAGTCTACAATTGGTGCGGCATATGCATGGATAACAGACAAATAAAGAGCAACATGTCTAAAATCACTGAATTAAGTATTCATAATGTTCCTATTAAGATGGAGCAATTCAAGTGTTGCTCCATTCAGGGAGTACACACACACACACACACACACACACACACACACACACACACACACACACAGAGGCTCGGACTGGCCCACAGGGGTACAGGGGAAACCACTGGTAGGCCCCACTGCCTGGGTGGCCCTCCTCCTCTAGGGATCAGGTTCTAGACTGTGCACTTGAATTATATATTATACATATGTTACCTTATAGTGCACAGGATTATGATGTATTCTCTACAGTACATTGCTGTCATTAATCTGGCACATTATCATGCATGCACTAGCATTAATTACTATATAAAATATCAAGGAGTCCAGACCAGTACTCTATAATGATTAGCCAAACCTCTGTGGTGGCTGGTCACACCCCCTTTGGAGGCTGGTCACACCTCTAATCATGGGCCCCTACCACTGCATACCCCCCCAGGATCTCAAGAGCACTGTGCTTTTCATTTGCTGGTAACTAGTATGTCCATAATACGCTTTACATTTTTATATGTCTCTTTAGCAATTACTCTATGACAAGAAAAAATCATTATTTACATAACTACTCCAATATGGATTTTGACTACAGCTATTTCCCAGAATGCCAATATTAATCAGATGGGTGATTACATTTGTATCACGGATTCCAGAACTATATTTCCTAGAAGACCTCTGTAAATCAGCATGGGAACATACCTCCCCTGGTGAACAACAGGACTTCCAGATTTTGTTAGAGACTACACTTCCCCGGCAGCAAGATGACCTCACCACTTCCAGATGCGGACTCTAAAACACTGGAAAACCATGCGTTAACAGCATGCAGAGCTCTTAATACCCCTTTTCCACTAGCTTTTTAAAACACGGGCAAATGCGCGGGGGTGCGCATTTGCCCGTGTTTTTTTCCTAGTGGAAAAGGGTCTCCCGGCAAATTCCTGGATCAAGTGATCCGGGAATCCTACCCGGGTAGCTAGCACGGCTAGCTGTCTAGTGTGAACGGGAGCCGTGTCGAGGCGACACGGCTCCCGTTCACAGTGTATGGGAGGGCGGTGCTGGGAGATCATGTGATCTCCCAGCGCCGCCCCTGCCGCGTCACCAACCCGGCAATTGCTGGGTTGGTGAGCGCTGTCTGATACCCCTTTTACACCACCTGAAATATCCCGGGATTTTGCACGGGAGTGCGCAAAATACCGGAACTGCAGGTGGTGTAAAAGGGTCACCCTGGGTCCACTTTCCCGGGAATCCAACCCGGCACATACGCAGGGTTGGAGACTGGTAAGACCCGGGAAGGAGGCGGTGTAAATGGATAAGCCGGGTCAGCCGACCCGGCACCCTTTTTTAGCATGGCAAACCTCCCGTACCGCTGTCTCCGGCGGGCGATCGGGAGGCTGGGGGTCACGGCGCACCCTGTCTATGCAGACAGCGTGCGCCGTGCTGGTTGCCATGCTGCGGCTGGAGACATAACACATGTTGTCTATACAGACAGCAGCGCCATGTCTGGTGCCTGGAAGCGCCGGAGGCTGGGGGCAGCACAGCAGCTTCCAGATTGCTGTGTTTGCCCCCGGTGAGACGCTCTGGAGTCCCGATCTGCAGTGTGAGTCGGCGCTTGGGGATGACATCATCTCTAAGCGCCAGCCCACAAGACACTGCACCCGGGTGCAGTGTAAACGGTGCCGATCCGGGAATATCCTGGATCGGCACTGCAGTGAAATGCGGGGAGTCCCGGGTCAGACCCGGTTTGGAACCGTGTTCCAAATCCTGGGTCAGACCCGGGATTTTGGTGTAAAAGCGGTATGAAGGGGGCTGTAGCACGGGTCGAAGCCGTGTCAGGTGACACGGCTGCGACCCGTGCTACAGTGGTGGAATAGGGAAGTAAGACTACCCTTCCCCTGCATTAGTACACAGCGGGAATGCCTGACTAATCTAAAAAAAAAATGTTTAAAATGATAAAGTAGCAACTTCCGGTGCACAAACACCGAACCCGGAAATGGATGCAATTAATCCTACATAAGTACATACTGAGCACACAAAACGCATGCCCTGAAGAGGATACAGGAATCTCGAAACAGTGTTGCTCAGATCTACATCCACTAGCACAGGAAAAATATGAGGTCCTCCACACTCTTATTTATCCTTGTCTTTATTCCAGATTATGAGATTTTGGGTGTAAGTGTTGTGGAACCACCCGGATCCGGCTATCAGTCAAATTTTATGGATTTTTGTTTATTATCATACAGTATTTTAGTATCTTTTAACATTTTATATTCATCACATTGTTGTTCAATAAATATGTCTATTTTATATTGAATACAATCCCTTTACTCTAGCCTAGTCGAAAGAAAAAAAACCTTTTCACACGTGAAGCTACCACTTCTTGTGAGTAATGGTACACTCCACCATACCTTTGACAGATATGGTGTTGTTCCCCCAGTCATTATCTTCATTGTGGTTTAGGGCAAGCAGCCTCCATAATTTTCCATATAATATCAATCGAAAAGTGAGGTTTAAAGATACCTTGAGGAACTTTGTTATTAACCCCAGTGCTTAAAGTGGTCCTAGTGAGGTAGTGGAACTCATCCCCCCTCCCCCCCAGCACCCACGCAATAAAGGTATTGTGCGTGCCCCCCAAAATGGCGTGGTCTCAAAAAGAAAGGGAGCGTGGTCACACAATAGTAATAATGCCCACAGTAGTAGCACTCCTAATACACATAATGCCCACAGTAGTAGCACCCCATAATACACAATGCCCACAGCAGTAGCTCCCCTTTTACAATGCCCCCAGTAGTAGTGCTCCTTATGCAATGTCCATTGTACTGGTAGTGCGCCTTATATAGAGCCCATAGCAGTGGTGCCCCTTATGCAATGCCCCCAGTAGTAGTGCCCCTTATGTCCCCAGGAGTGATGCCCCTTATGAAGTGTCTCCTTTACAATGCCCTCATTAGTAGTGCTCCCATTGGTAATGCCCCTGTGTAGTATTGCCCCCAGAAGTAATGTCGCCTGTAGTAATTCCCACAGTCGTTTAGCACCCTTTAGTTTTTCCCCAGTAGTTATGCCCCCAGTAGTTTAGCTCCCAGTGGTAATGCCCCTGCAGTTATGACCCCAGTAGTTTACCCCCACTTTAGTTTAGCCTCCCAGTGGTAATGCCCCCAGTAGTTTAGCCCCTGTAGTTTAGTCATGTAGTTTGCCCCGTGTAGTTTAGCCTCCCAGGAGTTTAGCCTCAGTAGTTTAGCCCCTGTAGTTTATCCCTATGTAGTTTGCCCCAAGTAGTAATGCCCTCAGTAGTTTAGCCCCTGTAGTTATGCTCCCCTGTAGTAATGCCCCCAGTATTTTAGGTCCTGTAGTTATGCCCCCAGTAGTTATGCCCCTGTAGCTATGCCCCCAGTAGTAATGCCCCTGTAGTTATGCCCCCAGTAGTAATGTGCCCCTGTAGTTATGCCCCCAGTAGTAATGTGCACCTGTAGTTATGCCCCCAGTAGTAATGCGCCCCTGTAGTTATGCCCCCAGTAGTAATGTGCCCCTGTAGTTTGTCCCCAGTAGCTTGCCCCCAGTAGTTTACCCCCAGTAGTTTAGCACCCTTGTAATTTTCCCCCATGTAGTTTAGCCCCCAGTAGTAATGCTTCCCTGTAGTAATGCCCCCAGTAGTTTAGCCCCTGTAGTTATGCCCCAAGTAGTAATGCCCCCAGTAGTAATGCCCCCGTTATGCCCCCAGTAGTAATGCCCCCCTGTAGTTATGCTCCAGTAGTAATGTACCCTGTAGTTATGCCCCCAGTAGTAATGCGCCCCTGTAGTTTGTCGCCAGTAGTTTGCCCCCTCATAGTTTGCCCCCAGTAGTAATGCCCCCCCTGTAGTAATGCCCCCAGTAGTTTAGCCCCTGTAGTTATGCCCCCAGTAGTTTACCCCCAAGTAGTAATGCCCCCAGTAGTAATGCTCCCCTGTAGTTATGCCCCCAGTAGTAATGCACCCCTGTAGTTTGTCCCCAGTAGTTTGCCCCCTTGTAGTTTGCCCCCAGTAGAATGCCCCCTTGTAGTTTACCCCCAGTAGTTATCCCCCTAGTAGTTTGCCCACAGTATCTTGTCCCCTTGTAGTTTGCCCCCAGTAGCTTGCCCCCTTGTAGTTTGCCCCCAGTATCTTGCCCCCTTGTAGTTTGCCCCCTTGTAGTTTGCCCCCAGTATCTTGCCCCCTTGTAGTTTGCCCCCAGTAGATTGCACCCTTGTAGTTTGCCCCCAGTAGATTTCCCCCAGTGATTAGCCCCCTGTTGCTTGCCCCCAGTAGTTTGCCCCCAGTAAATTGCCCCAGTGGTTATACCCCTGTAGCTCGCCCCCAGTAGTTTGCCCCCCTGTAGCTTGCCCCAAGTAGACACACTGTTAATACAGTCATACAAAATGTATTGTTTTTTTTTTAAAACCAAACTTACCAAGCCCTGCTCCCGCGTCAGACCGCTGTGATTCTCCTGGCGTCCGCTCCCCGGCACTATGAGAGAGACATCATGATGTCTCTCCCATAGTGTGCAATGACAGAGCCGGGAGCTGGAAGCCGGAGATCAGTAGTGAGCTCTTGCCGCCGGCTTCTGCTGTGGAGAGAGAGCCGGGCGCCCGCTGGTAACACAATCTCATTACCCGTTTGTGCGCTCTTGCTGCTTCCTCTGCGGTGCTGCGGCGGGTGGGAGCTGGCGGTCAGCGGGCTGGGAGAGGTCCAGGGAGCTGGAGCAGGTCAGTGGGCCATAGAGTGGAGCCCAGCAGAGGCCTAATTCAGGCAAACCCTCCTACAACCAATCCCTGGTAAGGGCATGTATTTCTGTGAGCATTCTGGGGTATTCTGACTAGAGATGAGCGGGTTCGGTTCATTGAGATCCGAAACCCCCTAACTTCACGTGGTTTACACGGGTCCGAGGCAGCCTCGGTTCTTCCCGCATAACACGCAAAACACGAACGGGGGAAAACTTCATCATCCCGCTGTCAGATTCTCGCGAGATTCGGATTCCATATATAGAGCCGCGCATCGCCGCCATTTATTTTTTCACTCGTGCATTGTCGATTGAGCGGAGAGGATGGGACTACGTTCTCTGCCTGAAAAGCTCAATATCTGTGCTCAGTGTGCTGCATTGTGGGGACCAGTATATTGTAATACATTGCTGCATTGTTGTGACCACCAGTATATAGTAGTTCAGTACAGTTGTCCATTGCTGTATCTTGTAGCTCCGTGTCAGACTCAGTTCTATTCTCCGGATCAGTGCTCAATATCTGTGCTGCATTGTGGGAACCAGTATATTGTAGTACAGTGCTGCATTGTGGTGACCACCAGTATATAGTAGTACAGTACAGTAGTCTATTGCTGTATCTTGCAGCTCCATGCCAGACTCAGTTCTATTCTCCGCATCAGTGCTCAATATCTGTGCTGCATTGTGGGGACCAGTATATAGTAGTACAGTGCTGCATTGTGGTGGCCACCAGTATATAGTAGTACAGTACAGTTGTCCATTGCTGTATCGTGCAGCTCCATGTCAGACTCAGTTCTATTCTCTGCATCAGTGCTCAATATGTGTGCTGCATTGTGGGGACCAGTATATAGTAGTACAGTGCTGCATTGTGGAGACCACCAGTATATAGTAGTACAGTACAGTTGTCCATTGCTGTATCTTGCAGCTCCGTGTCAGACTCAGTTCTATTTTCTGGATCAGTGCTCAATATCTTTGCTGCATTGTGGGGACCAGCTTATAGTAGTACAGTGCTGCATTATGGTGACCACCAGTATATAGTAGTACAGTACAGTTGTCCATTGCTGTATCTTGCAGCTCCATGTCAGACTCAGTTCTCTTCTCAGGATCAGTGCTCAATATCTGTGCTGCATTGTGGGGACCAGTATATAGTAGTACAGTGCTGCATTGTGGTGACCACCAGTATATAGTAGTACAGTACAGTTGTCCATTGCTGTATCTTGCAGCTCCATGTCAGACTCAGTTCTATTCTCCGGATCAGAGCTCAATATCTTTGCTGCATTGTGGGGACCAGTATATAGTAGTATAGTGCTGCATTGTGGTGACCACCAGTATATAGTAGTACAGCACAGTTGTCCATTGCTGTATCTTGCAGCTCCATGTCAGACTCAGTTCTATTCTCCAGATCAGTGCTCAATATCTGTGCTGCATTGTGGGGACCAGTATATAGTAGTACAGTGCTGCATTGTGGTGACCACCAGTATATAGTAGTATAGTACAGTTGTCCATTGCTGTATCTTGCAGCTCCGTGTCAGACTCAGTTCTGTTCTCCAGATCAGTGCACAATATCTGTGATGCATTGTGGGGACCAGTATATAGTAGTACAGTGCTGCATTGTGGTGACCACCAGTATATAGTAGTACAGTACAGTAGTCCATTGCTGTATCTTCCAGCTGGCATATAATTCCACACATTAAAAAATGGAGAACAAAAATGTGGAGGTTAAAATAGGGAAAGATCAAGATCCACTTCCACCTAGTGCTGAAGCTGCTGCCACTAGTCATGGCAGAGACGATGAAATGCCATCAACGTCGTCTGCCAAGGCCGATGCCCAATGTCATAGTAGAGAGCATGTAAAATCCAAAAAACAAAAGTTCAGTAAAATGACCCAGAAATCGAAATTAAAAGCGTCTGAGGAGTAGCGTAAACTTGCCAATATGCCATTTACGACACGGAGTGGCAAAAAACGGCTGAGGCCCTGGCCTATGTTCATAGCTAGTGGTTCAGCTTCACATGAGAATGGAAGCACTCATCCTCCCGCTAGAAAAATGAAAAGAGTTAAGCTGGCAAAAGCAAAGCAAAAAACTGTGCGTTCTTCTAAATCACAAATCACCAAGGAGAGTCCAATTGTGTCGGTTGCGATGCCTGACCTTCACAACATTGGACAGGAAGAGGTGGCTCCTTCCACCATTTGCACGCCCCCTGCAAGGGCTGGAAGGAGCACCCACAGTCCAGTTCCTGATATTCAAATTGAAGATGTCACTGTTGAAGTACACCAGGATGAGGATATGGGTGTTGCTGGCGCTGAGGAGGAAATTGACGAGGAGGATTCTGATGGGGAGGTGGTTTGTTTAAGTCAGGCACCCGGGGAAACGCCTGTTGTCCGTGGGATGAATAAGGCCATTGACATGCCTGGTCAAAATACAAAAAAAAAATCACCTCTTCGGTGTGGAATTATTTCAACAGAAATGCGGACAACTGGTGTCAAGCCGTGTCTTGCCTTTGTCAAGCTGTAATAAGTAGGGGTAAGGACGTTAACCACCTAGGAACATCCTCCCTTATACGTCACCTGGAGCGCATTCATCAGAAGTCATTGACAAGTTCAAAAACTTTGGGTGACAGCGGAAGCAGTCCACTGACAACTAAGTCCCTTCTTCCTCTTGTACCCAAGCTCCTGCAAACCACACCACCAACTCCCTCAGTGTCAATTTTCTCCTTAGACAGGAATACCAATTGTTCTGCAGGCCAAGTCACTGGCAAGCCTGAAGAGTCCTCTCCTGACTGGGATTCCTCCGATGGATCCTTGAGTGTAACGCCTACTGCTGCTGGCGCTGCTGTTGTTGCTGCTGGGAGTCAATAGTCATCCCAGAGTGGAAGTCAGAAGACCACTTGTACTACATCCAGTAAGCAATTGACTGTCCAACAGTCCTTTACGAGGAAGATGAAATATCACAGCAGTCATCCTGTTGCAAAGCGGATAACTCAGGCCTTGACAGCTGTGTTGGTGTAAGACATGCGTCCGGTATCCGACGTTAGTTCACAGGGACTTAGAGAATTTCTTGAGGTAGTGTGTCCCCAGTACCAAATACCATCTAGGTTCCACTTCTCTAGGCAGGCGATACCGAGAATGTACACAGACATCAGAAAAAGAGTCACCAGTGTCCTAAAAAATGCAGTTGTACCCAATGTCCACTGAACCACGGACATGTGAACAAGTGGACCAGGGCAGACTAAGGACTATATTACTGTGACAGCCCACTGGGTAGATGTATTGCCTCCCGCAGCAACAGCAGCAGAAGCGGCGGCACCGGTAGCAGCATCTCGCAAACGCCAACTCGTTCCTAGGCAGGCTACGCTTTGTATCACCGCTTTCCATAAGAGGCACACAGCTGACAACCTCTTACGGAAACTGAGGAACATCATCGCAGATTGGCGTACCCCAATTGGACTCTCCTGGGGATTTGTGACATCAGACAACGCCACCAATATTGTGCGTGCATTACATGTGGGCAAATTCCAGCACGTCCCATGTTTTGCACACACTATTAATTTGGTGGTGCAGATTTTTTTTAAAAACAACAGGGGAATGCAAGATATGCTGTCGGTGGCCCGAAGAATTGCGGGCCACTTTCGGCATTCAGCCACCGCGTGTCGAAGACTGGAGCACCAGCAAACACTCCTGAACATTCCCTGCCATCAGCTGAAGCAAGAGGTGGTAACGAGGTGGAATTCAACCCTCTATATGCTTCAGAGGATGGGGGAGCAGCAAAAGGCCATTCAAGCCTATACATCTGCCTATGATATAGGCAAAGGAGGGGGAATGCACCTGACTCAAGCGCAGTGGAGAATGATTTCAACGTTGTGCAAGGTTCTGCAACCCTTTGAACTTGCCACACGTGAAGTCAGTTCAGACACTGTCAACCTGAGTCCGGTCATTCCCCTCATCAGGCTTTTGCAGAAGCAGCTGGAGACATTGAAGGAGGAGCTAAAACGGAGCGACTCCGCTAGGCATGTGGGACTTGTGGATGGAGCCCTTCATTCATTTAACCAGGATTCATGGGTGGTCAATCTGTCGAAATCAGAGCACTACATTTTGGCCACCGTGTTCGATCCTAGGTGTAAAGCCTACGTTGTATCTCTCTTTCCGGCAGACACGAGTCTGCAGATGTTTAAAGACCTGCTGGTGAGAAAATTGTCAAGTCAAGCGGAACGTGACCCGACAACAGCTCCTCCTTCATTTTGTACCGCCACTGGAGCTGCGAGGAAAAGGAACAAATTTCTAAAACCACCCGCTGGCGGTGATGCAGGGCAGTCTGGAGCGAGTGCTGACATCTGGTCCGGACTGAAGGACCTGCCAACGATTACTGGCATGTCGTCTACTGTCACTGCATATGATTCTCTCACCATTGAAATAATGGTGGAGGATTATATGAGCGACAGCATCCAAGTAGGCACGTCAGACAGACCGGACGTATACTGGCAGGAAAAAAGAGTCAATTTGGAGGCCCTTGCACAAAATGGCTTTATTTTACCTAAGTTGCCCCCCCTCCAGCGTGTACTCCGAAAGAGTGTTTAGTGCAGCCGGTCACCTTATCAGCGATCGGCGTACAAGGTTACTTCCACAAAATGTGGACAAGATGATGTTCATCAAAATGAATTATAATCAATTAATCTGTGGAGACATTTACCAGCAATTGCCTCCAGAAAGTACACAGGGACCTGTGATGGTGGAATCCAGTGGGGTCGAATTAATACTCTGTGAGGAGGGGGATGTACACAGTGAAAGGGGTGAGAAATCAGAGGATGATGATGAGGTCGACATCTTGCCTCTGTAGAGCCAGTTTGTGCAAGGAGAGATTGATTGCTTCTTTTTTGGTGGGGGCCCAAACCATCCAGTCATTTCAGCCAGTCGTGTGGCAGACACTGTCACTGAAAATATGGGTTTGTTAAAGTGTGCATGTCCTGTTTATACAACATAAGAGCGGGTGGGAGGGCCCAAGGACAATTCTATCTTGCACCTCTCTTTTTTATTTATCTTTGCATCATGTGATGTTTGGGGCCAATTTTTTTAAGTGCCATCCTGTCTGACACTGCAGTGCCACTCCTAGATGGGCCAGGTGTTTGTGCCGCCCACTTGGGTCGCTTAGCTTAGTCATCCAGCGACCTCTGTGCAAATTTTAGGACTAAAAATAATATTGTGAGGTGTGAGGTGTTCAGAATAGACTGGAAATGAGTGGAAATTATGGTTATTGAGGTTAACAATACTATGGGATCAAAATTACACCCAAATTCTATGATTTAAGCTGTTTTTGAGGGGTTTTTGAAAAAACCCACCTGAATCCAAAACACACCCGAATCTGACAAAAAAATTTTAAGGGAGGTTTTGCCAAAACGTGTCCGAATCCAAAACACGGCCGCGGAACCGAATCCAAAACCAAAACACAAAACCCGAAAAATTTCCGGTGCACATCACTAATTCTGACGCAAGTGCAACGTCTTTTGCAGCTAGACAAAAACAAACATATAGGATACCACTGAACCAGCGCTGCGTGGAGGTCAATAGATTCGTATTCATACAGTTTCCTTCTTTTAACTCAGTGGACCCAAAAAAAGGAGGAAGTATAGAAGAACATTGGCCCTCATTCCGTTGTTCGCTCGCAAGCTGCTTTTAACAGCTTTGCACACGCTAAGCCGACACCTACTGGGAGTGAATCTTAGCTTATCAAAATTGCGAACGAAAGATTAGCAAAATTGCGAATAGACACTTCTTAGCAGTTTCTGAGTAGCTCCACACTTACTCGGCATCTGCGATCAGTTCAGTGCTTGTCGTTCCTGGTTTGACGTCACAAACACACCCAGCGTTCGCCCAGACACTCCTCCGTTTCTCCAGCCACTCCCGCGTTTTTCCCAGAAACGGTAGCGTTTTTTCGCACACACCCATAAAACGGCCAGTTTCCGCCCAGAAACACCCACTTCCTGTCAATCACATTACGATCACCAGAACGAAGAAAAAAACTCGTAATGCCGTGAGTAAAATACCTAACTGCATAGCAAATTTACTAGGCGCAGTCGCACTGCGGCCATTGCGCATGCGCATTAGCGACTAATCGCTCCGTTGCGAGAAAAAAATAACGAGCGAACAACTCGGAATGACCCCCATAGTGCAGTACCTTCTATTAAAACAAATTTAATATCACAGAATCACATTACACAGTACATTTAAAAATACAATAAAACGGTGGTTAGCCGAAATAAACCACTTTCTATCAATGTAGTTACACAGCAACCTGAACCAAGTTAAAAATCACCAATCCCAGCTGGTACTTTCCTGACACTGTATCTCTGTCTAAAGTAGTGATGAGCGGGTTCGGTTTCTCGGAAACCGAACCCCCCCGAACTTCACCCTTTTTACACGGGTCCGAGCCATACTCGGATTCTCCCGTATGGCTCGGTTAACCCGAGTGCGCCCGAACGTCATCATCCCGCTGTCGGATTCTCGCGAGATTCGGATTCTATATAAGCAGCCGCGCGTCGCCGCCATTTTCACTCGTGCATTGGAAATGTTAGGGACAGGACGTGGCTGGCGTCCTCTCCGTTATTGTTGAACTTGATTGTGCACTATTGCTTAATTGTGGGGAGGGCTGGGGAGCAGCTGTATACTATAGGAGGAGTACAGTGCAGAGTTTTGCTGATCAGTGACCACCAGTTATCCGCTCTCTGCCTGAAAAAAACGCTCCATATCTGTGCTCAGTGTGCTGCATATATCTGTGCTCACACTGCTTAATTGTGGGGACTGGGGAGCAGCTGTATTATATAGCAGGAGTACAGTGCAGAGTTTTGCTGACAGTGACCACCAGTATAAGTTGTCTGCCTGAAAAACACTCCATATCTGTGCTCAGTGTACTGCTTTATTGTGGGGACTGGGGACCACCAGTATAATATTATATAGGAGGAGTACAGTGCAGAGATTTGCTGACCAGTGACCACCAGTATATAATATATAGCATTACGGTACAGTAGGCCACTGCTGTACCTACCTCTGTGTCATCATTAAGTATACTATCCATCTACATTCTATACCTGTGGTGCATTTTAGTTTTGCAGTTTGCTGACACAGTGACCACCAGTATACTATATATAGCAGTACGGAAGGCCACTGCTGTACCTACCTCTGTGTCGTCATTCATTAAGTATACTATCCATCTACATTCTATACCTGTGGTGCATTTTAGTTTTGCAGTTTGCTGACACAGTGACCACCAGTATACTATATATAGCAGTACGGAAGGCCCCTGCTGTACCTACCTCTGTGTCGTCATTCATTAAGTATACTATCCATCTACATTCTATACCTGTGGTGCATTTTAGTTTTGCAGTTTGCTGACACAGTGACCACCAGTATACTATATATAGCAGTACGGTACAGAAGGCCACTGCTGTACCTACCTCTGTGTCGTCATTAAGTATACTATCCATCTACATTCTATACCTGTGGTGCATTTTAGTTTTGCAGTTTGCTGACACAGTGACCACCAGTATACTATATAGCAGTACGGTACGGAAGGCCACTGCTGTACCTACCTCTGTGTCGTCATTAAGTATACTATCCATCTACATTCTATACCTGTGGTGCATTTTAGTTTTGCAGTTTGCTGACACAGTGACCACCAGTATACTATATATAGCAGTACGGTACGGAAGGCCACTGCTGTACCTACCTCTGTGTCGTCATTAAATATACTATCCATCTACATTCTATACCTGTGGTGCAATTTAGTTTTGCAGTTTGCTGACACAGTGATCACCAGTATACTATATATAGCAGTACGGTACGGAAGGCCACTGCTGTACCTACTTCTGTTTCGTCATTAAGTATACTATCCATCTACATTCTATACCTGTGGTGCATTTTAGTTTTGCAGTTTGCTGACACAGTGACCACCAGTATACTATATATAGCAGTACGGTACGGAAGGCCACTGCTGTACCTACCTCTGTGTCGTCATTAAGTATACTATCCATCTACATTCTATACCTGTGGTGCATTTTAGTTTTGCAGTTTGCTGACACAGTGACCACCAGTATACTATATATAGCAGTACGGTACGGAAGGCCACTGCTGTACCTACCTCTGTGTTGTCATTAAGTATACTATCCATCTACATTCTATACCTGTGGTGCATTTTAGTTTTGCAGTTTGCTGACCAGTGACCACCAGTATACTATATATAGCAGTATGGTACGGAAGGCCACTGCTGTACCTACCTCTGTGTCGTCATTAAGTATACTATCCATCTACATTCTATACCTGTGGTGCATTTTAGTTTTGCAGTTTGCTGACACAGTGACCACCAGTATACTATATATAGCAGTACGGTACGGAAGGCCACTGCTGTACCTACCTCTGTGTCATCATTAAGTATACTATCCATCTACATTCTATACCTGTGGTGCATTTTAGTTTTGCAGTTTGCTGACACAGTGACCACCAGTATACTATATATAGCAGTACGGTACGGAAGGCCACTGCTGTACCTACCTCTGTGTCGTCATTAAGTATACTATCCATCTACATTCTATACCTGTGGTGCATTTTAGTTTTGCAGTTTGCTGACACAGTGACCACCAGTAGACTATATATAGCAGTACGGTACGGAAGGCCACTGCTGTACCTACCTCTGTGTCGTCATTAAGTATACTATCCATCTACATTCTATACCTGTGGTGCATTTTAGTTTTGCAGTTTGCTGACACAGTGACCACCAGTATACTATATATAGCAATACGGTACGGAAGGCCACTGCTGTACCTACCTCTGTGTCGTCATTAAGTATACTATCCATCTACATTCTATACCTGTGGTGCATTTTAGTTTTGCAGTTTGCTGACACAGTGACCACCAGTATACTATATATAGCAGTATGGTACGGAAGGCCACTGCTTTACCTACCTCTGTGTCGTCATTAAGTATACTATCCATCTACATTCTATACCTGTGGTGCATTTTAGTTTTGCAGTTTGCTGACAGTGACCACCAGTTTATATAGCAGTACGGTACGGAAGGCCACTGCTCTACCTACCTCTGTGTCGTCTAGTAAACTATCCATCCATACCTGTGGTGCATTTCAGTTGTGCGCAGTATATTTAGTAGTAGGCCATTGCTATTGATAGTTACTGGCATATAATTCCACACATTAAAAAATGGAGAACAAAAATGTGGAGGTTAAAATAGGTAAAGATCAAGATCCACTTCCACCTCATGCTAAAGCTGCTGCCACTAGTCATGGCCGAGACGATGAAATGCCATCAACGTCGTCTGCCAAGGCCGATGCCCAATTTCATAGTAGAGAGTATGTAAAATCCAAAAAACAAAAGTTCAGTAAAATGACCCAAAAATCAAAATTAAAAGCGTCTGAGGAGAAGCGTAAACTTGCCAATATGCCATTTACGACACGGAGTGGCAAGGAACGGCTGAGGCCCTGGCCTATGTTCATGGCTAGTGGTTCAGCTTCACATGAGGATGGAAGCACTCAGCCTCTTGCTAGATAAATGAAAACACTTAAGCTGACAAAAGCACAGCAAAGAACTGTGCGTTCTTCTAAATCACAAATACCCAAGCAGAGTCCAATTGTGTCGGTTGCGATGCCTGATCTTCCCAACACTGGACGGGAAGAGCTTGCGCCTTCCACCATTTGCACGCCCCCAGCAAGTGCTGGAAGGAGCACCCGCAGTCCAGTTCCTGATAGTCAAATTGAAGATGTCACTGTTGAAGTACACCAGGATGAGGATATGGGTGTTGCTGGCACTGGGGAGGAAATTGACAAGGAGGATTCTGATGGTGAGGTGGTTTGTTTAAGTCAGGCACCCGGGGAGACACCTGTTGTCCGTGGGACGAATATGGCCATTGACATGCCTGGTCAAAATACAAAAAAAAATCAGCTCTTCGGTGTGGAATTATTTCAACACAAATGCGGACAACAGGTGTCAAGCCGTGTGTTGCCTTTGTCAAGCTGTAATAAGTAGGGGTAAGGACGTTAACCACCTCGGAACATCCGCCCTTATACGTCACCTGCAGCGCATTCATCATAAGTCAGTGACAAGTTCAAAAACTTTGGGTGACAGCGGAAGCAGTCCACTGACCACTAAATCCCTTCCTCTTGTAACCAAGCTCCTGCAAACCACACCACCAACTCCCTCAGTGTCAATTTCCTCCTTACCCAGGAAAGCCAATAGTCCTGCAGGCCATGTCACTGGCAAGTCTGACGAGTCCTCTCCTGCCTGGGATTCCTCCGATGCATCCTTGAGTGTAACGCCTACTGCTGCTGGCGCTGCTGTTGTAGCTGCTGGGAGTCGATCGTCATTCCAGAGGGGAAGTCGGAAGACCACTTATACTACTTCCAGTAAGCAATTGGCTGTCCAACAGTCCTTTGCGAGGAAGATGAAATATCACAGCAGTCATCCTGCTGCACAGCAGATAACTCAGGCCTTGGCAGCCTGGGCGGTGAGAAACGTGGTTCCGGTATCCACCGTTAATTCAGAGGCAACTATAGACTTGATTGAGGTACTGTGTCCCCGGTACCAAATACCATCTAGGTTCCATTTCTCTAGGCAGGCGATACCGAAAATGTACACAGACCTCAGAAAAAGACTCACCAGTGTCCTAAAAAATGCAGTTGTACCCAATGTCCACTTAACCAACGGACATGTGGACAAGTGGAGCAGGGCAGACTCAGGACTATATGACTGTGACAGCCCACTGGGTAGATGTATTGCCTTCCGCAGCAAGAACAGCAGCGGAGGCACCAGTAGCAGCATCTCGCAAACGCCAACTCGTTCCTAGACAGGCTACGCTTTGTATCACCGCTTTCCAGAAGAGGCACACAGCTGACAACCTCTTACGGAAACTGAGGAAGATCATCGCAGAATGGCTTACCCCAATTGGACTCTCCTGGGGATTTGTGACATCGGACAACACCAGCAATATTGTGCGTGCATTACATCTGGGCAAATTCCAGCACGTCCCATGTTTTGCACATACATTGAATTTGGTGGTGCAGAATTATTTAAAAAATGACAGGGGCGTGCAAGAGATGCTGTCGGTGCCCCGAAGAATTGCGGGACACTTTCAGCATTCAGCCACCGCGTACAGAAGACTGGAGCACCACCAAACATTCCTGAACCTGCCCTGCCATCATCTGAAGCAAGAGGTGGTAACGAGGTGGAATTCAACCCTCTATATGCTTCAGAGGATGGAGGAGCAGCAAAAGGCCATTCAAGCCTATACATCTGCCCACGATATAGGCAAAGGAGGGGGAATGCACCTGACTCAAGCGCAGTGGAGAATGATTTCAACGTTGTGCAAGGTTCTGCAACCCTTTGAACTTGCCACACGTGAAGTCAGTTCAGACACTGCCAGCCTGAGTCAGGTCATTCCCCTCATCAGGCTTTTGCAGAAGAAGCTGGAGACATTGAAGGAGGAGCTAAAACAGAGCGATTCCGCTAGGCATGTGGGACTTGTGGATGTAGCCCTTCATTCGCTTAACCAGGATTCACGGGTGGTCAATCTGTTGAAATCAGAGCACTACATTTTGGCCACCGTGCTCGATCCTAGATTTAAAACCTACGTTGGATCTCTCTTTCCGGCAGACACAAGTCTGCAGAGGTTCAAAGATCTGCTTGTGAGAAAATTGTCAAGTCAAGCGGAACGTGACCCGTCTACATCTCCTCCTTCACATTCTCCCGCAACTGGGGGTGCGAGGAAAAGGCTAAGAATTCCGAGCCCACCCACTGGCGGTGATGCAGGGCAGTCTGGAGCGAGTGCTGACATCTGGTCCGGACTGAAGGACCTGCCAACAATTACTGACATGTCGTCTATTGTCACTTCATATGATTCTCTCACCATTGAAAGAATGGTGGAGGATTATATGAGTGACCGCATCCAAGTAGGCACGTCAGACAGTCCGTACGTATACTGGCAGGAAAAAGAGGCAATTTGGAGGCCCTTGCACAAACTGGCTTTATACTACCTAAGTTGCCCTCCCTCCAGTGTGTACTCTGAAAGAGTGTTTAGTGCAGCCGCTCACCTTGTCAGCAATCGGCGTACGAGATTACTTCCAGAAAATGTGGAGTAGATGATGTTCATCAAAATGAATTATAATCAATTCCTCCGTGGAGACATTCACCAGCAGCAATTGCCTCCACAAAGTACACAGGAACCTGAGATGGTGGATTCCAGTGGGGTCGAATTAATAATCTGTGAGGAGGGGGATGTACACAGTGAAAGGGGTGAGGAATCGGAGGATGATGATGAGGTGGACATCTTGCCTCTGTAGAGCCAGTTTGTGCAAGGAGAGATTGATTGCTTCTTTTTTTGGTGGGGGCCCAAACCAACCAGTCATTTCAGTCACAGTCGTGTGGCAGACCCTGTCGCTGAAATGATGGGTTCGTTAAAGTGTGCATGTCCTGTTTATACAACATAAGGGTGGGTGGGAGGGCCCAAGGACAATTCCATCTTGCACCTCTTTTTTATTTAATTTTTCTTTGCATCATGTGCCTTTTGGGGACAATTTTTTTGAAGTGCCATCCTGCCTGACACTGCAGTGCCACTCCTAGATGGCCCAGGTGTTTGTGTCGGCCACTTGTGTCGCTTAGCTTAGTCACACAGCGACCTTGGTGCGCCTCTTTTTTTCTTTGCATCATGTGCTGTTTGGGGACTATTTTTTTGAAGTGCCATCCTGCCTGACACTGCAGTGCCACTCCTAGATGGGCCAGGTGTTTGTGTCGGCCACTTGTGTCGCTTAGCTTAGCCATCCAGCGACCTCGGTGCAAATTTTAGGACTAAAAATAATATTGTGAGGTGTGAGGTGTTCAGAATAGACTGGAAATGAGTGGAAATTATGGTTATTGAGGTTAATAATACTATGGAATCAAAATGAACCCAAATTCTATGATTTAAGCTGTTTTTCAGGGTTTTTGGTAAAAAACACTCGAATCCAAAACACACCCGAATCCGACAAAAAATTTTTGGTGAGGTTTTGCCATAACGCGTCCGAATCCAAAACACGGCCGCGAAACCGAATCCAAAACCAAAACACAAAACCCGAAAAATGTCCGGTGCACATCACTAGTAAAGAAGGTACTGTACAGTACACAGCATGTCAGAGCAGGGCCAAAGACACATTATATTAGCATGCAAATAATTAACAGAACAAATTATATAGTTAGAGCACAATATTAACCAAATTTAGTGGTCCATGAACTATTCTCTGGGACAGTCCACTTCTTGGCTATGTGTGGTCACAATGCCTGTGCACATTACCGTGCCACAGCATCGCACTTTTTCCATGTGCACCTCCATGAGATTAAAAGTGTGATCTTGGTGGCCATAAAGTTTCCCTCTATTAATTCCTCAAACAGCACTTTGTGGTTACTTTTATTCCATCAACACATGCACCAGGAAGCAGGGACAACTTAACAGCAGTGTGGGCCCCTGGGCAAAGCAATGTACTGGGGCCCCTACCCATAATCCAGCAGTAGGGGTGAGGGGTGCTCTCAGCGGCAGCTTTGATGTCCCGGGGTGGTAGGGGGTGTTCTATCTTCCGCTATGCATGTCGAACCTGGAGCAGTAATTTCTGCTAATTACTCCTTTACTGCACATATGGTGGGAGATGGGGTGGGAGGGAGAACACTGAACTGTAAAAGGGGCATTGGTCTGAATGAAGGGTCCCTGGTACATGACTTCCAGGGTGGTAGGGGGTGTTTAATACACAGGGGAGGGGTGGATAGTGGAGTGGGCTTAATATTAATAATTGTCAGGTGGGAGGGCAGCTTGCTTGACTGCAGATATCTCCAGTTCCTGGAAATATTTCTTAGCATTCACTGGGAAAGAAAATATAAAACTGCATACCAGGCGTGTGGATCTGGAGCAGGGACCAACTGCTGGAAGGCTCTGGTTCTGGGCATGGTAGAGGCAAGCTACCAGTGTCCACTAAAAGGTGAGAGTCCCAAAATTTGGAGCATACCCTCAGAAAACTCTAAGTCAGACAGAACCCAAGATATCTGGCTGGGAAGAGCAATGAACAGGTTTGGATGGGGACCACTGCTTTGAAGTTGGATATCTCCTGTTCCCCAGGGCCGATTTTCAAAAAAACCTGGTACCCCTGGAAAAAGGGGACCCTCAGCTATCAGCTTGGAGCCTTAATACTCCTGGGGCCCTTGAGCAGCTGCCCATTGAGCCCATACGAAAAGACAGGCCTGCCAGGAGGCCTGGCTATGCTCTTTGGATCCCACTACATCCCATATGTTTTTGTGTGTTTTTTCCATCTTCAACAGGTTAGTAAGAATCTTGTTTTGCAGCAATCAAAGGTGATTGTTAAGCGCTGATAGAGTTATGCTTGCCGCCCATTACCGCCCATAGCTGCTAATGACAGAAATGTCAATTGTTTAAAACGACAGCACTTCTGAAATAATCAGCAAAGAGCAGCGATGAGCATCAAGATAAGAGGATATTAGGTCAAGTCTGTAGCTTAGTAACATAGCGTCTGTTATTGTTCTAGTGCAGTTTACAAAATCAAAGTAATAATCACCTGATTAGTGCCTGTGGATAAGTAACCCCCCCCCCCCCCCCCTCTCCCCTGTGTCCTGTAATACATTGTGTTGAGTTTGGTTATATCTGCAGTATGTAGCTTGTTCTTCTTTGCTCATTTATAAATTGTAACCGTCAAAGGGTGATATGTATCAAAACTTGTCAAGAGATAAATTGGAGAGAGATAAAGTACTAACCAATCAGCTCCTTATTGTCAGTGTTGACAGGATGTGAATAATAACAGGAGCTGATTGGTTGGTACTTTATCTCGGCTGCACCATCCAGAATCATTTCCGGTGTCCGACAAATGGAGCTGCATCACTTCCGGTCTGGTAAGAGACGAACTGGAAGTTGCCAATTTCCCATCACTTTTCACTACTAATAAAAGGGGACACCTGAACACCCACCTCCAAAGCATGAGGAAGAGACACAGAGGGCGGGATGTAATGTCACCCATGTTCAGCCGCCATGCGGGTTTACGGACAAACTTGGATGTTTTTTTTAAAGGGGCAATAAATTACCAGGCATGGTTTTGCCTTGTAAGCGATTGCCCATTAAAAAAAAAAAGTCAGCATTCGGCCAAAATCCTGCACGTCACCCGAACTTGGGCGACATTCCGCCCAGAATCTCAAAACATATCAGCAATTGTTTTGGTGGACCACCAGTACTAAACAGGACCCATTCCCAGAGCAATCGTTTAGGAGGGAAAAAGTCTGGAATCCCCTCCCACCATATACATCCACATGTTGATGCTCTCCATATGGGTAATATTGCCTCCTTGTCCACCTTGAATTGATTTATTATATTGTTTTTATTGCCCTATGGCCCCAAGTTGATCACTCGCTAGCTGTTTTTAGCAGCCGTGCAAACGCATAGTCACCGCCCACGGGGTAATGTATTTTCGCATTGCAAGTGTGCAAACGCTTTTGCAGCCGAGCTCTACAAAAACATTTTGTGCAGATTCAGAGTTGGTCTGAACTTACTCAGCCCTTGCTATCACTTCAGTCTTTTTGGTGCCGGAATTGACGTCACACACCCGCCCTCCAAACGCCTGGACATGCCTGCGTTTTCCCTACCACTCCCAGAAAATGGTCAGTTGACACCCATAAATGCCCTCTTCCTGTCAATCTCTTGCGATCAGCTGTGTATATGGATTCTTCGTTAATTCCAACGCTCAGATACTATCCACATTGTACACATTCTACGCACGTACGCATTGCGGTGCATACGCATGTGCAGTAGAGACCTGATCACAGCGCAGTGAAAATCTTCAGCATGCGATCAACTCGGAATGACCCCCTGTGTGTAGGGTGTTTTATTAAACTTGATGTTTTATACTGTAGATTGTTTCTGCAACAGTTTGTTTAATAGTAAGGACACACAAGATGGCTGCCTCATCCTTTACATACTCCTGGACATCTCCATAAAACAACTTAAATTCATCACAACTGACCTCCGAATAACCATAGATATCCAAGAAACTTTAACTTGTACTACTCCACACGGACAACTCTCCAAAATCAACGGAATGCATTCCTGCACCGAAATACACATTGGTTTGAAACCTCTGCCTCTCTTCACTGAGAATGCCTTCAGATTGGCATCTACTCTGCATCAGCCTGTCATCCACAGTCCAAGGATGGCAGGGACAGCCCCGGACTTCATCCCTGACCCTTGGGTGCCTGGAGGAGGGGACCCCTACGTCCGTTGGACCAGTCCAAGAGCCCGGTGCTGGTTGTTAAAATACAGGGAACCCCTACGCAAATTTAAAAAAATCATTGTATTTTAGTAAATTACCGTGGTTTTTTTTTTTTTTAAAGTTGCAATCTCAAACGAACGATTTCAGCTAAGATTGATTTTGGCAGAAATCGGCTGCAACACAAATACTAGTAAATTTACCCCATTGTGTAATTGACTAAATATGAACTGTATTTGATCAGAGAAATTAACCATTTTAATCCTTTTTTACTTTTCAATTCTATCTGTGCTCCAGAAATTATAATGGGTTTATGATCAGAGTCTAATTTATCTTGGTTATTGCTCTATCCAATTGCTTCTCTTTTATTCAAAGGATTTTTGTTTAAAACACGTAATAAGCAAACTTTTCTGTTGCTGATTCAGTCACACCAATTATCAGAGATTAATGCATGTATAAAGTAGAGATGAGCGGGTTCGGTTTCTCTGAATCCGAACCCGCCAGAACTTCATGTTTTTTTTCACGGGTCCGAGCGACTCGGATCTTCCCGCCTTGCTCGGTTAACCCGAGCGCGCCCGAACGTCATCATGACGCTGTCGGATTCTCGCGAGGCTCGGATTCTATCGCGAGACTCGGATTCTATATAAGGAGCCGCGCGTCGCCGCCATTTTCACACGTGCATTGAGATTGATAGGGAGAGGACGTGGCTGGCGTCCTCTCCGTTTAGACACTTGATTTACTAATTTTGGGGAGCATTAGGAGTACTCAGTAGTGTACAGTGCAGAGTTTTGCTGATAGTGACCAGTGACCACCACTTTTATTTATAATCCGTTCTCTGCCTGAAAAAAGCGATACACAGCACACAGTGACTCAGTCACATACCATATCTGTGTGCACTGCTCAGGCTCAGGCCAGTGTGCAGCATCATCTATTATCTATATATAATATTATATATCTGTCTGACTGCTCAGCTCACACAGCTTATAATTGTGGGGGAGACTGGGGAGCACTACTGCAGTGCCGGTTATAGGTTATAGCAGGAGCCAGGAGTACATAATATATTATATAGTGAGTGACCACCAGACACACAGTGCAGTTTATTTAATATATCCGTTCTCTGCCTGAAAAAAGCGATACACACAGTGACTCAGTCAGTCACATACCATATCTGTGTGCACTGCTCAGGCTCAGGCCAGTGTGCTGCATCATCTATATATATTATATATCTGTCTGACTGCTCAGCTCACACAGCTTATAATTGTGGGGGAGACTGGGGAGCACTACTGCAGTGCCAGTTATAGGTTATAGCAGGAGCCAGGAGTACATAATATTATATTAAAATTAAACAGTGCACACTTTTGCTGCAGGAGTGCCACTGCCAGTGTGACTAGTGACCAGTGACCTGACCACCAGTATATATAATATTAGTAGTATACTATCTCTTTATCAACCAGTCTATATTAGCAGCAGACACAGTACAGTGCGGTAGTTCACGGCTGTGGCTACCTCTGTGTCGGCACTCGGCAGCCCGTCCATAATTGTATATACCACCTAACCGTGGTTTTTTTTTCTTTCTTTATACATACATACTAGTTACGAGTATACTATCTCTTTATCAACCAGTCTATATATTAGCAGCAGACACAGTACAGTGCGGTAGTTCACGGCTGTGGCTACCTCTGTGTCGGCACTCGGCAGCCCGTCCATAATTGTATATACCACCTAACCGTGGTTTTTTTTTCTTTCTTTATACATACATACTAGTTACGAGTATACTATCTCTTTATCAACCAGTCTATATTTTAGCAGCAGACACAGTACAGTGCGGTAGTTCACGGCTGTGGCTACCTCTGTGTCGGCACTCGGCAGCCCGTCCATAATTGTATATACCACCTAACCGTGGTTTTTTTTTCTTTCTTTATACATACATACTAGTTACGAGTATACTATCTCTTTATCAACCAGTCTATATATTAGCAGCAGACACAGTACAGTGCGGTAGTTCACGGCTGTGGCTACCTCTGTGTCGGCACTCGGCAGCCCGTCCATAATTGTATATACCACCTAACCGTGGTTTTTTTTTCTTTCGTTATACATACATACTAGTTACGAGTATACTATCTCTTTATCAACCAGTCTATATATTAGCAGCAGACACAGTACAGTGCGGTAGTTCACGGCTGTGGCTACCTCTGTGTCGGCACTCGGCAGCCCGTCCATAATTGTATATACCACCTAACCGTGGTTTTTTTTTCTTTCTTTATACATACATACTAGTTACGAGTATACTATCTCTTTATCAACCAGTCTATATATTAGCAGCAGACACAGTACAGTGCGGTAGTTCACGGCTGTGGCTACCTCTGTGTCGGCACTCGGCAGCCCGTCCATAATTGTATACTAGTATCCAATCCATCCATCTCCATTGTTTACCTGAGGTGCCTTTTAGTTGTGCCTATTAAAATATGGAGAACAAAAATGTTGAGGTTCCAAAATTAGGGAAAGATCAAGATCCACTTCCACCTCGTGCTGAAGCTGCTGCCACTAGTCATGGCCGAGACGATGAAATGCCAGCAACGTCGTCTGCCAAGGCCGATGCCCAATGGCATAGTACAGAGCATGTCAAAACCAAAACACCAAATATCAGTAAAAAAAGGACTCCAAAACCTAAAATAAAATTGTCGGAGGAGAAGCGTAAACTTGTCAATATGCCATTTACCACACGGAGTGGCAAGGAACGGCTAAGGCCCTGGCCTATGTTCATGGCTAGTGGTTCAGCTTCACATGAGGATGGAAGCACTCAGCCTCTCGCTAGAAAACTGAAAAGACTCAAGCTGGCAAAAGCACCGCAAAGAACTGTGCGTTCTTTGAAATCCCAAATCCACAAGGAGAGTCCAATTGTGTCGGTTGCGATGCCTGACCTTCCCAACACTGGACGTGAAGAGCATGCGCCTTCCACCATTTGCACGCCCCCTGCAAGTGCTGGAAGGAGCACCCGCAGTCCAGTTCCTGATAGTCAGATTGAAGATGTCAGTGTTGAAGTACACCAGGATGAGGAGGATATGGGTGTTGCTGGCGCTGGGGAGGAAATTGACCAGGAGGATTCTGATGGTGAGGTGGTTTGTTTAAGTCAGGCACCCGGGGAGACACCTGTTGTCCGTGGGAGGAATATGGCCGTTGACATGCCAGGTGAAAATACCAAAAAAATCAGCTCTTCGGTGTGGAGGTATTTCACCAGAAATGCGGACAACAGGTGTCAAGCCGTGTGTTCCCTTTGTCAAGCTGTAATAAGTAGGGGTAAGGACGTTAACCACCTCGGAACATCCTCCCTTATACGTCACCTGCAGCGCATTCATAATAAGTCAGTGACAAGTTCAAAAACTTTGGGTGACAGCGGAAGCAGTCCACTGACCAGTAAATCCCTTCCTCTTGTAACCAAGCTCACGCAAACCACCCCACCAACTCCCTCAGTGTCAATTTCCTCCTTCCCCAGGAATGCCAATAGTCCTGCAGGCCATGTCACTGGCAATTCTGACGAGTCCTCTCCTGCCTGGGATTCCTCCGATGCATCCTTGCGTGTAACGCCTACTGCTGCTGGCGCTGCTGTTGTTGCCGCTGGGAGTCGATGGTCATCCCAGAGGGGAAGTCGTAAGCCCACTTGTACTACTTCCAGTAAGCAATTGACTGTTCAACAGTCCTTTGCGAGGAAGATGAAATATCACAGCAGTCATCCTACTGCAAAGCGGATAACTGAGGCCTTGGCATCCTGGGTGGTGAGAAACGTGGTTCCGGTATCCATCATTACTGCAGAGCCAACTAGAGACTTGTTGGAGGTACTGTGTCCCCGGTACCAAATACCATCTAGGTTCCATTTCTCTAGGCAGGCGATACCGAAAATGTACACAGACCTCAGAAAAAGAGTCACCAATGTCCTAAAAAATGCAGCTGTACCCAATGTCCACTTAACCACGGACATGTGGACAAGTGGAGCAGGGCAGGGTCAGGACTATATGACTGTGACAGCCCACTGGGTAGATGTATGGACTCCCGCCGCAAGAACAGCAGCGGCGGCACCAGTAGCAGCATCTCGCAAACGCCAACTCTTTCCTAGGCAGGCTACGCTTTGTATCACCGCTTTCCAGAATACGCACACAGCTGAAAACCTCTTACGGCAACTGAGGAAGATCATCACGGAATGGCTTACCCCAATTGGACTCTCCTGTGGATTTGTGGCATCGGACAACGCCAGCAATATTGTGTGTGCATTAAATCTGGGCCAATTCCAGCACGTCCCATGTTTTGCACATACCTTGAATTTGGTGGTGCAGAATTTTTTAAAAAACGACAGGGGCGTGCAAGAGATGCTGTCGGTGGCCAGAAGAATTGCGGGACACTTTCGGCGTACAGGCACCACGTACAGAAAACTGGAGCACCACCAAAAACTACTGAACCTGCCCTGCCATCATCTGAAGCAAGAAGTGGTAACGAGGTGGAATTCAACCCTCTATATGCTTCAGAGGTTGGAGGAGCAGCAAAAGGCCATTCAAGCCTATACAATTGAGCACGATATAGTAGGTGGAATGCACCTGTCTCAAGTGCAGTGGAGAATGATTTCAACGTTGTGCAAGGTTCTGATGCCCTTTGAACTTGCCACACGTGAAGTCAGTTCAGACACTGCCAGCCTGAGTCAGGTCATTCCCCTCATCAGGCTTTTGCAGAAGAAGCTGGAGGCATTGAAGGAGGAGCTAACACGGAGCGATTCCGCTAGGCATGTGGGACTTGTGGATGCAGCCCTTAATTCGCTTAACAAGGATTCACGGGTGGTCAATCTGTTGAAATCAGAGCACTACATTTTGGCCACCGTGCTCGATCCTTGATTTAAAGCCTACCTTGGATCTCTCTTTCCGGCAGACACAGGTCTGCTGGGGTTGAAAGACCTGCTGGTGACAAAATTGTCAAGTCAAGCGGAACGCGACCTGTCAACATCTCCTCCTTCACATTCTCCCGCAACTGGGGGTGCGAGGAAAAGGATCAGAATTCCGAGCCCACCCGCTGGCGGTGATGCAGGGCAGTCTGGAGCGACTGCTGATGCTGACATCTGGTCCGGACTGAAGGACCTGACAACGATTACGGACATGTCGTCTACTGTCACTGCATATGATTCTCTCAACATTGATAGAATGGTGGAGGATTATATGAGTGACCGCATCCAAGTAGGCACGTCACACAGTCCGTACTTATACTGGAAGGAAAAAGAGGCAATTTGGAGGCCCTTGCACAAACTGGCTTTATTCTACCTAAGTTGCCCTCCCACAAGTGTGTACTCCGAAAGAGTGTTTAGTGCCGCCGCTCACCTTGTCAGCAATCGGCGTACGAGGTTACATCCAGAAAATGTGGAGAAGATGATGTTCATTAAAATGAATTATAATCAATTCCTCCGCGGAGACATTGACCAGCAGCAATTGCCTCCACAAAGTACACAGGGAGCTGAGATGGTGGATTCCAGTGGGGACGAATTGATAATCTGTGAGGAGGGGGATGTACACGGTGATATATCAGAGGGTGAAGATGAGGTGGACATCTTGCCTCTGTAGAGCCAGTTTGTGCAAGGAGAGATTAATTGCTTCTTTTTTGGGGGGGGTCCAAACCAACCCGTCATATCAGTCACAGTCGTGTGGCAGACCCTGTCACTGAAATGATGGGTTGGTTAAAGTGTGCATGTCCTGTTTTGTTTATACAACATAAGGGTGGGTGGGAGGGCCCAAGGACAATTCCATCTTGCACCTCTTTTTTCTTTTCTTTTTCTTTGCATCATGTGCTGATTGGGGAGGGTTTTTTGGAAGGGACATCCTGCGTGACACTGCAGTGCCACTCCTAGATGGGCCCGGTGTTTGTGTCGGCCACTAGGGTCGCTAATCTTACTCACACAGTCAGCTACCTCATTGCGCCTCTTTTTTTCTTTGCGTCATGTGCTGTTTGGGGAGGGTTTTTTGGAAGGGACATCCTGCGTGACACTGCAGTGCCACTCCTAGATGGGCCCGGTGTTTGTGTCGGCCACTAGGGTCGCTAATCTTACTCACACAGCTACCTCATTGCGCCTCTTTTTTTCTTTGCGTCATGTGCTGTTTGGGGAGGGTTTTTTGGAAGGGACATCCTGCGTGACACTGCAGTGCCACTCCTAGATGGGCCCGGTGTTTGTGTCGGCCACTAGGGTCGCTTATCTTACTCACACAGCGACCTCGGTGCAAATTTTAGGACTAAAAATAATATTGTGAGGTGTGAGGTATTCAGAATAGACTGAAAATGAGTGTAAATTATGGTTTTTGAGGTTAATAATACTTTGGGATCAAAATGACCCCCAAATTCTATGATTTAAGCTGTTTTTTAGTGTTTTTGGAAAAAAACACCCGAATCCAAAACACACCCGAATCCGACAAAAAAAATTCGGTGAGGTTTTGCCAAAACGCGGTCGAACCCAAAACACGGCCGCGGAACCGAACCCAAAACCAAAACACAAAACCCGAAAAATTTCAGGCGCTCATCTCTAGTATAAAGGTGTTAGAAGTCATTCCTATTATGCAGGTGTGAAAATTCCAGTGTGAGACCCCTTTGAAGTGGACATTCCTTGTAGGGGTAGAATAATATTTACTCACCTAATCTAGTGTAGATCGGTCATTTTTGGTACATGTAGGCATCCAGGGGTTAAAAAAAAACGCAACTGAAGGGTTTTACACATGGACACCCTTTCCACAAATGCCGGGAACCCTCGTGACTCCTGTCACTTGAGGACCCACCAGCCAATCAGGGAGCGCCACATCATAACACTTTCCTGATTGGCTGTGCACTCTCGGTCTGCCAATCAAGCACAGCGCATAAGCAGTAATGGGAAACAAATCCCCATTATCGCCTATGGTGGAAACCTGCGGTCTGCAGTAGGCCGCAAGGTTAATTAAGGTCACTCCTGTGGGTGACCAGAACCGGTCCAAGAGCCCGGTGCTGGTTGTTAAAATACAGGGAACCCCACGCAAATTTTTCAAAGAGCCCGGGGCTGGTTATGCTTAGGAGGGGGGACCCGACGCAATTTTTTTTATATTTCACACACTTTGACACAGAGAGGCATGCAAGGATCTCACTGATCCGTGCGTGATTCTCCAAACACGAATGCCAAAAGCAGGTCTATTTGTACGTTCTATTTCTGTATGAATTTCATGCTTTTCCAGCAGTGTTTGGCTATTGTCGGCAGTGATTGAGAATACGAATTCTTAGTAAATCCCTGTGTTGTATCAGGTGTGAGTGAACAAACAGCCGTGTTTGACCGATGATCTATTGATTCGTATTTGTGTGGATGGCAGTGTATCTTAGGGCCTAATTCAGACCTATCGCTGCTGTGCCTGATTGACAGGTAGGCGATCACCTGTGTCTGATTGACAGGCAGAGGCGGTCGTTGGGCGGGAGGGTTACGTACCAGCAGCGTTGGGGTGCCATTTTAGGTGTGCGGTCCGGTTAACACAGGCATCACCAAACCGTGCGGAGGGTGGACCACGGCGGCTGCATGAAGTCACACGCAGCCGATGCGACCCGGACAGCGACGGGTAGCTCCATGCCAGCGCACAGGAGCTGCGTTGGTAGGGAGCTACTCTTCAGGTACAAAAGCATCGCCGCTGTGCGATGCTTTTGTACCAGTGCGCCGGGGGTAGGGCCTGACATGCAGGTCGGACTAGCCCTGTGCTGGGCGTCCCCCCGCATGTCTGAGTAACTGATCGTAGCCGTGAAAAATTTTGCACAGCTTCGATTAGGTCTGAATTAGGCCCTTAATACGAATTGCCTCTGCCGTGATTTGTGTTTAGTAAATTTGCGAGTTGCATTGTATGAAAATGCAAACTCGCATCAAATCGGGACCTTAGTAAATTTCCACCAATGTGTTTGTATACCTACAGCTTTATTATTTCACTGCGTCAACCCCCTGTTTTAAAGAGGGAACAGAACTCTTGCTTTGTGGCTCCCATCCACTACACTCAGGAGTGTAGAGAGGGTGGCTCCGGGCGCAGGAAAAGTTAGAGGGCAGGCCGCTGCCTGCTATATAGCAAAAAGCTGTACAGAGAGCCGCAAAGCAAGAGGAGGAGAAGCAGAGGGGGGTGCACACTAACTCAGAGACTAGGTAGGGAGCAGGGCAGGCCAGAGGCGAGAGTAGAAGACACTGACAGCCATCACATGCCTGAGCTCTTTATTTATATCACTGTCTGCTCGTAGCTGTGCAGCAGGGTTACTTTTGTCCTGCTATACCATACCCTCCAACATGACCCGCCCCACTAGGTACAAAATACTCTGTTTCTGGACTTCCCTCTTAATTTATTATTGCCGTCACCTGTGAAGAAACAGCTTTCTTATCATTTAACTAGTTCATCACAGGTGATGGAAATCATAAATTAAGAGGGAAGTCCAGAAACAGAGCATTTTGTACCTAGTGGGGTGGGTCATGTTGGAGGGTCTGCTATACCTCTTTCTGCCCCCGCTGCTGCAGTACTTCTTTCTGCTCCAACTGCTGCAGCACCTCTCTCTGCCACTGGCTGTTTCAGCACCCCACTCTACCCAGCTGCTACAGCATCTCTCTCTACATTGATGCAGCAGCACCTCTCTCTGCATTAGACGCTACAGAGTAACATGTACTGTATACATGGCTCTACTGTGGTGTCACGTGTATAAGCGGCTCTAAAAAGTTGTGTAACATGTATAAGGGCCTCTACTCTGTGGCGTAAAGTGTATAAGGGGTACTGATGTGTGGTGTAATGTGAATAAAGGACAATCTGAGTTGGTACTATTCTGTGACCACACTCCTTCCCATGAAGCCATGCCACTATATTTTTGTTGTGTGCTGAAGGTGTGCACTGTCCCTATTTTAAACATGGGGGCACCCAAAGGAAACTTTCACCCTGAGATCCACAAGGTCTATAAAAGGCCCTGTCACCAATTTACGATTTTTAAATATTTTTTATTTTCAAATATAACATACACCCCATTCAGTAGAGGGGAGGGGGCACCAAAACATACCCCTGCTCCGTGCACCATGGCACCTAGCTGCACCTCTGACTATACTGAACAAAAAGGAAACCACATGCCCCCTGGACTGCCCAATCAGGTCCGTCCTTTATAAAGCCAGATCTATAAGAAATAAGACTGCTGCATTTGCTGACCATTTTGAATCCTCAGATCTCGCCTGTATTACAGAAATTTGACTAGATGAAAATGCATCACCTATTTTGGAAGCTGCCGTCCCAACAAACTACTCTGCCATCCACAACCCCAGATTGAAGCGCAGGGGAGGCGGGTTGGTTATCTGCTTTAAAAAAGAAAAAAATTCCAATAAATATAAAATTTGGGCGCAATAGCCAACACCAATTGCACTGATCAGCTTAGAATAATAAACAAACAGCTTCTATATGATAACCTGGAGTGTTATCCTTTCAAACCTACTAATTTGTAACAATGGGGAGTATTCAGGTTTATTAGCAAACCAAAAAAGCAAGCAACTGGGCAAAACCATGTCCCACTGCAGATGTAACATGTGCAGAGAGATTTACATTTGGCTAGTTTATCTTGTTTTTGTGCAGGGTAAATACTGGCTACTTAATTTTAACACTGCAATTTAGATTTCAGTTTGAACACACCTCACCAGCGGTGCAAGTAGGTGGGTACGCGCGGGTATGCCGTACTCACCGCCGGCGCTCATTGCACTCGAGCCGCAAGCGGCTCGATCGTCTCCCGGCCACCGCTCCCTCCGCTGCTGCTGTGAGGGGAGGAGAGCGTAGCGGGCGCCTCTCCTGCACCTCAATGTCTACCTTCAATTCGGCGCCGGCCCGTGAGCTAATCAGAGCTCGCGGACCAGCAGCCAAGGCTCCTGATTGGCTGCCAAACCGCAAGCTTTGATTGGCTCACGGATCGGCGCCTAATTGAAGGTAGACACCCGCACCGCCACTGGAGACTGGGGGACAAGAGAGGCGAACGCTGCGCTCTCCTCCCCTCACACACAGGACAGCAGCAGCACGGTAATCAGCAGGGGAAGGGGGGGCACTGTGAGGACATGTGTATCTGGCACTGGGGGCATCTCTGTATCTGGCACTGGAGGCATCTCTGTATCTGGCACTGGGGGGAACTCTGTATCTGGCACTGGGGGCATCTCTGTATCTGGCACTGGGGGGTACTCTGTATCTGGCACTGGGGGCATCTCTGTATCTGGCACTGGGGGTATCTCTGTATCTGGCACTGTGGGGGCATTTCTGTATCTGGCACTGGGGGTATCTCTGTATCTGGCACTGTGGGGGCATTTCTGTATCTGGCACTGGGGGCATATCTGGCACTGTGGGAACATGTTTCTGGGGGCATTTCTGTATCTGGCACTGGGGGGCAATGTATACCTGACACAGTGGGGGCATTTGTATATCTGACACAGTGGGGGCATTTGTGTATCTGACACAGTGGGGGCATTTGTGTATCTGGCACTGTGAGGCAATATATATCTGGCACTCTGGGGGGCATTTGTGTATCTGGCACTGTGAGGCAATATATATCTGGCACTCTGGGGGCATTTGTGTATCTGGCACTGTGAGGCAATATATATCTGGCACTCTGGGGGCATTTGTGTATCTGGCACTGTGGGGCACTGTGTATCTGGCACTGTGGGGCAATGTATATCTGGCACTGTGGGGGCATTTGTGTATCTGGCACTGTGGGGCAATGTGTATCTGGCACTGTGGGGCAATGTGTATCTGGCACTGTGGGCACTGTGGGGCAATGTGTATCTGGCACTGTGGGGCAATGTGTATCTGTCACTGTGGGGCAATGTGTATCTGCCACTGTGGGGCAATGTGTATCTGCCACTGTGGGGCAATGTGTATCTGTCACTGTGGGGCAATGTGTATCTGGCACTGTGGGGCAATGTGTATCTGGCACTGTGGGGCAATGTGTAGCAATGTGTATCTGTCACTGTGGGGCAATGTGTATCTGGCACTGTGGGGCAATGTGTATCTGGCACTGTGGGGCAATGTGTATCTGGCACTACTGGGGT
The DNA here is from genome assembly GCF_028390025.1 of Pseudophryne corroboree. Taxonomy (NCBI): domain Eukaryota; kingdom Metazoa; phylum Chordata; class Amphibia; order Anura; family Myobatrachidae; genus Pseudophryne; species Pseudophryne corroboree. Next base: position 1,205,335,895 of record NC_086444.1, read on the forward strand.
CATATGTGTATCTGCCCCCCCCCCCATATGTGTATCACTCCCCCATTTTAATTGGCCACGCCCCATGTGACATTTGGCCACACCCGTTTTTTTGGGCATGCGCGCCTTAGACACGCGCTCACAGTACCTATGAGCAGGGGTGTATCTAGGGGTCTGAGCGCCCCTGGCAAAGTAAGGGGCTGGCGCCCCAACCCCACACACATTTGGAATAAGGTGTGAGTATTGGAAATGGGGAATGGCCTTGTGGGGGAAGGGCGTGGACACAATAGTATTTCCAATTCAAAATTATGCCACACAGTAGTGTCCCTCATTCACATTACACCGCACAGTAGTGTCTCGTATTCACGTTACACCATCCCTCCCCCTAACCTACCTTTCCCACAGCCTGACCTTAACCCGCCCCCCCCCCCCAAAAGCCTCTTCAGTGGTGCCTAACCCTAACCCACCCTTCCTAATCTCCCTCCCTGCAGCCTAGCCCTAGCCCTCCCACCCTCGCAGCCTAACCCTAACCCTCCCACGTGGCTTGCTAGTGGAGACTTTGGCATCAACTCGATCCGGATTTTGGCATTCTGCATCGCTATCTATGTTGGGATTCCAGCATCAGCATTCCGAGCAGTTTCGGGATGCTGGCGTCAGCTTTCCGACCGCCGGGATGCCAAACGCTGGCATCTTGACTGCATCCTGAATGAAATGCTAATGAGCTGCAGTGAGATGAGCCTCATATGGACCCAGTTATTGACCAAACACCATTAGTTGGATGGTAGAAGTGCTTCCTGTTAGAAAAAAACATCAGGGTGCCAAGATAAAATGATCAATTATACAATTAACTGATATACATTTCCTTGAACCTGGCCTTGAAATATGTAAGATATGTATTTTCTTTATTACTGTTATGCACACCAGTGCCAGCAGGAAAGTACTGGTGTCAGAACTGTTATGCACTCCAGTGTCTGCAGGAATGTACTGGTGTTTGAACTGTTATGCAAAACAGATGGACTCACAGACAAACTGGGGGATATGACATAACGTACACAGAAGGTGATAGGGTAACAAAATACACACAAAGTGAACAGAGAAGCCCAGAGGCTAAGGAACTGGGTATCTCCCTTGTATTAGAACTGCTAAGATGGAAAAAGCAAGATGTTGTGTTTTAATACGTAGAGTACCCGAAATGCTGTTGCTAAGGGCAACAGCAAAACCCTAAAGGGTTACCAACGGGTGTGGCAGTAAACTCCTTGGTCAGAGATGGAATGATAGACACAAGGAGAATCTCCACAATCCAAATTCTCACTTGCAGTGCACAGGTTTTAGCTTACTGCCACTAAACTGACCCCTGACACCTAGCACAGTGAGACAGGATTAGACAGGCAAGTCTTAGAATACAGCCGCAAACTTGCTAAGTTCACAGGGTAGTAACAGAACCCCAGCAAGCTAAACGACTGACTCCAGTCTTACTGCTAGGTCTGGATTGGCAGAGTGTAATACCAAATTCCCAGGCCTATTTGCAGTAAGCAACAAACAAATACAAAGCTACACAGTACTGGCTAACGTTCATGAACTGACTAACCAACAAAGATTCAGCAGCATCTGCTTACCCTGAAAAGAGGCCTTTTAAAGCAGGTGCTGTCCACGCCCCACTCAGACCTCACAGACTGTGAGCACAAAAACCAGCACCGGATCCCCTGCCGTGCACAGAGCCTATAACCACTGCACAGCAAAAGACCCGAACCGGAGTATCAGCTGCGCTCAGGTTACTCCACTAGCACTTGTCTCCCGGTTGCCATGACGACGTGGCAGCACAGGGCAGGAGACCCTAACAGTACCCCCCCTCTGACGAGGGGTCAAAGAACCCCTACCACCGGGTTTATCGGGGAACTGCGAGAAGAAAGAGCGTATCAGTCTGGGGGCATGAAGATCACAACTGCGCACCCACGACCGCTCCTCCGGGCCATACCCCTTCCAGTGCACCAAAAATGACAGCCGACCCCGAACCACCTTGGAGTCAAGAATCCTTTCAACAACAAACTCCCTCTGGCCACGTATCAGAAGAGGGGAAGGTCTTCCACTGGTAGAAGGATTACTAATCGCCCGTTTTAAAAGGGAACAATGAAATGTTTTATTGATACCCAAAGAACGGGGCAGATCTAACTGAAATGCCACCGGATTGATAACCCTGGTGATCTTATAAGGGCCGATGAACCGGGGCCCTAACTTATGAGATGGCTGTCTCAACTTCAAATTCTTGGTAGACAACCAGACGAAGTCTCCTAATTTGAAGCTGCAGGGTCTTTTCCGCTTATCAAAAACCCTTTTGGTCACTAATGACACAGACACAAGGGCTTTCTTCACTTTCCGCCAAATACCTCTAAGGACCGAAACCACAGAGGAACCACCAGGCGTGGAGTCCACGGGGTCAAAAGAATTGGCCTTAGGATGATGCCCATACACACAAAGGAAGGGAGAGATCCCTGTAGCAGAGTGAGCCGCGTTGTTATAGGCAAACTCCGCCATGGACAGATGAGCAACCCAGTCAGTCTGACACTTGGAGACATAACACCTGAGGAACTGCTCCAAGGACTGGTTCACCCTTTCAGTCTGCCCATTAGACTGCGGATGGTAGCCTGACGACAAGCTGACAGAAATCTGGAGATCGGAACAAAATGCCCTCCAGAATTTGGCCACAAACTGGGATCCGCGGTCAGAGACCACATCAAGTGGCAACCCGTGGAGACGCACAACATGCAGCATAAATAATTCAGACAGGCGTCTGGCTGATGGCAGCCCAACCAGTGGAACGAAGTGCGCCATCTTCGAAAACCTGTCAACGACAACCCAGATGGCTGTCATCCCCGAGGATTTGGGCAAGTCCACCACAAAATCCATTGAAATGTGGGTCCATGGCTTAGATGGGATAGAGAGTGGATGTAATGGGCCAACAGGAACCCCTCTAGGAGTCTTATTTCGGGCACAGATGTCACATGCCCGAACCCACTGATCCACATCCTTAGCCACCGAGGGCCACCACACCGCCCTAGATAGCAACTCCCGAGTTCTGGCAATACCCGGGTGACCTGCCGACTTCTTGGCATGGAATTCCAGGAACACTCGCTGTCTTAACCTAGGAGGCACAAACAAAAGACCTACCGGAAGGTCTGGAGGAGCCTGCTCCTGTGCTCTAAGGACTAATGATAAGAGGTCCTGGGTAATGCCCACTTTAATACATGATGGGGAAACAATGGGCAACGGCTCCTCGGTGGTCTCCTGGATTGGAGCAAAACTCCGCAAGAGCGCATCAGCCTTGATGTTTTTTGACCCAGGGCGATATGTTATCAAAAAATTAAAGCGAGCAAAAAACAAAGCCCATCGTGCCTGCCTGGCATTGAGACGCTTCGCTGACTCTAAATATGCCAGATTCTTATGGTCAGTGAGAATTGAGACCACAAACTTAGCCCCCTCAAGCCAGTGTCTCCACTCCTCGAGTGCATCCTTAATAGCCAACAATTCCCGGTTACCCACGTCATAATTCATCTCGGCAGGCGAAAATTTACGGGAAAAGTAAGCACAGGGATGAAGGCGATTATCAGACACTCCCATCTGAGAAAGCACTGCCCCAATACCCATCTCAGAGGCATCCACCTCCACCACAAAAGGACGCTCTGGATCTGGGTGTCGCAGCACCTTGGCCGAAACAAATGCCCTTTTGAGACGGGCAAAAGCCGCTTTAGCCTCACAAGACCAGTGAGCAACATCCGCCCCTTTCTTAGTGAGTGCCACCAAGGGCGCCACTATAGACGAAAATCCAGCGATAAATCGTCTATAAAAATTCGCAAAGCCCAGGAAACGCTGAAGCGCCTTCAAACTAGTGGGCTGCACCCAATCCAGGACTGCCTGTACCTTGGAACCCTCCATTTGGAAACCTTCTGGGGAGATAATATATCCTAGGAATGCGATTTGCTGAACTTCAAATTCGCACTTCTCCAGCTTTGCCCCAAGCCGGTGGTCTCTGAGTTTCTGGAGGACTAAGCGTACATGCTTCCGATGTTCCTCCAGGGAATGGGAGAAGATTAGGATGTCATCTAAGTATACAACTAAGAATCTATCCAAATATTCCCTGAGCACATCATTCATGAAATCCTGGAAGACTGCCGGGGCATTACAGAGCCCAAAAGGCATCACCAAATATTCATAATGCCCTGAGTGGGTATTAAAGGCAGTCTTCCATTCATCCCCCTCTTTTATTCGGATTAGATTGTACGCACCGCGTAGGTCAATCTTAGAAAAAATGGTGGCAGTACGAAGCTGGTCAAACAAGACCGAAATGAGAGGCAGTGGGTATGAGTTTTTAATCGTGATACGGTTCAATTCCCTGAAGTCGATGCAGGGTCGCAACGAACCGTCCTTTTTACCCACGAAGAAGAACCCCGACCCAACTGGAGACTGTGAAGGTCTGATAAATCCCTTAGCCAAGTTCTCCTGAATGTACTCTGCCATAGCCTGAGTCTCAGGACGTGACAGGGAGTACAACCTGCTCTTGGGAAGCTTAGCATTTGGCAACAAATCAATGGCACAGTCATAGGGGCGATGGGGAGGTAGTACCTCTGCAACTTTTTTGGAGAACACTTCCGCAAAATCTGCATAACACCCTGGCAATCCTGGCAAACTTAGCTGCGAGAGCCTGACTGGAAGGCTCAAGCAACTCCTGAAACAATCAGTACCCCAACTAAGAATCTCCCCAGAGACCCAGTCAAATTGAGGATTGTGGGCCCTTAACCAGGGTAACCCCAACACCAATGGGGCAAAAGTACAGACAGTCACATAAAAGGACAATTTTTCAGAGTGTGTGGCTCCAATAAACAAAGAAATCTGGCTAGTGCAAGAGGTAATTTTACCTTGGAATAATGGTTCCCCGTTTAACCCACAAATCTCAATTTCCGATGCCAAGGGTACTAAGGGAACAGAGTGTTTCAGGGCGAATTGGCGGTCCATAAAAACCCCGTCGGCCCCACTGTCCACAAAGGCCTCAGTCTTGACAGTTTGACCGAGGATCTTCAAGGTCACCGGAATGGTAAAAGTCTTCTTGGGAAATTCTGACTTCTGGCCTGACAGGATATTTCCCATCACCCTCAGGCCCTGAAGTTTTCCGGCTTTTCTGGGCATGATACTACCACATGACCTTTATTCCCACAGTACAAACACAACCCCTGCTGTCTCCTCCGCGTCTTCTCACGCGAGGAGAGGCGGGTAGCCCCAATCTGCACAGGCTCCTCAGAAAATTCCTCAGAGTCTGAGGTTCCCTTGGGAAGGAAGGAAATCTCAGTCTCCCTTTCAAGCCTACGCTCTCTCAGCCGTCTATCCACCCGGATGGATAACTGCATGAGCTGATCCAAGCTATCAGGCAAGGGATATTGTACCAGTTGGTCCTTTATCTGGTTAGAAAGACCTCTTTGGTACTGGTGTCTCAGGGCTGGGTCATTCCACTGGGTATCATGGGCCAACCTCCGAAACTCCGTACAGTAAACCTCAACTGGCCTGCGCCCTTGCTTAAGGATCGAAATCTGAGCCTCGGCTGAGGCCGTCTTGTCAGGGTCATCATACAACATGCCCAGTGCCGTAAAAAAAGCATCAACACTTTTAAGCGACGGACAGTCAGGCTGCAACCCATATGCCCAGACCTGTGGGTCTCCTTGTAGCAAGGAAATCACTATGCCCACCCGCTGAATCTCCGACCCAGAAGACTGAGGCCTAAGCCGGAAGTATAGCTTGCAGCTCTCCTTGAAACAAAAGAACTGCGAGCGATCTCCAGAAAAACGATCCGGGAGATTTACTTTCGGCTCCTTAACCCCTGCAGGTGCTGCTGCTGCGGGAGCTCCGCCAGCAGCCTGGGAGGTGTGCATTTTAATGGACAAATCATTAAATTGTCGAGTCAGGACCTGCACCTGATCGACCACCTGTTGCAACATATTTTGAGGGGTATGCTCCATATTCCCACAAAATTTCAACAGGAGTATTAGGCTGCTGAATATGTTATGCACACCAGTGCCAGCAGGAAAGTACTGGTGTCAGAACTGTTATGCACTCCAGTGTCTGCAGGAATGTACTGGTGTTTGAACTGTTATGCAAAACAGATGGACTCACAGACAAACTGGGGGATATGACATAACGTACACAGAAGGTGATAGGGTAACAAAATACACACAAAGTGAACAGAGAAGCCCAGAGGCTAAGGAACTGGGTATCTCCCTTGTATTAGAACTGCTAAGATGGAAAAAGCAAGATGTTGTGTTTTAATACGTAGAGTACCCGAAATGCTGTTGCTAAGGGCAACAGCAAAACCCTAAAGGGTTACCAACGGGTGTGGCAGTAAACTCCTTGGTCAGAGATGGAATGATAGACACAAGGAGAATCTCCACAATCCAAATTCTCACTTGCAGTGCACAGGTTTTAGCTTACTGCCACTAAACTGACCCCTGACACCTAGCACAGTGAGACAGGATTAGACAGGCAAGTCTTAGAATACAGCCGCAAACTTGCTAAGTTCACAGGGTAGTAACAGAACCCCAGCAAGCTAAACGACTGACTCCAGTCTTACTGCTAGGTCTGGATTGGCAGAGTGTAATACCAAATTCCCAGGCCTATTTGCAGTAAGCAACAAACAAATACAAAGCTACACAGTACTGGCTAACGTTCATGAACTGACTAACCAACAAAGATTCAGCAGCATCTGCTTACCCTGAAAAGAGGCCTTTTAAAGCAGGTGCTGTCCACGCCCCACTCAGACCTCACAGACTGTGAGCACAAAAACCAGCACCGGATCCCCTGCCGTGCACAGAGCCTATAACCACTGCACAGCAAAAGACCCGAACCGGAGTATCAGCTGCGCTCAGGTTACTCCACTAGCACTTGTCTCCCGGTTGCCATGACGACGTGGCAGCACAGGGCAGGAGACCCTAACAATTACACTCAACAACTTAAGGTTTTCGCTTACTTACTTACTACTTACTTACATCTAACATCCATGAGAATCGTGTAGTTTTCCAGGTACTACAATCCCTTCTCCCAAACACTGCCACTTTTATATTATCTTCAACAACAAATAGCTCTTTAGCACTGTGCTATATAACAATTGCTGTGTACCTGATGAGAGTCTGTTACTGCCGGCGCGGCGCCAGTGTCCGTCAGCACCGCACTTGAAATCAGACTCACAATAAACTACAGTTCCCAGCAGCCCTTGCTGCCGGGAGCTCCCAGCAATAAGGGCTGCTGTGAGCTGTAGTTTATTTTGAGTCTGATTACAAGTGCAGTGCTGACGGACACCAGCGCCGCTCCAGCAGTAACAGACTCTCACCAGGTACAGTCTGACAGTATTGCTTTTCTATCTTTTGGCCGTGGGTGGCACAGCCAGGCGGAGCCCCCTCCTTGCCTGGCGCCCCTGGCGAGTGCCATCCTGGCCAATAGGTAGATACACCTCTGCCTATGAGACATTTTTTTTTCTTGCAACATTGATCTGAGGTGCATGTTAGTTTTCTTGTGTTCCTATTCCTTTTCCCATAGAATGTGTGCTGGATGTTACTTTGCCAACTGTTTATTACAGTGTTTTTGACATGGGCCATCATTCCGAGTTGTTCGCTCGCTAGCTGCTTTTAGCAGCTTTGCACACACTAAGCCACCGCCTACTGGGAGTGAATCTTAGCTTTGCAGAACAGCGAACAAAAGATTCGCAAAATAGCGAATAGAATAGCGATCAGAAATTTCTTTGCAGTTTCCGAGTAGCTCGACACTTACTCTGCCACTGCGATCAGTTCAGTCAGTTTCGTTCCTGGTTTGACGTCACAAACACACCCAGCGTTCGCCCAGGCACTCCCCCGTTTCTCCACCCACTCCCGCGTTTTTCCCAGAAACTGCAGCGTTTTTTCACACACACCCATAAAACGGCCAGTTTCCGCCCAGAAACACCCACTTCCTGTCAATCACACTCCGATCACCAGAACGAAGAAATTTCTTCGTTAAGCCGTGAGTAAAATACCAAACTTCTTAGCAAATTTACTTGGCGCAGGCGCAGTGCGAACATTGCTCATGCGCAGTTTGCGGAAAATCGCTGTGATGCGAAGAAAAATAACGAGCGAACAACTCGGAATGAGGGCCATGGTTCCAAAGTATGTGTGTGTGCATGGAGGGGGGGGCACCAAATTACTGCCTTGCCCCGGGTGCCAAAAATCCTAGTTTCGGCCCTGGTACTATGAATATTTGTGTTTTTATTAATGTTTGTGTACACTATAAATTGCAATGATATGTAATTAAATAATATTTTTACTTGATACTTTTCTCTGACGTCCTAGTGGATGCTGGGACTTCCGTAAGGACCATGGGGAATAGCGGCTCCGCAGGAGACTGGGCACAAGCTGGTGTGCACTGGCTCCTCCCCCTATGACCCTCCTCCAAGCCTCAGTTAGATTTTTGTGCCCGAACGAGAAGGGTGCATGCTAGGTGGCTCTCCTGAGCTGCTTGGAAGTAAAAGTTTAAATAGGTTTTTTATTTTCAGTGAGTCCTGCTGGCAACAGGCTCACTGCATCGTGGGACTAAGGGGAGAAGAAGCGAACTCACCTGCGTGCAGAGTGGATTGGGCTTCTTGGCTACTGGACATTAGCTCCAGAGGGACGATCACAGGTTCAGCCTGGATGGGTCCCGGAGCCGCGCCGCCGGCCCCCTTACAGAGCCAGAAGAGCGAAGAGGTCCGGAGAAATCGGCGGCAGAAGACGTTCCTGTCTTCAGATAAGGTAGCGCACAGCACTGCAGCTGTGCGCCATTGCTCTCAGCACACTTCACACTCCGGTCACTGAGGGTGCAGGGCGCTGGGGGGGGAGCGCCCTGAGACGCAATAAAACATGTTTAAACCTTATATGGCTAAAGAAATACATCACATATAGCTCCTGGGCTATATGGATGCATTTCACCCCTGCCAGTTTTCCTAAAAAAAGCGGGAGAAAAGGCCGCCGTGAAGGGGGCGGAGCCTATCTCCTCAGCACACAAGCGCCATTTTCCCTCACAGTTCCGCTGGAAGGAAGGCTCCCAGACTCTCCCCTGCAGTCCTGCTACAGAATCAGGGTAAAACAAGAGAGGGGGGGCACTATTGGCAGCTAATATAAAACAGCAGCTATAAAGGGAGTAACACTTACATAAGGTTATCCCTGTATATATATATATAGCGCTCTGGTGTGTGCTGGCAAACTCTCCCTCTGTCTCCCCAAAGGGCTCGTGGGGTCCTGTCCTCTTTCAGAGCATTCCCTGTGTGTGTGCTGGGTGTCGGTACGATTGTGTCGACATGTATGAGGAGGAAAATGATGTGGAAGCAGAGCAATTGCCTGTGTTAGTGATGTCACCCCCTAGGGAGTCGACACCTGACTGGATGGTCGTATTTAAAGAATTACGTGACAGTGTCAGCACTTTGCAAAAAACTGTTGACGACATGAGACAGCCGGCAAATCAATTAGTGCCTGTTCAGGCGTCTCAGACACCGTCGGGGGCGCTAAAACGCCCGTTACCTCAGATGGTCGACACAGACCCAGACACGGATACTGAATCCAGTGTCGACGGTGAGGAGACAAACGTAATGTCCAGTAGGGCCACACGTTACATGATCACGGCAATGAAGGAGGCATTGAATATTTCTGACACTACAAGTACCACAAAAAAGGGTATTATGTGGGGTGTGAAAAAACTACCCGTAGTTTTTCCTGAATCAGATGAATTAAATGAGGTGTGTGATAAAGCGTGGTTTTCCCCCGATAAAAAACTGCTGATTTCTAATAAATTATTGGCACTATACCCTTTCCCGCCAGAGGTTAGGGCGCGTTGGGAAACACCCCCTAGGGTAGATAAGGCGCTCACACGCTTATCAAAACAAGTGGCGTTACCGTCTCCCGATACGGCCGCCCTTAAGGAACCAGCTGATAGAAGGCTGGAAAATATCCTAAAAGGTATATACACACATACTGGTGTTATACTGCGACCAGCAATCGCCTCAGCCTGGATGTGCAGTGCTGGAGTGGCTTGGTCGGATTCCCTGACTGAAAATATTGATACCCTGGATAGGGACAGTATATTATTAACTATAGAGCATTTAAAGGATGCATTACTATATATGCGAGATGCACAGAGGGATATTTGCACCCTGGCATCTAGAGTGAGTGCGATGTTCATTTCTGCCAGAAGAGCGTTATGGACGCGACAGTGGTCAGGTGATGCGGATTCCAAACGACATATGGAAGTATTGCAGTATAAAGGGGAGGAGTTATTTGGGGTCGGTCTATCGGACCTGGTGGCCACAGCAACGGCTGGAAAATCCACCTTTTTACCCCAGGTCACCTCTCAGCAGAAAAAGACACCGTCTTTTCAAACTCATTCCTTTCGTTCCCATAAGGGCAAGCGGGCAAAAGGCCACTCATTTCTGCCCCGGGGCAGAGGAAGGGGAAAAAGACTGCACCAGGCAGCCTCTTCACAGGAGCAGAAGCCCTCCCCCGCTTCTGCCAAGTCTTCAGCATGACGCTGGGGCCTTACAAGCGGACTCAGGCACGGTGGGGGGCCGTCTCAAGAATTTCAGCGCGCAGTGGGCTCACTCGCAAGTGGACCCCTGGATCCTGCAGGTAGTATCACAGGGGTACAAATTGGAATTCGAGACGTCTCCCCCTCGCCGGTTCCTGAAGTCTGCTCTACCAACGTCTCCCTCCGACAGGGAGGCGGTAGTGGAAGCTATTCACAAGCTGTATTCCCAGCAGGTGATAATCAAGGTACCCCTCCTACAACAGGGAAAGGGGTATTATTCCACGCTGTTTGTGGTACCGAAGCCGGACGGCTCGGTGAGACCAATTTTAAATCTAAAATCCTTGAACACTTACATAAAAAGGTTCAAATTCAAGATGGAGTCACTCAGAGCAGTGATAGCGAACCTGGAAGAAGGGGACTATATGGTGTCTCTGGACATCAAAGATGCTTATCTCCATGTCCCAATCTACCCTTCTCACCAAGGGTACCTCAGGTTTGTGGTACAAAACTGTCATTATCAGTTTCAGACGCTGCCGTTTGGATTGTCCACGGCACCACGGGTCTTTACCAAGGTAATGGCCGAAATGATGATTCTTCTTCGAAGAAAAGGCGTCTTAATTATCCCTTACTTGGACGATCTCCTGATAAGGGCAAGGTCCAGGGAACAGTTAGAGGTCGGAGTAGCACTATCTCAGGTAGTGCTACGTCAGCACGGGTGGATCCTTAATATCCCAAAATCACAGCTGATTCCAACAACACGTCTACTGTTCCTGGGGATGATTCTGGACACAGTCCAGAAAAAGGTGTTTCTCCCGGAGGAGAAGGCCAGGGAGTTATCCGAGCTAGTCAGGAAACTCCTAAAACCAGGCCAAGTGTCAGTGCATCAATGCACGAGAGTCCTGGGAAAAATGATGGCTTCTTACGAAGCGATTCCATTCGGAAGATTCCATGCAAGAACTTTTCAGTGGGATCTGCTGGACAAATGGTCCGGATCGCATCTTCAGATGCATCAGCGGATAACCCTATCTCCAAGGACAAGGGTGTCTCTCCTGTGGTGGTTACAGAGTGCTCATCTTCTAGAGGGCCTCAGATTCGGCATTCAGGATTGGATGCTGGTGACCACCGATGCCAGCCTGAGAGGCTGGGGAGCAGTCACACAGGGAAGAAATTTCCAGGGCTTGTGGTCAAGCATGGAAACGTCTCTTCACATAAATATCCTGGAACTAAGGGCCATTTACAATGCCCTAAGTCAAGCAAGGCCTCTGCTTCAGGGTCAGTCGGTATTGATCCAATCGGACAACATCACGGCAGTCGCCCACGTCAACAGACAGGGTGGCACAAGAAGCAGGAGGGCAATGGCAGAAGCTGCAAGGATTCTTCGCTGGGCGGAAAATCATGTGGTGGCACTGTCAGCAGTGTTCATTCCGGGAGTGGACAACTGGGAAGCAGACTTCCTCAGCAGACACGACCTCCACCCGGGGGAGTGGGGACTTCACCCAGAAGTCTTTCAAGTGATTGTAAACCGTTGGGAAAAACCAAAGGTGGACATGATGGCGTCCCGTCTCAACAAAAAACTGGACAGATATTGCGCCAGGTCAAGGGACCCTCAGGCAATAGCGGTGGACGCTCTGGTAACACCGTGGGTGTACCAGTCGGTGTATGTGTTCCCTCCTCTGCCTCTCATTCCAAAAGTACTGAGAATCATAAGAAGGAGAGGAGTGAAGACTATACTCGTGGCTCCGGATTGGCCAAGAAGAACTTGGTACCCGGAACTGCAAGAGATGCTCACGGAGGACCCGTGGCCTCTACCTCTAAGAAAGGACCTGCTCCAGCAGGGACCTTGTCTGTTCCAAGACTTACCGCGGCTGCGTTTGACGGCATGGCGGTTAAACGCCGGATCCTGATGGAAAAAGGCATTCCAGATGAAGTCATCCCTACCCTGATCAAAGCCAGGAAGGATGTAACTGCGAAACATTATCACCGCATTTGGCGAAAATATGTTTCCTGGTGTGAGGCTAAGAAGGCCCCCACAGAGGAATTTCAACTGGGTCGTTTCCTGCATTTCCTGCAAGCAGGACTGTCTATGGGCCTAAAATTAGGATCCATTAAGGTTCAAATTTCGGCCCTGTCGATCTTCTTCCAAAAAGAACTGGCTTCATTGCCTGAAGTTCAGACGTTTGTCAAGGGGGTACTGCATATACAACCTCCTTTTGTGCCACCAGTGGCACCTTGGGATCTCAATGTAGTTTTAGGGTTCCTAAAATCACATTGGTTTGAACCACTCACCACTGTGGAATTAAAATATCTCACATGGAAGGTGGTCATGCTGTTAGCTCTGGCGTCAGCCAGGCGTGTCTCAGAAATGGCGGCTTTGTCATATAAAAGCCCTTACCTAATTTTTCATTCAGACAGGGCAGAATTGAGGACTCGTCCTCAATTTCTCCCTAAGGTGGTTTCAGCGTTTCACATGAACCAACCTATTGTGGTGCCTGCGGCTACTAGGGACTTGGAGGACTCCAAGTTGTTGGACGTAGTCAGGGCCCTGAAAATATATGTTTGCAGGATGGCTGGAGTCAGAAAATCTGACTCGCTGTTTATCCTGTATGCACCCAACAAGCTGGGTGCTCCTGCTTCTAAGCAGACGATTGCTCGTTGGATTTGTAGTACAATTCAGCTTGCACATTCTGTGGCAGGACTGCCACAGCCAAAATCTGTTAAAGCCCATTCCACAAGAAAAGTGGGCTCATCTTGGGCGGCTGCCCGAGGGGTCTCGGCTTTACAACTTTGCCGAGCAGCTACTTGGTCAGGGGCAAACACGTTTGCAAAATTTTACAAATTCGATACCCTGGCTGAGGAGGACCTGGAGTTCTCTCATTCGGTGCTGCAGAGTCATCCGCACTCTCCCGCCCGTTTGGGAGCTTTGGTATAATCCCCATGGTCCTTACGGAAGTCCCAGCATCCACTAGGACGTCAGAGAAAATAAGAATTTACTTACCGATAATTCTATTTCTCATAGTCCGTAGTGGGTGCTGGGCGCCCATCCCAAGTGCGGATTGTCTGCAATACTTGTATATAGTTATTGTTACAAAAAAATCGGGTTGTTTATTGTTGTGAGCCATCTTTTCAGAGGCTCCTACGTTTATCATACTGTTAACTGGGTTCAGATCACAGGTTGTACAGTGTGATTGGTGTGGCTGGTATGAGTCTTTCCCGGGATTCAAAATCCTTCCTTATTATGTACGCTCGTCCGGGCACAGTATCCTAACTGAGGCTTGGAGGAGGGTCATAGGGGGAGGAGCCAGTGCACACCAGCTAGTCTAAAGCTTTTACTTTTTGTGCCCAGTCTCCTGCGGAGCCGCTATTCCCCATGGTCCTTACGGAAGTCCCAGCATCCACTACGGACTATGAGAAATAGAATTATCGGTAAGTAAATTCTTATTTTAAGTATTGTAACTTATTGTGATAATAATAACAATATTGGGCCTTATTCAGGTTTGTTAGCAAACCAAAAAAGCACACAACAGGGTAAAACCATGCTGCAATGGGTAACATGTGCAGAGAGATTTAGATTTGGGTGAGGTGCAGTGGCGCAAGTAGAAAAAATGTCTCATAGGTACTATGTGCGCGAGCCAAAGGCGCGCTCGACCCCCCCAAAAAATGCGTGTGGCCAAATTCCACGTGGGGCGTGGCCAATGAAAATGGGGGCATGATACACATATGGGGGGGCAGATACACATATAACCCCAATAGTGCCAGATACACGTTGCCCCACAGTGCCAGATACACATTGCCCCACAGTGCCAGATACACATTGCCCTACAGTGCCAGACACACATTGCCCCACAGTGCCAGACACACATTGCCCCACAATGCCAGATACACATTGCCTCATAGTGCCAGATACACATTGCCTCACTGTGCCAGATACACATTGCCCCACAGTGCCAGATACACATTGCCCCACTGTGCCAGATATACATTGCCCCACAGTGCCAGATACACATTGCCCCACAGTGACAGATATACATAGCCCCACAGTGCCAGATACACATTGCCCCACAGTGCCAGATACACATTGCCTCACAGTGCCAGATACACATTGCCTCACTGTGCCAGATACACATTGCCCCACAGTGCCAGATACACATTGCCCCACTGTGCCAGATATACATTGCCCCACAGTGCCAGATACACATTGCCCCACAGTGCCAGATATACATTGCCCCACTGTGCCAGATATACATTGCCCCACAGTGCCAGATACACATTGCCCCACAGTGCCAGATACACATTGCCCCAGAGTGCCAGATACACATTGCCCCACAGTGCCAGAAAACACATTGCCTCACTGTGCCAGATATACATTGCCCCACAGTGCCAGATACACATTGCCTCACTGTGCCAGATGGACAAATGCCCCCAGAGTGCCAGATATACATTGCCTCACAGTGCCAGATACACATTGCCCCACAGTGCCAGATACACATTGCCTCACTGTGCCAGATGGACAAATGCCCCCAGAGTGCCAGATATACATTGCCTCACAGTCCCAGATACACATTACCCCACAGTGCCAGATACACATTGCCCCACAGTGCCAGATACACATTGCCTCACTGTGCCAGATATACATTGCCCCACAGTGCCAGATACACATTGCCCCACAGTGCCAGATACACATTGCCCCACAGTGCCAGATACACATTGCCTCACTGTGCCAGATGGACAAATGCCCCCAGAGTGCCAGATATACATTGCCTCACAGTGCCAGATACACATTGCCCCACAGTGCCAGATACACATTGCCCCACAGTGCCAGATACACATTGCCTCACTGTGCCAGATATACATTGCCCCACAGTGCCAGATACACGTTGCCTCACAGTGCCAGATACACATTGCCCCACTGTGCCAGATATACATTGCCCCACAGTGCCAGATACACAAATGCTCCCAGAGTGCCAGATATATGTTGCCTTACAGTGCCAGATACAAAAATGACCCCACTGTGTCAGATATACATTGCCGCCCAGTGCCAGATACAGAAATGCCCCCACAGTGCCAGATATACCCCCAGTGCCAGATACAGAAATGCCCCCAGTGCCAAAAACACATGACCCCAGTGCCAGATATGCCGCCAGTGCCAGATACAGAAATGCCCCCACAGTGCCAGATATGCCCCCAGTGCCAGATATGCCCCCAGTGCCAGATACAGAGATGCCCCCTGTGCCAGATACAGAAATGCCCCCAGTGCCAGATACACATGTCCCCGCAGTGCCAGATATACCCCCAGTGCCAGGTACACATGTCATCACTGTGCCCCCCCTTCCCCTGCTGCTTAACGCGCTGCTGCTGTCCTGTGTGTGAGGGGAGGAGAGCACAGCGTGCGCCTCTCCTACACCTCAGTCTCCGGCGCCGGTGTGGGTGTCTACCTTCAATTAGGCGCTGATCCGGCAGCCAATCAGGAGCCTTGACTGCCGGTCCGCAAGCTCTGATTGGCTCCTGGGCCGGTGCCAAATTAAATGTAGACACTGAGGGGCAGGAGAGGCGCACACTGTGCTCTCCTCCCCTCACAGCAGCAGCGCGAGGAGTAGTACCAACATTCTGGGGAAGCAAGACACAATATGGGTTATCCTGGTTGCAGAGAGGAGTCCCTAAGACTGGCTGGTGTTATATACCTGATATAAGCCATTAAATCACGGGGGGGATGACTCCAACTGGCCAACTGCTGTAGGACTAAAAAGTAGTGATGAGCACCGGAAATTTTTCGGGTTTTGTGTTTTGGTTTTGGGTTCGGTTCCGCGGCCGTGTTTTGGGTTCGAACGCGTTTTGGCAAAACCTCACCGAATTTTTTTTGTCGGATTCGGGTGTGTTTTGGATTCGGGTGTTTTTTTCAAAAAACCCTAAAAAACAGCTTAAATCATAGAATTTGGGGGTCATTTTGATCCCAAAGTATTATTAACCTCAATAACCATAATTTCCACTCATTTTCAGTCTATTCTGAACACCTCACACCTCACAATATTATTTTTAGTCCTAAAATTTGCACCGAGGTCGCTGGATGGCTAAGCTAAGCGACCCAAGTGGCCGACACAAACACCTGGCCCATCTAGGAGTGGCACTGCAGTGTCACGCAGGATGGCCCTTCAAAAAAACACTCCCCAAACAGCACATGACGCAAAGAAAAAAAGAGGCGCAATGAGGTAGCTGTGTGAGTAAGCTAAGCGACCCTAGTGGCCGACACAAACACCTGGCCCATCTAGGAGTGGCACTGCAGTGTCATGCAGGATGGCCCTTCCAAAAAACACCCCCCAAACAGCACATGACGCAAAGAAAAATGAAAGAAAAAAGAGGTGCAAGATGGAATTGTCCTTGGGCCCTCCCACCCACCCTTATGTTGTATAAACAGGACATGCACACTTTAACCAACCCATCATTTCAGTGACAGGGTCTACCACACGACTGTGACTGAAATGACGGGTTGGTTTGGACCCCCACCAAAAAAGAAGCAATTAATCTCTCCTTGCACAAACTGGCTCTACAGAGGCAAGATGTCCACCTCATCATCATCCTCCGATATATCACCGTGTACATCCCCCTCCTCACAGATTATCAATTCGTCCCCACTGGAATCCACCATCTCAGCTCCCTGTGTACTTTGTGGAGGCAATTGCTGCTGGTCAATGTCTCCACGGAGGAATTGATTATAATTCATTTTAATGAACATCATCTTCTCCACATTTTCTGGATGTAACCTCGTACGCCGATTGCTGACAAGGTGAGCGGCGGCACTAAACACTCTTTCGGAGTACACACTTGTGGAGGGCAACTTAGGTAGAATAAAGCCAGTTTGTGCAAGGGCCTCCAAATTGCCTCTTTTTCCTGCCAGTATAAGTACGGACTGTCTGACGTGCCTACTTGGATGCGGTCACTCATATAATCCTCCACCATTCTTTCAATGGGGAGAGAATCATATGCAGTGACAGTAGACGACATGTCCGTAATCGTTGTCAGGTCCTTCAGTCCGGACCAGATGTCAGCATCAGCAGTCGCTCCAGACTGCCCTGCATCACCGCCAGCGGGTGGGCTCGGAATTCTGAGCCTTTTCCTCGCACCCCCAGTTGCGGGAGAATGTGAAGGAGGAGATGTTGACAGGTCGCGTTCCGCTTGACTTGACAATTTTGTCACCAGCAGTTCTTTGAACCCCAGCAGACTTGTGTCTGCCGGAAAGAGAGATCCAAGGTAGGTTTTAAATCTAGGATCGAGCACGGTGGCCAAAATGTAGTGCTCTGATTTCAACAGATTGACCACCCGTGAATCCTTGTTAAGCGAATTAAGGGCTCCATCCACAAGTCCCACATGCCTAGCGGAATCGCTCTGTGTTAGCTCCTCCTTCAATGTCTCCAGCTTCTTCTGCAAAAGCCTGATGAGGGGAATGACCTGACTCAGGCTGGCAGTGTCTGAACTGACTTCACGTGTGGCAAGTTCAAAAGGTTGCAGAACCTTGCACAACGTTGAAATCATTCTCCACTGCGCTTGAGAAAGGTGCATTCCACCTCCTATATCGTGCTCAGTTGTATAGGCTTGAATGGCCTTTTGCTGCTCCTCCAACCTCTGAAGCATATAGAGGGTTGAATTCCACCTCGTTACAACTTCTTGCTTCAGATGATGGCAGGGCAGGTTCAGGCGTTTTTGGTGGTGCTCCAGTCTTCTGTACGTGGTGCCTGTACGCCGAAAGTGTCCCGCAATTCTTCTGGCCACCGACAGCATCTCTTGCACGCCCCTCTCGTTTTTTAAATAATTCTGCACCACCAAATTCAAGGTATGTGCAAAACATGGGACGTGCTGGAATTTGCCCAGATGTAATGCACACACAATATTGCTGGCGTTGTCCGATGCCACAAATCCACAGGAGAGTCCAATTGGGGTAAGCCATTCTGCGATGATCTTCCTCAGTTGCCGTAAGAGGTTTTTAGCTGTGTGCGTATTCTGGAAAGCGGTGATACAAAGCGTAGCCTGCCTAGGAAAGAGTTGGCGTTTGCGAGATGCTGCTACTGGTGCCGCCGCTGCTGTTCTTGCGGCGGGAGTCCATACATCTACCCAGTGGGCTGTCACAGTCATATAGTCCTGAGCCTGCCCTGCTCCACTTGTCCACATGTCCGTGGTTAAGTGGACATTGGGTACAACTGCATTTTTTAGGACACTGGTGAGTCTTTTTCTGAGGTCTGTGTACATTTTCGGTATCGCCTGCCTAGAGAAATGGAACCTAGATGGTATTTGGTACCGGGGACACAGTACCTCCAACAAGTCTCTAGTTGGCTCTGCAGTAATGATGGATACCGGAACCACGTTTCTCACCGCCCAGGATGCCAAGGCCTCAGTTATCCGCTTTGCAGCAGGATGACTGCTGTGATATTTCATCTTCCTCGCAAAGGACTGTTGGACAGTCAATTGCTTGGTGGAAGTAGTAAAAGTGGTCTTACGAGTACGACTTCCCCTCTGGGATGACCATCGACTCCCAGCAGCAACAACAGCAGCGCCAGCAGCAGTAGGCGTTACACGCAAGGATGCATCGGAGGAATCCCAGGCAGGAGAGGACTCGTCAGAATTGCCAGTGACATGGCCTGCAGGACTATTGGCATTCCTGGGGAAGGAGGAAATTGACACTGAGGGAGTTGGTGGGGTGGTTTGCGTGAGCTTGGTTACAAGAGGAAGGGATTTACTGGTCAGTGGACTGCTTCCGCTGTCGCCCAAAGTTTTTGAACTTGTCACTGACTTATGATGAATGCGCTGCAGGTGACGTATAAGGGAGGATGTTCCGAGGTGGTTAACGTCCTTACCCCTACTTATTACAGCTTGACAAAGGCAACACACGGCTTGACAAATGTTGTCCGCATTTCTGTTGAAATACTTCCACACCGAAGAGCTGATTTTTTTGGTATTTTCACCAGGCATGTCAATGGCCCTATTCCTCCCACGGACAACAGGTGTCTCCCCGGGTGCCTGACTCAAACAAACCACCTCACCATCAGAATCCTCCTGGTCAATTTCCTCCCCAGCGCCAGCAACACCCATATCCTCCTCATCCTGGTGTACTTCAACACTGACATCTTCAATCTGACTATCAGGAACTGGACTGCGGGTGCTCCTTCCAGCACTTGCAGGGGGCGTGCATATGGTGGAAGGCGCATGCTCTTCACGTCCAGTGTTGGGAAGGTCAGGCATTGCAAACGACACAATTGGACTCTCCTTGTGGATTTGTGATTTCGAAGAACGCACAGTTCTTTGCTGTGCTTTTGCCAGCTTGAGTCTTTTCATTTTTCTAGCGAGAGGCTGAGTGCTTCCATCCTCATGTGAAGCTGAACCACTAGCCATGAACATAGGCCAGGGCCTCAGCCGTTCCTTGCCACTCCGTGTGGTAAATGGCATATTGGCAAGTTTACGCTTCTCCTCTGACAATTTTATTTTAGATTTTTGAGTCCTTTTTTTACTGATATTTGGTGTTTTGGATTTTACATGCTCTGTACTATGACATTGGGCATCGGCCTTGGCAGACGACGTTGCTGGCATTTCATCGTCTCGGCCATGACTAGTGGCAGCAGCTTCAGCACGAGGTGGAAGTCGATCTTGATCTTTCCCTATTTTTGGAACCTCAACATTTTTGTTCTCCATATTTTAATAGGCACAACTAAAAGGCACCTCAGGTAAACAATGGAGATGGATGGATACTAGTATACTTATGGATGGACGAGCGACTGCCGACACAGAGGTAGCTACAGCCGTGGACTACCGTACTGCGTCTGCTGCTAATATAGACTGGATGATAATGATATAAAAAAAATATATATATATCACTACTGCAGCCGGACAGGTATATATTATATAATGACGGACCTGCTGGACACTGTCAGCTCAGCACTGCAGACTCCTAAAGTAAGCTACTAGTATCAAGAAGATAGAAAAAAAAAACACAACGGGTAGGTGGTATACAATTATGGATGGACGAGCGACTGCCGACACAGAGGTAGCTACAGCCGTGGACTACCGTACTGCGTCTGCTGCTAATATAGACTGGATGATAATGAGATATAAAATATATATATATATCACTACTGCAGCCGGACAGGTATATATTATATAATGACGGACCTGCTGGACACTGTCAGCTCAGCACTGCAGACTCCTAAAGTAAGCTACTAGTAGTATCAAGAAGATAGAAAAAAAAAAAACACCACAGGTAGGTGGTATACAATTATGGATGGACGAGCGACTGTCGACACAGAGGTAGCTACAGCCGTGGACTACCGTACTGCGTCTGCTGCTAATATAGACTGGATGATAATGATATAAAATATATATATATATATCACTACTGCAGCCGGACAGGTATATATTATATAATGACGGACCTGTTGGACACTGTCAGCTCAGCACTGCAGACTCCTAAAGTAAGCTACTAGTATCAAGAAGATAGAAAAAAAAAAACACCACGGGTAGGTGGTATACAATTATGGATGGACGATCGACTGCCGACACAGAGGTAGCTACAGCCGTGGACTACCGTACTGCGTCTGCTGCTAATATAGACTGGATGATAATGAGATATAAAATATATATATATCACTACTGCAGCCGGACAGGTATATATTATATAATGACGGACCTGCTGGACACTGTCAGCTCAGCACTGCAGACTCCTAAAGTAAGCTACTAGTATCAAGAAGATAGAGAGAGAAAAAAAACACCACGGGTAGGTGGTATACAATTATGGATGGACGAGCGACTGCCGACACAGAGGTAGCTACAGCCGTGGACTACCGTACTGCGTCTGCTGCAGTGCTAATATAGACTGGATGATAATGATATAAAAAATATATATATATCACTACTGCAGCCGGACAGGTATATATTATATAATGACGGACCTGCTGGACACTGTCAGCAGAATGCGTTTATAGAATAAAAACACCATACGACGAGTGTTTAACTTTTTCAGGCAGACAATCACAATATACTGGTGGTCAGTGGCCACTGGTCAGTCACACTGGCAGTGGCACTCTGGAAGCAAAAGTGTGCACTGTTAAAATATGTACTCCTGCTTTAACTGCTCCCCAGTCTCCCCCACAATTAAGCTGTGTGAGCAGTGAGCACTCAGCACAGTCAGATATACAGTATTACATAGATGATGCAGCACACTGAGGCTGAGCACAGATATGGTATGTGACTGTGTCACACTGTGTATCGTTTTTTTTCAGGCAGAGAACGGATTAATTAAACTGGTGGTCACTGGTCACACTATCAGCAAGTAGTACTCCTAATATGCTCCCCAAAATTAGTAAATCAAGTGTCTCTACTACTCTCTAGTCTACTCTAAACGGAGAGGACGCCAGCCACGTCCTCTCCCTATCAATCTCAATGCACGTGTGAAAATGGCGGCGACGCGCGGCTCCTTATATAGAATCCGAGTCTCGCGATAGAATCCGAGCCTCGCGAGAATCCGACAGCGGGATGATGACGTTCGGGCGCGCTCGGGTTAACCGAGCAAGGCGGGAAGATCCGAGTCTGCCTCGGACCCGTGTAAAAAGCGTGAAGTTCGGGGGGGGTTCGGTTTCCGAGAAACCGAACCCGCTCATCACTACTAAAAAGCCCAGTATGCTAGTCAGGACCTAGGACCAATTAAAGAGGGGGAGTACCAACATTCTGGGGAAGTGGTACACAATGTTGGTTTTCCTGGTTGCAGGGAGGAGTCCCTAAGACTGGCTGGTGTCAGGGACGGATTAAGGGCCACATGGGTCCAGAGCTGAAAATTTTCAAGGGCCTATACTGAGAAAGAGAAGAGCTGTGACCAGTGCTGTGTGAATGTGGACAGGGGCATGTGGGCGTGTACACCCTATACATTATATGCCCCAATGTCTCCCTAAATACATAAGTTGGATAGAAAAATTGGATAATATTGAGAGAAAACTACAAAAACAATTTTAATACTTAGCATTTATGATTGTTTGTTCAGCTGTGCATCTGGTCATCATCCTGCTGCCAGGATGATGGGCCTATCATTATGTGGAGGCCTGGAGCTGGAGCTCCTTCCACCCCATTATTAATCTGGCCCTAGCTGGTGTTATATACCTGATATAAGCCATGCAATCACTGTATCACCCACACGGGGAAATGGGGGGATGACTCCAACTGGCCAACTGCTGTAGGACTATAAAGCCCTGCATGCCAGTTGGGACCTAGGACCACACATTGGGAGGCAGCAGCTGTCCTGACATATAGAGACCTCACCTCATTGCCCAGACTAATTATCGGCTGCTGCTGCTTCCTCTCGTCCTGTCCTCCTCTGGTGGAGCTGCTGTGCAGGAAGGGGAAGGACCTGAGGAACAGGGCTCGGGGCAGACATAGCTTACACAGGCACAAGAGTGTATGAACAGCCACCCCAGCCACATTCCACATTCATAAGTGTTCTAGTTTCTGGGGTGATGGGGGGGGGGTTGGTTTCCCAGGAGTCCACATTGGTGGTACTGGTGGAGTGGGGACCTGCAGCGAGCGTTCTGAGACCAGGCAGTAGGTTGCCCCTTAGGGCCTTGTCCTCCTCTGGTGGAGTTGCGTGCGTAGAACAGGCATGGAGGCAGACATCGCTTACACAGGCACAGGAGTGTGTGAGCAGCCATGGACCAGCACTTGGGAAATGAAAGGGGGCAGCTGGAGAGTACATGGTCACCGCCCCTGCCCCATTCATTAGCATTCTAGTTGCTGGGGAGGAGGGAGTTTAACTGGTGATGCTGGGGAGCGGGTTCCTGCAGCGATGGTTCTTGGACCGGGCAGAAGGTAGCCCCTTAGGGCTAAGAGGAAGGGGGGGAGACAGAGTACCCATCTCTCTGTACTCTCAGATTCTGCACTCGGGGCGCATGCCCACTTAGCTCCCCCTTAGTTGCGGCCATGATAGTACACAATATTATGCTGCTCAGGTTTATTACTTTAAGATCACAATGAAGTGTTTAGAAAATTAGCCCACGCAATGTAATAGGGCAAAAACTTTTGCAGATTTTTATTCCTGGTTTGGATACGACAGATGGATCCTTTGCAAGTATTAATAGTAGTGATGAGTGGGTTCGGTTCCTCGGAATCCGAACCCCTCCGAACTTCACCCATTTTACACGGGTCCGAGGCATACTCGGATCCTCCCGCCTTGCTCGGTTAACCCGAGCGCGCCCGAACGTCATCATCCCGCTGTCGGATTCTCGCGAGATTCGTATTCTATATAAGGAGCCGTGCGTCGCAGCCATTTTTACTCGTGCATTGGAGATGATAGGGAGAGGACGTGCAGCGTTCTCTCAGTTTCTGTGTTCAGTGTGCTGCAAATATCTGTGCTCAGTGTGCTGCAAATATCTGTGCTCAGTGTGCTGAAAATATCTACGTTCTCTGCCTGAAAAACGCTCCATATCTGTGCTGCATTGTAGTATATAGTAGGAGGACAGTGCAGAATTATGCTGATCAGTGACCACCAGTATTATATAGCAGTACGGTACAGTAGTCCACTGCTCTACCTACCTCTGTGTCGTCAAGTATACTATCCATCCATACCTGTGGTGCATTTTAGTTCTGCGCAGTATATATAGTAGGAGGACAGTGCAGAATTTTGCTGACCACCAGTATATAATATATAGCAGTACGGTACAGTAGTCCACTGCTCTACCTACCTCTGTGCAGTCAAGTATACTATCCATCCATACCTGTGGTGCATGTTAGTTGTGCGCAGTATACATAGTAGGAGGACAGTGCAGAATTTTGCTGACCACCAGTATATAATATATAGCAGTACGGTATAGTAGGCCACTGCTCTACCTACCTCTTTGTTGTCAAGTATACTATTCATCCATACCTGTGGTGCATTTTAGTTGTGCGCAGTATATATAGTAAAAGGACAGTGCAGAATTTTGCTGAACACCAGTATATAATATATAGCAGTACGGTACAGTAGTCCACTGCTCTACCTACCTCTGTGTCGTCAAGTATACTATCCATCCATACCTGTGGTGCATTTTAGTTGTGCGCAGTACATATAGTAGGAGGACAGTGCAGAATTTTGCTGACCACCAGTATATAATATATAGCAGTACGGTACAGTAGTCCACTGCTCTACCTACCTCTGTGTCGTCAAGTATACTATCCATCCATACCTGTGGTGCATTTTAGTTGTGCGCAGTATATATAGTAGGAGGACAGTGCAGAATTTTGCTGACCACCAGTATATAATATATAGCAGTACGGTACAGTAGGCCACTGCTCTACCTACCTCTGTGTCGTCAAGTATACTATCCATCCATACCTGTGGTGCATATTAGTTGTGCGCAGTATATATAGTAGGAGGACAGTGCAGAATTTTGCTGACCACCAGTATATAATATATAGCAGTACGGTACAGTAGGCCACTTCTCTACCTACCTCTGTGTCGTCAAGTATACTATCCATCCATACATGTGGTGCATTTTAGTTGTGCGCAGTATATATAGTAGGAGGACAGTGCTGAATTTTGCTGACCACCAGTATATAATATATAGCAGTACGGTATATTAGTCCACTGCTCTACCTACCTCTGTGTCGTCAAGTATGCTATCCATCCATACCTGTGGTGCATTTTAGTTGTGCGCAGTATATATAGTAGGAGGACAGTGCAGAATTTTGCTGACCACCAGTATATAATATATAGCAGTACGGTACAGTAGTCCACTGCTCTACCTACCTCTGTGTCGTCAAGTATAGTATCCATCCATACCTGTGGTGCATTTTAGTTGTGCGCAGTATATACAGTAGGTGGACAGTGCAGAATTTTGCTGACCACCAGTATATAATATATAGCAGTACGGTACAGTAGTCCACTGCTCTACCTACCTCTGTGTTGTCAAGTATACTATCCATCCATACCTGTGGTGCATTTTAGTTGTGCGCAGTATGTATAGTAGGAGGACAGTGCAGAATTTTGCTGACCACCAGTATATAATATATAGCAGTACAGTACAGTAGGCCACTGCTCTACCTCTGTGTCGTCAAGTATACTACAAAAGCTCAGTAAAATGACCCAAAAATCAAAATTGAAAGCGTTTCATGAGAAGCGTAAACTTGCCAATATGCCATTTACGACACGGAGTGGCAAGGAACGGCTGAGGCCCTGGCCTATGTTCATGGCTAGTGGTTCAGATTCACATGAGGGTGGAAGCACTCATCCTCTCGCTAGAAAACTGCAGTGCCACTCCTAGATGGGCCAGGTGTTTGTGTGGGCCACTTGTGTCGCTTAGCTTAGTCACACAGCTACCTCATTGCACCTCTTTATTTCTTTGCATCATGTGCTGTTTGGTGACTATTTTTTAAATCGGCCATCCTGTCTGACACTGCAGTGCCACTCCTAGATGGGCCAGGTGTTTGTGTCGGCCACTTGGGTCGCTTAGCTTAGCCATTCAGCGACCTTGGTGCACCTCTTTTTTTCTTTGCATCATGTGCTGTTTGGGGACTATTTTTTAAAATCTGCCATCCTGTCTGACACTGCAGTGCCACTCCTAGATGGGCCAGGTGTTTGTGTCGGCCACTTGGGTCGCTTAGTTTAGTGATCCAGCGACCTTGGTGCAAATTTTTGGACTACAAATAACATTGTGAGGTGTGAGGTGTTTAGAATAGACTGGTTGGTTTGGGCCCCCACCAAAAAAGAAGCAATCAATCTCTCCTTGCACAAACTGGCTCTACAGAGGCAAGATGTCCACCTCCTTCTCATCATCCGATTCATCACCCCTTTCACTGTGTACATCCCCCTCCTCACAGAGTATTAATTCGCCCCCACTGGAATCCACATTCTCAGGTCCCTGTGTACTTTCTGGAGGCAATTGCTGGTGAATGTCTCCACGGAGGAATTGATTATAATTCATTTTGATGAACATCATCTTCTCCACATTTTCTGGAAGTAACCTCGTACGCCGATCGCTGACAAGGTGACCAGCTGCACTAAACACTCTTTCGGAGTACACACTGGAGGGTGGGCAACTTAGGTAAAATAAAGCCAGTTTGTGCAAGGGCCTCCAAATTGCCTCTTTTTCCTGCCAGTATACGTACGGACTGTCTGACGTGCCTACTTGGATGCTGTCGCTCATATAATCCTCCACCATTATTTCAATGGTGACAGAATCATATGCAGTGACAGTAGACGACATGGAAGTAATCAAAGGCAGGTCCTTCAGTCTGGACCAGATGTCAGTTTTTGCTCCAGACTGCCCTGCATCACCGCCAGCGGGTGGTTTTAGAAATGTGATCCTTTTCCTCGCAGCCACAGATGAGGGAGAATGTGAAGGAGGAGCTGTTGACGGGTCACGTTCCGCTTGACTTGACAATTGTCTCACCAGCAGGTCTTTGAACATGTGCAGACTTGTGTCTGCCGGAAAGAGAGATACAATGTAGGCTTTAAACCTAGGATCGAGCACGGTGGCCAAAATGTAGTGCTCCTATTTCAACAGATTGACTACCCGTGAATCCTGATTAAGCGAATTAAGGGCTCCATCCACAACTCCCACATGCCTAGCGGAATCGCTCCGTTTTAGCTCCTACTTCAATCTCTCCAGCTGCTTCTGCAAAAGCCTGATGAGGGGAATGACCTGACTCAGGCTCGCAGTGTCTGAACTCTGAACTTACTTCACGTGTGGCAAGTTCAAAGGGTTGCAGAACCTTGCACAACGTTGAAATCATTCTCCACTGCGCTTGAGTCAGGTGCATTCCCCCTCCTTTGCCTATATCGTAGGCAGATGTATAGGCTTGAATGGCCTTTTGCTGCTCCTCCATCCTCTGAAGCATATAGAGGGTTGAATTCCACCTCGTTACCACCTCTTGCTTCAGATGATGGCGGGGCATGTTCAGGAGTGTTTGCTGGTGCTCCAGTCTTCGGCACGCGGTGGCTGAATGCCAAAAGTGGCCCGCAATTCTTCGGGCCACCGACAGCATCTCTTGCACGCCCCTGTCGTTTTTTAAATAATTCTGCACCACCAAATTCAATGTATGTGCAAAACATGGGACGTGCTGGAATTTACCCACATGTAATGCACGCACAATATTGGTGGTGTTGTCTGATGTCACAAATCCCCAGGAGAGTCCAATTGGGGTAAGCCAATCTGCGATGATGTTCCTCAGTTTCCGTAAGAGGTTGTCAGCTGTGTGCCTCTTATGGAAAGCGGTGATACAAAGCGTAGCCTGCCTAGGAACGAGTTGGCGTTTGCGAGATGCTGCTACCGGTGCCGCCGCTGCTGCTGCTGCTGTTGCTGCTTTTTCTGACGTCTGTGTACATTCTCGGTATCGCCTGCCTAGAGAAGTGGAACCTAGATAGTATTTGGTACCAGGGACACAGTACCTCAAGCAATTCTCTAATTCCCTGTGAATTAACGGTGGCTACCGGACACACGTTTAACACCAACACAGCTGCCAAGGCCTGAGTTATCCGCTTTGCAGCAGGATGACTGCTGTGATATTTCATCTTCCTCACAAAGGACTGTTGGACAGTCAATTGCTTACTGGAAGTAGTCAAGTGGTCTTCCGACTTCCCCTCTGGGATGACGATCGACTCCCAGCAGCAACAACAGCAGCGCCAGCAGCAGTAGGCGTTACACTCAAGGATCCATCTGAGGAATCCCAGTTAGGAGAGGACTCGTCAGACTTGCCAGTGACATGGCCTGCAGGACTATTGGCGTTCCTGTCTGAAGAGGAAATTGACACTGAGGGAGTTGGAGGTGTGGTTTGCAGGTGCTTGGGTACAAGCTGTCACTGTCACCCAAAGTTTTTGAACTTGTCAATGACTTCTGATGAATGCGCTCCAGGTGATGTATAAGGGAGGATGTTCCTAGGTGGTTAACGTCCTTACCCCTACTTATTACAGCTTGACAAAGGCAACACACGGCTTGACAAATGTTGTCCGCATTTCTGTTAAAATAATTCCACATGAAGAGGTGATATTTTTTGTAATTTGACCAGGCATGTCAATGGCCATATTCATCCCATGGACAACAAGTGTCTCCCCGGGTGCCTGACTTAAACAAACCACCTCACCATCAGAATCCTCCTTGTCAATTTCCTCTTCAGGGCCAGCAACACCCATATCCTCATCATGGTGTACTTCAACAGTGACATCTTCAATTTCACTATCAGGAACTGGACTGTGGGTGCTCCTTCCAGCACTTGCAGGGGGCGTACAAATGGTGGAAGGTGCCACCTCTTCCCGTCCAGTATTGAGACGGTCAGGCATCGCAACCGACACAATTGGATTCACCTTGGGGATTTGTGATTTAGAAGAACGCACACTTCTTTGCTGTGCTTTTGCCATCTTAACTCTTTTCAGTTTTCTAGCTGGAGGATGAGTGCTTCCATCCTCATGTGAAGCTAAACCACTACCCATGAACATAGGCCATGGCCTCAGCCATTCCTTGCCACTCCGTGTCGTAAATGGCACATTGGTAAGTTTACACTTCTCCTCAGACGCTTTTAATTTAGATTTTTGGGCCATTTTACTGAACTTTAGTTTTTTGGATTTTACATGCTCTCTACTATGACATTGGGCATCGGCCTTGGCAGACGACGTTGATGGCATTTCATCGTCTCGGCCATGACTAGTGGCAGCAGCTTTAGCATGAGGTGGAAGTGGATCTTGATCTTTCCCTATTTTACCCTCCACATTTTTGTTCTCCATTTTTCAATGTGTGGAATTATATGCCAGTAATATATAAATAACAATGGCCTACTGTACTGTACTATATGTATACTGCTGGTCACCAAAATGCTGCACTGTCCTACTATATACTGCTTACAATAATGCAGCACAGAGATAGTATACTTGATACAGAGCTGCAAGATACAGCAATGGCCTACTGTACTGTACTATATATGTATACTGCTGGTCACCAAAATGCTGCACTGTCCTACTATATACTGCTCACAATAATGCAGCACAGAGATAGTATACTTGACACAGAGCTGCACGATACAGCAATGGCCAACTGTACTGTACTATATATGTATACTGCTGGTCACCAAAATGCTGCACTGTCCTTCTATATACTGCTCACAATAATGCAGCACAGAGATAGTATACTTGACACAGAGCTGCAAGATACAGCAATGGCCTACTGTACTGTACTATATATGTATACTGCTTGTCACCAAAATGCTGCACTGTCCTACTATATACTTCTCACAATAATGCAGCACAGAGATAGTATACTTGACACAGAGCTGCAGGATATAGCAATGGCCTACTGTACTGTACTATATATGTATACTGCTGGTCACCAAAATGCTTCACTGTCCTACTATATACTGCTCACAATAATGCAGTACAGAGATAGTATACTTGACACAGAGCTGCAAGATACAGCAATGGCCAACTGTACTGTACTATATATGTATACTGCTGGTCACCAAAATGCTGCACTGTCCTTCTATATACTGCTCACAATAATGCAGCACAGAGATAGTATACTTGACACAGAGCTGCAAGATACAGCAATGGCCTACTGTACTGTACTATATATGTATACTGCTGGTCACCAAAATGCTGCACTGTCCTACTATATACTGCTCACAATAATGCAGCACAGAGATAGTATACTTGACACAGAGCTGCAAGATACAGCAATGGCCTACTGTACTGTACTATATATGTATACTGCTGGTCACCAAAATGCTGCACTGTCCTACTATATACTGCTCACAATAATGCAGCACAGAGATAGTATACTTGACACAGAGCTGCAGGATATAGCAATGGCCTACTGTACTGTACTATATATGTATACTGCTGGTCACCAAAATGCTGCACTGTCCTACTATATACTGCTCACAATGCAGCACATGTTATGAGCCACGGCTGTGGCTCATTTCCATTTTGCATTTTGGTTATGTATTTTATGTTATACTTCTGTTTATGTTCCCCGTGGGTGTCATGGGGTGCTCGGATCTCACCCTTAAGGAGAGGATACTGTTATGAACCACAGGTGGTGGTTCATTCCTTTTTTATGTTTATAAGTTGTCTTGCAGGCCAGGATTTCCCGTTGCTCTGTTTAAGAATACTCTTGTTTGCTGCCGGTGGTGAGTCTGTGTAATTGCAGCTTGTTCCCATGTGTTCAGCCTCACCTGGCTGCTAATTGCATCTTGTCAGTTTGGAGTCATGCAACAGGGCAGCTGCATGACATAATTAATTAGGCCTCTCTGTTATATGCTAGCTGAGTGCAATTCACAGACGCTGGTGATATTTATAGGTATCCAGTCTTCCAGAGTGTTTGAGTTCTGAGCTTGTTCCTGCCAGTTCCTGAGCTCCTGTCTAGCAGTGTCAGTCTAGCTGCTTCCTGTGTCGATTCCTGTGTCAGTCCCTGTGTCGATTCCTGTGTCTGATCCCGTGTCCTGCCGTGAAGCGTTCCTGTCCAGAAGTCCTGTGGCTTTGCCTATGCCTGGTCGAGTTTCTGGCTTCTCTGTGTCCACCGGCCTGTCGTTTGGGATTCTGCCTGTCCTCCAGTTCTGAGAGTCTGTGTCGGCAGCATTGGGGGTTCCTGTCCGTTTGGCAGTATTTGTACTGGTTCCGTGAGTAGCGGCTTTGCCGCATCCGTCGGCCTAGGCCACTGTGTTCCTTGGTTGTATCTGTCACTGGTGTTTTGCAGAGGGTTCTGCTTATGCTGTCACCGCCGGTACACAAAAGTATTGTGTCGGCGTGTGGTCAGCATTTCCTTTGTTGTTCTATTCCTTTGGCGGCGGGCCACACATACATTTAGTTTTAGCCTAGTTAGTAGCCCCTGGCTTTGGTTGTTTCAGTTAGAGGGCCCCTTGTTATTACCCTGTCTCAGTTCACTCTTTGTCTCTCCTTAAGACCTGAGGGGGCATCGGAGTTGGGCAGACTTAATCCGCCCTTCAAACGCGGCTGCCATGGGCCCAAGAAACCATAGTCTCGCAAGAGTGAATTGACAGCACGGGTAAAACAACGGAGGTAGGGTGCCAGGGGCTATTCCCATTCCGTTTCCCTTTCCCAGCATTACGTCCTGGTGCTCTGGACTCACTTCATAACATCTCCCTTGTTCTGAGCACCAGGAACCTAACAGCACAGATATGGATAGTATACTTGACACAGAGCTGCAAGATACAGCAATGGCCTACTGTACTGTACTACTATAATTATAAACTGGTGGTCCCCAGTCCCCACAATGCAGCACACTGAGCACAGATATTTGCAGCACACTGAGCACAGATATGGAGCGTTTTCAGGTAGAGACCGTAGATATTTTCAGCACACTGAGCACAGATATTTGCAGCACACTGAGCACAGATATTTGCAGCACACTGAGCACAGAAAATTAGCTTTTCAGGGGGAGAACGCAGCCACGTCCTCTCCGTTCAATCTCCAATGCATGAGTGAAAATGGCTGCGATGCGCGGCTCTTTATATAGAATACGAATCTCGCGAGAATCCAACAGCGGGATGATGACGTTCGGCCGCGTTCGGGTTAAGGCTGGAAGATCCGAGGCTGCCTCGGACCCGTGTAAAATAGGTGAAGTTCGGTGGGGTTCGAATGTCGGAGAACCGAACCCGCTCATCTCTACTTACGAGGTATATGAGACGTTGGAGACAGTCTCAGTCCCAGTCGGTACCCACTGGTGCTCCGTCCCCTAATATAAATTGGTAAAGGAGGGAGAACATGGCAAACAGGCTTAGATGGTAGGCAGCAATTCCATAGAATAAATGTTCCTATGGGAAGCAATGTTTCTCTGATGTCTCCAGTTACCAGTTTCTTCAGAAGGAAATGAAAGGTGTCCTCAGCCAGGTAAATATTTAAATGTGGAGCGGCCAATGATAAGACAATTATTACCTGAGCATTTACACCTGTTCACTGGCAGCACATTTAGTTTGAATCTGATCAGTGCAAAAATTAGTTATATTTTAGTAAAAACAATCACCTATTTGCAAATTTAATTTATCATTCTTTTCCTATGTGGAATAAGAAATTTATAATAATTAAACATAAAACAAAGACTCTGAGGCATCCTTATGGGGGAGGCACTCGATATCCCGGCTGTTGGGATACCGGCGCTCTGCATCCCAACAACTATTCTCCCTCTTGGGGTGTCCACGACACTCCTGGAGGGAGAATAAATAGCGTGGTGCGCGCCACCGTGCCATCAGCGAGGCCGCAAGGGGCTCTTTTGAACTCGTCCCACTGCCGGCATTCCTATGTCGGTATATCGTAGTACACCCCATTATGGAACTAGTGGAAGAAACCCCAGAGAAAAAGGCAAATAGGTAACAAACATATTTTATACATGTGAATGCTGTGTCTTAGAGGTCTACAGCCATAACTCACCAAACAGGAGGCCATTGGATCGAATCCCAGTCCAAGCCAGAAATTATTACTAATTTTTATTTTTTTAGGATTAATATTGTTTAATAAGTTAAGAATACTAAAGGTTATTCTTAACCTACAGTATAATCCTATTCTTGTGCAAAATAAAAATGTATAATGAACTTTTTTCAAGCAGATATGCAGTGTAAATGCATCCTGTGCATTTTTCAGAATTGTTCCCATTGATATAATCAAGAATGAGCAAGTTTTAATCGCCAGATACATTAGAGAACTGAAATAAAATTAAAATTCCTAAACAGTAAAACCTATTGGGGCAATTCAATGGTTTTACACAGCCGCAGCTCCCGTTTAAACTGTCGGTGAGCTATTCAATTGTTTGCACTCATGGGCACCAAGTGCCGTGCCCATAATTTCTGCTTGCACCCTCCCGAGGTGGCAAACAGAAATCCACCCAAAGTTGGGGTTTTGGCTGCCCGAACTTGGCGTGCCCAGTAGTTTGCATGGGTTTAGTGACATTATGCGGCTAACCCAGGCACATTTGGGCATGACGATAATTGCACAAACAATTGAATATTGGGGGTCATTCAGACCCGATCGCACGCTGCATTTTTTCGCAGCCGTGCGATCGGGTCTGAACTGCGCATGCGCCGGGGCAGCAATGAATCTAACGAAGAAAGCAATCGCAACGGCAATCACAAGAAGATTGACAGGCAGAAGGCATTCGTGGGCGGCAACTCACCATTTTCTGGGAGTGTCCGGAAAAACGCAGGCGTGCCCCGCCGTTCCGGAGGAAGATTCCTGACGTCACCACCTGTCCGGATCATCGCAGATGTCGTGTAAGTACTGGGCTGTGCAGAACTTTTGTTTGTGCAGCTCACTGCACAGCCGATCGCACCCTTGCAAAGCGCTTACCCCCTCCCCTGTAGGCGGCGATTACCTGGTCGCAACAGTGCAAAAAATAGCCTGCGTACGACCAGGTCTGAATTAGGCCCATAGTCTAATGAGCTGCGAGCTGAAAACAATTGAATACCCCCCCCCCCACTTTTTGTTTGCCACGATGGAATGTTCTCTCTTTATACTGTACATGAAAGATCCTCTCTTTCGGAATCTTTCTGTAATAGGATTACTGATTTATCTCTTCCCACACAGAAATGTCTCCCTCACAGCTAATTCTATCCTCCCTCACTAGGCTCACAGGTCTTTCTATGGAAGGCAGATGACAGTTTTGTGTTCACCGAACTGCAGACTAAATATTCAGGTTTTGTTTGACACAAATAATTTAACTCAGCCTCACGCAAGCCGGGCATAACACAGTTTGAAAGGTAATATTAGTATAAGATTATATTTCTCTCATTTAGCCCAAATAAATCCTAATTGGAATGAATCAGTGATCCCCATTGTTTCACAATATTATTCTTCTAATAATACAGATTAATGAAAATTGCCATTTTTTTGTAACTTTTTTACATTTGCTCCCAGAGTCATATTTAGCTAATAATACAGAAAATAAATACAAAGTGTTCCAACTCCGAGCTGCAAGGGGCTATTAAAAAGAAATCAATATGAATATGATTTTTTCTTTTTCAATTGTTATGTAGTATGGTTTATTTCTGGAATGTGTACATCATTAACAGCTGGTCTAAATGGGTATGGCATCTTGGCGGTCGGGGAGTCGGTGGTCACATGACTGAGAGTGACATCCCAACATTGAAGGTTCCTACATTGGAGGGGGTAAGTATTCTCAGCCTCCACCGTCCCCTACCCTAACCCCCCGGTGGTAGCGGCTAGGCCTTACTCTTTAGGGGTGGTGACTAGGGCTAACCAATCTGCCTCATGCCTAATCCTAACCACCCCTAGTGCCTCACTCTAACCCTTCTCCCGGACCCCGATACTTACCTTCAGGATGTCGGCTGTCGGTGTTCTGGCCCCTGTATCGTGTCATGTCTGGATTACAGCGTTGGTCACATGACCACCGTCATCCCGACCGCCAGGAAGCTGAACGCATCATGTCTAAAAAGCTCTTCTAAAACCTGCTGTGGAATCGAGGACCACCGAACAATTGCGTCTGACCCAGGGCTACTGAGAATAATGTTGTTGTCGCAATCCATTGCAACTGACGTCATATACACGCCACGAAAACGGCCATGATCCGCCTGCGTTTTTCCAACCACTCCCCACAAACGCCATCTTAACACACCCACAAATGGTCACTTCCTGTCAATCAAATTGCAATCGCATTTCACTAGATTGCGGTCGTATTTCACAAAATTTGAAGCGCAATTAAGCTTTTGCGCATGCACAATGCATTCACAGCGCACGCACAGTCTGATGATAATCGCCTGATTTGTGATTTTGCAAGTTTACAACTGAAGCTGAATAAGGTCCATAGTGAATTATGTAATAGCCTGTGCGTCGAACCTTCTCACCTTCAGGTCGAGGAAACGTCAACGGACCTGGAACCTTCACTTGGACTCTTACACAGTGATCCCCTTCCAGAAAACAGACAATGGACAAGCTAGGTAGGAAGACAACAAATTAACAGGTATCAACTGTTCTTCCCTAGAAAAATAGGAGATGCTCACGCTGAGGTGTACTCTGGACCTCACACGGCCGTGCAATATCTACCGTACCAGCCCTCAAGGGACGGACAAACAAAGAGACAAATGGACATAGATGGTTCTCACCGTTGTGAATCTTGTACTCTGATCTTCTCCAATTACAGGTCCCTGTAAGGAGACAAAAACACCACCACCGTGCAAGACCTACTCTAGCCTGGTGTCACACCACTACACTAACTGCAACAACAGAGCCCTCAAACTAACTCCATGTGTGTGGTGCAATAGGCTCTAAACACAACAGTTCTAAATAACCTGGCCCCGCGCAAAAACAAAACACGGTACAGTACAAGAAAGTCTGGCATCCTGCCCTGGTGTGCCCTGCAACACAGGGCTCATCTCCACACATGCACTTTCGGAGGATGCGCGGAGCAAAATCATGCAATAAATGCTGAGCAAACTGAAGTACTGTATACAGTATAAGCATTCGTGTATCATTCTGATAACATTGTGTGAAATGAAATAGCATCACGTTCACAGGTACTTTCAAAGTATCTGTTATAGGTATCCTGCATCAAAGGTGTTACTGTTCTCACACTGGTAATTGGAAATAACCTGCAATATTATGATAGGTCTTTATAAAGCTGAATACACACTAGACGATTTACAGTAGTCCCCGATTCCGACGCTTCAACGTGTCGTCATTAGAGATGAGCGGGTTTGGTTCCCTGAGAACCAAACCCTCCCTGAACTTTGCTATCCGAGACGGGATTTCCTGCCCATCTTGATGAAGTCATCGAGGCAAAATGTCATCATCCCGTTGGATTCTCGCGGGTTTTGAATTCTATATAAGTTCCTGTGATCGGCGCCGTCTTCACTCCGGCATTAAAGAGTGTACTGGACAGACGTGTCCGTCTCAGTACTGTGTCTGCCTGGCATGGGGTGGGTGCTCTGTCTGCTGTATCTAAAAGGGGTGCTCTGTCTGTTGTATCAGTCCTGGGGTGCCCTGTCTTCTGTATTAGTCCTGGGATGCTCTGTCTGCTGTATCAGTCCTGGGGTGCCCTGTCTTCTGTATTAGTCCTGGGGTGCTCTGTCTGCTGTATCAGTCCTGGAGTGCCCCGTCTGCTGTATCAATGCAGGGGTGCCCTGTCTGCTCTATCAGTTCTGGGGTGCCCTGTCTGCTGTATAAGTCCAGAGTGCCCTGTCTGCTGTTTCAGTCCCAGGGTGCCCTGTATAATTGTGCTGTGACACTGCCTGTCAGACTGCAGTATAGTATTTCCTCCTCATACACGTATTGTTTGATGCTGTCGGTGAAGTCAACTGCAGTGTGTAATTATTATTATTATTATATACTGACACATTTGTGCGACGCTGTTGGTGAAGTCAACCGCAGTGTGTAATTATTATATTATATACATTTTTCACTCATTTGTACGACGCTGTCGGTGAAGTCAACCGCAGTGTGTAATTATTATTATATAAATTTCTGACTCATTTGTGTGATGCTGTCAGTGAAGTTAACCGCAGTGTGTAATTATTTATTATATATATTTCTGACTAATTTGTGCGACGCTGTCAGTGAAGGTCAACCCCACTTTGTGTTGATAGAAATGAAGGCTACTACTAGTGCTGAAACTGCTGCCACTAGTCATGACATTGACAATGCAAGTCTGTCAATGTCATCTGCTAAGGCAGATGCCCAGGGGCATAGAGGGCTTAGGCTAGGGTATGTACATTCATTTAATTTTAGAGTGGTAAAGAAAAAAAAACAAAAGGAAAGTTAGCTGCAGAGGCAGTAAGACAAACTGCACATTCAGAATCAGAACCATCAGGCATTCTTAAAGGAACGTTTATGGGTGTCCACGTCAGCTGACATTTCTCACACTGTCCTCATAGAGAAGCCTCTTCCTTCCACCATTTCTGAACCATCAGAATATTCGGGGAGCACTACAAGTAAAGAGAGTGATGATGAATCCGATGAGAAGGACAAAATACAAATTGAGGATTCATGTGTAGAAATGGGACAGGATGTGGGGGATATGTGTGTACTATCTGATAGTATAAGGATGTTGATGATGATGTTGTTTGTGTAAGTCAGCCACCAGTGGATACAGTTGTTGACTGTGATAAAAAGAAACCCATTGTGATGCCTGGGCATAAGACCAAAAAAGCCACCTCTTGGGTGTGGGATTATTTTTAGCCCAAACCTGGCAATGTTTATGAAAGCATCTGCTCCATTTGTGAGGCCAAATTTAGTAAAGCTAGGAACGTTAGCCATCTAGGCACCTCCTCCATGTTACGTCATTTGCGGCGAAGACATGAAATTTATTGTACAAGATTATAATGCAATTAACACCTCATCATCAACATCCTCACAGTAATTCTTAACTGAGAAAGTCCTGGGGGCCCAAACAAACCAATCATTGCAGCCACAAGTGACAGTCCCTGTCGCTGAAATGATTGGTTTGTTGAATTGTGCATGTCCTGTTTAATATATACAACATACAGTAAGGGTGCCTGCACCTTATTTCTTTGCATTATGTGCTCTTTGGAGCATTTTTTGGGCACAGTTTATAAAACTGCCATCCTGTCTGACACTGCGGTGCCACTCCTAGATGGGCCAGGTGTTTGTGCAGCCCACTTCTGTCACTTAGCTTAGTCATACAGCTACCTCGGTGCAACCTTTTGGCCTAAACTGGATAGAAACAATATTGTGAGGTGTGAGGTGTTCAAAATAGACTGGAAATGAGTGGAAATGAATGTTATTGAGGTTAATAATACTGTAGGAACAAAACACCCCCAAATTCTGTGACTTTAGCTGTTTTGAGGATTTAAAAAAAAAAATTAGAACCAAAACACACAAAGGCGGTTTTGGCAAAACCAATCCAAAACCAAAATAAAAAACAAAACCAGAACCCCAAAAAATGGCCAGGCGCACATCTCTAGTCGAAAGTGACATCGCCTGTCGGCCGTGCATGTAGGACCGATGGGCGATATCACCAGCAAAGGCCATGCTGTCGAATGCAGCTTGCCCCCTCCCCGCCGTCGTTCATCTCTGGCACCAACGGCAAGTAAGTACACACTTGCCGATGCCCGACCCCCATCCAAATCCAGTCACTAACGAGATCGCCGGGTACACACATCGTCCAGTTTGTACCATACTTGCCTACTTCCCCGGATTCTGCGGGAGACACCCGGTTTCTCGAGTAGTCCCCAGCAGCCCCGGAAGAGTGGTCACCCTTCCCGCATTCTGCCCACTTCCTAGGTAAGTGGGTAGAATGGGGCACTAAATAGTGCCAAATCGCTGACCCGGCCGAGGGGGGGGGGGCTTTATGACGCGATGATATGCTAATAGCGTAATATAAGCTCCACCCATATGCAAATACCGTCCATTCGCGGTATTTGCTTGTGTGGTGGGCGGGCCTTATGACGTCATTGGCTCGGCCTCGCCTCCATCGCCGCCTGCCTGCTTCTCCTCTCCGAGTATCTCCTGGGGAGGAATAAAGAAATGTAGGTAAGTATGCTTTGTACCCTGCATAAGATTAGACTTAGGAACCTGAGCGTCAGTGTCTTGTTACACTGTGCATGTCTGTCAGTGAAATAATTATTGTATAGTGACAGACCGTAGTACTCATTTGTCAGCTCAGAATAAATTACAGTCGTTCATTCTGAGTGAGATTGTTCCCTTCAGCGATGAATAGAAGAGACTGTATATTCCTGTATATTCCTAAAGTATCAATAGCTCACAGGAGTACTTTATTGTAACCATGGGGTAGATGTATTAACCTGGAGAAGGCATAAGAAAGTGATAAACCAGTGATATGTGCAAGGTGATAAAGTCACCAACCAATCAGCTTCAATATGTAAATTATCAGTTAGGAGCTGATTGGCTGGTGCATTATCACCTTGCACTTAACACTGCTTTATTACTGGTTTATCACTTTCTTATGCCTTCTCCAGGTTAATACATCTGCCCCCATGATGCTTATTAATTACTGCTCATAGCTGCAGTGTAAGGGGATCATTAGTATCACTCTACTGTTTATTTTCCTGCACATGGGTCCTAATATACAGTAAATGTGCCGTATCTATGGAATGCAGTTAAAATGCCAGCAGTCGGGATCCCGACGCTCAGGATACCGACACCAGAATCCCGACTGCTGACAGTGCCGCCAGCCGCAGTTTCGACGCACACAGGGAATATTCCCACTCGTGGTTGACCACGACACCCATACAGTGGGAATAGAACCTGTGGCGAGCGCAGTGAACCACTAAGCCCGCAGCGTGTTGAGTGCAGCGATCCCACAAGAGGACTCTCTGCGCTTGCCCCGCTACCGGCATACTTTGCATGCTGCCCGTCGGTGTTACATACTGGACCCGTATCTATCGCTGTGACAGTTTGTTCTGAACATTGTAATGATATCTCACATTTCTGTTTCCTAATATTGAGTCAGAACTGGGTAAGGTACCAGCTGACAGTCAATAGTCTTTTATCTGTGCACATGGTGCCGGTATTGAGCCGTATGTATTGCTTTATGCAGCACTGCGGATACTGTAGGAGTCACATGGTTTGAACCAAATCTCTATTCCTAGCACTGTCCCCGTCCCAGAATCTCCACTTGATCTCTATCTGTGGGTAGTGGATTTCCTTTGCTGCGATGCGTACGCGTGTACATTGCCTATGCCTGTGGAATTACCTGGGCTAGTGACTAGTGACTATGGGGGATTTTTAATAAACAGAAATATCTCAAAAAATTAAAAAAGAGATAAATATCTCTTTTCCCGTTGCAGTACAGTCCAAAATTCAAATAGGGGAGCCCCACCAACTGCCACTCCAAACACCGCTATCCGGGACTCACTGGCAGTTGTGGTGGCTACCCTATTTGAATTTTGGAATGTGCTGCGACTACCACTGGAAATATCCCCTATCTCCCACAATGGGGAGATAGTACTGGGAATTACTGCCTCTTCCGCATTTTCTGATACAATTTTGCAGTGACAGGGGCGTGGCCTAATTCTGTGAGCGACCAGCCCCACCCCCAAATTAGCCAGCAGCAGCTCCCTTACGGGCTTCTCCCAGAGAGGACACACTAAAAGCAGTGGTGTCACAAGGGGTTGCGGAGGGTGCGGCCTGCACCCCGGTGTCAACCTTCGGAGGGGGCGACACCAAAATGCTGGCTCCTTCACAGTGACAGGAGCCAGGTGCTGCAGTGTGACATTATCCTGCAACTCCCTGCATGAGGAGCCAACAGCGCAGGCAGACTGTCTCCGGTGGCAGCCCAGCACAGTCCAGCATATCCGGAGATGCTGGGCACGCCCCAGGAGTAACAATCTTGCAATCCCTTGAGTGGCCACACCCCGTTAATATATGACCACACCCCATTTATATTTGTTCACACCCCCTTGTCTCACGCAGGGAGATCTAGTGTGCACACCGGGTATCACCAGACCCAGTGACGCCTCTGACTAAAAGTAGGCAAATATGACTTGTTGTCACAAATAGTAATTTAGTAATTTGTAATTGACTATAGATGAGTGAATCAATCCACATTTTGACCAATTTGCCAATTTCATTGGGGATATTTATAAACATGCAAATCCATTCACAAGCCACCTGGCAAAACCACATTTTCTGTCCAGATTGGTTTCTCCATCTTCATTAAGAACAGTTGACTTTACTATAAAGTTTGAAAAAGACCAGAATTGTAAACGCTAAAACCATGATACCTGGATATGCTGAGTATTGTAGTACCACAACAGAGCCAGAGCCACAGGTTACTGCAGTGGTGTCAGTAAGGTTATGCGGCCTGTACCGATTGACACTCTCCTAGGGGGGGACACATCAAATGACAGAAGCGGGCTGCTCGATGATGTCATAGTTCAGTGCCCAATTCCCAGTCACTGAGGAGGAGCTGCCTGACAGAGTGATTAAATTAGGGGGTGTGCTGCAAGGCCACACCCACTTTCCCACAAGATAACGCCCCCCCCCCTTCCCCCCCCCCCTTTCAGGGTCCATTTACTGCATTGGGTGACACCAACCTTAATGACACCACTGGGTTACACAAGAAGAATGTTTGGCAGTAACTTTTGGCTGTGTATGAGATTGTTTGTCTGCCGCACCCCTGTAGTGTGAAGTGACTGATACATGTATTCTTTCTTTGGATCATTTGTTTCCTTTCACTTTTCAGATTTTAATTATTGTATGTAAAAACACGAGCATAAATCACGGCAATGTTTAATAATTTGCTTAGGAAGAAAATCTGACGGTGCCTATAATTTTGCATGAAAAATGGCAGATATGGAGTAAGTAAATTGCATGTGTCAAATTAAAACACATTTTCCTGGTAATTGCTCTATTTTTCCTTCTAACATCATTAGCTCTGAAGTTGTAATTAGGTCACCCAAATTTGCTGTATCAATGATTAATTCAAGTTTCCTTGCAAATTGAGACAATTTGCAGAACATGAGTAATGGTCAAAGGAGAATACTCTTTGATGGAATTCAAATTGGTTCAGCCCGGCAACGCACACAAAGACTAATGGTATCCAAGCGCCACAGATAGCTGTATAATGGATAACGTCAGACGTGTTTACAATTTCCGTCTCCAATCCAAAAATAATCTTTTACAGGCAGATGAAACATATTTATAAAATGTATTAATAAATATATATATATATATATATATATATATATATATATACTTTACAATAGGGAACAATCACTGCAATAGGGAACAATCACTGGAATGAAATGAAGCTGGGTATTTGCAAACAAACCAACAGAGAATCCTGCTCATAAACTTACAATCTATAGGGCAGTAGGGGTATGAGATTTGGGGCTACAGTAAGTGCCAAATAATGCTTATTGGGCCAGATTGCAAGAGTCGTCGCCACATCTAGCAAACAGAAGGGGGGGGGCACTTTTCCTCCCTGGTATCCCCCAGCACACTGACTGATACCTGTAACAATACTTGAAAACTATTTGGTAATAGAAATTCAGATATATTTGTTACATATATTTGCAAATACAAGATACACTGCTAAGCTTCTCCACGGCTTCCCTGATTGCTTTCAGTACATGATAGCAGTGCCCACATAGGGCCACGTGATTTGTCTATACTATAGACAAACCACATGGCCCTATGAGGATAGGTTTAGCCCCACCTGCAGTGCATCATCATTTTATTCCCAGTTGTGTGCTTTTTTGCTTTGCTTACAAACCTGAATCAGAGATAGGGTGCAATATACTGTACAGTATTTTATCTTCTCTCTTAAGGCCCATATAGACGGGCCGATGTGGGAGAGATGTGTGCTGAGCGAACTGCTCAGCACACATCTCTCCCCGAGCTCAGCACAGCGCAATGTGTGCTGAGCGTGCGGGGGGAGACGGGGGGTGCGCTCATTTCACCCTGCGGGTGAAGTGAGTGACCTGCTAGATTGGCCTGCATGGAGCTGCACATCGCTATCACTGTAGGGGCTACACACGGAGCGATCAGGCTTAAATTCTCTGCAATCTAGTCAGATTGCTTAGAATATCGCTCTGTGAGTACCCCCCTTAACCGAGACTAAAGCTATGCCAGACTATAATCTGAAATGTGGCTTTATTTGAAAGTCTGATTCACCTGTTGGTACAGGTTTCTTCTCAATTAAAGAAAAAAGATGGCAGACTTAGGGGCGTATCCAATGGGTCTGGGACTCCAGGTCGACAACAAAAAGGTCGACACACCTTATGTCGACGCCAATTGGTCGACACGCCTTATGTCGACAAGGACAAAAGGTCAACATTGACAAAAGGTCGACAGGAACAAGGTCAACATGGAAAAAGGTTGACATGCGTTTTTTATGTTTATTCTGTGTCGTTTCCTTCGTAGAGTGACTGGGAACCCCAGTTAGTGCACCGCTTCGCTCGCCATGCTTCGGGCATGGTGCCTTCGCTCCGCTACCGCTTCGCTCGGCACAGATTACCGTTCCAATCGTAGTCCACGTGGATCGTTAAGTATAAAAAAGTTTGAAAAAAGAGAAAAATCATGAAAAACGTGTGTCGACCTTTTTCCATGTCGACCTTGTTCATGTTGACCTTTTGTCCATGTTGACCTAAGGTGTGTCGACCAATTGGCGTCGACCTAAGGTGTTTCAACCTTTTTGTTGTCGACCTTGAGTCCGGATACCGTATCCAATTAGCCCCAAAAGCATTTTTGGTCAATAAAAATGGCCTACTGTAATATCACAATTTATTTTGTCTTTATCGCGGTAGCCAGTTAGGGCCTTTATGAACGGCTGTAAATGGATCCGCAATCACATGAAAACACATGGAATA
Organism: Pseudophryne corroboree; assembly: GCF_028390025.1. Lineage (NCBI taxonomy): Eukaryota > Metazoa > Chordata > Amphibia > Anura > Myobatrachidae > Pseudophryne > Pseudophryne corroboree. Next base: position 1,205,379,671 of record NC_086444.1, read on the forward strand.
CCTTTCAGAGATTGTTATGTTTTTCTTTAAAATGTAAGTAACACAGACAACTCTCCATACCCTTAATTACAGTATATTATGAGCATAATAAGCAAATCGGACCTTTGAAGGTCCATTTTGTTGTTCCTATGTAAACCATATTACATGTACCGTACGTTCTATTGCAAGTACTATATACCTAGTGCTTCAGGTTATAAAATCTGAGGGAAGCGGTCACCATACTGCTAGTTAGGATCCGGAATGTAACAATGTCGATGCCGGAATCCAGACTAGCGGGAAATACCGGCGCCGGAATCCTGGCGCCAAAGGCTATCCTCCCTCTATGGGTGTCCACGACACCCAAAGAAGGAGAATAAATCCTGTGGCGAGCACAGTGAGCCCGCAAGGGTCTTCCTAGCGTTCGCCACGTGGCCGGCATACTGGTGGCCGGGATCCCGCTGTTGGTAATCTGATGGTCGGGATACTGGCAGCCGGTTTTACGTGCTGATCCCAATCTTGAGTATTTAACATAGAATTAGATGGCAGATAAGAACCACTTGGCCCATATACAGGTAGTCTTCCCCTTTTTTAACCCTTGTTACCTCAAACCCTATTTGATCCTTATTTTTTTGTAAGGATATCCTTATATCTATCCCATGCATGGTCAAATTGCTCTACTCTGCTGGAAGGCTATTCCACTTGTCCACTACCCTTTGTGTGAATTAATTTTACCTCAAATTTCTCCTGGTCCATACTATTTCCCTCCAAATTCAGTGCATGTTCTTGTGTTCTATCACTTCTCTGCTTTTGAAAAATGTTTCCCTCCTGTACCTTGTTAAAACACTTGAAGTTTCTATCCCCCCTTTCCCTTCTCTGTTCCAAACCATACATGTTAAGATCTTTCAGTCTTTCTGGGTGTGTTTTGTGATGTAGGCCATGCACCATTTTAGTTGCCCTTCTTTGTACAGTCTCTAATGTATTCATATCCTTTTGAAGATATGGCCTCCAGAATTGAACACAGTATTCTAGATGAGGCCGTACCAATGATTTATTCGGTGGTTTTATTACTTCTTTCTTTCTGCTGCGGATTCCTCTCCCAGTGCAGCCAAGCATCTGACTAGTCTTCCTCATTGCCTTGTTACATTGCTTACCTGCCTTTATGTCACCTGAAATAGTGACTCCTAGATCCCTTTCCTCCTCAGTAGTTTCCAGTATAGTGCCATTAATACTATATTTAGCCTTTGGATTTTTGAGACCCAAGTTCATGATTTTATATTTTTTGGCATTAAACTGTAATTGCCACACTCTTGATCATTCCTCTACCCTGTTGCATACCTTTGTGTCATCTGCAAAAAGGCATACTTTCACTTCAGTGTCATTTGTTATGTCACAAATAAAGATATTAAAAGCACTGGTCCAAGTACAGATCCCTGGGGGGTGTGTGGTTCATCAAATCGACAGTATCTAGGTCGACATTGTTTAGGTCGACCACTATAGGTCGACAGTCACTAGGACGACATGGATGGAAGGTCGACAGGGTTTCTAGGTCGACATGTGCTAGGTCGACATGTCTAAAGGTCGACATGAGGTTTAATTTTTTTTTGGGTGTCGTTTTCTTTGTAGAGTGAACGGGATCCCCAATTAGTGCACCGCGTCCCCTCGCATGGCTCGCTTCGCTCGCCATGCTTCGGGCATGGTGCCTTCACTCCACTACCGCTTCGCTCGGCACAGATTACCGTTCCAATCGTAGTCCACGTGGATCGTTAAGTATGAAAAGGTTCCAAAAAAGGAAAAAATTGTGAAAAACTCATGTCGACCTTTAGACCTGTCGACCTAGCACATGTCGACCTAGAAACCCTGTCGACCTTCCATCCATGTCGACCTAGTGACTGTTGACATATAGTGGTCGACCTAAACATTGTTGACCTAGACAGTGTTGACCTTCAGACCGGATCCCACCTGGGGTACTTCACTAGTAACATTTCCCTCCTGTGAATGCACTTCATTTACTATAACTCTCTGTTTTCTGTCCTGCAACTAAGGTCTTATCCATTCAACCATCTTAGTATCCAATCCCATGATTTCAAGTTTTTTTTTAACAGTCTGCGATGTGGGAGAGTGTCAAAAGCTTTACTAAAGTCTAGATAAACTAGATTGGATTCAGTATGATATCCCGATGGACAGGATGGGGTGGTCTTCAGTATGCCGGCTCTTGGGATCCCGGCGCACAGTATACCGGTGCCGGAATCCCGACAGCCGGCATACCGACACTTATCCTCCCTCGTGGGGGTCCACGACCCCCCTGGAGGGAGAATAAAATAGTGTGGCGCGCGTAGCGCGCCACCGTGTCCGCAGCGTGGCGAGCGCAGCGAGCCTGCAAGGGGCTCATTTGCGCTCGCCACACTGTCGGTATGCCGGCGGTCGGGCTCCCGGCGCCGGTATGCTGGTCGACGGGAGCCCGACTGCCGGCATACCATACTACACCGGACAGGATGCCAGTGTTCAGAATACTGACAGCGGCATCCCGACCATCAGAATCCTGACAGCCACACAGAAAGTACCCTAAGCCTCGCCTGCCCCCTATCATAATCCTATCCCTCCTGTGTGGGTGCCTAACCCTTCCAGGTGATGCCTAACCCTAACCCTCTCCTGTGGTGCATAAGCCTAACCCTTCCTTCCCCACTGCCTAAACCTAGCCCTCCATGTTTGGTACCTAAACCTAACCTCCCCTTGAAGGTTCCTAACCAGTACCCACCCCCCCTCCCTTCCCCGGTACCTAACCACAACCTTCCCATTCCTACACCGTGACCCTAACCCACTTCTAATGGCTAAACCTACCCCCAGCATTAGCACCCAAGCATGTCCCACTCTAAGAATGATCAGGATTCCGGGCATCACTATTTTGACGCCAAGACACCAACCTCCTTCAGGATTTTGACAACGGTCTTATGCCGTTGGTCGGGATTCCAACATCGGTATTTTTACTGCTGAATCCCATCCGGCGGCATTTTAACTGCATCCCGCTATATCTATAGCCCCCCTTTAGCTAATACTTTTGTCACCTAGTTAAAAAGTCAATAATATGTTTGACATGATCTCCTCCCTGTAAATCCATGCTGTTTGGGATCCTGCAAATTGCTGGATTTGAGATAATCTACAACTCTTTATTTGAGATCATTTCCATCAAATTCCCTACTACTGATGTAAGGCTCACTGGTTGGAAGTTGATTGCGTCTTCCTTGCATTCACTTTTGTGCAGTGGGACTATGTTTGCTCTTTTCCAGTCCTCAATAATTACTCCTATAGCTAGTGACTGGTTGAATAATTCTGTTAATGGTGCCACCAGAATGCTTTTAAGCTCTTTTGATACCCTTGGATGAATTCCATCTAGCCCCATTGATTTATCCACTTTCAGTTTGTAGAGTTCTGTTAGGACCTCCGCCTCTGTAAATGTTCTTGTTTCTACCTCATTTTTCTGAATATACCTACAACTTAACTGTGACCCCTTTCCCTCTTTCAGTAGTGGGTACTGAGCAAAAATAATTATTAAGATGATTTGCTATTACATTGTCCCTCTCAACAAGACTCTCAATCTCTGGGGTATATTAAATTAAAGTTGGATCCTTTCCGACAAGCATTATCGGAAAGGATACAACAATGCACTATTGAATAAGCTGCCAAATCCGACTGTTGGATTTGAGCCAAATCCAACTGTCGGATTTGGCCACTGCTGCTGATGTTCACCCAGATCTCCTCTGTGCAGCCACACAGCCCAGTGGCAGCCGGGCGTCCTCATTCTTCCCGCGCTGCTGCTGTTCACCAATAATATGGGTGGGAGCGGGGTGTCCTAGAATGTAGCCATCACATTACACCGAGCATCAGTAATATCCCAGCAGTACAGTACCTAGTGCAGCCCCGATGTGATGACCCACAGTGGGTCACACTGCAGCTCCGGCGGCGACTGTCTACAGTCCCCTCACTGAGGCAGATCCGTCCATGAGCAGCAGCAGGATCCCGGGATCACATACAGCTGGGAGGAGGGAGAGGGAAAACTACAACTCCCAGTACACCCCGCGGCACCCGCCGGCCTGCTTCAGCTGGGCGAATCTTTATTCCACCCTGACACACGCCGTGTGCATGATGTGCATCTGCTATTGCTATTTACCAAACCCGACAGGTTTGGCCCGTTCCGACAATGGCAATCCGATTTTTTTTTTAAAGTCTTTGCACATCTTATTACATTGTTAGTCACCTTTTGTCTAACAAGATACTCCTCTCTGTCTAGAATATTTTGCGTCTGCTTATAATTCCTAAAGTCCATCTTTTTTGCTTTCACAATACTTGCTACTTCTTTTGCAAACCACACTGGTTTCCTTTTCCTTGTGTTTTTCCTAATCCTTTTGATACAAAGGTCTGTTGCCTTTAATATTGCACTTTTTAATTGTTCCCACTTCTTCTGCGCTCCTTCCATAATGCTCCACTCTGCCATAGAATTTCTTACACATTTTCCCATCCCTACAAAATCAGCCTTCTGAAAATCTAAAACCTTTGTTTTTGTATGGGATGAATCAGTCTCTGACTTTATGCTGAACCATACTGCTTTGTGATCACTGGATCCAAAGTTTACACCCACGTTTACACTAGATATTCTGTCTCTATTTGTAAGTATTAAGCCTAATATTGCGTCTTTCTGAATGGGCTCCTCACCAATTGTTTGAGGAATGTTTTCCTGCAAGGAATTCAGAATGTCCCCACTTCTAGTGGAACTTGCAACAGATATCTCCCAGTTTACATCAGGAAGATTAAAGTCAACCATGATTATTACCCCTCCTTTAAATGCCATTTTACTGATATCTTGCAATAGGTTCTTGTCCAGTTCCAATTCTTGACTGGTGGTCTGTAGATACCCTGTTCCTATGGTTAACCGCAGGGCCTTAGTTTTTTCTTCAATACTTTCTATTTTCTGGTACTATGGTAGTCATTCCGAGTTGATCGCTCGCTAGCAGTTTTTAGCAGCCGTGCAAATGCTATGCCACCGCCCACTGGGAGTGTATTTTAGCTTAGCAGAAGTGCGAACGAAAGGATCGCAGAGCGGCTACAAGGTTTTTTGTGCAGTTTCTAAGTAGCTCAAAACCTACTCAGCGCTTGCGATCACTTCTGACTATTCAGTTCCTGTTTTGATGTCACAAACACGCCCTGTGTTCGCCCAGCCACGCCTGCGTTTTTCCTGGCACGCCTAGGTTTTTACGAACACTCCCTGAAAACGGTCAGTTGCCACCCAGAAATGCCCACTTCATGTCAATCACTCTGCGGTCATCAGTGCGACTGAAAAGCTTCGCTAGACCCTGTGTGAAACGACATTGTCCGTTGTAATAGTACGTTGCGCGTGCACATTGCGTCGCATATGCATGCACAGAAGTGCCGTCTTTTTGCCTCATCGATGCACAGCGAACAAATGCAGCTAGCGATCAACTCGGAATGACCCCCATAGAGTACAAAATTCTGTAATTATAGTATTATTGCTTTTACATTACTTACACAATCTAAATTCACTGCAAGAGTAAAAACCTTTATTTCTCAGAAGAAATCTGTTGTTCTTTATTAAGTAAGACACTAGATACCATCTAATACTTTATTGTTTGGCTTTCCTATTAATAAATTTAGATGAATATTTCTCTTAGTCTAGTATCCTTAAGTTATATACCCCAGTTCCTTTTGAAGATCCCTTCAATATTTTTGTATTGCCTGCTGTATCTCATACTGAAGACACATTGCATTTATTTCTTTTAGGTATATGTGATTTTACATTGTTCTCAGACAACGAAGTACTGTTCCTCTATCCAATGCACTTCAATAAACTTACATTTGTTGATGCCAGAGATGTGCGGCAGGCACTTTTCGCGTTGTGTGTTTTGGTTTTAGATCTGGATCCTCACATGTGTTTTGAATCTGGATTGGTTTTGCAAAAACCACCCTTTGGGTTTTGGTTTTGGTGTTGGATCTGGATGATTTTTGAAAAAAACACTAAAACAGCTAAAATCGCAGAATTTGGGGGAAATTTTGATCCTACGGTATTACTAACCTCAATAACATTAATTTCTACTCATTTCCAGTCTATTCTGAACACCTCACACCTCACAATATTGTTTTTAGGCCAAAAGGTTGCACCGAGGTAGCTGGATGACTAAGCTTAGCGACACAAGTGTGCGGCACAAACACCTGGCCCATCTAGGAGTGGCACTGCAGTGTCAGACAGGATGGCACTTTTAAAAGTTAGGCCCCAAAGAGCACATAATGCAAAGAAAAAAAGAGGTGCACAGAGGTCGCTGGGCGACTAAGCTAAGTGACCCAAGTGGGAGGCACAAACACCTGGCCCATCTAGGAGTGGCACTGTAGTGGCAGACAGGATGGCAGATTTAAAAACTAGGCCCCAAAGAGCACATCATGCAAAGAAAAAAAAAAGGAGCACATAATGCAAATAAAAAAAGAGGTGCACCGAGGTCGCTGGGTGACTAAGGTAAGTGACCCAAGTGGGCGGCACAAACACCTGGCCCATCTAGGAGTGGCACTGTAGTGGCAGACAGGATGGCAGATTTAAAAACTAGGCTCCAAAGAGCACATCATGTAAAGAAAAAAACGAGGTGCACGAAGGTCGCTGGGTGACTAAGCTAAGCGACCCAACTGGGCAGCACAAACACCGGGCCCTTCTAGGTGTGGCACTGCAGTGTCAGACAGGATGGCAGTTTTAAAAACTAGGCCCCAAACAGCACATGATGCAAAGAAAAAAATAAGAGGTGCAAGATGGAATTGTCCTTGGGCCCTCCTACCCACCCTTATGTTGTATAAACAGGACATGCACACTTTAACAAACCAATCATTTCAGCGACAGGGTCTGCCAAACGACTGTGGCTGAAATGATTGGTTTGTTTGGGCCCCCACAAAAAAAGAAGCAATTAATCCCCCCACCAAGAAATTCATCTCTCCTTGCACAAACTGGGTCTACTGAGGCAAGATGACGTCATCATCCTCATCCTCTGATTACTCACCCCTTTCAGCGTGTACATCCTCCTCCTCACAGAATATTAATTCGTCCCCACTGGAATCCACCATCACAGGTCCGTGTATACTTTCTGGAGGCAATTGCAGGTAAATGTGTTCCTGGAGGAATTTATAATTCATTTTGATGAACTTCATCTTCTCCACATTTTCTGGAAGTAACCTCCTACGCCGGCTGCACTAAACACTCTTTCAGAGTACACACTGGAGGGGAGGGGGGGGGGGGGGGCAACTTAGGTAAAATAATGCCAGTTTGTGCAAAGGCCTCCAAATTGCCTCTTTTTCCTGCCAGTATATATATGGACTGTCTGACATGCCTACTTGGATGCTGCCAGCCATATAATCCTCCACCATTCTTTCAATGGTGACTGCATTATATGCAGTGACAGTAGACATGTCAGTAATCGTTGGCAGGTCCTTCAGTCCGGACCAGATGTCAGCACTTGCTCCTGACTGCCCTTCATCACCGTCAGCAGTTGGGCTCGGAAATGTTACCCCAGTTGTGGGAGAAAATGAAGGAGGAGCTGTTGACGGGTCATATACTGCTTCAGTTGACAATTGTTTCACCAGCAGATCTTTGAACCTCTGCAGACTTGTGTCTGCCAGAAAGAAAGATACAACCTAGGATCGATCACGGTGGACAAAATGTAGTGCTCTGATTTCAACAGATTGACGACCCTTGAATCCTGGCAAAGTGAATTAAGGGCTCCATCCACAAGTTCCACATACTTAGCGGAATCGCTTTGTCTTAGCTCCTCCTTCAATTTCTCCAGCTGCTTTTGCAAAAGCCTGATGAGGGGAATGACCTGACTCTGTTAGGCGCCGGGGTCCGCTTGTCTGCGCGGCCCGGCGCCTAGCAACTAGGGACGCCGTGCGCGTACAGCCGCCGGCTCCCTAGCAACGTTAGACGCCGGGCGTGCTGAGCCGCACGGACCCTAGCAACGGGGACGCCACTGGCGGACCGCGTTCCCCGTTGCTGGGTCCTTTGAATTTATAAGTGCACCTGTTCCCTGGCCGTGCAGCAAGGCAGCTGCACAGCATTTATTCTAATCAGCTCTGTCAGCAGCTGATTGGAGGACTCCTGATTAAATACACTCTCAGGGCTTCTCACAGACGCCGGTAATAGCTTCTTGCATGCTGTCTTGTTTGCTGAGAGTCTGTTTCCAGTCCTGCTGTATCCGGTCATTCTGGTTCTCTGAAGTCCTGTTCTCGGGAATTATCATCTTGTCCCTGGAGTCCTGACTGATCACCGTTTATCATCCAGTGGTGTTCGTGAGTCGCGGCTTTGCCGTGTGTAGCGGCTCGGCCGCTTTATCCCTTATATTTTGTGTTTGGAGCATTTGCGGAGGGTTCCGCTTCCACAGGCCCACTCTGGTATTCGGCGGTGCCGGGTAGGAGTATTGGGCAAGTGGATATTTTGGTTGTCCTTTTCCCTGGCGGTTTCTTCGCACATACTTTAGGGTTTTAGTTTGCTTGTAGCCCCTGGCCAGGTTGTCTAGTTAGAGGGCCTCTTGTTATCATCCTGTCTCGGACTTCCCTTTGTCTCTCACTAAGACCGGGGGGCATCGGAGTTGGGCAGACATAATCCGCCCTTCAAACGCGGCTGCCAAGGGCTTAAGAAACCATAGTCTCGCAAGGGATTTCTGACAGCACGGATGAGACAACAGAGTTAGGGCGCCAGGGGCTATTGTTCTTTCCTGTTCCCTTCCCCAGCATTCCGTTCCAGTGCTCCGGTCCTTGCCATAAGATCTCCTCTGACCAGGAGTGCTGGAATCATAACATTATTACCGGCCATACCAAAATTTAAAATTAAACGGGGTTTAATTTTTTCTCATTCAGTTTTGTGAGAGTTATCGGCCTCATGAATCCAACAGGTTTAGGGCCAAATCCTGGTCAGTTCTTAGTCAGCCAGATTCAAGAACTTACTCAGATGGTTCAGGATCTTTCTCTTCGGGTGAAGTCGCAGGAAGATCTTTTGCGAGCTTCCCCGAAGGTAGTCCCTGAACCAAAGATGCATTTGCCTGACCGTTTTTCTGGTGATAGAAAGGAGTTTTTTAATTTTAAAGAATCCTGTAAACTTTATTTTCGTTTAAGACCGACTTCCTCGGGTACTGAATCTCAGCGGGTCGGGATTATTATTTCTTTGCTCCAGGGGGATCCTCAGACCTGGGCATTTGGGTTAAAAGCAGAGGATCCGGCATTGTTGTCAGTTGACGCTTTATTTGGGTCTTTAGGGCTCTTGTATGATGACCCTGATAGAGAGGCGTCCGCTGAAAGTCAGTTGCGCGCTCTCAGACAGGGTAGGAATCCTTCGGAGGTTTATTGTACGGAGTTTCGCCGTTGGTCGAACGACTGTGGCTGGAATGACCCAGCCCTGCGCAGTCAGTTTCGCCTCGGCTTATCAGAGGCTATAAAAGACAGTCTCCTTCAGTACCCCGCTCCTGAGACTCTCGATAAGCTCATGGAGCTTTCTATTAAGATTGATCGTCGTCTCAGAGAGCGGAGGGCTGAAAAAGGAGCACCTGTAAGGTCAAGTCCGTGTGTATATTCCATTCCTGAAGACGTAGAGGAGCCCATGCAGATAGGTCTCTCCCGGCTGTTTCCTGAAGAAAGAGCCAGAAGGCAAAATTCTGGTCTTTGTCTGTACTGTGGGGGTAAGGGACATTTTTCTCGTAATTGTCCGAACAAGTCGGGAAACGCTTTGACCAGGTGATTTGTGAGGGGGTTCACCTAGGTCTGCAGCTTATCTCCTCGAATAACTCCCTTTTAGTCCCAGTTAAAGTTTCCTTTGGCAGCCTCAGTTCTTCGGTGTCGGCTTTTGTCGACAGTGGAGCTGCAGGAAACTTTATGAACTTAACTTGGGCTAAAGCCTTAGGCATTCCTCAGTTACATTTGGGTAGGTGTGTCACCATGCATGGCTTAGATGGGAGTCCGCTTTCCAATGGGGTTATCTCTCTCTGTACACCCCCGGTACTACTTACTGTAGGAGCTCTACATTCCGAAAAGATCGAGTTCTTTCTTACACATTGCCCAGCAGTTCCAGTTGTTCTGGGTCACCCTTGGCTGGCCTTTCATAATCCCACCATTGATTGGCGGTCGGGGGAGATTTCACAATGGGGTACCTTTTGTGATAAGGAATGTATTACGTTTCCAGTCAGAGTAGCAGCTACCATTCCTGAATTCATTCCTGTGGAATACCAGGAGTTTGCTGATGTTTTCTCCAAAGGCAATGCGGACATTCTGCCTCCCCATCGGCCTTATAATTGTGCTATTGAGCTAATTCCTGGTGCCGCATTGCCAAAGGGAAGATTATATGCTTTATCCGGGCCAGAAACTGCGGCCATGAATGATTATGTTAAGGAGAGCCTAGGGAAAGGATTTATTAGACCATCAAAATCTCCTTTAAGTGCAGGCTTCTTCTTTGTGGAGAAAAAGGATGGCTCACTTAGACCTTGCATTGACTTTAGAGCCCTGAATAAGATCTCAGTTAAAAATACTTATCCTTTGCCGCTGATTTCCGTACTCTTTGATCAGTTACGTTCGGCTGTGATTTTTTCTAAAATTGACCTCAGAGGAGCGTACAACCTCATCCGAATCAAATCTGGAGATGAGTGGAAGACGGCCTTCAGTACTCAGTCGGGTCACTACGAGTACCTGGTGATGCCGTTCGGCTTGTCTAATGCTCCAGCAGTTTTTCAAGACCTCATTAACGATGTGCTCCGTGACTTCCTAGGGAAATTCGTGGTCGTTTACTTAGACGACATCCTGATTTATTCTGAATCAATGGAACAACATGTTACCCAGGTGCGTCTGGTTCTTCAAAAGTTACGTGAGAATCATTTATATGCCAAGCTGGAGAAGTGTGAGTTTCATGTCACGGAGGTATCTTTTTTAGGGTACATTATTTCCCCTCGGGGATTTTCCATGGAACCAAGGAAGTACCAGGCCATCCTTAGTTGGGCGCAACCCACCAATTTAAAAGCAATTCAGCGCTTTTTAGGGTTTGCGAATTATTATAGGAAGTTCATTCATTCTTTTGCTGACCTGGTTGCTCCCATTGTAGCTCTGACAAAGAAAGGAGCGGATCCTACCAATTGGTCGCGTGAAGCTGAGTTGTCCTTTCGGGCCCTGAAACAAGCCTTTGTCTCGGCTCCAGTCCTCAGACATCCCAATCCGGAATTGCCCTTTGTTGTGGAGGTTGATGCCTCGGAGGTTGGAGTGGGGGCTATCCTTTCTCAAAAGGATCCGGAGTCTCTGGAGTTACATCCTTGTGCCTTTATGTCCAGGAAATTCTCCTCCGCTGAATCCAACTATGACGTTGGTAATCGGGAGTTACTGGCGATAAAGTGGGCTTTCGAGGAGTGGAGGCATTGGCTGGAGGGAGCAAAACATACTATTTCAGTATTGACTGACCATAAAAACCTGCAATATATCGAATCGGCTAAGCGGTTTAATGCCCGGCAGGCACGTTGGGCTTTATTTTTTACTCGTTTCAAATTTATAATCACTTTCAGGCCTGGTTCCAAGAATACCAAGACTGATGCCCTGTCACGCAGCTTTCTTCCGGTTCACAATAACAGTCCTGTTACTCCCATACTTCCATTTTCGGTCATCTGGGCAGGCCTCACACAAGATTTATTTACCCAATTAAAACAGCTTCAGCACCAAGCTCCTGGAAATACTCCTGCTGGTCGTCTTTACGTCCCTGAGTTTTTGAGAGCTACTGTTTTAACTGAATTCCATGAAAACAAAGTTTCCAGGCATCCGGGAATCTCTAAGACTTTGGAGTTAGTCTCCCGCTCAGTATGGTGGCTTGGTCTTTCTAAAGACGTTAAGGAGTTTGTTTATTCTTGTCAGGTTTGTGCACAGCATAAGGTTCCCCCGTTCCTTGCCTATCGGGCAACTTATGCCCTTAAATGTCCCTCTCAGGCCATGGTCTCATATTTCCATGGATTTTGTGGTTGACCTTCCCCTTTCAGCCGGATTCCGAGTCATATGGGTGGTAGTGGACCGTTTTAGCAAGATGGCTCATTTCATTGCTCTTCCCCGACTGCCATCTGCCCAAGGGTTGGCAGTTTTATTTCTCCGCCATGTTTTCAGACTTCATGGGTTGCCTACTGATATTGTTTCTGATCGGGGTCCACAATTCATCGCACAATTCTGGAAACGTTTTTGTGCTTCATTAAAGATGAAATTGTCGTTAACATCCGGTTACCACCCACAATCCAACGGGCAAACCGAGCGAGTTAACCAATCATTGAAACAGTATTTGCGTTTGTATTCAGCCAAACTCCAGAATGATTGGTCCGAGTTTATTCCGTTGGCGGAGTTTGCTTACAATAATTCTTGTCATTCCTCCACTAAAGTGTCTCCATTCTTTTCAGTTTTTGGTTTTCACCCCAGAGCCAATTCTTTTTTTCATCATTCCTCAGTCTCCTCGCTAACCTTAACCTCTCATCTCAGAGCCATTTGGAAAAAAGTGCACCTTGCTCTCAGAAAAGCGGCCTTTCGAGAGAAAAAAATTTCTGACAGGCTCCGACATCCTTGCACTTTTAAGGTGGGAGATAGGGTATGGTTGTCGACTCGTAACATCAGGCTTCGACAATCCTCGGCTAGATTGGGACCCAAATTTATTGGGCCATTTCTTATTATTAAAAGAGTTAACCCAGTTGCCTTCCGGTTACGTTTACCAAGATCTCTCAGGATTGGAAATACGTTTCATTGCTCCCTGTTGAAACAATACGTTTCTTCCAGTAGATTTCCTCGGAGAATCTCTCAGGATAGATCTCCGGTGGATGTACAGGGACAACAGGTGTCCTTGGTGGAGAAGGTTCTCGATTCCAAATTGTCCCGGGGCCGGCTTTATTTTCTGGTTCACTGGAGAGGCTATGTTCCGGAGGAAAGGTCTTGGGTCCTGGATAAGGATCTTCATGCCCCGAGGCTCAAGAGGGCATTTTTTCGGGAATTTCCTCGGAAACCTGGCTTTAGGGGTTCCTTGATCCCTCCTCAAGGGGGGGGTACTGTTAGGCGCCGGGGTCCGCTTGTCTGCGCGGCCCGGCGCCTAGCAACTAGGGACGCCGTGCGCGTACAGCCGCCGGCTCCCTAGCAACGTTAGACACCGGGCGCGCTGAGCCGCACGGACCCTAACAACGGGGACGCCACTGGCGGACCGCGTTCCCCGTTGCTGGGTCCTTTGAATTTATAAGTGCACCTGTTCCCTGGCCGTGCAGCAAGGCAGCTGCACGGCATTTATTCTAATCAGCTCTGTCAGCAGCTGATTGGAGGACTCCTGATTAAATACACTCTCAGGGCTTCTCACAGACGCCGGTAATAGCTTCTTGCATGCTGTCTTGTTTGCTGAGAGTCTGTTTCCAGTCCTGCTGTATCCGGTCATTCTGGTTCTCTGAAGTCCTGTACTCGGGAATTATCATCTCGTCCCTGGAGTCCTGACTGATCACTGTTTATCATCCAGTGGTGTTCGTGAGTCGTGGCTTTGCCGTGTGTAGCGGCTCGGCCGCTTTATCCCTTATATTTTGTGTTTGGAGCATTTGCGGAGGGTTCCGCTTCCACAGGCCCACTCTGGTATTCGGCGGTGCCGGGTAGGAGTATTGGGCAAGTGGATATTTTGGTTGTCCTTTTCCCTGGCGGTTTCTCCGCACATACTTTAGGGTTTTAGTTTGCTTGTAGCCCCTGGCCAGGTTGTCTAGTTAGAGGGCCTCTTGTTATCATCCTGTCTCGGACTTCCCTTTGTCTCTCACTAAGACCGGGGGGCATCGGAGTTGGGCAGACATAATCCGCCCTTCAAACGCGGCTGCCAAGGGCTCAAGAAACCATAGTCTCGCAAGGGATTTCTGACAGCACGGATGAGACAACAGAGTTAGGGCGCCAGGGGCTATATTTCTCTCTCCGGTTCCCTTCCCCAGCATTCCGTTCCAGTGCTCCGGTCCTTGCCATAAGATCTCCTCTGACCAGGAGTGCTGGAATCATAACAGACTCAAGCTGGCTGTGTCTGAACTGACTTCACATGTGGCAAGTTCGAAGGGTTGGAGAACCTTGCACAAGACAGAAATCAATCTCCACTGCACTTGAGTCAGGTGCATTCCCCCTCCTTTGCCTATATCGTAGGTGGATGTATAGTCTTGAATGGTCTGCTGCTGCTCCTCCATCCTCTGAAGCATATAGAGTGTTGAATTCCACCTTGTTACCAGCTCTTGCTTCAGGTGATGGCAGGGCAGGTTCAGGAGTGTTTGATGACGCTTCAGTATTCGGCACTCGGTGGCTGGATGCAAAAAGTGGCTCGCAATTTTTCGGGCCACCGACAGCATCTCCTGCATGGCCCTGTCATTTTTCAAAAAATTCTGCACCACCAAATTCAATGTATTTGCAAAACATAGGATGTGCTGGAATTTGCCCAGATGTACTGCACACACAATATTGGTGGCGTTGTCTGATATCACAAATCCCCAGGAGAGTCTAAGTGGGGTAAGCCATTGTGCGATGATGTACCTCAGTTTCTGCAAGAGGTTGTCAGTGGTGTGCCTCTTGCGGAAACCAGTGACACAGCGTAGCCTGCCTAGGAACAAGCTGGCATTTGTGAGATGCTGCTACTGGTGCCGCTGCTGTTCTTGCTGCGGGATGCAATACATCTACCCAGTGGGCTGTCACAGTCATGTAGTCCTTAGTTTGCCCTGCTCCACTTGTCCACTTGTCCACATGTCCGTGGTTAAGTGGACACTGGGTACAACCACATTTTTCAGGACACTGAGGACACTTTTCTTAATATCCCTGTACAGTCAGGGAATCGCTTTCCTAGTGATATGGAATCTAGATGGGATTTGGTACCGGGGACACACTACCTACATCAATGGCGGATACCGGATGCACATCTAACTCCAACATAGCTGTCAAGGCCTCAGTTATCCGTTTTGCAACAGTGTGACTGCTGTCATATTTTATCTTCCTCACAAAGGACTTTTGGACAGTCAATTGCTTAGTTGAAGTAGTACAAGTGGTCTTTTGACTTCCCCTCTGGGATGACGATTGACTCCCAGCAGCAACAACAGCAGCAGCAGTAGTAGGCATACCACTCAAGGATCCTTCAGAGGAATCCCGGTTAGGAGAGGACTCGTCAGTCATGCCAGTGACATGGCCTGCAGGACTACTGACCTTCCTGACTGAGGAGGGAATTGACGTTGAGGGTGTTGTTGGTGTGGCTTGCTGGAGCTTGGGTTCAACAGGAAGAAGGGATTTAGGTGTCAGTGGACTGCTTATGCTCTTACCCAAAGTTTCTGAACTTGACAATGACTTCTGATGAATGCGCTGCAGGTGACGTATTAGGAAGGATGTTCCTGGGTGGTTAACATTCTTACCCCTACTTATTATGGATTGACAAAGGCAACACACGGCTTGACACCTGTTGTTCGGATTTCTGGAGAAATAATTCCACACTGAAGAGGTGACTTTTTTGGTATTTTACCAATGCATGACAATGGGCTTATTCATCCCACGGACAACAACTGTCTCCCCCGGTGCCTGATTTAAACAAACCACATCACCATCAGAATCCTCCTCGTCAACTTCCTCCTCAGCGCCTGCAACACCCATATCCTCATCCTGGTGTACTTCAACAGTGACATCTTCAATTTGCATATCAGAAACTAAACTGTGGGTGCTTCTTCCAGCACTTGCAGAGGGCGTACAAATGGTGGAAGGAGCCACCTCTTCCCGTCCAGTGTTGGGAAGGTCAAGCATCGCAACCGCCGACACACTTGGACTCTCCTTGGGGATTTGTGATACCATCTTAGAATGCACAGTACTTTGCTGTGCTTTTGCCAGCTGAACTCTTATAATTTTTTTAGTCGGAGGATGAGTGCTTCCATCCTCAGGTGAAGCTGAACCATTAATTATGAACATAGGCCAGGGCCTTAGCCGTTCCTTGCCACTCTGTGTCATTAATGGCTTATTGGCAAGTTTACGTTTCTTCTCAGTCCATTTAAATTTATTTTCTTGGGTCATTTTACTGAACTTTTGCTTTTTGGATTTTACATGACCTCTACTATGACATTGGGCATTGGCCTTGGCAGATGACGTTGATGGCATTTCATTGTCTATGTCATGACTAGTGGCAGCAGATTCATCACAAGGAGGAAGTGGTTCTTTATATTTCCCTATTTTATCCTCCAACTTTTTATTCTCCATTATTTTTTATATGCGGCACAGGAGAGCATACCGCTACACCACACAGGGCAAATCCTGTGAAAATAATTTGGATTAAATATTAATAACCCCTTTATTTCGAGTAAATAATATACAGCACAGGACAGCACCACTGAATTTATATGGCAGTACCACTGGACTGGATTTATACGGTAGTACCACTGGACTTATATGGCAGTACCACTGGACATACATGGCAGTATCACTGGAATTATATGGCAGTACCACTGGACGTATACGGCAGTACCACTGGACATATACGACAGTATCACTGGAATTATTCAGCAGTTCCACTGGATTTATATGGCAGTACCACTGGAATTATTCAGCAGTTCCACTGGATTTATATGGCAGTACCACTGGATATACACAGCAGTATCACTGGAATTATACGTCAGTACAACTGGACTTATACGGCAGTACCATTGTACATATATGGCAGTATCACTGGAATTATATGGCAGTACCACTGGATTTATGTTGCAGTACCACTGGACACACACGGCAGTATCACTGGAATTATATGTCAGTACCACTGGACTTATACGGCAGTACCACTGGAAGGGATTTATACAGAAGCACCACTGGACTTATACAGCAGTACCACTGTACTGGATTTATACGGCAGTACCACTGGATTTATACGGCAGTACCACTGGACATATTCGGCAGTATCACTAAATTTATACGGCAGTACCACTGGACATATATGGCAGTACCACTGGATTTATACGGCAGTACCACTGGACTGGATTTATACAGAAGTACCACTGGACATATCCGGCAGTACCACTGGACTGGATTTATACGGCAGTGTCACTGGACTTATACTGCAGTACCACTTATCATATACGGCAGTATCACTGGAATTATATGGCAGTACCACTGGATTTATATGGAAGTACCACTGGACATAAATGGCAGTATCACTGGACTTATACGGCAGTACCACTGTACTGGATTTATACGGCAATACCACTGGACTTATATGGCAGTACCTCTGGACTGGATTTATATGGCAGTGCCACTGGTTTTATACGGCAGTACTAGTGTAGATATATGTCAGAATCACTGAAATTTTATGGCAGTACCACTGGACATATACGGCAGTATCACTGGACTGCACTTATATGGCAATACCACTGGACTTATATGGCAGTACCACTGGACTTATACGGCAGTACCACTGTACATATACGGCAGTATTACTGGACTACATTTATATGGCAGTACCACTGGATTTAAACGGCAGCACCACTTGACATATACGGCGGTTATCCGATCAGATTGTCAACAATGTTAAGGTCGACACTCATTAGGTTAACCACTATTGGTCGACATTGACATGGTTGACAATGACAAATAGTTGACACATAAATAGGTCGACATGAGTTTTTAAATTTTTTTTCCTTTTTCAGAACTTTTTCATACTTTACGATCAATGTGGACTACGATTGGGAACGGTAACCTGAGCATGGCAAGCGAAGCAAGCCATGCGAGTGGACGTGGTGCACTAATTGGAGTTCCCCGTCACTTTACGCAGAAAACGACACCGAAAAAGTAAAAAAACTCATGTCGACCTTTTCATGTGTCAACCTTTCATGTGTCAACAATTTTTATGTGTCGAACTTTTGTCCATGTTGACCATGTCAATGTCGACCAATATTGTCGACCATTCATATCGGAACCATATACGGCAGTATCACTGGATTTATACGGCAGTACCACTGGAATTATACGGCAGTATCACCTGGCTTATATGGCAGTATCACTGGACTGGATTTATACAGCAGTACCACTGAATTTATACGGCTGTACCACTGGACATATACGGCAGTATCACTGGATATATATATGGCAGTACCACTGGACATATATGGCAGTACCACTGGATATGTATGGCAGTACCACTGGACTGGATTTATATGACAGTATCACTGGACTTATACGGCAGTATCACTGGACATATATGGCAGTATCACTGAACATATACAACAGTATCACTGGACTTATACGACATTACCACTGGACTTATACAGCAGCACAGGGACACCACCACTGGAATGATGCAGCACAACACAGAACCACTGGATTGGACTTATACAGCAGCACTGGACATATGGCAGCAGAGGACACCTCCACTGTGACTGGACTGATGCAGCACAATACACTACCACTGTACTGATGCAGGACAACACAACACCAATGCACTGAACTTATACAGCTACACTGGACATATGGCAGCAGAGAACACCACCACTATTACTGGACTGATGCAGCATAACACACTACACTGGACTGAGCAGCAAAAGACAGCACTGGAATTGCCACCCCACTTTCCCTCCCGCACAAACACTGGGGACAGAGACACATCCTCTTGCTACACTCTCCAATTCCAGAGTGAAAATGGCCGCAATGCGTGTCACCTTATATGGAATCCAAAACCCACGAGAATCCAACAGCGGGATGATGTTTTGCCTCATTCTGTTTTCCGAGTCTGGCAGAAAGTCCCGAGCCGGGCTCGGATCTGGGTCGGATCCGGGCTCGGGACGTGAAGTTCGGTATGGTTTGTTTCTCTGAGAACTGAACCCGCTCATCTCTAGTTAATGCATTTTGTATTATTCCGTAGGGGGGTATCCCTTCTCTTTATGCATATTAGTTTTATTCTTGGCTTGATCCTCATATACCCTTGCTGCACCACCTTATAAATTGTCCCTTAGGCACATTATTAAGCCACTGTGGAAGATGGTTGCTTTTAAGTATTTGACTCTGTCAGTTTGTTATAACCACTTATAACCAAATTGCCATTCCTCATTTCTATTTTGAGGTCTATAAATGTCACCTCGTGTTTGCTAAGAAGTTTGATATTTAAAGGACTAGAATTGAGGTAGTTACAAAAAAAACATTCAAACCAATCCTATCACCTCTCCAAATAAATAAATCATCTATGCATCTCATACTCACATATCATCCTGGAAGTATGAATAAGAATGCTGATCAAAAAGTTTAGAATAAAAAAACTTACTTGATCTCTCCTGTGTGATTGCACTTACCTGTTTCTCACATTCCTACCTCAAAATGTGCATTTAGTCCAAACTATTAGGGCACATGCCTCTCATTTTGCAGGTCATGCTGAAATTACCAAGACAATTGCCATGCCACCTCGTCACTATAGGTGCCCAATTGAAATATGGCAAGAACTTGAAGGAAGCATGGTCTGTATATGCTAAGCCTGAATCTCCTAATCAAGCAGCCATTGGTACTTTGCATCTCTGTCTATTTACCGACTCTTCCTTGGACACAAATGTCCATGGATTTTGTCACTGATTTGCCACTGTGTCAAAATTATACTAACATCTGGGTCATTGTTTAGCAATTCTCCATATTTGCTCACTTTGTTCTTCTAAAAGGTCTGTTTTAACCATAAAAGCTCACTCATCATTTCTCCTAAGACGTTTTTCACACAGCTGTAATAAGAGGATTGTTTCAGAATGCAGAGTTCACCGTAAGTTTAGGCATGGTCTTTGCCAATAATTCTCCATACCATCCACAATACAATGGGCAAACAGAGTAAATCAACAAGAATTTAGATACCTTTTTGGAAATACGTGTTTCTTCTAATCAAGATATGTTGGTTGATCTGTTTTCTTGGGCAGAATTCACTCATGGTAATCATTATCATAAGTCGACAGCCCATTTGCTCTTTTTTTCTGCAATAAAGTGGTCATCTTGGCTTTAAAAGGGGTGTGTGGTTTCAAAATTTCAAAGGGACCAATAAAGCAAGGCACAATCTTCCTGCTGGGAATGCTTAATCCAAGATGTTTGGTTCAGATCCACACTTTGTCCCCTAGACACATTTTGAAACCACACACCCCTTTTAAAGCGAAGATGTATGGATTGTGAATTTAAAATTAAACCAGTGTTGTATATTAGATTGAAACTAATAGTTTAATAATGCCTGGGTACAGTTTATAGCTTCACCTAATTGAGAAACAATTATTTTCTAACATTTTCTTGTAGTGTTACACACTGGGACAGGACCCAAATGATCTTATTAGATAACTGGTTACACCGGAACCAGATACCCAGGCAAGGACGAGGGGAAGCTGTGATCCCTGCGTCACTTGCAGCTCTCTCCACACTCCTATCTCTACTTTGGTCGGCAAGCTCCATTGGTACCTCATAAAACCTGATACTAATGTGTCTCTGCCTGCAATGCATTCTGTCCTGCTCACATTCTGGCTGCCTGGTTCTGCTGCTGCACAAGAGAGAGTGCTAGTGATATCAGTGTGCTGTGGCTGGGGGAGCCCCTGACAGAGGGAGGCCTTGGCTATAGCATCAACTGCATCCACATGTTAATCTGGCTACGATCCTTGCTGGAAACCCTGGATGAAAACCACTGGTGCATAAGACTCAACACTGTTGTTACTGGTTTAGCTGGTAACACCAAATCCACTAACACTCATACTGTAGGTCCGTGACAGACAAAATGTTACTCTGCACAGTATATGTCAGGTAAGTTACCTCTTTATTCTGTATGGTAAACGATATAAGTGATAAAGGTTATTATTATCATGAATACAAGCCGTTTAAATTAGAAATCACGACTTCATCCCTTGTCCTGAAGGAACCTGATAAGGCTGAAGGAGCTGAAAGCAGGTTGTGTGTATGTCATTAGCGTCACGCTGTTACTGTGCTATTAAACTAGTGATTCTAAATGCCTGCTTAGCTGAATAGGGATATAAAGAGCAATGTGAGTGTACAGTATCTGCCCACTATTCCCTAAATGGGGATTAAATCCTTCATTTATTTAGCTCTATAAGGCAATGGTATTTAACAGCAGGGACATGTACATAGCAACTGATTAAAGAACACATTTAATGTACTTAGTATTTATAAAGTGCCAACATATTTAACAACACTGTACAGCATATTAAACTGCAAGACAAACAATTCACAGGAAGTTACCACACATTCTAAAATAAGACGTTACTGCTCATTTGAGTTTACAAGGGAAATAATGGGTCCATAGCGTGTGCGTGGACAAGGGGAGGGTCTCTGAATAGCAGAATCAGTGATGAATAACTACAGAATGCACAACTGACAAGAAGGAGGGGGAAGATTCAAATTAATGTAGCTTTATTAGTCAGTTATTACTCACCTTCCGAAGCAGCCCCTGTATTCAGCATCGGAAGCCAGGTCCTCCACAGCAGGGTGACTGTGTGAGGTGTGTGGAGTGTCCATGAGTGTTAGGTTGTATAAGTATGAGTGTGTCTGTGTGTTTCAGTGACCCTGGTATATGTGACCACCTGGTGTGTGCATGACTTCCCCCACAACCCATTTCCCCGGAATCCGGCCACTGGGTGCAGTCCTTGCACCTCTCTGCAGCCCCAGAGCCCCCCTGCGGCTGCCAGGACTCCCAGAAGATCCTCCCCAGTTGGAAGATGGAGGTGTGACCACTGGGAGCCACAGAGACTACCAGAGGCCTCCGGCCCGGTGAGTATACTGTATACACTGTACATTTTTTTACCACATTTTTTTTTATTGGATACCTAAGTTATCGGGAGGGCGCATACCAGCGCTAATCCAAAATTGGGCGCTTATCCTCGCTCCCACTTGAATCTCAACCTAGGTTTATGAGGACACATCTGTAAACAATCCTGTTTCACAGTAAAAAAATTTACCCAACTAGATAATAATGTCACTTGTACTAATTCATGTTCCACTTTGCAAATCATTTGAACTTTGTAGTAAAAAAAGTCACATTTGTTGATTTGAAAGTAATGCAAGATAATCAAGTACAGTAACTTTGCATCTGAAACAAACCATGCTGCAATGCAAGGAGAGCATACTTGTTATTCGTGCTCCAGCTTCTTTTTCACTTCTTATTCGTGCTACAGCTTCTTAATCAGAAGATGTTATATTACAATGACTAAATCAAGTTGGATCACTAAGTTAACATTATAAAACAAAAAAAGTGTGTCCCTGACACAAATTTCATTTTTATTTTGCCTATACCCACTTTGCCAGCCTATTTCATGCCCAAAACCATGTTGGGCCAGGTAACATATTATCAAGCTCTCCAGGGCTATGTACTGTACAGCCGTACCGCACAGTGATGCTTCAATGACAGGTTTGGGCATATACAGATCCTTTTATAGAGTTAAGTAAACAACATGCACCTTCTGTCTATTCAGCCTGACCTTTAGGTCTGGTGACTTAGACATGTGATGTTATTGTGGCTAATGAGTCAAGCACAATAACACTCAGTTAAGAAATAGCTTGTAGCGTTTAACCATTTAACTACATGTTAACAACAACTGTGTGGGGCAAAGCAAAATACAAATGACTCATTTGTAAGTGTACAGTCTCTGTTGTATTGAACCTTGTTGGCACAGGTAAAATACTGTACTATTGCAATTTGTGTAAGCGACATGCTTTTTAGTTTATACAATGGTAACTTAGTGGTCCAACTCGATATACACTAGCTGTTTTAATATAACAAGTGCTTAATAAGAAGCTGGAGCATGATTATGAAGTGCATAAGAAGCTGACTTCAGCATCGCCAATTAAAACCCTTTTCCGTCAATTAGGTTTAGACAATATTCCACATTACATGCAGTAGGTATAACATCAATCTTTTACGTCTACAACACACTGAGTTTTGGGTTACTTTGAGTTTCTATCTTGTACATGTATTGTATTTGGAAAACATACTTTTTCAGCATTTACTAAAACAAAAGGCTGCATTCCTGCCATAAAGCTACAAAATACATAAATTCAACAGGTGCAGCAATTTCTATCTAGCCTGTTGGAGGAATGTTAGCTGTGTTGTCCCCATGTTGCTACCAGGCCCTCTGGGAACCTGTACCTTAGATGGAGGTGCGCTGACGTCACATTGCAACCTCCGCCCTGAATGTGCTACTGAGCACACGGGGCCTTCCCATGCCTCTTCTTCCTCCATCCTCCATTGTGGAAGGATATGTCCTGAGTGTCTCCTAAGAAGAGCGAGATATCACCAAACAGTCTTCAGGCGTTGATATAGATCATATGGGGTACTTCTAGATGATCTATCTATCGTCAATTTTTGACCCTCAAACGAAAAATAAGAAAATACAATAGTGTGATACTGATAGCATGAAATCAATATTTTCTTCTATATGTAGGTAGAATCCGTACCGTAAGATGGTGTCTAACTAATAGACAATATGCGTAAGTAGGGGAGAGGATAAAATCCTGATAGGGTTCCAAATTTTTCATCCGTCCATCACTTCATTTCCAGCAATCTCACAAAAGGATAAAAGCAAACATAGTATAATATTGCTTTCATGGAAAATTAAAAAGCCAATTTAGAATGGCTGGACTCTCACCATATGACAGGAAAAACAAGGCAGATAGAATAAACAACCAGGCGTCCCCAGCACCTCGCAATTCCTCCTGTGGATTGATTCCAGATTCCAAAAGACCACTAGCCAACGCGTTTCAATACTTTTAAGTATCTTTTTCAAGGCATACGATATGCCTTGAAAAAGATACAGTATGACACAGTATGACACTAGAGAGTCTACAAACTACCGCTGTGTCACCACCGCTGTGCACACTGTATATACACAGGTGTATGCTTCACCACAACACGCACCCACTTTGGTAACATTTAAAAAGTGCATTATATAACATTATATAGAGCAGCTGTTTGGTTGCCATGGACAAAATCTCCACTGAGACTTTATTAGGCAAAGCCATCTAAATATGGCACTGCCCACCAGGCCCAAGGTCTGAAATCCCGGAGCTTTGTGCATTTTCCGAGATTTGGACGCATTTTATCTATGATGTTCAATGTGTGAAAAGTGAATATTTATGCAAATAGTGTAATACAATTAAAAAATACTATGTCCACCTTGCGTTGTCTGTGTTTCTTCAGTAATAAATTATATATTACACTTCATGTCTAAATGGGTAATAGAGTCTATTGAGCATCCATAGACATTTATTATTTGTAGTCAATGCAATATTTATAAATTAATTATATGCAATATGAGGCCAGAAAGTAAAGTATTATTTATATTCCCTTGGATCTGATGGTCATTTGTGTATGTCAATCCACTGATAATTATAATCCCACGTTTTTTAGTTTATTAATGTACTAATATATTCTGGTTATGTTCAGGAAATACGGGTATTCACTGACTATTATCAGTATCAACTATGTTCATAAATACCAATGTAACAAAATTATACTTTCTTAAAGGACGCTATGTATAATCCACATTTCTTCCTATATATATAATGCCAAATTTGCTACAAATGGGGGTAGTGATTTTATCAATAGCCTGACATACACTCAGGGTGTAGGCAAGTTCCCCTTGTTATAGTATTGGAGTCATGGTTGAGTGATAATATATTGTCTATTGCCCTATATTTAAAGGCACATTATAATGGATATGTGAGCTTAGGGTAGGTTTCCATAATCTAACTAAATTGAAATAACTCCTTCACAAGGGATAATAAAGAAAATCCTACATTATTTGCTCTAAGGCATCATGTATAGTCACAACTACACTAATAGAATATTGCTAATTGATTAATATTGTCCGCCTCTCCCATTTTCATGATACCTCATACATCTGACTACTATCAAAATATATTATACTGAATGCCCTCTGTGGTAGCTGCCTATAATTGTAAACATGTATCAATATGTCTTAATGCTGTACTGTAGTGTATAAGCCAAGCATTTAGCTGTCTCTTCCCCTCTCTTTGCCAAGTCACGCCCCTTTCCATTAAGCCACACCCTTCCTGTGAGATCACACCTCTTTTTAGGTGCATGCATGGAGCCCTTAACCTGCACTCGGTGTCACCAAGTCTGATGACGCCCCCTGCTCCTACCTATCATTTTATAGAATATACATGATAAATGTTAGCTAAAAGCTGATTGGTTGTTACTTCTCTAATTGTCCACTTATACACTCTTTATATTTTCACCTAACTCTCTGTTATTAGTACAAGCCAAAGGGTTTCTGCGAGATAAGTTGCACAACATACTGTAAGCTCTGCAGAAAACTCTACCCCCCAATCCCAGCACATACCTCCAGACACTTACTGTGTATGTCTTATACTGAAGACAAATATACTTTATCCACTGTTTTTGTACCAATACTGTATATCTAACAGGTATTTTACAGCAGAGTTGTTATTTTTTTTTTATGGTACTTAAAAGGTGAGTAGTGTAGGGAGTTGAATAAGTTCCACGATCAATAACAAAAATTGCCATGTACAAGTCTAATGTTTTCAGATAAGGGTCTCGTTCATCCTTCAAAGTGCATTGATTTTAGAGGAGGAGAGAGTGGCGTTTGTAGAAGATAAAACAACTACAACCTTTGCAAACAGTACCATTTAACTTGGCTTCAAATTAGAATTTTCTGTTAAAAGTTAAAAAATAAATCCCCAGGCTTGAGTCAATGCTATTATTTTTCTAGACAGGTTTAGATGAAAAAAAAAAAAGTTTTATTCAAGGGGTCAGAGTCACATATTTTGCTAGCCTGTTCTATAGGGTGTGATACACTTTACCGGCGGTCAGGATGCCGACGGTCACATGACCGACACAAACATCCCCAAAATGAGAATACCAACAGGGGACGGGGTAATTATTTTACCCCTCCCCTGTTCCCTACCCTAATCCACCTGGGGCGGTGGTTAGGGCTAAGATTTGGGGGGCAGCAGCTAAGGCTAAGACTCTGGGGGTTGAAGCTATGGCTAAACCAACCTAGTGTTTACCCCCACGGCCCCACCCCCCTCCCCCTAACCCTAACAGCAACCCCGGTACTTACCTTGATGGCGGTCAGTAATCCTGCACCAGGATTCCGAGTGGTGTCCCATCTCATTCTATATTAAATTGCACCACTTACCTACACACAGAGCCCTTTGTTCTTATATTATTTCATTTTGTTGGATTGATTTATTTTGCTTATACTAATTCCAAGCGATTGCAACAGTAATACCGTAGATTGAAATTCTTCTTTAAAAAACATAAAGTGAATGGTTTACAAGTGATTGTAAAATACTAACAGTATTGGTTCACTATCAGAAATCACTTAGGCGGAGAGGCAGAAATCAAGCTATAACCACAATTCTGCAGTATTGCTAATATGATGAGAAGACCACTAATTGCGGTAGAGGGTGTACCCATGCTGATGAAATACTGAACATAAACACTTTGGCCCTCATTCCGAGTTGTTCGCTCGCTAGCTGCTTTTAGCAGCCGTGCAAACGCTAAGCCGCTGCCCTCTGGGAGTGTATCTTAGCTTAGCAGAAGTGCGAACGAAAAGTTTGCAGCGATGCTACAAAAAAAGATTGTGCAGTTTCTGAGTAGCTCGAGACTTACTCCTAGCTTGCGATCACTTCAGACTGTTTAGTTCCTGTTTTGACATCACAAACACGCCCTGTGTTCGGCCAGCCACGCCTGCGTTTCCTCAGGCACACCTGCGTTTGTATCTGACATGCCTGCGTTTTTTCCACACACTCCCCAAAAACGGTCAGTTACCTCCCAGAAACACCCACTTCCTGTCAATCACTCTGCGGCCAGCAGTGCGATTGAAAAGCGTCGCTAGACCTTGTGTGAAACTGCATCGGCTGTTGTGAAAGTACGTCGCCGCATGCGCATTGCGCCGCATACGCATGCACAGAATTGCCGTTTTTTTGCCTGATCGCTGCGCAGCGACCGAAAACAGCTAGCAGAAGAAAATTGCTGGTCAGTATGGAACAATTTTAGCAATAGTAATTTTACCAAATTATAAACTTTCATAAAATGCAAAACAAAGCGTGACTCTGCGAAGCTACAATATTCTGCTTCTAATCTCCAATAGCTTGCCACTTTCCCAGGTCATGCCTGATTTTCTGTTGCAGAGCTGTCTGTCAGTTTATATTTTATGTATATATATATATATATATATGTACGTACGTAGGCCCCATGTAAAGTTTTCAGCATCTATCGATTTTTTACACCTCCTATTTTTTCCATTCTATGAGTCCATTGCCCACGTGGTATCTGGACTTTAGGTCGACACCACTTAGGTCAACACTTGTTAGGTCGACCACTATTGGTCGACATGCATTAGGTCAGTGCGGTCATTAGGTTGACATGGTCACTAGGTCAACGTGGCAAAGGTCGACACATGAAAAGGTCAACATGAATTTTTTAATTTTTATGAAATTTTTTGAACTTTTTCATATTTTTCGATCCACGTGGACTACGATTGGGAACGGTAACCTGTGCTGAGTGCAGCGGTAGTGGAGCAAGGCACCTTGCCCGAACGTGAGCCATGCGAGGGGACACAGTGCACTAATTGGGGTTCCAAGTTACTTTACGAGGAAAACACCCCCAAAAAATAAATAAATAAAAAATGTTGGCCTTTTCCACGTCGACCTTTTCCATGTCGACCTATTGACAGTGTCGGCCTATTTCAGGTGTCGATCTAGTCACTGTCGTCGACCAATAGTGGTCAACCTAATGACTTTCGACCTAGTTAGTGTCGATCCAATGATTCACACCTGCCCACATAACTCTACAAGTAAATATTACTGAAAGCGATTGTATTGTTATTATTGAAAGAGAAAAACAATCTCTGTACAGTGTTGCTCTGAAGCTTCAGTTGACTGAAGAAAACTTGGAATCATTTAGATAATAAACAAAACATACATAAATCATTAAAATCAGTGTTTTTTCTTTATGTCATGCTCCATGGGGAAAATTTACTAAACTGTGGGTTTACAAAACTGGGCTTGTTGCCTATTACATCCAATCAAATTCTAGATTTCATATTAAAGAATGTACCAGACAAATGATAACCAGAACCTGATTTGGTGCCATAGGCAGCACATCCAATTTTGGATACCGCCACTTTAGTAAATTTACTCTGTGTACTGAAATTTTTGTTGTCCTTTTTTTGTTTTCAAAATAGTTAATATTTGTATTTTTCTCAAACTTCTCAAGTCAATTCTGTAAAGGGCCTCAGGGCTCCCTTAATTCTCCCATCTCTCTTGAATTCCATTCTTGTGTCTTGTTTACTCATACTAAGCGTGGTGCAGTCTTTACAATGGAAGATTGAGGAGGGTTACATCTAGACATCCATGGATCTTGAAGAGGCTTCTGGGCAGGGGCATAGCCAGAACTTTATGGGCCCCATAGCAACATTTTGAAGGGGACCCCGTCCTAATGCTTCTACAGATAATTTTATGCCCTATAATAGTGCCCTATTTCATTTTTTGAACCATAGTAGAGCCTTATTTAATGTTATGCCCCATAGTAGTGCCCTAGTTTCTTTTATGAATCTTAGTAGTGCTTAAGTTCACCCTATGTCACATTTCAGAGCTGCCAGTACACATTATGCCGCACAGTACCCACAATTCACATTATGATTTATAGTGCTCCCTGTTCATGTTGTGCCTTATTACAGAGCCCCGGTTCATATTACAGTATATAATAATAAAAAAAACTCCAGTTCATTTTATACCACACTACAATGAGCAGGTCCAGGGACATACCTAGATATATTGCAGGCCCCAAGGAAAAAGTTTGAAAGGACCCCTACGTACCACCCAATGGTGGGGACATGCCTTAGTGGGTATAAGAACCCAACGTCCAAAGGAAGCATCCTTGGAGGTGGAAGTATCAAAGGCACAGAACCTGATGAATGTGTTCACAGAGGACCATGTAGCTGCCTTGCACAATTGTTCTGTGGACGTGTCACGGCTGGCCGCCCAAAAGGGTCCAACAGACTGATTAGAATGGGCTTTATTAGCAGCAGGAGCTGGGAGTCCAGCCTGCGCATAAGCTTCTGCAATCACTATTCTAATCCATACGGCCAAGGTTTGCTTATTCGCAGGCCAGCCACGTTTGTGGAAACCAAATAGTACAAACAGGGTATCTGACCTCCTGATAGAGGCAGTTCTCTCTACATATATACGGAGAGCCATTACCACATCCAAATACTTCTCTTTGGGGGACAAGTCAGAAGAGATAAAGGCCAGAACCACAATCTCTTGGTTAAGGTGAAAAGATGACACCACTTTAGGTAAGTAACCTGGGCGAGTTCTCTGAACTGCCCTGTTACGATG
This sequence comes from Pseudophryne corroboree, assembly GCF_028390025.1. Taxonomy (NCBI): domain Eukaryota; kingdom Metazoa; phylum Chordata; class Amphibia; order Anura; family Myobatrachidae; genus Pseudophryne; species Pseudophryne corroboree. Next base: position 1,205,409,035 of record NC_086444.1, read on the forward strand.
GAATATTAGAAAGGGTGGACGACAGGACAAAGCACCTAACTCCGACACTCTTCTAGCTGAGGCAATAGCCTGCAGAAACAGGACCTAGGCTGTGAGCTATTTAAGGTCCACTGACTCAAGAGGATCAAATGGAGACTCTTGCAGGGCATTCAGGACAACAGACAGACACCATGGAGCCACAGGAGGGACATAGGGAGGCTGAATCCATAACACACCCTGAGTGAATGTATGAACGTCAGGTATATACACAATTTTTCTCTGAAACCACATCGACAAGGCAGATATGTGAAGTCCAAGCCTTGTTGTAGGAAAGCCAGGATTCTGGATGTTTTGAATCTGTACACATCACAGGTGCCGGTTTGCGGGCTTTCAGCATAGTTTGGATGACCGCCTCAGAGAATCCTTTGGCCCTCAGGAGTGATGCTTCAAGAGCCACGCCATCAAATCCAGTCTGGCCAGGTCTGGATAGAGACAAGGGCCCTCTACGATGAGGTCTGGTCATTGAGAAAGTAGAAGAGGACACTCCGTCGACAGACCCTGCAGGGCTGAGAACCAATGCTGTCTGGGCCACACCGGAGCGACTAAAAGTAGTATTCCTCCTTCTTGCTTGAACTTCCGCATGACCCTGGGCAGGAGTGTCACATGGAGGGACATGTAAGGCAGCCAAAAATTCCATGGAATGGCTAGTGCATTCACAAACACTTCTTGAGGATCCCTGGTCCTTGATCCGAAGACCTGAACCTTTTGATTGAGTCGAGATGCCATCAGATCTACATCTGGTAGGCCCCACATGTCCACTAGGAGTTGAAAGACTTCCGGATGAAGACTCCACTCTCCGGCATGTACGTCCTGGTGACTGAGGAAGTCTGCTTCCCAGTTTAGGACCCCTGGAATGAACACTGCCGATATTGCTGGCAGATGGCGTTCTGCCCATTGAAGGATTTTTGACACTTCCAACCTTGCGATGCAGCTTTGAGTGCCACCTTGATGGTTGATGTATGCCACCATGGTTGTCTGACCGTACTTGAACAGGCCTTTTCCGTACCAGAGGCAGGGCAAGAGTTAACGCATTGAACATCACCCGCAACTCCAGAATGTTTATCGGGAGGAGGGACTCCTTCTTGGACCCTGGAAAGAGTGTTTCTCCAACACTACACCCCATCCCAGTAGACTGGCATCCGTCGTCAGCAGGACCCAGCTGGGGATCCAGAAGGGAAAGCCCCTGCTCAATTGCTGGTCCTGTAGCCATCAGGTCAGCGGCAGATGAACCTCCGGAGTCAAAGTGATCATGTGAGATCTGATCTGATGAAGCAGGCCAACCCACTTGGAAATGATCAACCACTGCAGAGGACGGGAATGAAATTGAGCGTACTCAGCCATGTCGAATTCCGACACCATCAGGCCAATTACTTGCATCCCCGAGTGTATCGACACTCTGGGGTGACAGAGGAAGCATCTAATCCTGTCCTGAAGCTTCAGGATTTTCTCCGGAGACAGGAACAGACATGGACTGTTGTGTCCAGGAGTGCCCCTAAGTGCACCATGCTCTGAGCTGGGACCAGAGAGGATTTCTTTCAATTGATGAGCCACCCGTGGGCTTGTAGGAAGCTTACTGTCAGTTGTAGATGACTAATGAGGACATCGTGGGAGTTTGTCAGGATAAGCAAGTCGTCCAGATACGGCAGGATTCTGACTTCCTGGCGATGGAGATGTGCCGTCATTATGGCCATGACCTTGGTGAAGATCCAAGGAACCATAGCCAGTCCAAATGGCAGAGCTTGGAACTGATAGTGTAGGTTGCCAATAGCAAATCGCAGATACTGCTGATGTGACTTGGCAATAAAGATTATGCAGGCATGCATCCTGAATATCCAGGGATACCATATAGTCTTCTGGTTCCATCGCCAGTACAATTGAGCTCAGCGTCTCCATACGGAACTTGGACACTCTCACAAACTTAGTGATTTGAGGTTGAGTATAGGCCGGAATGACCCATTGGGTTTCGGGACTAGAAACGGGGTTGAGTAGTAACCACTGCCCCGTTGGGACAAAGGCACTAGCACTACCACTCCTATATCCAGGAGGGAAATCACAACCTGCTGCAGAGTTTGCGCCTTTAGTGGATCTGAAGGGATGATCGTGGTGCAAAGCTGGCGAGGAGGACGTCTCTTTAAAGAGACTGGTAACCCCTGAGAAACAACTTCTTGCACCCATGCGTCTGAAGTGGTCTTTAACCAGACCTGGGTGAACTGCAGAAGTCAGCCTCCAACCCTGCGGTACCTCAGGGGGAGGCCCACCCCATCATGTGGCAGGATTCTCTTGTTTAGAAGCAGGCTGAGGTGCCGCCCAGGACTGTTTTGCCTTGGGCTTAGTGGTTTTGGAAGCACAAGATTGTCTCGGGTATGCCTGACCTTTAGATTTCCCTTGAGGTCGAAAGGAAAGAAAAGTGGTACCTTTTGCCTTCTGTGCAGAAGGATTAGTATTTGGGAGAAACGCAGTCTTAGCAGCTGCCAGTTCAGACACAATTTTATTTAGGTCTTCCCCAAATAAGATGTCTCCCTTAAAAGGGAGTACCTCCAAGGTCTTTTTGGAGTCCAGGTCCACATTCCATGACCTCAACCACAGAATGCGGCAAGCCAGGACAGACGTAGTCGACGCCTTGGCCGCCAACACACCTGCCTCAGAGGACGCCTCTTGAATATAATAAGAGGCGGTGGTGATGTGAGACAGGTATTATTTGGCATTGTCAGATATATCCTCAGGCAGCTCTCCCTCTATTTCCTGAACCCATGCTTTAATACCTTTAGCAGCCCAGGAGGCAGCAATAGTGGGTCTATGTACAGCACCTGTCAGGGAGTAAATAGATTTCAGGCATCCCTCCACACGCTTATTTGTTGGTTCAGTGGTGACAGGCAGAGTGGATGACACCACTAGGTGGGTGACATGAGAATCCACCAGTGGTGAATTTTCCCACTTGTTACATAACAACAGGATAGAGAGCTAAGGCCCGTTTGGAGAGAGGGAATTTCTTCCCTGGATTAGACCAGGGTTCCTGCCTGATGTCTACCAAATGGTCAGAATGGGGTAATAGATTTTTAGCCACCTTCTGCCGTTTAAACATGTCAGTTCACTTGGTGACTGTAGTGTGGAATCCTTATCATCAGTGATTTATAGGATTTGCTTAATAGCAACCACTAGAGTAGGGACGTCAACTTGCAATGTAGAATCCTCATCAGAAACGCCTGATTCAGTGCCTGACAGGACAGTATGTTCCCCCTCCTCTTCAGATGAAACATCTGAGAGATTTTTGGATTGTGAGGAGAAGCAGCCCACTTAGATGACCCAGAGACACGGGATTGACTTAAATAGTCAACTGCTGCAACTGGTTAGACAGGTTGTCTGCCCAAAGCGGATTGGCCACAGGTACTATTTGAGGCTGTAATGGTATAGGTGATCCCATAGGGGGCATTAGGCGTTCTACTAGAGTAGGACTGGGGAGGGGCTACAGGTCAAGTGCTGACTCCCTTGTGCTGGGCCTCCCCACATGGTACTACGGAGCCTTATAAACAGAGGCGTTAGTACACTTGAGCTGTGCTCCTATGCCCTGGCGGATATAGTGGGGTCCCTGCTCGTGACAGTGTCCACGCCAGTGTCACAGTCCGTCTCCCTAGACATGCGATCGGAACACGATTTAGTGGCGGGTCCCGCCTGGGGAACCCTCTTACCTCCTCCCTGAAGCAGCCATGCAAACCAGAAGAGCATCTGCGACAATTGCCTAGAGCCGGAGCGTCTCCGCCGCAAGTACCTGGAAACAGGCCGCTGGAGAATGCAAAACTGCTTGGGAGGTGATGGAGACGCAGCACTGAATGTCACTCTGACATATAACAGTGCTGCGTCCCTTGAAGTCTTCTTTAAAAGCTTTTTCAGGGCTGCCCAGTGCAGCCCTCCTGTTGGTTGACCTGCTGCTACATGCACCAACTTGAAACTGAGCTCACAGTGCCTGGAGGTGTGCTTGCAATGGAGGCCTCAATGCATCCTGGGACAGCCTAAAGCTTTAGCCTGTTAATGCCTCTGGATCAAGATCCACTCTACACTAGAGATGAGCGCCGGAAATTTTTCGGGTTTTGTGTTTTGGTTTTGGGTTCGGTTCCGCGGCCGTGTTTTGGGTTCGACCGCGTTTTGGCAAAACCTCACCGAATTTTTTTTGTCGGATTCGGGTGTGTTTTGGATTCGGGTGTTTTTTTCAAAAAACCCTAAAAAACAGCTTAAATCATAGAATTTGGGGGTCATTTTGATCCCAAAGTATTATTAACCTCAAAAACCATAATTTACACTCATTTTCAGTCTATTCTGAATACCTCACACCTCACAATATTATTTTTAGTCCTAAAATTTGCACCGAGGTCGCTGTGTGAGTAAGATAAGCGACCCTAGTGGCCGACACAAACCCCGGGCCCATCTAGGAGTGGCACTGCAGTGTCACGCAGGATGTCCCTTCCAAAAAACCCTCCCCAAACAGCACATGACGCAAAGAAAAAAAGAGGCGCAATGAGGTAGCTGACTGTGTGAGTAAGATAAGCGACCCTAGTGGCCGACAAAAACACCGGGCCCATCTAGGAGTGGCACTGCAGTGTCACGCAGGATGGCCCTTCCAAAAAAACCTCCCCAAACAGCACATGACGCAAAGAAAAAAAGAGGCGCAATGAGGTAGCTGACTGTGTGAGTAAGATAAGCGACCCTAGTGGCCGACACAAACACCGGGCCCATCTAGGAGTGGCACTGCAGTGTCACGCAGGATGGCCCTTCCAAAAAACCCTCCCCAAATAGCACATGACGCAAAGAAAAAAAGAGGCGCAATGAGGTAGCTGACTGTGTGAGTAAGATAAGCGACCCTAGTGGCCGACACAAACACCGGGCCCATCTAGGAGTGGCACTGCAGTGTCACGCAGGATGTCCCTTCCAAAAAACCCTCCCCAAACAGCACATGATGCAAAGAAAAAAAGAGGCGCAATGAGGTAGCTGACTGTGTGAGTAAGATAAGCGACCCTAGTGGCCGACACAAACACCGGGCCCATCTAGGAGTGGCACTGCAGTGTCACGCAGGATGGCCCTTCCAAAAAACCCTCCCCAAACAGCACATGACGCAAAGAAAAAAAGAGGCGCAATGAGGTAGCTGACTGTGTGAGTAAGATAAGCGACCCTAGTGGCCGACACAAACACCGGGCCCATCTAGGAGTGGCACTGCAGTGTCACGCAGGATGGCCCTTCCAAAAAACCCTCCCCAAACAGCACATGACGCAAAGAAAAATAAAAGAAAAAAGAGGTGCAAGATGGAATTGTCCTTGGGCCCTCCCACCCACCCTTATGTTGTATAAACAGGACATGCACACTTTAACCAACCCATCATTTCAGTGACAGGGTCTGCCACACGACTGTGACTGATATGACGGGTTGGTTTGGACCCCCCCAAAAAAAGAAGCAATTAATCTCTCCTTGCACAAACTGGCTCTACAGAGGCAAGATGTCCACCTCATCATCATCCTCCGATATATCACCGTGTACATCCCCCTCCTCACAGATTATCAATTCGTCCCCACTGGAATCCACCATCTCAGCTCCCTGTGTACTTTGTGGAGGCAATTGCTGCTGGTCAATGTCTCCGCGGAGGAATTGATTATAATTCATTTTAATGAACATCATCTTCTCCACATTTTCTGGATGTAACCTCGTACGCCGATTGCTGACAAGGTGAGCGGCGGCACTAAACACTCTTTCGGAGTACACACTTGTGGGAGGGCAACTTAGGTAGAATAAAGCCAGTTTGTGCAAGGGCCTCCAAATTGCCTCTTTTTCCTGCCAGTATAAGTACGGACTGTGTGACGTGCCTACTTGGATGCGGTCACTCATATAATCCTCCACCATTCTTTCAATGTTGAGAGAATCATATGCAGTGACAGTAGACGACATGTCCGTAATCGTTGTCAGGTCCTTCAGTCCGGACCAGATGTCAGCATCAGCAGTCGCTCCAGACTGCCCTGCATCACCGCCAGCGGGTGGGCTCGGAATTCTGAGCCTTTTCCTCGCACCCCCAGTTGCGGGAGAATGTGAAGGAGGAGATGTTGACAGGTCGCGTTCCGCTTGACTTGACAATTTTCTCACCAGCAGGTCTTTCAACCCCAGCAGACTTGTGTCTGCCGGAAAGAGAGATCCAAGGTAGGCTTTAAATCTAGGATCGAGCATGGTGGCCAAAATGTAGTGCTCTGATTTCAACAGATTGACCACCCGTGAATCCTTGTTAAGCGAATTAAGGGCTCCATCCACAAGTCCCACATGCCTAGCGGAATCGCTCCGTGTTAGCTCCTCCTTCAATGTCTCCAGCTTCTTCTGCAAAAGCCTGATGAGGGGAATGACCTGACTCAGGCTGGCAGTGTCTGAACTGACTTCACGTGTGGCAAGTTCAAAGGGCATCAGAACCTTGCACAACGTTGAAATCATTCTCCACTGCGCTTGAGACAGGTGCATTCCACCTCCTATATCGTGCTCAATTGTATAGGCTTGAATGGCCTTTTGCTGCTCCTCCAACCTCTGAAGCATATAGAGGGTTGAATTCCACCTCGTTACCACTTCTTGCTTCAGATGATGGCAGGGCAGGTTCAGTAGTTTTTGGTGGTGCTCCAGTCTTCTGTACGTGGTGCCTGTACGCCGAAAGTGTCCCGCAATTCTTCTGGCCACCGACAGCATCTCTTGCACGCCCCTGTCGTTTTTTAAAAAATTCTGCACCACCAAATTCAAGGTATGTGCAAAACATGGGACGTGCTGGAATTTGCCCATATTTAATGCACACACAATATTGCTGGCGTTGTCCGATGCCACAAATCCACAGGAGAGTCCAATTGGGGTAAGCCATTCCGCGATGATCTTCCTCAGTTGCCGTAAGAGGTTTTCAGCTGTGTGCGTATTCTGGAAACCGGTGATACAAAGCGTAGCCTGCCTAGGAAAGAGTTGGCGTTTGCGAGATGCTGCTACTGGTGCCGCCGCTGCTGTTCTTGCGGCGGGAGTCCATACATCTACCCAGTGGGCTGTCACAGTCATATAGTCCTGACCCTGCCCTGCTCCACTTGTCCACATGTCCGTGGTTAAGTGGACATTGGGTACAGCTGCATTTTTTAGGACACTGGTGACTCTTTTTCTGAGGTCTGTGTACATTTTCGGTATCGCCTGCCTAGAGAAATGGAACCTAGATGGTATTTGGTACCGGGGACACAGTACCTCCAACAAGTCTCTAGTTGGCTCTGCAGTAATGATGGATACCGGAACCACGTTTCTCACCACCCAGGATGCCAAGGCCTCAGTTATCCGCTTTGCTGTAGGATGACTGCTGTGATATTTCATCTTCCTCGCAAAGGACTGTTGGACAGTCAATTGCTTGGTGGAAGTAGTAAAAGTGGTCTTACGACTTCCCCTCTGGGATGACCATCGACTCCCAGCAGCAACAACAGCAGCGCCAGCAGCAGTAGGCGTTACACGCAAGGATGCATCGGAGGAATCCCAGGCAGGAGAGGAATCGTCAGAATTGCCAGTGACATGGCCTGCAGGACTATTGGCATTCCTGGGGATGGAGGAAATTGACACTGAGGGAGTTGGTGGGGTGGTTTGCGTGAGCTTGGTTACAAGAGGAAGGGATTTACTGGTCAGTGGACTGCTTCCGCTGTCACCCAAAGTTTTTGAACTTGTCACTGACTTATTATGAATGCGCTGCAGGTGACGTATAAGGGAGGATTTCTGTTGAAATAGTTCCACACCGAAGAGCTGATTTTTTTGGTATTTTCACCAGGCATGTCAACGGCCATATTCCTCCCACGGACAACAGGTGTCTCCCCGGGTGCCTGACTTAAACAAACCACCTCACCATCAGAATCCTCCTGGTCAATTTCCTCCCCAGCGCCAGCAACACCCATATCCTCCTCATCCTGGTGTACTTCAACACTGACATCTTCAATCTGACTATCAGGAACTGGACTGCGGGTGCTCCTTCCAGCACTTGCAGGGGGCGTGCAAATGGTGGAAGGCACATGCTCTTCACGTCCAGTGTTGGGAAGGTCAGGCATCGCAACCGACACAATTGGACTCTCCTTGTGGATTTGGGATTTCGAAGAACGCACAGTTCTTTGCGGTGCTACTGCTTTTGCCAGCTTGAGTCTTTTCATTTTTCTAGCGAGAGGCTGAGTGCCTCCATCCTCATGTGAAGCTGAACCACTAGCCATGAACATAGGCCAGGGCCTCAGCCGTTCCTTGCCACTCCGTGTGGTAAATGGCATATTGGCAAGTTTACGCTTCTCCTCCGACAATTTTATTTTAGGTTTTGGAGTCCTTTTTTTACTGATATTTGGTGTTTTGGATTTGACATGCTCTGTACTATGACATTGGGCATCGGCCTTGGCAGACGACGTTGCTGGCATTTCATCGTCTCGGCCATAACTAGTGGCAGCAGCTTCAGCACGAGGTGGAAGTGGATCTTGATCTTTCCCTAATTTTGGAACCTCAACATTTTTGTTCTCCATATTTTAATAGGCACAACTAAAAGGCACCTCAGGTAAACAATGGAGATGGATGGATACTAGTATACAATTATGGATGGACTGCCGAGTGCCGACACAGAGGTAGCTACAGCCGTGGACTATTGTACTGTACTGTGTCTGCTGCTAATATAGACTGGATGATAATGAGATGTAGTATGTATGTATAAAGAAGAAAGAAAAAAAAACCACGGGTAGGTGGTATACAATTATGGACGGACTGCCGAGTGCCGACACAGAGGTAGCTACAGCCGTGGACTACCGTACTGTGTCTGCTGCTAATATAGACTGGTTGATAATGAGATGTAGTATGTATGTATAAAGAAGAAAGAAAAAAAAACCACGGGTAGGTGGTATACAATTATGGATGGACTGCCGAGTGCCGACACAGAGGTAGCTACAGCCGTGGACTACCGTACTGTGTCTGCTGCTAATATAGACTGGTTGATAAAGAGATGTAGTATGTATGTATAAAGAAGAAAGAAAAAAAAAACACGGGTAGGTGGTATACAATTATGGACGGACTGCCGAGTGCCGACACAGAGGTAGCTACAGCCGTGGACTACCGTACTGTGTCTGCTGCTAATATAGACTGGTTGATAAAGAGATGTAGTATGTATGTATAAAGAAGAAAGAAAAAAAACCCACGGGTAGGTGGTATACAATTATGGATGGACTGCCGAGTGCCGACACAGAGGTAGCTACAGCCTTGGACTACTGTACTGTACTGTGTCTGCTGCTAATATAGACTGGATGATAATGAGATGTAGTATGTATGTATAAAGAAGAAAGAAAAAAAAACCACGGGTAGGTGGTATACAATTATGGATGGACTGCCGAGTGCCGACACAGAGGTAGCTACAGCCGTGGACTACCGTACTGTGTCTGCTGCTAATATAGACTGGTTGATAAAGAGATGTAGTATGTATGTATAAAGAAGAAAGAAAAAAAAAACCACGGGTAGGTGGTATACAATTATGGACGGACTGCCGAGTGCCGACACAGAGGTAGCTACAGCCGTGGACTACCGTACTGTGTCTGCTGCTAATATAGACTGGTTGATAAAGAGATGTAGTATGTATGTATAAAGAAGAAAGAAAAAAAAACCACGGGTAGGTGGTATACAATTATGGATGGACTGCCGAGTGCCGACACAGAGGTAGCTACAGCCGTGGACTACCGTACTGTACTGTGTCTGCTGCTAATATAGACTGGATGATAATGAGATGTAGTATGTATAAAGAAGAAAGAAAAAAAAACCACGGGTAGGTGGTATACAATTATGGATGGACTGCCGAGTGCCGACACAGAGGTAGCTACAGCCGTGGACTACCGTACTGTGTCTGCTGCTAATATAGACTGGTTGATAATGAGATGTAGTATGTATAAAGAAGAAAGAAAAAAAAAACCACGGGTAGGTGGTATACAATTATGGACGGACTGCCGAGTGCCGACACAGAGGTAGCTACAGCCGTGGACTACCGTACTGTACTGTGTCTGCTGCTAATATAGACTGGATGATAATGAGATGTAGTATGTATAAAGAAGAAAGAAAAAAAAAACCACGGGTAGGTGGTATACAATTATGGATGGACTGCCGAGTGCCGACACAGAGGTAGCTACAGCCGTGAACTACCGTACTGTGTCTGCTGCGACTGGATGATAAATAATGATATAAAAAATATATATATATATATCACTACTGCAGCCGGACAGGTATATATTATATAATGACGGACCTGCTGGACACTGTCTGTCAGCAGAATGAGTTTTTTATTTTATAGAATAAAAAAAACACCACACAAGTCACACGACGTGTGTTTAACTTTTACAGGCAGACATTCACAATACAATATAGTATACTATATACTGGTGGTCAGGTCACTGGTCAGTCACACTGGCAGTGGCACTCCTGCAGAAAAAAAGTGTGCACTGTTTAATTTTAATATGTACTCCTGGCTCCTGCTATAACCTAACTGCTCCCCAGTCTCCCCCACAATTAAGCTGTGTGAGCACAGTCAGATATTATACATAGATGATGCAGCAGCACTCTGGGCTGAGCACAGATATGGTATGTGACTGAGTCACTGTGTATCGTTTTTTCAGGCAGAGAACGGATTATATTAAATAATATAAAACTGCACTGGTGGTCACTGGTCAGTCACTAGTATAACTAACTAATACTATCAGCAAAATTCTGCACTCTCTGTCTGAGTACTCCTCCTAAGCTCCAGTAAATGAAGTGTCACTGTCTCACTCTGTCACTAGTATAACTAACTAATACTATCAGCAAAATTCTGCACTCTCTGTCTGAGTACTCCTCCTAAGCTCCAGTAAATGAAGTGTCACTGTCTCACTCTCACTCTCCTATCTATTTCTTCTCTAAACGGAGAGGACGCCAGCCACGTCCTCTCACTATCAATCTCAATGCACGTGTAAAATGGCGGCGACGCGCGGCTCCTTATATAGAATCCGAGTCTCGCGATAGAATCCGTGCCTCGCGAGAATCCGACAGCGTCATGATGACGTTCGGGCGCGCTCGGGTTAACCGAGCAAGGCGGGAAGATCCGAGTCGCTCGGATCCGTGTAAAAAAAGCTGAAGTTCGGGCGGGTTCGGATTCCGAGGAACCGAACCCGCTCATCACTACTCTACACCCAATGTTTTCCCTGTGGAACACAGTGTACCCCGCTGCAGAAATGACAGTTATGTGCCTGGTCAGACGCAAGAGGAAATGCTTAGGGATCTTCTGGATATCTGCATACTAAAATCACCAACTGGGCGTGTGCTGGACAATGTGGACAGAGCTTACAAGTTCAGATGGATTGATCCATTCATGAACACAATCCTCTCCGAAGAATGGTTGTTTCTGGGAGGTAAGTGGGAAGTGACCATGCAAGCAAAAGGAACTGCTCTATCTCATGGGAGTGCAGACACAGGTGGCATGCCTGTGTCAGCCGGATCTCTTGCTGCAGACGGTTGCGGCACGGCCTTCAACATGCACAGACCTTTGGCACACATTGGTGGATTCTCAAATTTGAATAAGCAAGTAGGTTGCTAAAGAAGCAACTTTGAACTTAATACCAATTGCTCAGCAATCTTGAAAATTACTATATGCACAATTTAATCAACACACGTTGCTTCTGGTGTACCTGCTCCTGATGTTATTACGTCTTGTTCTATTGCCTAGATTATCTATGTTCCCTTGTAATTTCTCTTTAGAAGTTTTCCTTTCAATTACCTTATCTCTAATACCATTCTAATTATCTTTAAGTGTTTCTGTAGTCAGCTCTGCAGAACATAAACCCATATTATACACAGAAACAGTCTCTTTGATACTTTCAAATTTGCCTTTTATTTTATCAAAAAGTTTTTCAAAATAATTCAGTCCAGAAGATAAATGAACAATAGTATCTTCTATTGGCAAAGGGTCAAGCAACAGAGGTTCAAACGTGGATCAGAGGCTCTGCTCATCCTCCTCTATCTATAATTTGCTTCTGCTGAGAACTCCAGTAATCTCTTGTTATTTTGTTTTTCTGATTCTGATTTTAAATATTTTTCTTTTCATTAAGTTTATCAGGATCTGTAAATAAGTCAAAGTCTGTATTTTTAAGTAGTTTTTGGTCTTTTTCAGTCTGTGAAGCATGATGTAAGCTTGCAAGCATGATGCCCTGGGGTGGTATAGCTGGGGTGGTTTGGGGGTGCTCTGCGCCCCAGAGGCAAACCTCTATAATGTTAGGGACCTGTCTGATGATGTCATCGTGAAGTAGGTGGGCATGCTCATCTATTGGTCAATATATGCAAATAACCTTGGATATGATGGTTGTTATAATTTTAATGCTGTATGGTGCACCTGCACTCTTGTTCCTATATTGTAATACTAAGCCCCAGCAAGGTAGCACATCCCCTTATAAGAAGCTAGGGTGTGCAGTCCAAGCCCCCTCTCCACTGTATAGTCTATATTATGTGTGTGAATACACACTTGAGGGCTTGGGACGCCCTCATTCTGAATTACCACGCCACCCACTGCCTCTCAGGCTTTTAAACAGGGAACCAGCACAAAAGCTATAGGTAAGATCCTTTCAATTAAATAGAAAGTCAGTTTGGGGGTGAACTTCTGGGGCGTGGGGCTCCCTGGATTGCTCTGGCTGGACCACTTTGGGGCAAATACCACTTTCAAATTTATTTTTAACACCTGTATCATCCTATGTTTGTTTTATATTTATGTAGCATTTTTTCATATATATTTTACACTTGTAACACTGATCAGCTCCCCTCACTTTCTAACACTCTGACACCTTACTGCTGTCCTCTTTCTAACACTCTGACACCTTACTGCTGTCCTCTTTCTAACACTCTGACACCTTACTGCTGTCCTCTTTTTAACACTCTGACACCTTACTGCTGTCCTCTTTCTAGCACTCTGACACCTTACTGCTGTTCTCTTTCTAACACTCTGACACCTTACTGCTGTCCTCTTTCTAACACTCTGACACCTTACTGCTGTCCTCTTTCTAACACTCTGACACCTTACTGCTGTCCTCTTTCTAACACTCTGACAACTTACTGCTGTCCTCTTTCTAACACTCTGACACCTTACTGCTGTCCTCTTTTTAGCACTCAGCAGCCTCTTTCATTTGCTAAACACTGATCTCTCACTTCTATCCCTTATCTGTGTGATGCCCTGGGGTGGTATGGCTGGGGTAGTTTGGGGGTGAACCCCTATAGTGGACCTGTCCGACGAGGTCACCATGACGTAGGTGGGCAGGCTCATATACTGGCCAATATATGCCAAGAACCTCGAATATTATGGTTGTTATAATTTAAATAGTGTATGGTGCACCTGCACCCTTGTTCCTATATTATTGGTCACATGACCGCCAGCATCCTATCCATTGGGATGATAAAAGCACCTAGGCCGATGCATGACTAAAAAGGCTCTGCTAACAATAACTTAAATAATGTTCTAAATAAAACAGAAATGAAGTCAGTTCCGATATTCACGGATTACAGTGAACCCCAAAATCCAAAAATGTCTAAAGGTATGCAAGTAAAAATAAGTTGCATTAACCCTTGAGTAGCAAATGAAATGGAAGCAGTATGACTGATTATTGGGAGTATTGAATGGGTTTTACCACTCTCTGCTCTCAGGTTACAGGGGGAGATGTATCAAAACTTGGAGAGAAGTAAAGTACTTACCAATCAGCTCCTGCAATTTATTCACTGCTGTTTCCAATTGTTAAGCGCAATGGAATATGCTGCCCTATATAAGAAACTGTAAATAAATAATAACATAATGACTCTGATGTCAGAGTTGGCTTGTATTCTTGATGGAGCTTTGATAACTAGAAGCTCATATGCTACCAGAGCCGTCTTAACAGCAGTGTAGGCCCCTGGGCACAGCAATGCATTGGGCCCCCTACCCATGCTCCAGCGGTAGGGGTGGGAAGAGCTATCAGCAGCAGCTTTGATGTCCCGCGGGCAGTAGGGGGGTGTTCTATCTTCTGCTCAGCATGTAGGACCAGAAGCAGTGATTTCTGCTAATTACTCCTTTACTGCACAGATGGGCTAAACTGTAGAAGGGGTCATTGTGCTGAATGAAGAAGCCCTGGTACATGACTTCTAGGGTGGTAGGTGGTGTTTAATACGTAGGGGAGGGGTGGCTAGTGGAGTGGGCTTAATATCATTTTACGGTGGGAGGGCAGCTTGCTTAACTGCAGATATCTCAAGTTCCTGAAAATATATTTCTTAGCTTTGAATGGAATAAAATACTAGAGAGTTCCACCTTTCAGAAGGTTCTGGGGACGTGGGGATCAGAGTTCAGGAGCCAGAGCAATTCACCAACGAAAATCTAAAACTGCATATTAGGCATGTGGAGCTGGAGCAGGGACCAGCTGCTTGAAGGCTGATATCTCTGGTTCTGGGCATAGTAGAAACAAGCTGCCAGTGTCCACTAAAAGTGGAGAGTCCCGGCTTTTGGATTATACCCTTAGAAATACTCAAAGTCAGACAGAACCCGAAATATCTGGCTGGGAAGAGCAATTAACAGGCTTGGATGGGGACCACTGCTTTCAAGTCAGATATCTCTGGTTCCCCAGGGGCGATTTTCAAAAATCTGGTACCCCAGGAAAGAGGGGACCCTCAGCTATCAGCCTAGGGCCCTTATTCTCTTGGGGCCCTTGGGCAAGAGCCCATTGAGCCCATACGAAAAGACGGCCCTGTATGCTACCCCCAGCAGGGGCGGATTTAAAGGTGAGAAACACCCCAGGGTTGGCAGCTACTGTATGTCTAAGTGGTTGATAGACGAATTACAGGTGTTTAGTGGTTATGTGACGGACCTTTCCCCTGTAATGTTTCTCCCTGTAACCTGTCCTGTAGTACCATGCTCGGAGAGATAGGATAGATTATTATGAAACAGGAGTGAGTCAGCAACTCCAACCAAATGTTTTTTTATTGAGCAACAATGAACTCTGGATTGATGATAGGTTAATTGGCATAAAAGATTGAATAAAAATCACAAGAATTTGGCATCAAAAGAAGATAGAGAGAAGACAATTGGTTACAGTTCATAGTACAATGGAACATTCAAAGGTGCAATCAACGGAATCACAGATATTAGCATATTATACTTGGACTTGGAATCACAGATATTAACATATTATAATTGGAATCACAGTCTATAATTTGGTCATGAGGAGAGTGATGAAAAACACATTTAACAATAACAATTACTAACGTTCTAGCTTTCCCTAGCCAAGGTATAATGATCTTCATCGGCAATTAACATTGGAGATATGGTATAATTCTGGAATGCCACAGCGTTTCAATGGGGGAATCAGTACACAGATGTATAATGAATTCTGGGTTGTAATAATAATAAAGGGGGTCATTCAGACCAGCAGCGCAGTTTGCCGGTGTCGGAAACTGCGCATGCACAGTGGCCGGACAGCGGCTGCGGCGCCATACACATTGTGGTCGCATCTCTGATGGATGTGACCACAATGTGATTGACAGGTGACTGCATTGCAGGGGCGGGTTACAGCATTGCAGGGGTGGGGTGACAGCATTGCGGGGTCATTGTCAGAAAAATGGAGGTGGGCCTGGACCATTTTTGAGGGCGGCTGCGTGATGTCACACACATTCGCTCAAAAAAAAAAAAAAAAAAAGCCCACTGGCAGCCTGACAGCGCAGCCGGTCTATGCTGACCAGGGATCGACCTTTGTTCCAAATTGTCCGCAATTAAATGTATGCATTGGATGGCAGCTTTACACATGCAGGGCAGCCTTGACCTATGCTGGGTGGCCCTCAGCATCTGCAGAGATGAACGCAGATCTGGCTGCGAACCAGATATACACATATATGTCAACTAGGTGTTCAACAATTTCCTCAAAAACCACTCCGAAATTATCTGGGTTTTTTATGAGTGAATTAGGTGAAGAACATGAATTTAACCCTGTCCAAAATTATATTAGTAAAAAAAAAAAAAAAAATTTAATTTTTTTTCCAAACATCGTAACATCAATCGGGAACATTGCAACCATCGGAACATCAGTAATATCGCAACCATCGTGACTTTAGTTTTTAGAGCTCGGACAGCTCTCAGGTACACATGGGGGGCTTGGGGGCGATGATTTACACTTTCCCAGCTGCTGCTATTGTCTGCAGCCGCTGGAGGGGGGAGATCCTGCCGTGCTCACCGATCAGCAATGATCAGCAGCACGGCAACACTGGGGGCTGGGTGCCGGGAGGCAGAGGGATCTTCCGGTCCCTCTGACAGCAGCAGCGGAGGGAAGTTTCCCTTCCGTGCCGCTGCTAATACTGTTTATCTGACTGGTCGCATCCTGTGCGACCAGGTCAGATAAAGCACTTGCGAGAATGGTTGCATCTGATGCCACCATGCTAGGCAAGTGGTTAATATAAACGTATACTGTAGCAATGTCTTCTGTTACTCTTTTATAGAAAATAGTTTTATTGTATCTACAATATTCTAAATTTGCTGCAACAGTGAAAGTAATGCCTATCATATAACCTATCTTGCACAAGTATTTATTGAAGATGTAGCAAAACTATTATGTACATTAAAACATTGAAACATAGAATTTGATGGCGTATAAGAACCATGTGGCCCATCTAGTCTGCCACTTTTTTACCTTTTTTGAAACCTCAACCCTTTTTGATCCTTAATTCTTTGTAGGGATATTCTTATGTCCAGGGCTGGTGCTAGGGTGTTCGGCGCCTCACTGCAAACTCTAAATTTGCGACCTCTCTTCCAATTTTGATAAAGGGATAATACGTGCCTTAGGCAAGCACTGCAAAATGGGGTGTGGTCTCCCAAGGAAGGGGCATGGCCATACAATAGTACCCCCATTCAAATTACTCCACACAGTAGCCCAATGTTACTCACATAGTGCCCCTGATTCATTTACAACACATAGTAGTGTCCCTAATTCACGTTGCGACACACAGAAGTGCCCCTTATACATAATGCCCACAGTAGTAGTGCTGCAAATACACATAATGCCCACAGTAGTAATGTTAGGCATGCCACATGCTGACTAGTAATATCAAATAATATCATATATTTGATGCAGAAAAGTGAGGGTAAGTCTTAACTGCATGGTGATCAAACACTGTGGGCACATACTCCTCTGGGAGGGCATCATTTATATAATTCATGACCAGGTAAATTTTGCCCACCGCCCCATCTACTACCGCCACACATTTTAGCATGTGCCAGTCCCATTCCCCATGGATCTTCATCATAAGGCAAGGAAGAAAGCCAGGCCACACTGACATGACATGACATCCCCATGCACTCCTACCATAAAAGTGCATGCTGCCACCCGGCGTCCTCCCCCTTCAGCAGCAGCACAAATGACACAATGGTGGTGAGGGTGAGACTGGGGAGAGCAAAGTTTGTGCAGCGCATCTTAAAGCAGCGCTGTCTCTGCGCTCAGTGTCGGGTACACAGACATACACTATATGAACAAAAGTATTCGGACGCCTGACCATTACACCAACAGAGACTGTAACGACACTGTATTCAAATACACATACTTTAATATGGAGTTGGTCCCCCTTTTACAGCTACAGTATAACAACTTCCACTCTTCTTTGAAGGCTTTTCACAAGATTGCTTCTATGAGAATTTGTGCCCATTCATTCTGTAGAGCATTTATGAGTTCAGGCACTGATGTTGGACGAGTAGGCCTGGCTCGCAATCTCCGTTCCATTTCATACCAAAGGTGCTCAATGGGGTTGAGGTCAGGGCTCTGTGTGGGCCAGTCAAGTTCTTCTGCACCAAACTCATCAGACCATGTCTTTATAGTCCTTGTTTTGTGCACTGGGGCACAATCATTTTGAAATAGAAAAGGGTCTTCCTGAAACTGTTGCCACAAAGTTGTCCAAAATGTCTTGGTATGCTGAAGCATTAAGATTGCCCTTCACTGGAGAACAGCCCCATACCATTATCCTTCATCCACCAAACTTCACAGTTGGCACAATGCAGTCAGGCAGGTAACGTTCTCCCGGCATCCGCCAAACCCTGACTAGCCCATCTGCCTGCCAAACAGAGAAACATGATTCGTCACTCCACTGACCACGTTTCCACTGCTCCACAGTCCAGTGTCAGTGTGCTTTACACCCCTCCATCCAAGGCTTGGCATTGGGTTTGGTGATGTGAGGCTTGCATGCAGCTGCTCGGCCATGGAAACCCATTCCATTAAGCTCCCGCCGCATAGTTTTTGTGCTTCATTTATGCCAGTGGAGGTTTGGAACTCTTCAGCTATGGAATCAGCAGAGCTTTGGCGACTTTTACGCACCATGATTCTTAGCAATCATTGATTTTACGTGGTCTTCCACTTCGTGGCTGAGTTGCTGTTGTTGCTAAACGCTTCTATTTTCTAATAGTATTACTGGAATATCCAGCAGGGATAAAATTTCACGTATCGTATTATTACAAAGGTGGCAATAAGTGAAGTAATGGCTGCCGACAGAACTCCGGGACATCACAGCGAACCATGGGACAGCAAAAGAGATCGCAGGTGCCAGGAAATTATGTCAATAGTATACAATAGCTACAAAAAAATATACAATACATACAAAGAAAAATGTAATTAAGGAATTTACACACACACATATAGTAACCATGGCAACAACGCTACCATTATGTCTAAACTGATAACTATTTCCAAGGATCACTGAGTCCAGTTACTTGCGCAATAATCCATAGCAACAAACAGGAACAAACCCATACTCAATTATATCGGACAGCGCACCAATTAAATGATAGTATTGTGTATATGATGGAAAACGTGAGTAAAAAGGATAATACTGTAAACACAGACGGCTGGTTTCATTACAAGAACGTAAAGTAAATTAATCTAACAAATCACTGTTATAGTCGTATACCAGGGCCCATAGCACGCAAATCACAAACTATAAGTATGGGGAGAATGCGAACTCCTTATTCAATCCTCAGACTGGGGCATGAAGGGCCCACAGGGGGAATGCAATGCTAGGGGCCCACAGATGGGAGGTGGTGCAAAGCTAAAGAGATGTTGGCAACTGATTGAAATGGTTTGTCAGAGAACGTTGCAATGTCCACCGTTTTATAAAGAGTGTGTCACAGTGATCAGGATATAATACAGACAATAGGGGGTATTCAATAAGCTCAGATCGCTTCGGAGCTGTTGAATTACGCCCCCTGCCTATCCAATTGTGGGCCTTTTCCAGCTGTTTTTAAGGCATTTTTGCCAATGCCTTTTCACTGTTTTTTTTTAAAACCGTAAAGGCATTGTCGAAAAATGCCGCCAAATCTTCATTCGCCCTAAAAAATACGGAAAAGTGCAGTTTTTTACCCTACAGTAGGTGAGAAATGTGGCCTAATTGAATACCCCCCAATGCCTATAATGCAGAGAGCAACGCAGTGACTGCCGTGTAATAAAAGTGCTGCAGTGACCACTGTACAATGCAAAGAGCATTGCAGTGACCAAAAGCAGCACAGCCCCTTATGCTCCAATATACTGTATAGCTGGGATGCGTTTGTGTGACCGGCAGTCAGGAATCCACCGGTCACAATACCGACACCGGGATCCCGCCATCTGAATATCCCACCGGTTGGCATGCCGACCAACAGGGACTATTCCCACGACACCCATAGAGTGGGAATAGAACCTGTGGCGAGCGCAGCCCACTGCGTGGTCATCTCACTGCTGGTATCCCGCTGTCGGTATTGAGATCGCCGGTCACACATGCCCAACCCGTATAGCTACTATGTTCCAATATGCAGTGCCGACACCATGCTCCAATATAAGTGATCCGATCAGGAGGTTAGGTTTAGGCTCTGGAGGAAGGGGGTGGGGGTGTCTTAGGGTCATGCTGCAGAAAAAGAGGGCAGCACTTCTCCTCAGCCTAGCACACGCTGCTGTGTACTGGGCTGCCTTGTGGCCATGGCGGTGCTTAAAATACAATTTTTTTCCAGATTTTTTTTCTAAGAGTACATGACCACACCTCCTGTGATTAGGCGACGCCCCTTGAAAAGTACCTGGGCCCAGTCTGACTCTCGACTGCCCTGATTATGACTGCCGGCATCCCAAACGCCTGGATCCCGTTACCATCACCAATATACAGTACAGCTCTTGACCCCATATACAATATAGCCTCACACCAATGTACAGTGCAGAGCCATAGTTCCATATGTAGTAAAGGGGTTCACTACGGCTGGCCGGCGGTCGGGCTCCCGGCGCCCAGCATACCGGCGCCGGGAGCCCGACCGCCGGCTGACCGACAGTGTGGCGAGCGCAAAGGAGCCCCTTGCGGGCTCGCTGCGCTCGCCACGCTACGGGCACGGTGGCGCGCTACGCGCGCCACACTATTTTATTCTCCCTCTATGGGGGTCGTGGACCCCCACGAGGGAAAATAAGTGTCGGTATGCCGGCGGTCGGGCTCCCGGCGCCGGTATACTGAGCGCCGGGAGCCCGACCGCCGGCATACAGAATGCCACCCGTAGTAAAGTCCCCAAACTACAATACATGATCTAACATGTGATTGAATATATATCACAGCCTCAATGCTCTAATATGTAGTACAGTGCCTCTCCTCTACCTTTCTTACTGCTCTCTACTTCTTCTGTCCTCAGTGCTGCTTCTCACAGGCTGGCTGCTGGTCTCTTGCTTGCAGGCTGCTCTTCCTGGGTAAGAGACGTCATCATGCTGTCTCATAGCCCTGTGCAAGTGACCAGGGGCATATCTACCCATTGGCCAGGATGGCACTCACCAGGGGCGCCAGGCAAGGAGGGGGCACCTCACTTGTAATCAGACTCAACATAAACTACAGCTCCCAGCATCCTTTGTTGCCGGGAGCTCCAGGAGCTGTAGTTGATTTTGCGTCTGATTGGTCACTAGTGCAGTGCTGTGCCACTGGACACCGGCGTTGGCAGTAACACAGTCACAAGGTACAATCCGGATTAAGGCCCTCATTCCGAGTTGTTCGCTCGCTAGCTGCTTTTAGCAGCATTGCACACGCTAGGCCGCCGCCCTCTGGGAGTGTATCTTAGCTTAGCAGAATAGTGAACAAAAGATTAGCAGAATTGCTACTAAATAATTCTTAGCAGTTTCTGAGTAGCTCCAGACCTACTCCTAGATTGCGATCACCTCTGTCCGTTAAGTTCCTGGTTTGTCGTCACAAACACGCCCTGCGTTCAGCCAGCCACTCCCCAGTTTCTACAGCCAGTCCCGCATTTTTCCCTGACACGCCTGCGTTTTTTAGTACACTCCCGGGAAACGCTCAGATACCACCCAGAAACGCCCCTTTCCTGTCAATCATTCACCGATCAGCAGTGTGACTGAAAAGCGTCGCATGAACACCAGCAAATCTACTAAGTTTTGTGTTAAATAACTTAGCGCATGCGCTCTGCGTACCATGCGCTCTGCGTACCATGCGCATGCACATTTAGCAACAAATCGCAGCATAGCGAAAATCGGCAAGGGGCGAACAACTCGGAATGACCACCTAAGTGAGGAGAGGGGTGACACAAGACTGCAGTGCACGGCATTGACCTTCGGGAAGTAGACAGAGTGGAAGCAGGTGGGCGGGGCTACACGGCACTCAGTCAGTGCCAGGCAATCCAGCAGCATGGAGGAGAGAGGGAGAGAACAAGGAGCTACTAAAGTGCATGAGTGTCCCCTGTCTGTGAAGTGAGGGGGGTAAACACTATATAGTCTGTTTGTATGTGTGTCTGTGACTGCATTTATGTATGTGACTATGGGCCTAATTCAGACCTGCTCACACGCAGGCTGTTTTTTGCACTGCTGCGACCAATTAATCGCCGCCTACAAGGGATGAGGTAAGCGCTCTACAGTGGTGGGATCGGCTGTGCAGAGAGCTGCACAAACAAAAGTTTGTGCAGTTTCTGCACAGCCCAGGACTTACTCAGCTGCTGCGATGATCCGGGATGTTGCTGACGTCAGGAACCCTCCCTGGAAACGGCCGTGCACGCCTGCGTTTTTCCGGACACTCCCAGTAAACAGTGAGTTGCCGCCCACGAATGCTTTCTTCCTGTCAATCTTCTTGCGATCGCCGGTTCGCGTTTGTTTTGTCTCTGCACGGCGACGGCCATTGCCGGCAGCCGATGTGTCTGTGCATTGCGGGTCACATGCCTGCGAAGTACAGACCCAATCACACTGCTGCAAAAAAATGCAGCGTGAGATTGGGTCTGAATGACCCCCCATATGTGTATGTATGTTTGTGTGTGTATAAGTATCTACTGTATTTATATGTGACTGTGTATGTGAATAAGTGTGTAACTATGTATGTATGTATGTATGTGACTGTATATATGTGTGCATGTATGTAACTATTTGTATATACTGCATGTGTGACTGTACTGTATATCATATGCACTGTATGTGTTTTGTGTGTGACAGTATGTATGTAAGTGTATATGTATGTGCCTATGGAAGGGATCAGATGTACTAATGGCAGTGGGGGTTATTCAGTAAGGATTGCAGATTTTGCTAAAAAGCAGAATCTGCAATACTTTCTAATGCATGCTGGGGGATGCTCATGCATCGCAGGGCAAGGCCGTCCAGCATGCTGAATGGCCTGCTCAGCAACTGCAACCGCAATTTAATTGTGGTTGCAGAAACTGTAGAAGACCCCCTGCAGCTGCAGCTAGGCTGCATATGTAGGTGGTCCACCGCCATTTTTCATACAGGGGTGGCTGCGAGTGATGTCACTCAGCTGCCCAGAAATGGAGATGGCTCGACCCCATTTTCCCCACGCTGCCCCTACAATGGTCCATCACTGTGCCCCGCCCTCCCTGCGAACACCTCTGCTTGTCAGTCAGGCAGAGGTGTTTACAGCCAATGTGATGCAATAGATGGAGCGCTGAGAACAGAGATATTGCAGTCGCAACCCTGAATGCAGTTTGAATGCATTCCACATATAAATAGAAATATATTTTCAAGCACAGGTCCACATTTCGATTCTCTATTTGCATTCCCTATATGCCTACTATAGACAGTGTTTCCTATAGGGGTACTACTGTGTGGCATAACATAAATAAGAGACACTACTGTGCGGTGTAATGTGATACTGTGTGGCATAACATAAATAAGAGACACCACTGTGCGGTGTAATGTGATACTGTGCAGCATAACATGAATAAGAGACACTACTGTGCGGTGTAATGTTATACTGTGCAGCATAACATGAATAAGAGACACTACTGTGTGGTGTAATGTGATACTGTGTGTCATAACATGAATAATAGACACTACTGTGAGGTGTAATGTGATACTGTGTGGCATAACATGAATAAGAGACACTACTGTGTGGTGTAATGTGATACTGTGTGGCATAACGTGAATAAGAGACACTACTGTGCGGTGTAATGTGATACTTTGTGGCATAACATGAATAAGAGACACTACTGTGTGGTGTAATGTGATACTGTGTGGAATAACATAAATAAGAGACACCACTGTGTGGTGTAATGTGATACTGTGTGGCATAACATGAATAAGAGACACCACTGTGTGGTGTAATTTGATACTGTGTGGCATAACATGAATAAGAGACACTACTGTGCGGTGTAATGTGATACTGTGTGGCATAACATGAATAAGAGACACTACTGTGTGGTGTAATGTGATACTGTGTGTCATAACATGAATAATAGACACTACTGTGTGGTGTAATGTGATACTGTGTGGCATAACATGAATAAGAGACACTACTGTGTGGTGTAATGTGATACTGTGTGGCATAACGTGAATAAGAGACACTACTGTGCGGTGTAATGTGATACTGTGTGCCATAACATGAATAAGAGACACTACTGTGCGGTGTAATGTGATACTGTGTGGAATAACATTAATAAGAGACACCACTGTGTGGTGTAATGTGATACTGTGTGGCATAACATGAATAAGAGACACCACTGTGTGGTGTAATTTGATACTGTGTGGCATAACATGAATAAGAGACACTACTGTGCGGTGTAATGTGATACTGTGTGGCATAACATGAATAAGAGACACTACTGTGTGGTGTAATGTGATACTGTGTGTCATAACATGAATAATAGACACTACTGTGTGGTGTAATGTGATACTGTGTGGCATAACATGAATAAGAGACACTACTGTGTGGTGTAATGTGATACTGTGTGGCATAACATGAATAAGAGACACCACGGTGCAGTGTAATGTGATACTGTGCGGCATAGCATGAATAAGAGACACTACTGTGCGGTGTAATGTGATACTGTGCGGCATAACAAGAATAAGAGACACTACTGTGGGGTGTAATGTGATACTGTGTAGCATAACATAAATAAGAGACACTACTGTGTGGTGTAATGTTATACTGTGCAGCATAACATGAATAAGAGACACTACTGTGCGGTGTAATGTGATACTGTGCGACATAACATGAATAAGAGACACTACTCTGCGGTGTAATGTGATACTGTGCAGCATAACATGAATAAGAGACACTACTGTGTGGTGTGGTGTAATGTGATACTGTGTGCCATAACATGAATAAGAGACACTACTGTGTGGTGTAATGTGATACTGTGAGGCATAACATGAATAAGAGACACCACTGTGCGGTGTAATGTGATACTGTGCGGCATAACATGAATAAGAGACACTTCTGTGCGGTGTAATGTGATACTGTGCAGCATTACATGAATAAGAGACACTACTGTGAGGTGTAATTTGATACTGTGTGGCATAACATAAATAAGAGACACTACTGTGTGGTGTAATGTTATACTGTGCGGCATAACATGAAAGAGAGACACTACTGTGCGGTGTAATGTGATACTGTGCGACATAACATGAATAAGAGACACTACTCTGCGGTGTAATGTGATACTGTGCAGCATAACATGAATAAGAGACACTACTGTGTGGTGTGGTGTAATGTGATACTGTGTGCCATAACATGAATAAGAGACACTACTGTGTGGTGTAATGTGATACTGTGAGGCATAACATGAATAAGAGACACCACTGTGCGGTGTAATGTGATACTGTGCGGCATAACATGAATAAGAGACACTTCTGTGCGGTGTAATGTGATACTGTGCAGCATTATATGAATAAGAGACACTACTGTGAGGTGTAATTTGATACTGTGTGGCATAACATAAATAAGAGACACTACTGTGTGGTGTAATGTTATACTGTGCGGCATAACATGAAAGAGAGACACTACTGTGCGGTGTAATGTGATACTGTGCGGCATAACATGAATAAGAGACACTACTGTGGGGTGTAATGTGATACTGTGCGGCATAACATGAATAAGAGACACTACTGTGCGGTGTAATGTGATACTGTGCGACATAACATGAATAAGAGACACTACTCTGCGGTGTAATGTGATACTGTGCAGCATAACATGAATAAGAGACACTACTGTGTGGTGTGGTGTAATGTGATACTGTGTGCCATAACATGAATAAGAGACACTACTGTGTGGTGTAATGTGATACTGTGAGGCATAACATGAATAAGAGACACCACTGTGCAGTGTAATGTGATACTGTGCGGCATAACATGAATAAGAGACACTTCTGTGCGGTGTAATGTGATACTGTGCAGCATTACATGAATAAGAGACACTACTGTGAGGTGTAATGTGATACTGTGTGGCATAACATAAATAAGAGACACTACTGTGTGGTGTAATGTTATACGGTGCGGCATAACATGAAAGAGAGACACTACTGTGCGGTGTAATGTGATACTGTGCGGCATAACATGAATAAGAGACACTACTGTGGGGTGTAATGTGATACTGTGCGGCATAACATGAATAAGAGACACTACTGTGGGGTGTAATGTGATACTGTGCGGCATAACATGAATAAGAGACACTACTGTGCGGTGTAATGTGATACTGTGTGTCATAACATGAATAATAGACACTACTGTGTGGTGTAATGTGATACTGTGTGGCATAACATGAATAAGAGACACCACTGTGCAGTGTAATGTGATACTGTGCGGCATAACATGAATAAGAGACACTACTGTGCGGTGTAATGTGATACTGTGCGGCATAACATGAATAAGAGACACTACTGTGGGGTGGTGTAATGTGATACGTTGTGGCATAACATAAATAAGAGACACTACTGTGTGGTGTAATGTTATACTGTGCAGCATAACATGAATAAGAGACACTACTGTGCGGTGTAATGTGATACTGTGCGACATAACATGAATAAGAGACACTACTCTGGGGTGTAATGTGATACTGTGCAGCATAACATGAATAAGAGACACTACTGTGTGGTGTGGTGTAATGTGATACTGTGTGCCATAACATGAATTAGAGACACTACTGTGTGGTGTAATGTGATGCTGTGTGGCATAACATGAATAAGAGACACCACTGTGCGGTGTAATGTGATACTGTGCGGCATAACATGAATAAGAGACACTACTGTGCGGTGTAATGTGATACTGTGCGGCATAACATGAATAAGAGACACAACTGTGGGGTGTAATGTGATACTGTGCGGCATAACATGAATAAGAAACACTACTGTGGGGTGTAATGTGATACTGTGCGGCATAACATGAATAAGAGACACTACTGTGGGGTGTAATGTGATACTGTGCGGCATAACATGAATAAGAGACACTACTGTGCGGTGTAATGTGATACTGTGCAGCATAACATGAATAAGAGACACTACTGTGCGGTGTAATGTGATACTATGCAGCAAAACATGAATAAGAGACACTACTGTGCGGTGTAATATGATACTGTGCAGCATAACATGAATAAGAGACACTACTGTGTGGTGTAATTTGATACTGTGCGGCATAACATGAATAAGAGACAATTCTGTGGGGTATAATGTGATACTGTGTGGCATAACATGAATAAGAGACACCACTGTGTGGTGTAATGTGATACTGTGCAACATAACATGAATAAGAGACACTACTGTGCGGTGTAATGTGATACTGTGCGGCATAACATGAATAAGAGACACTACTGTGGGGTGTAATGTGATACTGTGTGGCATAATGTGAATAAGAGACACCACTGTGTGGTGTAATGTGATACTGTGCAGCATAACATGAATAAGAGACACTACTGTGTGGTGTAATGTGATACTGTGCGGCATAACATGAATAAGAGACACTACTGTGGGGTGTAATGTGATACTGTGTGGCATAACATAAATAAGAGACACTACTGTGTGGTGTAATGTTATACTGTGCAGCATAACATGAATAAGAGACACTACTGTGCGGTGTAATGTGATACTGTGCGACATAACATGAATAAGAGACACTACTGTGGGGTGTAATGTGATACTGTGTGGCATAACATGAATAAGAGACACCACTGTGTGGTGTAATGTGATACTGTGCAGCATAACATTAATAAGAGACACTACTGTGCGGTGTAATGTGATACTGTGCAGCATAACATGAATAAGAGACAATACTGTGGGGTGTAATGTGATACTGTGCAGCATAACATGAATAAGAGACACTACTGTGCGGTGTAATGTGATACTGTGCGGCATAACATGAACAAGAGACACTACTGTGGGGTGTAATGTGATACTGTGCAGCATAACATGAATAAGAGACACTACTGTGGGGTGTAATGTGATACTGTGCGGCATAACATGAATAAGAGACACTACTGTGGGGTGTAATGTGATACTGTGCGGCATAACTGTTACAATCCTGAGCACTCATGTTTTGTTTTTGTTATAAATTACCTTTGCTCCAGTTTGTGGAACTACAGGTCACAGCTAGCTCCTGCATAGTTGTCTCCCAGTGCCTTTGCTCCTGCACTCAGCAACTGACTTCACCGGTGTCTGGATTCTGTAATTACAGCTCGTTACCTGGAAACTACTATTCAGCTTGTCAGCCTGCTCAGTCTGCACTGCAGCTGTATGTTATATCAATTACTGGGGGCCTGTCTGGTGCTCACAACTGATTGGTCCAGCCTGTTCTTTTAAGCCTCTCAATCCCAAGAGGCTTTGCCAGTTATAACTACTCCATGTGGTGTTCTGCTTCCTGGTTCCTCTCTGGTCTCAGTTCATCTGTCCAGTGGGTATTGCCTTGTTCCAGTATTGAATTCCAGCATCAACATCTTGCTGACGACTTTAGTCTGCCGACTGCCGCTACCTCCTGTGTCACCACTGGAGTGCCTGCTGCTGTTCCATCTCCACGGCCCCAGCGTACCATCAGGCCGTGTGCACCCTGCCACCTTCTCCAGTTCCTGTTTGTTCCTGTGTATCCCTGCGGTTGGTCATATACAACACCTCTACCATAATTCCAGTCCAGTTCAGGTATGAAGTGACCCAGACCTGCACGTCGGAAGCCGCGAAGCCCATATCCCCTTGCGGGGTTCCCTGGTGAAAACCTTCCGGCGTGTTAGACTCCGCGCCTCTGTTCTGGGTAACGTCAACCACTTGGTACCTGATCCCGAATTCCGGACTCTGCACCAGTTCCTGACATTATAACTGGCCCACCACTTCCTGAGCATGGACCCGTCACAACAAAATCCGGCTCAAATCTTGGCTGGTCAAATACAAAATTTGACGCAGCAACTGCAAGATCTAAAGCTCCAAGTTTCCACCCAGGAAGAAACTAGCAGGTCATTGGTTGTAACCAGAGCTCCTGGGCCTGAACCAAAGCTGCATCTTCCAGATCGGTTTACAGGTGACCGGAAACAGTTCCAGAATTTCCGTGATAGCTGCAAGCTATATTTCAGACTCCGGCCATTATCGTCTGGTTCTGAGGCTCAGCGAGTAGGTATCATCATCTCCCTCCTGCAGGGGGAACCCCAGTCCTGGGCGTTCGGATTAAAAACGGAGAATCCCGCCTTGCACACAGTGGATGCCTTTTTTAGCGCCCTAGGAATTCTTTATGATGACCCGGACCGAGCAGCTTCTGCAGAGGCTCACTTACGAGCCCTGAGACAAGGGAAAAACACGGCCGAGGTATACTGCACTGAGTTTCGCAGATGGGCAGGTGATAGTGGTTGGAATGACCCAGCCCTCCGAAGTCAGTTCCGCTTAGGCCTCACTGAGCAAATTAAAGATTACCTTGTCCAGTATCCTACTCCTGAAACCCTGGACAAGCTCATGCAGTTAGCAATTCGAGTAGATCGTCGGATCAGGGAACGGAGGATGGAGAAAGGTGGAGGGTCACCATCTCCCTCAGCAGTAGCCTTGGAAGAAGCCGAAGATTCCAGTGAACCCATGCAGATTGGGGCCTTTCGTCTTGCTGCTCAGGAAAAATCTCGTAGACGATTGATGGGCCTATGCTTATATTGTGGAGCAAAGGGTCATTTTGCTAATGTTTGCACCCTGAAGTCGGGAAAAGACAAGACCCAGGGGTAAAAGGGGAGTTACTCCTGGGTCTGGCTGGAATCTCTACAAAAAATTCAGTCTTGCTTCCAGTTCAAATTAGTCTACCTACTCAGCAAGTTGCAGTCAAGGCTTTTGTTGATTGTGGTGCAGTTGCCAACTTTATGGATATCTCTTTTCGCCCGGTCCTGGAACATTCCTATACTAAAGATGAAGCCTTCTGTGACTATTTGTGGCCTTGACGGTAACCCCCTCCTCAGTGGGCAAGTGTCTCAGCAAACTCCTCCTGTTCATTTAACTACTGGTCTTCTGCATTCGGAGAAGATTATTTTCCTCCTTGTCAATTGCCCCATGGCCTCCATAGTCCTAGGGCTTCCATGGTTGAAATCCCATAATCCATCCATCTGCTGGAAGACAGGAGAACTCTTACAGTGGGGAACAAAATGTACAGGAAGATGTCTGTCCTTGCCAGTGCGATGCTCTCAAGTTATACCAGAGGGGCTACCGACTCCATATCATTCATTTGCGGATGTCTTCTCCAAAAAGAGGCGGATACTCTCCCCCCCCCATCGACCTTACGACTGTGCCATCAGTCTGGTATCCGAAGATAAATTACCTAAGGGTATATTATATGCTCTTTCTTTGCCAGAAACTAAAGCCATGGAAGACTATATTCAGGAGAACCTAAGCAAAGGGTTTATTTGTCCCTCAAAATCACCAGTAGGAGCAGGATTCTTCTTTGTGGCAAAAAAGGACGGCTCCTTACGTCCATGCATTGATTATAGAGGACTCAACAAAATCACGGTTAAGAATTCTTATCCTTCGCCTTTGATTTCCGTGTTGTTTGATCAACTCCGGATGGCGGAAATCTTCTCTAAAATTGATCTTCGGGGGGCATATAACCTCATACGAATTAAGGCCGGTGACGAGTGGAAGACGGCCTTCAACACTCATTCTGGGCATTATGAATACCTTGTTATGCCATTTGGATTGTCAAATGTTCCTGCCGTCTTCCAAGATTTTATCAATGATGTGCTCCGAGAATTCCTGGGAAAATTTGTTGTGGTCTACTTGGACGACATCCTGATATATTCACGGTCACTTGAGCAGCATCGAGTCCATGTCCAGATGGTGTTGCAAAAGCTCCGGGAGCACCATCTATACGCCAAGTTAGAAAAATGTGAATTCGAAGTGAAGGAAGTCGCTTTCTTAGGATACGTCATCACTCCCAAGGGGTTCTCCATGGATCCCAGTAAGCTTCAAGAAATTCAAGATTGGGCACAACCTACTAACCTTAAAGCTATACAACGCTTTCTTGGGTTCGCTAATTATTACAGGAGATTTATTCGTTCATTTTCAGACATTGTTGCACCTATTGTTGCTTTGACCAAGAAAGGTGCGGATCCATCACATTGGTCACCTTCAGCTCTGCAAGCTTTTCTCAAGTTAAAAAAAGCCTTTATATCTGCACCTGTTCTTAGTCATCCAAATCCTGACCTGCCTTTTGTTATGGAAGTGGATGCTTCTGAAGTGGGAGTGGGAGCAGTCCTATCACAGAAAGATCCAGTGGATTCTAAACTTCACCCGTGCTCTTTTCTGTCCAGAAAGTTCTCTCCTGCGAAGCCAACTATGATGTTGGAAATCGTGAACTGCTTGCTATCAAGTGGGCTCTAGAAGAATGGAGGCATTGGTTGGAAGGGGCGAGATACGTGATTACAATCCTCACTGACCATAAAAACTTATCCTATATTGAGTCAGCCAAGAGACTGAATCCAAGACAGGCACAATGGGCATTATTCTTCACTAGATTCAACTATGTGATCTCCTATCGGCCAGGATCAAAGAATCTTAAAGCAGATGCCTTGTCACGAAGCTTCCTTCCAATTCAAAATTCATCCTGCTCTTCTGAACCAATTATTCCTGTTTCCAATATCCATGCTGGTCTTGCTCAAGATTTAGTCTCCCAGATTCAAGCCAAACAGTCTCTTGCACCCATGGGGACTCCCTCAAGACTCCTCTTTGTCCCTAAAGAGTACAGGAAAGCAGTTTTATCTGAATTTCATGTAAAAAGAGTCTCTGGGCATCCAGGGATTTCTAAGACTCTGGATTTATTGTCTCACTCAGTTTGGTGGCCTTCTATGTATCAAGATGTTAGAGAGTTCATTCTTGCTTGTGAGATCTGTGCTCAACATAAAACTCCTCGTAAAGCTCCCATGGGACATCTTACGCCTCTTACGGTTCCCTCAAGACCTTGGTCCCATATTTCTATGGACTTTGTGGTTGATCTTCCCAAGTCATCGGGGTACAATACCATTTGGGTTGTGGTAGACCGGTTCAGTAAGATGGCTCACTTTGTTCCTCTTCTCAAGCTCCCCAGTGCCAGGGAATTGGCAACCTTGTTTATCCAACATATCTTTAAATTACATGGATTACCACAGGACATCGTCTCCGACAGAGGAACTCAGTTTATTGCTCAATTCTGGCGAGCTTTCTGTTCAGCCTTGGACATTAATCTTAGTCTGTCCTCTGGTTATGATCCGCAATCCAATGGACAGACTGAGCGAGTGAACCAGTCTCTTGAACAGTATCTCCGTTGTTATGTTTCCAAGTACTATAACGATTGGGTGGACCATCTGGCATTTGCTGAATTTGCATATAATAATTCCAGTCACTCTTCTTCATCCATGTCACCCTTCTTTTGTCTCTCTGGGTTCCATCATAGGTCTAACGCTTTTGACATCCTGCAGCAACAGACTTCTTCCCTTGATCCTGTAGCTCGTCTGAGGAAAATTTGGAGGAGAGTACGTCTGGCACTCAACCAAGTCTCTGTTCGTCCCAAACAATTTGCTGACAGACGACGAAGACCTTGTACTCTTAAAGTGGGTGACATGGTGTGGCTGTCCACTCGAAATATCAAGTTACGCCAGCCCTCTCAAAAATTTGGGCCTAGGTTCATTGGTCCATTCCGGATTATTAGACAGATTAATCCAGTAGCCTTTCGACTCCTTTTACCAAAATCACTTAAGATCAATAACACTTTCCACTGTTCCTTGTTGAAACCAGCATTTGTGTCCCAGAGATTTAGAAGATCTCCTTCCAGAAGGCCTGCCGCTGTGTTAGTTCAAGGTCACAAGGAGTTTGTTGTGGAAAAGATTCTGGATTCCAAGTTCAGGAGGGGTCAAGTTCATTTCCTCGTGCATTGGAAGGGTTACGGTCCGGAAGAGAGAACCTGGGTACCAGAGCGGTTTCTTCATGCACCCAGACTTAAGAGGTCTTTCTTCTGTGAATTTCCGGATAAGCCTGGTTCTAGGGGCTCTTAACCCCTCTTCAAGGGGGGGGGGGGGGACTGTTACAATCCTGAGCACTCATGTTTTGTTTTTGTTATAAATTACCTTTGCTTCAGTTTGTGGAACTACAGGTCACAGCTAGCTCCTGCATAGTTGTCTCCCAGTGCCTTTGCTCCTGCACTCAGCAACTGACTTCACAGGTGTCTGGATTCTGTAATTACAGCTCGTTACCTGGAAACTACTATTCAGCTTGTCAGCCGGCTCAGTCTGCACTGCAGCTGCATGTTATATCAATTACTGGGGGCCTGTCTGGTGCTCACAACTGATTGGTCCAGCCTGTTCTTTTAAGCCTCTCAATCCCAAGAGGCTTTGCCAGTTATAACTACTCCATGTGGTGTTCTGCTTCCTGGTTCCTCTCTGGTCTCAGTTCATCTGTCCAGTGGGTAATGCCTTGTTCCAGTATTGAATTCCAGCTTCAACATCTTGCTGACGACTTTAGTCTGCCGACTGCTGCTACCTCCTGTGTCACCCCTGGAGTGCCTGCTGCTGTTCCATCTCCACGGCCCCAGCGTACCATCTGGCCGTGTGCACCCTGCCACCTTCTCCAGTTCCTGTTTGTTCCTGTGTATCCCTGCGGTTGGTCATATACAACACCTCTACCATAACTCCAGTCCAGTTCAGGTATGAAGTGACCCAGACAGGGGGCCGCGACCTGCACGTCGGAAGCAGCGAAGCCCATATCCCCTTGCGGGGTTCCCTGGTGAAAACCTTCCGGCATGTTAGACTCCGCGCCTCTGTTCTGGGTAACGTTAACCACTTGGTACCTGATCCCGAAATCCGGATTCTGCACCAGTTCCTGACAACAACATGAATAAGAGACACTACTGTGCGGTGTAATGTGATACTGTGCGGCATAACATAAAATGGAGACACTACTGTGTGGTGTAATATGATACTGTGTGGCATTACATGAATAAGAGACACTACTGTGTGGTGTAATATGATACTGTGTGGCATAACATGAAAAAGAGACACTACTGTGTGGTGTAATATGATACTGTGCGGCATAACACGAATAAGAGACACTACTGTGGGGTGTAATGTGATACTGTGTGGCATAACATGAATAAGAGACACTACTGTGTGGTGTAATGTGATACTGTGCAGCATAACATGAATAAAAGACACTACTGTGTGGTGCAATATGATACTGTGCAGCATAACATGAATAAGAGACACTACTGTGCGGTGTAATGTGATACTGTGTGGCATAATGTGAATAAGAGACACTACTATGCGGTGTAATGTGATGCTGTGTGGCATTACATGAATAAGAGACACTACTGTGAAGTGTAATGTGATACTGTTTGAAATAACGTGAATAAGAGACACCAATGTGTGGTGTAATGTGATACTGTGTGGCATAACATAAATAAGAGAAACTACTGTGCGGTGTAATGTGATACTGTGTGGCATAACATGAATAAGAGACACTGCTGTGTAGTATAAACTGATACTGTGTGGCATAACGTGAATAAGAGATACTACTGTGCGGTGTAATGTGATACTCTGTGGCTTAACGTGAATAAGAGACACTACTGTGTAGTGTAATTTGATATTGTGCGGCATAATGTGAATAAGAGACACTACTGTGCAGTGTAATGTGATACTGTGTGGCATAACATGAATAAGAGACACTATTGTGCGGTGTAATGTGATACTGTGTGGCATAACATGAATAAGAGACACTACTGTGCGGTGTAATGTTATACTGTGTGGCATAACGTGAATAAGAGACTACTGTGAAGTGTAATGTGATACTGTGCAGCATAACATGAATAAGAGACACTACTGTGCAGTGTAATGTGATACTGTGCGGCATAACGTGAATAAGAGACACTACTATGCGGTGTAATGTGATGCTGTGTGGCATAACATGAAAAAGAGACACCACTGTGTGGTGTAATGTGATACTGTGTGGCATAACATAAATAAGAGACACTACTGTGCGGTGTAATGTGATACTGTGTGGCATAACATGAATAAGAGACACTGCTGTGTGGTATAATCTGATACTGTGTGGCATAACGTGAATAAGAGACACTACTGTGTGGTGTAATGTGATACTCTGTGGCTTAACGTGAATAAGAGACCCTACTGTGTTGAGTAATGTGATACTGTGCGGCATAACGTGAATAAGAGACACTATTTGCGGTGTAATGTGATACTCTGTGGCTTAACGTGAATAAGAGACACTACTGTGCGGTGTAATGTGATATTGTGCGGCATAATGTGAATAAGAGACACTACTGTGCGGTGTAATGTGATACTGTGTGGCATAACATGAATAAGAGACACTATTGTGCGGTGTAATGTGATACTGTGTGGCATAACATGAATAAGAGACACTACTGTGCGGTGTAATGTTATACTGTGTGGCATAACGTGAATAAGAAACTACTGTGAAGTGTAATGTGATACTGTGCAGCATAACATGAATAAGAGACACTACTGTGTGGTGTAATGTGATACTGTGCGGCGTAACATAAATAAGATACACTACTGTGTGGTGTAATATGATACTGTGCAGCATAACATGAATAAGAGGCACTACTGTGCGGTGTAATGTGATGCTGTGTGGCATAACATGAAAAAGAGACACTACTGTGAAGTGTAATGTGATACTGTGTGGCATAACGTGAATAAGAGACACCACTGTGTGGTGTAATGTGATACTGTGTGGCATAACATAAATAAGAGACACTACAGTGCGGTGTAATGTGATACTGTGTGGCATAACATGAATAAGAGACACTGCTGTGTGGTATATTCTGATACTGTGTGGCATAACGTGAATAAGAGACACTACTGTGCGGTGTAATGTGATACTCTGTGTCTTAACGTGAATAAGAGACCCTACTGTGTTGAGTAATGTGATACTGTGCGGCATAACGTGAATAAGAGACACTACTGTGCGGTGTAATGTGATACTGTGTGGCATAACATGAATAAGAGACACTACTGTGAAGTGTAAAGTGATACTGTGTGGCATAACGTGAACAAGAGACACTACTGTGCGGTGTAATGTAATACTGTGTGGCATAACATGAATAAGAGACTACTGAGCGGTGTAATGTGATACTGTGTGCCATAACATGAATAAGAGACACTACTGTGAAGTGTAATGTGATACTGTGTGGCATAACGTGAATATTAGACACCACTGTGTGGTGAAATGTGATACTGTGTGGCATAACATAAATAAGAGACACTACTGTGCGGTGTAATATGATACTGTGTGGCATAACATGAATAAGAGACACTACTATGTGGTATAATGTGACACTGTGTGGCATAACGTGAATAAGAGACACTACTGTGCGGTGTAATGTGATACTGTGTGTCATAACATGAATAAGAGACACTACTGTGTGGTGTAATGTGATACTGTGTGCCATAACATGAATAAGAGACACTACTGTGGGGTGTAATGTGATACTGTGTGTCATAACATGAATAAGAGACACTGCTGTGTGGTGTAATGTGATACTGTGTGCCATAACATGAATAAGAGACACTGCTGTGGGGTGTAATGTGATACTGTGTGTCATAACATGAATAAGAGACACTGCTGTGTGGTGTAATGTGATACTGTGTGTCATAACATGAATAAGAGACACTACTGTGTGGTGTAATGTGATACTGTGTGCCATAACATGAATAAGAGACACTACTGTGGGGTGTAATGTGATACTGTGTGTCATAACATGAATAAGAGACACTGCTGTGTGGTGTAATGTGATACTGTGTGCCATAACATGAATAAGAGACACTGCTGTAGGGTGTAATGTGATACTGTGTGTCATAACATGAATAAGAGACACTACTGTGTGGTGTAATGTGATACTGTGTGCCATAACATGAATAAGAGACACTACTGTGGGGTGTAATGTGATACTGTGTGGCATAACATGAATAAGAGACACTACTGTGCGGTGTAATGTGATACTGTGTGCCATAACATGAATAAGAGACACTACTGTGCGGTGTAATGTGATACTGTGTGGCATAACGTGAATAAGAGACACTACTGTGCGGTGTAATGTGATACTGTGTGTCATAACATGAATAAGAGTGTCACAACTGAGGGTTTTAGCTGACAGGAGGAAGCCTCAGTTGTAGGGGCTAAGAGGAACTTAAACCGGGGAGGTTTAATCAGACCCCTGGACATGTAAGTGTTAAAAGGAAACCCGAAGGTGTGACCATGACAACCAGGTAAAAGTAAATTAAAAGTTTATTGACAAACTCCGTGTAACAACAGACAGCAAATAATAAAAATATCAATGATAAATAATATGATTCCTGGAGCACTCTGACCATGAAATGGTTTCACAGGACACTGGTAGGTTAAGAACAGTTGTTAAAGTCCTTAGATGGAATAACCTTACCAGGCCTGGCTGTAGTAGTGAAGATATCCAAGGAACATGCCAGTAGATGGAACAGATGAAGCTGGTAACTTGAATCAGCTGTTGTAATTGCTGGATAGAACCAGCCAGGTGGTAAGACACGGAGTGGATGCGGAATGGAATCAGCCAGATGATAAAGTCACTGAATGAATGCTGGGTGGAACCAGCCAGGTGATGAAACACGGAGTGAATATAATAAGATGCTAGGGAGCGTGGAAACAGAGGAGTTGAAGGATGATTACCGGTGGTAGTGGATACTGCTGGAAGAAGATAAAATAGCTGGAAGCTGGAAACTGGAAACTGGATCAGCCACGGAGGACTGCAGAGTCAGGCTGCACCGCAGGATGGTAGGCAGGTGCGGGTCTCTTTAGTGGATGCTGGAGACAGGAGCTGGAACCTGGAAACACAACCACAGGAGAGAGACTGGAACAAGGTATGACAAACAAAGCACTGACCATTTCCTGGCCCAGGCACAGGATACTTATACCTGCAGCAATGCAGGTATTGGCTAGGCAATTATGCAGATTTCCAGGCAGTGGATTGGAGGAACTGAAGCATGTGATTAGATCCAACATGGCTGCGCCCATGTTAGAACTTGGAGGGAAAACTGGCTTGGGAAACCATGTGGAAACATAACTGTAATGGCGGCGCCGGCCACAGAGGACAGGAGACGCCAGACTGACAAATGTATGCTGAGACTCGTGGATGACAACGGAGGCCGCGGCAGGCATGGAACACCACACTGACAACCTACACCTATAACACAGGAGCGGCGGCGGAGGCCGCGGAGAACGGGAGACGCCATGCAGGATTCAAACATGGCACCGCTGTGACAGCATCTCAGCGTGACAGGAGGAATGTGCAGTATGTGGACACAGATGAGATCCGGCCTCGGAACGCTGAGCGAGCCTCAGGAGACATCTGAAAGGCAGGTAATGGCGTCCAGATACCCGGATCGTGACAGCACCCCCCCCTTTAGGAGTGGCCCCAGGACGCTTCTTAGGCTTTAGAGGAAACTTCGAGTGGAAATTCCGGACCAAGGCAGGAGCATGGACATCAGACGCATTGGTCCAAGAGCGTTCTTCAGGACCATAGCCTTTCCAGTCAATAAGATACTGCAACTGACCGTAACGGAAACATGAGTCCAGAATCTTGGCCACCTCATACTCGATTCCCCGTTGAGTCTGAACTTTAGGAGTTGGAGGAAGTGCAGAATGAAACCGATTCAGGATCAGCGGTTTCAACAGGGAAACATGGAATGTCCTGGGTATTTTCAAGAAGGGAGGTAACTGGAGTCTGTAAGCAACAGGATTGATGACTTGTTCAATTTTAAAAGGACCGATGTAACGAGGAGCAAATTTCATGCTGGGAACTCTCAACCTCAAATTCTTCGTGGACAACCATACTCGATCACCCACCTTGAGAGCAGGAACCGCTCTACGCTTCCTATCCGCAAACTTCTTGTACCTAAATGAGGCTTTAAGCAGGGCTGCGCGGACATTCTTCCAGTTGTTTGAAAACTGACGCAAGGTGACATCCACTGCTGGAACAGAAGTTGCTGGAATCGGTTGGAATTCTGGAACCTTAGGGTGAAATCCATAGTTGATGAAGAATGGTGTTGAGGAGGATGAGGAATGGTATTGATTGTTGTGGCTAAATTCTGCCCAAGGAAGGAGTTGAACCCAGTCATCTTGGGAGGAAGACACATAAATGCGGAGGAAGGCCTCCAAGTCCTGATTCACCCTCTCGGTTTGACCATTGGTCTGAGGATGGTAAGCTGTAGAAAACTTTAACTTGACTTGGAGGGCTTGACAAAAACTTTGCCAAAATTTGGCTACAAATTGTACTCCACGATCGGAGATGATCTCTTCAGGAAGACCGTGAAGTCGGAAGATCTCTTGGATAAACACTTGGGCCAACTTGGAAGCTGACGGGAGACCGGTGAGGGGTATGAAATGTGCCATCTTGGTGAACCGGTCAACTACCACCCAGATGGTATTAAACTTATTGCATATAGGCAGATCTGTAACAAAGTCCATCGACAAATGGGTCCACGGTCGACTGGGAACAGATAATGGAACCAGTTGCCCCGCAGGAGACTGGCGGGGAACTTTGTGTTGGGCACACTTTGGGCAAGAGGCAATAAACTCCTTGACGTCCTTCTTCAGAGTTGGCCACCAGCAGGACCTAGAGATAAACTCGAGGGTTTTCTGAATGCCTGTATGTCCGGCAAAACGGGAAGCATGGGCCCAATGCATGAGCTTCTTCCTTAACACCGGCTTCACAAAACTTTTCCCTGGTGGGGGCGTAGAGTCCATCCTTACCGTGGAGAATGCCAACGGATTAATAATAGGATGCTTGTCTGAAGACTCTGACTCGTTTTCTTGCTCCCAAGAGCAGGAAAGGGCATCGGCCTTGCGATTCTGAGAGCCCGGACAGAACTGGAGTTTAAAGTTGAACCTGAAAAAGAAAAGTGCCCATCTGGCCTGACGGGGGTTAAGACATTGTGCGCCTTTCAGGTATAAAAGATTCTTGTGGTCGGTAAGTATCGTGATTGAATGAGAAGCTCCCTCCAACAGATAGCTCCACTCCTCAAGAGCGAGCTTGATGGCTAGCAACTCCTGGTCGCCAATGGCATAGTTGCGCTCAGCTGGGGAGAACTTCCGGGAGAAGAAACTGCAGGGATGTAGATGGCCATCTTTAGCCCTCTGGGATAACACCGCTCCTACTCCAACGGAGGAGGCATCCACCTCTAAGATGAAAGGAGAGTCGGTGTCGGGCTGTTTCAGAACTGGTGCAGAGATGAAACGTTGTTTTAGAAGATGAAAAGCTTGCGTAGCTTCTTCAGACCACTTGGACGGGTTAGCACCCTTCTTGGTTAATGCAGTGATAGGCGCCACAATGGTGGAAAAGTCTCGTATGAACTTTTTGTAATAATTGGCGAACCCTAAGAACCTCTGGACCCCTTTGAGGGTTAAGGGTATCGGCCAATTCTGAATTGCTTGTAGTTTCTCAGGATCCATCTCTAGTCCGGAACCGGACACAATGTAACCTAGGAACGGAATGGATTTAACTTCAAAGACACATTTCTCCAATTTGCAATAGAGATGATTGACACGGAGACGGGACAGAACCTCCTTTACCCAGAAACGATGTTCCTCTAGATTATTGGCAAGGATGAGGATATCATCTAGATAAACCACGACATGGCGGTATAAGATGTCTCTGAAGATCTCATTCACGAAATGCTGGAAGACAGCTGGAGCATTGCTCAATCCGAAGGGCATGACAAGGTACTCATAATGTCCATCACGGGTGTTAAAAGCGGTCTTCCACTCGTCACCCTCACGGATCTGGATGAGATTGTAGGCACCCCTCAAATCCAACTTTCTAAAGATGGTTGCTCCGCTGACTCTATCGAAAAGCTCTGTAATCAAAGGTAAAGGATACGGTTCTTGACGGTAATGTCGTTCAGACCTCTGTAATCAATGCACGGTCGCAGACCACCGTCCTTCTTCTTAACGAAGAAGAAGCCTGCGCCAGCTGGAGAAAAAGAAGGTCGGATAAAACCTTTCGCCAGGTTCTCTTTGATGTACTCCTCCATGGAGTGCGTCTCAGGCAGAGACAACGGGTAAGTTCGGCCTCGAGGTGGAACCTTCCCTGGAATGAGATCAATTGGGCAGTCCCATTCTCTATGAGGAGGAAGGATATCAGCAGAAGCCTTACTGAACACGTCCGTGTAGTCTTGATATGGAGGAGGTGGAACATCAGATGACCTGGGGAAAGAAGAACAAACAGGAAGCACTTTGGACAAACAAGTCTTAGCACAGGAGGGACCCCATGCTAGTATTTGCGTAGTCGTCCAGTCAATCGACGGATTGTGGAGACGGAGCCATGGAAGGCCCAAAACCACTGGATGTGTGGCTCTTGGAATCACTAGGAAGGAAATAAATTCTGCATGAAGAACTCCCACTCTCAGACGAACTGGTAGAGTCCTTAGAGAAATAACTGTGTCAAAAATCTTGCTGCCATCTACTGCAGTTAAGGAGATGGACGAAGGAAGTCTCTCGGTGGGTAGGGACCACCGTTTAACATAAGCTTCGGTTATGAAATTCCCAGCTGCTCCGGAATCAAGGAGGGCAATGACGTTCCTGTAACGTTGAGCAATTTGGAGCGAGACTGGGAGATTACAATCATGAGGAGATGGAGAGGAGATCATTACTCCTAGCCGGCCCTCTCCTTGGCGAGCTAGGATTTGAAGTTTCCCGGACGTTTGGGACAGGCATTGATAATGTGAGACGGAGCTGCACAATAGAGACAGAGAGACTCAGAGAGACTCAGAGAGACGTCTTCGGCGCTCAGCGGGAGTTAGACGGGAACGGCCAATTTGCATGGGCTCATCCTTGGACGGAGACGGTTGACGAAGAGGAGGAGCAGAAGATTTTGGAGCAGACGATCTTCCTCGCTCGGTTGCTCTCTCTCTGAAACGTAGATCAACCTTCATGCAAAGAGAAATTAGCTCATCCAACTTAGAGGGCAAGTCTCTGGTAGCTAACTCATCCTTGATGCGTTCTGATAAGCCATGCCAGAATGCAGCATACAAGGCCTCGTCGTTCCATGCCAGTTCGGATGCCAGGATTTTGAACTGTATGAGATACTGTCCCACAGTACGTGTTCCCTGGCGTAAACGGAGAATCTCAGATGAAGCAGAGGTTACCTGGCCTGGCTCGTCGAAGATGCACCTGAATGTTGCCACAAAGTTCGTATAGGAGGACAGCAGGGGATCAGACTTCTCCCATAATGGTGATGCCCAGTCAAGGGCTGAGCCGCTGAGAAGGGAAATGATATAGGCAATTTTAGTACGGTCACTGGGGAAATTGCCAGGCTGAAGCTCAAAGTGGATTTTGCATTGGTTAAGAAATCCCCTGCAGAACCTTGGAGATCCGTCAAATTTTGCTGGCGTTTGGAGATGAAGACGTGGAATGGAAATGGGTAAGGTGGGTGGGGTTACAGCTGGTGTCACTGTAGTGGACGCACCGGACGTGCCAGGTCCACGGAGGGTCGTTTGAATCCCATCCAGCCGCGTAGAGAGATCCTGGAGACAGCGGATGATGTGGCCTTGTGCAGCCTCCTGATGTTCGAGTCTGGCTGCCAGTTCTTGCATCGGCCTAGCCGCTTGATCCTGGTCTCCAGCTGGATTCATATGGTCAGTGCTTACTGT
Source organism: Pseudophryne corroboree (assembly GCF_028390025.1). Lineage (NCBI taxonomy): Eukaryota > Metazoa > Chordata > Amphibia > Anura > Myobatrachidae > Pseudophryne > Pseudophryne corroboree. Next base: position 1,205,451,449 of record NC_086444.1, read on the forward strand.
CACAACTGAGGGTTTTAGCTGAAAGGAGGAAGCCTCAGTTGTAGGGGCTGAGAGGAACTTAAACCGGGGAGGTTTAATCAGACCCCTGGACATGTAAGTGTTAAAAGGAAACCCGAAGGTGTGACCATGACAACCAGGTAAAAGTAAATTAAAAGTTTATTGACAAACTCCGTGTAACAACAGACAGCAAATAATAAAAATGGCAATGATAAATAATATGATTCCTGGAGCACTCTGACCATGAAATGGTTTCACAGGACACTGGTAGGTTAAGAACAGTTGTTAAAGTCCTTAGATGGAATAACCTTACCAGGCCTGGCTGTAGTAGTGAAGATATCCAAGGAACATGCCAGTAGATGGAACAGATGAAGCTGGTAACTTGAATCAGCTGTTGTAATTGCTGGATAGAACCAGCCAGGTGGTAAGACACGGAGTGGATGCTGAATGGAATCAGCCAGATGATAAAGTCACTGAATGAATGCTGGGTGGAACCAGCCAGGTGATGAAACACGGAGTGAATATAGTAAGATGTTAGGGAGCGTGGAAACAGAGGAGTTGAAGGATGATTACCGGTGGTAGTGGATACTGCTGGAAGCAGATAAAATAGCTGGAAGCTGGAAACTGGATCAGCCATGGAGGACTGCAGAGTCAGGCTGCACCGCAGGATGGTAGGCAGGTGCGGGTCTCTTTAGTGGATGCTGGAGACAGGAGCTGGAACCTGGAAACACAACCACAGGAGAGAGACTGGAACAAGGTATGACAAACAAAGCACTGACCATTTCCTGGCCCAGGCACAGGATACTTATACCTGCAGCAATGCAGGTATTGGCTAGGCAATTATGCAGATTTCCAGGCAGTGGATTGGAGGAACTGAAGCATGTGATTAGATCCAACATGGCTGCGCCCATGTTAGAACTTGGAGGGAAAACTGGCTTGGGAAACCCTGTGGAAACATAACTGTAATGGCGGCGCCGGCCACAGAGGACAGGAGACGCCAGACTGACAAATGTATGCTGAGACTCGTGGATGACAACGGAGGCCGCGGCAGGCATGGAACACCACACTGACAACCTTCACCTATAACACAGGAGTGGCGGTGGAGGCCGCGGAGAACGGGAGACACCATGCAGGATTCAAACATGGCGCCGCTGTGACAGCATCTCAGCGTGACAGGAGGAATGTGCAGTATGTGGACACAGATGAGATCCGGCCTTGGAACGCTGAGCGAGCCTCAGGATACATCTGAAAGGCAGGTAATGGCGTCCAGATACCCGGATCTTGACAAAGAGACACTACTGTGTGGTGTAATGTGATACTGTGTGCCATAACATGAATAAGAGACACAACTGTGCGGTGTAATGTGATACTGTGTGTCATAACATGAATAAGAGACACTACTGTGTAGTGTAATGTGATACTGTGTACCATAACATGAATAAGAGACACTACTGTTGGGTGTAATGTGATACTGTGTGGCATAACATGAATAAGAGACACTACTATGGAATGTAATGTGATACTGTGTGTCATAACATGAATAAGAGACACTACTGTGTGGTGTAATGTGATACTGTGTGCCATAACATGAATAAGAGACACTACTGTGGGGTGTAATGTGATACTGTGTGGCATAACATGAATAAAAGACACTACTGTGCGGTGTAATGTGATACTGTGTGCCATAACATGAATCAGAGACACTACTGTTCGGTGTAATGTGATACTGTGTGGCATAATATGAATAAGAGACACTACTGTGCGGTGTAATGTGATACTGTGTGCCATAACATGAATAAGAAACACTACTGTGCGGTGTAATGTGATACTGTGTGGCATAACGTGAATAAGAGACACTACTGTGGGGTGTAATGTGATACTGTGTGGCATAACGTGAATAAGAGACACTACTGTGTGGTGTAATGTGATACTGTGTGGCATAACATGAATAAGAGACACTACTGTGCGGTGTAATGTGATACTGTGTGCCATAACATGAATAAGAGACACTACTGAGCGGTGTAATGTGATACTGTGTGGCATAACGTGAATAAGAGACACTACTGTGCGGTGTAATGTTATACTGTGTGGCATAACGTGAATAAGAGACACTACTGTGTGGTGTAATGTGATACTGTGTGTCATAACATGAATAAGAGACACTACTGTGTAGTGTAATGTGATACTGTGTACCATAACATGAATAAGAGACACTACTGTGGGGTGTAATGTGATGCTGTGTGGCATAACATGAATAAGAAACACTACTATGGAATGTAATGTGATACTGTGTGTCATAACATGAATAAGAGACACTACTGTGCGGTGTAATGTGATACTGTGTGCCATAACATGAATAAGAGACACTACTGTGGGGTGTAATGTGATACTGTGTGCCATAACATGAATAAGAGACACTACTGTGGGGTGTAATGTGATACTGTGTGGCATAACATGAATAAAAGACACTACTGTGCGGTGTAATGTGATACTGTGTGGCATAATATGAATAAGAGACACTACTGTGCGGTGTAATGTGATACTGTGTGCCATAACGTGAATAAGAGACACTACTGTGCGGTGTAATGTGATACTGTGTGGCATAACGTGAATAATAGACACTACTGTGCGGTGTAACGTGATACTGTGTGGCATAACGTGAATAAGAGACACTACTGTGTGGTGTAATGTGATACTGTGTGGCATAACATGAATAAGAGACACTACTGTGCGGTGTAATGTGATACTGTGTGCCATAACATGAATAAGAGACACTACTGTGCGGTGTAATGTGATACTGTGTGGCATAACGTGAATAAGAGACACTACTGTGCGGTGTAATGTTATACTGTGTGGCATAACGTGAATAAGAGACACTACTGTGCGGTGTAATGTGATACTGTGTGGCATAACGTGAATAAGAGACACTACTGTGCGGCATAATTTGAATTGGAAGTACACCTCTCCCCGAAGCTCTCCCTGGACTGCTGCCACTTTGATGACCCCAGGCATCCAGTCTTACCCCCAGGCATGACGTCACCCTCCAGACCGTTCTGATTGATGATGGAAGGGAGATCTCCTCTTTCATCGCCCCCTACAGAGCTGGGAGCAGTAGGGAGCTGGACCTTAGCTTCAGCCCGGATCTGGAGGGCTTTGCCCGCATAGAGTCGAGGGACGGACCCCTGTGGGCACTGGAACCCCGCACTAACTTTAGGAGACTGTTGAAGAGGGATGTGGAGATCTCATTCCAGCTGCGACACTCTCCGCATAGTGCAGGGGAGGAATGCCGTTTTGCCCCCCAGAAGGTGCCGTCCCTAGGCACGTGCCTCATGTGCCTAGTGGGAAATCTGGCACTGTGATTACCTCTCCATCTGCTTTTCTACTTCATTTATATACCTAAATAAAAAAAGTTTTGCCCTCTTTACCTACTGACTGAGCCATTTTCTCCTTAGCTTCTGCATTTGCACATCGGATTATCTTCCTTGCCTCCTTCTGCCTGACAAGATACACCTCTTTGTCTTCATTATTTTGAGTCTGCTTATATTTCCTTAAGGCCATCCTTTTTTGCTTTCACATTAGATGATACCTCATTTGTAAACTCCACTGGTTTCCTTTTCCCAGTGCATTTCCTAACCCTTATGATACAAAGGTCTATTGCTTCAGTATTGTACTTCTACATTTTACCCACCTTTCCTGCACTCCTTGCAAGTTCCCCCAATTTCCAATGAATCTCTTACTATCAGCCTTCCTAAAATCTTTTTTTTTTTTTTTCTTCTTGTGACAGGAGTTGGTCCCTGTGTTTATAGTAAACCATATCACTTGATGGTCACTGGATCCAGGTTTCCTCTCACGTTTATGTGTGATATTCTGTTGGCATTTGTGAGTATTACTGCATGTCTAATATTACATCTTTGTGTGTGTGGTTAATCTCACCAACTGCTTGAGGTATGCTCCCTGCACAGAATTTAGAAAATCCCTGCTTCTAGTGGAACATGCAGAAGAGCCCTCCCAGTTTACATCAGGTAGATTAAAGTCTCCTATGACTACTACCTCCCCTTTTACAGACATTTTAGTGATGTCCTGCATCAGTTTCCTGTCCAGCCTTGTGGTCTATAGATCACCCCAGTGTGAATAATGTCCTTCTCCTCCATTTCTATGTATTAAATAGCATTTACTCTATGCTCTTTTTCACATACATTGCTTCCCCTCCTCTGATCTTTCCCATTCTTTCCTTTCTAATTAAAGTGTAACCCAGTATAGCTATGTCTCAGTTATGTTTTCTTCATTGCACCAAGACTCAAGACAAAATTGCTACAATATCCAAATCATCCCTTGTCACTATTGCAATTAGTTCTGGAATTTTATCTCTTGAGCTCCTATCTTTTGCACACAAACTGTAGTTCTAAAAATATTGGGGGTCATTCCGAGTTGTTTGCTCGTTATTTTTTTCTCGCAACGGAGCGATTAGTCGCTAATGCGCATGCGCAATGTCCGCAGTGCGACTGCGCCAAGTAAATTTGCTATGCAGTTAGGTATTTTACTCACGGCTTTACGAGGTTTTTTCTTCGTTCTGGTAATCGTAGTGTGATTGACAGGAAGTGGGTTTTTCTGGGCAGAAACAGGCCGTTTTATGGGTGTGTGTGAAAAAACGCTGCCGTTTCTGGGAAAAACGCGGGAGTGGCTGGAGAAACGGGGGAGTGTCTGGGCGAACGCTGGGTGTGTTTGGGACGTCAAACCAGGAACGACACTGACTGAACTGATCGCAGATGCCGAGTAAGTGTGGAGCTACTCAGAAACTGCTAAGAAGTGTCTATTCGCAATTCTGCTAATCTTTCGTTTGCAATTTTGATAAGCTAAGATTCACTCCCAGTAGGCGGCGGCTTAGCGTGTGCAAAGCTGCTAAAAGCAGCTTGCGAGCGAACAACTCGGAATGACCCCCATTGTTTGTGCATCTCCTAATCTTAGTCATGTTCAGACACTTTGGTCAGTACATCAGAAAATGTCAACTTTTAGGTTGTAATTACCTGGTCTCAGATGTTGTTCAATGTTTAAGGTACTGTTCTGAATATGAAAATTCACTTTGTGATTCCCACAGCAGCTGCCCCTGACGTTATGTTAGAGTAAGTCTGACTAAGACACATCTGTGCCAATTGGTTAGCTGCTCAAGAAAATTTGTAATGTGTTTAAGTAAATACCGGGCAGTTTGCAACAATAAACTATGCTTCACTGAACAACATTGCCCACACAGGTCCAGATGTGACACTTTTCAGCTTACGAGGGTATTCGCAGCTGGTTTGCAGTGATACTTGTGCATGTTTACAGTTGAGTGCATATAGTCGCACTCGTGATCCATAAAAAATGCATTGTGAGATTGCGGGTCTGACTATACATATCTTGCCACAAATAGTCGCAATCGCAGCAATATCATGCCTGCACCCCATTCACAAGTAAGATGAAGGTGGTCATATATGTAATAACAATTACAAGCAAATCATGATGTCACATATGTTTAAGTACATAGATGAGTTTGCATTCGGGTAATTGCAGGTTGGAATTGCTGGTAGTGCCACATTTTCAGAGATGATAGGTTGAATGTTTTCCTTCTGTTTTCATCCTGTTTAAGTCCTGAATAAGTCCTCAGTTTTCTTAAACTTAAGCACACTTTAAAAATAAACACTTATAACATAAAGCTTTATAAGTTATCCTTAAGAATGGTTACTAAGCATTTGTTCAATAATTTCAATCATGGCAAATAAACTCACCCCCAACTACAAAGCCTACAATACAAGTCCACAAAAAATACATTGAGATACTGTAGTAGACTACCAACACTTTAGTACAGACTAATACTGTATAATAGACACACACACACACACACACACACACACACACACACACACATACACACAATATACCGCATACAAGATAAACTTGACATACATAACTAAAAAAACACATATGTTTCTGATTGGCTAAATAAGTTCCAGAATCTCTATATTTTAACATTAATAAAGATCATTTCTCTGTAGTTAAATCAATATAATGAACAGTCAGAAATTCTGACACAGTTTACAATACTCGGTCACCACAACTGAAATCACACTTTCGGGGGGTTTGCCTTCTAGTGTTTCACTCATCCCAGTGATTGTAATGGTGAATTTAATAACTATTATTATTAGTAGTAGTAGTAGTAGTAGTAGTAAATGTAGTCGGCAAATTAAGTTAATCCTTGAGGATGAATAACTACAGATAATAGTTAAAATAAAAATTGTTAGTACAGGATAAAATAAAACCATCTCTTAGATATTCGTCTGGCCAGTAGAGAATTGCTCTCCTCAAGAGAGACTGTAAGCCTTTTACATTTAGAAAAATTAATTCTGGGCCATTTTAATGAAGATGCAGTGTTAACCAACTGGTCCTCATTGTTTGCATACATTTACATATTTTTTAATAATTGATCATTAAAGTGACTCTTAACGCACTTTAAACTGTACAATAATAAAAGTTACATTTCAACTTCATTATGTTAGTACTAAAAGAGTTCTCTTCCAGTTTACTTTCCATTTTC